>NC_044565.1:90549448-92046077 GCF_007565055.1 Rhinopithecus roxellana
GTTTCTGGGATGCTTCGCCTGAAGTGTGATCTGGTTTAGATTTTTTAATGTAAGCCTAGAATCCCAAGGATCTGCCAGCAACAGAAACTCTTCTTGGAATCTTCCTGAAATGCAAACAGTTTAAAGGTCACTGAAAACTTCATCCAGCTTATATTTATATTTGTCTGGTAAGCTCTTGAGGAGAATTTTCCAGGAGATGGTGACATCCCAGGAGACTTCTTGCTGAGGCTCCTGTAACTCATTTTCTGTGTTTTTTGGCCTCTGCCTTCTGAAAGGAAAAGGGAACTCGGTAAAAAATGTTAAACAAGGCCAAAGATATAAATATTATTTTAAAAGCACGAAATAAAAAGTGTTAGAAGCCACTGTTGCAGGGAGGTTTTTCAGCCACCAGTGCCAAACACAGGACTCATCTTAGCACCCAGGAATGCTCTTCCTTCAGGCTTTCTGGGGCTCCAGGCGTCTAGAATGAGGGATGTTCTGTGTCCCTGCTGACGTATGTTTGGAGACATGAGAGGTGGGTAAATCAAGTGAGCTGTCCGCAAAATGCTCCAGCAGGCAAGTGTAGTGGGCACTCCAGGCTTCTGTACTATAATTATCCTTCTTTAAATATAAATAGGTAGTTAAGAATGATTGATAGATAGGTAAATTAGATAGATAGGTAGATAGATAGATAGATAGAGATGGGTGGCTGAATAGATACATAGATGGATAGATAAATAGATGAATGGATAGAGAGATAGATGGATGGATAGATAAATAGATGGATAGATGGATAGAGATAGAGATGAATAATAGATATGATTATAGATACATAGATTATTATAGTTAAGTAGATAGGTACATAGATCAATAGAGATAGATAGATAGATAGATAGATAGATAGATAGATAGATAGACAGATAGAACAGACTAAATGTGATCAGTTTTTAATTTATTACTAAGTGTATGCTTTTTTTGAAAAAAACACAGAGTTAAATTAACTTAAAACTTATTTTTGGAGTAGAGTCTATGAGATTTAACACAGGTATCCATTCATGTTATTACCACCACAAGCAGAATATAGAATGCTGCCATCACCTCAACAAACTCCTTTATGCCACCCCTCTGTACTCACACTTTCCCCTACTTCTAAGCCCTGGCAACCCCTGATATTTACTCTATTGCTACAGGTTTATCTTTGTGAGAAAGTCATATCAGGTTGGGCAGGGTGGCTCATGCCTGTAATACCATCACTTTGGGAGGCTGAGGTGGGTAGATCACCTGAGTTCGAGACTAGCCTGACCAACATGGAGAAACCCCGTCTCTACTGAAAACACAAAATTAGCCAGGTGTGTTGGTGCATGCCTGTAATCCTAGCTACTCTGGAGGCTGAGGCAGGAGAATTGCTTGAACGCAGGAGGTGGAGGTTGCAGTGAGCCGAGATCTCACCATTGTACTCCAACCTAGGCTATAAGAGTGAAACTCTATCTCAAAAAAAAAAAAATTATATATATATATATATATATATATATATATATATATATAGAGAGAGAGAGAGAGAGAGAGAGAGAGAGAGAGAGAGAGAGAGAGACATACAATATAACAGTATATGACCTTTTGGGCCTGCCTTCATTCATGCAGCAAGAGTCATGCAAATTATTGCTCATACCAATAGTGTGTTCCTTTTTGTTACTCAGTAGTAGTCTATTGTATGCATGTGTGGTGGAAAGAATAGTTGCCCCAAAGATGTTCTCATGCTAATCCAAAAAGGTCCAGATATGTTACCATATATAATTAAAGGTACTTTCTGGAAGTGATTAAGGATCTTGACATGGGGAGAATTTTCTGGATTATCCAGGTGGGCCCAGTGTAATCACATGAGTCCTTATGAGAGGGAAGAAAGATGTTTAATTAGAAAAATGGCTATGACAAGAGAAACAGAGGTTGGAGTGCTGTGCTTTGAAGAAAGAGGAAGGAGCTGAGTGCCATGGGATGCAGGAGGTCTCTGGAAGTTGGAAGGATGGACAATAGTTTGTTCATTAATCCATTGAAGTATGTATGGATTATTTCAAGTTTTAGGTTTCTCTAAATAAGAATTTTATTAAAATGTGTATAGAAGTTTTTGTGTGAAAATAAGTTTCTAATTCTCTAGGGTCCTGGGTCCTCTATTAAGTATATGTTTAACTTTATAAGAAACTGTCAGAAATGTCTTTTAGATGGCTGCACTATTTTTCACATCCAGTAATAACAAATGAGAGTTCCAGTTTCTTTTCATACTTGGCAGCACGTGGCATTGTGTGTGTATGTGTGTGTGTGTATTGATTGTTGCAATTCTAGTAGGTGTATTAGTGATACATAAATGTGGTTTTATTTTGCATTTCCCTAATGGCTAAGAACATTCAACATCTCATACTTATTTGCTATCCTTAGATTTTTGTTAACATGTCTGCTCAAATCTTTTTGCCCATGCTTTAAAATTGAATGTTTTTGTTTGTTTGTTGTTTGTTTGTTTGTTTGTTTTTTGGGGGAGGGGTTTGTTTCTGTTTTTGTTTTTGTTTTTTTGAGACAGGGTCTGGCTCTGTCGCCCAGGCTGGAGTGCGGTGGTGCAATCTTGGCTCACTGCAACCTTGCAACGTCTGTCTTCCAGGCTCAAACCATCCTCCTACCTCAGCCTCCCGAGTAGCTGGGACTATAAGCGTGCACCACCATGTATGGCTAATTTTTTATTTTTTATTGGAATATGGTCTTACTTTGTTGCCCAGGCTGGTCTTGAACTCCTGAGGTCATGTGAGCCACCTGCTGCAACCTCCCAAAGTGCTGGGATTACAGGCATGAGCCACTGCACCTGGCCCTTTGTTTGCTTATTGTTGCGTTTTTGAGAATTACTTGAAATTGCAGATATAAGTCTTTTGTTCTAGATTGGTGATTCATGAATACTTTGTCCTAGTCTGTAGCTTATCTTTTTTGTTATTTAAAAAGTTATCTTTTACAGAGTGAAAGTTTATGATAAAAATGTAATTTATGATAAAATCTAATTTATTATATTTTCTTTAGTGGATTATACTTTTATTTTTGCCTAAGCCCATATATTAGTCTGTTCTCATGCTACTAATAAAGACACATCTGAGACTGGAAAATTTATAAAGGAAAGAAGTTTAATGGACTCACCGTTCAACATGGCTAAGGAGGCCTCACAATCATGGCAGAAGGCAAAGAAGAAGCAAAGGCATGTCTTACATGGCAGCAGGCAAGAGAGCTTGTGTAGGGGAAATCGCCTTTGTAAAACCAACAGATCTTGTGAGACTTATTCACTACCAGAAGAAGAGCATAGGAAAGACCCACCCCCATGATTCAGTTACCTCCCACCAGGTCTCTCCGACAATATGTGGAAATAATGGGAGATGTAATTCAAGATGAGATTTGGGCGAGGACACAGTCAAACCATATTAGCCCATATGAGATTTTTGTTCTATTTTTTATTCTAAATAGTTTATAGTTTTATGTTTTACATTTAGATCTATGATCCATCTTGAATCAAGTGTTTAATAAGATGGAATTATTAGATCTAGGTTTATTGCTTTGTATGAGGATCTCCAAATTTTCTAACCCCTTTTGAAAATATTGTTCTTTTTTTCATTAAATTGCTTTCATCTCTGTGTAGTCTTATTTTTGGATTCTGTGGTATATTCCATTAATCAATGCATCCCTTTACCAACATTACAGTACCATGATTACTGTAGCTTTTTAGTAAGTCTTAAAGTTGATTACTATAATTCTTCCATCTCTATTCTTTCCCAAAATTGTTTTTATTAGTACCTTTGTGTTTCTACCTAAATTTAAAATTATCTTTCTATACTGGAAAAAAAAAAACCTGCAGGGATTTTAAATTTGATTGGTATTGCATTAAGACCATATATTAGTCAGAGGGAATGGATTTTTTTTTACTACACTGAGAATTTCTATCTATAAATGGTGTATGTCTCTCCAATTATTTGGGTTTTCTATGGGTTTTTAATCAGCATTTTTTAGTATGTAGAAGAATATGACTCCTGTGCAAGTTTTAGCAGATTTACATCTATTTTATTTATTGACACTTTGGAAAATTACTTTGCTCTTTTAATTTTGATTCCCAATAATTTGTTGGTAGTGTAGGCTAGTCTTTATTTGTGTGAACACCATGTATTCTACGAGCTTACTAAACTGACTTACTAGTTCTAGGAATTTTTCTATAAATTACATGGGATTTTTCTATGCAGAAAATCGTGTACTCTGAAAGTACAGACCTTTTAATTTCTTTCTTTCCAATGTATGTGTCTTTTCTTTCCTGCCTTGTTGTACTGAATAGGTCTTTCAGAATGGCATTGGATAGGAGTAGCGAGACTGAACGTCCAGCATTTTTTCTATTATAGGGGAAAACATTAAATTTTTTGTCATCAAATATGATGTTACCTATAGTTTATTTTAGATGCCTGCCATCCAATTGGGGAAATTCCTTTTCAATGTTAGTTTGCAAAGAGTTTTTCTCGCCGGGCGCGGTGGCTCAAGCCTGTAATCCCAGCACTTTGGGAGGCCGAGACGGGCGGATCACGAGGTCAGGAGATCGAGACCATCCTGGCTAACACGGTGAAACCCCGTCTCTACTAAAAAATACAAAAAACTAGCCGGGCGACGAGGCGGGCGCCTGGAGTCCCAGCTACTTGGGAGGCTGAGACAGGAGAATGGCGTGAACCCGGGAGGCGGAGCTTGCAGTGAGCTGAGATCCGGCCACTGCACTCCAGCCCGGGCGACAGAGTGAGACTCCGTCTCAAAAAAAAAAAAAAAAAAAAAAAAAGAGTTTTTCTCAAGAATATGTGCTGAATTTTCTTCAATTTTTTTAATCAAATAATATGAAAAAGTGACTTTCTCCTTTATGTTTCTATATTGTAAATGACTCGCTTGATTTTCAAATAGTAATCCAGCTTTGAATTCCCAAGATAAACAATGACTGGTTGTGGTACATGATTTTTAAATATACTGTTGGATTTGTTTTCCTAGCATATTTTTATAATTTAGGTATCTATATTTTTGAGGGATATTGGTCTGAAGTGTTCTCATTCATACAGTCTATGTCTAGTTTTGGGACCAAGGTAATGCAGACCCTATAACATTAGTTGGGAAGTATTGTTTTCAGTTCTATTAACTGAAAGGGATTTTTATAGAATTGGTACTCTCAGGCCCACGGGATCTACATTTTTTTGGTATATTTTTAAAACTAATCATTCAAATCTCTTCACAGTTATTGTATTATTCAAATTACCAGCATAATCTTGGTTGTATGACAGTCGTTTTAGTTGTTTTTGAGAAATTGGTCTGCTTCGTCTAAGTTGCCAATTATATGCACAAAGAAGTATTTGTAGTATTTCCTTATTATCCTTGTGGTATTTGTGGGCTCTTTAGTGGTATACCTTCTTCCATTTCTGATATTGGCAATGCCTATCCTCTCTCTCTTCTCTCTGTCATCTTTCTGCCTCTGTTTCTGTCTTTCTCCCTCTTCCTCTCTGTCTCTCACTTTTCTGTCTTGCTACAGGTGTAACCATTTTACTCTTCTATCCAAAAAACCCACATATTTTTGTTTCATTGTTTCTCTTTATCATTTTTCCATTTATAATTATATTGATTTATATTCTTTTTTTTATACTTTATGTTCTAGAGCACATGTGCACAACGTGCAGGTTTGTTACATATGTATGTATGTGCCATGTTGGTGTGCTGCACCCATTAACTCCTCATTTACATTAGATATATCTCCTAATGCTATCCCTCCCCACTATAGGCCCCAATGTGTGATGTTCCCCTTCCTGTGTCAAAGTGATCTCATTGTTCGATTCCCACCTATGAGTGAGAATGTGTGGTGTTTGGTTTTCTGTTCTTGTGACAGTTTGCTGAGAATGATGGTTTCCAGCTGCATTCATGTCCCTACAAAGGACTCATCCTTTCTTATGGCTGCATAGTATTCTATGGTGTATATGTGCCACATTTTCTTAATCCAGTCTGTCACTGATGGACATTTGAGTTGGTTCCAAGTCTTTGCTATTGAGAATAGTGCCACAATGAACATACGTGTGCATGTGTCTTTATAGCAGCATGATTTATAATCCTTTGGGTATATACCCAGTAATGGGATGGCTGGGTCAAATGGTATTTCTAGTTCTAGATCCTTGAGGAATCGCCACACTGTCTTCCACAATGGTTGAACTAGTTTACAGTCCCACCAACTGTGTAAAAGTAGTTCTTATTTCTCCACATCTTCTCCAGCATCTGTTGTTTCCTGACTTTTTAATGATTGCCATTCTAACTGGTGTGAGATGGTATCTCATTGTGGTTTTGATTTGCATTTCTCTGATGGCTAGTGATGATGAGCATTTTTTCATGTGTCTGTTGGCTGCATAAATGTCTTCTTTTGAGAAGTGTCTGTTCATATCCTTTGCCCACTTTTTCATGGGGTTGTTTTTTTCTTGTAAATTTGTTTGAGTTCTTTGTAGGTTCTGGATATTAGCCCTTTGTCAGATGAGTAGGTTGCCTGTTCACTCTGATGGTAGTTTCTTTTGCTGTGCAGAAGCTCTTTAGTTTATTTAGATCCCACGTGTCAATTTTGGCTTTTGTTGCCATTGCTTTTGGTGTTTTAGACATGAAGTCCTTGCCCATGCCTATGTCCTGAATGGTATTGCCTAGGTTTTCTTCTTGGGTTTTTATGGTTTTAGGTCTAACATTTAAGTCTCTAATCCATCTTTAATTAATATTTGTATAAGGTGTAAGAAAGGGATCCAGTTTCAGCTTTCTACTTATGGCTAGCCAATTTTCCCAGCACCATTTATTAAATAGGGAATCCTTTTCCCATTTCTTGTTTTTGTCAGGTTTGTCAAAGATCAGATGATTGTAGATGTGTGGTATTATTTCTGAGGGCTCTGTTCTGTTCCATTGGTCTATAGCTCTGTTTTGGTACCAGTACCATGCTGTTTTGGTAACTGTAGCTTTGTAGTATAGTTTGAAGTCAGGCAGCATGATGCCGCCAGCTCTGTTCTTTTGACTTAGGATTGTCTTGGCAATGCGGGCTCTTTTTTGGTTCCATATGAACTTTAAAGTACTTTTTTCCAATTCTGTGAAGAAAGTCATTGATAGCAATGAATCTATAAATTACCTTGGGCAGTATGGCCATTCTCATGATATTGATTCTTCCTATCCATGAGCATGGAGTGTTCTTCCATTTGTTTGTGTCCTCTTTTATTTCGTTTTATTTCATTGAGCAGTGGTTTGTGGTTTTCCTTGAAGAGGTCCTTCACATCCCTTGTAAGTTGAATTCCTAGGTATTTTATTCTCTTTGAAGCAATTGTGAATAGGAGTTCATTCATCATTTGGCTCTCTGTCTGTTATTGGTGTATAAGAATGCTTGTGATTTTTGCACATTGATTTTGTATCCTGAGACTTTGCTGAAGTTGCTTATCAGCTTAAGGAGATTTTGGGCTGAGACAATGGGGTTATCTAAATAGACCATCATGTCATCTGCAAACAGGGACAATTTGACTTCTTCTTTTCCTAATTGATTACCCTTTATTTCTTTCTCTTGCCTGATTTCCCTGGCCAGAACTTCCAGTACTGTGTTGAATAGGAGTGGTGAGAGAGGGCATCCCTGTCTTGTGCCAGTTTTTAAGGGGAATACTTCCAGTTTTGCCCATTCAGTATGGTATTGGCTGTGGGTTTGTCATAAATAGCTCTTATTATTTTGAGATATGTTCCATCAATACCGAATTTATTGAGTGTTTTTAGCATGAAGGGCTGTTGAACTTTTTCAAAGGCCTTTTCTGCATCTATTGAGATAATCATGTGGTTTTTGTCTTTGGTTCTGTTTATATGCTGGATTACGTTTATTGACCCTCAGCTGCAGGTCTGTTAGAGTTTGCTTGAGGTCCACTCCAGACCCTGTTTGCCTGGGTATCAGCAGCAGAGGCTGCAGAAGAGTGAATATTGCTGAACAGCAAATGTTGCTGTCTGATTGTTCCTCTGGAAGCTTTGTCTCAGAGGTGTACCCGGTCGTGTGAGGTGTCAGGTGTCAGTCTGCCCATAGTCGGGGATGTCTCCCAATTAGACTACTTGGGGGTCAGGGACCCACTTGAGCAGACTGTCTGTCCATTCTCAGATCTCAAACTCTGTGCTGGGAAAACCACTACTCTCCTCAAAGCTGTCAGACAGAGACATTTACATCTGCAGAAGTTTCTGTTGCCTTTTGTTTGGCTATGCCCTGTCCTGACAGGTGGAGTCTACAGAGTCAGGCAGGCCTCCTTGAGCTGCGGTGGGCTCCACCCAGTTCAAGCTTCCTGGCTGCTTTGTTTTCTTGCTTAAGCCTCAGCAATGGCGGGCACCCCTCACCAAGCCTCGCTGCTGCCTTGCAGTTAGATCTCAGACTGCTGTGCTAGCAATAAGGGAGGCTCTGTGGGCATGGGACCCTCTGAGCCAGGCACAGGATATAATCTCCTGGGGTGCTGTTTGCTAAGACCTTGGTAAAGCACAGTATTAGGGTGGGAGTGACCCAATTTTCCAGGTGTTGTGTGTCATGGTTTCCCTTGGCTAGGAAAAGGAATTCCCTTCCCCCTGTGCTTCCCGGGTGAGGCCATGCCTTGCCCTGCTTTGTTGGGCTCCACCCACTGTCCTGCACTGACTGTCCAACATGCCCCAGTGAGATGAACCTGGTACCTCAGTTGGAAATGCAGAAATCACCCGTCTTCTGTGTCACTCACGCTGGGAGCTGGAGGCTGGAGCTGTTCCTATTCAGCCATGTTGGTGCCCAATCTCTGATTTCTGTTCTTAACTTTATTCATTTCCTTTTGCTTGCCTTGTCATTGTTTTGTTCTTTTTCCAGTTTTTTTAATAGTAACAACTTACATGATTGATTTGAATCTTTTCTCTTTCTTATATAAGCATTTAATGTTATCAATATTCCTGTAAGAATTTTTTAACTATAACCCACAATGTTATGAGATGTTTTATTTTCATTTTTATTCATTTTTCTTATTTACCTTGTAACTTCCTCTATGTCTTGTTTAATTTCCACATGTTTAGAGATTTTATTATCTCTCTGTTATTGTTTCCTAGTTTAATTCTACATGGCTTGCAGTGGTTTGAGTTGTGTACCCCCAACATTCATATGTTGAAGACCTAATCCTCCAGTGCCTTAGAATACAGTTATATTTGGAGGCATGGCCTTTAAAGAAGTAATTAAGTTAAAATGGGGTAATTAGAATGGACCCTAATCTGATATGACTGGAACCCTTATAATAAGAGCAGATTCAGACACAGACAATATAGACAAGGGGATGACCATCAGACACAGAGAGAAGGAGGCCATCCTCAAGCCAAGGATAGAGAAGTAAGAAAACCCTGCACCTACCACCACCTTGATCTTGGACTTCTAACCTCTGGAATTGTGAAAAAATACCATTAAGTTGCTTAAGTTACCCAGTCTATAGTTTTTACCACCCAGTCTGTGGTTTTGTTATGACAGCCCTAGCAAAAGAATGCATGGTCCAAGAACATACTTTGTATTATTTAATTATTTGTTGAGGTTTGCTTTATGACCCAAGATACGGTCTTTCTTGCTTCATGTTCTACACACATTAGAAAAGAATGTGTACTCTGCCGGCCTGACTAACAGGATGAAACCCCATCTCTACTAAAAATACAAAAAAATTACCTGGGCATGATGGCTGGTGCCTGTAGTCCCAGCTACTCAGGAGGCTGAGGCAGGAGAATCGCTTGAACCTGGGAGGCAGAGGTGGCAGTGAGTCAAGATCGCACCACTGCACTCCAGCCTGGGTGACAGAGCAAGCCTCCATCTCAACAACAACAACAAAAAAGGAATGTGTACTCTGCTGTTGCTTGAGTGGAATGCTCTATAATTGTAAATTAGATCCAGCTGGTTGATGTTCATTCTTCTACATCCTGTGCAATTTTCTTTTAATTTGCTTTGTCAATTATTGAGGGAAGATTTTTGCAGTCACAACTATTATTCTCAATTCGTCTATTTTTTTCTTTTAGTTTTGATGCTCTATTACAGGATACAAATCCATTTAGGACGATTGTGACTTTTTCTCATTTTTTAATGTTCCACATTATCCTTGGTGTTTTTCTTTGTGCTGAAGTCTATTTTGTGCATATTGATATTACCACATCAACTTTCATTTCTTTTTCCTTTTTTCATTTTTTTTGAGATGGAGTGTTGCCCAGGCTGGAGTGCAATGGCATGATCTTGGCTCACTGCAACCTCCACCTCCCAGGTTCAAGTGATTCTCCTGCCTCAGCCTCCAGAGTAGCTGGGATTACAGGCACGTGCCACCACGTCTGGCTAATTTTTTTATTTGTATTAGAGAAAATAAAGAAATATTCCTGTAAGAATTTTTTAACTATAACCCACAATGTTATGACCCACCATGTTGGCCAGGCTGGTCTTGAACTCCTGACCTCGTAATCCACCTACCTTGGCCTCCCAAAGTGTTGGAATTACAGGCATGAGCCACTGCGTCCAGTCAGTTTTCCTTTTGTGTTTGTGTAATGTGTCTTTTATGCAATTTTACCTTATAGCTACCTGTTATTATATTTGAAATTAGTTTCTTGTTGTCTCATATAGATGGTGCTTTTTTACTTAAAGATGCATAGTAAGTCCCACCTTCATCATAACTCTTTTTTATACCAAATCAGCCAGAGGCCATGTCGTGACTATGTCTCACTCTTTGAAACACTCTTACATCCTTCATGACATTCTTTTGCTGCAGTCATTACTTATGAGCACATTGAGGTCAGGGAAGATTCATTACTTCTACATTTGCTACAGCTTCTGGCACTGATTCTGTTTTCTCTCATTTTAAAATATCAAATGATTCAATTAGATTATCTTGATGTTGATCATCAGGATGTAGAATGGAGCTCAAGAGACCTGAGTCCTAGACTAAGGTGCATTTTGAGGATTTGACAAGATGGTGCACACTACAGAAGGAAAATGACAAAACCCTATAGACATATAAAATATTATTATAGTACTTGGATATGATTTTATTTATATTTAGTCATAGGCCAAATACTTTATTAAGAAAATAAAAACAGTAAAGAGAGCTTTTCAGATGTAATTGTGGAAACTGGCCCCAGGCTCTTATGAATCTTAGTATCTTAGTATTGCTTAAAAACTATCCAGGAACTTTTTTTTTCCACCCAGACCCAAGTGGAGGGAATCAGACAGTTACCCCTAAGCTTCTCTCTATGAGATGGTTCTCTCTTACTGGTTCACCCTGTAAGACTACTAGCATTTGGGTTTGTGCTCAGCTTTTGTTTACTCATCCTCAAGCACATGTGTGGCTGTTGAGAGTCAGGCACTAGTCCACCAGGGATCGGAAAATACTGCCAGAGCTCATAGAAAAATCTCTGCTTTTGTGTTTCTCCTAATCTCTGGACTTAAAGCATTTTATTTTCTTGCCAGCCCAGCCACCTATTTGAAAAGATGATTTTAAAAACTATTTCATGCAGAATTTATGTCTTTTATACCAAGAAAACTTCCTTGGAGAGATAAACTATTCTAAACTCATTATGAAGTCAACATCATAATTAATCATCAGGAATCTTTATTTTTATTTTGTCTGATAGTTACAAGCAAGAAATTATTATCTTCTAATATGTATTTTTAAAAACAAGAAAGGGATCAGGAATGGTAACTTATGCACTGTTTTGGGTGTGTGAACACATATGACTGCAATATATACAATAATGCACATTTATCAAAAAATTAACTCGACTCCAAAATATTTAAGGGTATCTCTATGTTCATGATATGAGGTTGAAAGATGACAATTTACTCACAGTTCCTCATTGTTTTTTAGTTCCATGTCCCTCTACATCCATGCATTCTGTTTATAATTTCTCCCTTCTTTATCAACTACGTGTATAATAACTATCCAATAAGTGCTGTTCATGGACTGATACAAGCACCAGCAGGGGTAACTATTGAAAAAACAGGAAGTCATGGAGTCATCACCACAAAAAAATAGTATTTAACATGTGCCAGGTGCCAGGCATGGTGGCTGTATGTTTCATTTATTATTATTTTTTATTCCTTCTCTCTCCTATGCCAAAACCTATTAGGTAGGTATAAACACTCTTATCTTAAATATGAGGAAGCTAAGTCTTAGAGAGATTAAACAACTTGCCCAATGCCACAACATTAGTAAGTATCCTGATGAGATGTGAGGTTAAGTGGCTTGAAACCAACACTTGGGCTTTCAGCTCCTGGGCTACAGCTCTCAGTCCCATCGCAGTGTATGGAGAGCATGCACTCTGTTATGACCCAAGCAAATATCTCCACCAGAAACTGAGGCTTTTACAATAATGCCAGAAAGTAAAACCATGATGACACACTATTGGGAAATATTTTTTATTGAAAACTGGAAAATATATTTCTCTTTTATTTGAACCTCTTGGCATCCCAAACTTCACTGCTCATAAACATTCTTTGGCATTACCATGATACGATTGGGGCTCACCTTGTAGGTCCCATTCTTCATGATTTAATCTAACAATCAATGCATGGGGCCAGACACGGTGACAGAGCTATGCTTAGCCAGATAACCTGCAGTTAAAAGCCCAGTTCCCACAGTTATTATGGAACCTTGTATAAACCATACGATTTTTCTGTATCCTCACTTAAGAAAAGAATGGTGATCGTTACAGGTAGGGCAGTTAAAGCACTAAAGAAAAACTATGTGGAACATTCAGAATCATTCCTGGCACATGGTAGGCCTTTTAAAAATTATTAGCTGTTTTTATTATTTGTTCATGACTTTTGTGCTCAACAAGCCTTTAGAGGAGGAATGGGGTAGTAGTCATGTTTAAAATCAATAAAAGGTAAAGGTGATGCTTATTCAGCATTCATGTGTCCAGTACTCATCAAGCATTCACTACATGCAAATACAGAGTTATTTCAGTCATGACCCTGGCTCATAAGTAAAGAAAATATGAGATAAAGGAGCCCTCACTCGGAAAATCGGAGGAGCGGGGGATGTAACGTTACTGTACTCTGAAAAAAGAGCCGAATGGCCTTGGAGACTGATTAGATTTAAATGTTCAAGGAGTAAAAAGTCAGGATGACTGGGCATTTCTGAGCCAGGGCAGTCTGGAAAATAGGGAATCTTAACCAAGGGAGTAGGTGTAGGAGAAACAATATATCTGTTTTTTTCTGGAATAAGTTGATGAGTTTTGATTTAGACATGTAGACAGTGAAAAACCTAGGCATGTCTCAACACAATTTGTCTTTTCTTCTTTAATTTGCTGTTGCAAAAGTAAATTTAGATTGAATAAATAAATAAAAATACTTTATGTCCTCATAGGAAGAAGTTAAAATAGATCTATTAGTCATCCAATCTAAGAGTCCAACAGGGAAAGAATGACTAATAAAATTATGGCATATTTTATACACTAGAATTATGACATAGAAAATAAGGTTACCAAGTTATAATAACATATAAAATTGGGTGGTATAATAATAAGCTTAAAGAGTATAATACAGGATGGTGTGTAGCATATAATCTTATTTTTGTGAAGATACAGTATGGAGGAAAAAACTAGAAAATCTAAACCTCTAGTTGCTTATGAGTTGTTAGACTGTGGATAATTTTTTTTCTATGCTTTCCTAATTTTGGGTTCTTTTCAAAATTTCTATAATAAAAATTCATTAATTTTTAAAAAATAAATTGAAGAAGGTAAGGATGACTACAATAATATACGAGAAAAGTTTAAAATTGTCTGGGTAATAGTAACACCAATGATATAAATGTAGTATCTCTGGATACAGACAATGCTTCATTTTTGAAAAATTGATTAATATATGAGGTTCTAAGCACTTTGTATTTAGCCAAAGCATTCTAAGGGATTTAACTAAATTACTATAATAAAATTAATAAAGGATAGTTTATTCTAACATCATTTGGCATAGGAATTATGTTCATCCAAAGAGGAACAGGATTTTTCATGTATGACAGGCAATGTGCATGGCAGATGAGTAACAAAAAATTATAAATTTAGCCTTGTTGTGTGAGCCTAGTAAATTACTCATTTTTGCTGTGTACCATTTTGCTAATGATAAAATGTGGGCAATAAGTCGTATCTTGTAACATTATTTTGAAGATTGAATTAAAAACCTCTGGTGTAATGCCTGGTTTTGGTCTTGGTAAATGATAGCCATCATTAGGTTTCTGTATATATAATTATCTAGCTCCCTCTCTCCCTAGCCTATTTGTCTGTATTATTATATACAATATAGAGTATGTATCTTCTGAGTGCACAGTGACTATTCCTGCCTCATTCAATAGTGTATTCCCACTACATAGAAACGTGCCTGATAGAGAAGGCACTCAATAAATATTTGTTAAAGAAGTTTGTGATGATTAAAAACACACATACACACATAGGGTAGAATTGGGAATGAATCAGGACTGGTGTTGACCCTAGAGGGTCTGACCAGAGTGACTATTGAGGACCTTGTAGAGATGGTGCAGGCTCTAGGAACTCTACCTGTGCAGATGTGCAGAGAAGAGCCCACAGCAGCTTGAAGACGAAACTGTCATGGCAAAAGGCAATATGAATAGATACATAGAAATGGGGTCCCTGGTGACCCTGGGGGATGAGCCCACAGCAGCTTGAAGATGAAACTGTCATGGCAAAAGGCAATATGAATAGATACATAGAAATGGGGTCCCTGGTGACCCTGGGGACCCACTGGCTCAGCTTCATCAAGAGCTGTCTCTGCACTACCTCTGCCTTTTTGGGTTCTATTATCCTGTATAACAATTTGAGCTGTATTCTATTATTAGCAAACAAGTGCATTCTAGATGATATCCCCTTTGTTAATTTTGTCACATTTGAAATAAGAAGAAAAATAACAATTACCTCATAGATTGTATGGTTGTATCAATCTATCTATGATTGCCACATTACTGTCATTTTAAAAACCATCCCCAAATCTCAGTCATTTAGCAACAGACATGTATTCTTGTACTCATGAGTCTGCACGTCAGTATCAGGTGGTCTAGGATGGCCTTGGCTCATGGCAGGGCTGCTTTTGGAGTGTATGGACAACACAGGACTATTTTGTGTGGAGCCCTGTGTATATATAAACAATTCTCTTCACTCCAAATCAGCAACATTCTGGCATCTCAATCTCACATGATCCCATGAAAGAAATATGACACAGCCTGGGAGAGCTGTCTGTGATTAGGGATGGCACTGGCTAGAAGGCTCTTCCTCAGAGCATGGTTGTCTGCTACACTGTCTCTGTCATTCTGGGGCCCATGCTAAAGAAGCACTGGCTACCTGGATGACAATTCTCATGGATTATCATTATCACCATTATCATCATCAGAGCACAAGAGTCAAGCCAAACCATACACGTGCATTAAAGTTCTCTGAAATCTCATGAATCAACCCAAATAACATAGAAAATTAAACTCTGCCCAAAGAAAGAGGGATTGAGTACAGAATATACGCTGGACAATGATTTAAAATATCACTTAAGTCATCCACTCATCCATTTAATGAGCATTTACTGAGTACTGATTATTACCTAGGCACGATGCTAGGAATGCAGTGATGAACTGGATAAAGTCTTCTTCCATAAGGAGTTCATAGTCTAGGAGGGGAGAGAGATATGTGAACATACAATTACAATACATTGAATCAGGTGTTAATAGTTACTGAGTGTGTAACATCGGCCAGAATCTATTTGAAATACTGTGCATGCCTTACCTCATTTAATCACCTTATCAACTCTCTGAGCTGTAGGTGAGTTAAATAACCTACTCAAGGCCACACAGCTTGTTAGTGACACATCAGAGCTCAATACCAGTCAGTCTCCTCTCGAATCCTTAATCTCAATTGCCGCGAAATTAACACCAGGCAAGAATTTGCCGTAAAATTAACACCAGGCAAGAATTTGGATGGAAAAGTAATTTGGCAAGTATAAAATACCATATAAGTCAATTGTTATTCTTATTGTCTTTCAAATATTTCTCCAAATTGATTCATAGAATTTCCAAGTTGAAAAGTATCGTAGAGAGCATATGGTCCAGTTATCAAACATCTGCCTTTTGTGAATAAGGACACTGAAGTCCAGAGAGAGAGACTGCTCAGGTCACAAGACTGGTTAATGGTGAGTCTGAGAAGAGAACCCAGTGCTCTTATCTTCAAGCCTGGGTCTGTATCAAGTTACCTTTCTAGAAGATGGCATGCTACCTGCACTGAGATACAGGGTTGATACCATGGAAAAGAGATATACACAACCACCTAATAATGGGGGTCTGGCTTATAAGACAAATGTGCAGCTATTAGCCTTTGTCCATTTTATAATTAGAACTATATTTTAGATATATGACCAGAACTCTGTAGGCCTCAACTCTCTGCCTACCAGCCGCACCTCTCTGGGCTAGCTCGAAAGGAACCGGGACTAAACAATGGTAGGTTTTGGAAACTGGGCCATCACACTCATTCATTCTACACTAAAAATGGCTTTTTGAGGTAGTTTTGGCAAATATAGTTAGTGTACAGTGGTTTTTGAACTTTTTGATCACAGAATGCTTTTACTCTCTTTAAAACTATTGAGGACCACAAAGAGCTTCTGTTTGTATGGGTTATATCTACTAATTATGTTCTGTATGAGCAATTAAAACTGAGGCAGTTATAAATATTCATGAATGCATGCAAATATGACAATATAAACATATTATACTAACATAAATAACATATTTTAATAAAGGAACTATTTTTAAAATAAAAATGAGTGAGAAGATATATATTGTTTTATATTTTTATACATTTATAAATTAAAGTCAGCTTTAATATAAAATGACTGAATTTTAAATCTGCTTTTGCATTCAGTATGTTGTGATACGTTGTTTGGTTGAAGTATATGAAGTAATGTAATAAAATATGAAAAAAATTCACTTATGACTGGGCACAATTCAGCACTTTGGGAGGTGGGCAGATCACCTGAGGTCACGAGTTCAAGACCAGCTTGGCCAACATAGTGAAACCCCATCAGTACTAAAAATACAAAAATTAGCTGGGTGTGGTGGCTCATGCCTGTAATCCCAGTTACTGCAGAGGCTGAGGCAGGAGAATGGCTTGAACCTGGGAGGCAGAGGTTGCAGTGAGCCAAGATCACGCCACTACAGTCCAGCCTGAGAGTTAGAGTGAGACTCCATCACAAAAAAGAAAAAAAAAAAACAAAACTTATGTGGCTTCAACTTCCACACTGCAACAACTATTTAAAAAACTACCACATGCCAGTTTTTAGTGCAGTATTTGAAGGAGAAAAATTATCTCCTAAATTATTAGTTATCTAAACTATCTAATTATCTAAAAAGGCTGTAAAAGTACTTCCACCTTTTCCCAGCACACATCTGTGTGAGGCTGGATGTCTTTTAGTACACGTTAAGTAAAAGTCAAGCTTATGCTGGTACATAGAAGCTTCCTAACGGGTTTTTGCTTAAAAACGTGACAAGTATTATTGACACAATTTGTCGGTTGTGTTCTTTGAAGTGGTAGGCTCCCTCAGTTTATTTTTGATAAAATGTCTTTAAAATATCCAAATCTGAACAAACATTCTTTTCTGACAGTTGTTCATTGTTTTCTGTAAAAAAAAAAAAAAAAAAAAAAAAAAAAAAAAAATGCATTAAAGGAGAAGAACTGCTAGTTTAGCTTGCAACTCAAACAGATACACAAGTACTTTTCTCTGAGATGAGCATTGCGGCCAGTGTAAGTGCCTTCTATTTCATCACACAGAATAGTAAGAAGATCTGTGAGAAACTGCATTAAGTTAATAATTTTCATTGCTTCGGCAAGGACATTTTTAGGTAAAGCTGGGGTATTGTTTGGTTTGTTTGTTTGTTGCTTGTTTGTTTTGTTTTACTGTGAATGTGTAATACTGAAGAATACAATGACAACTGCTATTTCAGTTTGGTGCCACTTCCTTGATTCATGTTGAGGTGCCCAGTTTTACCCATCGTTACTTTTACACCATTGCTGCGAATGTCCACACAGTGAAAATAGTAATTAACATGCTCATGTTAATATGAAAATTTTTTTTACCTCATTGACTTCCTAGAGAGATCTCAGGACCTGCCAGAAATACCAGGACCACATTTTAAAAATTGATGCTACTGTGCATCATGCTTAATATTTTAAAGCAGTGATAGTTCTGATAACTGCCAGGCTTCATTACACTGCCCACAGGTTGTTTTGGTGACTTGTCTTATAATCTCATCAAACCTAGGGTCTTTCATTAACTTGAGAAAATGTAGGGGCAGGGGAGAAAGAGAGAATAAGGTTGTTTGCAAAATAAACCAAGCAAAACAAACTGCTTAAAGTCTTTTTTTGTTATATCACACAAAACTTAATATACAATGTAGCTTCTCATTTATTTTGTGTTCTCTGGAAACCGCAAAATAAAGGATAGATGGGATTGTTGATAACACAATAGTACGAAAGGCCTGGGAAAAATACTTGAAAGAAACTTTTAAATATCAAAGACAGACAACCCCAAATTCTTGTTTGAACACACACACACACACACACGCACGCACGTGTGCTCAAATAAGAATTTCCTGTCTTAAATAGAGTTTCCAATTTGAGAATGTCTCTAAGGGTATATTTGATTCAAAAATAGCCTTTCCTGGTGAACATCCTGATGACAAATTCCAAGGAATTTGAGGGAAAACTATCTCAGGACTTGAGGTCGAAAAGTTATACATTGCCAAAAACCAAGTAAACAGAAACCAAACAAATGAAAAACTCATTGAAATCACATTAATTGAGGTTAAAAAGACAATGACTAATAGCCACCAAAATGCTTTAAGGGAATATCACTTTAAGGAACTTTCTAGATAGATCAGCACTTTGCCTCAAAGGAATTTCCACTAGCTCCCTCCAACTGTTCATTCTGCTTTTTAGCAAACATTTGTTCAACACTTCCTATAGGCCAGGTTCTGTGGCACCCTCGGGGGATAGAGGCGTCATTCTCACTGATGGGGCAGCACCACGCCAGTGACTGGGGCAGGGCGTGGGCAGGTGCAGGGTTCACAAAGGGAGAAGAAAGGCGATGGCTGATTGTGTGCGTTGTAGGGTGCAGAGTGGTCAAGGAGGGCATCCAAGAGAAGGTGATGTCCAAATGGAGGTGACGTTGCACTCCTCCGAACGAGGAGTAGGCTTTGCTAGGAGAAGAGCACATGCTTTGGGCAGAGGGAAACACAAGGAGAAAGGCCTGGAGCCATGAAAGAGCAAGACATGTTTGGGAAATGGTGAGAAGTTAGAAATGTATTGTCTTCTCGTCTCTGCCATCAGTAATGTGAAAACGGGTTGTGGAACTGGCAGGGTTTCCCCAGCCTCTGGACAGCTGGATAAGCCACAGGTGATATCAGAGGTAAAATGTCCCAGCTATCAATGAAATGTGAGATTAGAGTGACCTAGAACTCTCTGTGACAGCTGGAATGTCCCCAATGAATCTGGTTGGCCAGCAGGTCCTCCTTCTGCACCAGAGTGAACTGGAGAAGGAGTAGAGAGACTGTAAGGGAGGCCCCAGGCAGGTCACAAAAGCCTGCTGGGGATGATGACTTGGGGTTGTGAACTATAATTATAAATCAATTCGCAAAAAAAGATTTTCATCGAGGTTTCTTAACCTGAAGTTCGCAGATTGTTTTTCAGAAAACTCTGTGAGTACCCTGACATTTTACAGAAAACTTCTCCTGTGCACATGTGCAGTTTTTGGGGAGAAAGTCTGACCATATTTTTCAGCACATTTTAAGAAAAATCTTGATAGCCCCAAATATGTGTGATGCATTCATCTGGATGTAGGTGATTCAGAAACAAATAAAACCTTGGTCTGTCAAAACAGTTTATCTGCTTGGCAAAACAAAATAAAAATCTGAAAAGCAGATAGTCTTGAGTTCACATTCTAGACCTAAGTTAATTCTGTTCCTTATTAACTGTGTGACTTCAGCCAATTGCCCAACCTCTCTGTTTCCTTTTCTGTAATAATATCTACTTAGATATTTTGGGAGGACAGTGGGTGAGGCATAAAATTAAATTATATAAACAAATGACTAGCACATAAGAGGCAATCCTATATCATAGTAATTATTTTTACTATTTTATTACTAATATACTAGGGTTGCTCAGGGGACACAGAAACTTTCTGACTGAGTTTTTTGGTGACAATATTTAGAGAAAAAACAGTGTCTGGCTGAAAGCCCTGTCTCCAAATGTTCTGGCAATGTTGCTCTTGGCTGTCCCTGGCTGGTGTCTGTCTTTACCTTGAACTGCACTAAGATTAGAATTTCTTGTAAACGGTGAGTTAATTATTCGCCTGCATCCTTTTACAACTTTGGGCTGCTTCCCCCTGTGCTTGGGGAGTTGCCTCTCTGGCTGCTGCTTAGAGAGGACTGGAATTGACTTGTCTGACTGCTCTTTTTGAGGGCATTATCTCCAGTCCCTGAAGGTAAGTGTGGAGATGCACATAGATTTTAGGCCACACAACTCGGGCATACCCACCTGTTTTTGGTGGCCTTGTGCAGACACTCAAGTAGACTTGGCATGGGCTTTTTAGGCAAGGTCAAGTGGCCAGAATGAAGCATATCTGAAAGTGAAAAAGAAAAGGTCACCAAGGAAAGCTTCAGCAGCAAACCAGTGAACTAGCTGCAAATGAAAGGGAATTCCAGTCTGATTCATCATGGGATCAAGGTAGATTCTCACTAAGTAAAGCTTATGGTGAACTTCTGTACTTAAGGAAGTGTTTTGCAACTGGAGAATTCCTATTCATCCTCAAAGCAAATAACACCTCCTTCTGGAAGCCTTAACGGAACCGCTAGACAGAGGCAGATGTTGCTTCCTCTGTCCTGCATGAACACTGGGACATAGCCCTATGTCTATCTAGCCCTCATCCCCTGGAAGCTTATTCAGATGTCTGTCTTCCATTAGGCAGTGGAAGGCAGGCATTGCCTTACCAGACACCTTAATTTCTTTTCTCTCTGTCTTTTTTTTTTTTTTTTTTTTTTTTTTTTTTTTTTGATAAAAACTTGCTCTATTGCTTAGGCTGGAGTGCAGTGGCACGATCTCAGCTCACCGCAACCTCTGCCTCAAGGGTTCACACAATTCTCCTGCTTCAGCCTCCTGAGTAGCTGAGATTACAAGCACCTGCCACCATGCTCGGCTAATTTTTTTGTATTTGTAGCAGAGTTGGGGTTTTGCCTTGTTGGCCAGACTGGTCTCGAACTCCTGACCTCAGGTGATCCACCCACCTTGGCCTCCCACGGTGCTGGGGTTGAGCAGGAGAGGAAGGGAGGAAGGGAGGAAGGGAGAAAGGGAGGGAGGAAGGGAGGGAGGGAGAGAGGAAGGGAGGGAGGGAGGGAGGGAGGGAGGAAGGAAGGAAGGAAGGAAGGAAGGAAGGAAGGAAGGAAGTCAGTCCTATTTCTGAAGTGAGAAAGACATGAGTTCTGTTTCCATCTCCACAACTCACTTTATGCAAAGCCTTGAACAAACTTGAACTTCTCTGAGGTTTAGCTTCCTCCTCTCTAAAAGGGGAGCATGCCAGTTGCCTGGCAGAGTTGATTTAGGGATCAAACAAAATCAATAGGTGAAAATAAAAAGAAACGGGGTGGAAGTAGTTATGAATCAGCTCCTAATTGAGAAATGAACAATGTGTTTCTCTCTCCCCTCCCTAAATTCAGTTGTTACCCAGGCATTCACCCCATGTGTGGACCGCAGGGATAATGTGTCTCCAGACAGAAGTCACTCTTGTGTGACTGCTGTGGATTCTCGCAGACTCTAGAACTCCAGTCTCCCTCCTCTCCTGGCCATCTTGCAGTGAGCCACCCTGTAGTCTTTCCAGAATCCACATGTCATGCTTATGCTGAATAACACCCATGAGTTCTCCAGTGTCATCAAGATGAAATCCAAGCTCCCAGGCATGGCCCTCTGCCCTCTGGACCTGGCCAGAGTCTCCTCCTTTCTCTCCCCACATCAATCCAGGGCTCCCTGGAATCACCATGCTGCTTTTGTCTTTCTGCCTCGGACTGGGCTGCAGCTTTAGCCAGGACAGCTTCTCTGCCTTTTTCTTATTCATTTACCAGGAAAACTTCTAGTTTCCTTGAAGACTCACTTCAAGGCTCTCTGTCTCCTGGACACTTGGTTTCCTCCCAGAAAGAATTCACTGCTCTTCGTCTGAGATCCTGTAACACCTTACACATATCACCATCTTGGCTCCAACGTCCTGGCTTTGTAATTATTTCCTGGTGTGTCTCTCCCAGTATCCCAACATCCTCAAGGAGAAGGCTGAGGCTTATTCTTGGTTGAGTTCCCAGTTACATGTTAACGTGTGAATGAGTGAATGAATGCACCTTGAATGCCTCCATCCTTTCCAAAGACATTGGAGGTGTCTCTCCCCTGAGAGAATTCTTGACTCACGTGTGAATCAGAGCCTGACAAAACATTTATTTCACCAGCCTGGCATCCTACCTACCAAATGGCATGGGCTTGCTCTTGCAGCCCCAGGTAGAAGCTCTTTTGCCCACACTTCCTTTCTTGTTGTTTTAGCTTCCTTTCCCTTCACTGCTAGGCTGTGAGCTTTTTGAGGGCAGGACCACATCCTATTCATTTACACCCTTGCATCCCAGCGTCCAGCCTGGTGACAGTGCAGAACATGGCTCTCTTTCAGACCAAGCTTACTCTCATCTTTAAATTGCTGCAGAAGAACAAGGGAGCAGACTAAAAGGAGCCAGAGATGAAATGGTATACACTTGCCTCTTCCATCATCAGATGTTGTGAACTGACTCCGTAAATATTCGGGCAACTCCAGCATCTCTTGGCCAGCTGCTCTCTGCCTAGGGCAGGTGACCCAGTCCAACTCCTCTCAATTTGCCTGCCTTTCTGCTCTCTCTTTCATCTTCTTCTTCGTTTTCTAAAGGCAGGCACTGCAATAAATTAAACTTTCATGGCTCCATTCCCTCTTTTCCCATTGAGGAACCCTAACATATTTCCTTAAGGAAATACTTTTGAAATTATAATTGAAACACAATAATGCATAACGGAAACGGGAGGAGGAGAGTAATAGATTTAGCTCTCGTTTCTGGTGGCAGACATGTTAATTACATTTTCTATTTCCTCTCATTACCAGGGAGCATGTCTCCAACAGGCCAGCCTGCTGCTCTCTCCTCTCCAGCCAACCCCACCCTGCTTCACACCCTCAGTGGGCCTGGAGGCAACTGGAATGCACAACTGACCATGTCACTGTTTTGTTCTGAGCTCCTTGGAAGAGTTACACCCCAGCAACTCAGGTCCAGTTTCCTTAGTGGGAATCAGAGAGCCCCAAACTCTGCTCTCATACCTTAAGGGCCAACCAGACTGAGATCCCTGAACTCACACAGCCTCTTCTTGCTTCTTCTGGGAGTCTCCATATGCCACTGGGGACTCCCTTTCCCCTGGAGTGCGTCAGGAGGACCACTACTGCCTACCTGCTTGTGCTTCTACTAGTGACACCTGCTCCCCTATCTGTCCTGTCTCACTGCTCTTTCTAGTAACATTGTCTCGGCCCGAGAAGACAGTATGCGTGGCTCCTGACTCCTCTGCGTTCCTGTTGTCCCCATCACACTCAGGACACCATAGTATGATTGTCTTTTGCCCACACTTCCTTTCTTGTTGTAAAGAAAAAATACAGAGAATGGAAAAACAAAAGAGATAGTCAACAGAACCAAAAGTGGGTTTTTTGAAAATAATAACAAAGTTGACAAGTCTTTCACCAGACTGACCAAGCCTCAACCCTGCCTCAACCCCTGCCTCAACCCCTCCCAGTGACACACAAAAAAAGTATGGGAAACTGCAAGTACTGGGAGGGCAGGGCATTTATCAGGAAATTTATCAATTTCTGAACTACGTAGTACAGTGCCTGGTTCAGAACAGATTCTCAATAAAATGTTTGAATAATGTATGTCTAGCCAAACCTCTTGGATCGAGACTCCCTGACTAGTGGGTGGGGAGTGGAGTCCTCAGGGTCCTTTTCTGCTGACATAAATCTTCTCTGTGTGGTAAATCCTAGAGCAAGTGTACTTTCTGCAGCTTAGCTGCACGGTCATGTCGGTGCCTGAGCCAAAAGAAACGATGGAAAAATGTGTGCCCCATATATACTTATCAAAATATTCTACCATATTTTGATCCATACAGAAAAAGCTAAAAAAGATTTGAAATTTAATGAAAATGACTGCACAAAAGCCCTGCATTGTCCAGTCTGTTCTTGCGCCATGCTTAACCCTCCTCATAAGCTCACCCAGCAGGGTCTGTGAGGACCATGAGGCTTTGGAACCATGGACTGATGGGAAATGATTGCTCCCACTGCACAATGAGGCAGGGCTACAAAATATGACAACAGCCTGCTTTTAAAAAGCACAACATTTAATATTTATATTTATCTTGGAGTTTTGAATTAATTTTGATTTTTTGTTTGCTTGTTTTTGAGATAGCGTCTCGCTCTGTCGCCCAGGCTCGAGTGCAATGGCACAATCTTGGCTCATTGCAACCCCCACCTCCTGGGTTCAAGCAATTCTCCTGCCTCAGTCTCCAGAGTAGCTGGGATTACAGGCATGCGCCACCATGCCCGGCTAATTTTTTGTATTTTGTATTTTATTTTAGTTTATTATTTTTAGTAGAGATAGGGTCTTGTCATGTTGGCCAGGCCAGTCTCAAACTCCTGACCTTAAGTGAGCCAAAGTGCTGGGATTACAAGTGTGAGCCACTGCGCCTGGCCAAAACTTTGATTTTTTTTTAACATGCCACATTCAAATATTTATCTCGATTTCTGAGTTTTGGGCATACTTAAAATTCACACGCAAGACAAATATTTAACTTGCCTCACTCTAATGCCCATCCTGCCCTTAAGGGACTTCAAAGGGAACTCCTCCCACTTCTCTCCTCCTCCTCTGAGCTCCCTTTCCTCAAAGTGCATCCAGTCCAGTGGGAAGGTGAACACATCAACGCTCAACTCCATTATATCACGGGGCAGGATGAATGAGTGCAACAAGAACAGACATAACTGAAGTGCAGGTGTAAGCTGAGAAGGACAGAACTAAACACCACTGTACATTTGGGAAGGCTGGAGGCAGAATGAGGCATTAGTAAGGACCCTGAAAGATAAGCAGATTTCTAATAAATAAAGAAGTGTAGAATGCAATCTGAGCAGAGGCCGTAGACGAACAAAAGCTTAGAGGCATTGTGTTAAGTGAAATAAGCCAGACACAAAAAGACAAATATCGCATGCTCTCATTGAAATGTGGAATCGAAAACACTCAGACTCACGGGAGCAGAGCAGAATGGTGATTGCCTGGGGCTGATGAGGGTTCATGAGAGACGGTCAAAGAGTACCAAGTTTCTGTTATGCAAGGTAAGTAAGTTCTGGAAGTCTACTATATGGCAGTGCCTATAGTTAACGATACTGTTTGTTTACTTTATGTTAAGAAGGTACATCTTTTATTAAGTGTTCATAGCTCAGAAAACAAATCAAAGAAAATCCAATAATAATAATGATACAGGTGGTGGGAGGAAACTTTGGGAGGTGATGGATAGGTTTATGACCTTGATGATGATGATGGTTTTACCCCAAATGCATTGAGATGGATACGTTAAATATGTATAGCTTTTTATAAGGCAATCGTACCTTAATAAGAGATTTTTAAAAGAAAAATGTTTAGTGAGAGAAAAACATTCATGCGAGTGTAGGGTCTGGAAAGGTCCTTTCATGGATGTGGAGAGTGTGCAGGACAAGGGTGCTCCGCTTGGTTGACAGGTGCCAGGGCTGGCCTGGCTGGGATAGACAGGCAAAGTCCGGGTTTCTTGAAGAGACTCCACAGACTAGAGTTGGTTCTGTTGGATGTGAGTCCTTGTCAGGAAAGGAGCAGGCTCCTCCCTAAGCTCGGCACAGCTGCTCCTCTGCAGACCCCAAGTGGTGGTGCTCCCCACCATGCTGGCACCTCTGTCTCCTGGGGGCCCTTTCTGTGGTCAGGAGCTGTCTACCAGACCCCAGGAAGCAAACTCAGGACGAGGAGAAAGTTCTCTTCTCCGGATGCTACTACGAGGAATGGAGCTGTCTACAGAATGGGTCTTTGGATGGCCTTCTGGGGAAACCAGAATGTGCTGAGATGCCAGTTAGAAGAAGGCAAGAACTCCCAGGCCTAAGGCACCTTGTACCGGGCCGCCTTGCAAGGCTGGAACCCTCCCTTGTAGTCCAGGGAGAACAGGCTCTTTGAGGCCTCCGCTTCCTACCTTGCCTATTGCTATGCTGTAATCAGGAGATGAGTGTGCTCCCCTTCCAAGCTTCTGATGAGTAACAGGACCAAGGCAACACGGGAAGTCAGGGTGGGGATGAGAGGTGCTTTGGCTTTCCTCGCCAATGCCTGGGACCTTTCCTCTCTGAGGGGTTTGGCTGACAGGCTCTTCACTCCATGCTTGGCCTCCTTCCCTGTCACCCCAGGTGGCTTTCAGAAAACACATTCCATATCTCTCTTATCTCTTGTGTGAGTCAGGCTGCCTCCTCCTCTGCACTCCCCAATAGTTCTAGCATTGGCTCAGAGACTGCTCCCTTCTCCCTGCAGGGACAGCGCAGCCATGCACCGAGAGAGAGAGGGACTAAATGTTTATGAGTATCTTTCTGTGTTGGGCACAGAGCTACGGTCTCTCTCACATGCGTCTTCTTAAATCAAATCAATACTGAACAGTGGAGGGTTTTATTTATGTATTTATTATTTATTTATTTATTTTTACAAATAAAGAGACAGAGACTTGTTGAGGTCACATAATTTGTGCAAGGTGATCCGGTAAGACCCAAATTGTCTGGCTGCTGAACCAGCACCTTTTCTTCCATTAAACAGGAGTTTATTCTTGAGGTCACAAGGACTTTTGTGGAGAGAAACTGAGGTGTGTAAGAGGAAGAGCAAACACATCTGAAGAAAATGTCAACTGCTCTGAGACAAGGTTCTTTCAATTCAAGCCATTATTTCATTCAGATCATACCTACAGAGAGTCTCCTAGCACTGGCCAGGCTGCCGCCCTCATCCACCAAACCTCCCCATTCGACGGACTCAGCCTTCAAGGAGTACTTGAAAGTGAATTCTTCTGTCGTGTCTTCCCTGACACTGCCCCGAATTGAGGCAAAGTCATGGCTTCCTCCTCTCAGCTCCCAAAATGAGTTGCATACACTTTGTGCTATGGTTTTTAATGTTAATTTAATTATGTTCTGTCTTCTAAAAATGAGAGACAGAAGGTGGAAGAGAGAGAGAGAGAGAGAGTGAGTGTGTGTTAATGTTATGTGTCAACATGATTAGGTAACACAGTACCGGGATATTATTTGGTTAAATACCATTCTGGGTGTGTCTGTGAGGGTGTTTCTGGGTGAGATTAATTCATAGACTGAGTAAAGCACAATGCCCTTTTTCATGTGAGTGGATCTCATACAATCAACTGAAGGCCTGGACAGAATATGAAGGTGGAATAAGAAAGATCACCTCCCTCTGCCTGACTCCAAGTTGCCACATTGATCTTCTTCTGCCTTTAAACTCAGACTCAGACTGGAACTTACACCGTTGGCTCTCCTGGTTCTCAGGCATGTGGACTCAGACTAAAATTATACCATTGGCTTTCCTGGGTCCAGAGAGATCTATTAGCATGTAAGTATACAGGATACTATTACTAATGGGATATATATTTTAAATATATATACACACATATATATAATATGTGTATCTATTAGTATATAGAATACTGTTACTAATGGATAAAAATTATAAATAAAAGATATTTGTATATTTATGGATATATATATTACAATGGATCCATTACAATATTTATAATATATATCCAATAGTAATAGTATTCTAGATACTAATGGATATACATATATAATATATATCCATTATCTAACGTATACAACAACACAACTCTGCATTTAGGAAGGTTCCGTCTATCTATCTATCTATCGTCTATCTATCTATCTATCTATCTATCTATCTATCTATGTAGATGAAATAATATATATTATCTATAATATATGTAATATATATTATAGATAGATAGGTAGATAGATAGAAATATATATTATTTCATCTACATAGATAGATACACTACATATACACTATATATAGATACACTACATATACACTATATATATAGTATTCTATATACTAATGGATATTCATTATATAATATATAATGGATATATATTCTTTCTGTATCCATATATATTATATAATATATTATATAACGGATATATATTCATTACTATATAGAATACCATAGATTATACTATATATTATATACTATATACTACACATGATATATATATAATGGAAATACATATCTGTAATATACATATAATGGAAATATATATCCGTAAGACATATAATGAATACTATATTCCATAGTATTCTAGATACTATTACTAATAGGCTATATATTATATATATATCCATTAGTATATAGAATATTATGATTACTAATAGTATATAAATATAGAAAACTATTAGTATATAGAATAATATTACTATTAGGATATATCATATATATGTAATAGTAGTTCTATTTCTCTGGACAACAGAGAGAGAGAGATAATGGGATAAATGAAGAGGGAGAAGCGGGAGACACTCCCCCACTGTTTCACTCAGTGAGCGCATGTCCTAGGTGGGAAGTGACAATCTGCAGTTCTTTCTGTGGGTCTGAGTGGCTGCTGCCTCGAGAGGGCAAGCCCCTCACCTCACCACGAATCCCTCCAGGTCCATTGCTTTCTCACAACCTGGATCTTGGAATCAATGTAACTGCTTCACTGGGGGTTCAACCAAAGAAGGGATAACCCAGGGTTATTTTGACTATATGTGACTTTCATTTCATCTGCATCATTTAAGAATATTGTCTTTGCGTGTAATGTGGTTCCACTATGTGTTTTTGTACATAGGTGTGCATGTGTGTGTATAACAGGAAGTAACGGGTACATATGTGACTCACTGGAATTTTTTGCATTGACACCAAAAGCAACGTCGTTTCCTCAGTTTCCTGAGTTTACTTACAACCAGATTATATAAGTGACGATTTTTCCAAAATAGCTCCAAATTATTTTTGTACTTGAAGAGGACTTATACCCTGAGACTAGCACTTCCGTCCACAACAGCAGCTCCCTGAGAAGCAAGGCATGTGAGCGGGAGGGATGTTGCTTGCTCTTGTCAGTAGCCAAATCTTACAGATGATGGTTACTTCATCTCTTCAATCCTGTGGTCATTTTTAAAAACCTGCTAATAATGGATCTGATTGGTTGAATACACGTTTATCTTGTTAAGAGAGAGAGAAAGAGAGATTTTCATATTCCATTGAAAGTAGAGGTAATCTGGAGTTAGAATATTCATAATCTCTATAGTTACAGAACACATTCCATTGAACATAACCTAAAACTGTGTGTCATAGGAGCTCCAAGATACAAGCTCTGACATAAAGGCAAAGTAAAAGATAAATGATTTCTGCTGCACAGAGGAGGCCTGGCGAGGGCTGATGCCGATACACAAGCACCATTCCAAAATAAGTTTCAATGTGGAGAAAGGAAGTCATGATACTCACTCATAGCCATGTAGCTTAGTAGATTTTCAAAGACCTTTCCCACGCTTATTTTCCCTGATCCTCAGTCCTCCAGCAGAACTGAGAAAGGTGGAACCAAAGTTTTCTGCACCACTTCCATAAATATTTGCTGAGTACTAATATGCACTAACCAATCTCTTTGCCTAAGACTGAGGATATAGAAACAAATAAAACTATCACCATTCTTGACCTCATGAAGCTTACACTCTAGTGGGGAAGAGAGTCTGAACAAGGAATTATAATTGTGGCATCTGTCACCTAAGGAGAATGGGTTGCTATAGAAGAATATTGGTAGGCGATCTAATAGTGGTGGTCATGGATGGAATAATGGAGAAAATCACATTTAAGCTATGTCCCACCTGAAGTTCTGACATATGGAGTGAATAAAAGGAGCCATTGCTAACTGGGGAAGTAAAGTTTCTTCATCAAGATGGCAGGCGTATTAGTCAGGGTTCTCTAGAGGGACAGAACTAATAGAGTATTAGTTCTATCAGTGAGAAATAATTAATATAATAATACAATATATTATATAAATAATATATATTTCATATATATGCTCCTATACATATATATACTCCTATATATAGGAGTGTGTGTGTGTATATATATGAAATAGAAGGGGAGTTCTTTCAGTATCAACTCACATGATCACGAGATCCTGCAATAGGTCATCTGCAAGCTGAGGAGCAAGCAAAGCCAGTCTGAGTACCACACTGAAGAACTTGGAGTCTAATATTCAAGGGTAGGAAGCCTCCAGCATGGGAGAAGGATATAGGCTGGGAGGCTAGGCCAGTCTCTCCTTTCACATTTTTCTGCCTGCTTATATTCTAGCCTCACTGGCAGCTGATTAGATGGTGCTCACGCAGATTAAGAGCGGATCTGCCTTTCCCAGTCCGCTGACTCCAATGTTAATCTCTTTTGACAACAGCCTCACACACCCACCCAGGATATATACTTTGTATCCTTCAATCCAATCAAGTTGACACTCAGTATTAACCATCACAGCAGGCATTTGGTGCTCCAGAACACAGCTTTGGTATACCCTGGATTAGAAATTGTGGTTACATGTTAGTACCTAGTACATCTTAATGCCCTGTGATAGATTCTGTGATTGTAACAGTGAATAACTAAAATACATCAGAGTGTTCAAAGCTAAGTATTTTATCGTCATTTTATACAATAACGAAAGCTATCTCAAATATTCTTGTGAAAGTTAAATAGAATGAGCTGTGTATTCCGAGACATAGTAAATGCCCAATGAATGTGAGCTTCAAAGACAACGTCGCCATATGCAATGTGTAAATCTTAATTAGATCCTGACTTAAAAAAAGAACTATAATGAACATTCTTGGTACAGTTACAGCAACTTGGTTTTGAGCTGGATATTCAATCTTAGGGCATTATTGTTAGTTGTCTTATGTGTGACAATGACATTGAGGTTGTGAAAGAGAATATACTTGCTCTTAAATCATACATGAGGAAGCATTTAGGGGCAAAGGGTCAAGATAGTTGCAACTTATTTTCAATGGTTCAGAAATATAGTTAGATAAAGTTACTAGTAGTTAAATGTAGGTTGTTGGTTTATAGGTACTCTTAATCTATTCTTTTTTTTTTTTTTTTTGAGACGGAGTCTCGCTCTGTCGCCCAGGCTGGAGTGCAGTGGCCGGATCTCAGCTCACTGCAAGCTCCGCCTCCCGGGTTCACGCCATTCTCCTGCCTCAGCCTCCTGAGTAGCTGGGACTACAGGCGCCCACCAGGTCGCCCGGCTAGTTTTTTGTATTTTTTTTAGTAGAGACGGGGTTTCACCATGTGAGCCAGGATGGTCTTGATCTCCTGACCTCGTGATCCGCCCGTCTCGGCCTCCCAAAGTGCTGGGATTACAGGCTTGAGCCACCGCGCCCGGCCTCTTAATCTATTCTTTCAACTTTTCCGGGTATTTGAAAACTCTCAGAAAAGAAAATTGAGGGGAAAACAACAAATAAATTGTGATTTAGATTTGAAGTTCAACCGGGACTTCCTATCTCTGAATCTAAAATTTTAGATCTGTATACTCAGGTATGCTGAGGTCTTGGGAGAAAATTGGTGGTGGAGAGTGGTGGGTGGAAGAGAGAGAGAAAGAAAGAAAGAGGGAGAGAGAGAGAAAAAGAGAGAATACCTTGATTCAGATTCACGATTTTGCTGTACAGACGTTGAGAGCCGTGTATACCTTTGGAGGTGTCAGAATTTCAAGTGAGATCTGCATTTAACACAGAGGCCTTACCTGCTAGTAAAATGTAGTTTAATAAATCCGAGTTCTCACTAATTCGATCAATAAAAAGTCTCTTTTTGGGAAAATGACAGCTGGTAGAGCATTTTTAAACCTACTCCCCCAGTAGGAAGAAGGAAGAATTATTTTTCACTGAGTTCACATTGCTAGTGAGGAGAAAGGGAAAAGGCATCACCTTGCCGGCCCGTGCCTTTCCCCTACCCCTCGTGCAGGAGTGAGTGGAACTCTATTTGCAGATGACTTGGGAACGTAGGCATTCCTCAGATATGGTCAACCTTGTGAGTCTGGACAAGGAGTTTGGATATAAATTTACTTCTGAAGATTTCTAAAGAGCATAGTTGCAGGATAATATGTGCATTTTAAAATCATCATTCTGGTTGGGGTAACAAATATTTGTCAGAAGAGCAAAAGACCAAATTAAGATTCTGTTATAAATATTTAAGGAAGAGACGACAGTGGCTTGCTCTGGGATAGAGGTGGTGGGACAGCGGAAAGGTGATGTGTCTGAGAGGTCCCCAGGAGGTGACTGGATGAGAGTGGGATGAGTCAGAGAGAGGAGTCACAAGACACTCCTATGGTTCCAGCTTGAGCAGCTGGGTGGATTGTGTTGGGACAATGGCTGGGAAGCTGTTTTGGAAAGCAGGAAAGTTATGTGATAGTCAGAGACATCGCAGGTTTTAATGAACTCTGAGTCACCCAAATGAAGTTGCCTTAACATTGCTGGATACATGGGTGTGGATTTCAGGAGGAAAGACTAGACTGGAGCCAGGGATTTGGGAGATGTTAGCAAACACACAGTAGATGCATTCAGGGACTGAGGGGTTTTCTGAGAAGCACAATTTTTAGTGCTAAAAGCAAGAACATCCTGACAAACCAAGATGAATTGATCACCCTACTCATAAGTAAATGTGCTAGTGAGGAAGGCATACAAAAGAGATGAGGAGAAAAGATACTCCAGGATATTTTCTCAAACATGAGGCAGCAAACAAGGGGAGTCTTATTAATAGTCTACAGAGTCCTGTCCCTAGTGGGGCATGGATCTCTATGTGCCCACCTACATGCCTGTCTATTTGCCCGCTAAATGCCTGATTATTGTAATTAATCTTTTATTTGCTCACGTGAAAATGTCAACACTTTACTCAGAACCATTAGATTTAGGGTCTTCACTGTCTAGAGAATAGCGTTCAATTTTCTTGTTTGAACACTTACGTTTCTCAGCAAATATAATGTGGTTTTGCTTCTTCATTTCCCCTTCGTAATCCCAGTTCTCCAGCTACATGGATTAATTTTTCATGCTTGGAGTATCCATTTTCCATTCACCATTTCTCTGCAGAACTTTGGAAAGTCCTTCCCTGCCTCCAAAGCACCAGCATTATTTGTCCATCTCAATGTCACCTCCTTGGTAAGAGCTTCTGCATCTCATCATGAGCTTAGCATCCCCTCAACAAGGATTCATGATGCTTCCATTGTTCAGGCTCTGTGCAAGGGTCTGTAGATAAATATATAACTAAGGGACAAGTGTTGTCTTTGAGAGGAAACTTTGGGTTTCACCTTCCTTCTCAGTGCCCCCGGAGCACTTATTTTTTATCTACCATCTGCTCTGCATTTTAACTGCTTTGGCATTTGTCCAAAGGAAAAAGGTGCTTTGGATGGAAGGCTGGACTTGGGAGCCAGGGCACCTGGTTCACTCCCTGCTCTGCTGCTGCCCCTCCATTAGCTGCCCAATGTCTTTTTTTTTTTTTTTTTTTTTGAGATGGAGTCTCGCTCTGTTGCCTGGGTGGGAGTACATTGGTGTGATCTCGGCTCACTGCAAACTTTGCCTCCCAGGTTCAAGCAATTCTTCTGCCTCAGCCTCCTGAGTAGATGGGGTTACAGGCAACTACCACCATTTCTGGCTAATTTTTTTTTTTTTTTGTATTTTTAGTGGAGGCAGGGTTTCACCATGTTGTTCAGGCTCGTCTCTAACTCCTGCCTTCAGGTGGTCCACCCTCCTCGGCCTCCCAAAGTGCTGCGATTACAGGCGCGAGCCACCGTGCCCAGCCTGCCCAGTGTCTTAGAGCCTCCATTATCTTGTTCATATCATAACCTCACAAAGTAGCAATGTGGATCTGATGAAATAATTGATATAAAAATGGCTTCTTTACTGTGACAAAATGCATATATACATTTCCTCACTTGCTGCTCAAGGCCAGAGAGCATGGGTCAGCTTTACACCACACAGCAGCCTTGCTTCATCTGTTTCTGGTGTAGACTCAAAACTCCATTCATGCTAAGTAACATCTGACGGTGTATGGGTGGGAAGGAGACGGTCCCAGATGCTGAAAGAAGAGGCAATCAAACTTAATGACAGATTTTGCTGTGTTCTGTATGAATATGCAGAAAACTTGGGAAATTTCCATGAATTTATAAAATTAGGTGAAAGAAATGAGACAAGTCTTGACATGTCTGACTTTTCATGCCTGTAGGGACCCATTTTTCTGCAGACTCATGGCAGCTGTGCATCTTCCTGTTCCACTGGGTCTCAGAATTGTGGAAATGCAGCCTCCCACAACTCGCGGGGCATTGAAGAGACCCTAACTCTCTTCCAATGTGTAGGGAGGAAACTGAGCTCCTGAGAAAGGACTGAAGAATCCAAGCTAGAGAGTTAGAGGAACAAAGAGTCTACAAGTTTGAGCTTCAGCTCTCAACAGGGCCTTTTACCTCCCTGCTACCTGGGGCCTCTGTCTTAGCTGCCACAGTGCAGCCAGCACTGCCAATGATCTACCAATTGGCAGCTGTCTTATTTTTTGGTCTGGAGCCACTTTAGATGTGATGAACAATATTAGTTTTGAAAAAAAATGCCGTGTTCCAATAAAAATGACTCATGTAATGTCAAGACCAATTGGAGTCCTTTTTTTTTTTTTTTTTGCCTTAGTAGGGAGAAAAGGTATTTCACGTCATAAGTTACATGTTAAATTAGTAACAAGGGTTAATTTTAACAATCGTTGTCTAAAACTGAATAGGATGCAGATATTCATTGATGCCACTTTCTTTTCTGGTAGTAATTTTGTATTACTGACGTACTCTTGCAAGTAATCAGGCAATTTAGACTTGTTAAAATAATTTTTAAAAAAACAGAGAAAGAAGGACAGTTGACAATTTGAGAAGATGAAAGATGGTTTTAAGTTTAGGATCAGGCAATAAGAAACACAAAATACATGAAACCCCTACTCCTTTGTTTGCTGGTGCAGGTTTGAGGTCTCTGCTGTTATGCAGGAAAGGGTGGGAACTCTCCTCCACCCTTCCCCTTCCTGCCCCTCCACTGACTGAACAGGCAAAAGAACATCAGGACGACTCATACCGAAAGCCAAGGGGCCTGGGCCTTGCAAATCAGGTCACCTGACAGGGCTTTTGCTTCTATGAACCTGGATTAAACCAGCTATACAATAAAGCCAGTAAAAAGAGAAGAAGATGACTTAGTGTCACATAAATTTGGCAGAAGTGCACATCTCACTGACTAAAAATACATTTTAAATAGAAGAATTATATGGCATGTGAATTATATCTCAATCAAGCAGTTGTGAAACATATAACACCCCCTGCTCACACACACATACAACTGCTACATCACATGCAAGGATTTGGTATCATTGCGTATCAAAAGTACCTTGCATTTGTACAGCTCCTTGCAATTTACACAGGGCCTTCCTACACCAGTGGTTTCACACTTAGGAATTGAGCAAGGAAGTTGGAAAAAGGAAGCAGAGAGCTTACCCTTACAAGATAATTGATGTTCCCAGGGTCATACAGTGAATGAACGTCAGAGACAGAGCTTGGGTTTTAATCCCAGTGTTCTTTACACCACCTCTCTACCAGGGTCTCCGTGGAGGTGAGGGCATGGGCTTTGCAACGTTTTAATTTCTCAAGGTTACCATGAACTCTAATAGTAAGGAGGGAATGCTGGGAAGAAGAGAAAACTTATGTCTTGGAAAGAAATTCGAAATAGATGTTTCCTATTAAGTTCTAGAAATATATTCAACATAATTGAAAAAATTGTGGAATCTCTATTATCTGTCAAGTCTATGTGGTCCTCATTTACTCCCTGTGTAAAATTAGTGGATTTCTGAGGACTCTGCATAAGCCTAATATTTAATGAATTTAGATTTCTTAAGGAATCAAAATTTCTGAATGGTGAATTAGAACATGACCAGAAGTTATCCGAAGTCTCTCCCTGAGGGAAAGAATAACTGAACCTTGAATAACGTGTGGACTCAGGAAGTCAGGGGAAGGCACTGCTGCTGAGAAGATGAATATATACAAATCTATGAACTCAAAAATTCAAGAAATGTGTTAGCAGACCAAGGTGGGTGCAAGAACATTCTGGAAGGGGGCAAATGGGACACAAAGTTGACATCAGACAACTTGGAATTGAAAAGGGAATTAGGGAACCGGCAACTGGCAGAAAGCTTTCAAATGAAGGACATAGGGGCTGAGGTAGAGGAAGTAACTGGTCCCTTGAAAGCCACACAACTGCAAGACAGAACCAGGGCTGGCCCTGGAAGTCAGGTTCCCAGATTCGTGGCGTGGCCCCCACTATGCTGCTCTGCACATCATATCTGAGCATGACACAACTCAGCAATCTTTGCTGATTCAACCTTTCTGCCTCTGCATGTAAATGCCACCATGCCTTCCCACATTGCCTCTCTCCCACGTGAAACATCTGGTTTGAGGTTCACCAATAATAGCTTAAAACCACAAGTCTAAGTCAGTGGGACCCAGAGTTGTCAAAAGAATCACCCAAAAATCCAGGGAAAAGGAAACAGATGACTTGGGTTTAAAATATTTTAATCATGCTCTCTAGATGGTGGTTTTAAATAAGTACGCCATAAAAATAGATAACATGGTAGCCATTGTTATCTTTTTATCAAACAATTACCCTCTAAATTCTCAGGCCCCTCAGTAGGAGCCTACCTTTCAAATGTAAGGGCTCTTCTCTCTGTTATTAGTGATGTGCTTTTCCCATTCCTGTATGTTAACTATTTTATAAAAATTGAAGGGATTGGTTGGGTGCAGTGGCTCAAGCCTGTAATCCCAGCACTTTGGGAGGCTGAGGTGGGAGAATCACAAGGTCAGGAGACTGAGACCATCTTGGCTAACACGGTGAAACCCCATGTCTACTAAAAATACAAAAAAAAAAAAAAATTAGTCGGGCGTTGATGGTGGGCACCTGAAGTCCCAGCTACTTGGGAGGCTGAGGCAGGAGAATAGCATGAACCCAGGAGGCGGAGCTTGCAATGAGCTGAGATAGCACCACTGCACTCCAGCCTGGGGGACAGAGCGAGACTCTGTCTCAAAAACAAACAAACAAACAAGCAAAACAAAACAAAAAACATTGAAGGGATTTAACATTGAAGTCTCTGCCTTGAACCTTCTGAGTTCCAGGAAACTCTCTTCTAACAGTAGCAGGAGGCCAGCTCTGCCTGGACATCCCACCTGCACTGTGTCCGCATCATGGGGTGAACTAATGTCCCCCAAGCCATGAAGTTCCCTATTTCAAGGACAAGAATCCCTACATACCCAGCTACGCAGGGCAGAAAGAAAGGCAGGTGTCAGGTAAACGAATACATTGTTATTGGAGTAGATGTTGTTGGTGGAGGTTCTGGCAATTAGTAACCAGGAAAGTTACTGCAACTATCTATTCAGTAAATTTCTCATCTTTACAATTAAAGCATTAATGTTCATTCATTGCAGTGTTTTGAAGAATAAGAAAATATACTTAATATACTTTGCACAGTGCCTAGTACATACTGAGTACTCAGTAAATGCTAGTTGTGTTTATTATAGCTATGGGTCATATCTCGCTGAATCCCATCATTCAGCATGGGACATAGGTACAGCACAGTATGCATATAATAACTGTGTGATCCCTAAAGAATAAATGCATTTGAATCCTGCACACATTCCATGAGCTTAGTAATGACGTAAGAAAACTGAGTCTATGTTGATATATACTTTTCCCTCTGAGATGAGGTTGCCCAGGTTGGAGTGCTGAGGCTATTCACAGCCAAATCATAATGCACTACAGCCTTGAATTCCTGGGCTCAAATGACCTTCCCGCCTCAGCCTCCAGTGTAGCTGGGACTATAGATGTGTTCCACCACACCAAGCTGTGTTGGTGTACTTGAAATGCATTTTTCTGAATAATACATTTGGTGGCTTTGAACTGCAAAGCTAAATATATGGTTTTCATCTAGTAATGATAATGGAGGCTTCATAACTAAGTTAGAAAAGAGATGCTCTTCACCCTATCTTGGAATTCTAGGAAGATTCAGGAAAGTTGTAATATCTCTTATCAGTACTACCAGAGTGCATACGTGTACCACCCTGGTGTGCCAGATAGCATTCTAGTGCTTTCCCACGCCACTCCCTTTAAGTGCTCAACAAAACTTGAGAGTAGGTGATATTTCTTCCAGTTACAGAGAGGGGAAGTGAAGTTCAGAGAGTCAGAGTAATGTTTCGGTCTTACTCAGCTGTGAGTTTTAGAGTCAAGTTTCAAACCTAGGTTTGGGTGGCTCCAGTGCCCTATTATTTTCCATAACACTACCCTGCCTCCCACGAGTTTCCTGAAATAGAATTAGAAATTTGTGTGACTCATAGTCCTCCTGGACACAAAGTCATCTCAAAAATCTCAGACTTGAAGATGACTTTGAATGACAACAGGTCAGGCAATCCTCCTCCTCCTCATCTCCTCCCCAATAGTGGAGTCGCCTCTGTGGTGTCTACCAAGCATTTTGTATTTCCCTTGAGCACGTTCAGGCACAGAGAGCTGACCACATCTGGTAATGACCAATAGATGGGACAGGAGCAGCGGTCCCTTGATTCCACCTCTCACTATGTGATAATTGGTGTGGAGGCCAAAAGAAAGGCTAAGAGTTGTCCAGGACCATGCATTGAGCAGTGTGTGTCCAGATGACGGAGGGTAATTTTCTAGAGCAGCTTAACCAGACCCAAGGCCACACAAAATATCTGAGAAATAGCACTACCAAATCATAGAATATTCATCCCAAAATATTCATTAAAATAGAAGAAGGTGCCTCCAACTCACCATGGGCAAGATCCACACTTTCCAGATTGTTCTCTCACACAGGAACACGATTGGTCTGAAATTATGTTCTTTTCCCTGCCTGATTCCCTGTAAGAAAAGGCAATAAACTCTACCGACATTTACTAAGAACATTACAATCGACAAAACCTTCTTCTGATCTTCACACTAATTCTGTAAAGAAGGCAATATAGGATTAATCTCTATTTGTCAGACAAGGGAGCTGAGATTCGCTAAGTATTTGATTAGTCTGTGTTATAGGCAAATCGCTATAAGAAAAAAATCTTTAATATATGAGGCTACTGGGATATGAGGTCTTTATCACTCAAATCAAAGTCTGATGCGAGTTGGCAACAGGAATGTGGGAGGATTCTTTTCCATGCAATCTTTCAGAGATCAAGGATCTTCCTATCTAATAGTTCACCACTCAATTACCATGCAGTGATCTACTTGGAGTCCTCCACCACCCTTTGCCTATGCAGCAGAGGAAGGAAGAAACAGTACGTGGAGGATCGCATGGGAAGTTTTAATGGTCCAGGCTTGGAAGTCAAGTATGTTACTTTTGCTCAAAGTATATTAGCTAAAATTCAGGCACAGAGTCCCACCTAACTACAAGAGAGTTGGGACAGGTCACCTAACTGCGTGCCCAGGAGGAAGGGCGAACTAATATTGGAAGTTTAATGCACATATGACAGTTTCTGTTGTAATCATCTTGATTTCACAGTATACAATGTGTGTGTGATTTCAACACAATTATTCTAATGACTTTTTGTGGGGTCTTTCTCAGTACTGCATCCTGAAGACATATGAATCCTAAGTACTCCCTTCCAGGTAGTGAAGCACGGCCCTGTGATTTTTCTGTTTTGCTAACTGTGATTATGACCACCGTTGGTGATTTCCAAGTCCTAGCAATAATTGTTACACCACGGGGGCTGCTGGTGTCTATCTCTGAGGCTAACCTCTTCCTAGTTATTCAGTGTCCTCGGATTCCTCTAGTCTTTGCAAGGTTATCTTTGTTCAACATTTCACTGAGTACTTGCATTGTGTCAGGTAACACAGAAACTCGGGAGACCAGAGATTCAGAAATAAATAAAATGCACGTTTTGTACCAGAAATGCACTGTTTTTTGCAGCTCACACACTGTCTAGTAGAGAAGCCAGGAAGACAAGTGATTAAAAATGAGGCTGACAAGTGTTGTAATAAATGTGAGCACACAGAGTAATGGGAATAAAGGGAGAATAAAAGCAATTGTGCCTGGGGATAGCTTCAAAGTAGAAACAATTTTTCAGATAAATTTTGAAGGATAAATAATTATTCTCCGTGAGAACACATTATAGGCAGAAGCTAAATTCTGTACACATCACAAGGACCAGATAATAATAACAATTTTAGCTTGGATGTTGCTTAGGAGTGTGATGATAAAGAATGGTAGAAGATAAATTTGAATTCAGAGTTTGGACACAGACTGCAAAACATTTGAAAATCATATAAAGGATTTCAGATTCTTGCCTCGCAGCATTCAGGAGAAGTAACTGAGCAATAGTTCAAACACTGGTTTTCCAAACTTGCTTTTTGGTCACAGTACCCATCTGATCTTTCTTCCCTCTTTACTAAAAAAATAAGTAAAAGTGCTTTTTGGGGTAAGGTAACTAAGAACACTTACTGAACCATCTGAATTTCCTTTCTGTCCTTCATTCCCTCTCCCTCTCTTCTTCTGTTAGTCATTTTCAAAGTACCCTCTTAGTGCCAGGTCCTGAGCCTACGTATTCAGAGATGTGTATAAAATCACTACCTTCAGAAAGTTCACAATCTAATAAGAGAGGCAAATAAATAGACAACTGCAGCCCAGCATGTGCTGCTACGATGTTACTCACAGCTGCTGTGAGAACACCATTTCCTGATCAGGGTCTGGGAGACTAGAGAACATGAGGAGATGATACTTGTATGATTTAACTTTAAAGGAGGCTTGCTTCATTAAATTTCTCAGTAGGAAGGTCTTATTTTGAAGAGGTCCTAATTACATTGCCCTACTAGAGAACAAGTCTGCAGGTTACAGTAACACAAAACCTTTCAATGATCTGAGTTAATGGAGTGACAAATGACATGGATTTGTGGCATTCTAGTATGGAAGTGAGGATGCCCCTTTTTGGCAGGGAGTCTTTATGGCATCTTTAAAATTGTTGGTAACTACACATTGCACTACTTTCAAGAAAGCCTGACCTTGATTGCCGATACAGAAGAATGGCTTGGCCGGAAGACTCAATGCTTTCTGCAGGAGCAACTCTGCTCAGAAGCCACAAAAGTGATGCTTCATCATCTGGCACCCTGCCACATAAACTGTGCCCCGGCCCACAGCCACCTCTCAGAAGCAATGGCGCTAAGCTCTTACTGTCTCCAGCGTGCACCAACCATGTCTTTGTGGTTAGCAGATGCATTGGTTTTGCAATTAAAGGCTAATGAGCCTGAAAGGAAACCATGAGTCTGACCTTAGAAGATTTCATGTGCTCAACTTCACTGAATCATCAGTGAATTTATGAGCCAGGTGAAGGATCTCCAGAGACCAGATGTGCGGCCATTCCCCAAAATGTGACTTTGGGGGGAAAGGGAGAAGGGTTAGAGTAGTTAGAGTACCTATTTTCAGATCTGGGAAGAGTCTCTCAAATTTTCAACCCCAATTTTCATCTCGTGAATCTTTCATTAATTCTATATTCCTTTTTTCACTTTTCAAGTTGTCCTCAGAGAACACAGATTTTATCTGGCCTGACCCTTCTGATGATAGCTGAAATAAAAATCCTTGTCATGAGAGTAACGGCACCTTTACCTTGAATTAAAAGGTCATTCTGGATCATTGAAAAGAGAAGTACTTTGCTTAATAGGGCATCAGTGGGGCCAGTTGAGTTTCTGTGCTTGTTGGTTCTGTTAGTGTGTTTAGGTTTACAGAACAATGTGAGCTCCTTTCTTCACGGATGCTCATTGTCTTAGCAGAGTGTGACTTCCCTAATCTCGTTTCTGACAAAAGTCTTTATTTATCCACAGTGTTATTCCATCTAAGTTTTGGAAATTACTCTTGCTAATTTGTTAATGACACATTATTTTGCTATTTTTTTTAGTGGATACCTAGATATTATACTATGCCTCTTGAGATATCACTGTCTAACACAAATTATTACTTTTACTACTTTCATACTCCTACTGGAGACTTCGGGCACTTTCATGTCCTTCGTGCACTCTTGCCTTGAATAATAATGACTGTTAGGCCTTCTCGTTGGAATTCCCAAGACATTCCAGTTACTGCATTTTTTATAGACAATATTAATTACTCTCCCTCCATAGTTACCCTTTCCAGTGTTCTTCATTCCCTCATACATTTTCATGTTTCCTGTCAATAACTATTTTTCTTCTGTAAGGTGATACATTTTTCCAGCTTTTATTTACCAAAAACATCTTTATTTTATCTATATGTTTCAGGAATATTTTAATTGACTATGAAATTCTACATGATGATTAATTTTCTTTGTATTTATATAGCTTAAAGGTTATGAGCTTCCTGAATATTCACATTCAGGAATGCATTTTTTATATTATACTTTAAGTTCTGGGAGACATATGCAGAACGTGCAAGCTTGTTACATACGTATACAGGTGCCATGGTGGTTTGCTGCAACCATCAACCCATCGTCTATGTTAGGTATTTCTCCTAACGTTGTATATGTGCCACATTTTCTTTATCCAGTGTAACAGTGATGGGCATTTGGGTTGGTTCCAAGTCTTTACTCTTGTGAAAAGTGCTGCAGTAAACATAGGTGTACAAGTTTCTTTATAGTAGAATGATTTATAATCCTTTGGGTATATACCCAGTAATAAGATTGCTGGGTCAAATGGTATTTCCAGTTCTAGATCCTTGAGGAATTGCTACACTGTCTTCCACAATGGATTGAACTAATTTACACTCCCATCAACAGTGTAAAAGCATTCCTATTTCCCCACATCTTCTCCAGCATCTGTTGTTTCCTGACTTTTTAAAGATCGCCATTCTAACTGGTGTGAGATGGTATCTCACTGTGGTTTTGATTAGCATTTCTCTAATGACCAGTGATGATGAGCCTTTTGTCATATTGTTTTTGGCCACATAAATGGCTTATTTTGAGAAGTGTCTGTTCATATCCTTTGTCCACTTTTTGATGTTTTTTTTTTTTTCTTGTAAATTTGTTTAAGTTCTTTGTAGAGTCTGGGTAATTAGATCCCATTTGTCAATGCTGGCTTTTGTTGCCATTGCTTTTGGTGTTTTAGTCATAAAGTCTTTGCCTATGCCTATGTCCTGGATGGTATTTCCTAGGTTTTCATCTAGGGATTTTGTGGTTAATAGGCTGTATTCTTTGGCCATCACTGTACTGGCTTTCTGGAGGATGTTCTGACTAATTGTTTTCTGTCTACACATTCACAAAAGCCTCCAATGTAAGTAAATACACAAATAAACCTTCAGAGTCAAATATATCACAGTCATTATTATTCTTGTGTCATTTGTTAAATATAAAATAAAAACGTGGGCACTCAGATTGGTAAAAGTATTCTGATGCCATTTGGCCAAATACTCCAGTTTATAGAGAAGAAAATAAAGCTAAAGAGGGCCAATTCTTCACCAAGAAGGTAAAATAGTGGATAGGCAGCAGCACTAGAACTGGGATTCAGTTCTCTCAAGTCCTGAGTATTGAAATGCTCACCCTTTCTCTAATAGGCACTTCACGTTTTGCAACAGGCCTCTTATCAATCCATATGTTCAGTTCCAATACTGGTATTTCTATACTAGAGCTATAATCATTCTGAATTCATAGTTTTGAGGACAGACACCAAAGTTGACTTATGTATTCATGGACCAAATCCCAGGGACAATTACATCTGGACAGATGATTTCCTGGAGATAGTTAAACAAACTCCTATGGAGATGTCATGCTCATCTGTCTTCAGTCACTGGGTCTAACAATTGGAACTTTCCCTGGTTCAGTCAGGAGAATTTCTATGCAGTCCAAGACAACATGGCACTCACCAATTCATCAGATGACTCAGTTTGAGGCTCTCCTTAAAGCATGGTGAGGCTAGAAGATTTGATTTTCACTTCCAGATTGCTCTTCAATGTGGGTGGACCTCACCAAATCTGCTGTGAGCCTGAAGAGAACGAAAAGGCAGAAGAAGGAAGACTTTGCCTCCTTTGCTTCCTGCCTACCTGCATGAGCTGGAACGTAGGTCTCTTCTTGCTCTTGAACTGGAATTTGTGCCCTTGGGTCCCCTGGTCTCAGCCTTCAGACTTAGCCTTGAATTACACCACTAGCTTCCAGTTTGTAGACAGTGGGATTTCTCAGCCTGTGTAACTTCATGAGCCAATTTGTCACGGTAAATCTCTCTCTCTCCCCTGACTGTGTCTACATCTCCTGTATATTTATACATATAATTATATAGACCCTATATGTTTATATATAAGTATATATATTCTAGCTATATATAGGTAATTTATATAGAATTACATATAATCCCATATATATCTATATATATATTCTCTGCATATTTACAAATAATTACATCTAGTCATATATAATCATATATATTATCATTCATATATAGTTTTATATAAATATATATATTCTATTTCTTGGGAGAGCCCTAAATAATACACCACTGTATATATTCGCTTAGCACAGAGCTTGATACCTATGAAACTCTCATTATATTTTGCTGAATTCAGTGAATGGAAGCATTTTTTTTTAAACCACTGGAATATGGCATCACAATAACAAATTCTGGAGTGCATGTGAGTGGTTCAAATCCATGAAAAACCAAATCTCTGTCAAATGAATCTGACTTTGTACAGATTGAGTCCAATAAGAAGAGCCTGGGTTCAAATGGATGATGAACTGTTAATCCTCAGCATCAACTAGGGAAACTGAAATGAATCACTGGAGAGAGATAAGGGCAGGAAGATGCAGCTTCTTAAAAGAATAAAATTAAAAATAAGACAGGAACTGTGATCTCAGCCAGATTCCTGCAGGTGAACAGGCTGAAGGTGCTGTTTCTTCTCAAGGGCATATGATGGAAGGAACCTGTCATCCAAGCTGAATTTTCCAGGGCTTTGCAGCACGAAGATGTGGTACCAAAACCTGGCTTGAGATTCAATTGAATCTATCATTTTGTTAGAAAGTGTTCGAGTACCATGCAATAGAACATTTATCAGGAACACTTAAAAGGCTTAAGTGGTACTGAGACAGAACTTTCTATTTGTTCTCTGGAAGATGTACTCTTGTCACCAGTGAGGAATGCAGTGTGTGTGTGTGTGTGTGTGTGTGTTTCTTCATTTTCCTTCTTCATGCTCCTACAGGTTCAATTCCATAGATAAATTGTCAGCAAAGAACTTCCAATACAAGAGATACAAGAGTCTCACACCGAGTGTAGTTGGATGGGCGGTGTCTATTCTGTTTGGTTTTAAATAAACTGCAATGTTCTGAGGGATAACTGTTCAAAGGAAACTGACAGTTAAAGATGAAGGTCAGCTCCCAGCAGCTATCTCTGCTGAATGAGATAACATCAGCACACACCAGACTAGCTGAGGGAAAGTGTGAGAGCCGGCTTATACCAGAGGCTGACAGCGAAACCTCTCAGTTCAGCAAGGGTATCTGGGCAGAGAGTGAACAGGGCTGAGAACCTACTATGTGTGGACATCGCAGTCTGATTGAATCCCGATAACAATTCTATTGTAATTATTTTACTTATGAGCTGTCTCAGGATCAGAGGAAGCCAGTGACTGGCCTAGGGTCAAACATACCCTATGCGTGTCCAGGGCGAATCTGTTCATGCCGACCCACTCTCCTGGACGTGTTGGCTTGAAGGTGTTCGCTGGAAAGTATGTGAGGGATAGAGTAGAGTGCCTGGCATGTGATGGGGCACCTAGACCAACCTCAAGTTTTCTGTGAGGAAACTTTTCCCCGTTCCAAAAAAATAACTGTAAGTGAGCACGACAGACCTGCAATATAGTTACAAACAAAACAAGGCTCAGAGATCCTGGTTAAATTACTTTCCTAGGGTCACGTGCTCAGGATGGAACCCAACCCCCAACCATAGAAAGTGACAAAATCTGTGTTCTTTCTACCTCTTTCTAGCTTTTGCTTTATGTTAAAAGACAGAGAAAGAAAAAACTCTGCTTGATTCTCATGTTTTTTATATCGGTAATTCTCTCTCCTTCTCTCTGTGTGTGTGTGTGTGTGTGTCTTTCATCCTGCTAGTTCTCTGTCTCCCAAGCTAAAGAGTCACGACACGAGAGCTAGGACTGTGGAGACAGTTTTCAGTTTCTCGTCTTGGCTGGTGGCTGCCACAGAGGAGAATAAACTGTGAATAAACTCCTCACTTCCGAACTACCAAAATTTCCTGATTTCATCAGCAATTGTAGTGGTCCGGGCCCACACAAGATAATGACAGAAATTAGTCCATATCTCAAGAGAGATAATTATCTTGAATAAAAAATGTAAATTATAACAATGACTGTGGCGCTCATTGTCATGATGTTTACTTCAATCAGATAGGATTTGGTTTTACTTCTGATTAGCACTTGTGGGTATTGTTGCAGCACTATCCACAAATCATTGTAAAATGGGCAAAGGTCTCTCCTACTCCTTCCTGACTCTTCCATTGTGTACCTTGCTGTGTCCCTCTACCCTAGCCACAACACACATCCACCCTACTTGTGATACCAGAATTATATTCCTAGAACATAATCAAATCATGGTCAGATTTATTTATTATGTAAAATATATTCAATGGCTTGCAACTGATTACGTAATGAAGTCCAAGTGCCATGATCTGGTAACCTGACATTGGAGACACCCTGTGAGAGAGCTTGCCCTGCTTCTGCCATGTGTTCCACTGCCTACCCTTGAGGACCATAAGCTGTAGGTTGGTCAAACTGCTCATTACTCAACAACACACCTGCAAGGGTGATGTCTTCTCCCCCATAACATCTCTTCCACCATTATTGATGTCAACATCCTGCCCATATGGCATGCCAAGTTCAAATGGCATTCAAGATGTCCTTGTTCCTCAGCTCAGGTTGGAAATCATCTTTCCTGTCTTTGGAGTCCTCGTAGTACATAGTCAGATGGCTCTTTGAAAAGTACTCATCATTTTCATGCTATTAGGAGTATTTATGTACAGTCTCACTTCTTCCTCCTTTACATCATAAGGTTCTTCTTACTTGTTGGACAATTTGTCCACACTTTCATCAGGACTAGCAAGGTGACTTACAAGTACATAACAGGGGCTAAAAAAATTTTGTTTAAAAAATACTTTTGAAACTTTTTAAATCATTAAATTCTCTGCTCTGAGAGTAATACTACATTCCAAAGACTCTAATGTGCCATTTTTTTAATGTACATCTAAAAAAGAAAATGCAATTTCTTATCTGCTGGCAATTGAGCTATAAGACAATGCTTTTTATAACAGAGAATGTTTATTCTGTATTTATTGAAAGAGTTCTTTTAGACACATGAGACGTTGTTTTTAATCTCATACCACTTAACCAAATATAACTGAGATTCTTCAGTTCAGAGATCCTCAAAGTATTTCATACTCAAAGCCACTTGTCTGAAATAATTTTCAACTTAGTTATTGATGTCCATTTCTTTCCCCACAAATTATTACCCTCTGTGCCATCAAGAACTTTCCACAATTGTTTCAAGATTTGTTTCCAAGTCAATTATATCAAGTCTGCAACATTTAATGCTGGCAGATTCTTGATCTTACAAAAAGGTGTCAAAAAAGTATTGAGACAGCAACCAGAATTCATGTTTATTTCTCAAGTAGTCCTTAACTGGTTGTTGACTGAAACATCAAAGACCTGTCATTGTCCTATTATGCTACTAGAATATTAAGCAACTTCTTGTCAGCAGGAGAAATGTAACTATATGGCAACTGTAAGATGCTTCTCAATGGTATTGGTGTCGAGATGTAATGTGTGCAAAAGTTTATCCCAGAATAAACAAACAAACAAACAAAACCCATATTGCTGGATATTTATTCAAATACTAGTCATTAAGTTTCTTCTGGTGGAATTTAAAACATCTATTTTGCTTTTACAGAACTTACAAGGAGGAAAACTTGAACATAGCTATCCAAAAGCCATGGTGCAATGTAAAATACGGGTCAGAGGAAATTGACAGATAATTACCATGTCTCTGGGTACTCTTTCTGGGGCCATCGCAAAACCAGAAGAAAACCTGAAAGAGGGAAGTCCAAAGAGCAAGGAGATCCTTAGGGACCACTGGCAAGTGCCAGTCATGGGTGTCAGATAATGGCAAGAAAAATACAAGGTGTAGCTGACTAGCTGGTATTCAATCAAATTTCATTGCATATTAAAATATATGTTGATTTTTTTAAAACCAGAAACATTTTAGGTTGCTTTTAAGTAAACAGGAAATAAGTTTAACAAAACACAAAAAGTTCACACTTCATTGACTCAATATTCAATTCATTGGTTTCCAGATTTCATTACTATCATATCCCATTGCACTTGATGTAGAAATTGAAAGTGATTATTGATTTGATTTTGACAAATTTGCAGAAGCAAGTTGTTTTTTAAAAAATATTTTTACCTTGATCAAAATATGCTTTTTCTGCAGTGAAAGTTACTGAATAAAATATTAATTTTTTAGAGAGAAAATATGAACACTCTTCTTTTGTCCTACTGACAGCAATTATGTATCAAGCATTTCATCAAAAATGGGTGCCTCAAAATAAATCCTTAGTACACAACTTGATAACTTTCCAATAGGATGTTATATCTCTAACTATGAGGGTTCTTGTTTATAACTGTGTGGCATATATATTGATTACATGAACTTCTTTCAAAATAATTCTTCCATAATTTGATGTAACTTTCATATTTATAAACTTTTCATGATTTTTGCCTGTAAGAAGTTTCAGAATTACATTAGAATTTTAAACTGTTAAAGATGGCTGGCCTTCTCCATAAATATTCTAGAGATTTCTATCATGCTGGTAAAATGCTATGAGGTGCAAAGGCATTCGTTAGTCCAGAGGAGGACTAGTGAAGTTATGAATTGTACATTTTAAAGACGCTTATCCATACAATCTGATCACATGTCTCCAGCTGGCCAATCACCCAAATCTCATTCTGGAACAGTTCCAACCTGCATGATAAGATTTTCAATTTAGTAACTCTCACATGGATAGACCAGACAGACTCAACCCCTTACGTCTAAACAGAAACTCTGCCCTAGAACAAAGAAGGAATACACTGCCGCAAACTTATAGCATAATAAACACAAAAATGCACTCAATTAGAAAACAGTGGAGAAGAGATTAGATCGACATGTTGGACCAAGGGCACATACCACTTTCCCCTTTGACCCAAATCCCTAGGAATGACAGAAGAAAAAGAAACATCTAAAAATAAATAAAATCATAGCAATACTGGAAATCAAGAAAGATTGCCAAAATCTAAACAGAAATTCTTGAAATACAAATTTTCACATTTGGACAGGAATTGACAAATAAGATGAACAGAGAAGTCAGAATAAACAAACATTTTAGGAAAATAAACTAAATGAAACAGAGACGCAAACTCAAAAAATAAAATACACTAAAAATGAGAAATAATGTAGGAAATGAAGAAAAAGAACTACAGCAATTAATAATTTCAGATAGACAAAAGAAAAAAAAACCTAGTCTCTTAAGAAAAAGAGTCATTTGAGATCTTATGCATGAAAAGTGTGATCCTTACGCAAAACCCACCAGGGCTTAGTAGCAGGTAGGAGACTCCTTAAGAGAGAATTAGCTAAGTGGGAGTTTGAACAATGGGATCTCTCTAGAGTGCAGTACAAATGGACTAAGAGCTATGGAAGTACAGAAAACTTTAGAAACATCATGGCCAGATCCGGAAGCTACAACACCTTCCTAGCAGGCATTCCAGGTGTATAAAATATAGTAGAGGAAACAATCAAAGTAAGAGGAAAAGATTTTTCCGGATTCTTTAGACTTAAAGAAACAAGGAAATGCCCAACAGGATAAAAGAATATCAACAAACATTCAACTGGTCCCAACATGGTGTGATTTCAGAACAAGTCTAGGAATTAGAATATTTCAGTTATGAATCAATGATGAAGGTTCTCACAGGAAGATCATCACTGAAGTTGCTGGAAGATAATGAGGATTTATTTTCAAAATTCTGAGAAATGTAATGAAAAACTTACAATTTTATTTCCAATAAATCCATCTAGCATATACATGTAAAAGCAAAACAAAGGTGCTTTAAATATTTAAGGCCACAGAATACCTTGTATTTACAGGCTATTTCTCATAGTATTATTCAAATCTGGACTCTAGCAAAATAAAAATTAAATCCAAGAAAGAAAAATACTAGATATAACAAAGAATGCTGGGACAAAGAAGTATAACAGTTATAACAGTTAGTATAACAGTTACAGGCAATTTATGGAAAAGAAAATATTAAAGATTGATAAGCATATGAAGAGATTAAGAAGATGAACATTTCTCTATATTTAGGTACAAGCATGAAATAGCAATATGCATTTTGGAAGGCACTTATCAATAAAAGGAGATCAATCAAACTATTAGAATAATTGTTGCTGGTGGAGGAAGGATGGCACTGTACCCCTTGTGCAGACCAGTGATGATGGGGGCATGAACTTAATTCAAACCTCTTCACCCGACCAAAAAACAAATGCTAAAGAGAATACATATTTAAATATGAATATCAAATAAAAAAACACATTAAGAATTTAAAACTATATATCTATCTACACAAAATACCACCCACCAAAACCTATGAGATACAGATAAGGCAGTGTATCCAGGGGAATGGATCAGCCTCAAACAAATATGTTAGTGAGAGAGGGAGGGAGGAAAAGAGAGAGAGAGAGAGAGAAGAGGCACATAGCTGCAGAAATAAAATAAATTATAGTGAATAAAATAGATGGTCAAAAAATAATGGTTTTTGCAAATAATTTTGCCATCAGTTTTTCAGAAAACAATAGACTAAGCAAAACTTACTGATAAAAAGGAAAGGAAAATTTTAGTAACCTGTTTAATATCAATTGACTAAAGAAAACCAAAATAAAGATGTTTTTAAATGTCCATGTCCTCAGAATATGTACTAAGTAATCACAGATTATTTCAAATAGTTTTATTCAAATTTTGACTTAGCAAAATACAAATGAAAAACAAAATGTAATTGTTGGAATCTATTTTTACAGTGTCCAGAATGATTTAAAAATAAGTTTCACAAAAGATCATTTCCATTATTATTAAAATTGATCCACTGAACTGAAAAATAATTATACCCAACACATTTTATGACACATTGTAATCTTGACAGGAAAGAATTGCATGAAAAAGGAAAACTAAAGGCAAATCTCACTCTAAAATAAAATAAAAGTTTATAAATAATATAAAACAAAGTGCAGTTATATAAAAACAAAAATACTTAAATAAGTTAGGTTTAGCCTAAGAAAGCAAAGATATTTTAATATGAGAATTTTATTAATGTGATCAATCATTAATAAATTAGTTCTAAAACATATGCTAATCTCAAGAGTTGACTAAAATATTCAATATAATGTAGAGCTTATTCATGATTTTAAAAATCTGAAACCGAGAATAGGAATAACTTCTTTTAACTTGATTAAAATTTGGAATCAGGCCAGGTGCAGTGGTTCACGCCTGTAATCTCAGCAATTTGGGAGGACGAGGAGAGTGGATCATGAAGTTAGGGGATCGAGACCATCCTGGGTAACATGGTGAAACCCCGTCTCTACTAAAAATACAAAAAATTAGCCGGGCGTCGTGGTGGGCGCCTGTAGTCCCAGCTACTGGGGAGGCTGAGGCAGGAGAATGGCGTGAACCCCCGGGGGTGGAACTTGCAGTGAGCTGAGATCCGGCCACTGCACTCCAGCCTTGGCGACAGAGCGAGACTCCGTCTCAAAAAAAAAAAAAAAAAAAAATTGGAACCAAAGGTACACTGCAGATATTGCCTTTAAAATTCAGATTTTCGAGTGAGAACACGTGGTGTTTGGTTTTCTGTTCTTGTGTTAGTTCGCTGAGAATGATGGTTTCCAGCTTCATCGATGTCCCTGCAAAGGACATGAACTCATCGTTTTTTTTATAGCTGCATAGTATTCCATGGTGTATATGTGCCACATTTTCTTTATCCAGTCTATCATTGATGGGCATTTGGGTTGGTTCCATGTCTTTGCTGTTGTGAAGAGTGCTGCAATAAACATACGTGTGCATGTGTCTTTATAGTAGAACACTGAGAACACATGGACACAGGGAAGGGAACATCACACACTGGGGCCCATCAGGGGGTGGGGGGCTGGAGAGGGATAGTATTAGGAGAAATACCTAATGTAGATGACTGGTTGAGAGGTGCAGCAAACCACCATGGCACATGTATACCTGTGTAATAAACCTCCACATTCTGCACATGCACTCCAGAAATTAAAGTTTAATAATATAAATAAATAAATAGCAAAAAGAAGAAAACCCTCAGATTTTCTTCCGGCAGTCTCCTTGCAATCAGAGAATGGAAGAGGATGTCCAATGTCACCAATGTAGCTAATATTGCAGAAGTTTGTGTCACACTGTATAATACAGTAGCCCCAGCCACATGTGACTATTGACAATTGAAATGAGGATAGTCTCAATGGAGATGTACTCTGAGTGTAAAATGCCCTCTGGATTTCAAATATTTAGTAAAAAATAAAAATACCTTATTTGTAATTTTATATTGAGTATATGTTGACATTATAATATTTAAGATATCTTGCCTAATAAAACGTATTATTAAATTCAATTTAATTTGTTTCTCTTTTACTTATTTATATGCCTACTAGAAAATTTAAATTTAAATATAACTTATGTTTCTTTTGGACAAGACACCCTTAGACAGTGAAATAAAGCAAGTAAGTAGGACACAACTGAACTGGGAATTAAAAAGCAAAGTCACAATTTTTTGCAGTTGATGTGATTATCTGCCTAAAGAAACCCAAAGTGTTCATATAAATTATTAAAATTTTTTAAAAGTTCAGCAATTTTGTTGGATTAGAAATCACAATAATGTTCCTCTATAGATCAACAAAATATAATGAGAAACTTTTATGATAGTCCCATTTACAATAATATATTTTTTAAGAAGTCACCTAGAAATGTGTGAGCCTTTGGAAAAAATTATAACTTTATTTCAATTTCAATTTAAACTTTATTTATTTTTATTAAAGAAAATTGAATAAATGGAGAAATTTAAAAATTTATGTAAGAACCCTCAAGACAAAATCAGCAATTATTTCTAAAGTAACCAGTAAATTCAAAACAAGTGAAAAAAATCCCAAGAATATTTCAAATATCCAGAGAAGTTGGTTTTAAACATACGTAGAAGAAAAAAGTCAAAAATAAACAAAATGATTTTTGAGCTACATAACAATGTCAATGAACTTGATCTACCAAATACAAAAACTATTACTTATTCATACAGTGAAATATTGTCATAGCTTATTTGAACACAATTGCTAAAACATTTCATGTTTTCATTAAAGCATGTTAAATTTTATATAAATTAAATGAACAGGGAAACATAAGTCATTAATATTGAAAAGAAACCAGAGACATCTTCACCTTACACCATATTTATGTATTTGTTTATTTATTTCATAAATGAAAAAACAAAAAATGTGTAATTTTAGGATTAAATACCGGAGATCATCTTTATAGTCTCAGATTTTGAAATGTGTTCTTTAAACAAGATTCAAAATGAGAGCTACAAAGAATTGAGTGGTAATTTTAATCTAGTTGAATATTAAAACTTCTGGTGTTAAAAAGAAACTACTAAAAGCAAAACGAAAACTAAAATAATTGGAGAATATGTGATCTATATATATGACAAAAGCTTATTATTCAGAATATTTTAAAATCAAACTTCTACAAATTATTATGAAAGAGAAAAACTATTCAAAATAAAAATGCATGAAGGAAATTGAGAGGCAGTTGAAAGAAGAGAATAAACAGATGGTCAAGGAACATGCGGAAAGATGTTCGACCCCACATAATATATTATGTAATTATAATTACATAATAGATGTAATTATGTAATAAATTATGTAAATAAAAATTACAATCACAATGAGATACAATTTTATACCCAACAGATTGTCAAGAACAAAAACAAACAAAAAACTTGGCAACACTACACATTGATGGGGATATGGAAGGACATAAAACAGGATGCAAAGATATTGGTGGTTGGATAGTTTTTTCCAATATTCTCAAGTCACTGATCTGTGATAAAGTCTAGGAACGGGGATTTTTGTCTTTTAAAAATATATATATTTCTAGATGATTTCAATATTTATACAATTTTGAAAACAGTGCCTTATATTTTCACCCAAAGGGGGATAGGCACATCAACTTTTAGATACTTAAACACTAATGTACAATAGCAAAATTAAAGGACTTAATGGAACCTCAAAAATATAGTGTTCCACAAAAATGTAAGGTACAGAAAAGTAGACATGATGTCACATTGGATTTTGAGAACTCCTAAATGGCACTATCTCCTGGAAACTTGGGTTTTGAAACTATTACAGGATGACTTACTCTAAGAAACCATGGATAGTTTAATATCAGAAATACTACAATTCAACAAATTAAAGAATAAAATCATATTGTCATATATTAATAGATCCTAAAAAGATGCTAGATAAAATCGAAAAGCTATAAAAAGATCTCTTAGTAAAATATGCATACAAGAAAATGATTTAACATAATGAGGTTTACTTATCACACACTAACAGAAAATGTATTTCTAGCAACAGAGTTGCTAAAACTGCTCATATGAAATTCCAGAACTAGGATGTCTATTGTCTATATTACCATTATTCAACATTCCTGGTAAAGTACAACATTTGTAATAATACAGTATTAAATCATTAGTATAAATACCTTTTATTAATATTTTTTCTAAAGATGTGTCTTGGAAATCCAATGATTGGCCCAAAAAAATGAAAAAATTTTTTATTAGATTGAACAAATTACTTTGGTGTAGGGGCTGAATTAAAGGCACACGAATATCAATAGATTTCCCCAATTCCAGAAGTAACTAGCTATAAACAGAGATGAAAAACTTCTTTTCTTTTTTTTTTTTTTTGAGACAGAGTATCGCTCTGTCGGCCAGGCTGGAGTACAATGGCACAATCTTGGCTCAATGCAACCTCCGCCTCCTCGGTTCAAACAATTGTCCTGCCTCAGCCTCCCAAGTAGCTGGGGTTACAGGCACCAACGCCCACGCCTGGCTAATTTTTGTATTTTTTTAGTAGAGATGGGGTTTCACCATATTAGCCAGGCTGGTCTTGAACTCCTAACCTCAGGTAATCCGCCTGCCTCAGCCTCCCAAAGTGTGGGGATTACAGGGGTCAGCCACCTTGCCCAGTCGAAAAACTTTTTTTTACAAAAATATGCCAAAGCTATAAAATATTTAAGAATGTATTTCACATTAAAGATATAAGACCTGTATAGAAAAATATAAAATTTTATGAAATGAAAACTTTTTTTATAGCTGCATAGTATTCCATGGTGTATATGTGCCACATTTTCTTTATCCAGTCTATCATCGATGGGCATTTGGGTTGGTTCCATGTCTTTGCTGTTGTGAAGAGTGCTGCAATAAACATACGTGTGCATGTGTCTTTATAGTAGAACACTGAGAACACATGGACACAGGGAAGGGAACATCACACACTGGGACCCATCAGGGGGTGGGGGGCTGGAGAGGGATAGTATTAGGAGAAATACCTAATGTAGATGACTGGTTGAATGAGAAATTGTGATATCTTAATGCTCATTTTAACAAAACATACATAAAATTTTGCACATGATTCCAACAAGAATTTCATTTTTTCAGTGGTGAAGGAAAAAGACAAAGATTTCTATAAAAGGTTCTTAAAATTCCAATGGGATAATAACAAAGAGTAAATAAAACTATGATATAACAAATTACTGTGGAAATATTTGTGCTTTTGATGTATTAAAATAACACAAAGTTTTAAAATGTTATTTGTAATATAATAATGTCATTTATGCACTTGAATATAAGTGCATAAATAGATCAGTGAAAATAAAATAAAATCCAGAATATGGTAATCTAATTTATTTCAGATAAAATTTTAATTAAACTGAAAAATGATTGTCTGTTTAATACATTATACACTTAACACATTGAAAAGGTATTTCAAAAAATACCTTTTAAAAATTAAATTCCAGAAAAATTAAAAACCGTTATGAAAATCAATAAAATAAAGCTCTGTAAGTATAATCTAAGTGTGGTAACAACATTGTAAAAATGACCTGAAACCTGAATGCTTAAAAAACAAACAAAATAAGTAATATGGCAAAAAATAATATGAAATATGTAAACTGATACACCAAAATTGGGAAAAAATTAAATGGCTATGTCAGACAAAATGATGAATTTCCATAAATGATAAAAAAGAGACAAAAAATATAGTCAAAAAATAAATTAGGCAATCATAGAAGAGAAAGCTCTAATTGTCAATGATTGTACTTAAAAATCACTCAACTTTCGAAGGTTTGCACATCTCTCATCAGATTTATTCCCAAGTACTTCATATTTTTGATGGTATTTTAAATTTCTTGGGCATTTAAAATAATTCAAAAATGAGACTTTTTGTCGAAAAAGTCTTTAAATTTGTAAATCCATATAGATATTAATTTTAAGACATCAAGATTATTGTGACAGGAAATTTTACACGGTTGGTTTATTACAGATGATTTACTGAGGAATAAAATCCTTAATGTGTAGGTAACACAGGCAAAATTATTCAGCAAAAACATAAATCTTTTTTGTCATACCCACAAAGAGTTATTGGCTTAGTCTTTCTTTTCCAGTAGATTAAGGAATTCTCCACCAGACCTACTGAGATACGTAGTATCTCAGTATCCTAGATCTATCTATCCAGATACATCGGATCTTACTGGAGACCTAGTAGGTATTCAGTGGTCATGCTGAAGTAACATCCTGGAAACACAAGAAAGTTCACTTTTCTCTGCATTCCAAAATATCTTCCATAAAAGCCTATTGGCAGAAACCCCCCAACTTCACTGAGACTCAGTTTTTCATTTGCAAAAAGGGAGTGGTAACAACCTGATACATCTTTTGTAAGGCGTAACTGGGTGATATAATGTCTGAGTCGTATGGCACTCTAGATGGTAAAATACGGAAAAAGTACTTTTCTGCTAGATGTTCGTGAATCTTCTTTTAATAAGACATCCATGAGAAGGAGAAAACCTCCAAAGTTCATGATGGTTTGGCTATCTACTCAGAGAAACTTGTTCACAATCCACTAATGAGAACAGGAAAGTCTTAGTGTGCTTATATCACGTAACATCTGCATGTCAGCAAATCCATTGACAGGCCTTTTTCAGCATAAACTTTGTCAGTCTCTTAATCTTGGCTCTTCTACATCAATTTAATAGGGTTGTCTTAAAAACAAACAAATGACAACAACGAAAAGCAACAACAGATGGTTTATGAAATTGCAGAAGGTTGGAGCAGAAAGAGAGCCATAGAAATAATCTGATCACATTCATCCATTGTAAATGTCATCTATAGCTTCCTTGTCAGGATTATCAAGGATCTCTGTTGATTAATTCCAGTGATAAGAAGTCACTTATGAGAGAGGTCATTTCATTTTAATTATCAGTTAAATAATCATTGCACTGAAATCTCCCTTTCTTAATTTTCCACCCAATGGAGCTACCTAGAAAGCATCAAATTTTACTTTCTCTTGGCAGTTCCCTTATACGTGAAAACAGAATTAGGGTCCCCATTCAGTTTTCTTTCTTCAGTTAAATGTCTCCTTTTCTTTCAGTGTTATCTCCTCATTTCAAGTAGTTTTCTGGTTTTATAATACTTAGCATACTAGTTGCTCTCCTCTGGATAAATTCCAAATTGTCAATTTTACTTTTAAACTTTTATGCTCAGAACTGAGTAGGATATAGCTGCTGTACTTGATGGAGCGAAGTCATGCAGAAAGTAGCAGAGTTTTTCTCCAGTGGTTATGCCCAACTGTTTTAATATTCTGCTTTGTTACACAGTCATGCCTGGGGCAGGTCAAGATCCTTCAGATCAAGACTTCTAGGAAGTAAAATACAAAGGTTTTACTGCAGAGGACACCTATGACAGAAGTCTCTCTTTCTCACCCTCTTTCTCTCCCTCCTTTGTATTTTAAGTTGCACTTTGTAGATAACTAAGTCAAAGCACTATTCAGCCCCTGAAAAATAGAAGCAAGCCCTCTAAACAATAGAATGTGTTAAATAAGAATTCCAAACATTTTATACATATGACACTTGAAAGAGTTTTTCTGAAAGTAGCCTGGCCTGTTCAAAACCTTGGTTCTAGCCATAATGTTGATGGTGTGTTTGTGTGTTTGAACTCCTGAGTCATACGATCTCTCATGTAGGTTAGGCTGTTAATACAATACCTTATGGCATCTAACAATGACAAAAATCATTTTGCAGTTGAGTCAAGCTTAACCATACCATGGGCAGGTAAGTTTTTATTTAAAAAAAAAAAAATTCCTACTTGAGTGCCCATCAGTTCCTGTATGCCTGGGTTATATTTGTCTCTCTATGTTTTTCAATATAGGTCCCAAGAGAAAATTGATCTTATTTCCAGTTCCTAATGAGATTTTAAAAAACTACAATGAAAGGTTTCAATTTATAGAGGGTGTATTCTCTTCCTCAAGCTGGAACATCTGCAATACCTTCCCTCAAGTGAAATGTTCAGCTTATTTAGAGGATATTAGGATGCTTCGCTTTTTCCTGTGCCTCACGACTGCATACGTATTTGCCATCTGATATTTAATAAAACCATTCAAGGACCATGACATTTCGTTGGATGGCACAGTAAGGAAAGAAGTCTGATGAGAGCAAACATGCATGGCAGGAATTGGAGGAAGGTACAAGGAAAGTTATCTTTGCTTTTGCATTTGGGAGATTCAAAGAAGCAGGTTTTTTGTTTGTTTGTTTCTTAGAAAACAACAAAGTTGTCTCTCGTCCCCTACTACACAGAACCACTTTCAGAGAAGACTTTCAAAAGCTTCGACAGCAACAAAAAACTAAACTAAAGCTGCTAAAACAGGGTTTGCTTCATCTTCAAGATGTTCTTTCACAGCCATGTCCTAGTTATGACAGTGTGGAAAGTCGGAATGACAACCACCAAACCAAACTGGTCTCTGTCTTCACCCTCTCACAGAAAAAAAAAAAAAAAAAGCCCCATCTTGGAATGTGCTCTGAAGATTTTCTCATCTCACTGAAGCTAGGAAAGAATTCACCCCAGAGGCTAGAGCAACATGCTTGGCTAAGCTTCCCACAAAACCAAGGGCCGCTTGCCTTAAAGGGTTTCCTTTCACTGAAATCGCTTACGGATATGTCATCACTGACTCATATCTCATAAACACGATTTACAAAAAAGCTTGTCAGCTGGGTTTTATTAAATTGCAAATTAAAAAAAAAAAAAACCCCTGCATCCAGAATATCCAACAAGCTCAACACCCACAGATTCACTGGCTCATCTTCCAGCATCATGTGGTGGTTGATAAGTCTGAAGAACGCACACACCTCATCAGCTCCCATCAAACTCTCTCTGCACCCACGGGAAAATCTCCACATTCACAGAATTCCTCCCACACATGCGTGCACCCCGTCAGCACAAGCAAAGACGAGGATTTACTCTGTGAGTCCAAAAAAAATAAATTGCTCCATTTATACATGACACATGAAAGAAAAAGTCATGCTTATGTCAAGCTGGAAATACACTTTTTAAAAGACAAAATTGTTACTTAAAAAAGGAAAAGTGCTTTGGCTCAGGAATGCCTGGTGAGTGCAATAATTCAATTAAAATTCATTGTTCTGACTCTGGCAAGTATTCATTTGTTCACCAATATTTTAGAGAAGTCTATTCTCATTGGTTCTTTGAGTTCATGGAAAGCTTCATGTCATGTTATTGGATCGTCTTGTATTTTAAGTGATTACTATATAGGCATCCTGGGAAGATGGAAAGACATTAAAAACCCTAAATCCTAGGCACCTCTTCTATCTACTTCACAAAATAATGTCTACGAAATAATTCAACAGAAGCAAAGGGTATGGAATCCTTAGTAAAACCTGAAATAAGTGAACAAAATTATGCCTTTCAGAATCTGGAAGGCATTTATATGCCTTTCCACTTTAGTAGGCTGGATTTAAACTGCAATGATAGGCGATCTAGGATTTATAATGAGACCAGTTTAAGTGATTGTGTTGATGATGTATTTTATTAGAGTAGCACTACTGCGGACAAACATCTTTTAAAAATGGATAAAGGCAGCAACATGACAAGTTTGTTTTCAGCTCACATAAGTCTTAAGAATTGTTTTCTTCATTAGTGCGTGACTTTCCTTGCAGTTCTGATTCTGGGACCCAGTCTTCTGCCATACCATGGCTCTGGTATCTTCAATATATGTTTTCCAAAACAAATTATCCAAGGCATCTGGGTGAATCTGAAACTAAAGGCAAGAGCATAGGAAATGACATATAATCAACTATCATGGACCACCATGGAAATAGCACTTACCACTTGTACATACATCTCATTGGCCGGGCCTCGGTCATGTAACCACACCTGTCTTCATGGAACATTGGCAATGTCTCCTAGTTGTATGCTCAGGAGAAAAAGAGAATGGGTTTGGTAAACAGCAGGCCAGTTTTTGCTACTTAAGGAAAAGAAGAAATTCCTATTCTACCCTCTTTCCTCTTCCAGTGAGAAGGCATGACAAGGACCACAGCTCATCCGCATTCCGTATGTAGCAGACATTTAGGAGAGACTTTCATCAGTGATTCCAGAGACTGTTTTATTTCAGTTCCTCTCCAGAGAGTTCTCTTAATAGGGAGTAAGTATCAAAAATGGAGCTTCTGATAATTGTACCATGGGCCTGGGCCTCGGTATTCTGAATAATAATTACGAAGGCATTCTGCTCAACTGGGTTTTTAAGATCAATTGTATCTGAGTTGCCACATCATGGAATGTCTTTTGATGATTTTTTTCACTGTCAAATCTATGTGTGCTTGATCCTGTAGACGTCCATTCTTTTGTTTTTCCATTCCTTTCAAAAAGTAAATTGAGACAGCTTACGAAATAAAATTCAACAAGTAAATAATAGACCCCTGGACCTTGAAAATGGAATATTATTGGTAGTAAAATTAAATGAAGATGGGGGTGAGACTATTACATTTAATGTATACATGCATGTCTTTAAAAGAGAGGGATGAAGTTGAGGGTTGTAAATAAGCTCATTTAATAGTGGCCAAAGTAAAGAATGCGACCTCAAACACAGGGCCTGTAATTATCTTTCATGCTGCCCTGATGTGCTCTTTCCTGCCAGGGACTCCCACATTTCCCTAAATCTGTTAACAGCAAGAACAGAATAGAGGGGAAAATTCTTGAAAAGAATACTTAATATGAGTGATGAAATCAAGTACTAAATTTAAAAAGAAAGGAACGGGATGGGCAATTATTATAGAAAAAAAAGAAAAGGAAAAGTGAAAAACAGAGAAAGGAAACTGGCAATCTAACTCATTTTTGACTAGAAACAGGACACAAGAAGCAAACTGGTGGTGGTGTATGTGGGGGTGGTGGTGGTGTTTAAGCAAGGATGTCAGACTCCCCAGATTAAACTAGTGAGGAATGGGAAGGGAGAAGGAGAGGGAGAAGAGGCAAAATGCACAAAACTCCATAAAAGGGAGCTGAGTGTCCGTGTGTTTGAATAGATGGATATAAATAGAACATCACAGTATTCGGAATGTTTGTGGAACTCCTTATGATAACAATGAGCATCCTGTTAAAAATAGGATGCTTACCTTCCAAATTCTACCAAAGTGCCAAAAGGCATAGTAAAAATGAAATGAGTTATTGTATATATCTGCAATGAATGTCTTAGCACAAAATGGGAGTTCAACTAAAAAAAACAGAAATGGTTCAAAAATTTATGGTGTGTTTTCTGAATAAAATATTACGTAGCTATTAAAGAGAACATCGTGGAAACACCATAGCAACAAGTCTAATTGTTTATTATTTAGTAGCAATAAAAAAGGAAGGGTCAAGAGGATATGTATGCTGTCATTACAACTGTGTAAAACAACTGTGGACGACAAACAAAAGGAAAGATTGTGAAAAATATTATGTATTGAAGATCATGGAGATAGAATTTTTATTTAAATAGTCTAACTGGTATATTATTATTTCAACAAGAATAAATAGAGACAGAGAAACAAAAATAAATACTGTCCAATATCTCTTAGTGTTTGACTTAATAAGAGTGTCTGGAAGTGTTGGGGGGACCAAGTTCGGAGCATTACCATGGATTGAAATTGTGCTCTGCTAAGACTGGGATGAACATGCACACAGACGCCCTTGGCAGCTCTGCTTGTGCCTTTGTCACCCAGCCTGACCCTCCCTTGCTCAAGTTGCAGAGAGGTCCATGTATGTTCAGTGGTCCCAGCAGGACCAGAAGCATCAAGGGCCTCCTTGCCCATCCTTGGCTCCTATGGCCATTCCTTCAGCTTCTGCCTCAGCTTCTTCACACGCCAGTATCAATGAGGGAGATAAATTATGTCCTCTGGGCTTCAGTTTCCTCCTGTGTCAATCCAACAGCTTGGATGAGGATTGAGGGGAGTGCAGTACTCTGTAAAGGAGAAAGTACCATTAGGTACAGATGGGAGCTGCGTGCTTCCACCTTGCCACTGTCCTCTTTTTACTTCTCCTTCTCTCTCTCTCTCGCTCTCTCTGTCTCTCTTTATCGGTCACACACACACACACACACACGCAAGCATTTATGCACATTCATGCACTCCTTTTGCTCTATGTATCCTCAGCTCTGTCGTTAGTGAACACAGGTTGCTCCCTCTTGGCTCCAAGAAGGACGTGCTATTATTTTTGCTTGCCAAACTCATCCTTCAAGTTCCACTGACACCTCCTTCATTTTATCTGTCTACTAACCACTTGAAATGAATGCTTTTTGTTGTTGCCATTTATAGGACAGAATAATTTTGCACTGTGATAAGATTATCCGTCTGGAATTTCAGAAATCCCCATATACCTGGAGAGACTGATTAAGGAGATCTCTTGCAATAAAGTGCTGCCACAGGTTGGTCACCACGGGAAGCCCTCTCAATGTTTCAAAGCACTTTGAGCAATATTCATTTTATTATTTAAAATAAAATATTTTTTAAAATACTAATAAATGTATTATTTATTATTAGTACCATCAAAACTCAAGGAGTCAAGTAGAATGGAATGTATTACTATAATCATTTTATAAACGAGGAATAGGAGGCCTAGATATATTGCAAAACACATGTAAGATTAATATCCAGTAAATGATAGAACTGGGAATAGAATTCGGGACTGTCTGGGCCTCAGTCCTAAGCTCCCTGAAGTACACTTGTGTTTCCCTAATGCTGACTATTACGGGTCTACGAGGTAGGAGGTTGTGTCTATACTACTAGTTCTCAAACTGTAAGGTATATCAGAGTCGCCAGCTGGTAGACCCCATCTCAGACTCTCTGATGAGTTTATGATTCTGCAGATTTGGGGTAGGCTTTGGTCATTTGCATTTCGAACAATTTTCCCAGGAAATGCTGATACCACTGATGACTTTGAGAACTACTCATGTCTATAAATCTTTGGAGTTGATTAAAATAAACTATTGACCAGCCAATTCTACCAATTCCTTCTCCATAAATGACATTTAAAAAAAAATGCCACTATTCCCAATTGCAATGGTGCTATACTTTTCCTGGTCAAGTTTCCCAACTTACAAAATGCCTTCGGATATTGTGTTTAATGGAGTGTGTGGTGGGAAGGAGTTGCCAAATGCATGGGTCTTTGGCCCTCATTAATATTTAGAGTTTCCTGAACCTTAAGAAAAGCGGAGCTCAACAGCATGGTAGAGACACGTGCTGAAACAAACAGAACCATTCAGGGCAACAGGAACGAGCTAACGTGTACGTTAAATGTTAACTCCCTTTAAAAATAAAATAACACAGAAAGTAATCTTCGCTGGGGAAATAGATCACACTAGATTAGGCAAATGTTGTTGTTTCAGGTGGCTAACCTTATTGCTCCAAACTCGAGCCTGGAGTTAAAAAACAAAACCACAAGCTGGAGGGTCAGTCTACAGTGCAGTAGTTTGAATCCAGTCCTATTAACAGTAACTTAATACTATGAGTTCGGGAAGTTTGGACTTTGGCTCTCTTGCTCAGGAGACCTTAAAAATAAAGATAGCTGCACAGTGAACATGAGCCACCCGCTTATTTTCCATTAGGTACCTGGTGAGAGATATTTATTTCACCTGTTGTCTGCTGGATGATTTTTTCCAGGGTCAAAAGTATGATTGTGTACTGGGTACACAAGTGTGGAGTTAAGTATGGGGGGCCCTAGAACGGGAGCTTGAACAGATGCTCTTGGAACAGTTGTACATAATTCACTCCTCTTGGAATTTGGCTTCCCCGGTACAACCTCAGTCACGTGAAACATTAAGCCAGGGTGGATGGTTGTCAACTGCAGAGCTTATCCACTGCGCTGCTGAAAAGCCAGCAACGGGATGCTGTCACGGTGGACAGGTTGCTATGCTGAGAAAATTATGGCCACCATACACATTAAGCAAGAGATCTCAGCTCTGAAAAATCTGATAAAACCCTCAAGAGTGTGAACAGGGAATAGTTGTCTGGAGAGAGAGGAGAAAGGCACCACGATGATTCAATCTGATGATCTAAACAAGGAACAGACACACCACCATAAAACCTGGTCATAATTGTCTCTCACAGACATCAACATCTAGCCATGCTGCACACTGTTCATTTCCCAAGGGTTTTACCCTTGGGCACCTTCATTAAAACACTGAATTATGCTGCGCTCCTCCTGTCCTTTGCATTCCATGAATAAGCCATGCCTCTGCTAGTTCCAGCCTGAGATTTATGGGGTACCTCCTATACACCAAGCATTAGATTAGTGAAATCCCACAATGTAAGGTCAATGTCAATACCTTTTTGAAAGACGTTATTCGAATCAATTTACAAATAAGAAAGACTAAATGATAGGTTTAGTAACTTACCCAAGGCGAAATAGGTAGGAAGCATGAAAATCAGAATCAGAGTCGTAACTGGTTGCAAAATACCTTGGTTGATATTTTAGGCATTGTTCTCTCTGCCTATGATGTTTTTCCAGTTGTCTGCCAAGGCAACATCATCTTTTTAGTCCTGGTCGCAGTCCAATGCTATCTCTTCCATGTGGATTTCCCGGAACCCTTCCTCTGACCAAGCACAGCTGCTTATGCTTCATTCTTGCGTCCTCACAGCCTTTGTGTGCACATAGAGTATATATCACAATTATCTGCAATTATCTACATGTTTATCTTCCTGATTTCATATACCATGCATGCTTAAGGACACTTCTCCTCATTTATCTTTGTGTATTAAATGCCTGGTACTCAATAAACATATGTTGAATTAAACTAAACTATACCTCTAATTATAACACCATTCAGAGTTGGCTTCTGGGTCAGGCACGGTGGCTCACACTTGTAATCCCAGCACTTTGTGAGACCGAGGAGGGCTGATCACCTGAGGTCAGGAGTTTGAGACCAGCCTGGCCAACGTGGTAAAACCCCATCTCTATTAAAAGTATAAAAATTAGCCAAGTGTGGTGGTGGGCACCTATAATCCCAGCTACACAGGAGGCTGACGCAGGAGAATTGCTTGAACCAGGGAAGCAGAGGTGGCAGTGAGCCGAGATTGTGCCACTGCACTCCAGCCTAGGTGACAGAGTGAGACTCTGTCTCAAAAACAAAAAACAAATGAAAAAACAGAGATGGCTTCTAATTATATTGCATAAGCAAAATTGCTCCTTAGGCTTAAGTCTAATTGCTTACTATCCACATAAGGAAATAAGTCTAATTGCTTACTATCCCCAGAAGCAAATATCACATAGAACTTCTGTTGAGGACCTGAATCCCGTTGTTTATGGCCCAAATGCAAAGCAAGAGGCCACACATTAGGAAAGCTGCACAAGGATTAGTTGAAGTCCTGCTGAGCAGGAGTTGCCATTACAGAGACAACAGTTGGCATTTGTGATGCATGTGGAGATTCCAAGTGTTCTCACTGTGTACCCTGCAAGCCTTACCTTAGGATGCAGATTGTCATAGCTCTCTTTTAAAGATGAGAAAACTGAAGTTCAATGATGAAGAAATTATCCAATGTCATGTAGCAAATACGGTGCAAGAATATGATTTTGAGCCAGGTTTTTACACACCCTAACACTTTTGTATAAGCCAATTCTATCTTGAAGAATTGAGATCAAAGACAATAGGTATGTTTCCAAAAAAAATGGAAACTAAAAGCAACAAGAACAAAAACAAAAAACAAAAACAAGACAGTGTGAGTGCCTAGTGTACCCAGTGTTAGAAAGTGAGATTCAGCCAAGAACTGTGGAAACCCAAACATCTAGCTCCTTGTCTTGTCTCTCTGCCTGCTAGTAGTATAACACTGGCCAAAACAATTACTTTCTAGAAGCCTCCATTTTCTTTTCGAACCTCTATTAAATAAAAATAATCATCTGAGGCCTTCTTTCCTTAAAGAAATACACGATATATGGAGCTGATCCATCTTAAACCTCTTTGTAAACTGCAAAACACTCTAAAAGCCAGAGTGGCAGTTACAGGTGTTTTTACCTCTTGAAGAATGATGAGATAGGTTGGGACAGTCATGGTTCAATCATTTAGTTACAAATAAAAAAATTCCTGCACACAAGACTTGCTAAGGGAAATACTTTGATTTCTTTGCAGAGTCTCTTTTGTACCTTTAAATTTTATCAAATAGGCAAAGGGCAGGATTAGTATTTACAGGCTCTGTAAAAATTTGAGATGAAAAGGAAGTTAAGAAACATATTGGATGAAATTCAGACTACAAGTTCTGGAGGAAAGAGAAGCAGTCTGTTGGCAAAGTGTGTGCCTTGTTGGAATGTGATGTGGGTGGCCCAGTGATCCTAGGCGCTGTTTGCCCTCACATCTGTAGTCCTGAGCTGCCATTGCTCCTTCTTCCCATGTAGAAGAGATGTTCTGCTGATTTCTGGGATACCTAGACCCATGTACACAACCTGTGGATTTCAGAAAACTGCGAACTCTGAGGTCAGGAAACATCCCTTTGCACACTTGGCCTCTGTACTTCCCTCCCGCTGGCTCCTGAGTTACCATCACAGAACTTTAGTCTCTTCAGATTACAGGCCACAGACATCCATCAAAGATTGTTGTCTGTTTGCTGCTTAAACAGGAGAGATTGGCCAGAAATTTTGTTTTGAAATCATCCTGGAAACTGTAAGCAAGTTATTTCAGAATGTAAGAGGGCATGAAAAGAAAAGTCATTTATGAAGGTTTAATGACACATTGCACTTTTGAAAAGAGAGGAAGAAATTTATGATGACCCTAAATGTAGAGTGTAGAATAGACAAATGGCTGAACTAGAAAATAGAGAAGGAGGATTAACTTAGGAGAGGTACTGGGAGAATTTAAAGAATGCAACAATTTTAGTTATGTTGGGTTTGGGGACCTGTGGCACACACAGATATAAATGTCCATCAGGTGATTACATATAGACAGGTGTGGGGTTTTTATGCAGAAAGTTAGATTGGTAATTCTCTCTCTCTCTCTCTCTCTCTCTCACACACACACACACACACACACACACACACACACAGAGCAGATAATAACTTCTCAATTACAATTATTCATTCATCCACTAATTTGTCAATTAATAATTTCTTGGAGAATTCTCTTTTCCAGGCACAGTGCTGACTCCTAGGAATGTAGAAATTAATCAGACAGAGCCATCCCTGAGCTGGCAGTGTAGTAGACATTAACAGTTACAACTCCAACTAACACAGATACACATGGGGTATCAGAGAGCACAGAAGAGAAGTGATGTGGAACTGTGGCGTTTGCCTGAGATGACATTTGAGCTGAATATCAGAATGGGAAGAAATTCACTGGTGGATGTGGGTGGGAACAGTGTTGCAGGAAGAGGAACTGTCTGTGCAAAAGGATAAATTTTTTAAAAGTCTCTATGTTTGAACTGGCTTGTTGCCCTAGATAAAAATATCAGCAGAAGGAAAAACAGCTCTCTCTAGCATGAGTGACAACTTCCTTGGAGCAGAAGTAGACAAGGATCATTCTCTGCCTGAGTGTGGACAGTCCCCAAGGACTGCAATCCCCCCAAGCTCTGTCTTGCTCTGGTCGTCTATCTCTCCTCAGGCTCCCCCAACAACTGATGTGATTCTCATTAAATGCAACGTTGGAGAATCTCACATGTACTAAACGATTATCCAGGTGACCAAAATACGCATTTGGGGAGCTTACACAGAGAGGAAGAAGGAAAAGCAGAAGGCCTTCCCGTCCCAGGTGCCTTCTTAAAGCGGTGATGAAGTGCTGCTCTTTCTGGTTTGCAAATTCAGAATGTCTGTCAATCCTTAGCCTCGGGTTCTCTACCATGCCACAGTGGAAGGTTTGCTGAATCTGTGTTTAGTGTGTGGCAACACATGGCTCGGAATTTTAAAATATTTCAGTGCTCTAGTGATTGAGTAACCTAAAGTTGTTCCACATGGTTGATGAAAGTCTCATCAAGCAGAGAGGTCTGGGCTTTTTCTCGTACTCTAGATTCTTGTACTCTGCAGATTGCTTTTTCTACTATAGCGCGCAATCAGCAACTTCAGAGTGTGTCATCCATCCAAGGGAGGGAACACAGTATCTGATTTCACTCAGATCAAGTCCAGCGACTTGCCTTTTAAAACAAGAGATGGGCAGCTATTTCGAAACTTAAGTCTTCTTTTTAACCATCTTCATAAAAAGGAAACCAAGAAACTTTTTTTTTCTCATGTTCATCGAAGCATTATTTACAATAGTCAAGCTATGGAAACAAGCTGAGTGTCTGTTGACATCACGAATCTTACTCAGGGTTCTGAGAGGATCTGGCAATTATACTCAGATTTCATTTTAATTTAAAGAAAATGAATAGAAACAGTTGCAAACGCCGCTTGCTGTTATTATTTTAAGCGTACATTTACAAAATACTGTCTATTAAATAGACATAATTTGCCTTTATAAAAAAGATAATAAATAAATTAATGGACAGGAAACATACAAACTGGATCACAATATTGGAGTAAAGAGATCACTCTGCTTTTTGAAAGGGTTTCTTTTTTGTCACAATCCGCTTATTCTCATGTAAGAAAGTATCACTGTTGTATAAATAGGTCCTTGGTTATGAAGAAAAGAGGCCGTCTCAGATTACCCACAGAATGAATCTTAGATTGCCCACAGAATGAACAGTTGGAGGGAAACTCAGTGACCTGTCCCTCTTTTACAGATCCTATGCAGCGGTGCAATGAAAAGAAAATGAAACTGAAAAGCAGAATCTATCACTGAACAATGGGGGAGATTTTCTTTCGACACATCTGGAATAGGTATTTAAAAAGGTCAACAAAAAATATAGTTGAAGAGGTGAAAGTGGGGCAAAGGCAATGATTATTAAAGGTTGTAGATGGTGGTATAAATGACATAAATTTTGAAATTAAGCCACGTTGGATTTGACTTTCAGCTCTGCCATTGATTAGCTATTTAACACTGGCAAGTTTTATTTTTTGTTTTCTTGATTCTTTGCAGCACAATTTCCCCAGTTGGAACTTGTGGGATTTTTTATAAGCATTAAATGAGCGACTATATGCAATTAGTATGATGATTAGCTGATAGTTGGCACTTTGGAGTTGGAGAAACCAATAGCTAACCATCTCTTTGTCAAGGTTCAGAACTGACAGAGAGATAGTCATATGACCCAGAGAGATGAAATTCAAAATATAGTGAGAAAGGCCAAGTTAAAAGATATGACTTAGTTTTGTGGCCACAGTTTGCTTCCCATACTGATTCCTGGAATTAGACAGACACACTCACCTGTCAGTATTGGTCTCCTTGAGCAAGAACACAGCATATCTCTAAAAGTCTATCCTCTCTGCAGGCAGGCAGACCCAAAAAGAAAGGAAAGAAGAAGTGGGTCTCTTCACTCTGCCTAGAATCACCTGTAAGATGCCTCCCATGAGATGCCTGCTGGTGCTGGGTGCTATGGGGGAGAGAGTAGGGCCAGTAGAGGAGGAAATAGTGGGACTTCATCCCTACCTTACGAGATTTTACACCTGGAAAGGGGAGCATCTGCTGTGAGAATCCAGTGAATAATTAATATGGAAGATGCTATTACATTTTAACAAGGTACTATCAAATGCTCCATAATATAGAGACTAGAATTATTAAATAAAAGTTAATCTTGTATGCAAGAAGACCTTCTGACTTAACTTTCCCAAACCCCAGAAGCAGGGAAGATGGGAAGGTGTTGATATGACTGTGTGTCCCCTCCCTTCTTCAGAGCAGCCTTTCTTTTCTCTCCAACTTGCACTTATACATTGCCTATTGTTTGCACATATATGTTTTAGGTTTTTCTTATCGCAAAGGGTATAAGTTGAAGATTTTTAAAAAATATATCAGGTCAAAAGGAAAGATTTTGAAATTTTGCCTTGGACTCGAATTGTGCTTTAATTTACTTTGACAATAACCCTTTCTTCTTATACTGTCTCCATGTAAAACTATTCAGCAACTTCCCTCTCAGAGTTTAACCAGTTGATAGCTAATTTTTTATATCACCAAGGGTGCTAACATTTTAATATATTGAAGAAATATCACATAGAGAAAACTATTTTAAGATGCAATGGTACATGGTTTCAATAAGGTGGTGGTTGGTGATAGGTAGCAATAGATAGAGAGAACTATTTTAAGATGCAATGACACATGGTTTCAATAAGGTGATGGTGGTGATAGGTAGCAATAGATGGCAAGATTAGTATTTTTGGATGGAAAATCCTAATACACGTAACCAAAAGATGGTCTTGCTTTCCCTTCTCCTGAGTCTTGGTCAGTCCAGTAAGCAAAATAATTGGAAAAAAAAATGCTCACTACTATTTTAACTATTGCTCTTAAAATGTACAGTTGTGTAAACAAAGCAAAAAATTACAGAGAGGAGATACGGTGAAAATAAACATAAGGTTATGTTTAGCTAATGTGTGGATATTAAAGACAATAGAATGCAACTTTGTGTGTGTGTGTTTTTCAGAATATCAGGTCAAACTGTCCAATTGGGAGACCAATCGTATGGATGAACATGCCGCCATAGCTCAATACCATGTCTTTAACACATGCTCGCTAAGCACATAGAGCCAGTTTGGGACTACTACTCTCCTATACTGTAACAAGGATGAGAGTTTTTGAGTGATTGTTCATAGATTCATCCTTCCATTTCTGGAGACTTATCGTTGTGCTATAATTGTGCATGTGAAAGTATTTTGGTTAGGATCATAGTGATAAAAAATAACTTCAAGCCAAAGTAAAACAAGTTAATATTTTATAGATTCCGAGTATAAGATAATCTTAGAGTTGATCAGCTTCACCATGATCAGGAGCATGAGGCATGCACCGTGTGTGCTGACATGATGTGAAAACCAGTGGCAAAGCCTGTCTTAGCAACAACACACCTAAGTTTGATTTCTGTCTCCATCAATGACTGCGATGACTTTGGCAAGTTACTTAACTTTTCTGCCATTCAGTTTTTTTCGTCTATCAAATGGCAGCAATAAAACCTAAGGAAAAAACATGAAATACTGACTGGGGGCTATAGCAATGGATGAGAATTGCTGAGAACAGTACCTATTTATAGCAGAACAAACAACAAATGTCCATTTCTTCCATTTATACAAACACAATATAGATGTGAAGAAATGCACACTTGTGAGTGTGTGTGTATAGATTTCTCTAAATGAAAAATAGACAAAAACTTTTCTAACTGAAAGACCGAATCACAGCTGAATGGCAGTGTCCAAAAATCTCTGATTCATCAGTTAGCTTTGAGTATTATTTTCTCAAGGAACAAAGCCCAATGTGGAATATGATTAATACTCAAGCGAAAAGCACTGAAAAAGAGAAAATGAGAAGATGGAGAAGCTCATGGTTTTATCTAAGGCACCAGGTTTACTTTATTTTCAAAACAAAAAAAAAGTGAAAAGCCCATAAAATATGCAACCAATGTCTCTTGAAAGCACATGAGGTTTTGAAAGAAGGACATGTTAATTCATTCTCTAGCTTCATAGAAGCCTCTATCTAAGGTAATAAAACTCAGCACATTTTTAGAAGAGAAGGAGGGAAAAAAAACCCTCTCAGTATTGTAGGTGTACGTATAATTCCTTAAAACCTGCCAGTACCTTGTCACTGAGGAAATGGAAAAAAAAAAAAAAAAAAATGCCACCACTAGCAATAAGAAGTGTGCTAATGTAAAAGTGTGTTGCTTGGCAACAGATTAACTTATTTAAACTTTCATCACTGCTTTGAAGAAGATGCTGCAAAGAGAAAGACAAAGACCACAGTAAAATGCTTGGGATCTGTGATTTCAGGAGGCCTCCAAAGGACAAGACACTCCTGCCTGGAGCTAAAACCGGGCATTTGCAAACTATGTTTCCAGAGAGCCTTGGTCAGCAGGATTCCCACTAGATACAGCCAATACGAGGCACTGGCTGAAGATTACAAGGCTGGGGAAAGAAGTTGGGGGTTTGTGCCTCTGATTGTGTAGAAGTTACTGGATACAGCTGACAGTGAACATAGGGAATGGCAGGCTCCAGTAACCCCAGGGGAAGTAGCACCTGCTTAGCAGTTCCAGCTCTGGCCCAAGCAATGCCCCTTTAGTAGAGTCAGGATCCAGGATTGGGTGTGGTAGTGTTTCCAACAGCCCAGGGCAGGAGTAGACTGTAGCTGCCAGTGCTACGGTGTTAGCCTAAGCTGGTGGGTGGATCCGACCTTTCTTCCTTTCTGTTCCTCCACTTCTTTATTTTCTTTTCTATTTTTTTTTTTTCTGGCTTTATACCACCTTGTCTGTATTAAATTCCCTCCATGAAAAACCTAAAGTGGTTTCTGACTGGACACAGACTGATAGAAGTTTAGAGTTTTCCTCAATAGACTCAAATTATGGAGCAATGTGATATGGGCCGCAACAGAAATCAGTATTACGTACCGAGCTAGGAAAGTAATTGTGATGAGCATTTAAAACCTCTCTATAGATACAGAAATATATAGTTATTGAGATGATATAGATATATAGATGATCTAGATACATAAATGTAGATATAGATAGGTTATGTAAATGATATAAATATAGATACAGATGCAGACATACACATCCTTTTGATCCTGTTTCTCTGGAAAACACTGCCTAACACAGGCATGGAGGGGGTGATGACCAGAAAGTGAGGCCATGAGTTGGTGGCCAAGGTCAGATAATGAAGATCTCCTTTTATCAGCTGAAGGCCTTGGGACTTTATCCTGAGGTTCCTCAGAACCACTGATAGTCTTCAGGAAGAGGAGCAAAATGGTCATATTTATTTTCTGGAAAGCCACCTGCTTGTAGGCATGTAAGGGGTGAATCTCCAGAGAAACTAGATTTAGGAGAGCATGACTTTCAAGAAAACAATTCCTCAGAGCATTCAACTGAACCTCTGCCCCTCAGTGAGGCATGTCTCCAACTTTCCAGCCATTCAGGCCTTCTAATACTTAGAGCCCAACCCATTCTTCCCTGCTGACAACTTATTTTACAATGTGCTTGGGCCACCCCTAAGGCAGAGTTTCTTTTTCCCTTTGCTTTTTATCAGATTACAATGACGAAGAACTATAGGAGAGGGTTTAGCTATATCCTAGTGGACTGATTAAGGCTCAAAGTTGTTATTATCGACACAGATCATGTCAATGACCACAGCTCACAAGTCAACAGTTTGGGTGCCAAAAAATACATGGAAACAGAGGTGACTTCTATATCCAGGCCCTGATAGACTTCATGGTCACAAGAGAGCTATTTTCATTAAAAAAACAAAAAACAAAAAACTGTGCCCCAGGTTGTGAACTGGGGATTAGCATGTGCTCTTTGTTATCCCACTCGGTGCTTTTCAGAGCGATGTAAACTAGTCGTCCACCCTGCAAAGGCTCCAGACATGGAGCCAGGGGTGTGTTTTCCCTGAGTTTAAGGAAACTTCAGCTCCAGAAACCGCCATGTGCATGGGCTCCTTCCAAGGCTCTCAGAAAGTCCCTGACCATGTGTCTTGATGATCATATGGTTTTGTAAAATTTGCAAAAGTAAGATATTTTAATTGTAGTCAATTAAGACTGTTGTCTTTTTCCATTTCACTTCACCTCTGTCCAACTTCTCCTTGTGTTGAGTTGTGGTGCAGAGGTGGGCGGCATTTTGAGGATCTAACTGAGAAGAACCTCAGTTAGGGTTAGTTTGGGTTTATTGAAATGAATTCCTATGTCTCCTAGTCACTTCCAGAACAATTAAGCTATTGCTAACCATCCTGGTGTAGAAACGTCTTCTAGAATATTCCTACCACCCACTGTGTTGACTCACCCAGTGCCATGGCAAAAAAGAGCAGGGCCGGAGGCTTGATACACAATGTAAGCTTGCCCCAAGGCTGCAGAAATGTCTGGAGAGCAGAGGAGAAACAGGTTTTGAAATGTGAAGGCTCAGAAGCTAATCTGTGGAAAATGCTTTCAATCATCAAACACATAAAACTGCAAGCAGATAATTTGAAACAAAAGTTCTATCTGTCTCAGAATATGCTTAATCATACAGCATATACAATTAAAACACCCCACATTGTTTTCTTTTAAGAAGGGAATTAGATAAAATAGAATTATGAAAGTGACTATTTAAATTTCCTACTGATTTGACTGGAAATACTGACATCGTCAAAATAGCAAACTCATAATGTGCCATTGCAACAAAGGCTTCTTAAAAAGGTGGTTAATGAAGTTTGTCTAATCAAAGATTTTAAGAATGGTTGCTGCACAAGAAAATGTGAAGCGGCTTGAAATCTTATATCTTTGAAATAAATGTGATGTGCTTTTTTCCAAAAACAGAAGTTTTTCTGAATTATTAATAAGTTAAAGAATTCAACCGACTATGCAAAAAGAAAGATCCTGAGTTCTCTTTCCCTTTTCTTAATAAAAGATATTATAAAATTATTGTCATCTGAAGAAATTATCAAAGACACTTGCCATGGCATTTTGCTAATAAGGTCTAAGTGATTCCTAGCCCCTCTTGATCTGTGAGTTCCACAAAAATGTAATCTCCAATCTAAAGGCCTAGAAGATATTGGTGCTCAGGGAATATTGGCTGAATAAAGAAAGAAATGCTTTATGAGCACTGCATTTTAAAAAATTCCATATATCTATATATACTTTGGGAATATATATACAATTAAGAAAATATTATTTATTCATATTAGTAATAGTCAACATTTATTGAACAAATACTGTAACAGGTATCAGCTTAAGCACCTATGTATACTGTTTTTCAAAATATATACACCCATTAAGGTAATTATAGAAATCTACTTAACTCACTCAGAGAGGAGAGTGGAGGTGATTCCAGTGGAAATGTTTTTGTCATAGGTAATTCAGGCAACTGTTGGACATTTTCCTAAGGTTAGCAAAATAAATGATCACAATGTATTGAATTGTGTTTAGTTTTCTACAAAAATGTCATTCCACTTTCGAGGAAGGGAAAATGGTGGAAGGAGCACAGCTCTGGAGCCATAAAGATCTGAGTCTGACTTCACGCTCCATTATTTACCAGGTGAGGGATCTGAAAAAGTTGCATAGTCTGCCTCACTGTGCCTTGATTAGACAGTAAAAATATCAGTGAGAGACTCTCAAGGAGAAAGGAAGTTCACTTTTCAAAAAATGTTGGTGCCATTTCATCAACATACAAACATATATAGAAAGAATGGGAAGAAGCTGTTTTACCCAGAACTTCCTCCGCAATGCCAGGTGCTGATGGCCAAAACCATTATGCCATTCACTGGCCATCTATTCAAGTCTTTTTCAGAAGAAAGGTGAGCTCAGAGAGCTCAGGAACTGCTCCTCACACACCTGCAGAACAGGTCCGAAAGGTGCTGGTAAATCTGACATAATCACATCCCACGTGGTGCCACCTCCCCAGCCCTTCCCTCACACCTAGAACCCTGGGCTGCAACTGCAGGAGTTCACTCACTCTTGCTCCAATGTGCCTTTTCTATGTCTCCCTGCAGCTTCACGTGTTACTCCCCTTGCTGGGACCATTTTCCTCTCTTCTTCACCCATAGTCACCTACCCTTCAAGGCCCAGCTTAACTACCCCTCCCACTGTGAAATCTGCTCGAATGCCACCAGTCAAAAGAAGTCACTTTCCCTGTATAGCCCTCCTTGGCTTATTCTTTGGACGTTTTTCTACAGGTGTCTCCATCATTAAACTATGAACTCTAGGAAGCTTTTTCTTTTGGTGGGAGAGGTTAAGGGTCATGATATCTTTGAAGAAAAATGCAAAGCTATGTCAAGTCTGCTCATAAAAATTGAAAACAAATGTCTTTTGGAAAAAAGGTGGAAGAAATAGTGACTTCTGAAGTCAGAAAGTGGAATACTAAGAAAAGACCTTTGGTGGCTGAATAAAAGCGGAACTAACAAAAAGGAAGAGACAAGAAAGACTGATTTGTCTTTGGTACTAAAAACCACAATTACTAGATTGGTGCAAAAATAATTGCTGTTTCTGATCATGAATTTTAAATCATTATAACTAGGCTCAAACACATCTTTATTAATCAAAATGGGAACCATTACAATCAACAACTTTTTACCAATAAGAAATTTGTTTATTCCTGTAGTGTAAAAATCCATGCTTTGGGATTCAACGAATTCCTGGAAAGCATCTTCTGCATCCTGCTGGTTGTGGAAGCATTTTCCTGGCAAAAAGTCGTCAAGATGCTTGAAGAAGTGATAGTTGATTGGCAAGAGGTCAGTTGAATATGGTGGATGAAGTAGAGCCTCATAGCCCAATTCGTTCAACTTTTGAAGAGTTGGTTGTGCGATGTGTGGTCCAGCATTTTCATGGAGAAGAATTGAGCCCTTTTTGTTGACCAATGCTGGCTGCAGGCATTGCAGTTTTCAGTGCATCTCATAGATTTGCTGAGCATACTTCTCAGATGCAATAGTTTCACCGGGATTCAGAAAGCTGTAGTGGATCAGACCGGCAGCAGACCACCAAATAGTGACCATGACTTTTTTTGGTGCAAGTTTGGCTTTGGGAAGTGCTTTGCAGTTTCTTCTCTGTCTAACCATTGAGCTGGTCATTGCCGGTTGTCGTATAAAATCCACTTTTTGTCGCATGTCATAATCCGATTGAGAAATGGTTTGTTGTTGCTGTACAGAATAAGAAGAGACAACAGTTCAAAATGACAATTTTTAAAATTTTCACTCAGCTCGTGAGGCACCCACTTGTCAAGCTTCTTCATCTTTCCAATTTGCTTCTAATGCTGAACAATCACAGAATGGTCGAGGTTGAGTTCTTCAGCAACTTCTCATTGTAAGAGGATCAGCTTTGATGATTGCTCTCAATTGGCTGTTGTCAGCTTGTGATGATCTGCCACTACACTCCTCATCTTCAAGGCTCTCATTTCCTTTGCAAAACTTCTTGAACCACCACTGCACTGTATGTTGATTAGCAGATCCTGGGTCAAATGTGTTATTGATGTTGAAAGTTTTCTCCGATGCTTTATAATCCATTTTGAACCCAAATAACAAAATCTCTGGAATTTGCTTTTTGTCTAACATAATTTCATAGGCTAAAATGAATATAAAATAAACAGCAAGTTCACATTCCTGGTGTCTCTTCCTCTTTTGATAAGGATACAGCTTTCATTGGATTAGCATCCCACTCTTTTGACAGCATTTAAACTTAATTAAATTGGTAGAGGATGAGAAATTATGCTATTCAGGCGATGGGTACCCTGAAAGCCCTGACTTGACCACTATGTAATCTATATAGGCAAAGAAATTACACTTATATCCTGTAAACTTACATGAATAAAATATTAAATAAGCTTAATTATCTCCTTAAAGACCTTATCTTTAAATACAGTCACAATGGGTTAGGACTACTTCCACATGTGGATTTTAGGGGAACAGAACTCAGTCCATAACAACAGAGGACCACTGAAATTGGAAGAGGCGTGTGACTCATTCCGGCTGCTGCACTGTGGCCGCTCCCAAGCAGTGGCACTGACAAGCTATATCACCAGGCAGAGGCTGACACAAAAGAGCAACCCAAGGGACTAAAGGCCATATCTATAGCAGCTTAGAAGCTGCCTCAGCCTCATGCTGTGGCTCCTGCTCAGGTTAAACAGTGTTGGACAAGTTTAAGAAGCCAGGGACACAGTAGGGGTTGCTGAGTAAGAGTCAGGAGTTTGTCTTCCTAAGACCAGGGCAACTTAGGGACGTCATTATCACATTTGTGTCTCTGGTTCCTAGGAGACATGGGGGCACAGAGTAAGTGTTCAGTTATTCGCCAATGAATTTCAAATGGTTAAATATTTGAGAACACAGGGAGCTCCCCATCACTGACTGCATCTGTCCAAGGGGCTATGCAAAGTGGGTGTGCATTGAATGAGACCTTGAAAATTTTGTCCTGGTCTAAGAGTCTGACTCTTTGTTGACATAATAAAGTGGATCATAAAAATTCCCCATCTCTTTCTACATCTGAGTAGATTTTCTTAGTTTACACTGTAATCTTGTGAGCAATGTTTGTATTTTGCATATGCGTTTGCCCCATTTTGGGGTGGCGTTTTAAGGGGAGGATGACTTATAATATTCCTTCATTAGAAACATTGTAAAGCAAGGTAGGCTTTTATGGCTCTATGTCCTTTTGATGCACTGTATGTAGGCAGCGCTAGTAGTATCTCATCAGAAGCCCTCTCTTCTTTCAACTGGGTCCACAGGTTGAACTCTTACCTAGGAGTGAAGCCCCAGGACTGCTCATTGCCCTGTCTGGAAGTGGTGTCAGGGGAACTATGGCCCACCGGCCCCAGATCTCTCTAAGGGGCACACTGAATTACGTTGTTCATTTCAAGAGTTAAACTAGACAAAGTGGGCCCGAACATAATAAGACAGCCCATTAGGAACATTTTCTGTGCTTACATCTTACTGACTTTTATCATAAATTAGAGATTTTGAAAAGAATGAGTCATAAAAAAAGAAAAAATAATAACCTGGTTCAGCAATCAGCATATTATATCTCCCCAATGACTCATAACATCAGACTCAAGTCAGGACAAACAGAGTTCCTGTCAGAAAGAAGTGCAGTTAAAAATAAAAGCAAAAATAGGAAGGGGTGGGCGGGCAGTGGGGGGAACAAAACCTTTTAAATTGTGCCTAGAACTCTCCCCAGCTTGGATTCCCTAATGAGGGATTTGAGGTGCAAATAGTCTGAAAAACCTGAGTCAGACAGCAGGAGGAAGCAGCTCCCAGGGCGCGAAAACAAATGGATTTCTTCATAAAATCCTCCAGGAAAAGAAAAGCAGCAGAAACCATTAAGTATGGATTATTCGTTAAATACGAAAGGGGCCTGCAAGAAGGCTTCGCCTAATGAAATCGTGGCACAATTTAATGAAGAAATACAGGCTTCAGAGTTAAACCAACTTGCATCTTAATTGTGGTTCCACCAAAATCGGCTGTGTAAGCTTGGAAGGATCCTTGGTTTTCACATAACAAGCCACAGCACAGAGCTGTTGTGAAGATTAACCGATGCTAAGTATGTAAAGCACTTAGCATGGTGTATACATTTACAGGAAAAAAGACACTAAATAATATTATTATTATTATTATATTATAATATTTTAAGATGAAATATATTTCATCTTAAAACTATAGATGAAAATACATCCGGACAGAGGTTGCTGAAGCTTTAATTGATAGACTCAGATAAGTGTCTATCAAGCATGTCACAGAATCACAGCTTCATAAGAGTGGATTTAGGCCCAGCTGACTAAGGCCATGGTACCCTTGAACATTTTATTACAGCAGAAGAGGTTAAGCACCCTTGGCTGGTCCAACAGTTCCCCTGTTCTACACGAGTTCCTCTTCTTCGGTTTCTCCCCAACCAGCCTAGCCAGTGCTTTTGGTGTACATTTGAAAGCCCAAAATTAAGTTTGCAGTTAGACAACTTTGGATTAAGCCTTGATTCTTCCAGTTACTACCTATGTGACATCGGCGAGGTGCTTCACCTTTCTGAGTCTTAGTATCTCACCTGTGAAATGAAGTAGGTAGCTACTACCTTAAACAGATGCTATGGAATTTTGAATGAAGAACTTGAAATGTCTAGCATAGTTTGTGAGCACAAAAGTAATTGACAGACTATTTTCATTCTTCTTTCCTAACTAATATATGCATTTTGTTAGTTACAAACAAGACAATCAATAGCAGAAATGATCTACCCACCATTTACAGGAGAATATTTGGAAAAAAGTTAGTTCAATTTATAAGTGTTTATAGAAAAGAAGGAGCTAAGTGAAGGTCCCACTCCTCAGGCCAATTAGTCTTTGTAATCTTTGTTCTCTCATTTCCAGAGAGGAAAAAACACATCCCTGATAAGTGGGTTGCATGTGGTCCTGTCAGTCACCTGTCCCGGTACACTGTTGTGAAAGGTTGTAGGGTTTAGAGACAGACTTACATGGTTTTGTATCCTAGTTTCCTGCCTTAAAGCTTTATGAAGATATTAAATCATGGAAGCCTCCATTTCCTCACCTATGATGCAGAGAGCTACCTCACAGGCTTGCTATGAAGATTAAACCGCACGATGGAAGAGCCTGAACTATGAGTCAACAAGGGGTTGAGGCTGTGTGGCTGTCCCAGGTCATCCACCATTCTGCATGTGTTTCTTGCTTCAGGACCCAGGACTTTGCTGTTTGCACTTCCTTTGAGAGCAGACACCTCTCATGATCTCCTTCGAGTTTTAATCCTTGTAAATATCTGCAGTGTGGAATCAGTCTGCAGCTAATGCTCCTCCTGGTTGCTCATGAAGTCACATACAAGGATCATTGGCAATGATGAAGAACTGCAGAACTTACACACCAGAGGGAGTGGCAAAGCTTTCTAAACTACTAGGTCTTTACAGCTGTGATCCTTGTTCTGGAGTTTCTAACTCCCTCCTGAGAGAGTCTCAAACTCATCCTTACTTTTCAGGATGTAGCTTACCGTATCCTCTTTATCCTCACTCTGCATCTGCTTACATTGTTACTGGAAAGAGGTCTGGATCCAGCCCCCAAGAGAGGGTTCTTTGATCTCATGCAAGAAAGAATTCAGGGCAAGTCCACAGAGTGAGGTGAAAGCAAGTTTAAGAAAGTAAAAGAATAAAAGAATGGGCTACTCTGTAGACACAGCAGCCCTGAGAGCTGTTGGTTGCCTATTTTTATGGTTATTTCTTGATGATATGCTAAACAAAGGGTGGATTATTCATGCCTCCCCTTTTTGGACCAGATAGGATACCTTCATGACATTGCCATGGCATTCGTAAACTGTCATGGCGCTGGTGAGAGTGTAGTAGTGAGGACGACACTCTCATGGCCATTTTGGTTTTGTTGGATTTTAGCCAGTTTCTTTACTGCAACCTGTTTTATCAGCAAGGCCTTTGTGACCTGTGTCTTGTGCCCTCTCCTATCTCACCCTGTGACTTTTAATGCCTAACAGGGAATGCAGCCCAGTAGGTTTCAGCCAGTATTTTACCCACCCCCTACTCAAGATGGAGTCACTCTTGTTCAAACCCCTGACAACATCACAGTGTTTCACACCTAGAAACGTTGAATGCTTGAAATTATAGCACTCAGTGTGGCAGACTGTAGTCTCCATAATAATAATTCTGGTCCCACATGGTCTTCCAGAATTTTGTGATCAAGAAGTAGAGCAGATTTACCCACACCATGAGTCTTGACAGGTCTTAATGGCTGGCCCAAGAGAGAGGCGTGGCAGAAGGGACATAGGTGGCTTCTAAAGCTGGCTTAGAAAAGGTACTACAGTTTTAGCCTCCTTCTCTCTCTCCCTCTCTTTTTCTCTCTCTTTCTCTGTGTTTGCCTCTCTTTTAGGAGCCCTCATATACCACATAAGAATTCCAGCAACCCTGCAGCTATCCTGAAGCTGCCATGCTGGAAAGGCCAACTGGGAGACCACATAGAGTCTGAGAGAGACTTCCAAGAACTCCAGCTAATCCAGGACCCCAGCAGTTTGAATCTCCCAGCAATGCCACCATACAGGAGAGGGAGCAAATACTCAGAAGATTCAAGCACCAGCTGCATGGGTTGATACCTACATGAAAGGCATTGTGTAAAGTCCAGCCAACTCCCAGAAATATGAGAAATAATAATAAAATCAATACTGTTGTTTAAGACCCCTACGGAATAGGGCGACTTGTTATTCAGCAATAGGTCACTGGAAAACCTTCTGATACCTGTAAGTGAAGTGTTGCTCTAACAGAATCTAAGACATGAGGCAGTGGCTTTGGGACTAAGTAACTAAGGGACTTTGGGATTAAGGGATGATGCAAACATTGAAAAAACTTTAGAAAGACAGTGGGAGCTTAATGAACCCCAAAGAGATCATCAGGAAAGACTTAAAAGGAAGTGAGAGTAAGGCAATTAGGCATTGGAAGAAAGGAGACTTTCTTACAGAGTGGTAGACAGTTTAACATCACTACATCCAGCTGTAAGGTGAAAAATAGGCAGTCTACCTCATGCCTTCGATGATCCAGCCAAGATTTCTAGGTGGAATGTTGGTAGTGCTGTGTGGCTTCTTCTTATTAAACATAGTAAAAAGCGAAAGGAGATAGAAAATCTAAACAAAGAACTGTTAAATATAAGAGAGCTAGGACCTGCCAGGTTTTGAAATAAAACTTTTTCTCATGCCCAGCCCCACCAGTGGGGAACAATGCTGAAATTCAGAAATGACTTCTGGAAAGAAGACAAATTTATAATTTTAGGAAAATATGATGTAAGGGAGAAGCTAAGGGTATCAAAATAAAACACTTTGTTAAGTCCACAGATCAATTTAAGGTGTTGCCTAATAGACCCTTTCAACAGACAGAAATCCTTCTAAAGATCTTGAGGGCATGACTTGAAGATTCTATTCTTTAAACAACAGTTTTCCTGAGAATGTTAAGATCATTGTCCCACAACGTTCCCCAAGGGAGTTCATAGCACAGAAAGAATTATCTTGAAGGAATTGTGGAGTGGTTTGGATCTAATGGAGTGAATTATAAATTGATTCATTGAAAACCCAGAATGTTTTTAAAGGAATTATATTAGCTTACACTGAAAGGGCTATCAAAACTCAGAAAATACAAAGAGATATCAGAATCCTTAGATTCCACAGGCGGGAAGCAGGCTGAAAAACTACAAAGTGGAGTACATGTGCTACATTTTTTCAGAGCTATAGACTATGGGAATGATTTCCAGACATTAGAGCTGAGCTCTGATCAACAACTGACAACTTCCTTTCAGATACCTGTTGGCCATGAGTATGCCTCTTTGGAGAAATGTCTGTTTGGGTCCTCTGTTCATTTTTAAAAGTTTTCATTGAGTTATTTGGGGTTGTTTGGTTAGTTTTGCTACTGAGTTATAGGAATTTCATATATATTTTGAAAATTAAGCTCCTTCTCAGATGTATGATTTGAAAACATTTTCTCCCTTTCTGTATGTTGCCTTTTTATTCTGGTGACTCTTTTCTTTGCTATACAGAACGTTTTGAATTTGATGTTGCACTTGTCTAGTTTTGTTTGTGTTGCCTATGCTTTTTGTGTCACATCCAAGAAATCATTGCCAAGATTAATGTTAAAATGTTTTTCTCCTTTTTTTTTTTTTTTTTTTTTTTTTGAGACTGAATCTCACTCTGTCACCCAGGCTGGAATGTAGTGGTGCAATCTCGGCTCCCTGCAAACTCTGCCTCCCAGGTTCAGGTGATTCTTGTGCCTCAGCCTCCCAAGTAACTGGGATTACAGGCTCCCGCCAACACACCCGGCTATTTTTTCTATTTTTAATAGAGACAGGGTTTCACCATGTTGACAGGCTGGTCTCGAACTGCTGATCTCAAGTGATCCACCCATCTCGGCCTCCCAAAGTGTTGGGATTACAGGCGTGAACCACAGCCCCTGGTCCCCTGTGTGTTTTTTTTTTTTTTTTTTTTTTTTCTAGGTTTTACAGTTTCAGGTCTTGCATTTAAGTCTTTAAAACATTTTGAGTTGATTTTTGTGTATAGTATAATGTGATGGTTCAATTTTATTTTTTTACATGAGGATATACAGTGTTCCCAGCACTATTTGTTAGAGACTATCCATTCTCCATTATATATTCTTGGTACCTTCATCAAAAAGGTACCAAGACCAAATTGTATATGCATGGATTTAACTCTGGACTCCCTGTTCTGTTCCATGCATCTACATGTCTGTCTTTACATCAGTATCAGACTAATTTCTGGAGCTTTTAATATATTTTGAAATCAGAAATTTCAGGGAGATGAAAGTCAAAACCGCAATGACATATTACCTCACACCTGTTAGTATGGCTAATTTCAAAATAAGAAACAGAAGTTAACAAGTGTTGGTGCAGATGTGGAAAATTTGGAACCCTCGTACGCTGTTGATGGGAATGCAAAATGGTATAGCCACTAAGGAAAACATTGACAAAGTTTCTCAAAAATTAAAAATAGAACTACCATATGATCTAATAATCTTCCATCTGGTTACATATTCCAAAGAATTGAAATCAGGTTCTTGAAGAGATATCTGAACTCCCATATTCATTGCAGCATTATTCACAAGAACCAAGATATGGAAATAACCCATGTCCACTGACAGATGAATAGATGAGGGAAACGTGGCATACGTACCCAATGGAATATTATTCAGCCTTAAAAAAAGTAGGAAATCCTGAATCCTGCTATTTCTGACAATATGAAACTGCAGGACACTATGGTAAGTGAAATAAAATAGTCACAGAAGGACAAATACTGTAAGATTCCACTTTTATAAGATGTGTATAATAGTAAAACTTACAGAAATAAGAATACAGTAGTGGTTGCCAGGGATTAAGGGGATGGAGAAAACAGGAATTTGTTTTTCAATGGGTTTAAAATCTTAGCTAGATGAAGAAGTTCTAGAGATATGCTGTACAACACAGTGCCTATAGTTAACAACAAGGTATTATGCACTTTAAAATTTGTTGAGAGGCTAGAACTCATGTTGAGTGTTTTTGTCATAGGCACACACAAAAGACCTCAAAATATAGGGACACGAGGAAACATTGGGAGATGTTGGATGTGTCTATTAACTTGATTATAGAGATGGTATCCTAAGTGTTTACATACTTACAAACTCATCAAATTCTATATATTAAATATCTACAGTTCTTTGTATATCAATTATACATCAATAAAACTGTTAAAAAAAAAAAAAACAAATGAAACTGACAACATGTGCCAGGCTTGATTTCAGGAATACTACAGACCAGCAACTTCTCTGTGCAATGCAGCATTCCCCCTTTGGAAGGGAACATCTATAGTAGTTATCCTGTGCTTGTTGTGCTTCCCTATGTTAAGTGCAGAGAGGGAAAGGGGAGGGAGGGTAACTTTTCTCTTGTGATCTGAAAATCCTAAGTCTTTACATCAAGAGGAGACACTCTCAGGGAACTGTAGTTGAGGAGGTGCACCCTAGGAGCCTCATCATACCTGGAACTAATTGAGATGATAAAATTCTGGCTCTAAGGCCTCAGCCTGATCCCATCATGAAATAAGGCTTTAGGAAGTCTTGAAGGTAAGGGTTAGTGTATTTTTAATGTGTATGGAAAGTAGATTATTGTGGGCAGAGGGAAGACTCTGACCAATTGTTTTTTCTTTTTCAGGAAATGGCCACACCATGCTCTTCGAGAACTTTCTCATCCCTCAGTCAAGAGGTGGAGCCTATTTACCCTCGACCTTGAACTTGATCAGGACTTTGTCACTGCCTTGCTCTTAACATCACCATGTTGGAGAAACAGCATGGTAAGGGCAGCTGGTGATAGAGAAAGATGCCTAAGGAGTTCCAGCTGTTACTTTCCCTGAATATTTGAGTCTTCCCAGTCCAGCCAGACACATGACTGGGCAAAACCCTCAGGTAACTGCAGCCTTATCCACTGTCTGACTATCACGAAATGAGAGACCTTGGGTGAGGGCCACCTACCTATGCCCAGCCATCCTGCAGAGGTGTGAGAAAAATAAGAACGTGATTATTGTTATTTTAAAATCACTGAGTTCCGGGTTAATTTGTATGCAGCAATAGATGATTAGGAAACAAAGATAGACTATAAAAAAATAAAGAGGGAATGGTTAGGCTAAAAACATCATGATCAAATCAATGTTTAATAAGCAAGAAAGATGGCTATCCAGGGAAGGGAGGTTGCACAACAAAATGAAAATGAAACAAGCAAAGAAAAAAACATGGATTATAACTTGTAAGAGAGAAAACCGTATTAAGGGGAGTTATTTGAATATTTTGAATGAAAATGCAGAAATCAGAAATAAGTGAGCTGACTTTGGAGGCAGGAGGAAAACTGATGGGGAATTCTGGGAAAACAGAATGATACAAAGCAGAATCCTCAGTGTCCCTACCCGAAACCTAATGAAATAAACAGAAATGAGAAAATTTGTTTTAAAAATTAATTCTCCAAGAGCAATACAAAAATAAATGGAGCAAAAATTACTATTATTCATTTTGAAAAAGATAATCTAGAAACAGAGAGGCAGACGAATCTAGAAAATTGTACACAAAGGCCAGGCGCGGTGGCTCAAGCCTGTAATCCCAGCACTTTGGGAGGCCGAGACGGGCGGATCACGAGGTCAGGAGATCGAGACCATCCTGGCTAACACGATGAAACCCCGTCTCTACTAAAAAATACAAAAAACTAGCCGGGCGAGGTGGTGGGCGCCTGTAGTCCCAGCTACTCCGGAGGCTGAGGCAGGAGAATGGCGTAAACCCGGAGGCGGAGCTTGCAGTGAGCTGAGATCCGGCCACTGCACTCCAGCCCGGGCAACAGAGCGAGACTCCGTCTCCAAAAAAAAAAAAAAAAAAAAAAGAAAATAGTACACAAATTCTTGTGTGAGACGTGTGTGAGAAGACATCTATAGGCAAAACTGCATAAAATTCTTTCCAGTTTGGAAGGCCATCCTGGGTAATTTTATAAAATGTCTCTTTCATAATAGAAGCCTCTTCCCAACATCATAGATGAAACATTTTTCAACAAAGAGAAAATCTGTTAGTGCTCATCAATCTTCCTCTGCACCTCGAGGATGAGGGAATAGAGGCATAGATTGAGCACAACTAATTCCTTCCAGGAATAAACAACATCAAGATAAGACAAAGTCTTGAGGCAATTTCGTTGTCCCTTGACAAAGGGAATAATGTGAAAGGAGGTAAAAAAAAAAAAAAAAAAAAAAAAAAAAAGAGCTCGATATGGTCTTTCTTCCTACAGCATCTTGTTCAAATAATAAATTTCACTCATGTTCCCCATCTCTGGCTTGGTCAGAAGAGGGATAACAGCATAGAATAGCTCAGGAGGATGGCAATGTGAAACTGTAGTAGCTATCAAGCGATGTCTACATAGCAGAACAATCCAATATAAACATAATTTCTCTACTCACCTAAGAAGGATACACCTTGGAGTACTCATAATAAACTCTATAATAATAATAATACAATTACATGAAACTGAGCAGAAAACAACAAATCAAAACAGTCACAACTGCATCCAAAGCCCCTGAAGAAAACGGAAACCTGCAAACAGACATCAGCAGTAACCGGGTCACAAGCTGAACCTCTAGTGGAATAAACAAATAAGGCTCCACTAAGATAGGCGGGTAAGCAAAATAATTTGTTTATACTATATATGCACGAAGAAAGTGTCCACATAGAGCTGCTAATATCAAAGATGCGTAAAATGAAAAAAAGAGTCATGGCACTGTTAACAACTATAAAGGAAAAGAAAAAAATAAGGAGAAGGAGGAGGAGAAGAAAGAAAGCCAGCATATAAAATATAAAAGAGGAATTTATTTTAGAAGAAGGTATACACCAAGTAATAGAATAAATATTCTCATAAAACACTTTCTGAGAAGAGCTTATAAAACACCAAAACTATTAAAATAATGAACAATTTGATATACATAAAAATACAAATATAAAATATAATACCACGGAATTAATTTGCACAAGTAGTGAAAGTATTTGAAGATCAAGCAATAGCACTGCAGATTAATAAACATGCCTTAGAGGGTGAGGAAAAGAGAAGATGCCAGTTGAAAATCAGTGCTGTGTTATGGAAGAGAGAATTGAAATAATCATAAAGACTGTCATTAGAAAGCATGGCAGGATGACAACAATTTCAGTGAAGATGGCAGATACGGAAGTTATGTATCAAAGGAGCAGCATGTGAATATCTGTGTCCTTGAGATGAAGAAGAGAAAATAATGGAACAGATAAAGAACACTCAGAGATACAGAAAAATATTTCCTGAAATGAAACATTTGCCAAACCTTCAAACATGAGAAGCTTTTACATCCACGTATGTAAAGGGAGTAAAAGAGATCCCTGGGTCTGACATGAATCTTAGCTCCATTCTTTAGTAGCTGTGACTCTGGGCAGGTTTCTCAGGCTGATTTTTTAATCTGCAAAGTGTGACTATTAAAAATCCCAGCTTCACGGTTTGTCGTGAATGGGAATGAAATGAGGTAATATATGTCATGTACTTAGGTGAGTTACTGGTATAGAGGATATTCTTTTCAAGTATCAGCTATTGTTTGTATCTTGGCAAAGTTCCTGAACATTATTGGGGGGAAGAAAGAATCCTGTAAGAGGGGGAAAAAAAGGTTGCATTGCATTCAAAGTTCTACACTGCATCAGTTAATACCAGAAGACAATGCAGGAATTCCAGCGGAGGCTTGTGAGGTGGAAATGTGTATGATCTGTGAATGTTATAGACAGCCTGATAGTCATTCAGGTAGAAAGGAAATCAACAGGCATCCTAGAAATTACTAGGATACAGAAACTGAAACCTTTTTGAAAAAGCTTACGGATAAAAATGAGAAATTTCCATAGTGAAAAAACTGAACTAATGGAATGGAAAGACCTTCTGTGAAAGGACTGGCAGTAAGTACTAAATCCATTTAAATATAAAACCAAAGTGAAATAATTGAGGCGATTACGGTTACCTAAAATATATATTTTAAAACAGAAACAAAAGACTTTTTTCATTATGAATTAAAACAACTATATCACTCTGATAGACCCTGGAAAAATGTTTTAAAACAAATATCAGGAAGTAGGGAGGGAAAAGAGAATATGTAAGTTTCCTATTTCGCTATGTTCACAGTGGAAGGTCAAAAAATGGCAGGTTTATTGGAAAAGTTCATTTTTGTATAAAGGTAAATCCTAAAAAACCAATGATGCAAAATCTTTCTAAATTTTGAAAAAGGAAATGCAAATTAAAAACAAAACAGAAACAAATGTTTCCTACAAACCTTGATCTTTTTGAATGAGATGAAATGCACATTTCTCTTTGCATAGGCTAAGACCTGGAGGAGCGGCGTGAACAGTGACTGCTCCCTGGGCAGTAGGAATGAGTGTAGGTGGTAGAATAGGAATGGGCTTTTTATGTCCTTCTTTCTGGTTATTTATTTTGTTAGTTTTTGTTGAGAAAAAAATACAAATACAGACTAGTATGAAGAATAAGGTGAAAAACTGGTAGATATCTATCACCCAGAAATGACAGTTTCACATTGTGTTATATTTATTTCAAGACATTTTTAAAGAAAGAAAGAAAACATAACAGATTAATCACACTCTCCATCTGCCTTCCCCCTTTCACTCTACTCTGAGACAGACACTGTGAAGAACTGGTGTATGTCTGTTGAACTAAATTATAAATTAACATACATATGTCCATGAACAACATATCTATTCATATTTGAGAAATATATTTGAAACCATTAGATCTTTTAACACTTACAGAAATAGTATCATGCTATGTTATATTGCTAAATGCATTTTTATCAAACGTGCTTTTTCATTACCTTTTTTTGAGAACATGTGGAGGGATTATTTTAAGGTAAATGAAATAATTTGGTTAAAGGGAAAACACATACAATATTGCCAATTGCTGCCAAGTAGCGTCACTAACTTCTGCGTAAAATGAGTTTGTGAATACACAAAATGGATGAATTTCCAGGAAAATATCAAAGACAGAAATGTATTTCAAAAACGATCTCATCAACTCAAACAAACAAAAGCCCACAGTTTTTTAAATAAAGGAGTATGGGACAATTCCCCTGCCTCGTACACACCCGTACTCACACATCACAGCACAGGCTAAGAAGGTGTTGCAGAGGAAAATGTCTTCTACATTTTTGAATGCTATGTAACTTCAGTGTGTTTACATTCTTCCAGCCAAGAGAAGAAGAATTTTCAGATTCGTTTTACCAAGCCAGCATGAGGTTAAACCCCAAATCTGAAAATGACACAATGAGAAAACAACTGATGAATGCCACATATGAACATCCATGTAAAAATCCAAATACAATTCAAAACTATAATTCTATAGTGTATTGTATTTTTAAATGATATATGCAAATATATGACACATTTGTAGACATATACATATAAATGTATATATACTTATGTATATCTACAGATATGCATATGTACATGCAAGCAAATTACATATATTATTTACACATACACTACCTACAATATATATTAAATACTCATGAATATACATCTATACATATATATAGATGTGTGCAATATATGTGTGCAGCAAAGTGAAGTTTAGCTTAGAAATATCAGAACAATTCAAAAAACAAAAAATTACTAATTTTAGAAATACTAGTTATAGTAAAGAGTTAACGCCTTTTCTTTCTAAGAAGTAAATCAAAGGTCAACATTATAATTGAAAACTGACTACTTTCTAAATTCTGCTATATTTCAGGATGCAAACAATCAGTATTTACTGGCTTTAATTTAATAAAAAATGTAAGCTAAAAACATAGTCATATGCATCTGTCCACCATTCAGCATTAACAAGTATTAAAATATGTTACATGTTTTTCAGGTCTTTTTTTGTTTCTCAGGAAACAGAAAGACCAAAAATAAAATTGAAACTAATTTTTGCGTATAAACACTTCCTAAGTGTCTTGCTGATTCTTGAAGCATGCATAAATGGGACACAATCCAGCTGAACTGCAAGAGGCAGAATTTGCTATTTGAGTTCAATCAAGGGAAACCTGCTTGACTCCAACCAAGCTAAAATCTGCTTAAAAGATAATCCACACTCTTCAGAGAAATGTAAGAGAATCCAGTCTCCAACCCAATCCGACATTGCTCCCCAGCACACCATTTAAATATGCAGATATGCAGAATGTGCTCTGTGTATCTTGTTATATGGGTAGCAAGTGCCTTGGGTTGTAATCCAGAAGTACTTGGTGTAAAAAGAATGAGGAAAATGTGATCAATTCTTAAGAGAAAAGACAACTGATAGAGACAATCCAACAGGTGAACCAGTTTAGTGCACGCAGAAAGTTAGACATATAGCCACCATATGACAAACAATTCCACTCCTAGGTGTATGCCCAAGGTACTTGAAAAGGTACATTCATAGCAACTCATAACAAATGTTCATAGCAGCATCATTTGTAATAGCCCCAAAGTGGAAACAACCAAGTGACTATCAAGTGACTAAATGGATAAATAAAATGTGGTACATATACCTAGTGGAATATTATCTGGTAATAGAAAGGAACAGAGTATGGGCATACACTACGGCATGGAAGAATTTGAAAAATATGATGTTAAGTGAAAGAAGCCAGGCACAAAATGTCATGTATCTTGTGATTCCATTATATGAAATGTGAAGAACAGGCAAATGCATAAAGGCATAAAGTAAATAAGAAGCTGTCAGGGTCAGGGGGTGGGTAGAATGGAGTGTGACTGCTAATGGGTACAGGGTTTCTTTTAGGGGTATGAAAATATTTTTAAATTAAATAGAAGTACTGATTGCACAAGTCTGTGAATACGCTAAAAGAATACTGAGAGTTATAAATCAAAAGGGTGAATTTTATAACATATAAATTATACTCCAATAACACTATTATTTTTTGAATTTCCAATAGGATTTTGTATAACCTAATAAATTGATCCCAAAAGGCATACATAGAATAGCCAAGAACAGTCATTTATATTTGAATGAAAATAAAGTGGAAGCACTTGCACTAGCCAAAAGGAAAAGAAATCAAGATTTATTCTAATAATTTTAAAAGTGTGGTGTATTATTAGTTCAGAAATAGAAAAATGGAGTTATGATAGAAGGTATAGAATCTGCACTTTGGGAGGCTGAGGGGGGCGGATCACGAGGTCAGGAGATGGAGACCATTCTGGGTAATACGGTGAGACCCCGTCTCTACTAAAAATACAAAGTATTAGCCAGGTGCTCAAGCCTGTAGTCCCAGCTAACTCAGGAGGCTGAGGCAGGAGAATCGCTTGAACCTGGGAGGTCGAAGCTGCAGTGAGCTGAGATCGCACCACCGCGCCACTGCACTCCAGCCTGGGCGACAGAGCGAGACTCCGTCTCAAAAAAAAAAAAAAAGAATCCAAAGTTAGATTGGCACATGTATGGAAATTTGTAATATGGGAAGTAACATTTAAACCAGATGGGGAAAGGATTATACAATACTTGGTGCTGCAAAATCTGCTCTCTACACAGGGTGAAAACGATGCCTCTACCCCAAACTGCATAAGATAAATATTCTTCTCAGATGATTAAAATCTAAAAAGCAACGAACTTTTAAATCACCTGGAAAGACAGATTGTAAGTTAACATTATGACCTTGGGCTTGGCAATGAAGAATTTCTTAAATAAAACACAATGAACATAAAATCAACTACCTTAAATGGAAAATTTTGTACAACAAAAGACAATGCAGCTTTTTCTACAGGATGGCAGAAGGTATTTGCCATTTATATCACCAACATATAATTGATGGTTATTGGATATGCAAAAAAATACTAGAAACAGTCTACTTGTTCATTATGACAAAAATGATGAAGGATAAATAAAATATACAATAATCCAATTGCAAAGAATACTACACCTCAGCTAAAATGAAAAGGTAGCTATGTATTAATGCAGATAAGTTTATTAGTATAAAAGTTATTTTACTTATTGACCTATAATCCTATTACTGATTTTAGGATCTATGAGACTTATATTTTCTTATCATCCTGTTAAAGACTATAGGATATCTTTTATTCTGATATTGAAAATTTGTGTTTTCTTTTTTCTATCTTTAAGAATTTTTAAGGAGTGTATTAATTGTATTAGTCTCCACAAAAAAAATCCATTTTGATTTTTTTCTCTTTTCTAGTTTGTTCTACTTTCTATTTCATTACATTTTTTTTCTTCCTTTTTTTTTTTTTTTTTTTTTTTTTTGAGGTGGAGTCTCGCTCTGTCGCCCAGGCTGGAGTGCAGTGGCAGGATCTCGGCTCATTGCAAGCTCCGCCTTCCGGGTTCATGCCATTCTCCCGCCTCAGCCTTCTGAATAGCTGAGACTATAGGCGCCGCTACCATGCCCAGCTAATGTTTTGATGTTTTGTATTTTTAGTAGAGACGGGATTTCACTGTGTTAGCCTGGATGGTCTCGATCTCCTGACCTCATGATCTGCCCACCTTGGTCTCCCAAAGTGCTGGGATTACAGGCGTGAACCACTGTACCTGGCCTATTTCATTAAATTCTTACCTTACTTTTGTTAGGTAGGGTAACAAAACAAGGTAAACTTGTTTTGATTTTAGCTGTATTTAATGAGAAAATAGAAAACAAATATGTTTATTCCTTTTTCCTCAAGTCAGTACAGAAAATATAATTGAAAAAAAAAATGAACAAAAGCCATGAACAGGTGTTTTACAGAAAACAACAACAACAAAAATCTGCTCAATATCACAAATCTTCAAAAACCACTAATTGAAATAGTTACCACAATCTGAAATGTCAAATTAAAAAAAGAAAAAAGACAAAAACAAACGACAAACTTATTGAGACCAGTGGTGGTGGGAATGTGGAATAACTCTGTGTTGCTAGTAGGAATGTGAATTTGCACAGGTAATTTGGAAAACCAGCCGGGCATGGTGGTTCACACCTGTAATCCCAGTACTTTGGGAGGCTGAGGCGGGCTGATCATGAGGTCAAGTGAGCGAGACCTCCCCGGCCAACATGGTGAAACCCCGTCTCTACTAAAAATACAAAACTTAGCTGGGCGTGGTGGCGCACGCCTATAGTCCCAGCTACTTGGGAGACTGAGGCAGGAGAATCACTTGAACCCGAGAGCCAGAAGTTGCAGTGAGCAGAGATTGTGCCATTGTACTCCAGCCTGGTGGCAGAGGTAGACTCCGTCTAAAGAAACCTGTGGTACTATCTACTGAAACTAAACATAGGCATACCTGATGATTGAGCAATTTCCCTTTTAGAAATTTGCCCCAAGGAAATGCACACACATGTACCCAAAGAAAGTGACACAAGGACACTCTTAGAAGCATTTTTCATTAATAGCTTTTAAATGGAAACAACAGACATAACCTCCCAGGATACAATAGATTCATTGTTGTAAAATCACATACGGTAATACTATGGTGCATCAACAAAGTTTTAACTATCGCTATGTGAGACATCAAGGATAAAACTAACACACAGAATGTTGAGTAAAAGAATACTAGTAACCCAAGTGAGTACATAGAGTACAACTTCATTTACACGAAGAAATGGCCAAATCTAACTATAATAATTTAAGTGAGAATCCAGGTTATTTTAGGAAAGCCGGCATAATAACTGGAATGGGAAAAGAGGATACCCCTGGGTCCAGGTAATGTTTCAGCTTCTAATTTCTGTTGTAGTTTTCATGGGTTTGCTCCTTTCAGGAAATTTACAGAGCAACATACTCATAATTTTTGCACCTTACCGTATCGTTATATTTTGATTAATTTGATATATCCCCTTTAGGTATGTGCTCTTGGGTGATTCCCCTCCTCAGTGGAAAGATGGGAGTTGAGACTCTAAGACTGTAAGTAACTTGGCCAAGACCTATGACTTGATACAGATCTTCTAACTCAAAATCGTGTGTTCTTCTCACTACCCAATTATTGCTTCACACTTCATCATTTTGCAGATGACTGTGTGTTGATGAGAGGCTGCCATAATTTGAAGCCATGAAAACAATGAAATAGTATCTGCACATATGCACGATCCTCAGATGCCATGGGCATTCCCTCAAGCTGCAGGCCGGCAGGAAATTGTCAGTGCTAGAAGAGTTAAACTGTAAGCTGACTTGAGATGTAGTGGTTCAAAACCCTTGCCAATAACTTTATTATATGCAGCATTTTCAAAGCAAAATTACAACACGTTAGAAAGTGAATGAGGCAAATTACTGGTGATGTCATCAAAGTAATAACTGCTAACGCCCTTTTACTCCTGGGCATTGCCTGAGGCCACACTGACAGGAAGAACAGATCTGCTTCCTGTGAATCCATTTGGATTATCTAGAAGGCATCCTGAAAGTTGTGAAAACATAATGTGAGAAAATGGTGGATCAAAGTTTGAATACAATGCTGGGACCACAGAAAGGAAAATGTACTCTCTGTTGGGTAATGGTATTTTGGCCAGAGTTTGAAGAGTTTGTTGAGGGGTGACAACAAACATATATTTAAATGATGACATTTCCTCCAAAATAGAATAAAAGAATAATTATGTAGAATTCAAAACTTTTTTTGATTTCCATGAAAGAGTTTGGAATACCCTTCCAAACTCTCGTCATTCATTGAGACAATGGATCTCTTGTTATTAACCGAGACACTGAATTTTGAGGTGACATGTCCTGTTCTGGAGGCAGAAACATTGCCAGCACTGCTCCTTCAGCAGTTGATTTATTATGTGACAGTTGGTAATGAGCTTATCCTCATGAAGATGCTCCCTCACATGGACAGCCGTATCATACCTGAGGCCTCACTGTCACTTACCCAGGCCACTGCAATAGCACCTTCGTTGTCATCTTCCCTTAGTTCTTCCTTAACCAGTCCATTCCCCTGACTTCCACAGAGAAACCATTCTATAAACTGCTCATGTGTCAGCTGTTCACTAGCTCAAAAACCATTCAGAATCCCACACCTTCTCCCACTGTCCACAGAATATTGTCAGTACTCCTTCTAAGAGAATTCAAAGCAACATGACATCATCCTATATTTCTAGCCTTACCTAATAAATATTCATACCGACTACCTACTGCTTTCTATACAGGGAAACATTTCAAGGCCTCCGAGGTCTGCTTGGAATTCTCCCATCCACCATCATTTCTGCTGCCTATTAATATTCCACCCATAATTTATTCACCAAATATTCCTTGAATGAATGCAAGATGTCAGATACCTCAGTTCCAAGGTCCTTTTTTTTGGTGAAGCTTTCCTGGGAAGCTCTCCTTTCTGAGTTCTCGCTCTAATGGGGACATTATTTAATTACAGTCTGTATTGAACAATATTCATGTCAAATGTGTTTTTGTCTGTTTCTCCTACTGGATTTGGAGCATATATCTTGGGATCACTGCCACCTGGTATAGTATCTAGCACATTATAGACAATAATTTTTATTGACTGAATCATTTTGAAATTATTCCTCTATGTTCTAGAGAATTAATACTTTAGTTTCGGTATTCCCTTCTTACACTTAGAGATACTTTTAAGGTGCATTGATAATTATTCTAGGATTTATTAGAATCTTTAGGAAGCATCTCAGAATGAGATTATAATTCTTTCTCAATAGCAGGGAAAGGACTGGTGCTGTAGAAGATAAAAAGGAATCCTAATTTCTTGCTTACATCTTGCTTTGGCAGAGTCAGGGCACAGGACCCATAAAGATGTAGCACCCTTATCCCCTATGAAGGGAAAATCCTGCCCCCTCTTCTCACCAGCCCTTGGTAGAGCTATTAGGAGGCAGGTTCCAGCTGCTAGCCCTTCCAGTGATTTTTCTCAGCTGCAGCAAGCCACCTTGCCCAAGGTCATGCCCTTCCACGTGTGACCCACATCCATGACTGATGGATGCAGGAGCTATGAAGGCTCAGCCATTGCAGCCCAATGCAGGGGAATTGGGGCCATCTTAGTTTCAGAGCTCTCCATGAAACTGGCTGAGGCTGTGTCCGCATAATAGTTCAGCTTTTCCTTTTGTCCAGTCCCACTTTCTATGCTTCCCTTCCATGGAGATTGATTACAAGAACACTCTGAATATTAAACTTCATCGCAGAGTCTGCATCCTGGTGAACATAGATGGTATCATTAATGCAAGTGGGGCTAAGATGGGATTTTGGAGCTGGATGACTCACCACCCAGCCAGTGATTAAGATGCAGTCACTTGTGGTTGGTAGAGCACAGCTAGTCCTGGTGCAAGGTGGGAACCGCTTGGTAAAACTTTCATGAACGTGAGCTAGGAAGCTACACCAGTGGAAGGGAATGCGCTCACTGGGGCAATGCATGCTTTTCAATGTATTTGAAAATTATGGGAGGGATAGGGACTCTAAGGACAAAGAGGTTGTATGACTATTGTTAAACTCTATTTAAGCTCTAGAAAAAACAAAAATAAGGTTAAGTGTGAAAGTCAAAGCCAAAAGCCAAAACTTTTATATAGTACTCTATAAAAAGTTTCTCATCTCCTTTAACAGCAGGCAAGAAAGTTGGAGAAAAGTTCCACAACTTAATTGTCATGATAGCTGAACTAGAAAGAATCATGTACTCATAAGAAAGCCATTCGTACCTAGGTGAAGACCCTGATTGGGATGAATGGACCCCTGAAACATGGCAAAGAGACTTGGTTGATGACCTGAAAAATTCTGAATTCCTCGATTCTCCCAAATCTCTGAGCCTATAGAAGCAGACTTTCACTCCATTTTAACCCACTCAGAGGTTACTCCCCTGAAAGAGAGCAGGTACCCCACTCAGGATCTTTCCCCGCCTTCTTCCTGTCCATTAGGCTAATAACTAAGGTAAATTGCAGCATAACCCATCCCTGAGTGTGCTGGGCCTGGTAAGAAAGGAAAGGAATTACATCCCAAATGAGCTAAAAAAAAAAAAAACAAAAACCTGCCAACATAGACCAGCAGGGGCCAGGAGAGCAGGGGTGGGACTGATCGAGGAGGCTGGAGCCTAAGAGTGAATAAACGATGTTGTCTACCAGTGGTTTAGTGAATTTGGGAGCACTCTCCCAAGGTACAGGATTTAAAACTTAGCAAAAAACCCTAGGAGATGATGCAATCTGGGTCTTAGGAGCATGCAAACTAGTTCCTAGGAGCATGGAAAAAGTGATGGCCAGAGTAAAGGAGGTCTACATGTTGGGACCTCTGTGTCTGATGGTGGAGAATGGGATAAAAAGCTAGGGAATGAGCATTCTAGGGAGGATATACAATGTACGAAAAGCCCACCATGTGGTTAAATTTCATGGGAAATCCCCAGAGAAAACAACAGGTGTTCTGGTGAGAGGGGAACCAGCCTCACCAAGAAGTTCATTGGTCGCTGTCCTCTGTAGGTGGAGTTGACTGTAGGAAAGGGCATTATTACAGAGCTAGGGTCACTGATAATGATAAGAATGCTAAGATCCCTATTGAAACCAGGCAGTGGCACTTCATTGTCAAAATCCAGGTAGACAGGTAACTCAGGTAACTTTACACTTGGAGAATAGGAAAACTCAAACTGGCAGTGATACGGGAAACTCCAAAAGTCACTATGGCCCCAGTTTTGGGGTGGAGTTAACTAAATAGAGCTAACTAACTAGCGTTCAAGGCCAATATCTAACCAACTGTAAGTCTGCAATATCTGCTGTTTTCTCAGGCCCTTCTGAAACTGCTCTCCCCATCAATCCAAGACAGTAAATTAAAACTAATACTGCATTCCAGGGTATGTAAAAATGAGTTTCATTATTAACTATCTAAATGATGCATTGATAGTGGTCCCTACCAAATACCCATCAATTCATCAGTCCAGCCTCTACAGAAGCCAGATGAGTCTTAGAGGAAGACAATGTACTACCACCAACTATACCGAATATAACTCCAATCACAATCGCAGTCTCTGTTCCAGATTGAGTATATTTGATAGAGAAGATTAACATGGTTTCAGTGCATGGTTTGAAGCCATGGATTGTGGTCATATTTTTTCTATCATAGCAGAAAGAAGATAAAAAATTGTTAATATTTTCATTGAATTGACAAAACTACAGGTTCATAATTGTGCCTCAAGGCACTGTTGATTCCCTCCCTCCCTACTTTGTCAATAATACAGTCTGAAGAGGTATTGGACTGTCTGACATCCACAGAGCATCACATTGATCATCTGCATTTATACATCATGCTAATTGGATTGGAGGGGTCAAAGGTAGCAACCTTTCTGGGAGCCTTAGTAAGACACACACAGCTGAGGGTGGAATATGAAGCCTACAAAGCTATATGGTCTGCCACACTAGTGAAATATTTAGGAAGCCAGTGTTCAGGGCAAACCAGGATCCCACCAGTGTTCAGGGCAAACCAGGATCCCACCTGTATTAGTTTCCTGTAACTGCCATAACAAATTATTTTTAAATGGGTGGCTTAAAACAACAGAAATTTATTCTTTCACAGTTTTGGGGACCAGAAGTCCAAAATTAAGGTGTTGACAGATCCACACATCCTCAAAATGCTCATGGAAAAATTCCATTCCTTACTTTGTCCTTCCTTGGGTGGCTCCCAGCACTCCATGGGCAGTGTACCCCCCTGGGAATACTGCTCTGGCTCATGTAATAGGTGACATGAGATGCTGCCAACCTTGAGTAGGGCCCAGAACAGGAAAGTACACTGTAAAAGGTTCAGGTTGTAGTTCAAGTGGCCGTTACCTTTGGGCCATATGACCCAGCAGATCCTATGATATTAAAGATATTAGTGGTGGAATAAAGAGACCATGGAGAGCCAATGACAGTCTTAAGGGAGAGCATCGCAGAGCAAGCTTCTGGGACTCTGGACCAAGAATGCCAGTGGATACATGCAGTGCACGTGCAGCAGAGAGTGACCTTTTGTAAAACAACTGCCGGCATGCCACCAACCCCAATAAAAGTGGAACATCTATGCATGGGACTTTTTTGACCCTGCATGATGAACTGCCCACAATGACCTAGATTCTGTCGCAACACACAGTGTTATAAAATTAGACGCAACTGGCAACAATAGTGTGAAAATGAAGTGGAGTATGGGCAGGACCAGGGGCAGAGCAAGCTGCATGCAAAGGGAACACTGATATCATACCACCCACTGCTGATACCCCAGCACTCTCCCTCATCATGCACCAGTGCCACATGGTGTGATCTCTTGTGCCAGCTTTTGAAGAGGAAAAGAGCGGGAGCGTGGTTCACAGATGGGCTGGCTCTGAATGTGGCCCACGTCAGAAATAACAGCTTTCTTGGAGGCAGCCTTGAAAGACAGTGGTGAGGGGAAATCCACTTTGGGAAGAGCACCCAGTTGTGCACTTGTGGAAAGAGGTGTCTTAACGTGAGACTATACAGATTCATAGGCAGCAGCAAACAGCCTGGCCAGTCTCAAAAAATAAATAAACAAATTTTGCAAAGAGAAGGACAAGGAGGGGTGGGATAGAGGTCTTTGGAGTGGGAATGGTTTATGAAGATCTTGGAGTCACATGTTAACACCCACCACAGAGCATCCACCAGAGAAGCGGTACTGAACACCCAGTAGACACAACGTCAGCCAGATTTTGTCATAGACCAGTGTTAGCACAGGGAAACATGGTCAAAGCAGTGGCAGTGACGGAGAGCCTCCACATGGACCCCATGGCAGCATCTCTCACTGACCAAGGCTAAGCTAGTTAGTGTTGCCACTGAGTGTCAATGTTAAATGTTGAGGCCCATACTGAGTTTGAAGACCAAACTGGCCATTTGGTAACAGCTGACCAAATGGGCCCCTTCCACATCACAAATGCCAGCAATTCACTGAGAGAAATTGATAGACCTTTCAGGTATGTATTTTACTTACCTGCCTACAGGGTGTCAGAACACCCCATTGTCTGAAGCCTTACAGAGTGTTGGCCGCTTGGCACAGGATTCCACAAAAAACTGCCAAAAACCAAGGAGCCCACCTAACAGAAATGCAGGTGAGGGAGTGGGCCAGTAACTACAGGAATGATCTTAACAAATATTACACCAGCTAAAAGCTGCAGGCCTGAAAGAACATTGGAACAGTGAAAACACAGCTGAAGCACCGGCTCACAGATGGAGAGAGGATGGAGTTCACATCTCCAGGAAGAAGTCTATGCACAAAGCAGGTTCGCTATATGACACTGTGTTCCCAGTAGGAGGAAAATAGGAGTCCCAGGCACAATAAAGTAGAAGCAGAAGAGGCAACTCCTCAAAAGTTCTGAAAGAGAATCCTTTCCAATCAGTGTTCTATAGCACCTAGATCATCCATTATGCATGCCTATGGAATAGTCATTTTTAGATGTTCACAGGCCCAAAAAATTATCTGCCATATGCACTTTTCTAGATAGCTTTTCAAGGAGGCAACTTACAGAAAAAAAGAGGAAGACACTAAAAATCATGAGATCGATTAAACTAGGAATTCAACACAAAAGATTTGGGGGATCGCCACAGGACAGTGAGGGGAGATGTTAGGCAGCTGTGCTCCAGGCTCAGTGGGCTACCATTCTGGACGGATAGAAGCCTCTGGAAGGGACGTCTTCAAGCAGATGAAATTTTCCTAAGATTGGATACACTCCACTGTATTATGAGGAGATTTTATTTCTGGGGAAGAATTTGGGGATGAATTAGTAATAATTAATAGAAAAAAATAAATTAGACAACTTTAAGAAACACAAATTTGTGTAAGAAAATTCATTCAAGTGTCCTGTGTCTGTCAATCGTGCCTAGCATTTACATGGCCATAATAAAATAAGCACTACATTTTGTATCCAACTAAAATTAAAATACGGATAGGTTGGAAGGATGACTGGCCAGGAAGTATGTATGAATATGACAGGGAGAGGGGTATGACAGAGGGGTTAATTCCCCACTTCAAGTGCCTAATTTTTATTTAAGTGTGATTTGGTGGAAGGTTATCAGTCTATGCACTGAAACATTATCAGAAAGAAGTCTGATTGCATTTGCTTTGGAGATATTACTAAAAGTTAGCTTCTTTTTATGGTCGTATCACTCATATGATCAATTATAAGGTAAATTTTTCTCTGGTTATTTTACCAAGTAAGGTTATATTTCCCTTGAGAAAAACTTGTTCGTTGTTGTTAATTCTTCTGTTATAAACACTATGAAACATACACAAATCAGTTTTCACTCTTTTATTTTGAATGTTAATGAATACAGAGGTGGCTTTGCATTACATTTTTATCACACATATAGAATGTTCTGACATTCATCTTGCACACTAACTTCACTGCTGATTTATTATATTTTCTGACCTTCATTTTCCTTTCTCCATGTTTTCTTCAATTAAATATTCTTGTAATGGCTATATTTCTTCAAATATAAGAAATTATTTTGTTTTGAAATGAGGCAAGGTTAGAAGCAAACATATAAATAAATGTAACTTTGAATAATTAATAAATTTTGGAGGCACTTTTTGTAATTGCTTTGCCTGTTTGTACTGTGCAGTCACCATATCTTCCCACTGGAGCATAAATTTACAAACTTCATGCAAATGCATTATTTGTAATAAAACTGACTAATGAGCATTAAAAGCCAATTATTTCTATACATCTGCTGGCTATGGCTGGCAATAATTGTGCATCATTCAGATTTGTGACTGTGTGTTTGCCTTAGTAAGATTTTAATCACTCATTAATTTATGGATTACAATATGCATCATGGGTGCCTGTATTCTCCAAACTGCCTCAGACTTATAAATCAAGAGGCTACAGAACTTGGAATTGTGACAATAGCGGCCTCTTTTTTAAGCTGTGTCTTCATGCCAGTGTCTACTAGAGGATCATAGATGAAACGAGACAACCCCCCAACCCACCTCAGAACACATTGAGTATAATTGCTCTTCCATTCCATTGATGAATTATTTTTTCATTTTTTTATAATATCACACTATGCATTTTTATGTCACTTTTCTATGTGCCGGTTAATGACTTCTTGGTGCCCTAACTTTTGTGGAGGCAGGGTCCCTATGGAAGCAGCATACTTTCAAATTTAGGTAGAAGGGGACTTAAATCCTTTTTCCAATTCTTGTTGCAAAATCTTAGGCAAATTACTCAGTGTCTCTGAACCCATACCTATGAAAACTTTTTAAAATAGTAAAGGTGTAGTATTAGTAGTAGTGAGGATTCTGATGAATGACAGGCCAGTCTCTGAAGGAATTGTCCTTAACTACGGCAGGAACGAGCTTGGGAAAAGGACTGGTGATTGACTCCCGCCTAAACCTCTGAAACAGAGCATTCTAACTAGAAAAAAGAGAGGCTGGAAAATGCTGCTGGCCACCTCCACTCTCCAACCCTCTCTCCATCAAGGACAGGCAGAGAATTAGAAGCAGAATGCTATGAATAGTGCATTTTTACATGCCCCACCCTGATAAGAACGAGAAAAACTACAGATTGTTTCAAATATACAGAAGCTAGGACAGGAGGACAAAAAATTTCTGATGAGTAAAGAACCATATTGAGAGAATGAGAAAAAATATCCACCTTCCCACAAAGCAGTGCAAGATAAAGGTCTACCACACACTAGACATTTCCTAGGGACCATGCTTATTGCATAGTTTAAGATGTGAGGGGACATTAAGGTGGCACCCAGATGAATAATAAAAAGATCAAAGTGAATACACACTATCTGTTGGCAAACAGCAGACATGTACATGTCTTATCTCATATAAGAAAAAACTAGAAAAGAACAACAGAAAACAACAACATGGGCTGTATGTAAACATTCTGACACATGACAAGGTGAGACATAGCAATAAAGATTCAGAGAAAAGCAAAATAATTCACTACAAATGGCAGAAAAAAATAGAATGCATCTGCTTTGTGTTCTTAGTATATAAAAAAATTTGTTGCTATGAAGTAAGACAGAATTTGTGTTGGTCAAGTGGAAGATAAAGTTTTGAAGGAGCTGGCAGAGTTAGGGGGAAAATGTAATTAAACTACAATATGATATCAAAAAATAAAATATACATTGGAGACAGTAAAAAGCTGAATTTAGACTTGTTCAATCACTGAGGAATGCAAGGTCAGCAAACAGTGGTTCACAGGCTGAATCTGGCACATCCCTGTTTTTATATTGCCCATGAGCTAAGAATAACTTTTACATTTTTTAAATGGTTGGAAAAAAAAAAAACCCAAGAAGAATAAAATTTTGTGGCATACGGAACTTATATGAAATTCAAATTTCAATGTCATGCATAAAGTTGGATTGGAACACAGTGCCACTCTCCCATCCATTTACATATTATCTGTAGCTGATTTCTGGATCCAAAGGCGGAATATTTGGAATACAGATCATATAGCTCACAGAGGCAGAAATTTTAACTATCTGACTCTTTACAAGGAAGATTTGCCAACTTCTAATGCAGAGGACTTATTAACTAGAGAAACACGTTCTCAAACGTGATGTTTCTTTTTTTCTTTTTTCCTTTAGTGTGGTTATGTTATTAACTTGAAATGTAATTTGGTTAATTTGTTTCTGCTCGCATTCCATTTGGAGTTTTTTTCCTCCATTCTTATTAATTATATTTGGGTATGCAAAATATTAATATAGTTCTAAAAGTCAGATCTAGTAGGTTCTTGAAAACTGGGACTTCAAGCTAAATGATGTATAATGAAACCAACTTTGCCACAGGCTACTTGATATAAACAGGACTTAAGTTCCTGCAGCATATTTCTAGTCACAAAAACATCATCAAACTTCTAAATAAAGAGCAAAACACTTCTAATATTAAACATTGAAATTAATATAAGCTATACACATATTTAAGAAAGACGGATAAAAACAAGTAATAGTGCTCAATAAATACGTGTGTCTTCATTCTGCTATCTTACAGAAGCATAGATAAGAAATATACAACAACTAGAAGTCAATCTTGCGGTGGATTAGTTGTATATAAAAATGTACACAGATTTAATAACTTAAAACAATACAGATTTCTTATCTTACAGCTTCTGTGGGTCAGAAGTCTAGGTACAGCGTAACTAGGTTCTCTGCTCAGACAATCAAGGTGTCTATACTAGGACTGTAAACTCATCTGAGGCTTGGCATCATCTTCGAAGCTCACTGTGTTTGCAGAATTCAATTCCTTGCGGTTGTGAGACAGAAGTCCTCAGCTTCTAGAAGACACCTGCCATTCTCTGTCATGTGGTTCTTTCCACAACAAGGCGCTTGTCTTAAAAGGCTCACCTGATTACATCAGACTCACTCAGGATAATCCCTCTTAGACTACCTCAAAATCAATAGATTAGGGCCTTTAATTACATTTTCAAAGTCTTTTCACCTTTGCCGTATAACTGATCTAGTTATAGAAGAGATTCCCTTCCTATTGCTCCTACACTCAAGGGGAAAGGAGTGTACAAGGATGTGGGGCATTGAGGGCCACTTTAGAAGTCTGCCTGCCACATGGGCTTTTCCCTCACTGTGTGACTCCTCGGGCTTGCATGCTATCTAGGGGAGCCAGCCATCCCACAGAAGAATGATGTCAGCAGGAAAGGCTGGGAGTAGAGTGTGTGTGCATTACATAGCCTGTAAACAGGTCTGGTTGGCTTTGTGACTTCAAGTAAGTCATTTCACGTATATTTGTGTTTCCTATTGGGAGTCAATTCTCCATTGGGTTTTCACATTTCTGAAGGTATTGTGAGCAGAAGCGCTAAAAGGTAACTGTATTTTCAAGGATGTTTGTATAGCAAGAAGCCTTGGAAGCTATAGATAGCGTCATCCTCTAGAATAGAGGGTAAGTTTGTTAAGTGCCAGGTAAAAGAAAGATAATGTCTTCCTTCTGGGAAAAAATTTCCACAAGTTTGCTTGCAATCCAGTATAAAAGATTTGAGTTCATGAGATTGGAGCTCCTCATCTGTGATGCACACCTGTGCATGCAGCATTCACCTGGGCTCACTTTTGTGTTGCCACCATTAGAAGTTGGAACAAGACGAACCAATGCAACCATGAAGTTTATGCTGTTGTCTGTGTTGTAAACAATGGTCCTTTGTCTCTGGTCCAGGAGTCTCATTTCTTCTGCCAGCACTCAGGAACCTGCAACAGCTAACTTGTTAGGTTACAAAGAAAAGCAAATCTCAGATATTCCATGGTTCTTAACATATCCCCATAGTACCTTTGTATGAGGGGTGCTTCCAACTTCATTTGCTTAGCACCATGACCTATGGTCCTTCTAACTCACCCTCAGGTATCACTTCCTCCTCGGAAAGTTTCTTAACTCATCCCCTTTCTTCTAGAAAAAGTCACTCACACTCTCCTCCACACAGTAGTTCCTCCTTAACCACAGTTTCACTTTCCAGTTTCACTTTCCAGTTACCTATGGTTAACTGCAGTCTGGAAACATTAAATGGAAAATTTCAGAAAGAATTCATGCTGTAAATTGTGTGCCATTGTGAGTAGCATGATGAAACCTTGTGCTGCCTTGCTCTCTCCTGCACAGCACTTGATTCATCCCTCTGTCCACTGTATCCAAGTTGCATTTGCTCCTGGCCTATGAGTCAATGAGAAGCCATCCAAGCTCTCAGAATCACTGTCCTGGTATTGCAGTACTTGTGTCCAAGAAACCTTGTCTTGCTTAATAATAGCATCAGAGTGCAGCAGTAATGGAACTGGCATATTGTGATCAAGGTTCCATTTTATTATTGTTGTTAATCTCTTATTGTGCCTAATTTATGAGTTAAACTTTAGCATAGGCACAGGAAAAAGGGTAGTATGTATAGGGTTCAGTTCCATCTGCAGTTTCAGGCATCCAGTGGGGGTCTTAGAACATATTCCATAGAACATACTCCCCACAGAAATGGAGGGACTACCGCATTACCTTTCCACTTATGCCATAAAGGTCAGATTAAAAGGAAAACTGTCTTCCCCAAAACAACACATCATTTTGAGAATAAAGAGTTCAAATATATCTAGTTCTGTATAAAATCTACTATAGAGGACTTTTCCCAATATTTTGCTTTTCAAATCAGATTAGTATTTGGAGAAGAGACATTAACATGAAGCAACCTCAATAAACATTGGTATTGGCTCTCCATAGAAGTCTCTTAATGGGATTATTAACAAAGGGGGCAAAGAAATGTAATGTAGGTGTAATTATTTCTCTGGGGATTGGGAGTTGGTGATGACCTCCCAAGCTCATTTCTTGCATGTTGTCACAAACAAGGATATCAAAACCACTTTAGGAATGCAATTGGGTAAGAGATGCATGTCGCAAAGAGCATGAATAGTAAATAGAAACTGGTGACTTGGGAAAAAACTTCCAGTGACAACCTTTTATAAATATTCAGGAAGAGCTGCCTCTCAAACCCAAATAGAAATAAAGATGAGGTGCACTAGGTGACTCAAAGAGCGCTTTGATTGATGAGGAAGACATAATACTGAGGCGACAGGATGAGTTCAAATAAACTTGCATCAGGAAATGAGCAGAGAAAAATTAATATACTTTACACGTGATTGAATGTTAAATGTGTAGCTATTTTGAAAGGTAGGTATTTTATTATTTGGCTACCTTAGCTATTTGTATAGACAGTGTGTGTGTGTGTGTGTGCGCGTGTGTATGTGTGTGTGTGTGTGTAATCCTATTTTGCACTTCCTAACAAGGAACCTGCAGCTGTCGTTGTATTCACAGCTCTGCTGTATTTGGTGGTAGTTAGTAAACGTTCCCTGCATCTTGCACGTGATAGACAGTCTCCGCTTCTGAATGAAATGAAGTTAGAGATCATTGCATCCTCAACATTTTGCATCCTATTTGACACAAGGTGGTCAGAAAAATTCATATTGAAAATTAAATTCTTCACCTGAGGCATCAATTTTCATCTCTATAAAGTAAGGTGATTTGACCAACTAATCTGCACTGTCCTCTTGGGCTCAGACATTCCAAGAGTCCTTCCTTTAGAAGCTGCTGGAAATCTGGGCTGTAACAGGCTGCAAATTCCTGTGAGAAGACTTCGTGGAAGTCTCTCCTCAGAGGCCTAATCAAGAAAGCCTTTTAGGGCTGAAAGCCGCCTTTGTGACACTGCCCCACCTCCCCCCTTGCAAAGGGACCAGTGTTTCTGTGGGAAGAAGGGATGCTCATGCTTTATGGCATGTTTTGCTAATGTGAGAATCAAAGGCCTTCCAGGTGTTTATGGCGGCAACGGTGCAGAAAGCCCAGAGTGACATAACTCGGTTCTGGCTTGTGTTGGTCTGATTGCCTTTTTTGGCATCAGCTAACTCTTAGTTTCCTTTCACCTTTTGGTTGAAATGAACTGAGTGAGCTGAGGCGAAGTTTCCTAGGGATTAGGATGTAAACCTGATCTTCCTGTACCCCAGATCCCAGGGCTGGAAATCAGCTGGCTGAGGAGAGGGAGGTGGAGAGGTGGGCAACTACTTACCCCATGGAAGCCACAGCTCTCATCACGTTTAAGAGAGACTGCAAGAAGAAAACAAGGTCCACAGAGTCTCCTAATTACAAACAAGGGCCTGTCTCTTCTTATCCACATTAATTAATGCTGTTGCTTGGCTTTACTTGCACAGAAGCTGAGTGGCTTATTCTGCCTTGCTCATGAAATTCTCAAGTCAAAGCACTCTGCTCGGCTGGCCATGGTGCCTGGCGGCATGGGGACAGACCTTCCCAATTATCACCTCCAGAATAAACCTATTCAGTTCTCTGCAAAAACAAATGACATCAGCAACAATAACCACCCGATCATGCTGGCGTTTACTTCTACCTGAAACGCATTCCCTGTAATTCCAAACAACCTAGTGTGGTGGGCAGGAAAGGTGTTGCTATTTGCACTGGCAAAATTAGAACACGAAGGCCCAGGGGAGCAAAGCAACCTCTTCGGGATAATAAAATGCATCAGGCAGACTGGATCCTGGTCCTTGCTCTTAAACTCCCAGAAGGAGGAGACTTTCTTATGAAAACCACTTCACTCGACGTCACCCCAGAACCGAATTTTCTTCACTTTTTCTCAGCCGCAGGGCTGAGGTTTCATGGCATGGGAAGGGCAAGGTGTTGGGAATGAGTTAGCTATATTTAAATACTAATTCCATAGTTTACTAACTGTTATTTAGCATCTCATAAGCTCAGTTAGTTTATCTATAAAATGATCATAATAATGCTTTTCTCATGGGATTTCTGGAACATATAAATGCAAAAATATAAGTACTTTTAGATACTCAACAAATATATGAGTTCCTTTCTCCTTTCTTTAAGAGACAGTCCTTCGCCATCAGCAATTTTATTTGCAGATCTCTCAAATGGCAGGGCTACAGAGAAACATATGAAAAGTAATAGATTAAGATATGGATTAAACATATCATGGGGGGTGCCGTGGTAGGGAGGACTTCATATTTTGGAGTTTTCAGTTCCATCACCAAAAAGGATAGATAGGCCCCTCTCTTACCACACGCCAGCTTCCCTTTGGACGTCAATCTGCAGTTCCATATTGCAGCCTCACTTGTCAGAGATTAGGGCCTCAGACACCAATAAACTCACTGGTTGTTGCTATAAAGGCCTCTAAACAAAATGGGACATGACAAAGGAAACTGATGACAGTTTTCCATTCTACATACCAGTGCAGGCTGGAGCTCAGACTCCCAGAAACTTTCTCTGCACTGAAGGAACCTCCAGTTCTCAGGACCCATTCTTCATTCTCCTGCTCTTTGGGCAGAATGTATAAATTGGTTAATGCTCCCTGGACTTTAGCAGTTAAAAACTACAGTGTTGAAGGTACTGGTTTAGTTTTAAGCAAACATCTCCTGCTGAGGGCAAGGGACACACTCACTTAAAAGATGAAACTAGTTTGGATAATGTACTAGTTCCTTCTCATGACGCTAGTAAAGACATACCCAAGACTAGGTAATTTATAAAGGAAAGAGGTTTAATTGACTCACAGTTCAGTATTGCTGGGGAGGCCACAGGAAACTTACAATCATGGTGGAAAGGGGAAGCAACATGTCCTTTCTCACACGATAGCAGGAAGGAGAAATGCCCAAAGAGGGAAAAGCCCCTTATAAAACATCAGATCTTGTGAAAACTCACTCACTATCATGGAAACAGCATGGGGGTGACCATCCCCATGATTAAATTACCTCCCACCTGGTCCCTCCCAGGACATGTGGGGATTACGGGAACTGCAATTCAAGATGAGATTTGGGTAGGGATATGGCCAGACCATATCAGGTAAGATATTCAGTATCTAAAGCTAAATAATGAAGAGAAATCAAACAACTTCTTCATAAGTAACTTCTAAAATTTTGTCAAATATTTTCTGGTTAGGTTAACTTCAAGCATATTTACACAGTTTCCTCTGTAATCTCCGTTTTGTTTAAACTCAGGCAGAGTCAAATTTAACAAGTTTCTGATTCAGTCACGCTTAGTCCATTAACATGCCATTTTGTGAAAGTAATATTGAAACAACTCTCTAGTATTTTGAGACTTTCTGAGCAGGAAGATACATGGGACCGACTATGTACTTTGTGAGATCCAGTGCACATGTGGGAATCCTGGTTCAAAAACTACTTAGAATTTCAAAGTAGTGATAAGAGAGCATTAAACTAAGCATGGAGACTTTCTGAGGGCAGGGTCTTGTGCAACATTTCAAAGAGCAATTATTAAAGGTCTTTAGATCTGGGTACTTTCCACAGATTCTTTAAAATACGCATTTAAATCTTGCAAACAAGAGATCTATAAATGTAATGAATCAACAACCCAGAGAAGGCTTGCAAATGTTCATTCATTCACTCATCACTCGATTTAAGGAGGGCCTACCATGCATACTATTTGAGACTCAGAACGCAAAGATTTGTAAAGACCAACAATTGCTTCGCATTTCGATATGCCAGCACAGCAGAGAGTCTTCCATAAGGAAGGCTTTCAGTAAAAGGCTAAGGAAACATATAGTCTGGCTGAGAAACTTCCATGTGTGGAGACAGAGAAGAGACAGCATATAATTCAGGGCAATAACTGCCCCCGTAGAAGCATATATGGGAGAAAGCTATCCTTGCCACTCGATTACATTATAAGGACCACAAAAATCTGAACAGTTCTTGCCACCTTGATTTTTCTTCAGCTGCTAATTTACAAGTATAGGATTTCCAAGGCTATGATTTGGACATCTATAGGTGAGACAAAGGTGGCCCAAGCAGTCATGCTCCAGGATTACAGTGGAAGGAGGAGGCAGTATACTTAGATCCACTGACTTGCACTTTGTCCAACTCATTGCAGATAGAACCTGTGCCATCTTGAAAAGACAAAGGCCACCATAAGCAATTTCTCCACCAGATACAGCTCAATCCTTTATTCCAACAAGTGGGGTCTGTTATGTTGTATCCTAGGGTTGTGGATATGGAGGTGATCATTTATTTTCCATTAATAGTACAGTGTATGGAAAAGGTTGGAACAAGCCTGGGTTCCAAATGAGCCCTTGATCTGCGTTGGTGACAAAGCCCATGCAAGTCAGTTAAGTTTCTGAGCATCTTTAATATGCAAGGAGGGGCCTCATTTCTCTAGCATGGTCCTTTAATTTCTGGAGGTAAGTACTTCTCTCTCAATTTTACTTATAAAGAAGCTGAAGCTAAGAGAAATCAAATGCCCTTCCCATGTGGGCACTCAGCCTGAGAGGTGTAGGCTCCAGCCAAGCTTTTTCTCCACTGTGCATGGCTGTGGCCTCTGCATCTTTGTCTATAAAATGAAAAACAGGCCCCTCTCCTAGGTATGTCAAGGGTTGTTGAAAGTAAGATGTGGGAGTGAATATATAACCACCTCGAAAGCTATGAAGCACTGCAATCGTAATGACTATTACTACTTTTCAGCAAATAGAAACACATTTTATCCAAAAAAGCATTATGAGAAGAAAGCTACATATGCATTATATTTTATTCCTCACCAAGCCTTAGGGCAATTATATTCATTTTTATTATCTGATTATATTATGATCTGATTATAAAAATTGTATAGGCTTATTGTGGAAGATACGGATCACACAGGCTAAAAACAAGGGAAATTATACCTATAATATCAGGTGTTAATGGTAAATATTTCTATCCTATGTTTTCTGTGTGTGGATCTCTACAATATATTGTTGAGAGGAAATTACATAATCCATACATGCACATACTATTTGAATCATACCTTTAAAATTCAACGTTCATTTATTCATTCAAAGTAGCTGAGCTTCTGCAGTTTCAGGCATATGTAACGTGTCCTGGGAGAACAAGGGAGAGTGGTGCAGAGAATAAAAAAAGCTAGAGATGCAGGTGGATGCAGAGAGAGCAATTGCAAAAATGATCCTAATCAAACACGGTGAGGGTATTGCTGAAGAAGAATATAGGAAATAAACTTAGAGGATAAATAGGAGTTATTAGGATAAAGCAGAGAGAAAGTAAGGGAACAGCCTATATGGTCAGGGGCAGGAAACAGCATGGTGCACAGGGTATACAAGGAGCCAAAAATAAGACCTCTATGGCCAGGGCTAGAAGGACAAACGACACGAGGGGTAGTATGTGGATTTTCCCACATCTTTTAAACTTTCTATGAAATGACATTTTAAATGCCTGAGGCAAGTTTTCACACCAATACCTCAAAACATGAGAATACAGACAGCCATCAGTCTTCCCTCTATGCTTATAGACTGGAAGGTTTCCTCTCCCTGAAGACAGCAGATTTGGTGAAACCCTCTGAGGGACATTATTATCGTGGTCACCATCCATCTGTTCCACAGAAATCAGAAAATGTTGCCTAAAACTGTTGTGTTGGAATATATTTATCTTACAGGTTCTGATTTATCTGCCTATGTCTCTAACTCTTCCAGATCTTCTCCAGCCCCTTCAAGTCTCCACTTGAGGCTCTCTGGTATTTCCTCAAACCATGGAGCTTTGTCCCCAGCCAGCCTCCAGGTCTGGGCTTGGCTTACAAAGAAGGCCATGACTCACCACCTCCTCGTTCCTAGCAGATTCCCTCCTCGGATATGGAAGAAAGGCAAGATAGTGTTGAGAATATTGGTGCAGAGGCACGAGGGAGTGAGGGCTGCCTCCGCTACTTAGTGAGTGGTTTGGGGCGTCACTTAACCTCTTGGAGCCTCAGGGTTTTCACTGGTAAAAGACTGGGAGTGGAGATCGTGAAGATTAATATGAAGTGGATGAGGAGGTGAACAGTGCCTGGTGCTGGGGAGGTGTCAATGAAAGGGAGTCGTTATGAGAAGGCACAGACTTGCAGTCTGCAGTGAAAGGCCTCAGGGAGGAAATGGCAGGGCCCGCTCTATGGATGGGCATTTCCTGACTGGCCTGGGTCTAACAATCATCGGATTGATAGGTTCATTTATGGCTGTTCTTCAGGAGCGACTGGGTTTCTGTAGCAGCGTAATTGGTGTTTTCATTCTGTGCACGAACCCTAAGGTGATTTCTCATTTTATAGGAAAGCCCCCAATAAATGATTAATTAAAGCCCCATAAAATATGACTTTTTAAAGTCATATACTACTCGACTAGGACACCTCAGAAGTTCATGCTATGTTTTTATATCATAACACACTTGGAATCAATTAATTTATGTATTTATCCATTCTCTAAGCAGCCTACTTTCTCATCTCTAATGTGTTTAAATCATGGTAGGCACTGAGGAGAAGGAAAAAAATCTAATTTCTATGCGGGGCTTGCTAAATGGCAAGTGCTATTTCATTTCAGCTTTCCGTATTGCCTTTTGAGACAGGTGCTATTGCTATTGTCCCCATGCAATAGAAAAGGACATTGAGCCTCAGGTTCCTCGGTGGTACTGACAAAGCTCCATGGCTAGGGAACACTGGAGCTGGGCCTTGCAGCCAGGTGGGTTTGGTTCCAGAGTGTCAGTTCTCTCAACTCACTCACATGATGTCTCCAAGGAGGAATGAAAAGTATCTCCTGTCTTCAGTGGCCTCACTTTTGCTAAACTAAAGAAGATTCAAATTAAGCAGAGGCTGTAAACAGTCCAAGCTCCCCATGTTTTCAGTCTTTATGCTGAAAGATGGAAGTGCATGGCATGGGTTTGGCAGACTAATGGATGGGTCCACTATCTGCAAAGCAAACCAGGATGAACAAGGTGGCTGTGTATGCTAGGGAGGCCAGAGTGCTGTGACTAGGAAGGGTATTGACATTGAGGAGGCAGCTTCCAAAGGTTTGGTCAACCCAAGTCCCCTCAACTAGGTTCTCACAATAGGTAAATGACCCAAAGTTTTAAAGATTTTGTGGTAATGTTTTAAGGAACCTCAGCTCCTACCAAGACATAGGTGGGTCCTCTCACCATCTGTAAGTTGAGGCTTCACATTCGTAGTTCTCTCCTTGGCCTTAACATTAACTTTACAATGATCTGGAGAAGGTTTAGCAAATACTGATGACTGGGGTTCACCCCAAAAGTGTGTATGTCATGGCCTGGGATGCATCCCAAGCATTCAGTTTTTTTAATCTCTCCAGATGAATCGAACACGCAGCAAGTTTAAAGACTCGGAGAATTCTCTCATCTCCCATAGAGTTTGTTTGCCTAGGCACAATTTAGAGGAAGAGTCACATGGTGTCACCTTTCTCTTTTATCTGTCAATTTCAATGACCCCTTTCTCCCCATTTCTGGACTTCTTTTCAGTGTCCCCTTCCCTCAGCCTCATACAGCCTGCTAATGGCATGTGCTAATTCCACACTGGGCACTAACTCTTTGGATTTCCTAACGCAGAGAACATTTTTTATTTAAAAAGAGGATATTGATGTCTTAACAACAGCAGCAGCGGCAAAAATCAAATCACAGATCTGTGGAGACTTTTGAAGTCTTCTAAAGGAGCCTGTATAGGAAACTCGGTGCCATTACTGTCTGCAAGCCAACCCTACCTGGGATGCAAACATTCCTCGGGAAACAACCTTCTGAGTCTAAGTAGAAGCTGATGCCTGAATCTTTAAATTATTTTGTCTTTGTAGTTAAAGAAGGATTTGTTTTTCTTTAGAAGCAAGGCAACATCACAAATCCTAGCTGACCACAACATTCGCAAAGGCCCGAAGGCACTCTCTGGTAGGTGAGCCAGTTGATCCTGGGGTCCCAGGCTCAGTCATCCAGTTAACACTCATGACCAAACATCAGCTCCCCAGGCTACGCTGTGCTGTGTGCTGGGTCTCAGCCCTCAAAAAGCTGCTTCCAGCTGGATGGAGGGAAGACAGGGCCACAGTTACAGGACGGTAAGGTCAGTGCTCTGAAGGCACAGAGAGTAGATCCACTGCTCAACTTGGAACAGAAGTGTGAGCAGGGAAGACTTTTTAGGGTACATTACAGCCCCAGGGGAAAGGCACTCTAGGCAGGAGGACCAGTGTGAGCAGAAGTGCGGAGTGGCACAAATACAACAAGGAAGTGGGAAGACACTGAACCAGATTCAAGAACTCTGGGTTACCTTGTCCCAACACAGTTTTAAGTACTCTGCGTGCAATTAAGATTGATCCCCTTCTCTGGGCCCTACTTTTTCAGCTTTACAAAAAGGATCAGTGGGAGACCCTTCTCCACAGTTTCCCATGATCCTAAGTTCATAGAGACTTTCCAGCCACTCTTCTGCACAAAGCTCCTGCAGACCAGTTACATCTGCTTGGTGATTTTAGATTCTTCTTTTAATGATATGCCAGGTGACACCTTCTACTTTCACCCATCTGTGCCCAGCCTGCAAAAAGGGCCAAAGTAAATGACAGCAAGTCTTGTACAACAAACCAAAATAGCACAAATGTCTACTGCTCACAGTATGGCACCTCCCCTTGGCCTTGCAATCTCTCCTGGCCAACATGCTTGGTTCAATTGTGAAGGAAAAGGACAGCCAAAGGACAGCCAGCTGCATCCTGGTAGGGCAGGGGCACCAGAGCTGACTCCGGCCAGTGCTCAAGTTGTCAACTAGCCATCCACTTGGCTGTGGTTAACAGGCCTTGGCTTACATTTCCTTAAGAGTTGATGGAAGGGTCTTTTGTGTTGTTTTTCTCTGATTTCCTGCCTCTTCTTTCTTCTGGAAGAAATTGAAACAAAATCTGTTCAGAATCCAAAGGCAATAGTCTTTGTTGGCTGGCACAGGTGGGTCTCTCTTTCCTGGCTCTCCTGTCACTCATTGTACAGCTCCGTGTTTTGCTTTGCTTTTTAACCCTACAAGTACTTATGACGCTAGCTCTGCCTACCTAAGCTTTCAGGGGGTGTCAAACACCTCTACTCCTTGGCTACAATTTTGTTAGTGCTTTATGACTAGCTAGCTGGCTTTGAGTCCAGAGGCAGGAAGCTAACTCTAATTAAGTGTCTATTTGTGTTAACCCCTTTAGATGAGGCCAGTGTTGTCAGCCATCATGTGATAGAAGTCTTACTATTACTATTTTATTCCCACTTTACAGAATGAAAACCATCAGCTCTACCTTTCACAGATGGCTTCCATTGCCTTACTTCAAGGCTTAAAATGGGTCTGCAGGTGTCTGTGTCATTAGACACTCTTGTAGTCGAGAGGAGGACCTTTTAAACAAGGCCAGTAGCACACTAGGCATAAACAACAACAAAAATAAACAACACAACCGGGCGTGGTGACTCAAGTCTATAATCCCAGCATTTTCGGAGGCCAAGGCGGGTGGATCATGAGGTCAGGAGTTTGAGACCAGCCTAGCCAAGATGGTGAAACCCCATCTCTACTAAAAACTATAAAAATTAGCCAGGTGCGATGGCAGGTGCCTGTAATCCCAGATACTCGGGAGGCTGAGGCAGGAGAACTGCTTGAACTCGTGAGGCGGAGGCTGCAGTGAGCTGAGGTTGAGCCGCTGCACTCTAGCCTGGATGACAGAGCAAGACTCTGTCTCAATAAACAAACAAACAAACAAACAAACAAACAAACAACGCAAAATGGCATCAGGCTCTCAAGTGTATTTGCAAATATACTGCTTTACTCTACAGATAAATCTCTATCAGACTACTGAAAAATAAGCATGCAAACAAAAACAACAGTCTCGATGGTAGACAGGGGCCAGAATCCTTAGGCAGTGATTGCCCTCTGACATCACAGATGATGCCTCCAGTGCTCACTTGTCCCTTAAGAACCAGAGAAAATGTGTCATTGCCTGGAGTCTCCCCTGCACTCTTTTGTTATCGGCTGAAATGTGTACTTCCAAAATTTATTTATTGAAGCCCTAACCTCAGTATCTGAGAACAAAAGTGTATCTGGAGATATGGCCTTTAAAGAGGTAATTTAGATAGAATGAGGGCATTGGTGTGGGCCCTCAATCAGTAGGACTAGTGATCTTTTAAGAAGAGAAAATTCGGACATGCAAAGAGACACCAGAGATGGGTGTGCACAGAGGAAAGCCCATGTGAGGATTTCGCCACCAAACAGCAATCTACAAACCAAGAAAAGAGATCTCAAAAGAAATCAATCCTGTCGACGCCTTCATCTTGGACTTCTAACCTCCAGAACTGTGAGAAAATAAATGTCTGTTGTTTAAGCCACCCAGTCTGTGGTATTTGGTTATGGCCCCTAAGCAGACTAATCCAGTCCCTAGATAAACTCTCACCCTACTCCAAGTGGAAGTGATTTTTCTCCACCAAATGCTCATATTACTGCACTTATGAACATTTATATCTGTTCTTATAAGGACAGAATTTAATAGCTGTTTATAGTATGGACCTAAGGGAGGTAGAGATATTATCTTGGGAAGGTCAGGAATACTTTTTAAAATGATAACTTACTTTCAAATACATACAATTTCCAGAAGTATCCCTCCAACCAGAGATTTCCTTTTCCTTCTTTCGTATTTGATCCCCTAATTTGTAATGATTTCTCTATCTAAATGACCTTCACTTAGCTTTTCTCATCTGTAACTAGACATAATCATACCAGCATTAAGTTGTAATGGAGTTTACAAAGCACTTAACAGAATGCTTGGCATATATAAAGGGTCTTTAAAATAGTTCATGAAAAATGTGTATTATGAAAAAAAACTATCAATAGATTTCAAAATTATTTTGCACCAAAATAAATGCATAGTAATTCATTATAACATGCCCTGCCAAGATCTAGTTTGAGGAACTAAGAAGGATAGGACATCAGTTTGAAAAGAGTAACATAAATTCTGCTAAAATTGAAGCAAGAACAAATACTGAGTTTATGGTGAAACTTGGGTAGAAGAAGAGTGAAATCACTGATGCTTTATGAAAAGCTAGTGAAGACAAGGCCCCAAAGAAATCAGCAGTTTACAGATGGATAATTCATTTTAAGAAGGAATGAAATAAAATTGAAGATGAAGCCCACAGCAGCAGACCATACATACCAACTTTCAAGAAAAAAGAATACATCTTATTTGTTGCTTAATTGAAGAGGACTGACAATTAACAGCAGAAACAATTTTCAACACCATAGACATCTCAAGGGTTCCACTTACACTACTCTGACTCAGAAATTAAAGTTGAGCAAACTTTGCACTCAATGGGTGCCAAAACAATTGTGCCCAGACAAGCTGCAGACAAAAGCAGAGTTTTTGATGGAAATTGCAAACAACAGGGATCAAGAACCTGAGGTATTTCTTTAAAGAACTGTAAAGGAGATGAAACATGGCTTTACCAGTATGATCCTGAAGACAAAGCGCAATCAAAGCAATGGCTACCAAGAGGCAGAAGTGACCCGTTCAGTAAAAGGAAAAGAGGACCAGCCAAGAGCAGAGATAATGGCAACAGTTTTTTGAGATGCTCAGGGAATTTTGTTTGTTGAATTTTTGGAGGTCCAAAGAACAATAACATCTGCTTATTATGAGGATGTTTTGAGAAAGTTAGCCAAAGCCTCAGCCAAGGGAGCTTTTGGGTAAACTTCACTAGAAAGTCCTTCTCCACCACAACAATGATCCTGCTCACTCCTCGCATCAAACAATGACAATTTTTCAGGAGTTTCAATGGGAAATTATTAGACATCCACCTCACAGTTTTAATTTGGCTTTATCGGACTTCTTTTTGTCCCTCAATCTGAAAACAATCTTTAAAGGGCATTCATTTTTCTTTAGTTAATAATGTGATAAAGACTACAGTGACATATTTAAATTCCTGTGACTCAGTTCTTTAGGGATGGACTAAATGGCTGGAATAATCACTAACAAAAGTGCTTTGAACTTAATGGAGCTTATGTGGAGAAACAAAGTTTATGTTTTATATTTTTCTCATTCAGTTCCACTTTCCACCAACTTTGTTTAAATCCCCTCATAGTAGGTGCTCAGTTGATGCTGATTTGTTTCCCATTTTTTATCTTGCCTCTTTTGAGAGTCACTGAATGAAAGAAACCTTAATTACCATCAAGCTCATTGTATTAGTTTGCTAGGGCTGCCATGACAAAGTACCACAGACTGGTAACAACAGATATGCTGTCTCACAATTCTGGAAGCCATAGGAACAAGACCAAGGTGTTGGAAGGGTGGGCTGATTTGGAGAGCTGTGAGGAAGAATCTGTTTGATAGCTTTCTCCTAGTGTCCAGGGAATCTTTGACATTCTGATGATACAGAAGCTAGAAAGAAATTATTTAGGCAGACAATAATGGCAACAGAGTCCTCAGCGGAATTCCCCTTTTAACAAAAAAGCATCTCCCAAATCATTTCCTTCCTAACAAAGAGTAGACTGAAAAATCGAGCTGCAGACATAGATAAGCAAGTTGAAAGCTTGCATGGGTGAATGCCAGCAGCTGTGCCAATAGAAAAGGGCTACTTGGGGGCCAGGCATGTTCCACATGGAGGCGCCATCCTCCCTTTGCTTTGTCACCATGTGTACAGTAAAGAAACAGACAACATGGTGCTGGCCAGGTGGAGAACCCATCTGCATAATTAAAGATTAGGCCAGTTTTTTGCACCCTATGCAAATGGCACACCTGGTCCAACAAATCTTCTGCACCCTATGTAAATCAGACACTGACTCCTCAAGCTCATCTATAAAACCCACTGCATTTCACCCCAGAAGTGGCAACCCACTTCTCTGGGGCCCCTCTCTGCCTCAGAGAGCTGTTCTTTTCCTTTCCCCTATTAAACTTCCACTCCGAACCTCACTCTTTCTGTTTCTGTGTCCTAGCGTTCCATGGCTCTGAGACAACAAATCTCAGGTATCTACCCCAGACAACAATGCCACTTCATTTAGGCTTCTAGAAGCACCACCCCAATCTCTGCTTCCATCTTCACATGGCGTTCTCTCTGTGTGCATGTTTCTGTGTCCAAATTTTCCTTTTCATGAAGACATTAAGCCCAGTCTAATGACCTTATCTTAACTAATTCCATCTGTAAGGAAATGATCTCGAAATAGTTACATTCTCACGCACTGAGTGCTAGTCCTTCAACATATGAATTGGGAGAAGAGGGAGATATGATTTAATCCATAACACTGGGGAGCAAGTGATACAAATTGACTACCCTCCCAGGCAACCGTTTGAATTTACGGACATCTTAAAACTTTATTGTTTCTTTCTATATAATTCTAGCATCATAGACATAAAATATATTAATTTTACTTTCCTTCTGAGTCATCTTAATAATTTGAAGAAAATTGCTCTTTGTTTCAGCGTCATCTGGGAAGCTTTAGACAAAGCCTGATGCCCAGATCCAATTGCAGATCAATTATCTGAATTTCTGGGGGAAGGAACAAAAAGCCTTACTTTGCTTGTCAAAACTCTCCAGGTGATTCCTGTGTCCATCCAAGGTTGAGAATACTGATCTATTGGATAATGGGAGTTTGTCCCAGCTCTACAGGTGAGAAAACTGATTGATGAAGAGCGTATTACGAGACCTTTGGATTCAACCAAATATTTCACATTGGCTTTCTAACCACCAAAAGATTGGGAAAACAACCTGACATGAGCTTGTGTCCAATATTCTTTCCTTTATTTTTCAAACACATATATTTAAAAGGCAATGTGAACCATCTGTTTTTGATTTAGTGACACTGAAGTCATCATTGGAATGCAATTTTGTTAAAAGCTTGTTGATACCCCAGGACTCCGTTGGAAAAGACCTGGGTTTCAATGTGGAGTTCTGGGGTGGGTGGGGAGGCAAAGTTGAAACCTCAAAGGCTCTAGCCTATTTCCAAACATGTATTCAATTATTAAGAAACCCCAAAGTAATTGATTTATTTATTTTTAGGTCTGGGGATAATGCTGATGGCTGCATTTGGGGAAGAGGTGGGGAGCTGTGGCTGAAGGGGAACTATGAGTCTCCTATATTCCTTTTTACCCACTGCACTGGTATCTCCCGGAAGTTCAAGGACCATGTCCCCTCTCTTCCTTTTTCTCTCCTCTCAGTCTCTTTGTCTTTCTCAAACTTAGCGTGAAGCCTTTAATTCATTCACTCATTAAACGTACACTGTTTTGTGCTAGGCTCAATGTTATAGAAAACACAGAAAAAATGTCCAGTTATCATAAAATCTGAGCTAAAAGAAGTTCAGTTACAGAGCACAACATCTTCAAGGTGAGAAATAACTTTCAGGAACACAAATAACTCTGAGCAAAATATGTGCCATTGATAGAGATTTTCATGAAATTTTGTACCTAGTATGTAAGAGAATATCTAATCCAGTTGTTTCATTTTATAGATGGAAAGATTGAAGCCAAGAGTAACAGAGATGGTGACTTACTTAAGATCACACAAAAAGCTATTTTTATGTCAGGGCAGAGACAAGATTTCTTACCTCTCAGACTAAGGATTTTCAAAACGTTATCCTGTTGGGAGATGCCCACGTAAAAATAAAATTGAAATATAAGCATGATTTGTTTTATTTTGCTGCAGTACAGTTGGCCTGCAACACTCCTAGCATTTGATATCAAGAAGGGTAGTTTTGCTAAGCTGTAAGAAGGTACGTACAGGACAGAGCCCATTCAAAGGCAAGAGAGACAGTCATTAAGCATGATAAGTTAAATATGGCAAAGAAAATGGTAATAGAGGCCAGGACGAGGGGCCCCAGCTAAGAGCCTCTTTCAAGATCAGACAAGAATGGAAGACGCTGTTCAGGCAAGGGAGAGAGTGGCAGGGTCAGACTGGCATAGTTGGACAGTGGTTTTCAAGCCTGGCGATGCATCAGAATGACATAAGATTTTTAAAACAATAGTGGTGCCCGGACTCCACCCTTCCTGCCCTCCCCCAGTAATTCTAATTTGTCTGAAATGGGTCCCAGACATTGTTATGACATACAAACTTCCCTGGTGAGTGGACCATATTGTAATGGTCCAGGGAAGAAATGAGGAAAGGAGGGAAAGAACTGATGTAATGATAGAATGTGCTGCAGAGAAGGCTGTGTGGGAGAAACATCCAAGAGTGATTCAAGGGAACTTAGTGATGAATTGGATAAGGGGAGAGAGAAAAAGGAAGGTTCTGGCTTCAGTATCTTGGCAGGTGATACATATATTCATAGGGCTGGAGAGAACATAGGATTTGAGGCTGCTTGGATGGGGGTGATGATGTCTTCATCTTTGGAGCTGTTGAGTTGAAACTGCCTGTGAAACAGCCAGGTGGAGTTTACAGCAGTCCGTTATATGAAGGGGCTCAGTATATAGTCCTGTGTTGGAGATTGACATATGTTAATATTTGTGAAGTCTGATCTGTAGTTGAAGTGAGATATGAATCCTCTAGCCAGGGTAAAGACAGCCACCAGATCATTGCAAGCACTGGAAACGTGAGCACACTCACGACCACTCCTAACTCAACTTCTGACAGATGGCGACTGCAGGACACACCCCGCCACACACCTCAGGTGTCCTGCTGCCCCAGGCTCATTCTCAAGTTTGCTGTGATGTGGGACAAGGCAGTTGCTGGAAACATGCTTCTTTTAATCAACTAGGATCTATCCTAATCCTGGAGACCTGGGCAAAGAGGAGGGGGCAGATGGAAGTGTGGGAAGGGGGGATGCAGGGAATCGCTGTGAAAGCCTTCCATGGTGTGTAGGTGGCTCTGAAAGAGGAAGAAATAGATGTCAGTAACAGAAACATCAGGGACCAGGAAAAAATGCAAACAGAACCTCAGATATGGGTTTCACCAAAAATCAAAATAGTCTTACATCATGCCCCAGATATAGCCAAACACAGCTGAGGCTAGACCACCACTGAGGGGGCTCCCTGAGTCCTAAGTCATTCTCCCATGCTTTGTTGGAAAAGCTGTCCCACTTCGCTCTGAATATATGGCTCTCGACAGGAACAGAGAAGCCAGTTTGAGCAACACCTTCTGAGTCACTGGCCAAGAACGCTTGCCCACTTATCCTTCAGGTAGGAGAGTGGCCACTAGTCGAAAAGGCACAAGTATTTGCAATTCGATTTCCCTGCACATGACTGCAAGAGACAAATATCACTGATTGAGTCTAAGCCTTACACATCCCAACTTCAAACTCATTAAAAGTCTCCCAAATAATGAGGACTTCAAGCTCAGAGTTCCCTCTGAAAGCCATGCCAGATCTAAAGTTCAGATCTTACAAATGCAGGCACCAGACTAGGCATCTGACATGCATTTTTCTATTTAATTCCCATAAAAACTTTGCTGGGGCTTTGTGATCTACCCTAAGGTGACATACCAATGCTTAGGGAAGAAGGCCTGGTGCCTGCATTTTTGTTCACCCAACTCTCGTGCATTCCTTCCCTCTTCTATCAATACATAAACACAACCACAGCCTGAGGTTGTCCCAGGACTGGCAGGGCACTCTGCTCTGCAAGCGTTACTTGAATTTACTAAGGGGTATTTGGTGGACTGTTGAGGGGTATAAAAATAATACGTCAGATGGCTGGGACCCCTAGTTTAAGTCTGCTGTTCACTAACCTTATGACTATAATGTGTGTACTTGGCCCTTTTGAATTGTAGTTTTCTCTTCAGTGTAGTAGGGATAATAATACCTACCTCATTTTTTTTATTAAATATCAAAATTGTTCATAATATGTTAAATTTGCTAGCTTGGTATCACTGACTTTAACATTAACTAGGTAAGAAAGAAATTACTCAAATACTGGACTCTAGCTAAGAAATATGCATTATCTTTATCTTGGTTTTAATGAGATGCACTTGAAGTCATTCTATTTGCATAGCCTTAAGTATTAACAATGCAATTCAATGGTAATTGACTCTATTGTGGCAATGTAACAGCATCATCAATTAGTACAATGGAAAAGTAAGACTATTCATTTAAAATTTACTCTTGATGACCACTTGGCATGCCTTTCCATGCATGCCTTCTCAGTGAGCTGAGATAAACAAAAAATGCCAAACAATAGGGAGTATTGGTGAGACATACTGGCTTTGGCAAGGCAGGAAAAAAAAAAAAGCACTAGTAATTCAATTTAGACTAAGATTTACTTCTTCTGATCAGGTCAAACAAAAACTGTGAAAGCTCAATGATTCAATATTCTCTCACCATAACCTAGGGCAGGTCTCCTCATGTGGCCTGGCTGCTTAATTTATAGTATTATTTATCTTAGACCTCTATATTTCATCTAAATGTGGTCCTAGACATATTGCAATAACAAATATGGTTAGAGATGGGGACAGCCCTGACTTGATCTTAAAGGTGCATGGTTTTTAAAGTCAGACTTTTCTGAATCTGGGTCAGGAAAGGCAGCGTGAAGCTAATTTGGAGCTGAGGTCTGCTTCCCCCGCTGACTCACAGTGTGGGCACAGTCCATAGTATATGCTCTTAAAAAGTGCAATAAACTGTGCATGCCAGAGGACAATGCTCCAATTGTTAAAAGTGCTTTATTCCAGAGCACGGACTTTCTACACGATATGGTCTGAGTGTGTCCTGGTGAGGAGGCTGAACCGTCTGTGGAAATGAGACTGTTCAATGTTTCTGCAGCAACTGTAGTCAGCTCCTCTTCCTTTCTGGTTGGAGGAGTTTAATTGGATGCAGCTGGAGCATCCCCGCACTCTGAGCCTGAATTTGCTAAAGAAAGAGGGTGGGAAAGGCAGTTCTCACTACATTCTGTCTGAACAGACAAAGCCACGGGAGACTCCACAGATAAAATGATTCAAAATCTCACTAAAGTCACTGTGGGTGTTTTCCCAACTGCCAAGACCCAGCTACACAGAACTGAAGTCACTCTTTAAGAATACATGCAGATTAAGTTTATCTCCATCTTGAAACATTGGAAATAAAAAGTAATAATGATAATAGTAATAATTTATAGTATTACTTGCTTCCCTAAATATTTTCACTTACATTATCAGTTGATTGACTAGCTTTAATTTGTTCTGAAAATACAATATTTTTAGAGTAGAGTACAAAAAAAGGATAGGTAGCACAGTGGGAAAAACACAATTTAGGTTCAGAATCCACTGCTGAGAGATACCCATGTATGATCATAGGCAAGTCACTTAACACTTATCTGAACTTCTGTTTCACCTGATTACAAACCAACATATGTAAAAAGACATCATAGGCTGAAACAAGGTTGTAAAAGGAGTCATCAGATAGTAACAAAATGAGATATTTTCGTGTCTTTTTTCCTTTCTAAAAAACAGGGCAGGAGGTATATATCCACATAAGTGTGTTTACTTCCAGGATCTTCCTTCAAGAGGGAGGTAAACTTATTCCTACGGTGTAGTAATGCTCCAAACACTTTAGTTTCCAAACTGGGAAATGATCTAAGACTTGCTTATGACTCACTTGAATTTGTGTGACATGATTTTAGAGTCACATCCTTTTGTGTTTATTCATTTTTATCCCCATTGATAAGTCACTTCACTTATTTACTTGCTTTGGTTTTGAATGATTTTTGGCTCTTTATAAAATCAAATTCATTTTCAAAGTCAAAGATTTAACATCAGTGAAGAAATTACAACTCTTTTCCTCCCCACTTTTGATCACTCTCTCACACCATTGTGAGCAATGACAGTGCGAAGGTTTTACCTTCCACGGGGGGTGGCCTACAGAAGCAACAACTTGCATTAATTGGATGCCTAATGTTTACCATATTCTATGTTGGGTGTATCTTATACAGATCCGATTTTATCTCTTTAATAATATTGTGAGATAGACAATGTTATCTCATCTTAAAGATGAAAACAATAAAGCTTGGATTTTTAAACTTGTTTTTCACTTACCTGTTAAATAAGGAACTATAATTGGATCCTAATTCTCTCTGAGCCCAAGGTCTGCTTTTTTTCCTCCACAGGAGGCTTCTCCATCCACTTGCATATGCGCACCAAACAACCAGCCTCATCACTTTACGGTCATATGATCTTCACTGATTAGTTCACTCAACAATATTTGTTGAGCGCCTTCTTTGAATGTGGCTCTTCAGCAGGCCTGTGAGAGACTGAGGTCTCTATGAGTCATAGTGACTTCTCAGGTTGCATATCTCCAAAGTGTTGCATTTCTCCAGTGACTCAGGATACCACAAAAGTGTCACCTATTTAATGATTGTTAGAACTTAATTTAACACAAAATTAATTCTTACATGCCACAGATCAATAATGCTTTGTCCTCAGAACAACCATAATGAAATTTTAGCTGGATCCAGATAAAATCAAAAAGGAAAACTGAATTAATATCCCAAATGTACCCATATATATGTAATTCTGAAAAGTTGTATGAAAAACAAATGTATACTGAATTATATTTGATTTTTGGCTTTTATTATAACATCGGAGATATAATTGTGTGGATCAAAAGTAATACAATTTATCTTTCACATGTGGCCAAGATGGAAAAACAATACTGGGTTTACAATGCTACCTGAAAATAAAAAATTAAATGAACAAAAAATGCAAAAGAAAGGATTTTCAAGACACTAAACATTGGGGAATGAAACAGTGATTAATGCAAAACAGAAAACAAATGAAATAAATCCTGCGATTCTCCCTGCTTACTACCTTGAGAGAGCTGCAGACTATGATGCAGAGGGAGAACACCCAGGAAGAACCGAGTGGACTCCATGGATAAAGAAACAAAGCTGAGATTTCAGGGATACCAAGGAAGCTAGAGTTTGTGGAACAAAGTACTGAAGAGAAGAAAACCATATATAGAAAGCATCCCGGAGAAATGCAAGGAACCCTCTTACATTTTCAGCAGAATACTGGTCAAGCCATGAACCAAGGCTGGAGGAAGAACCATCCAAAGGATTCAATGAAAGAGTAGTACTCAGCACTCATACAGGTCTGGAAATACTGCCTGTTTCCACCAACCAGATTTAAGAATATCATCATTCCCTGGACATTGCATAGAATACTCAGGAAAATCTGGCTTCAATAATGGGAAGTAAGTAGCTCTAAAAAGCTCTGGGTCTTCCTCACAAATGATAAAAGCAAGACTCTAAAGGGGAGAACTTTTCCCAAGTAAAAATGGCATCCTAGAATAAATCTCAAAAATACTAAGATTTTTTTAAAAACCCAGCATTCAACAAGGTAAACTTTATAGTATTGGACATCCAATCAAAGATTCTGATCTAGAACTGACACATATGTTACAATTAGCAAACAATGACATTAAAGCAGTCATTATAAATGCAGTCTATATATTCATAAGCTTAAATAAAGACATAGAAGTTTTTGTTTTTGTTTTTTAAAAAGGCAAATTGGCCGGGCGCGGTGGCTCACGCCTGTAATCCCAGCACTTCGGGAGGCCGAGGCGGGTGGATCATGAGGTCAGGAGATCGAGACCATCCTGGCCAAAATGGTGAAACCGCCTGTCTCTACTAAAATACAAAAAAGTTAGCCGGGCATGGTGGCGGGCACCTGTAGTCCCAGCTACTGGGGAGGCTGAGGCAGGAGAATGGCGTGAACCCGGGAGGCGGAGCTTGCAGTGAGCCGAGATGGCGTCACTGCACTCCAGCCTGGGCAACAGAGCGAAACTCCATCTTAAAAAAAAAAAAAAAAAAAGAATGCAGTTACTACAAGACAGAAACTTCAACACGGGAGGCAGAAGTTGCAGTGAGTCTAGGTTGCGCCACTGCACTGTACTCCAGCTTGATGACAGAGCAAAGTCTCCATCTCAAAAAAAAAAAAAAAAAAAAGGAAGAAGCACATTGAACTTGTAGAAGGAACGTGATAATGTGTGATATGAAAGTACTTTGGATAAGATTAATGACAGACTAGAAAATTTCGAAGAAAGGATTAGTGAATTTAAAGAAATAGCAATATAAAAAAATAAAATGAACCACTGAAAGAAGAGTAATTTAAAAAATAAAAATAAAAAAAGAACATTAGTGATGTATAGGACTACTTTCAGCAGCTCAATATGTCATTTTAAGTCCCTTGAGGAGAGGGAAAAAAAAAACAAAACATAAGGAACAGAAAAGATACACAAAGACGTATTTGCCAAAACGTTTTCAAAACTGATGAAATCACAAACCTATAAATCTAGGAAATGTGAAGAAAACTACACTGATGCATATTGTCATCAGTGTAGTTTTGAAATTGTGCAAAACCATCCATTAAGAGAAAAACCTTAAAACAGCCAGAAAAAAAAAGATGCATTTTATAAACAGGAACAAAGAAAAAAATGAAAGCATATTTCTTATCAGAAATAATGCAAGCAAGAAGACAATGGAGCCAACAACATCTTTAAATTACTGATAGGAAAATATTTTCTACATAAATTCTATAAACAGCAAAAATATCTTTCAAAAGATAAAAAGGAAATAAAATGCTTTCAGAAATAAATAAGTAGAAAGCCTCCTCACCAGCAGACACATACCCTAAACATGTTAAAGGGAGTCTTTTAGACAGCAGAAAAATAATGCCACATGCAAATATAAGTCTAGACAGAGGAATCAGTGGCCTAAAAATGACTACCACATGGAGAAATATAAACTTTTTAGCATTTAAATCTCTTTACAAGATAATTGACTATTAATAAAAATAATAGTATACATAATAACACGCATAAGTAAAATATATAAAGTCTCAGAGAGGAGAAATAAAAACATATTTTGTTAAGGTTCTTATATGACGTGTGAGGTAGTAAATATTATCTTTAAGTCAAATATGATAAGTTAAATCATAAAGCAGCCACTAAAATAACAAAACAATGAGTTATAGCTAAGCAGGCAGAGGAGATAAAATTGAATCCCCAAAAATGCACAATTAATCCAAACTAAAAGCAGAGAAAGACGAAAATGGGAACAAAAAACATATTTTTTTTTAAAAATAGCAAGATGGTAGACTTGAACCTAATTATAGAAATAAATGCCTTACATTTAAATAGTTTAAAAAACTCCACTGAAAGACAGAAATTGTCATATTTTATGAAAAAAATAGTAAGATATATGCTGCCTATAAGAAAATACAGCTTAAATATAAAGACATAAGTAAGTTAAATGTGAAAGGATGGAAGATGATATATCATGTTAACACTCCTCAAAATAAAACTATTTTGGCTGTGGTAATACCAAAGTAGATTTTAGAGAAAATGATATTGCTAGAAATGACAAAAATAGTTTCATAATGATAATTATAAAATATACGAAAGTCCTCCATACTGAAAAGTACAACATTGCACAGACAAAGTGATCTAAATAAGTAGAGAGATACACCTTGCTCATAGGTCAAAAGACTCAATATTGTTTAAACATAAGTTGTCCCCAAATTAGCCTGTAGATTCAAAGCAATCCAATCACAACCCCTGAAAAATGTTTTAGTAGTAATCAACATATTGATTTCAAAATTCATATAAAATCACACAGGACAAATAATAGCCAAAACAAATTTTAAAAGCAGAATAAGTTTGAAAGACTACCACTCCCTGAATTTAACACTTATTATAAAAATGCAGTTATCCAGACAGCGTGGTATTAGTGCAAATATATAGAAAGACAGATCAAAAGAACAGAATAGGGAGTTCAGAAATTGACCCACACATATTTGGATAATGGATTTCCAGGATGCAAAAGCAGTTCAGTAGAGAAAGAATAGTCTTAAAGAAATGATACTGTGACGATTTGATATCCATATGCAAAAATAAAATAAAATAAACTTAGATCTATACATACATTCCACCATGTGTAGAAATAACTCAAGATAAATTATAGACCTCGATGTATTATAAAAATGAAAACTATAAAATTCTAGAAGAAATTCTTTGTCAGGTCAGCTCAGGAAAATATATGACACTAAAACTAGGATCTACAAAAGAATAAATTGATAACTGGAACTTCACCAAATTTAAAAATTGCTGTTCTTGAAAGATACTATTAAGATAATTTAAAAAGAAACACAAAGATGAGAAAAAATATTTACAAAGCATATATCTGACAAAGGGCTTGTATCAGAATACATAACTTTTAAAATACAATAAGAAAACTAAAAAAAAAAAAAAAAAAAGGCCAAATATTTGAATAGGCACTTCACTAAAGAAGATACAAGCACACAAAAAATAAGCACATGAAAATAAGCTCTATCTTATTAATCATTAAGGAAATGAACATTAAAACCACATTGAGATACCACTACATGACTGTGGGAAGTGCTAAAATTAAAAAGAATGACCATATCAAGAGTTGGAGAAGATATAGCACTCTCATACACTGCTGGTGTAATGTGAATGTTAAAGTCACTTTAAAAAACTGTTTGATAGGTTCTTAAAAAGCTAAATATACATGTACATTAACCACATTCTACTCTTAATAATTCACCCAAAAGAAAAAGAGGTATATATTCATACAAAGCCATGTTCAAAATGACTGCATCGTTTGTAATAGACCAAATCTGGAAATAACCCAAATGTCAATAAATAATAGATGAATAAATAAATTGGGGTAGATTTATAAAACGGAATATAAAGAACCAAATATTGCTACATTTGCTAAATGTAGCTAATACTGTTAAAAATAATTATGCTAAGTTAAAGAAGGCAGACGAAAGAAGAGCTCATACTGTATGATTTCATTTTGATAACACTCTAGGAAATGTGAACTCGTGTATGGAGAGAGCACACCATCATTGTCTGGAACACAAAGAGAATCAGGAAGGAAGGACTGCAGGGGGATACTAGGAAACTTTTAAAGGGTGATGGATGTATTCATTATCTTGATTGTGTTGATGGTTTTATGGATATATGCATATGTCAGAACTTATCAAATTTTGTTTTAAATATGTTTAGCTTACTGTAAATAAAAATAAGTTGTATGGGCTTGAAGAACAAATCTACTTAAAAATGCAATCAGCCTTTTAAACATCAAATTTCCAAAGGGCTATAAAACAATTTTCTGATGAAATATTGATTAAATTGTCCAAAATAAGCCACAGGATATGCATGTTAAACAGCTATGCTTGTTGTTCTGGTTGGCATAACAGCTAGACAGCCTGAAGGAAAAACAATGACAGCTTAGCTGAAGAGAACTCAGTGGACCGAAAAGTCCCTCCCTACCTAACAGTGTCCCTCATAACTACGTTACAGTGGGAGGAAAGGCAGCTCTTTCTGGCACCTTGGTGTATGCTTTTCAGCACTTGGAAGGCACAGCTGGCTTCCAGAAAGGCACAGGTGGAGCTGGCCTAAGGACAGATGGGCAGAGCAGAAAGCTATAGAAACAAAACAAAAGCATCGTGCATTCAACTATAAAGTAAGAACACAGGAAAGAGGGAGTTAGGCTTCCCCCACCTCAGCCAGAGTCCAGTGATCACTATGGAATGTGCCAAAGCACCAGGGACCTTCGCCCTGAAATGCTGGCAGGCCTGGAGGCCTCACGCTGCCCATCCCACGCTTATGGCAAAATAAAAGCAAATCCTGGTACTTGCTTCTTTCCTTGTGCCTCTGGCACATTCATCCTAAGGATGAGAGACAGCACAAAGCCTTGTGGAGTAGTCACCCAAGGCTGGAGCCAGACACCTGGACCTTATACCTCCATCACTCATTATTTTCAAACTTCCCCTTTCTGTGTGTCCTTCAATTTTTCTCTTCCTTTCTCTCTCTTCTCCCTTTCTCATTGGGCATTTTACCCATCTTTAAATATACTTTAAGTGGTATCTGAACAAAGCAGGAAATACATACATTAAATATGTGAAGATTTTTCCATATTTAATGTATGTATCTTCAGCAAATATTTTCTAAGTAGCCTCTATGTTCCACAAACCGTGATGGGCACTGTGTGAGCAAGTGAAAATGTGAACAAGGCATTAACCCTGCCCTTGAAAAACTCACTGTGAAAGTGAAGGGAGAAATAGAAATTGATGCATTACAAAATGATTCATACGCACGAAAGCACATATAAGTCAGTGATGGTGGGAGCCCAGGTAAAGAACTGTTGGTTTTGACCCTTCAGTAGTCGGGCAGGACGATGGCATTTGAGCTGGACTTTGAGAAAGAGTAGGAGTTTATCAGTCTAAAAAGAATGGGATGGCAAAAAAAAAAAAAAAGTATTTTATACAACAAGGCAAGTGCGAAAGCAAATAGTAAATACTGGCAAATGAAAGTGTCTCTGCTCAGAAATAAGAAATCTAGAATGGCTAGACTTGGACCTGAGGATGGAATTGTAGGTGGAGCACCCCTGAGGGTTCAGATTAAATTCCTTAAAGAGTTCAGACTCAGACCACGAGCTCAGGGTCACTAATGTTTTCTGCAGGAAGTGGAGTTTGACTGAATTGTCACTGATCTTGATGTTAACTCTGTGATCCCATTGATACAGGGCAGGTGAACCCCAAAATTGGGACTTAGCCCAGGAGGGTTCTTTGCTGTGCCCAGGAAAAAATTCGCGGGTGAGCTGGTGGTGGTAGACAGCAATTTCTATTAAAGTGGCCACGCACAGCAGCAGAGGGACTGCTCCTATGGACTGGGGCTACCCTATAGGCCATGTGTCTGGAGCAGCAGCTCAGAGGAAGATCTGTCCTCATATTTACACTCACTTTTAATTATATGTGAATTAAGGGGTCGATTATGCAGACATTTCTAGAAAAAGGATGGTAAATTCCAGGTTGGTGGGTCATTGCCATAGAAGGAGGCAGTAGCTTACAGGTGTTGCCATGGCAATGATAAACTGACATGGCACACTGGTGGGCAGGTCTTATGGAAAGCTGCTTCCACCCTGTCCCTGTTTTAGCTAGTCCTCAATTTGGTCTGGTGTCTAAGCCCTGATTCTAGAGTCAAGTCCCGCCTCCTACCTCACCATGACACTGGCACTTACCAGCAATAGAGTCTCTGGTTTCTCTCAGCCATGTGTTTGTGCCCACCAGCCTGACAAACACATTGTATCTTGTAAGTGTGAATAGCAAGCCATCTCTGGCATAAACAGGATGCACAAACAAATCCCTTCTGTGAAGCCAGGGCAGGCTTCAGCCCAAAGCCTGGTCTTTGGATGTAGTCGAGGATAAAGTGGAATGATGTAAAAGTTAATATTTTCAACAAGCAGTGCAGTAAAAGGAAATAATGGATTTGATGTCTACATGCTCTTACCAACTCTGTTACATGATATTCAAAATGATTTGGGCATACAGTATACACAGCTGTTACCTCTACCATGTTTTCCACTACTCTTGTTCTTGGGGAAGATAAGCAGGACAATAGAAGATTCATCAGAAGACCTGCAAAGGCCTGTACACTGGTCAAGAGCATTATCTGGGGTTGTACCTACCTGCGACTATCCATCCTGTGGTCCCAAGCACCTAGCCTGCCTTGTGTAAACCAGAGTTGCACATGTTAAAATTAGGAGTTCCAAACTCCCATTTTACAGAAGAGAAAACTTCTTAGGAGGCCTAATAAAGGAAGCCCAGACTGAGTCATGAGGCAGATGGTAGTCTCTTAGTATAACTCTGAGCTTCTAGGAATCAATGAGAAAGAGAAAATAAACATGGGTCGTGAAAGAGCTGGGCTGGAATCTGGTTCTGCCCTTTACTGGCTAAGTCATACCTAGCAGGATGGCTGTCTTCTCTGCATTTCTTTGGGAATAATGATATCTACTGCCAAGGATGTCACAAGGATTGCAAGGAATGGTTGCAAAGGGCTTGGTGTGGTGCCCAGTAGGTATTAAGCACTCACTAAGTGAAGTCCAATACAACATATCCACTGCAAGAGGCTTACTCTGCGTCCCTCTTGGGGCATATAATAAGGACACATTTCATGTGGGAATAGGGTTATAAAGTTAATATAGGTGGCAAATTAAATACAGTCAAATACCCATGAAAATCATGAAGGTGCCATGGCAGAGACCAGCATGTCCCTTAGTAACTCCAGCATAGCTGGCTTTTTACTTTTCCAATTCAGCGATAACACAGAAGCCAATTTAATTTGAAAATAAATAAAATAAAATAAATACCAGATAAAGTAATTGGTTTGTGTGTCAAGACAATATTTTACCCAATATATATCTAACTTTAACACTTCTGTTTTTAAAGGGGCACTCAATTTTGGCAGCTGGAGGAAGGAAGAGTAGAGTCAGGTGCCAGGCGCCTATTCGTGCTGTGCACACACACATAGAAAGTTCTACCTTCTCTATACCCCTGCTGCCTGCCACTCCTCATCCCAATGCTGGACATCAAGTAGGAAGAAGCAAAGCTGAGGTATGATCCTAGGTGGCTGGACTTCGGGGTGCACTTTTTTACCCACTCTAACACTGCTTTCCTCAGTGTATTCATTTGTTTTCATGGTGCTGATAAAGACATACCTGAGATTGGGTAATTTTTAAAGGAAAAGAGGTTTACAGGACTCACAGTTCCACATGGCTGGGGAGGCCTCACAATCACGGCAGAAGATAAAAGGCACGTCTTATATGGGTCAGGCATAGAGAGAATGAGAGAACCAAGAGAAAGGGGTTTCCCCTTATAAAACCATCAACTCTCATGAGACTTATTCACTACAACAAGAACAGCATGGGGAAAACTGCCCTGTGATTTAATTATCTCCCACCCGGTCCCTCCCACAACACATGGGAATTATGGGAGCTACAATTCAAGATGAGATTTGGGTGGGGACACAGCCAAACCATATTACTCAGTATGATTGACTTTATATCATGAGTTCCCTTTTCTAGGGGTTTTTAATTTCTGCGGGAGCAATCCCTTCCTCTTTTCAGGGTGAAGGACCAGATGAATAACCAAGGTCCTCTTGACAATGATACAATGTCTCAGGACTGGGAAGAGACCTCAGAATATCCTTGCCTCATTGTGTAATGGCAGCTTAGAGTCATCATTTGTAACAGATCTGGGTATATGTTCCCACATTACTCAAAAAACACACCTCTTTGAATAGAAGCTAAAATGCCTTTTAAAGTTCATTCATTTGGTCGTTTATCTATTCATAAAACATATATATTATATTCTCTATGTGTATTGGAAACCTTGCTTATATTTGAAACCTATCAAAGTCAAATGCAAGGGCATTAAAAACATCACATAAAACTATGCAGAGTTATTGATGAAGGAAAGAAGGAAGGAAAAGTGGGAGAAATAAGAAAGAAAAGTACTACTGATTTATCTCCATGGAAAACATGATTGCTATCAAGTTAAAGCCCAGGAACAGGAGGTTCAGAAGAGTTCATGGGCTTACCCAACATCAGACAGCTAGTAAATCTCAAGGCCAGGATTCTAATTGCAGGTTTCATGAAGACTCGTCACAGGCAACAATTTCTGATCACAGCCAAGTTCAAGGTGAAACTGGAGGAAGTTAATTAAAAAAAAAAAAAAAAAGCAGAAATGCAAAAGGGTAGGCATGTGTTCCCTCTGGTAGAATTTTCAGGGACAGAGTATTGTTGAAATTAAATTCCCCTGCTCTGCCCCTTCCACCACTCTTGGCCTTAACCACTCTGCCTTGCCAGCCTAGCACCTAGTGAGAAAATGGCTGGAAGATAGCAGACACCATAGCCAGTTACTGGTCTTCTTAACCTTCTATACTTCATCCAAAATCTCATGGTTCTTGTTCTTTGGCAAGAACCTTTGGCATCTCTGAGAAGTGGTTATCCTGTTTGACATAATTCCTAAGCAATTCACTTAGAATATTGGTACAGGTGGTCTCCAAAGAGAGTTGCCAACAACTCTTCCCTTCCCTATACCTGCCTGCTACTCCTCACTTCAAAAGTGGAATGTATTTTCCTTTCCATTAAATTTGACCCAGCCTGACCTGCTTTGACTAACAGAATGCAGCAGAAGGGACACTATTCCAATTTGGGACCTAACCTTACAGAGGGCTGGTGGCTTCCACACTCTTGGAACTCTGTGATATCAAGTAAAGTGGATTAACCATACTGCAGGAGAAACCACGTGGGGGAGGGCAAGCCACGTGCAGCAGAAAGAAGGCCTCACCTGAAAGCCGGTTTCAAGCCCCCAGGTATGTGAAACCATCTTTACATTCCTGGCAAGCCCAACATCAGCTGAAAATAAACCCATGAACACCCAGTTGACGCTATACAGAGCTCAATCAACCATTGCAAAGAGAAAATAAAAAATGAGAGAGAATAAATCACGGTTGTTATCTTCAGGCACTAAATGTTGGGGTAGTTTACTACCAAATAATAAGCATCTACATCAGGATATTTTGTTCAATATCTCAGAACAGTAAAACAAAATTCACTGGTACATATTATGAAATGATAGCATAGCTCTCAGCTATTAACTGCTCCTCAAATGTGACCAGAGACACTGAAACCTTTTCTTATTTAAAATGCATATTCATGTGAAATGAAAACTCATCTTTTCTTCTTAATTTTAAATACTGATACAATTTGTTTGAAGGTAATCTAGTTCAAGTCATACATTTTCCTGAGAGAACTCCAGATACCCAAACTAAAATTAATATCTTACCCATTTTTTTTTTGTTTGCGAAACATATTATGGTACGAGACTGTGGTGGAAATTAAATAGGACTTCGAGTTGTGAGTCCCAGCTGCGTTTTTTACTGTTAGTGTAAACTTTGGAAAATTACTTAATCTTGCAGATTCTTTGCTTCCTTATTTGTTAAAAGAACATAATAATAGCAATGTAATATTAGATGTCCTGGTCTCCTTACAACTTTATCATGAGGGTCAAATAAGAAAATGTAAGAAATAAAACATTTTAAGTTGTAAGATGCTTGTAAATGAAAATATTCAACAGATCTTCTTTTATATTGCTGACAGTAAAACATCACAAATATTTCTCAGTGCAATTACGATTTTAAAATATTATGGGTAATATAAATCATCTCTAGTGGCAGCTTAAGTGTGGTTCTGTAAACACACAGCCAAGGGGATTTGATGATACCTAATTGAATCACAGATAATCAAGTGTGATTTCACCTAAGGAAAGTGAAATCTAACTATTCGTGTTGACTCCTTCTGTGCGGTCAGAACGAGGAGTTATCTGTCTGCAGACTGGACCCAAAAAAAATCCAAGAGCAAAACCAAGAGAGCATAACATGAAATATCTTCATCTCATGAGAAACTTAAGGAACTGATAAGACCATCCCTACCTCTTGAAGTTACCATACTCTATCAGGTCTATTATGCATGTTTTGGTTTTAACACTTAACTTCTCCTAAATTTAGATGCATCCGAAGTGAGGGAGTTCTAACATTACTGTCAGCAAGATGGTAAGATGGTAGTCATGTTTTCACGGTCATGGTCACTGTGCACTCATGAGCTTGACCAGAGCTGTTCGCATTGTTTTCACTTCTGTCTAAAACACTGTAAAAGAGGTCTTTCAATAAGTTTAATACAAAAATATGAAGTGATAAGAAAGCATTGTGTCATCGTGTAATGACAGTAATTTCCCCCTCCTCCCTCTCTTCCCCTCTTCTTCCCCCTGCTTCTCCATGGTGCATAAGATGATGATGTTTCTTGCACTTGGTGGTACCCTAGGTAAGATGAAATGCAGTAGACCTACTGAGGAAATGTAGCTGAATTACTCTAAGTTTTAGGACTTCCACTCCTTCCTCAATCTGTCTGCAGACTCATGAAACATGTTCTAATTGTCACTTAGCTTCCCAAATACCTGTCACTAAAAGGAGAGACTAGAAAACATTAGGTGTGAGTGTCCTTATATGGGTATTTCTGATGGTAAACCAATAATATGGAATCTGGGTTTCTGCTTCCATTGCCTAAAGGTTTGATTGATCAGCAGGATCGAGAAGCTGAGTCTGATCACTGAAGGGCACTTTGGCAAAATACAATCTCTCAACTTGAGACTTTGTGGAGAAGATGCCAAACCACGGTGATCTCATCGCATTTCTGTCCATTTGTAAGGCTCTGTCTGGCAGCCTGCCTGGCTCCTACGGGGCATGGCTGTTCTTTCTCTCTTGTGGCCTGGACACCACTGTCTGAGCACTCAGTGCCGCTCATGAATCTTCTGCACCTGTCAGTCCTGGGCTTCCCCAGGAGGTCTGACCCCACCAGGACTTCACTTCCCAGGTTCTCGTTCAGCTGACTCAGTGTGGGTTCGGCCAACATGAGGCAACGGCAAGAGACACGGAAGGATGAGAAGTAGGACATGCTGAAACATTTCTCTCCTACTCTCTCTGCCTCAAAAGGTGTCAGGAAGCAGCTCACCCTCCAGCTTCGCCCCCACATTGCCTGGCCGGGGAAGCTCAAGGTGATTGTAGTTGGTGCCAGGTGACCCCCAGCCCCTCGGATCTGGTAACACCACCCTCCTCTTCATTCTCCCAGACAAGCTATGGAAGCAGTTCCCTGAGCTTCCCAATTTCTCTATTGCCTCTCTGTGCTCTGGTCAGCCTCTCCACCTTCTATCCCTAAATAGCCAACTTCCTATAAGACTCCAAAGGATTTGTTTCTCTGGGTGGACTGTGACTGCTGTATACAGGCCTGTATCCCCAGGTGAACCTGAGGGGCTGGAAGTTAAGAACTTCACCTTAGCATCTTTGTTCACATGCATTAGAGGGGGTACTTGGATAATTGTCAGACTGAGTTGAAAATACGTTATGTGAGATCTAAACTGACAAAGCTGACAATCTATGTAGTGGTTGTTCATTTTAAACAGAGATCTTTGTTACTGTAGTTAAACTAAGATTTGATTTTTTTAAAAATCACAGGTTCAGGGCATTTTCAGGAGCACAGGAACCTGCGGCATCATTTCCTTTGAAATGATAACTAAACTTTAACTAGATACCTAGTGATCACCTTAGAGAGAGGATTTGTAGTCCTCACCACTAAATTCTATGGTTGGGTAGTGCTGGTTCCATTATACAGATGCGGAAATTGGGGTTCTGAGACATTCTGTAACTACTCCAAATTCACACTCTTAGCATGTAACTAGGTCAATATGAAATTCAATAATTAAAAAACTTGAAGAAAAGTAAAAATTAACTCTTAATTAAAAATGGGAAGTCCAGCCGGGTGTGATGACTCACGCCTGTAATCCCAACACTTTGGGAGGCCAAGGAGGGTAGGTCACCTGAGGTCAGGAGTTAGAGATCAGCCTTGCCAACATGGTGAAACCCCATCTCTACTAAAAATAAAAATAAAAATAAAATAGCCAGGCATGGTGGTGTGCACCTGTAGTCACAGCTACTCGGGACTGAGGCAGGAGAATCGCTTGAACCCAGGAGGTGGAGGTTGCAGTGAGTCGAGATTGCACCACTGCTCTCCAGCCTGGGTGACAAAGTGAGACTCTGTCTCAAAAAAAAAAAAAAAAAAAAAAAAAGAAAGAAAGAGAGAGAGAAAGGGAAGTCCAGAGCCTGTATGTAGAGAGCCTAATTTAGCAGGTCAGATGGTTTGCTTCATTTATAATATTCATGATAAAAACATTTATTTATTACACTCCACTCACCCCATCTGCCTTGATTCTGATGCAAGTGATTCCTCACTTACACTTTGAGAAATACTGCATTAGAATTTAAGGAAAATGTATCTGTGTTAAATTAGTTCAATGATACATCCCCAGATCCTAGCCAAGTCCCTGGTACTTAGCCAATGATCAATAAATAATTGTAAAATGAATAAATGAGTGACTGAATGACATTTCTGTTTGAATTCAAATCCTGAACATTTCTATTTCCAGCTCTCATTTTAGACATTGTGCCAAAGCTTATTCATTAACTCATTTAACAAACATTTGCTTAACTTTTACCATATGCCTGGTCAGTGCTAGATACTGGGAAATATCCAGATATTCATCTAATATTCAAGACACAGGCTCCATCTTTCAAAGAGTTCTAATTACTGTAATACAAAAGAAACCAAGCAAGTAAGGACAATGGAGATCTAAAATAAAAGTATGACAGAGTTATTATTGCAGATATCAATTCAGGTAAATTAGAGTTACAAGGAAGAGAACAAGCAATTTTGCCCTGAAGGAGGAAGTTAGAGAAGGACTCTACAGAAGAGCTAATGCCTGAGATGAATCTTGGAAGACAGACAGGTATTTGTCAGTCACCTGAGGGGAAGAGGGGTAGGAGCAGCCTTGCCACATAAAAGTAGAGTTGAACAGGCTCTTGGAGGTGAAACTGTACTAGCAGGATGCTGGCTCCAGGCGTGAATCTTACACACTGAAGGATATGACTCTAAAATAAAACTCTCCACATAGTACAAATACGAAAAGGACTCCCACATCACCAGTTTTGGGTGGGAAGAAGAATTGCTCTGTTATAAACCATCCTCTTTCTTCTTTCTGACCCAAATAAATATACACTTAAAGGAGAAAGAATGGGTGCCCTTTGTCTATTTTCAACCTTTAACAAGCAAGTGGTTTAAGTTCGGATTCTAAGGGGTGTCTAGGCTCAAAGACAGGGCTCTTAAAAAACACAGTCACTTAGTTTTCCAAGAAACTGGGAAGCAAGGGTTGGAGAAGGAACAAGATTCTTGGTGCAACTTTTCAATATGTGGTTGTAGGGCTCGGCTTTAATGCAAACCCAAATGCTTAAGAAAGTGAAGGTCATTTTGTCTTCAACTCATTTTTGAAATTTGTATTATTTTCTTCATTTTATAGCTGAGGAAACCGAAGCTTAGAAAGGCAAAATGGCTTGTCCAGGACCACCGAGCTAATAAACAGCTTACTACCACCTGTGATGGGACGTGCGCTATATGTAATTCTTTTATTTTCCTGCCATTGCTCTTGTTTGAGACTGGGGTATTCAGATAATAATGAAAATATTTACAATGGTAAGCCATCTATCACTACAAAGCAATTTAGCATTGCCTCATTTCCCTCTGCAAACAACATGAGCTATCCCCAACTTACACCAAAGGTTATTGAAAATGAAATATGCCAGTGATTTGGCAAACCACACAACTCTGAAAGAGTTGGCCCATTTAACTTAACTCACCTCTTACTCTCTTACTTTAGCTTGAAATCTCCATATTTGGAAGGAATCCATTTGTTTCTGGATTGTTCTTGTTTCCCCAGACTAATTTTTAAAGTACAACTATTTAATATGGAAAAGCATTAATATTCACTCTCGATTTAAGAAAAAAAGGAAGGCACTTTGGATGGATTAAATATTAGTTCAACTGTTATCCAAGACCCTATTTTCTTATCTTAATTAGTAAGCATGCCACTAAACCACACCAGATTTGACTTTGGTTGAGCAACAAGGATGTCTAAAATGGCCCCAACACTAAATGTTTAAAATATTTCCAGCAGCATTTTTCTATAAGCATTGGTATTATTCTTTGGTTTTATCACATTTGACAAAATTATACCTTGTAAATACCTCAAATTTGTAATGACATCCTTTCAAGAATTATTACTAATTATTATACTTGACATGACAAATTAAACATGTTGTTTGACGTAATTGCCCTAAATAATTCAAAATGCTAAGTATGCTTAGAAACAGCAATTAGCATAATTAAGTGAAAGAACCAAACTACAGTCAATTTCAATACCAATTCACTATCACAAGCTAGAATTTTCCAGAAGATTTTAATAATTATTGGGTGACGTGACTTAGAAAATCATTTTGTTAATTAAGAATGATGAAACATTATCAATGATTTTATAAGTTCTGAAATAAAAGAGTGGGAAGAGCTTCAAGCGTAAAGGGCAAAGTCTTTAGAGTTAACCAGATTTGAGTATGAATCCTACCCTAGCCGTTACCACCTGGGTTGGTCTAGGCTAGAGGTGGCACCTTTCTGAGCCTTTTTCCTCTACATATAGGATAAGAACGTTCACCTCTAGGCCTGCTGTAAGAATGACCTGATGACATAAAGCGCCAAACAGTGTGTGGTGTGGAATGGCTCAATAAATTTAAGCACCTTGTACCCTTACTCATTAAAGATAAGAACATTTGGATGTGGAGTTCTAAGCTAGTTGGAGGAAAAAAACTCCAAATAGAAGCTTTTCAAATAGAGTGTTATGAAGAAAAAAAAATCAACAATATCTGAAAAGGAAGGGAAATGATCTTTAATTCTTAGGTTTGGGAAGATATGGTGAGATGATATCTATAAACATATAAATGCTAGAGTGCCTGGTATGCTGTTGACTTTTCATAAATGATAAAATGATTGTTTCTTTTCCCTTTGTCAATGAAAAAAGTCAAACTCTGTAAAACATTTGAAGAGATTTATTCTGAGCCAAATATGAGTGACCATGGCCAGTAACACAGCCCTCAGGAGATCCTGAGGACGTGTGCCCAGAGTGGGTGGGGTGTAGCTTGATTTTATACATTTTAGGGAGTATCTGGAAGAAAAAAAATCTAGCTATGGTAATAGAAATTCTTTACACATGCAAATTTTCCCCCGCAGAGGACAGCTTTTCAGGGCTGTTTCAAAATATAGCAAAGAAACATGTTTCGTGGTAAAATATTTTGATTTTCCTTTTTGTCACCTAATGTTACTCCAGAGTCAGACTGGAAAGAAAATCACGATATATAGGGTTAAATAAAACCCATTTGATGAGAATTTATGGTTTGTAGGGCGTGATTGCCAGACCCTGTAGATAGGAATTTGGGCAAAATAAAAAAAAATGAGAGCTTAGTCCTCACCTCGTATGAGAATAGATGTTTAAACTGATTCTGAGAGGTTTAGTGACTCGCCCCAGGTACCTAAAAAAGTTGAAGCACAGCATGAACCCAAGTCTGAGACCAATGGAGAACTCTTCCTTTGTATCATCCTGTCCTGTCTTGAAGAGGGTGATAGACAGCCCCACTGCCTTCAGTCAAGCTCCTCTTCCCTGTGCTGATCTGGGCGTGTCTGCCTGCCTAGGTCTTTGGCTCAGCTCACTGCTGCTACTGCTGCTGCTGCTACTGCTGCTGCTGCTGCTGCTGCATTTCAGAGGTGCAGACATCTTTTGCTCTCCCATGAAATGTCAGAGCTGGAGAAGTAGACACCACTTTCATTGGAATCCTGACACCTCTCTCCCTGTTTGTAAAACACTGTGATAAAGTACCTTTTTGTCTACAAGAGACAGCTTATCAGACATCTCATCAGGGAATGATGACTGTCAAAAGCACTCATTTCTTTTTTAAGGTAAAAAGACACAGAAGACAGAATGTTATTATGATGTAAATGAGCTGACTGGCAGGAACTCCCTCCCCGGGAAGGCTGGGGAAGGGCTTGACTACACAGTTTCCAGGTCGAGGCAGCAGGCTTGGGTCTTAGCTCTGCTCTAAGGAGATCAGTCAACCTAGTGGTTATGGGCTGAACCACTCAGCCTACCTGAGTTCAGGCACCAATGAGATTATGGACTAGACCATTCAGCCTACCTTGAACTCAGGCACCAGTGAGTTTCTGCAGCCAGAGTAAAAGAAGAGCAAACCAGCACGAGTGCATATTTTTAGACCTATAACTGACTTGCACGTAACTTTGCTAAACACAATGTCTGGAACAGGGAGGAAGTAAGACATATACTGTTGAAAAAGTACATTTCCTTACAGGTTTATCCTGAGGATATGGACATGTGGAACATAGCATAGAATAAGAAAAAGGAGAAATGAGGTAGGAATTAAGGGAAAGAGATAGTGATTTCACCCATCCTTGATTAAATGAATCTACCATGTGCCTTTTACTCTCCACTGACAGAGATGCAAGTGTGCAAGTGTGTGTGTGTGTGTGTGTGTGTGTACATCTCCATGTGAGAATGTGGTTACAGTCCCAGGTTTTAAAGAACATGATGGACTACAGAGAAACCAATTTTAGAGACATCTGCCTCTGCCCCAACTAGCTGGGTGATCTTGAGAAGGTTTCTTAACTTTTCTGAGTCTGGAATTACTCAAATATAAAATGGATGGGAGTATGTGAAATCGCCTTGGCAAAAATCATAACTGAGAAAATTATGACAGTGAAAGATAACAGACCTAACTGACCCCAGCTTGCTTCTGACCTCTAAACTGTCCTTGTTCATTCCTGGGCATAGGCTGAACTAGCTTTGGGAAGGAATTTAGTGTATAGTTATATAATAGCCCTTCCCAAAAGGCTAAATTGTTCTTGTAAAACAAACAAAAGGCCACTAGCCACCAAGTCAAGATGAGAGGGACTGGAATTCTAAATATTATCAGCCTTTATTCCAGAGGTCATAAGATTTGCAACTTCCTCAATTACTCTTGACGATAGCATCACTATTGGGAACCTAAGGTCGGCCTTTTGAGAGTCTTTTCAGGTTTTTGCATTTCTAACAACCAGATGGCCCCACCTGGACCTGCCAACCAGTTCTGTGGCCCCCATCCAGGAACTAACTCAGCAGAAGAGAACCACTTAGACTTCCTATGATTTGATCCCTGAGCCAACTAATCAGCGCTCCCAATTCACCAGCCCCCTACCCACCAAATTATCCTTAAAAGCTCTGATCCCCAGGTTTTCAGAGAGACTGATTTGAGTAATAGTAGAACTCTAGTCTCCCACACAGCTTGCTCTGCGTGAATTACTCTTTGTCTATTGCAGTTTCCCTGTCTTGATAAATTGGCTCTGTCTAGGCAGTGGGCAAGGTGAACCCTTTGGGCAGTTACTGATGGGGAATGGTGTCCATAGCACAAAGTTGTGAGAATCAAGCGGAAAGGGGTTCTTTCCCCTGCTCCTCAGATGTCCTTGATGTGTTCTCACTGCAGTGCCTTTCTGCAGCCTCATTTTGACTCCATGCTTCTTTGGCTTCATCATCTCTTCAACCATCCAGGGAGTGCACTTGGTATATATTTGTCATCCATTTCGAATGCACAAGGTTTTCACCTTTTTGGGCTTATATACACACTACATAAAATATCCCAATTACAGAAATATTCAAAGTGGAATGTAGAACTTGGGCCATGAAACCTGGGTTTGAGTCTGGCTTGGCCAGTTGCATGGAGGATAACTGTAAAGATGTTACAGGAAAGGGGTCCCAATCCAGATCCCAAGAGAGGGTTCTTGGATCTCGTGCAAGAAAGCATTCAGGGCAGTGAGTCCATAGAGTAAAGTGAAAGCAAGTTTATGAAGAAAGTAAAGGAATAAGAGAATGGCTACCCCATAGACACAGTAGCCCCAAGGACTGATGATTGCCCATTTTTATGGTTATTTCTTGGTGATACGCTAAACAACAAGCAGATTATTCATGCCTCCCCTTTATTGACCACATAGCGTAACTTCCTGATGTTGCCTTGGAATTTGTAAACTGTCATGGCGCTGGTGGGAGTGTAGCAGTCAGGATGACCAAAAGTCACTCTCGTCGCCATCTTGGTTTTGATGGGTTTTGGCCGGCTTCTTTACTGCAACCTGTTTTATCAGCAAGGTTTTTATGACCTGTATCTTGTGCTGACCTCCTATCTCATCCTGTGACTTAGAATGTCTTAACCATCTGGGAATGAAGCCTGGTAGGTCTTAGCCTCATTTTACCCAGACACTACTCAAGGTGGAGTTGCTGTGGTTCAAATGCCTCTGACGGAAATGTCACTAAACTTTGCGAGGACATCAGGGCATGAAAATCACAGACAGGAGACCACCACATGAGTGCAGTTGAGAACTAAAGCGAGGCCAGGAGATGGAGAAAAAAATGACAAATGCAAAAAAAAGAAATCTAAACAAAAAGCAGACAAGGCTAGTCACCTGACCAATTATGAGACCCGGACCTGGGACAGTGGGAGAAGTCATATTTGGCTGGCAGGCCTGCATGAACAAAGATAGCAAGGAGAGAAAGACAGATGATAGGATAGGGAAAACGTCTGGGGAGAGAGATTGAGTTTTCATTAGACATCCTGAGTCTCAATGCAGTGGGGGTGTTCAGTGCAATTAGCCCTTCAGGTTGGCTCAGCATTAGGGATACAAATGCTGATCATTTTTCAGGAGAGGCAGTGGTTTGGTTGAGTTCTCGACAGCACAGAAAGGGTTAAAGAAAAGGGAGAACAGAGTTCTGGAATCCATTGCAACAAGATGCGGGAGATAGAGCTAGTGATACATTCACAGAAGCAGGACTAGAGAAACAGAAAGTAACCAGATTTCCGTATTTCCCCAAAACCTCAGTGCCAAAGCAGAAAAACAAAGGAGGGGACATAGGAGGGAAAGGTTAGTAGAGAGAAACAGTGTTCAAAGAAACAGAAATTTGAAGAAATAGAGATGAAGGAAAGGCACCTGGTCAGTCATGATTAGTTCTAAAGGGCTCTCTCTTCTGCCCTAGTCCTTCACAGCAGGGCTGTCAGGTAAGCTCTCCACTCTAGCATCAGGAAGGACAGCTCCCATAGGCTCTGTGTGCAGGGTTTTTTGGTAAGACTTTATCCTTTAAATTTTAAAGGTACTGGTCCATGGCCTAGGATCTGGGGACCCCTGCTTTTAAAGGATGCCTTTACCTGATGATAAAAAGTAGAACATTGAAGTAGAAATGAGTAGGCATCTACTGAGGCAACTACTCAGTATTTATTATACTACCCTGATCAAATTCCCATATGAACATATGGGTTAACTCACTATTTTCTCCTCTTATACATTCTCTCCTGGTTTCTAAACCCCAGTGTAGGTGGTGCCTCCAGCTTCCTCCAGTGAGAGCCCCTTCAGATTTGCCTCCTGGCATTTGGTGGCATGGTTAACACAGTGCTCCAGCTCCTGGGCCCCACCTTCAGGTCTAGCAGGGAAGGGGAAATATTGACATCAGTATTGTTTCAGTTTAGTGAAGAATCTCGGTACAGGAAGTTTAGGAATGAGTGTGAAATGATGTTCAGAGTACATATCTTCATTGCTTTGCTTGGGACAAAATGGCAAGGAGACAATACATGGGGCAGGCAGGAATGGCAAAATTAAGAGAAATGCTGATTTATTTTGACTTGTCGCTTCCAGATTGGAGGAAACAAGCACATGTTACAAGGTCAAAAGAAAGCTGTCAGAGAAAATAAAGAGGTGAAATGAGTTAGAGAGAGAGCCTGGAACACAGTGAGCAAACAGAATGCATGAGACCATCAGCAGAGGGAGGTCTTAAAGAAGAATTTTCGGCCCAGTGTCGTGGCTCATGCCTGTAATCCCAGCATTTTGGGAGGCCGAGGCAATTGGATCATGAGGTCAGGAGATTGAGACCATCCTGGTCAACATGGTAAAACCCCATCTCTACTAAAAATACAAAAATTCACTGGGCGTGATGGCACATACCTGTAGTCCTAGCTACTCGAGAGGCTGAGGCAGGAGAATCGCTTGAACCTGGGAGGCGGAGGTTGCAGTGAACGGAGATTGCGTCACTGCACTCCAGTCTGGTGACAGAGTGAGACTCCGTCAAAACCAAAAAACAAAAACAATAACAACAAAAAGAAGAAACTTCACCTTGTAGAAAGTAACAGATGCTAATTTTTCATTTAGAGATTGCTAAGGAGAAGAGGAGAATGGGAATGGAGAGAAAATTGTCTGGATGTGGGAGGGCATTAGATTCCTTCTACCTCAGCCTCAACAAAGGCCTGAGAATCTTGTATATATCAAATAAAGCAGAAACAAGAAAGAGAGGAAGGGGGGAATAAGGTAGAAAGTTTGTTGAACACTCAGTATTTATATACATTAACATATTTAACTATCATCCTACTAAACCAGGTTATGTTTACATGACTGGGAGAAGGTAAATAATTGTCCTTCAAGTCAAATGTAAGTTTGTGGTTCAATTAGGACTTAGATGTGGATCTGTTCAAGTCCATAGGTTACATTTCTCCATTTAGTTTTTTTCTCTCTCTCTCTTTATTTCTACATCTTCCACTCTTGTTTCTCCTGCCATCAACATTTTTTTTTTCAGTGAATTTATGTAAGGACAAATATTCTTCTATGATCTCATGAGCTACCACCAAGAAAATTTTTCACATTTGCTTACATCTACAAATAAATAAGAACTCAATTTTATTTCCTGGAATCAAAAAATTACATATGTATAAATCAAAGACTTTTTTCTGATAGGTTTCCTTTCTCAGTAAAGCCACCATGTTTTATGACCAATGATGCTACCTCCTGAACATTCTCCTTAAATCCAACCTTGCTCTCTCTCTTCCTTGTCTTCTTGTGGTTCAAATCCTTATCTTCACTCGCCTGGAAGACCTTTACATATTTCTCTGGATTTTTCTCTTACCAATCTTCATCTCCTTTACTATTACCCTATTATCCTATATCACCTTAGACATATGGATTGATTTCTTATACAAATAATTTGACTGTATTCTCACATTCATGGTCAGCCTTGTCCCACTTTCTGAATGACCATCTAGCTCCCTCCTCCACCCTGGCACACCTTGCTGGAAAACGCCTACTCAGACTTCAATTCCTGCTAAGGAGACTTTCCTGAGCAATTCTCTTCTGTTCTCCCCCCAGTAGAATTGCATTCTATTCTCCACAGAATTCCATCAGAGAACCTGTAACATACGTTTGTACTTATCTGCTTATTTTCTACCCTTACTAACCTGGGAGCACATTGGGAACAGAAGCACCCAATTCATCTTTGCATCCCAGAGCTGGGCACATGTTTACTGAAAGAATGAATCAATCAATCATTCAAAATTGAACAAAAGTAACCTTAACTGAATAACCTCATATTTTTTCTGGTCTACATTAAACTTGGTCATGCTGGCAATTGGAATTAGAACCTTTGTAAATACAAACCTAAACAAATCACATTTTTAAATAAACTCCTTTTGGTTTTGTTCTCTTTTCTTGGATGCTTTCTTCTGCCCATCAGAATTTAGGATGGAAACTTGAATAGGCAATTAGCATGACAGCCCCAGTGATTACTCCCATAAGCTACAGTCCTTAAGTGGCAGAAAATAGAGGCCTTGGGTAGACTTGAGTGTATTTCCTTATTAGGAAATCACAGTGATTTCATGAAAGTCACAAAGGAAATGTTTTTACTGCGAAATAGCATGCTGTAACTAATGAGGAAAGGAAAAAAGTATGTATTTTTAAATCCCACATACTAACACTATGTCTAACAATGAAATTATGTATTCAGGAAATTCTAAGCTTACACTTGGCCCAGTTGAACAGAGAGATATTAATTTATCTGAAGCCCCAGTGTACAAAAAGACATCTGACATGGTCATGGCCTGTAGCACTGTGCCTGTTATCAGTTTCAGGGGCACTTTCTCAGGCATGCCGTCACGAAATCCTCACAATGGGTAGGTGGCTTTCACATGTTTAATAGAAATGTGAATTGAGGCTGTGATTTTTTAAGCGACTTGTCTGAAAACGTAGTGGTCAGATCAGAGCCAAGACATAATCCAAGTCTGCCTGCTTGTCACAGCTCCAGAGCTGTACTCCTGTGACAGTGTGCAGACCACATATTGTAACTCATATAAATTAACCTAGAGGATTTGTATGAAATTGTTTATATGATTACTAAAAAAAATGGTAGAAGCTTATTGAGTATCTTTGTGTGTGTGTGTGTGTGTGTGTGTGTGTTTTGAGATGGAGTCTCACTCAGTTGCCCAGGCTGGAGTGCAGTAGTGTGATCTCAGATCATTGATTGCAACCTCTGCCTCCCAGGTTCAAGCGATTCCTCTGCCTCAGCCTCCCAAGTAGCTGGAATTACAGGCACCCACCACCACTCCTGGCTAATTTTTGTATTTTTAGTAGAGACAGGGTTTCACCATGTTGTCTCAAACTCCTGACCTCAAGTGATCTGCCCGCCTCTGTCAATGAGTGTCTTTGAAACTCTCTTGAATAACCCTTGAAAAATGAATTTTTAATGAAAAAAAAAAGGAGGAAAATAAAGCTTGGGACACAAGCAACTCTGGCTTTAGTCCTGGCTTTGATGACAAATTCACAGTTTGCCCTTGAGTGAGTCATTTTTTCAGGCTTGACCTAAGTCTAATAAGATGTTTGGGCTTTGTAATTTCAAAAGTGCATCTATCTATGGCTATCTTATGCTATGGGGAAGCAGGCAAGACTAAAGAATAAAATATCCTGGATATCCTTGTAATAAGCAATTCTGAAACTGGAAAGAATCCTCAGCAGGGTGGACAGTGGCTGATCAGCACCCATAACCCACCAACATTCACCTTTAAATGAATGAATGAATGAATGAATGAATGAATCAGTTATGCTTTCTTATAATTTTATTTGGGTTCAATTTTTAAGAAATTTATATTCCTATGCATGCTTTTTACATCTTCTCTATGTCCTGGTGTCTACCAACGTGGACAATGTAAATCAGGATAACGTTAGAACAAAGCGAGAGAGATGTACAAAGGAGAACGGAATTAACAGCATATATTAGTGTATGACATCTCAGCTCAGTCAAGGCAGAAAGGCAATTGTCAGGAAGGCTTTTGTGAATCACTGACTTTGTAAAGTGTTGATTTTTTTTTTTTTTTAATTTGAGGTGGAGTCTCGCTCTGTCACCTAGGCTGGTGTGCATTGACGCGATCTCAGCCCACTGCAGTCTCAGCCTCCTGGGTTTGAGCGATTCTCCTGCCTCAGCCTCCCAAGTAGCTGGGACTACAGGCATGCGCCATGATACCCAGACAATTTTTGTATTTTTAGTAGAGACAAGGTTTTGCCATGTTGGCCAGGCTGGTCTCGAACTCCTGACCTCAAGTGATCCACCTGCCTTCCACCTCCCAAAGTGCTGGGATTACAGGCGTGAGCCACTGCACCCAGCAGATGTTGATATTGTTTATTCGATCCTTTTGTACAGCTAGATCTTTTCTTCCTTCAAATCTTTTCTTACTCTAAGCAGTGAAAACCTAAGAATGTTGTGAATGTAACTTTTCTTCTTAACAACTGTAAAGAAGAAGGAAATCCACATGGTCCACAGCTTGTAGAAAGTCTTTAGAATGTCCTTATATCAGCTTTGGTGTCATGTCCAGAATTCTTTTTTCAATACTGTACATCCATAGTTTCTATCAATTGGAAAACACCAAGCACTGTTCATTTTTGTAATGCATACCATTCTGATCTTAGTTATACACCCAACACCTCTTTCTGATCCTAGGTATTGATAGTAACCTCTTGATTCCTATTAACTTAATCGGTATTTAAACAAAATCTGTGGGTTAAGAGCACAACTCAATGCATTCAGACAACACATTCCAAATGTCAGGTTCTGGGCACTGGAGATACAGTGACAAACGCACACAAACTCTTGCCCTGGATGGCTTCTCTGGCTGATAGGGAAGACAAAGACGTAAAATGGCTCTAACAAAAATGAAGTGTATGGCATAGTGAGTTTTACAGGAAGGGTCACCTGATTCAGTTTGCATAAAGTCAGTTATGTGGTGATAACAAATAACCTTAAAATCTTAGCAGTTTACTATAAGCTCTGATTGGTTGCTCATTTCACATAATGATCATAGGTTAATTTAGGATTGGCTTCATGCCATCTTTATTCTGCAGTCCAAGCTAAAGGAAGAGCCTCTGGAACATGTGGGTCTCCTGCCAGAGACAAAGTGGCAGACAGCGTGATGGGTCAACAAGGGCACTGCCACTTCCTGTTGTACTTCATTGTACCTCATTGGCCAAAGCAAGTCACATGGACAAGACTGACAGCAAGGGCTGAATTTATTTAATGTTCCACAGGAAGGGGCCTGATAAGGAGCAGTGTCAACCATTTTGAACAATAATATAGCCCACCTCAGGGGAAAATGCCATTGATTATGGCTAGTGCATAAGGTAACAGGGAGTGTCTGTGAGAGCTGAGACTTGATATTAAGGCAGAAAATAGATAATGGGGAACTTTATAGCCCTAAAGAGCTTCAGTTTGATTCTATGAGCAATAGTAAAATTGGTGGGTTTTTGCTTGAGATGAAGGAAAGGGATGGTATAGTCAAAGTTCCAGTTTTAACACATTACCCATTTGTGTTGTGGAGAATGGTTTGTATGCAAGGGACAGGTGACATGACCTGAGGCTGGGAGGCTACGGAGAAATTAATGGAGGAATAAGCTCAGGTGGTGGAGGGGGAGGTGGAGTTGGAGAGGAAGAGAGACTCGAGAGCTTGCAGGGGCAGCTTAACTACACCTTATGTGGATTAGACACATGGATAGAATGCAATTATTCTTTATTCCATGAAATGTTAATGCTAATAAAATGTCTGCTTTGCTTGCAAAATACAATGCAGGAAAGACAATAGATGGCTAGTGTTAGACTCTGTGAGGCTCCGGAAGATCTGAGAGGGTCTTGGACTCTCTGTTGCAGCTCTCAGAAGTGCAGTACAGACAATGCGGGATGAGAAGCCAAAACCAGATATACTGGGTGACCTAAGTGTCACTCACAGAGCTACCTTACGGTTTGCAGAACACTTGGCAATTCACTACATGGAAATGTTGAAGCTTTGGAGGCTTTGGTGTGAGACCCACCTGAAATGCAGGTTTGGCTACCTACAAGCTTGCTGACCTTGGGCAATTACTATATCTCCTTAAGCCAACTTCCTAATCTATAAGGAAAGAAGGAGATAGGGAGAAAAGGAGGAATAAGGGAAATAAAGAAGAAAGGATGGTATATTAGGGTTCCTGAGAGAAACAGGACCAGCAGCATATGTGTGCATATGTGTAAGTATATGTACATCTGTGCACATGCATATGCGTCCATACAGAAAGAGAGAAAGAGACAGAGAAATTTGTTTTAAACAACTGGCTTACACAATTGTGGAGGTTTTGTGTGTTCAAAACCTAATGGGATAGGCTGGCAGGCCAGAGACTCAGTGAAGAGTTACAGTTATAGTTCAAAGGCAGTCTGCTGGCAGAATTCCTTCTGCTCAGGGGAGGTCAAACTTTTGTTCTATGCAGGCCTTCAGCTGATTGGAAGAAGTTCACCCACATTATGGAGTGCAATTTCTTTTTCTCAAAGTCTACACTTTAAACGATGTATAATACATGTTAATCTCCTCCAAAAAACACCTCACAGGAACATGTAGGAAAATGTGTGAACAAATAGCTGGGCACGGTGGCCCAGCCAAGTGATACATAAAATTAGCTGTCACAGAAGGGAAAGAAGAAAGAAAGAGAAGGAAAAGAAAAAATTAAGAAAAACTGTGATCATCTGTGTTAAAATAACAGGACCTAGTGGTGGCTCACCAAACTGTAGTTTATTTTATTAATGTTATTGTCATGATATTCTTTTTATCTGTTTATCCATCCCTATTTTACAAATGACAATTTGAGATTTGAAGATAAATCCCCTGATCAAAGACGTACAACCTCTTTCCTGTCTGTCCTACTGAGGTCGTTCCGTCAACCATTGGATAAGCTTGGTCATTGATCAGTCTTTGGTTAATTCTGAGATGGACATAATATTCAGGTTTTGTATGTAACAGACTCAGTTCCCTGTTTGGCAAGACCAATCAGAATGATCACTTAAGAGTACAATAGAATTCATTTGCAAAGAACAGAAATAAAACCTGACCTAGTTTAAGTTGTTGAGTGGGGCTCCAGAGCTTCCATCTCTGCATAAGAGGAGCTAAGAGTGTCAACAGGCTTTGTTTCTGTGGACATCATTGACTCATTTGCTGATTTAACAGGACATTATAAACATACACTACATATTCTATGTGCCTAGCATAGCACTAGGCTTTAGAGGAACCCATAGAGGTAGAAAACACAACATACGTTGAATGCTTATGTTCCTGGAACTTTATTCACACGTATGACCTCATTTTATTTTAAGCTGAATTTAGCTCTGGGAGATATTAATCTCCCTGGTTTTGTTTCTTTGTTTGAACTGATGAGTATGTTGTAAGAGGAGGGGATGCTGCATCCTGCCTCAGGATTACAGAGGTGAGGAGCTGAAACCTCAACGTAAGAGGTCAGTTGCCGTCCTGGACAGGCAATGCAGAGTGTGGAGGTGCAGGAACATTGGATGGACCATGCACCCAGGGCTGACACTGCATGAAGAGAAAGGTCCAGCATTATAGAGTCATGAAGACAGACCAGTGAGACCACGAGCCCCTCTGGAGGGCCTGGGAGGTTGCTCAAAGATGAATCCAACTTGGCCAGGCACAGCGACTCACGTCTGTAATCCCAGCACTTTGGGAGGCCGAGGTGGGTGGATCATTTGTGGTCAGGAGTTCAAGACCAACCTGGCCAACATGGAAAAACCCTGCCTCTACAAAAAATGCAAAAATTAGAGGGGCTTGGTGGCACTTGCCTGTAATCCCAGCTACTCAGGAGGCCGAGTCACGAGCATTGCTTGAACCCAGGAGGCACAGGTTGCAGTGAGCCGAGATCGCTCCACTGCACTCCAGCCTGGGTGACAGGAAAAAAAAAGAAAAATGAGTCCAACTCACACAAATCATGAGCAGTACAGCCAGATGTGAGCATCTGGAGAGACCAGTGTGGTGAGTTCCCCTGGCTCACATCTAGCAGCCCTCCTCATCAGTTGCAGTCCCGCCCTGGAGCTGCACCCTGAAAACCAGTACTGTGCTGTGGCAGAAGAATAATCTCTGAGTCAGAAAGAAAAAAAAAGAAAGAAATTGAGTTCTAGCTGTGCCCCACACTTGCTGTGTGCCTTTTGTAAGCGACTTGCCCATCCACTAAAATGAGGGTGAGAGTGCCCACTTTGCTGGGCTTGCCCTAAGGAACGATGGCTGGCATGGCTGCATGTAATGTGCTCAGCCCGGTGTCCAGCTCGCCCTCGCCTCTCCAGATGGGGTGCTTATGCTTTTTACTTTCTTGCCCCAGTTATGGACAGCACTCCCAGGGAGCTGTGAAAATGAAGTTTCTGCTTTACCAAGAATTCAGCTATTATCTTCTCTCTGGAGAAAGCTGTCCGCTTTTGATCTGAGATGGACAAATGAGGCTATTCTGAGAAGGACTAATTACAGTACACATCCGGTGAGTGCCCCTCTCTTGCCCACACACAGGTATCAGCGCTGCAGTGTGATATGCAGCCAGCCTGGCCGTGCAGCCCCAAATCTGTGGTACCTGTTAGCAGTGGTTGCCCATAGCAACAGTGAGGGAGGAGAGCCATGAGGATGGAAGTCATTTACCGAGCTTGTGCTTGGTTTTTGTTCATGAGTTCTTGTTATTTTTATGTGTGTGCATGTATGAGTGAGCAGGCAGTTAGAGGTGGGGGAAGCTGGGGCGGTAGAGAGAAGTGGTACTTGCTGTCTGCATTAATTGCAATGTGTAATTTCTCAGAAAAAATGTTCAGTTGATAAAAGAGCTTATCCTATTTATTTACTACTTCTATGGGTTCCTCCAAGGCCTAGTGCTATGCTAGGCATATAGAATATATAGTGGATGTTTATAATGTCCTGTTAAATCAGTAAATGAGTCCATGATGTCCACAGAAACAAAACCTGTTGACACTCTTAGCTCCTCTTATGCAGAGATGGAAGCTTTGGAGCCCTACTCAACAACTGGAGACCCCTGCCTCATCTCACTCCAAGTCACATTAACCCCTTTCTGGGAAATGGTTCTAGGCTTCTCTGGGGATTTAGGATAGGGATTTTGGATGGAAGTAAGGCTGAAGAAAGGAAGTATGTTAGTCTATTCTCATGCTGCTAGTAGAGACATACCAGAGACTGGGTAATTTAAGGAAGAAAGATGTTTAATTGACTCAAAGTTCCACATGGCCAGGGAGGTCTCACAATCACAGTGGAAGGCAAATGAGGAGCAAAGTCACATCTTCCATGGCGGCAGGCAAGAGAGCTTGTGCAGGGGAACTCCCCTTTATAAAACCATCAGATCTCATAAGACTTATTCACTACCATGAGAACAGTATGGGGGAAACCACCCCCATCATTCAATTATCTCAGATAGACCTGCTCTTGACTTGTGGGGATTATTACAATTCAGTGTGAGATTTGGATGGGGACACAGCCAATCCATATCAGGAAGTAAGGCAGAAGGAGAGACTGTGGAATGCCAGGGAAACTTCCACCACTGGAAAGACAAGAAGAATGATAATGAAGCAGATTTGAATGTGCTCAGAATGGGAGCAGGGAAGGTCCACGGTTCACCATCTCTGAGTAAAGTGAGCTCACAATGAGGGACTATGCTTCATCAGAACATCATTCCTCAAAACCTGGGGTCTTCTCAGGAGCTTCTCTAAGTGGCACAACCTCAGGCAGGTCACCAGCCTCTCAGCATCTGAGGTGTCAGTACTGTGATCCATCAATGGGAAAAACTTCCAGCCTTTTTTGGGTTGCTGAAGGATTCACTGCTTATTGTAGACAGTTCTTAATCTAATGCCTGGCACCGTGTAGGACTCAACACTTGTAAATTTTGTCCCTGTAAGGGGATACACTGTGACAAAGCAATGGGAATGAGCTAAAAGTCAGAGAAAATTTCCTGCCCACTTTTCTTGCCTGCCTCATGTGCTTGCTGCACCCATTAGTTCTTTCCAGACTTTGCCCTCCCTGGCTCCACAAGGATGTGGTTGAGTCCTTTTGACTTCCAAGACACCTTTCCCTGGTTTTAAAAATGGAGCCACTAAAGCCCATCCCTACAGACTAGAGTCTCCTGAGGACTGGAGGCACTACAGGCCATGCTCTCTGCCTGGCACCATGAAGATGAGATTTGGTCCCCTTGTCAACACGCAGCCTTCTTAACACCAAAGCATGACATAAGAGGGAAGAGTGGTTTGCTTTTTTTCTTTCATTTTTTTTGCCAGTTTGGTGCAGATTCCATACTCTTAATTTCTTAACTATATAGTACATTATTGCATAAGATAAATCAATTTATAAGTCTTGCTTTTGCTCCTCTACTCCTATTTGTTTACTACTCATGATTAAATTTAAAAACATTTTGTCTTTTAACAACTCTAGAATTTTGACATAAATTGTGTTAAGCCCATAGATTAATCTGCAGAAGACTGATATTTTTGCAGCACTAACCACATTATTGTTATGTAGGTTTCAATCACATATCATCTCTTCTCTCATACTACAAACAGCATCATTTCTTGATATTTTCCCCCAAGTCAGCACTCATTGCCTAACTCAGAGCTTTATATGTAGTAAGTACTCAAGGCACATGTGACAACATAGAGCAGGAAAATAATTTTTTGGGGATAGCTCTTCTGCTAGAATCCATACATCCTAGAATCTTTTAAACTCATAATCCATGACAATTCCTAAAACACGTGGTCTTTTATGTTTTACATGTAAGTTGATTGAATTCTGTCAGAGGAAAAAAAACATAGGCAGAACAAGCTTCTGAGAAGATTATCATTTTTGAAAGACACCTTTTCCCCCCAAAATAACTGTATAAAGAAACACAGCACTTTGTATCCATAAAACTTTTCACCAAGGCTCAATATTTTATATTTGTAATGAGTTAATGCTGAACATGTAAATAATTTTAGAATCAAATTTTATAAAAACACATTATGTTTATCTGCGCTTCATAGCTCATGCTAATCATACCAATAAATAAATTGACACAGGGAATTCTTATCCCAGCGTTCTAAATACCAGTGACTTTTAACAAATTAGATGACCAAGAAAATCACATCATGTTGACCAAGAGCTAGAAGGTGCAGCCCTTCTCCTTCTGGGCCTCAGATTCCTTAATGTGAAATGTTGAGATTGGAGCCAAAGATGATGGAGGAACCTCAGGCTAATTATTTCTAGGGAGTTATTTCTTCACCTGTGAAAGGAAGAATCATCTGTAAATGGAACTTTCAACAGTGACATCGATGGGATTATATTTGAAACTGAGCTGCGACCCTCAGGAGACCAACTGTTACTGTGGTGGTGGGGGCTGAAAGTAGAGACAGAGAGCCACCGAGTTTGCTAAATCCACTCTCACAGAAACTCACACAAGTCATGGTATATTGAAGGACCACCCAGAGGAAACTCAAGGTAATTTCAAATAGCCTTTTTTTTTTTTTTTAAAGTTCTAATACCACTCTGTATTAGTCCGTTTTCATGCTGCTGAAAAAGACATACCCAAGACTGGACAATTTACAAAAGAAAGAGTTTTAATAGACTTACGGTTCCACATGGCTGGGGAGGCTTCACAATCATGGCAGAGGGTAAAAGGCACGTCGCACATGGCAACAGACAAGAGAAGAGAGAGAGCTTGTGCAGGGAAACTCCCCTTTTTAAAACCATCAGATCTCGTGAGACTTACTCACTGTCATGAGAACAGCATGGGAAAGACCTGCCTGCATGGTTCAATTACCTCCCACCAGGTCCCTCCCGCAACATGCGGGATTCAAGATGAGATTTGGGTGGGGACACAGCCAAACTATATCACACTCCTAGGTTTAGATTGTATTTTCTTTGTTAAAATAGAAATGTGTTAAAGAAAAATAAAAGTAAATCACAAAGCCAAATGTCTTGTGACTGTGGGGAAAATGAAGACAGGAGCCTATTCCTGTCCATATGCAGGCATTTTCCTACAGCTCATGAAGTTGAGTCACAGCTGCAAACTAAGCATCAATTTTTCAGTCCTGTAATGGACTCCTCTGTGAGTTCCCAGCCTTGCTGCAGCCTCTGGTCCCGCCTCCTGCCATGGCCACCCTTTTTGCTTCAGGAACCCTGTGGTATTTCTTTCGGTCTGACATAGATACAGGTGAAGTCGGCATACATATTGCATTCTCTTTATCCCTCCTGCCCTCCCTTTCTTCTTCAAGCACCTGCTGTATGCAGGCCCTGTGGTGGGCAATGTGGAGACAGATGAATTGGCCTCAGTCCTGGCCCTCAAAGCAGGCTCACAGTTGTTCTCACAGTACAAGGCAGTACACCATGATGGAGGTTCATTCAAGAGAAGGTGAGAAAGGATGTAACTGCATTTATGTGCAGGTTCTCTGAGAGCACAGAGGTTAAGCTGATTACCTGTACCTGGAAGATTTTAGAAAGAATAAAGAAGAATTTACCAGAAGGCAAGGAGTGGAGGGAGAAGGTCATGTCAGGCAGAGTTTATGATCCATACAAATGCACAGAAAATGTTCCCGTAAAGAGGCAATTATGGTTAGGCATATCGGAAAGAATTTTCATTCTCAGAAAAAGACCAAGTTATATTTATAACGACCAAATATCTGTGAAATCAGAGTACCTATCAAATTATTAGCATCATTGTATGTATTTGGATAGAAGCTTATGCTTTATTGAAAATATTCTAGGATACAAAGTGTAATGATGCAGCATGGAAAAAATAAAAAGAAAACATGGGCTAGGAATGAACATGCCAGATAGTAATGTCAGCTCCACCGCTTGCCATCCGTGTGACTGCGATCCAATTATTTACCTCTTTGATGCCATTTATTTATCAACTAGGTAGAGCCAATACTAAGGTCTATCTTGCAGGGCTATTGTGAATGTCACAGGTGATGGTAAAGTTAAACTACAGTACGTGGTATACGGTGGAGGCAGCTCTGTCACTTGATGTGCTGAGCAGTCATGCAGTATGACAGGACAGTGTACGAACCCCAGTTTCAGAGATGTATCAAGTTATGGTTGAAAGTCCTCTGTCCAAACGCTGCCTGAGTTCTGATCCTTACTATAGAACAGTCAATTACACTGCCTCCTAAAGAAGCACTATTTTTCCAAGAAGATTACTCCTCGATTGATTTCATAGTTGTCCCCTGGTATATAATCCCCTTGGCTGTCACAGCATGCAGACTCTTATAAAGATATTCAATACTGAGATCAAATAAAACTGTATCATCTGTATCCAAAGTTGAGAGATGCTCTGTTTCTGAAGGTTATAAAAACATGGAGCCCCCAAGAATAAAGCTATAATCAGCATGAACAGTAGCCTTTAATTGCCTGGGAAGATGAGAAGTCTTCAAAATGAAACACTGGACAATACTGGTCATTCCTACCAGCATAGCCTCACATACAAAAACCCAAGGAAGTGCATGCTTATTATTTATGACTGGGAAACACCAGTGCTTATGGTTAATATTTCTTTTGATTTTTTTCTTAAGTTTTTCTCATTGATCAATAATTTTTAAGTCATCATAGTCTTGACTGAGTGTAGGGAAGACTGGGAACCATAGAGCATGAGAAGTGTCCTGGAGGGGAGAAGCCATTTCCAGCAGGGTTTGGTTCACTCTCCTAGTGGGTTCATGACTCAGATAAACAGACATTAGACTATGGCAATAGAGGGTCTACAGAGTAGAAGAAACTAGTACTTTGGACTTTGCTCAAATTACTGAGCAGACATTTTATATGCCTATTGCTTTTTTCTCTAAATTTAGTTGTTTGTGCCTCTACCTCCTCATCTATCTTATGAGCTTCTCAAGGTCAGACACTGTGACTCACTTTTCTTTTGTTTCTCAGCATCTAACATAGGCTTAACACATAACGACCCTCAGTAAATGTTGGATTTCTTTATGTTAAAAAGCCAAATATGTACTAAAGCCACGCTATGTGTCAGGACACTCTGCAAGGAGTTGCTAGTTTTCCTGCACTCCAAGAAGGCATGGTTAAGAAGGTAAAACAAAAATGCCACAATGTATGCATGTATGCACTGAAGAGAGAAAAAAGAACTTAAACTTCCAAATGGATGGAGATGTCTTCCTAAAGAGGTAAAGTTTTACATAGTCATTGAATAATGCCTTGTAATTTGCCACCAAGGCAAATAATGGAAAATAAATGAATAAATGAACAATTTTATAGATGGCCTTTCTGACTCCACAACCTGTAAAATTTGAACTGTTACAATATGGGAGATTCCCACATACCAGGATGCAGTGTGATTAGAAATCATTCTGATTCTAAAAAGAAAACATAATAATTTGGCTCAGAATATTAATGAGGCACAAATGGCCCCAAGAACCATACTATAGATTAATTGTGATGGACACATGATAAGATCAATCCTACCAACCCATCCAGGGGAACTGGCGGCACACACCCAGCTGCAGGAGCAGGTGTTTGGAAGCTGACACTGAGGAAGCTGACATTGAGAGGGAATAAGGAGAGTGAGAGGATATTATGGGGGAAAGCATGTGAAAGATACAAAAGGAAGGACATCAAGATGAGGAACATCAAGCTTTCAAGGATTCACAGGTGGATCCAGCACCTGTGAAAAGAAGGGAGGAAGGCAGTGACCAGGTCTGTGCAGGGAGAGATGCAGAGACCAATGCAGATTGGATCATTTCAGCCAACCCAACAAGGAGCGCCCGAGAAGGATTATCTATCAAAGGAGTCCTGTCCTGGGAAAAAAATGTCCAGATTCTAGTCCCCTTGCCCTGCTCAGACATTGTTTGAGGGTCTCTCAGGAAGAGCACAGCCTTGGCCTGAAAGGTGGGGTAGATCCTGGAAATGCTTTGCAGCACAGCAACCAGTTCTTTATTGAAGGTTGACCCTGGGGGTACAGCTCCATGGCCACCACACTCCTCGGCACCATCCCCACCTCTGTGCAGCTTCTACACACCCGGAGTTACCTAATCCTCGGCCCTGGCTCAGGGAGGGAGGTTACTCTGTGTCCATCAATCCATAGCTGGATCTCTTGGTGCCAGTTCTGCCTGGCAGCCTGTCTACTCTATTCACACACTTCCGTTCTAGCAAACGGACGTCACACTTGCTCTAGGGCTCAGGCTACCACACTGCCCCAATTCCTTGGGAAGAGATTCTATACTGCCGCCTCTATCCCCCAAGCCAGGAGACTCACCATGATCTTCAGATAGGAGCTTCTCTCCTTCGTTTTTTCAGGATGGAACGGCCAGCTGGTTGTCTTCTTTCCATTCATAAATTGAGCGTGGTCATGCCTCCCTCACAGGGGTCAGGAATAAATGTGGCAGCAGCTGTGAGTGAACCTCCTGATCCAGAGGACGGGATCTGGAGATGGGGAGCCACTGCTGCTCCCTACTCCATTAGCCCTGGGATTCAGCAGTGCTGCTGAGCAACCAGTGGGGACCAGACTCCCACTGTGGCTGTGAACGCTGCGAGGGATGTGCACGTACCTTTCCTCGTTATCTGTATGTGGTTTTCTCTTTTTTTTTTTTTTTTGTCTTTTAGTCCCCATTAGACTGGAAGCTCCATGAGAATTTTTGTGTTAGTTTCTCTGCTGTGCTCCCTGTGGATCCCCCAGTTCACAAAACAGGGACCAGGCAGATACTAAGTGTTCAGCAAGTATTTGTTGAATAAATAAATGTGGTCCTGTCAGCACCTCTCAGAGGGAAGCATAATATTGCCTACGTTTTAAATATGGGGAAACTGAGGCTGGAGGAGGTGAACTGACTTGGCAAAAATCACCCTGGTAGTCACGGCTGCTCCAAACTCAAGGTCTGATTGGCTGAGCATTCCGTATTAATTCTACTCCTGACCCCAGATTGTACAGGCGTTCTACCCAAACATCTCTCAAACATCTGCATGTACAACTAAATATATAATAAGGAGAATTTGGGGTGTCGGTGAGGTGGTAGACATGTATCTGTTTTTCTCATTTAGTTGTCACAACAAGCCAATAAACTAGGTACTGAGTCCCCATTGTAGAGATGAAGAAATTCAAGCTCAGAACAGTGCTGTTGGCTGGTGGGAGGCACACAGAGCTGGGGATGCATGGCTTCATCCTCTTGTGGTCCCTCTGCTGCAGACACTCTCTCCCTCTGTGTCCACCTGGGTGCTGCCTTCCCCTCCTCCAGGTGACAACTCAAAAGACATCTCATCAGAGAGGCCTTCCTGGACCACCCCTCAAGCACAGCCCCAAGTTCCTCTCTGTCAAGTTATCTTCCCATTGTCATCAGAATGGGATATCACCTCATTCACTTTGGAATTTGTCTCCCATCACTAACACCAAGGATCCTTGCAGACAGGTGCTCTTCCCCATCCCTGGCATCTGGACAGTACTGGGCACACAGGAGGAGTGTGATGAGTGTATGCAGACTGTACGCCTCTTTCTTTTTCTTTTTTTTCTTTTCAAGATGAAGTTTCGTTCTGTTGCCCAGGCTGGAGTTCAGTGATGTGATCTCGGTTCACTGCAACCTCCACCTCTTAGGTTTAAGCGATTCTCCTCCCTCAGCCTCCCTAGTAGCTGGGATTAGAGATGCATGCCACCATGCCTGGCTAATTTTTGTATTTCTAGCAGGGACAGGTTTCACCATGTTGGCCAGGCTGGTCTTGAACTCCTGACCCCATGATCTGTCCCGCTTGGCCTCCCAAAGTGCTGGGATTACAGGCATGAGCCACTGAGCCCAGCCTGACTGCGTCTTTCTACCATGATGAGCAACTTCTTCTCTCAGGGGATGCTTCGTGTCTCCTGGGCCTCATAGGCTTGTCTGGTGTAAAGGGACCTGAAGAGGAAACATAATTCATATCTCTGCAACTTAGAGACAGAGGAAAATTGTTCTTTCACATCCTCTGAAGATGAAAATTATAGCTTTGCTCAGGAACTCATCCCATTGTCTAACCACCCTGCCAGGAAATTCTTCTACAGATCTGACCTAAATTTGTCCAGCTGTGGCTGAAACTGACTGTCCTGGGTGGTCCTCAGTCGTGGTAGCCGGTGAAAGAGCTCTTTGTGTCAAATGATGACACCCCACCCAGACCTCTCCATGAGAGAGAACAGTGGACTTCCCACAGGGTTACAGCCCGAGTGATTTCGCAGGCTCCAGGGAGGCAGCGCGAGTGCAGGAGATGACGCTCCAGAGAAGCCTGGGATATCTAGATGCAAATTCTAGCTCCTCATCTGCCTGCTGGGTGACCCAGGCTGAGTGATTTAACCTCCAGAGTTCATTTGGTCATCAACAGTGTGCACAATAATACCTCTCTCACAGGACTGTTTATAAGGGACAGGATGGCTGTGAGCTGTTGCTTGTTTCTCTTGTTCTTCATTTATTTAAAAGTTGCAAAGCTGGGTGGTGGCTTCACGCCTGTAATCCCAGAGTTTTGGGAGGTCAAGTACGGAGTATCATTTGAAGCCAGGAGTTTGAAATCAGACTAAGCAACATAGCAAGACCCATCTCAAAAAAAAAAAAAAAAAAAAAAAAAAAAAAGAAAGAAAGAAAGAAAGAAAAAGAAAAAAGTAGTCAGGTATGGTAGCACACACCTGTAGTCCCAGCTACAAGAGCGGCTAAGGTGGGAGGATTGCTTGAACCCAGGAGTTTGAGGCTGCAATGCGCTATGATCTTGCCACTGCACTCCAGCCTGGGCAACAAGTGAGACCCTATTTCTAAAAAACATTAAAAATAAAATAAAAGCTGCAGCTAACTCATAAGGGTTTATGAGTACAGAAAAGAATAAACGACCAGTCCAAGCTCACTGAACAAATTTAGGGCAGAGATCAGAACATCTCTTTCATCACAGTTACAGAATTACCCTTGCAATTTCCCCTCAATTCTCAGGCAAGTTTGAAGCTCCCTCTGATCTCAAATCCATAAGGGAAACGTGTTCGCTACATAGAGAAAGGGCTTTTGAGCCAAATCATTTTTAAGGCACCCGATACGCTCCCAGGAGGAGACTTGAGACTTCAGGGCTACCTGGCTGACAAACGTTAGGCTCATTACATCTCCCAACAGCTCCACATCTCATTCAACCAAACTCGCTTCAAGTCATGCCATCTCCATCCTTCCACGGAACCTGGCAGTGTGGGAGCTGACAACGCAGAGACTCAGAGGCGGCCAAGGCTGCAGACGTGGGCTGTCTTGGCTCCCGTCATGGGTAGATGCAGTCACATCAGATCCCTCGCAGCCAAGCAAACACAGCTGTGACCGATACTGTCACTGTTTCCACCTCAAATTAACACTTATTTTCAAAATTTTACCTACAGGCATGAGGCAAGGAATAAATCCTTAGTGCCGGAAGGCGTCTTAGTTTGTCTTACAGATGCAGAAGCTGAAGAGCCCAAGAGGGGAGTGTCTTGCCCATTGCTTTATGGCAGGGCAGAGCTAGAACCCAGGCCACTCACTGGCTGTGTGAACTCAGGCAAACCATCCCATCTCTCTGTCTCTATGTCCCCATCTATAAAACAGTGAGAGTAAACTTAAGAGGCTTCATAATGCCAGTGTGACTATGAAATAGGTGACTAGATATTCACTGCTTAGAATGCCTGGCATTTAGAAGGCACTGAGTGAATGCTGTTATTTCATCATTCCTATTTAATAGGTAAGAAAACTGAGATGCCCAGATGCAGTATCAGAGAGTGAATTAATGAAAAAGTAGAAATTAACACCAAGCTTTCCTGACTCCCTGTGGAATGCTCTTTCCTTCACAGCAATTAAATTAATAGAATCACAAAATGTCAATGATAAAGCCAGGCACAGTGGCTCACACATGCAATCCTAGCACTTTGGGAGGCCATGATGGGGGGATCATTTCAGCCCAGAAGTTCTAGACCAGCCTGGGCAACATAGTCAGATCCTATCTCTAAAAAAAAAAAAAAAAAAAAAAAAATTAGCCAGTCATGGTAGCTCACACCTGTAATCCCAGCTACAAGGGAGGCTGAGGCAGGAGGATCACTTGAGCCCAGGAGGTTGAGGCTACAGTGAATCCTGATCATGCCACTGACCTCCAGCCTGGATGACAAAACAAGACCCTGTCTCAAAAAAAAAAAAAAAAAAAAAAGTAAAAAAAGAAGAAAGAAAACGAAAGTCAGTGATAGAAAGGGCTTTAGACTCTTGCCCAGTTTCTCTGTTGTGCAGCATGAAAACCAAGGTGCAAAAAGGAGAAATGCCAGCTGTACTGGACCCACCTCAGAAGACGATGAGAAATATAGATTACTGAACCCAACTCTGAACCTGCAGAATTAACATCTCTAGAAGCAGCACCTGAAATTTTTTATTTTTAAGTTACTCTCATGAAGCCAGCTCAAAACAGACTTGTGGACTGGTGTTTCTAATTCAGAATCACTGAATCATAGCATTCCAGCCTGGCTTACATAAATGTTTTGGTTGATTAGATTGGTATCTCTAGGCCAGTAACCTACAAATGATCTTATGTAATGAAACTACTTCACTCAAAATATTATATGTATTATTGAAGGGACATGCAAAACATAGAAATTTTTGAAAAGAAATATATTTTGCTATATAAATGTAAATTATATTTGTAATATAATATCAATGGAAAATAAATAGAAATAGAAATTCCAACATTGTCTTCCCATCGCAACAGGTCATCCTGAGCATTGCCTAGGGAACCTCCCCCAACCTTGGAGACCACAGCTTGAGAGGCGAACGTATTATTTGAAAGCACCAAGGGGCATGCCACCAAACTGCTGCTGTGCAGTCTCCTGTCCTCTTCTGTCATTTAGAAGTGCAAAGTTTTGAAGGAGAAGCTGGTGTGCGACCCCTGATGGTACTGGCTTTCCTGAGACAGCAGGAACTGCTGAACTTGTCCTTGAGATCCAGTCTGTGTCAGGCTAACTCCACATACTTTATCTAATATCTCCACTTCTTGTCCTTGCCCCAAGTAGTGTAGGTGCTAATGTAATTGGACATGCAGTGAGTCATGTCATTAGTGGACGACGCACGGTGCATTAAAGGTAATCGCTGGAAGTGTGGTTCTTTCTACTCTGTCCACATCCAGCAGGAGGGGTGACCTGACCTCAGGGAAAGCCATACCAGCTCTAATACCTTTCTCCTTGTCTTCATTAACTCCGGAAATTCATTTCTGGGTTTAGGAATTTAAAGACATACGTCTTTAGGCCTGGTGTGGTGGCTCACGCCTGTAATCCCAGCACTTTTGGAGGCTGAGGCAGGCGGATCATTCGAGGTCAGGAATTTGAGACCAGCTTGGCCAACATGGTGAAACCCCGTCTCTACTAAAAATGCAAAAATTAGCCAGGCCTGGTGGCAAATGCCTGTAGTCCCGGCTGTTCGGGAGATTGAGGCAGGAGAATCGCTTGAACCTGGGAGGTGGAGGTTGCATTGAGCCAAGATCATACCATTGCACTCCAGCCGGGGCAACAGAGTGAGAGATCGTCTCCAAAAAAGTAAAAATAATAAAAAGAAGATATACTTCTTTGGCCACACGCTTACTCAAGCGCTACTAGAATTGGTACCCAGCCCAGTGGACACTGCTCTTTGGTAGTGGGGCTTTGCTTTGCTGTTGTCCCTTGTGTTCTCACAGGAGGGAGGGGTGGCAGGCCAGGCAGATGTGAGCCCCACAGTCCCATCCTGTCTCCTCTTTGCATCGTTCAGGGGGGTCTCTGCTCCAGCATATTCTGTACTCACCCCAGGCCAGTGGCATTCCAGCGATATTTTCCAATAAACTTTCTAACAGTTAACTTAAGTTCCAAACTTAGGCAGTGCAAAGTCTGCTGGCTTTGAGTCAGATACTCTTGGTAATACCACTGAATGCTTCAGTGAACTTGGATAAGTCAATTGATCTAACTGGGTCTATGTTCTTATCTATACAATGAAGATACTTATCTGCCTTACCTAACTCATTTGACTGGTATGTAAGATGAAATTTGAAAATGTGTTTTGTAAGCTAAAATAATCCCACCCAAATGAAAGAGAGGCAGAGCCATCAACCATCAATGAAAAAATATATATTTTTGTTTGCTTTTTATTTACTTTTGTTTTGTTTCTAAGGCAGTGCAATTTGAAACTCAGTGGGTTTTCTTCACTTTAAATAAAATTATCATTGGAATTAGCATACTTAGAAAATTTGGTAAAGATCTTGAAAATAGGAAATTTTATGTAAGTTGTAATCATTCATTCTTCACTTCACGCTAACCATGTACTGAAGCCCTATTATATGTCAAACGTGTTCTGCGAAGTACTGGAGAAAGATGAATAAGACACAGTTCTGCTTCTCAGTAAGCTCACAATCAAATGAGAGCAAGACAGAGAAGTAACCCTACAATCACGGTCCAATGCACTGAGTTCTGTGAAGGGAATGCGAACACAGTGCATGGGAGAGTGATCAGGAGAGCTGCCAAACCTAACCCAGGTTCAGGGAGCAGAAGTCACTGAAATACACATAAGAGTTAATAAAGCTAAAGAGGTAGGGGAAGGCAGGCACGGTGGCTCAGGCTTGTAATCCCGGCATGTTGGGAGGCCGAGGCAGATGGATCATGAGATCAGGAGTTCAAGACCAGCCTGGCCAAGATGGTGAAAACTGTCTCTACTAAAAATACAAAAATTAGGCACGCACGGTGGCAGTTGCCTGTAATCCCAGCTACTCGGAAGGCTGAGGCAGGAGAATCGCTTGAACCCAGGGGTCAGAGGTTGCGGTGAGTGGAGATCACACCACTGCACTCCAGCCTGGGCGACAGAGACTCCGCCTTAAAAAAAAAAAAAAAAAAAAAAAGAGGGGATTCCAAGTAGAGGGAGGAAATTTGTAAAGAATTTGAGATGAAAAAAGGCTTTGTACTTTCAGAGCATTATAAAAAGCCCTGCAGGGCTAGAGCATCCTATGTGTAAGTGTCAGAAAGAGGTTAAGTGGGATACAGAGCAGTGGAGGCTTTAACCTGAGGAGGGGCATGCTCTGATTTCTGTTTTAGAAAGATTACTCTGGAGATGTCTTAAATTAGTTATGTACTGGAATCTGGGAGAGGCAGGGTTTCCCAAACCTGGCTGAACCATCAGAATTATCCAGAGATGTGGCTTTTGAACATGCTCTCCAGGTGATTCTCATGAAGCCATGTCAACTGTAGTGGGATTTAGGAAGGCTCCCAAAAAGAGATGTCAGAGTCCTTAGCCCCCTAACCTATGAATGTTTACCTTGTTTGAAAAAGGTTTGGCTGATGTAATTAGGGATCGTGAGACAAGCAGCTTCTCCTGGGTTTTCCAGGTAAGCCCTAAGTCTGCTGACTTGCATCCTTAGAAGACAGGCAGAAGACAAGAAAACACAAGAGAAGAGGAAAAGGCAGAGATTAGAATGATAGCCAGAAGAGCCAACAGGAACTGGGAGAGGAAAGGAACAGAATACCTATTGTCTCCAGACCAAGTGCAGCCTTACCCATTTCTGGATTTCAGACTTCTAGACTCCAGAATTCTGCCAGAATAACTTTCTATTGTTTTGAACTTCCCAGTTTGTAATAATTTGTTACAGCAGCCCTGGGAAGCTAACACACCAGCCAATGGTAACTTAGATTTTCATTTACTAGGCTCCATGATGGCAGGACAAATGGTCACAAAACTGAAGCAAAGCCTAATACATTGTTAGATGGAGTTTGTTGAGAAAACAGCAAATAGTACACTGAAAAAGGTAATTACATCTGAGCCACAGTCCATCCTCGTCCTAGGCTGAGCTTTGAACACTGCCTTTGTTTCCCCTTCCCTTCTCCTTTCATTTGATTCAAGGTGCCATGTTTTTCTCACTCCTGGGGAAAGTGGCCATGTGGGCAACCTGAAAAACAAACAAACCTATTTCTATCTCACTGGAAGCCTCAGTCACCAGCTCTCATGGGAAAACGGCCAGTCACCGGTTGCCTTGAAAAGTCAGGCCTCTGAGGATGCAGGGCTTCGAGGAGGCAGTTTCCTTGGTATTTCAGTCTTGATCCTGGTACAGGGGTGGTGCAGGCCAGAAACCACTCCACTGAGGCGTCTGAGTCCTGCTGACCAGACACCAAGGATTTTCTGTATTCATTGTGTCAGGTTGTAAGAAGAGAGTTTCCTTGATGGGCAGAGAGAGAGAGAGGGAAAGAGAAAGAGAGAGTAAGTACATGTGCGTTTGTGTGTATGTTTGGGTGTCCTTGTGTCTGTGCATATATAAGCCTGTGTGTGTCTGTGTGTATCTGCGTTCAGCTCCTCCCCAGGAGACATTTATTTAGGAAATAATTTTCGTGATAGTAAAGAAACTTTCTGAGCATCTAATGTACCTCAGGCCCTATTGAAAACCAGGAGGACACAGTAGTAAATGAGAGATGCAGTAGCTGCCCTGAAAACCGTTCTCAGACCAGTGGAAAGACACACAGTATAATGTAAAAGTGGAGGAAAATGACTTTGGGCTCAGACAAATCTCAATTCAAATTCAGGTGCTGTCCTTCATCAGCTGAGTGATTATTAACAAGTTTCCTAAGCTCTTAAACACTTTTAATTCTTTATCTGTAAATGAAAATAATACTATCTACTCTCAAGGTTGTTGAAAGAGTTTCATGAGTCAATATGTGCAGAGCCTTTGATGTAGTTCCTGTTACAAACTAGTTCTCAGTAAAAGGGAGTCACTGTTATTTTCCGTGTGTTACAGTAGAAGTAGAAAAAAGATCCAGTCAACACAACAGAAAAGAAGGAATTAAGGTAGCTTGGTGGAGTCAGGAAAAGCTTTTCAGGGTTGTCACAAAGAATCAGAAGGCTGCCAAAATGTCTAGTGATAGGGTTTAAGAAGAAAGTTAGAGTTGCCTCTGGGAGAAAGGGTGATCAAGTGTCCTGCCTTCCGTGTTAAGCTTGACCTGGTTTCCACGTCAACCTCTACTGTGTAGGTTGTGGGGAAAAACCTACCTGGTTTTGTAATTAATGCTAATTGAGAAATAATACTGTGTCCTCCAATTTTATACTTAGGAAATAGAAACTATTTATTCAAATAGTGCAGTGTTTCACCTTATAGAATCATAGCGCACACAAGCCAATCAATTAAAGAATTAAGGTCTTACCTACCCTTCAGTTGGAGAAGGTGCATTCAACTACAAAGATTTTCTAAAACACTGATTTTTGTCCTGCTTAGGTCTAAGACAGAAACGAAAAAAACCCCACACATTTATGCATGTAACATTTATCATTCTTTTGCTTTAAAAATACCATATTATCACATTTTCTGAATGGTATAAGGCCATTTTTACACATCAGTTATTCAATGGTGCCATTGATGGGCCCAGTTCCAGTTATTTATCCATGGCAAAGTGCCCCCAGCTACATAACTCACAGGGGTCACGTCTGTCCTTGTCTTGATCATGAGTCTCTTCTTTAGCTGTGTGTGGTGTGTTCTTGTCAAGCTGAACCATGGCTCAAAAAGTGCATTCACACATGAGATTTTGTCTCATTTTAATCCTCGCAATAGTCCTGGGAAGCAAATAGCATTATCCACATTGTAAGGAAGGCTCCAAATATAGTGAGCATCCCACCTAAGAACGTGCAACCAAGAAATGGCAGATTGAAGCTGGGTCTATTTGACTCAAAGTCTAATCTCATTTGCACACCAAAGTCTTTTCTATTTCCATTAATTCACTTATTTACCCACTAAACAGATATTAGTTGGGTCCATTGCGTGGCCTCCATGCTAGATGCTGAGCTCACCACGTGTGGCCTTGGTGCGTCTTTCACCTATTTTGGTCCTCATTTTATCCCAAGAGATACAGCAGATTATCTACTCCTTCAAATGCCTGAACTTGGATATTGGAGGATCACTCTCATGCCCTTCAACAGTATCTCTTATGACGTGGTTTCCAGCTACCACTCAATCCTGGTCTCTTTTCTCTGAATATTCTTTATCTACCAATGCCCTTACAGAAGTATGGTGTTGAGATTCATATGAAATCATCAAAAATTGCCTTGACCCATGCAGAGCCAAGCCAAACTGTTTCTGCTCATTCTGGAGCAGCTATCACTAACTGTGGTCAAGAAGACTGCAGGAAGATGCACTTCTAGTTTGAAGCAGTGTTTGCTCCCATCTTCACAATGATCCCCTTTACACACAGAAAATTAGAATGAGGTATACCAAAACAGAAAAGGATCACCAAATGTGAAAATCATTCGAAGCCTTGGAACCCACATACATCTGAATGTGTTTGTTTGTTTGTTTGTTTGTTTGAGTTTTAGACAGAGTCTCACTCTGTTGTCCAGGCTGGAGTGCAGTGATGTGATCTCAGCTCACAGCAACCTCCGCCTCCCAGGCCCAAGCGATTCTGCTGCCTCAGCTTTCCAAGCAGCTGGGACTACAAGTACACACCACCATGCCCAGAGAGGGGTTTAACCTTTGTTGGCCAGGCTGGTCTAGACTCCTGACCTCAAGTAATCCACCCACTTCGGCTTCTCAAAGTGCTGGAATTAATTTTTTCTTTTCTTTTTTCCTTTTTTTTTTTTTTTTTTTTTACCAGCTCAATTCACTGAGCTGCAGATTCCACAGTCTACGGCTTTATTAGAACTACCTCCAAACACTCCAATAAATCTCAGTGCAATGCTCTTCTGAATGTTCAGCCCAAATGTTTCTGAAAGAGATGTGTAATCATGGTGCTCCATGTTTTTAAATAAGATGAGACAAGTAGAGGCACGTATTCCATAATTCATGATGTACACTCTTTCAGAAAACGTTTTTATTAAGAATTTGATTAATAGTCTAATCATTGCGCACAGAGATTACTTTTCTAGAAGCTAGAAAATGCATATATGTTTCAGAAAAATGCTGAGGATCTTTTCAGCGGCCTTTCCTCATCTAGGATGGGGTGGTCTGGAAATCAGAATGAGAAGGCAGGCAATGCACTCTCCTTTGCTGCTTTCAGCAGAAATGCTTCTGTAAGAGCCTGAATTAGCCAAGCATTAGGTCTGTTCAACTGGTTACATCCTTAGGTAGGAGAGACAGCCTGGTGATCAGCCCAGAGAGCGGTCGGGGTATTGGCTCCAGGCTCTGTCACTCGCAGGCTCTGTGCCTTGCAAGGGAGTTAGCACCTCTGAGCATCAGTTTTCAATTTTCTGGTTGTGAGAATTAAGTCACACAAAGTACACAAAATTCCAGCTTCACAGCAGAGGCTTAATAAATGGCAGCTGCTTTTGGTTCCACATTAACCAAGTTACCTAGATAGAAATTCACTTTCCACTCTTAAAGAAAAGTAGGCAACTAGATTTTTCCCTAAATGCCTGGGTAGAATGTCAACATTTGCTGAGCCCTCTCCATGTAGCAGAGATCAACTAGCCTCACACACTTAATACTCACACTATCTGTAGTGGGTTGAATTGTCCCTAAAACCATATGCTCACATCCTAATCCCTGGAATCTGAGAGCTTGACCTTATTTGGGAAAATTGTTTTTGCAAATGTAATTCAATCAAGGATCTTGAGATGAGGAGACCATCCTAGATTATCTTGTGGGGGCTGGCTGGGGGCACAAATTCAGTGAAAATGTCCTTATAGCAGACTCACAGAGGAAAATGCAAGGTAAAGATGGAGGCAGAGATTGGAGTGATGTGGCCACAAACCCAGGAATGCTGCAGCAACCACTAGAAGCTGGAAGGAGAAAGAATAGAATCTCCCTACAGCCCCCAGAGGGAGAATGTCCCCAACAGATTTCAGACTTCTAGCATCCAGAATTGTAAGAGAGTAGATTTCTATTGTTTTAAGCCACCGAATTTGTTATAGCGGCCGCAGGAATCTGTCCTCTTGTCCCTGCTCTGTGGGCATTATTGAGCCAGAAACTTCAGAGAGGTTAAGTAATCAGCCTAAATTCGGACAGTTAGTACACAATGGAGCCAAGACGCAAATCCAAGCCTCCTTCACATGAAAACACATGAATGCTTATTTGTTTGTTTCTCCTGTTGAATGGTTATGCTTAAATGATCCACAAAGTCTCTTGGATCTAGAATGAATTATTCTTACTCAGAAATGTAAGGGGTCCCTGGGAACATCTCAGCCACTCCTATCCAACATAATCTCATCTTTCAAATAAATCCAGTAATCCCAGTTTCTCATGGGGTATACCATATTGTTAGCACTAATAGATATAAACATAGGTATCTATTTGAGAGAGCAAAGTATTTGGATAGTTCATTCCTAGTGCTAGTCCGGGGTAAAAAACATTTTTAAAAAGCTATGCCATAAGGGAAAGTGGAAGAATCAAACAGACAACTGAATTGCGAGCAAGAAGATCCAGGAGTTGCCAGGTGCCTATAACAGATATGGGTCAAGTCTTGGCCTTACCACCAACTTCCTTTTTTAATCCCTAAAAAATCATTAAATTTTTCTGGACTCCATTGTCTTCAGCAGAAGATGTAGGAGCTGTAATGTGTTTTTTCAAGGGGCTTTTCCATCAAGATTCCCAAGGACCACCTTTAGAAACATTTGTCAGATATATCTGGATCCTGAAATGTACATCTAGTTGTAGCTTGTTTCTGTGGCTACCTTGCCAACAGTCATTGGTTTATTATATAAAGTCCAACAGAAACTTCAAACACCCCACTCAACCCAACATTAAACTGGATACAAAATCCAGCGCCATTTGGAATCTTAGCTGTCAAGGAGGGATTCATTTTCTAGGTATCAATTTGTCATCTAGTCTAAGCAGGTTTTTCCCACATAAATAACCCCGACCATCTGACATCACTTTGCAGCTTACAAAATGCTTTCATCCACACATAATCATTGATTTCCACCCTGTGAGGGAGGCAGGCATCATCTCCCATTCACAGAAGAAGAATCTGGTCAGAGACCATGTTCCTTGTGGAAGCAGAAGGAAGAACCAGGACTAAACTCAGGCCCTTCTACAGACAAAACCTCTGTTCTTTCTGCTGTAGTTTAGTGCCTGCTGCTGACAAGTGGGACTGAAAAAGCATTATAATAAGACCTGTTTTTTGATTCTATGAATCAGAGAAATGACTCTCATTTAATAAGTAAAGATCACTATTTGTCCTTGAAGCCAGTAGTTTTATTTCATTTTTCCTGGAACCTGGGAGACACTCCATGGAGATTTAATGACTAAATGAACAAATGAAGATAAAATTAATTCATTGATGTGGGAGTTGAAGTTGAAAGAGGAAAAGCAACTTGCCCAGAATCACCCAACAAAGAGTGCCAGAACAGAATTCATTTCTAGATGCCTCATTGTGAGTGCCATATATAACCACATCTCTTTTTTTAAAGCCTTGCTTCAGTTATGTTTAATGATGAGAAATATATCTTACATAAGATCCTGGACAATTTAAAATTATAAAAATTTCATAATATAAAGATGTGTGGCATACGCTCAAAATCACTGTCTTCTTGAAATAAGGCTATGGGGTACTGCAGAAGAACATGTCAGGATTCACTGGAAAGTCTCCTAAGAATATATTTGTGCTATGGTGTGGATGCTGGGTCCACAGTTTAATGTGTTCATCTGTCTCTTGTGCTCACTACTTCCTCTCTGTTCCGGGCTGCAGGCCCCACTCCTTATTTTTTGTTCCCTTCAGCCTAACTGCTCTGGTTATGTAATTGTTCCCTTTACCAGGAGACCTCAGAGGTCACTCACTATAGCATGATGTCAAGACGAGGGCATCCCGTGCTAATTAGACGCTGGCAGACAACAGGCACTGGCCACTTCTGCATGACGCCGGGCACCCAGGCTTCTCTCTGCAGCTCAGGGGGCTGGCACCGAGGATTTTAAGAGCAGGCGAAAATAAAATGTGTCCTTGTGGCAGCTATGGAAGGAGCTGCTGGCCTTCTCTGTCCCCCAGGGGAATGTCAAAGGGGAAGAATAGGGAGCCCTTTTGTGGTACTTGGAGCTTATCCCGAGGGCAGCTGCAGTATTTGGGGCTGAGGTGAGAGGGGACGTGGGATTCATGGAATTCACTGCCTGTGCTTAGCCTTACTGTTTTGTCCAGATACAATCAAAGCACACCAAAGATTAATAGGCCCTAAGGGACCAGTTTCATACCTTCATTTCCTCCACAGAAAGAGAGAGGAAAGGAGATATCTAAGGTCACTCAGTGAGTTTGTGGCAGAGTTCAGTCCAGTCCCATTTGCCCAGAGTGTTCAAGACTCACTCAAATCAACCCCAAATGTAGCAAACAAAAGGGCCTCAGGAGTAAAGAATCAAGTATTTAACGCCTGTTAGAATTAGGTTGTCTGTTCCCTTCTACATCAGTGAACTCGGCAAATCTCAGGCACATAATACATACACCCATTTCTGCACAGTCTACCAAGTGTTATTTTTCAAAAATTGAGAAGAGGAACCTGATACACACAAGCCATTCACAGTCTGTTTGTGCCTTTTATGTACCTGTCTTCCTATCCTATTCATCCTTCCTCCTCCCTCCTTGCTTCTGACCTCATCTCATCTTCCCAAGACACACTCCTCAATGTGCTTTTATGGTATCACAACGCTGCCACATTTTTCAAAACTACACTTTGGCCCCTAATAACTCCGACCTCATTAGCTCTAATTTATTTGTTGTCTAGCCCCCAGGAAACCCTGAAGGGTGTTCTTCCTAGATTTACCCACTGAGGAGAGTTAGCAACCATGATCTTGGTGTGGCTGTATTAAATTGGAGTCATTTACGAACAATTTTTCTGATTCAAAGAATCATAAAAGAAAATTCGATACTGTAGTGGCCATGAAATTCAAATTCTAGTCTCATTGACTTAATTGATAACCTCAAAGGTAGTCTTTCTCCTCTCTTGGTCTAAACTGTTTTCATCTTTTAAAGGAAGCAGTGAAACTTAAGTTCTGGCATCAGTGTTATAAGAGCTTATGAATTGGAAGAGATTATGCAGGTAAAGAAAGAGGCTTTTCTGAATTCATGATGTCTTCCGTCAAATCCATCTCAAAGAAATTCACTCCCTAGAGAATTATTCAGCTAAGCAAATGCTATGTAAGCATGAGAAATGACATTGATTTTCTTAATGTCACAAGCTGTAAACTAATTTATAAAAAAAAGAAAAATGAATTCTCTTAGTCCACTGGGAGCCCTTTCTCTGGTGGTATTTTTTCTTCATCTGAATGGAACGTCTCAGATCAAAATATTTTGAGCAACTTCTGAAAAAGCTAAATTCTGCAATCAAAAGAATGTTTGAAGTACAATTTTGTCCTACTCTCTCATTCTCATTTGATGGCTCCTTTATCAACCTTCAAATTTTCCCAGGAGTTTCTTCCATCGTCCGTGCATTCTCTGTATCTCAAAGGAGGAGAGAGTGCTTGTGCTGTCTGAGATTAACCTGGCCTCTTAACTCAGGATCCCAGTCATTAACTACCCACCCTTCTTTCTAATTCTCCCAGTATCTTCCTCTCAATGAATTTCCTTTAAATTCCTCCCTCCCACACTGCAAGAAACTCCAAGTGATCTCCTCAACAGGAGATGGGCCAACTTGCTCTTCTGCTTGTTGACAAACACCTGTAAAAATCTGGCCTCATTCTCCCGAAATAGGGACCTCCTGCTCCTGCATCAAATCTGACCTCTTTCACTTTTTACCTGGATTCTGCACTTACCCCTGGCCCATGACCCAGCCTCCAGACATGCTCCAGCTCAGCCCCCTTCTCCATACCACAGCCAGAGTGGAATGTTATTTCCTTAGGTCACTCTCTGCTTAAGAGCCCCAGTGTTTCCTCATTGTTTCCAAGAAGCCCACACTTCCTGGCTTCTGTCCTATGATCTGGCACTGTCTAGCTGAGTCTTGTATTGCATTTGCATGTGTGCCTCTGTTAATTCACACCTTCCTTCCTTTACTTCAGAGGGGAAATGCCTAGGCAAGCTTTATTAGCATTCTTAATGTGGCTTACATAAGCAGAGGTACCCTTAGCCCACCTGTCACAAGCCTCTCTTTCCATGAACCACGTATATCCCAGGCATCCTCAGGAGAGCACAGAAGACTGCACCAAACCTCTCCAGGCTGGCTCTTTCTGCCTCCAACCCACATATCAGAAATACCAGGCTTGCTGATGGTATCTGTGTTTTTAATTCTTTCTCATTTTTTACTTAATGTTTACTCTCTCTACAGTCACTCTCTTGAATGTTAATTTTATTAGTAACAGTGATAACAAAACTATAATTAATACTTCTATTGTATAATTTTATATCACATTTATACATTGTATTTTTTAATTAATTTTTTTATTTGAGATAATTCTAAATTCACATGCAGTTATAAGAAGTAATACAGAGAGCTCTCATGCACCTGTACCCAGTTTTCCCAGTGGCAACATCTACAAAACTATAGTGCAATAACCCAACTAGAATATTGACACTGATTAAAGCAAGATACAGAACATTTCTATCACCACATGGATCCCTCCTGTTGCCCTGGACAGCTACTTTGCATCTGACCCAACCCACCCCTCCTCAACCCCTGGACCATGAATCTGTTCTCCATTTCTAAAATTTTGTCATTTCAGGAATCTTCTATACCTGGAATCATACTGTATACACCCTTTTGAGATTGGCTTTTTTGATTTGTTTTCCACATTTTTATTATTAGTGTAGATAAATGTGATTGTTTTTTATGTGTTGATCTTGTGTCCTGTGACTTTGATGAAATCATGTATTCGTTCAGGAAATTAGAAGAGGGGGTTGTTTGGTTGTTGTTGTTTTTCAATTTTTTTTGGAGATTTTTCAAGGATTTGAGATTTTCTTCAGAGAAAACCATATCATCTGCAAATAAAAGAGCTTTTTGTTTTGTTTTGTTTTTCCAATTTGCTTGGCTTTTATTTATTTTTCTTGCCTTATTGCAGTGGCTAGAAATTCCAGGACTTGGATACAAATGATGGAAATGTACATCCTTGCCTTGTTCCTGCTCTTAGGAGTAAAGCATTCAGTCTTTCATCATTCGTGAAATGTGTTGCCTCCTGGGAACCACCATATAATCTGTCTGGAACTCAGTTTTCTAATCGGCAAACCACAAAGACTAAATTTGGTCCATCAGTGAGTTACAAAGTAAGGTCTCTAGGAGATACTCCTGGGTCCATGTTTTTCTGTTTTATACTGTTGGTATACTATTGTTATGTTTGATAACATTTAGCATGAAAAGGAGTGCTACCCTTTTAGAAAATATTTCAATATTACTAAAAGAGAAGACTTTATGGTTTTTCTGACTCTAAAGTCCCCTGATTCTGTGGTCCCTTTGCAACCTTGATCATCATGGTGATGCTTCAGTTTGTATACTCTCTGTGGGGCCCTTGTGCTTCATTCTTTCATTTAATTGTACCTGTAATCTTAAGTGTGATGGGTGGTACTGCATTACTGTGCACTGGAAGCAATTAAATATAAAGAAATTAAGTGATTTGTTCAAGGTCACACAGACAGCAAAGAGAAATTGCTCTTCATTTCTGCAGTGCTCGTGAGACCAGAAATATGCACAATTAACATAGATTTAGTATATCTGCTCCCATGCAGGCCTGTCAATTTACAGACTTTGGCTGGGCACATACTTTGTGCCAGACATAGTACAAGGGAACATCCAGCTTAAGGGGGAAGAAAATGGAAATTTAAGGCACTGAGCTCCTTGAAGATAGAAAAAATTTCTGACCCATCTCTGGATCCTAGCACACTGTCTGGAACACACAAGCACTCCATAGACAGTGAATGGATCAATGATTTGCTAATGCATGTGCTATGTGACATAAATGCTCCTGGGAGCATTCTGGGGCTCTCTGGAGGAACAAGCATTGAACTGAAATTTCAGAGCTGACAGGATGTGTCTCAGAGGAAGCTCTAAGAGAGCATCATCTGGTGAGAGGAAGGCTCACATAGGAGAAAGGTCAGATTTTAGTTTGAGCCCCAGTTTATCGAGGTCTATATCTCTTCACTATGGGACTGTTACTTAATCTCACTGCACCTCAGCTTCTTAATTTATACAGTAGGAAAGAAATATACACCTCAAGGGTTATTAAAAAGATTTGTGCTCATATAAAGAAGTAACAGACGGCTTAGCTCGCAATAGATGCTCAGTAAAAGTTATCTCTGGCCAGGCACAGTGGCTTACGCCTATAATCTCAGCACTTTGGGAGGCCAAGGCAGGTGGATCACTCGAGCCCAGGAGTTCAAGACCAGCCTGGGCAACATACCAAGACCCTTCTTTGCAACAAATACAATAAAATAAATTAGCCAAGCATAGTGGTGTGTACTTGTGGTCCCAGCTACTTGGGAGGCTCTAGCTGGAGAATCGTTTGATTCTCCTGGAGTTTGAGGTTGCAGTGAGCTATGATCACACCACTGCACTCCAGCCAGGATGATAGAGTAAGAATCTGTCTCAATTTTTTTTAAAGATACCTAAAAAGGTTGACTCAAGAGCTGTCTTTATAAAATCAAATGATTCATTAAAAAAAAGGAGTGGCTTTAAGAAGACGTATATTTAGTTTTATTAAAGCAGCTTTTTCTGGTCTTATTCAGAAACGTCCCCAGTAGAGTTTGCCATTCACAGCCAGTAATGTTTAGTATTACCTACGTTTCTCTAAATAATTCCTGCTCAAGGAACCTCGGCCATTAGCCAGGCATACGTGGATAAGCCTTGCTGTTCACTTCTCTCAGGCCAAATCTGGTTTGAAGTATTTAAATTAAAGCATCTTCTTTCAACAAAGAGTCTTGTCAGTTGGCTACTTGAGATTAAAATATCTTTATGAAAATTTTAAGTTGTCAGCTCCAGGAGGACTAGAGATAAAGCAAGCTCTCACCACGGCCGCTGTCCATTTGGGTTTCAATTGACTTGTTTTCCTCTGAGCTTTGATTTAAAATCTGTGCCCTGTCTGAATCGTCGACCACTACTCCAGAGGGGATTCTAGACACAATGAAAGATGAAGAAGGGAAATTTCAAGAAGATCTCAAAGTGAGATGCCCAGTATTGCAGTTCTTTCCCACCTGAATTTGTTTGGAATGTGCAGTGGTTCACCCACATTTGCAGACCTCAAAGTAACAGATGATTGGACATAATCACCAGACTGTGAATCAGGAACCCTGTGTGAGCCTGGACAGCAACCTTTCCTTCTAGGGGTCACAGACCCCTGCAAGAGGAAGCTGCACAAGTGAATCTCTCAAATTGGTTGAAGATCTACATTTCTCTGAACTTCGAACTACCGTGAGAGCTTCATTTTTCTCTTCCCTCCCAGCAAATGTGGTCAGGCATTGAGCATTGAGTCACATATAGTTTCACAGAAACCTTTGTGGATCCTAATACTCTGAGATGAAAAGAAGAAAATGAGAATTGAATTCCCTTGTCATTAAAATTCCTTCCTAGACAACTGAGTTCATATGCACTTGAACGAATTATCCAAGAATCAGTGTTAGTGCTTAATTGGAAGACAGAGAAAACCACAGAGTCTGACAAGAGAAAGGCAGATAAAATAGAAATGTCTCCAGGCATTGAAAAGTTTGACAGGCAGAAGAGTTTGTGATTTGAAAGACAGCTAATGGTGAACATGAGTCAGCATCAGATAACTAAAAAAAGTTAAATAATTAAGCTTATATAATAGCTATCTGATTGTATATCTAGACTTGGATTTAATTAACATTTCTAACCTCTCTTTGTCAGCAACTATATATTATTCCATTTAAAAGTGAAGAACTCTAAGTATTTTTTAAAAAAATTATTCTTTCTACAGCATATCAATGAACTTATTTCCACATTTAGCAAACTATTATCATTCCAATTGCCCCAGCCCCTGCAACACATAAAACTTACAATTAGTTTTCTAAAAGAAAAGAAATTTGAGGATGTGGTCCCCCATCACCATTTTCTGCAGGTAAAATTGAACTGTAAGTTATATCATTAATTTAATTCATCAGAAAATTTACTGTACAGCAGGCCCTTTTCTAGGCATGGGGTTGGGAGTGTGAGGGGGATGTTGCAAATTTTAACCAGACTGACTTGTCACCTTTGAGGAGCTCTCAGACAATAGGAAAGACAGCTCATTAAATAAACAGCATTGAAGGTGAAGGAAGTATGAGATCTGCAAACAAGGACAGAATAAGGCTCCCAGGGTCTGGCAGAACAACTGGGGAGGAAGATAGAAAGAATTTCGGGGATTGAATGAGGGCTGAGTAGAAGGTGTCCACACAACATCATAGAAGAATTATGAAGGTACATTGCTCCAAAGTTGATCACAAATCATGCCTCAGTACATAATTTTAATTTACAAACTACTTTAGAAAAAGTGGATGTGTACTGAACATTTTCAGAGGACAAATAAGATATACACCTAGATTGCAGAGCATTAGATGGTAACATCTAAGTGCTGTAGGTATGATGTGGGGGATGAAGGGGAGAGCACTGACCTGGAACTAGAGCTTGAGGGATGGACAAAATTTAAAAGCGAGGAAGAATCTGGGGGAAAGGTACTAAATGTTGAATGTTGCTGGTGCTGAGAGTATAAGAAGGCATAAAGTACAGCCTGAGGGTGAAAGACTTTAAATGTTAAGGCAATCAATTGAGATTTTATTTGTTGAATTTCTACAAATGCACACCAACCATATACCCAATAAACGAGTATACTCAAATTTTGTTAAAAAGTAGTGTTTCTATTCTACTTATTGTACTCCAAAGAACCAATAAGGTGACCTTCAAATTTGATGTTCTCTGTTTATTCCAGGTATACATACATCTTCAATTTCTCCTGTTTTCCCAGTGTACTTAGTAATCATACCCTCTTACCCTCTCAAAAGTATCTTGGATGATAATTATTTGGACACCCTAGTTATACCTTCAACCACCTCTCCTCTCATCTGAAAGATGCGATTACATTCTCTGGGGGCTCTGGCCTATGGAAGTTTGGGGCTCCCTGGCTTTGTTTACACTTTGCTTTCTTTCAGGTTAGTCTCTAGTTTATTTTGATACCGGCCCCCACACTTTCTCTCTTTTGGATTTGATGTTTGCATATATGGCTTTCCTCTTTTGGCCTTAACCTCAGTTGCTCTGGAAAAGGCTCCATTTATAGCCAAACCTTGCCCAGCAGGAGTGGCACCTCAGTCCTAGCTTTGCATCTGCATTAAATGCCTCAACAGGCAGGCCACGCACCAGGAAGCTGGTAGCACAAATGGGAATATTTCTAAAAACAATTGGATTTTTGATAGTTTTCACAGAGCATTCACATAGTCAATTTAGTTGAATTTGCTTTTATTTTGCAGCTGAGTTTTTGGTTTTTGTTTTTATTTCAGATGAAAGCATGAAAATCATTGCAATGGATAGGGCCTCTCTCCATTGTAAAATCTTCTTTTTAACCTGCCTGGATTCCATCCTCCCACTCCAGATTCAGTAGGTCTGGGATGGGCCCAGGACTGACTCTAACCCTCAGTATGAGATGGGTGAAACACAAAGATATATTGACGAGGCCAAAAGAGTAAGAGGTAATCTCGGGATGGGTTTGATCCTGGAGGGTGTTATTAAATTTGAACAAGCCCAGGGAAGTAGGATTTAATTGAGTCTAATTAAGGGTGGGTGTTGTAGATGGGGAATAGAATAAAAGCACCACCTGCTTTGGGATCAGAACTTCTCTAGAAAGAAATTACATACCCTCACTGGTCTCACTTTCTCTAGTTCTACAAGACTGGGATAGAATTCTGTTCCTTTACCCATCCTGTCCTGGCCATGAAACAACACTTGGCCTTTTATCTTCTCCCATTCTGTGGACTAAGAGGACTTAGCCTACCGCCAGAAGTACTCAATAATACCAGCACAATTTGTGCCCTTTTACTTGATTTCAACTCTTCCAGTATGTACTCAATAACAAGGGAAATGAATAAGAGGAGGTATTGTCATTTACCATATGCTAATAGCTTTACGTCTTCATTCTAGGAGCTTTACATGAATAATAACATTTGATTATCATAACGAATCACCAGCAGCGGGTGATGTCAATTATCTCTTATTTTAAATGAGAAAACTGAGGCTCAAAGTGTTTTTGAGAAATCGCTTAAAGAACTACTAGTAAAGGTGGGATTCAAATGCCAGTTCATTCTAGTGCAACACACTGACTCATAGAGCTGCCTCTGGAAGATTCTATTAGAAACAAAAAACTTCAATAACCTTTGGTTCCTGCACTCCCAACAGATTACAATCTAGCAGGGAAGCAAGTGTGCATCAATATACCCCGAACAGTAGCAGTGTACCTAGAAAACATACTGCATAAACCTTCAGAATTCAACTCAAATATCCCATTGCCTAAGAATCATTCCACAATATTTCTATCACAATTATTGCCCTCTAGTTTCCACAGCATGAGTGTGTGTGTGTGTGTGTATGTGAATGTGTAAGTGTGTGCGAGGGATGATATATAGATAGATCTATAGATGTATCTATCTATATATCATCCCTCTCACACACTTACACATGAGATATAGATGTATATATATAGCACTTACCTGCCTTTGTAAGTTGTAATTACTTGCTTATTTTTCTGTCTTCTCAACTGAGCATGAATTTTTTGGAAGGAGACAGGAGGAAGATGTGTGTTAGGAAGTGGTAATTAATCACTATGTCCCCAGTACAAAGCACAGTATACAGTACATAATTAACAAAACAAATGTCTAGTGAATAAATATATGAAGCCGAGAGAGAGAAATCAACTGACCTACTGTATTTGCAAATTATGATGTGTCCTATATTAAACTGTCCCATAGTCTAATTAGACCCCATATTTTGACATTTTAATGCACTACTAGAAAATTGTATGAAATATAACATTAACATGCTAAGTTCTCATTCACTATATTTTTATTCAAGGAATAGTCATTGAATGTCTTAGAATCCGGTTCCCACCTTAGGTGCTAGGAGTATAAATGCAAATACAATGAGAGTCGTGTCCTCAAGGGACTGACAGTTGGTTTAATGACTTTATGAAGATGCATGACACAATTCTGTCCCAGTGGTAATTCTGTTTATGGGGACTGTGGGCTCCATTTCTTAACTAGCTTGTGGCAGTTATCACTTTGCCAAGCACATAGAGGGTGTGCAGAGAATTCTTGCCAATGGGGAGGGCTGCACGCTGCTTGGCTGTGGGGTGGCATCAGTGACTGAGCAGGAAAAGGGAAGGGGAATCACCCTGTTTTCTGGAACATAACCCACCAGGAGGACTTTTCTGAGTGTATATTTGGGTACAGAATCTTTAGCAAAATAATATGGAATGATACATTTCATATGCTATAACCAGGTTCTCTCTGAATGAAACAACGCCCCCTGACACCCTCTCACTGCTTCCCTAAGGATTTTCCTGGTGTGTGGGTTGGAGTATAACCCAATTTGGGAGACTTTCCAGATTCTCCATCTCAGCAAGTATATATGTACTCATGAACACTAGCAAGAAAAACACACACAAAAAAAACTCCACACTTTTTAAAGGAAAAAATGAGAGCTCTTATTGTTCTTTGTTCTCAGGAACCCAATTCAGGTTAGAGCAAATTTACTGTGAATATAGAAGCAGCACAATCAATGTCTTGGGCACTGGCTCATGTGACTGTAGCTGAGCGGTGGGCCTCTACCCTGCTACAAGGGGAAAGCCTTCCTTGTGATGCCACTGGGTTACAGGAAAAAGATGCCCGAGGTCCAAGGGGAGCGTGTATCCAGGCACAATTGGTACATGACGTGGCAGAACTTGGCTGGAGAGACTCCAACCAGTGTTAGTCCTGCTGGTGGGGACTCCAGGAAAATCCAAGCTCCTACTTTGCCAATCCAGGAGGTATCCTCACAGCCTTTGCTTCTGAATTAAGCCATGAAGCTTCCTGGAATGGGAAATACCTCATCAAGAGAATATCGACCTAAAAGCAAGGCAACCAGTCTCCTTCAAAAAATAAAAATTTTAAACAGGAAAGCCCAAGGAGTTGATATTTTCCCATTCTTTACCCACTGAAGTGGTAGAAAAGACAACTGGTTTACAACCACCTTTGCTTTCCATGTCTGATGCTGCAGCTGCTGCCATGGAAGCTGAAATGTAAAAGATAATAATTCCCTACTAAACCTACAAAAGCCTTTCCCAAGCTTCCCTCTGCTCCAGTATTCTCTCAAAGCATCTCAAAAGAGAGCAACTTCAACAAGATTTTTTTGAAACAGGAAAGCAGTCAGGTACTCAGACAGGGGAAGGGGCCTGGAGGTGCAATCCCGACATCTGAGTCCCAGTTTTGCTACTAACCAGCAAATCACTTTGCATCTGTGAGCTTCACTGATCTCACCCATTAAATCGGATGACAATCTTACAGCATTGCTGTGAGATGCTGTTCTTTATCACCTTTAAAGTTTAATGAAAGTGCTAGCTATTACTAATGATGGTGAAACAACCACTACTCATTTGAATGTCATCACCTTTTCATTTCAGGGATTTATTTCCCTGCCCCATCTGCCTGCTTATCAGAGGCTCCTGGGATTCTGAGAGTGATCTTCTGCAGGAAGCCGTTGAGAAGGACAGTGGGTCTTTTGTTTTCAGGTACAATGAAGGCAAGTTGTTTTTGAGATTTTAGTTTCTAAAATGTGGCCAAAAAGTGCTCAGTCTGGGGCCAATTCAGGAGCCTCATTGCTGGTTTCTCATTTGGGGAAGCTCCCTGAGGGTGGAGGTGCCCTGTGTTTTCATCACGGCTGCATTTGCCTGCTGATGCTCAGGAAGCCCCAGGTGGTGAATACATGTAGGGCATTGGGCAGCCTGGAGGAAATTCAAGGCATCACTTCCTGTATCCATGAGTTTATTATGGAATCCACTTTAAATAAGACCAGCCTTTATTTAGGCTTTTTTTCTATAATGAATATTTCCATAAGAATAGCTTATTTTCACATAGTTTCCACCTGCCCTCTTTTCAATTACAGCTGTGGAAAAACTGAAACACAACACAGCAACAACAAAACCCTGAGTGGTGAAAAATGCCAATTAGGGCCCTGCCACATGACCAGGGTTGAAGTCCTGGAGCTGCTATCAGTTGGGTGACCTTGGACAAGTTAATGCACCTCCCTGAGCCTTAGTTTCCTTATTTATAAAATAGAAATAATATGAGTACCTGACCTTTGGAGACATTTGAAGATCAAAATGTGAAACTTAATATCAAGTTCTTTAAATAGTGTCTGGCATGTGACTAAGGCTCTACAAATTATTATCATGAGGGCAATGTCTGGACTTTTAAGACAATCTGCCTCTGTGTCCAGGCTGTGGGAAGACTATGTATTTCAGGGCCTTGGAAATCTTGGGACTTCAGGAACAGGTCCCAGGCCAGGCTAATCTGTTTCTGTTGGGCACAGGGACGGCCCACAGTAGATGCTGCTGGTGGAAATAGGCTCCTGACCCAAATCTAACCCAAGTCATCTTCAACTCCCTTGTAGATGTCCCTGGAGAACTTCTCAATTAGCATGTCCAAGTTTGACCCAAATACTGTCAGAGTTCCTACCTTGGTCAGCAATGATATCATCCCCATTGTTCACCCCTGTTGGAAGCGTGAACCCCTTTCCAGCCTCCTCCCTCTCGCTCCGAGCCAGGAGGTCATTAAGACCTCCTGAATCTACCTCCTTGCCACATCTAGAAGCCTAGAAGCCAAGCCCTCCTCCAATGTTCCTCTGTTGAGCAGGCTTTCTCATCCCTCACAGTGTGAGCTGGTCTCCTTATTTCAGTCTCACAATCTGGTGCTATTAGAAAGTCAGTCCTTCCTCCTGCTCACAGCTATGGAATTAGTCATCTCAAGAAACAGATATGACCCCACCCACTCTTCTCAAAGTCCTCACGTGGCCCTTGCTGGTCCAGGATAAAGGGCACAACCCTCATCATCGTGTGTGGGTCCCAGGAGCTCTGGCCCTGCTCTGCTCGCCTTCCAGCCTGTTTCCTACCACAACCCTCCCACCCTCTGCTCTGCCAGCAGAGGACACCCCTGTACCTGTCACTGAGCATGCCAGCTCCCCTTCATGGAACATCATACCTGATCAACTTTCTCTCCTTCACTGAGGCTCATTTGATTGTCAAATGAGCTCAGGACCAGAGCCTCTTCTGCAGGCCTGAGGTCCTGACCCTCTTCTTCTCACCCTGGTATTTGGGATGATCAACCTTTGTTCTCACAGTGCTCTGTGCTAGAGCTCTTATTGCACAGCATGGTCATTGTGGACTTGCCTTTCCTCTCCCCAGCTGCACTGTGACTCACACAGTAATTGCCAGGGTAATTTCTCATTTATCAAAAGCCACGGTATCCAGGTAGAGCTTGGAACAAAGCAGGTAATCACAAAAGGCTTAATAAACAGATGAAAATCACTCATTAATCAAGTGTCAGGTATGGCTCTTTCCTCCAGGAAATCAATATGAAACAGTCAGAGAACATGCAAAATCGTCTGCCACGGACGCAGCAGCGACATGGGCCAATCTCTAAGTCACCTTGTAAGTGCGGCTTTCGCTAATCACCTTATTTAACATGCCCTCCCCCTGCACCCCGCATTTCCCCTTTCTGTTTTCTTTCTTTTCAAAGCCCTTATCATCATGTAATGTAGTGTGCATTGTACTCCTTATTTTCTTATTTCTTTCTTTATCCCTCTAACTAGAATGCAAGCCTTATAAAGACAGGACTGTTTTTATAGACAGTTTTGACTGCTGTGTTCATTGTTATACCTAAAATGGTACGTGACACACTGTAGGTGCTCAATAATGCTATATGAAGGAAGGAAGGAAGGAAGGAAGGAAGGAAGGAAGGAAGGAAGGAAGGAAGGAAGGAAGGAAAAGAAAGAAAGAAAGAAAGAAAGAAAGAAAGAAAGAAAGAAAGAAAGAAAGAAAGAAAGAAAGAAAGAAAACAAAGAGAAAGAGAAAGAGAGAGAGAGAAAAGAAAGAGAGAAAGAAAGAAAAAGAAAAAGAAAGAGAGAGAGAGAAAGAAAGAAAGCAAAAGAGAGAAAGAGAAAGAGGAAGAAAGACACTAATGAACTATTTGTGTTGTGGCTGACAAGGTTGTTAGAAAAGGGAGCAATTGTTTTAACCTAAAGGCTCCTGACTCTTTTGAAGTTCAAGTTTCATTAATCAAATTTTGATTGTTCATATTTATCAAAAAGAACACCTTTTTTGGTGAAATTATCTACTCATATTAGTTTCAGGATAAGCTGATAGAAGGGTCAAGTGCTATTCATATAAAATTAAAATATCAAGCCAAGTTATTCCGGAGACAGGTAATAAGAAGAAGAATAATCAATAACATGGCCAACAATTGTAGTTTTTACCATGTGCTAGGCACTGTTCCAAGTATGTATGAACCTCGGTGAACTGATTCAGTCATCACTTGAATCCTATGAATCAGTTTTATCACTATCTCCATTTAACAGAGAAAAACACTAAGGTGCAGAAATGTTAAGTAATTCACTGCATGTCACAGAGTTGCAATGGGTGTAGTCAATGATTCAAGCTAGATGCGAGAAAATACAATAGTTGAGACAAAAGACTTAGATTCAAGTCTTGCTTCTTAACAGTTGAGTCTCGTGGGCAAGCAACTTTATCTTCCAAAGATCAGTAACCTCAAGTACAAAATGACGATGGTCGTATGCATTGCCATGATTGTTGAAAGACTGAAGAACAATTATATAGGAAAGTGCTCTCAAAACATGAGCTAATGTTACTCACTGGATTTTTCTCATTATTGCTTCCATTTCATTCCAAGAAATAGACACTACTGTCATTTGCCATTAATGAAGGAAGCTCTGGGTGTGTTTTCCAGGAATTGTTATGAGTTGTCTGTCATGCTCCAAAGCAGTCTGTGGCTCAGAAGTGAAAAAACCTTTTATTTTTCTGAAAGGTAGAGGTCATCTTCTCAGGCCACAACCAGGGCAAATGCTCCCAGATCCCTTCATTAAAACAGGAAAAGAGTATGACAGCTGACATCAAAAGGCATGGATTTGTAGAACACCTTTGCCACTTGATGAAGATCTTCTTTCAGTGCTCAAGCAGGTCCTGCTGCAGGGCCTTTGCACTTGCTAGTCCCTTTACTCAAAATGGAGCCAATTAACTCTAACTTTGCATGCCACTTCCCCAGGGAGGCTTTCCCTGGCTTCCAGGACTCCCCAGGCCACTTGGCTCCATGTTTGCTGTTACTCTGTGCACCTCTGCAATCCCAGCGACAGCTGTCAGAAAGTCATTTGCTGCCAATGGCTGTCTTTTCCAGTGCAATGTAAATTTGATGAGGTCAAGGGCAACCTCTGACTTTGCCAGCATCATTACCCGGTGCCCATTGTAACCACAACATCTTTCAGGTAACAGGTGCTTATTAAATATTTTGACCACAAGAGAGCACCAATTAGGTCCCGTTGAGAATTTCTGGAGCCCTAGGAAGCTTGGTTTCCATATATGCACTTTCACTTCCTATTTGAATTATTGTGGTGAGCACGTGGAATCTGCAAGCTCTTTAGCCATATAACGTTAACATCACTGCTAGGGAATAAGATGCCACAGCTTCTATACAAAGCATTTTAGAAGGTGAGACATGCATTCGAAGATATAAACAAATAGGCATGCATATCAAGGGCTGAATTACTTTGGAGTAAAAAGAAAATAAAGCCAGGAGAAAAAAGAAGCCATATGCTAATGTTGAGGGCACAAGAACTTCCAAGCATGAAAATATCTTTGGAATTGTTGCAGGCCTTTCCGTATGAATCGGGTTACACTGGAGATAGAGTTGGAATTTGCCAATCCACTAAGTGGCGTTTCACATTGACCACGGGGATGAATTCTAACTTACTGTAAATAGAATTAAGAGATCTTTGTTGTTAAATTATTTACTGCACATTACATCTGGCCCCAAGCAATGACATTTTTAGGTTCCACAAAGGTAGCTGTGGATAGTTTATGGTCATTACATAAAGGAAACTCTGAGGGTTTATGTTATAAAATATAAATTATGTGATCATTAACCACCAAATAGCACAGGGGGTTACTCCATTGGGGCAGTGTGGGAAACTAGAAATAGATCGCTGTATCTTCTCTCAAACACCTGTCCAGATTTGTCATAAAGACCCACCAATCGATTTTTTTTTTTCAATTCTGTAGAATATGTGAAAAGCAAACTCTCCTCTCCTCTGCCTGTGAATCAGATTTTGCTTCCCCATGCCTACAGAGAGAGAGAGAGACTCAGGCTCCAGAGAATCCCTCTAACTGGAGTGGAAACACAGAATAGGCCCCTGATAAGCTTTAAGTCATAAAAGAGAGATTAGGAAAGCCTTTTGCATCCCTCCCTTTAACCGCAATGGGGTGGGGATTGAGGGAGATACTAAATAGAGACACTCCCCATATACCTCCTTTTGTATAGATATAGATTTGTGATTTTTTTTTTACTTGAGAAGCCACTTCTCATCCTCAAATTTTTATTCATTTTCTTGCTTCTGTTTCCTTTGATCTTTTTCAATTTTTAGTTAAATGGTACATTCATTCATGTAGTGATACATTAGGCAAACATTAATTAACCCCTATTATGAGCAAGGCACTGTGCTAAATTTCCTGCACACGCAGGTGACCCCATTGGCTTTCCTTCAGTGTCCCCAGTTCCCCACTCAGCCTGGGCACCCTGCACACAGCCCCTGACCCTGAAAGTCTCCCCACTTCCACTCTCCAGTGCCCTCATCCTTCAGATCTTAGCTCAGATGTTACTTGCTCAGGGAATCCTTCTGGAACCTCAGGCTGGCTCCAGTCGCACTGGTCCCTCACCTTCAACACCACAGTCTGAGCTCCCATTCTCTCTCTGCACAATTCCTCTTCAGAACCTTGCGGACATCCCATGACAGCTGAGTCAAATCTGTCTGTCCTGCTAAGCTACAGGCTCCGGGTGGGCAAGTTCTAGGTTTGTCTTATTCATCATTATAAATCCTGTGCTTAGCCCAGTACCCAGCATGTGTACTTGTAGGTGAATGCATTTGCAGGATGAATGGCCTTTTTACAAACAACCACAAAATTTACAGTGGCTTCTGCAGACGAAGCTTGTTTCTCACTCACCACACAGGTGTGTGACTCCCTTGGGCAGCACTCCACAAAGTAGCTGTCCTCTAGGTGGTTGCCCAGGGACCTCTGGTGTTTCTGTTATGTGGCTGCACCATTCCCACCATCTTCTGACAGGAGTTGAGCTACTGTCATCAGCTGGCAGATGGACAGCAGAGGGTGTTGGGAGGTCACCTCATCTGGAAGGGATGCATGTCATGTCGTTCTCATCCAGGGTCCTTAGACCAGGTTATTCACACAACTAGCCCAGGGTAAGGATGGCTGGTCAATGCAGGGAGCTCCTTGTTATTAGTGAGCATAGCTGGGCTCTGCCATAGGCACTGGCAAGAGTGGTGAGGATGGTGACAGACAAAAGTCTGGAGTTGTGCATGGAGGTTAAACAAGCAGCATGAATGGTGGCTCAGAGAGGGGTCAACAAAAATAACAAAGCTAAGGGTTTAGGAGGAGTGTATTAGTCCGTTTTCATGCTGCTGATAAAGACATACTCGAGACTGGGAAATTTATAAAAGGAAGAGGTTTAATTGGACTTACAGTTCCACATGGCTGAGGAGACCTCACAATCATGGCAGAAGGCAAGGAGGAGCAAGTCACATCTTACGTGGATGGCGGCGGGCAAAGAGAGAGCTTGAGCAGGGAAACTCCCCCTTATATTACCATCAGATCTCATGAGACTTATTCACTATCATGAGAATAGCATGGGAAAGACTTGCCCCCATGATTCAATTGCCCCCCACTGGGTCCCTCTCACAACATGTGGAAATTCAAAATGAGATTTGGGTGGGGACACAGCCAAACCATATCAAGCAGCCATAAGAAATACCAGGGATACCTTTAAAGACGTCTGGTGTCTAAGGGACAATAAGCTGGAGGAAAGAATGAACAAATCATTGAATGAGCAGATGAATGGATGAATGACTGGAGAGCTCGGGTGTTCTTCTAGAGGTTTGCAAGTTTGACTCGGCCTCTGGTTGTCTCAGCATTCTGTTTTCTCTCCACACAGTCAATGAAGCAGCCACATTAGGAAGTGCAGTGAAGGGAGAGCCCTGGGCACTGGCGGGGAGAAATTGACCCACTCCACTGAGCTTCCTATCCCTCTGGAGATGTTCTTTGAGAGACTTCCCATGTTGCATTCCCTCACTTGTGGATTTAGACTCTCACCCTCCAGCCTGACAATGGGGACAGATGTGGGAAAAGAAATACATGTTCTCCCCAATTACAGAACAAATGGCTTCTCAAAATGTGTGTATGGGCAGCACAATGGAATTTAATCTCCAAAGGGAAGTTGAAGCTCATGGAGACCAGCTCTTTCACGGTGGTGATGAAGACACAGAAGCCCCAAGAGGGCCCTGCCACCTGCTGAGAAGAGTAGAACCATCACTCTGGTCTCTCACCAGCTGAAAGGGGTTATAGGGAATCACACCTAGCCCTGTGAGAATGATCTAGGATGTGAGAAGATGCCACATGCTAGGGCAGATAGGGAAGGCTACATTTCACCAATGAAGGAAGCCGGGTTAGAGATGCCAGAGTATTGGGCAAGGTGTAGGGGGTGAGCTGAAACTTTCTTTTCTTTTCTTTTCTTTTTTTGAGACAGAGTCTTGCTCAGTCACCAGGCTGGACCACAATGGCCAGATCTCAGCTCACTGCAACCTCCACCTCCCGAGTTCAAGCAATTCTCCTGCAATTCTCCTGCCTCAGCCTCCCGAGTAGCTGGGACTACAGGGATGTGCCACCATGCCCAGCTAATTTTTGCATTTTTAGTAGAGACAGGGTTTCACCATGTTGGCCAGGACGGTCTAGAATTCCTGACCTCAGGTGATCCACCCGCCTCGGCCTCTCAAAGTGTTAGGATTACAGGCATGAGCCACCACACCTGGCTGAGCTGCGATTTTAGTGGAGGTGCCAGAGGAGGCCTCAGGGCTTGCAGGTCATGAGGGGTTCACCATATGGGCAGTGGGGCAGAGTCTCTAGACAGTAAATGGGAAGGCCCAAAGGCAGGGGTGAGCCACATTGGGGAAGAGCAAACAAGACACAAAGGAAGAGTCAAAATGGGAAAAACTGGGCCACACAGAGCTTTGAAGGCTGCTGGAATGAGTTTAGTGTTCATCCCGGGTGGAACGAGTGCCATGGTGAGGCTGGGAGCAAGATGTGGCATGGAGATCCCAACTTGGGGTGTGAAAAGATCACTCCGGCTGCTATGTTAAGAGACACAGTGGGAGTCAAAGCAGGGAGGCCCTTAGGAGGTTGCTGCAGCAATCCAGGCAGGAATCATGTATTAAAAAGAAGGAATAATCAAAACTTACATTGCTCCAGGCACATGCCTGATAGATTGCAATAACAATGAGTTCTTCCCATAAAAACTGTGCAGAGTTGATATTTGCAAACCCCATTCCATTATTCTGATGGGAAAATGGAATTTGGGAATTAAGACCTTCCCTCGTGTCTCAAACTGGAGCTTGGCTTCAAATCCTGACTCCGCAGCCTTCAGCACCCTGTAAGGCACGGAGGAGACTCCACCCTCAGGAGCTCCAGGCTGGCAGCTAATGGGATGGGGAGGGCCACGTATGCAAAGGACAAGAAGATGGGAGAAGCTGACCCTTCTGTGTCTAATGCATGCTCTGCTCCCTCAGAGCTTTTCCCCAGCCAATATACTTCTCGGGGAGGGACCCATTAGGCACGGGGCAGGGCCTGGGAATAATTTAAGGAAGGCATGGAGGAAAACCGGGAGAGTCAGAAGAAAATAATAACAACAGAAACACATCACACAGACTCCAGACTTCAGGGTGTAGAGAAAAAGACAGGAAGGGAGGAAGGAAGGGCAGAAGGGAGGAAGAACTGGAGCCGAGAAGAGAAGAAGGGAGGGAGGGAAGGAGAAACGGAGGGAAGGAAGTCGATACTCCAGTTCAGGCTCATGTCTCTATATCTCTGCCTGGAACACTTGTCTCTTTCCTCCTCTCTTTCCCCTCACCAATCTTTATCAGAGATGGGGTTATACAGTTTCACCCCTTCTTTCTTGGAAAGTAAGTAAAGTCCATAAAAAGCAATGAGCTGTGCAGATCCTGGCCTTCCTCTGCTCTGGTCTGCATTTCACTGGGTTGATGATGCACCCTGCACTTACCAGATTCCCCTCTCACCTGGCTTTGGGCTTCAGCTGGCCATAGTGTCTTGGAGGAGGGAGAGGAAAGGGCAAGAAAGAAAAAGTCTGGGTTGTTTTCCTCTTCCCTCTTCCCTTCAGCCTTTCCAACCCTGCCCCTCGACCTGGAAAGCACAGCCTTGTCCCTCTGCTGTTCAGTTTGGGATGGATCTGGCTCCTTTTTTTTTTTTTTTTTTTTTTCCTAATCTCTGAGTTGCTTTGTCCTACTCTGTTTGGTTTCTCTAGTTTCTCTGATCTTCTATCACGACCGAAGCTAATTCACTGAATTCAATTCCTCCTGTTCTAAATAGTTAAAGTGGCTCCTGTTTTTCTTAAATGACACACAAGCATAATTTTAAACAATGGAAATCCATGCATTGTAAAACTCTAAAAACAGGACAAAAAAGACTCCATTTTTAAAATATCTCCCCTTAAAAATGGGTTCCACTTCAGATGGGTAATTTAACGGTAAAAAATTTTGTCTGAATAGAAGTCAAAGTGTTTACAGGCATAAAAGTAATTCTGAAAGAATAATCATCAGTTTCTTTAACAGTACTATAATGAACTAAGACACAGTATTATCCACAAGTTCATCAATATTTAATTTTCTTCTAAAAACCACATTAGGATTAACATTACAAAGAAAACAGGTTTTTGTTCCAAGGAAAAATGTATCTCTATGATATATGATTGTTTCATGTGATATGTCTGTTAGCATAACACAGTGGAAGGGAGGTTATTTATATGAACAAAACCTCTTTTTCTGAATTTCTGCCCCTTGTTACTTTTACAAACGAAGCATCACTTGATCAGCAGGAAGACACCGTACACAAAGCTATGGCACAGCAGGATATGTTCCCTCATGTTTGGCTAATCTTTGGGTGTTCTCAAAGAAAGTAATGGAAGAATTTTAATAGTTAGCAGGGGTTATATGAACTTCTTCTTGAATTACCTGGGTCAGCTAAACACTTTGCAAGACGTTATGGCACAAGACCCACATAAGTATGTCCAGAATCTCTACACTGCCGTATTCAGAACCAATTTGTAGCTCTTTTCTAAGTGCTAAGCTTTAATAGATATGCTGTTAATAATTAATCCTTTTCTTAAAGTGCTTTGATTTTTCTGATTCATATTCCACTAAGTATTTTTTTGGCAACTGAAAGCTTACTGAGCCAAGGTACAATTACAGTGCTGAAGGAATCATATTATATTCCAGTCCCCATGAGATGTCAATGAAAGAGGCTAGGCAGGTGTGCCGCCTTCAGCCTGCAAAAGAAGCTTGGCATTATTCATCTCATCATAAGAGGCACATTTAGCCCAAATTAAAATACCCATGCACACTGGTCACCACACACGCTATTCCACATACGAGTGCTTTTGTCAGTACCATTGCCTTTCTCACCTCTCCCCTGCCACTGCCTGCTCATCTCTGAAGATTCAGCCATCACTTCCTTGGAGAAGTCCTCCTTGATTCCTCCCCTGGCCCAGGCTTCCTTGGTAGCCTCCCCTCAGCTTTGCCTTAGCTGCCTCTGCTTTTTTGTGCACATGGTACCATGGTGATCCCTTTGTGGGTCTGCCGCCCCTATGGACTCCAAGCTTCTGCAAAGCATGGTCTATGTGAATGTGGAGCTTAAAACAGCTTCTCAGTACATGTTTTCTGAACAAAGCTGAGCTGAGCAGAGCAGACTGGCTGATAATTTATGAAGTCTAGATTATGCCTCCAGCAAAACTGCAAAAGGCAACATTTCCTCTAGCCCTGTGCTCCATGACCATTTCAGGACATAGCTGAACACTCATCTTATTTCTGTACAGTCGCCTGTGTGCCGACACGGCTTGCATTTTTCCTTTTCTTTTGGCTTTCTTCCTGTAAGAATTACACAATCTCCTGTCCTCCTCTTACCTCCTCCTCCTCCTCCTGCACTATACCTCCAGCTATGAAAAGCTATGAATAAAGAAAGACAGCTAGCACTTCAGGATCCTGTTACTGATTCAATACGTGCATACCTTTCCATGAGTCCTGCCGAGTTGCATTTTCTTGACAATGGCAATGCCAAATCAGCCTTGATTCTTTCCCATACAGAAAAATACAGACCTCAAAGGCCTGAAAGGGCTTGTGAGGCTCAATCAGACTTGCTCCATCCTATGGGAACACAGTGGATCACACATAGGCAAACCTGCCTTAGAGAAGCCTCTACCATCGGCTTCCTGTGTGTGATCTCAGGCCAGATACTGCATTTCTTTGCAGCTCTGTTTCTTCATTTCTAGAACAGGATTAATACTCTACATTACACAGTGTTTGGGGGAGGATGAATAAGATAATATTATGCAGACTCTGTCACCTAACGGTAAAAAAATGGGTAGAAATAATATTGTTTTTTATTTTGGTCTCCCCCCCGCCCCAAATTCATATGTTGAAGTTCTCACCCCCAGTTCCTTGGAATGTGACCTTATTTGGAGCTAGAATCTTTACAGAGGTAATCAAATTAAAATGAGGTCATCAAGGTGGGCCCTGATCCAGCATAACTGATGTCCTTACATAAAGGGGAAATTTGGCCATAGAGCCAGGCGCACAGTGAGAACGCTGTGTGAAGATGAACGGAGAGATCAGATTGGGGCAAGGAGTCTACAAGCCAAGGAACGCCAGATGTGGCCCACAATCCCCCAGGAGCTGGGGGAGCAGCTAGGAACAGGGTCTCCTTATACCTCCAGAAGGAATCGGCCCTATAAACCCTTGATCTTGGACTTCTGGCCTCTAGAACTGCAAGATGATAATGTCTGTTGCTGAAGCCTTCCAGTTTGTGGTAGTTTATGTTTGAAGATGCTCAAAGATGGAGATGTTAAACAAAAACCTAAGGCACTGGGACAGGTCCAGGAGTTACAGCCAGGCCAGCAGCGCCTTTCCACTAGAGCCCTTGGTTCAGCCAGTGGCTGAAGTGTCAGCTGCCACAGTCTCTACCCACGCCCCTCACATGCCACCTCCTGCAGCAGCGTCCCTTCCTCTTCACATCATCTCCCTGTTCCAAAGGACCTTGAGCACATCCTCCTCTCCTACCTGGCACTTCAGGGAGGAAGGACAGATGGCTCCTAGGGGAATTCTACTTTAATTGGTCTGGAGTGGGGCTCAGTTATCACTGCTTTAAGAGCTCTTTGGATGACCCTCACGTGCAGCTGGTGAGGATGTCTACATTAGACCACATGGCCCTACCTTGTGCCTTCCTTGTGGGTGTCCGCCATGCACCATCCATTGGGTGCTCCTGTGCGTGGGGAACAAGTGAATGGAGTCCCAGGTAACAGATGAAAACCAACGCACCTCCCCTGAGCATATGGCGCCTGCCTAGCAGTCAGGAGCTCAGACAAAAGCCGCTTAGCTGCCTGCCTCCATCCTCCCACCTCCCTCCATGCTCTGTGCTGCCTCACGGCCTCCTTCCTGCCTGGAATCCCAAATCACCTGGGCTTCACACCATGGAGGGCTGAGTCACTACATGGAGGGGTAGTTTCCATCCAGTTGTATTTTTTGTATTAATTCTATAGGTCAGTCACATTCTCATTAAGAGGGGACAACCCTCTGATATGGCCAGGGTTCTTTCTGAAATATAGAGTAAAAATAAATGAATAAAGAGAACCTCCCTGTTGAAAACAATTGAGTGTCTTTCCATTGCCTGTTTCAAGTAGTCCACCTCCCTTTGTGAACCATCGTACCCTGCTGCTGTCCTCAGCTGGTAATCATCCTAATTTTTTTCTTCTGTGCTGCAATAACCTGAGATATGTTGACTTACTTAATTTTCCTTCACCCACAACAGGCTTTCTCCTGCATCGGGGCTGTTGCTCTTGCTGTTCCTTCTGCCTAACTACCTGGGACTCTGTTTTCAACACTTAGTTCACGAATATCCTTCTCTGATCCCACTTCTTAAAATCCTCCATCCAGAACTGACTCCCAAGACAGGGCCCAGTGTCAGGGCTTCCTTCAGTCTCTTGGTTTGCTTTCACATGGCTTTGTCTGTGATGATGGATGACTATGGTCTCTCTCCCCAGTCCTCCAGAATCTTGAGAACTGTGGCTAGGTTCTCCTCATACCCGTATCATCCAGCACCTGGCACACAGAATGTGCTCAGCCTTATACGTGAAATGTCTGTCCAATGAATGAGTAAATAATATTAACTGATGTTTACTAGTGCTTCCTAGTTTACAAAGTATTGCCAATGACAAAGAGTAAGAGTGAAAGAGAAAGAAAGATTATGCAGATTTACGAGCTGTTCCATGCAGGGCTCTGGCCAGTCCTGACTCCATTTTAAATGAGTTACTGCTCTTTGAGGGCCTGCAATGGAAATATGGCTGTGAGGAGAGTGTGGTGGTTTTGCATTTTGACAAAAGAGGGCAAGTTTACACACCATGGTGCAGAGGAGCCAGCTTCATCCCACTGCAATTTGATTGATACTGTGACTTTGGTTAGTCTTCCCATCAAGCAGGAACCTTGAATGCTGGCATTTACAAGGGAAGGTCAGCAGAGTTAACAGATGTGCCTGTGGCCATGCAGAGAGGCAGGCTATGATGCTGCCACCAGTGAGTACGAACACCCTCCCAAAGAGGCCACATCCTGAAAGCAAAGGTGGTTCCCTTCCTATTTATTCATGCCCGATCTCTGAGGGAGTTTTAACCTCCATTTTGAGTTCTAAACCTTTTGCCAAGAATTCTGGTGAAGTCATTTGGCAATGGTGAGGCCCACACAGAAGGAGAACTGGCTTGCAGGCAGCCCTGAACAGGACCTCTTACCTTGGGCCCTAGAGAGGCTACTGGACCCATCATGAGTACATGTATTATGAGTCCTGTCAACTGTTCACTCTGCTTCAGCTCCTTAAAAATACCCAGCATGGCCCTGTACACCAAAGAGTATCTGAGACAGGTCTCAAACAATTCAGAAGTTTATTTTGCCAAGGTAAACGACATGACCAGGAGACAGGTCTGTTCCTTTCTCCAAGGATGATGTTGAAGGCTCCAATATTTAAAGGGGAAAAGAGGGCTGGAGGGGAAAGAGGGAGGGTATGGTAACATTACTGAATCCACATGTTACAAGTGAAAAGGAGCAGGTAGGAGAATCATCAGTCATGTATTTGTCTCAGGTTCAGTAAATCAGCACTTTACATAAGATAAGGTGAACACAGAGTAGCAACCTGTGGAGATATTTAACCCTTTATTTGTAGCTACCTGGCACGTTATGACTCTGGAGTTGTGTAACTTGCCATCTCTAGTCTGCCTGTGGCCCTCTTGCTTTTTCCTGCATTCTTTCCAGATTCCACATCCCTCTTTTGGTTCCAATCCTTAGTCAGCTTCTGTGGATCAACGACTTGATTTCAGATTAGCAATCTCAGGTTTTACCTTCAGTAGCCATTACACCACCTTCTACAGCAACCCTGCCGCTACCTCTCCCTGTAACACACCCAAAGGCGCATCTGTGGGTCTCTGCCTCATGGCTTCATAGCTGAAACCAAAAGTAAGAGGCTGCCCAAGCCTCTTTAAACCCTAGGTCTTCTCTAGTTTATTCCAGCCCAACCAGGTCTCTGTCTGGCAGGGAGATGGCTCTGACTCCAAGGCGTTATCTGCCCACCAGGTAGCATTAAGCCCAGGCTCACTGCCTAGTTCGTCATTCCTCCGTGGTAAATTGCCTCCATGTCTATGAAATGAGGAAGCCTCCACAGAGCCACTCTTCTGTTGTTAGAAGTGCTGATCATTGAGAAGCCCACAGCTAGAGAGGTGGCCCACCCTTTCCAACTGTGTTGAGTCTTCCTGTGTCTGTATTACTGACTTTATTGTCATCTCATTTTAGTTTTTTGCCTTACTCTGTTTTTTTCAGTTTCTTTCTAATTTTTAAATTCTCAAATCTTTAGGAAAGAGAGATGAAAATAAGTACATAACTTCAATGAAGGTATTAGAATAACCAAAAGAGAGACTATCCAGGACAATGAAACATGTTTTGTGTTTTATATGAGGTCTCCAAGATGAGAATTAATCTGAGGGTTTTTACGCTCTTGAAATTTCTCAGATAACCAAGGCTTTAAATCTTAGAAACAGGCACAGGGGGGAGGAGATTTAGAGGTTTCCAATCTAACATCTGAATTCTAAAGATAGGAATATAAAACCCAGGGGGAAAAATTCACCCGAAAGTCATGAGGGAATGTGTGTCAAAGACAACATCCTTTGCTGAATAACTCATTTGTTCATTGAGTACCTACCATATACCCAGAAGGTCAGGTCAGTGTAGAAAAGTGGTTGATAGAATGGACTTTGGATTTAGGTAGTCCTGAATGCAAATACCTATTTACATCTCATGCTCTATTAAGTCACTGCAGCAAGCTATGTAATCTGAGACTTAGCTTCCTTTCCATACAATGTGGATAGTAGTACTTACTTCAGAGGGTTGTCTTGATGGCAAAACGAGGTCCTACATTAAATCCATGTCATGTAGCTAAGCTCAATAAATGTCAGCTACATTTTTTGCAATTACCCAGCTCCAAGCACAGGGTTCTTCCCCCAGCATTATGAAGCAACAGAATGCAGAGTAATGTCTGTCAAGATATTTGGACTACAGAACCCAGGTTTTTATCTTGACTCTCTCAGCTTCAAACATAGGTATGTCCCAAATGAACTGCAAATTGGATATTATGTAATAGCAATTAACACAAGACAAATTTATTTTAAAGCAACAACAACAACATAAAGCTGGGCCACACAATTCAACTTAGTCCTAGAGAACCAGTGATTCCATTACAGGGAAAAGCCACACAGCAGACTGGGACTAATTGCATTCCACCGGTGCCAGGACAATAGATAAAAATAGATGGTTAAAATGCTCCTATTTGCCTCAGTAATAGCTACATACGTTTTGAAATAGTCACTAAACTATTAAAATGCTTCATAGGTAGCCTAGAATTGATTTTCTCACTGTATCTTCAGACAATCTACCACGTTAAATTAACCTACCAAAAAAGTAGCTGATGCAAATGTAAGAGAAAGAAACAGTTCTTTCAATCCTAAAATTAACTTGGAAAAATGAAAGATCCCAAATAGCCAAGGCAATGCTGAGAAAAAAAGAACAAAGCTGAAGGCATCATTATTTGACTTCAAAATGTATTACAAAGCTCTAGTAACCAAAACAGCATGGTAGTGGCATAAAAATGGACACATAGAACAATGGAACAGAATAGCGAGCCTACAGCCAACAGATTTTTGACAAAGATGCTCAATAAATGGTACTGGGAAAATTAGATAACCGCATGAAAAAGAATGAAATTAGATCCCTACGTCTCACCACATAAAAAGTCAACTCAAAATGGATTAAAGACTTAAATGTAAAACCCAAAACTATAAAACTAGTAGAGGAAAACATTGGGGAAACATTTTATTACATTGGGCTGGGCAAAGATGTTTTAAAATAGAAACTCAAAAGCACAAGCAACAAAAGCACAAATAGAAATATAGGATTAAATCAAACTCAAAAGCTTTTGTACAGCAAAAAGCAATTAGCAAAGTGAACAGATAATCTATGGAATGGTAAAAATACTTGCAACCTATACATCTGACAAAAAGGTAGTATCCAGATTATATTAGAAACTTAAACAACTCAACAACAACAAGAACCCAATTAAATACGGGCAAAAGACCTTAACAGACAGTTCTCAAAAGTGAACATACAAATGGCCAACAGGTACTTGAAAACACATTCAGTATAACTAATTATCAGGGAAATGCAAATCAAAACCACAATGAGATACAACCTCACCTCAATTAGAACGGTTATTATCAAAATGACAAAAGAAAAGTACAGTGAGAAAAATGAAGAAAAGGGAATACTTAAACATTTTTGGTTCGATTGTAAATTAATACCACCAGTATGGGAAACAATATGAAGATTACCTCAAAAATTAAAAATAGAACTACCATACAATCTAGCACTCCCACTACAGGGTATATATCTAAAGAAAATGAAATCAATATGTCAAAGAGATATCTGCGCTTCCCTGTTTATTGCAGTATTATTTACAATATCCCAGATATGGAAACAACTCCAGCATCCAACAATGAATGAACGGATAAAAATGTGTACATACATACAATGGAATACTAGTCAGCCATAAAAAAGAATGAAATCTTGTCATTTTCAAGAACATGGATGGACCTGAAGAACATCATGTTAGGTGAAATAAACCAGATACAAAGACAGTACCATATGATTTCACTCATTTATAGAATCTAAAAATAAAAATAAAACATTAGTATGGTAGAAGCAGAGAACAGTGGTACCGGCATCTGGGGAATGGACTGGGAAATAGGGAGAGGTTGGTCAACAGGTATAAAGTTACAATTCGGTGGGAGAAATAAGTTCTGGTGTTGTATAGGGTGATGATAGTAACAGTAAGGTATGGTATAACACAGAAGAGAGGCTTTTTGGTTTTGCCAGACTGGCCCCTCACCATCCATGAATATGCATGAGCTCTGCGAACTCTGCATTAAAGAGGCTCTGCCTCTTACCAGCCATGTGACTTTGGGTGAGTCTTTGAATCTCAATGTCCTCGTATTTGATGTGGAGAAAATAATACCCACCTTATTGGGATACTTGAGAGTTAATTATGACAAAACCTGTAGCTCACAATACACAGTAGGAGCTTAATAGTGGCTTATTCACTCCAGGCTCCATGTGTTTGCCTGTAGTTTGCTCTTCTAGAATGGGTTTCTTTGTACTCTGTCCATTTAAATCCCATCTATCATTCCAGACAAGTTTAAGGCAATAATTCCTCCAGGAAACTTTGCCTACCCTTTCTAGTCCACATAAATCTGGTACTTTTGGTTCATAGCACATTGTTAAGACTGTTCATTTATAATATTGGATTTAAAAACTAGAATCTAATCCCCAAACTATGGCAGCAGCCTGATATTGAGAGTGCTCTGCCAGTTCCCTGTTACTCCACAGGCATGCTAGACCAGCTCCTTACTCTACTGCTTGTAAATACCAGAATAAGCAGAAGATCAATTTTTTGAGATGATAGACTATGTCTTACTCTTCTTAGTAGCCTTAGAGTCTAGCACTGTTCCAGAATTCTAGCAGATCCCAGATGTATTAGTATCCTAGAGCTGCTATAATAAAGCAACACAACTGGGTGGCTTAAACAAGACATTTATTCTCTCTCAGTTCTGGAGACTAGAAGTCCAAAAGCAAGATGCTAGTAAGGTCACACTTCCTCTAAACCTTCTCAGGGAAGATGTCTCCCTGCCTCTTCCCATTTCTGGTAGGCCCAGGAGTTCCTTGCCTTGTGGCAGTGCCACTCCAATCTCTGCCTCTGTTATTACACAGCAATCTCACTATGTTTGTCTCTTTTCAAATCCTCACCAGAATCACACTTAACACCCATATTTCTATCAAAAGTCTCTTTGAGGAAATCTAGGTTTTTTTCTAACACATGCCTCAAAATTCTTCCAGTGTCTACTTATTATTCAATTCTGAAGCGAATTCCACATGTATAGGTATTCACTACAGAGCACCCCACTCTTGTTACCAATATCTGTATCAGTCAGAGGTCTCCAGAGAAACAAAACCAATTTTGTGTGTGTGTTTGTGTGTGTATGTGTGTGCATGTGCATATGTGTATACAGAGAGAAAATGAGAAAGACAGAGAGAGAGATTTATCATTTACCTTAAGGAATTGGCTCATGCAATTGTGGATATTGGCAACTCTGAATTATGTAGCATAGGCCAGCAGGCTCAACACTCAACAGGATTTTCTCTGCTGCAGTCTTAAGGTAGCATTTCTTCTTTTCCAGAAACCTCAGTTTTAGCTTTTAGGCATTAGGCCTTAAACTGAATGAGGTCCACCCACTTTATCAAGGCAAACTTTGACTTTACTTAAAGTCAGCTGACTGTAGATGTCAGTCATATGTACAAAATATCTTCACAGTAACATCTAGACTAGTACTTTACCAAACAACTGAGTGCCATAACCTAGCCAAGTTGACAATTTAACCATTACACAGGGTTAGGAATGGTGGTTAAATTTGACTTTGCCATTCAGTAATTCACTTGGAATTATTCAGAATTCATAACACTTTTTAGTTCTTCAACTGTAAAAAGAGAAGTTCGGAGCAGACTCTAGGATCTCAGCAAGTTTCAAATGCTATAGTTTATACTATGTATGATTCTAGGTTGTCCTGACTTGCTCCTCTTCCTCTAGGGTCCCTCTGCCCTTCAGCAATCTATTTCATGGCCACTCCCATCCAAATCTCTATCCTGGAACCCAATTCCTCCTTGAAGCACAATTCTAAGCTAATATCATTGGTTTCAGAGGCATGGGGTGGGGAGCCTTGATGTGCATTATACCAAACATGCCATTCTCAGTGGAAAGAAAACATATCTAGGAAAGGTATTCAGTTAGTTGAGACGAGAAATAATGTCTGCATGTATGATACATGCAGAATAACAATAAAATGCTTTGTTGGGCATAAGCTGGAAGCAAAAACTGAAGGCCTTCAGAACATAAGAGTTCCAACCCCATGAGTCGTTTGAGTTACCTGAGGAACAAATTGGACAGATACAGAATGATGTGGTGTAATGAGCACACACAGATGCCACTTGAATCCTGTACATATGGCAGCATTTTTCCAGACATCTTATTTTCTCTAGCCTCAAAGTCTTCCTGATATTACAAATTCATGCTGTGATTTTTTAGTAGAATGAAATTACAGTAGCTCAAAATTATACCAATAATTATATTCTGCTAGATGAGAATCATTACATGTTCCAAGTTGCTAGCAGGGCCTCTAGCAACAGTCAGGAAATCATTTTCTTAGTGCCAAATAATTAGGTAAAGCATTTTAGCAAAACAGTTAAGAGGAGAGGCTGAGAGGTCATTCACACCTGCGGAATTTTGTCTGTCATCCATTAGCTCTGTGGTCAAGAGTTCAGTTCTCCAAGTTTCACTTTATTTGTAAATTGGAAATAACAACATGCCCATCTCATAGAACTTTGAGGATTAAATGAGAAATATATTTATACATATATTGTAAAGCATATCACAAAAAGATAGTGCATCAGAAAAATCGACAAAATGAAATGGGAAAACTCTTCATCGGGGCTCCCTGAAAATTCCCTATGTAGGAGTTCAGGTTACTGTTCAAAAATATTAACTTTTTTCTCCCTATTCTCATCAGTGGACTAATTCTCTGCCCCTTGAGTCTAGAATTAGTCATGTGCCCCACTTCGGCCAATGAGATGTTAGATGTGACATAAAGTATGACATGGGCTTGAGAAGCAGGTGCAGTTTTGGGCTTGCTCTCTTCTGCTTGCTATTACCTTGAGTAAAACTCACTCAGGCTGGCCTGCTGATCCCAGGAGAGGATTAGAGACACACAGATCAGAGCCCATCCATGATGAGTTGACCCCAGGGGACTTGAAATAGCATGTATAAATCCAGCAAAATGAGACCCTCAGTTGACCCATAGAGCCAGGAGAAGGAATGACTGTTGAGTTAGGCCATTAAGTTTTGCAGTGCTTTGTTAAGCAGTAATTTTGTGATATTAACTAACATCTACTCTGTGTATATTGTAATCATATATCACAGTTTACTCAGCACAGACCTAGTTTAAACCTACTGTTTCGTGTCTCAACTATTTTACATTGTCCATTATCTGTTTTATTTAGACAGAGTAATAATTATTTGATGCATTGAAATGAATTAAGTTGGATTTGGTAGACCTTCACTTGGCACTTAAAAATTCCTTTATGATCTATCTAGTGAAGTTGGAATGAGTGCAGTTAAGAGACCCCACTTCAACCTATGATTAAATCCGAAAGATGACCAAAAATAACATCTCTTTTCCTGACCCTTTCCAGACACACTGTAACCAACACTTCTTTTTCAAATGAAAGTATGTAGGAGACTTGCAAATAAAACAAAATGTGCTCGAACACTAGCATATAGGGAGAACTAACTCTTCCCGGTCTTGAGTAGTAGTGAGAGAAGTATTTCAGCTGCTGCTGCCAGTCATCTGGTATACTACCCACTGGGCCAGGGCCATAGTGAAGCTTGAAAGTTTCACAAAGTTCCTAGGCCACAAGTCAGATGGCATGCATAGGAAACAAGTAAAATAGAGGTTAAATGTATACAAAGTATAAAAAAAAAAAGATGCCAATTATTATGTAATGCAAATCTACAGACTTTTTAAAAGATTTTATTTGATAACACTTTTCTTTTGCTATTAATCATGTTAACATCAAAACCTAAAAAGTATAATTAACGAAAAGTATAAATTGCTGTTTTTCAAGAAAATGAATCATGACATGGCAAAAAATATTCCTCAATGCTTTATCTTTTACCATGGATGTTGTTGTGATATTACTAACTGTAGGGAAACTGAAAGACCAATGGTGCTGAAAAAATACCAGTATCTATTTCAAAATTATTTTAAGGAAGTGCCTGCCAATTATTATTTAACATATGATGTGGCAGAAGGTGAGATTACAGTCATTCTACAGAGCAAGACTTTGCAGTTAGATCAAATTATTCCTTAAATTAATTGTACTCACTTTTAAAATTAAGTATTTTTGAACCTGAACCAAGTGTAAAACTATAATTATTAATATGTCAGTTTTACTAGTAGAATAAGTTCATACAGGGTTAAATAATTTCAGTTTTATTAAAAAATCCTAAAAATAGGAAGTCAGATTAATTTCAATAATAAATTTTTGTTTTTCCATTTTATGGAATCAAAGTAAAGCTAATTGCATGTTAAAATGAATTGAAAATTCAATTAAAAGTTCAATATCAAAGATCAAATTATGTGTTTTTATGATGTAATATAAATACAAAATTAGCAAATCTATGGAACAGTCTGTCCTTGGAATTTCTTGTGAGATAAAACTGACAATAAAATTCAGACAAGCTGAAATAATCTGCCAATCAAAATAAAGTCTGTCATTGTCAAAACATAATATATATATATATATAGAGAGAGAGAGAGAGAGAGACATATCAACATCTTAAGCAACTAAATTACAAAATTTTTGACAAAGCTAATGTTGAATATTTTTATAATCAGTGTGTGTGTGTGTGTGTGTGTGTGTGTGTGTCTACCTTCTTTGTTCTTCTCTGATCAGATTTTAGAAATTTTTGATTTATTCAGAACTACTCTGTAAATCAATCTAAGTGCCCTGCAATGCCATTAAACGTTTTGTTAACAGGTCTCTAAATTTGTTCATATTTTATTCAGAATTGGTTGGGAATCTTTAATCAAGGTATTCAGCAAGTGGAGGGCACCCTTTGCCCAAAAATAAACAATAAAAAACCCTGCAGCTCTTGAAGCTCTTAACAAGTTGTAATTATTAAAACAAAGCTTGCAAATAACAGGATATTCACCTTTGTCCCTGCAAGAGAAAGGGAAGACCTGAATGATGAGAAAAATGTAAGTGTTGTACAAGTAAAAATGTAAGTGTTGTTCTAATAAAAGATTGAAGGAGGATAGGTGCTATGAATGGAAGCAAAGATAGGAACTGGGACGCTATTTGATGTGAAATATGTACACTTTTCAGTATGAAGAAAATTATTAAGAGTATCTTCTGCCAGTAGAATTTGTTCTAATCCTACCAAATACTTCAGCAGCCATAGAGAATGTTTTCGCAATTTAAAAAATAGGATCTATAGAAATGTGTCAGTTGAATGTGTCAAATTTCAAAATTATAACTAACATATTTTTCTTAAAAAATATGTAATATCAATTCTTTTTATACAAATGTCACTCCCCTCCCGATTTGCCCTTGATCTTCAACTCTTAAAAAGTCCAATATTTGGGTTAAGAAAGTTCTGAGTAAGTACCTGCCATGGCAAATTGTGACAGTGTAGGGTTTTGACGTGCTTCCTAGGTGCTACTTACATATTATTAAGTGCTCTCACTATTCACATTTAATTAGAGGAACCTCCTTTAGATTAACTAGCAAAAAAATTCAAAAAGCTGGCTAAAAACGAGTTGCTCTTTTGTGTTCACAAATCAAAAGTAGTTTTAAAAATCTGACTTTAAAGCCATATCATTACCTGTGTGCTAGCTACCAGCTAGCCAGAGAACCGTATCACAAGTCACAACACTTGTGTCAGGCCTGTTCAAATTCTGTCACCCTGGTCTATGGAAAAGTGACATGTTTCGGGGTCTTTGCTACAGAATGCAGAGATAGAATGTCAGAGCGAAATGGTCACAAAGAGTTTTAGATAATGTTATGATTATTTTCTGGCACAAACACAAGGGATTTCAGTATTTCCTCATTGTTCAAGGTGACTCTGACTAGTCTCCAGCAAGTAAACATGTTACAAAGTCTTTCCCATAAATGATGAGTCATGTATGGCTAAAGAGAACTTCCCTACTGCATTCTTCTATTAATCATTTGCATCTTTATTGGAGATTTAACCATTAATGCTTCAAGGTTAATACCTTTTAAAAAATACCGCAGATGAGGATGCTGAGGTCAATTTAATGTGGCAATGCATAAGTTATGTGTGTCTTTGGATCCTAAGACATATTTCCTAGTTATAAAACACACATATTCCAAAGGTGTTTTATATTCTATAATCCCAAATATATTGCAACTAAAGAGGGCATTTAAAGATGAAAATCCAGTAGCAATTCATTCATGCAACCCTCAAGACTTGACCTTCTAGGTACAATCTCAACAGTTGTGAGCATTGTAATTACAGTTTTCACATGGTTGTGATCCTTTTCATTGGAGAAAACATCTCTACATATATCACTTCCTTGGATTTGCTAAGTCACCTGTGAGTAGGACAGACCAATGTTACAATTCTCCTTATATTTATATGGACAAATAAATAAAATGAGCTACATTTCAGTTTTTCAAGTTTTACTCCTGAAAACAACTGAATGGAAAAGTCAAGATAAACTCACTTCTCTTCTCTACCCAAGGCCAATGTGACTGTGAAAAGTTACTAGAATAATGCTGGAAGATTAAATATCTAATTACCCCTGTTACATACTTTCCTTGTGCCAGACACTAGGATCAATATTTTATATGAATTCCCTTATTTTAATCTAGCTAGCAACTCTATGCATAGATATTATTTTCATTTTTGCAAATGAAGAAACTGATTCATTGACTAGGCAAAAATCATAGGCTAAAAAGTTATAAAGTCATTCTTTTAGTTCTGGGCAGTGAACTGCAAAACAGTGCTTTTATTTGCTGTGCCATATTGCATTGCATAATCTATAAATATTACCTCAACTTGAAGAGAGAATTCTGAGATATTTATGAAGCTTAACATTTGAGTCTAAAGTTTATCTGGATAGTTAAATGTCTAAGAATTATTGAAAAAGATAGAGAATAAAAGGAAGACAAATGTATACACAGTCATGTATACTGTGTGAGTGGCAAGGCAACTGAAAGGTAACTGAAGATTCCAAAAAATTACCCACTCATTATGAGTACTTTGTATATGACGAAGTTGATATTTCAAAATGTCAGGGAGCGAATATTCACAAAATGAGGCAGAGATATTAAGTATCCAACTTGGAAAAAAATAATCAGGATGGAGCCATACTTCACACCATACAAAATTTTACATTTGAAATTCTGGATGCAATATGGGCATAAATTATTTATTTAATACATATTTATGATACACCACTATTACCTAATGCTACATAAGACAGCACTGACCTATTTCCAAAATGATTCTTAGGTCCAGTTGGTCATTTCAATAAAATATATTCTCCTGAATTACAATTTTTTTTTATTCAGCAAACACAAAGTACTTTCTCTGGGTCATGCACTAGGATTGCAAAGCTAAAAGGCATAGTCTCTGTCCTTAATTACTAACTCTGTGATTCTTCTGTATTTCCCATGACACACAGTTAATTCTGTCTGGTGTACAAAGAGTTTTGAATGCTCGTTGATAGCTAAGAACTTTGCTATACCCCAAACTTAAGGAAGAAGAGGAGGATCAGGACAAGGAGAAGGGGGAGAAAAAGGAGAATGGTAAGGAAGGAAAGAAGGAAGGAAGGAAGGAAAGAAGGAAGGAAGGAAGGAAGGAAGGAAGGAAGGAAGGAAGGAAGGAAGGAAGGAAGGAAGAAAGGAAGGAAGAAAGAAAGGAAGGAAGGAAGAAGGAAGGAGACTATTAATTAGTCTCTGCATTTAGAAAAAGTACATTGTGGTTGGAAAGATATACAGGTAAATTATTTCAATATAACACAAGAGGTCCCCCCAAAGATGTTATGTGTGACTATTAAGTATGCACAGAGAAAGGATGCTTAGCTGAAAGTGGGTGTCCAGGAAGACTTCCTCAAGGTCATGATGCTAGAGCAGAATTCTAAAAGCTCACAAAAGTCAAATAGTGGAAAAAAGAATTGGCACACACTGGATAAATACATATTGAATTGATTGAAAAAATAATGAATGATTGAATGGATGAATAAGTAAATGGATGGAGGAATTCAAAATGTCTTAACAAAGTTTCTGGACTTTAGGCTTTTAATGACCTGCTGGAGAGAAGAGTCAGAAACATAAGAACTCAATTATTTCCCCAGAAGAAATCTGAAAATAGGTTTTTAGTTGGCATGCTTTTGGCTGCACGAAATAGAATACATGACTACATGTGGCCCAAACAATCAGTGTTTGTAAATGAATCTCTAAACACAAAAATTCTCAAGATACGAATCCAGTATTTCGCAGCTCAATTACACCAGACTTCTGGGCAACAGCTCTTCAGTACTCCTGGCTTCTCTTTGTGGTCTCAAGATGCTGCCGAAAGCTTAGGCATCATATCCTTCCACGACAATATACAGAACAGGAATGGGGCTTCTCCCCACAAACCCCTCACTTCTACAGGAGAGGAAAATCTTACCCAGATTGAATTTACCAGATTGAAAACGTTTCCCAGATTGAATTTCCCTAAGTTCCATTGGTCAGGATTGACTCATATTGCCTTGCTTATTTGCATGGAAGGCCAGAAACATAAGTATCTGGCATTTCAGCTTCTATGGAGAGAATTGGCTTTGACCATTCATAGGTGGGAGAATGGCTGCTGCTTATGCAAACAGCACTGCCTGCCATATGAGCTAGATGAATACTGAAGAGAAGAATTACTGACATATACATACGGTGCTCCTCCACATGCTAAGGCAACACAAGTGAACATCAGTTCCTACATATGAAACCATGATAGTTTCAATGTGTTCTATAACTTTCACCATTTCTTGTGCTTCTGTCATGCAGAGATTCTCCTCTAGCAAAAGAAGTGACTGGTTTTACACCCTATATCAATTCTGAGAAAATCAGTGACCCCTTTGTCTTATCCCTTATATAAACTCCAAGAAAATCAATGACCCCTTGGTCTTATACCTTATATCAACTCCAAGAAAAACTCCAACCCCACTAGAAAGATGAAACAAAGAGATGGACATCTATGACATGCCAGGTTCTTTACTAAGAGTGTAATACACATCATCTCATTCAGCCCTTACATGGATCCTGACACAGGGATTAAAAGGAAACTAAGGTTCACAGGGTCAAGTACTTTTCTCAAGTCAGAATACTGAGAGATCCTATAGCTAGATGTGCATTCCTGGCCTGCCTGATGGTAAACAGCATCCCTCTGTTAGTACATCCACATGTCAGAGGTGATTTCATGTATGTCTGAATATGCTGAACATTCTACTTTTGTGAGCACTCCTGCTTGTAAAACTTATGAACAGTGACAACAGGTAGAAAATGTCTCTTTTGAGTCCCTCCTTGCTTATTTATTACTTAACACTTTAGATCCCATTTTCATAGTCCAAGAAATTTACACATTGTGCAATGACAACTATAAATCATATTCAAAATGACTTCTAGAACTAAAATACCAAGTATTTGTCTGGGGTTTACAGAAGTTTTCATTTGAAAGAGTTACATAATTTGTTTTGACTCTTACACATTATTTGTTCAACAGATTTTCACTTCACATGTACCATGCATCATGCTCTATACACATGTAGATGTTTATAAATGCTGATCTGTGATCAGCTTCTAATTCAATAAATATTCCCTGATTATCTATCATAGCACCAACATCATGCTAGATTCTCACGGGTTAAACAAGTAAGCAAAACCTTGTCCTTACACTCAGAAATTCTGTTAGTTGAGAGTCATTCTTCAGCTATTCCAGAAAAAATATTTGTCCTGCTTTTTTCCCTAACTCAGAAATGAAATTTATAAAAGCATAAAACGTGTGCTGGTTTTTCTGTTTTCACCCACTCTAGATCCCACTCTCCACCCTTCTTCTTTGCTCTTCTCTGTGCCACATGAGGCCAACTCCTGTGGACAGCCTACTTCCCTTCCTGAATGGCGTCCAGTTGGATTCATTCAATGAGCAGCACCAGGGAAATATGATAACCTTCAGGTCACTTCTTCTTGGCTCCGTTCTTGCTTAAGACTGTGTTTCTGGCAGGGGCTTCCTCCTCCCAGGAAGATGGCTGCTTCCAGGGTGGGGGGCGAAGGAAGGCTCTCCTCCAGAGATCTGGTTCTCACTGGGTTCCAGTAACACCATTTTCCCTGGGTGTCTTGACCATGGAGATGTCATAGCAGAAGCTTTTACTCATCTCTGGGTGCCTTACTCTTCCTTGTTTGTTCTCTTAACTAGCATACACATCTGTGGAGTCCCTTTATTAAAATATCTTCATCCAAACCACCCAGGGCAAATTCTGTTTCTTGCTGGGACTTGAAGTAATCAGAATATCAGAGCTGATGAAAAGTTAGAAATCCAATCTCTGTTTTTTATTTTACAGGAATGGAAACTCTGGCTCAGAGAAAGTTTCACTTGCCAGAGGTCACTCAGTCCCTGGGAAGGATGCGAACCAGCTCACCTGGCTCTTCAGAACATGCACCCCAGACCACCCCCAAGGATGTGACCTATTCCTTCTGTGGAATCTGATCTTCCAAACTTTAGACAATGGCTCCTTCTGCAAGCTTTTGAGCCTGCAAGCTAAGGACATGAATGAACTGAGTCATCCCCACAGAGCTTCATTAATTTTAAGGCAATTTAAGATTTCTGAGTCATAGGTTTCAGTCATTTAGATTTTCCCAGCTGGTACTGTACTTGCCCACACACACTTTTCTTTAAAGATTGCATCTGTCTAGATGTGTGGCTCTGCCCACCCTTCCTCAGTTTCTGAGAAGAAACCCGACCTCATAGAGTGCTGCATGCAGGGCTAAGGCATTTCCATTTGCCACGTGCATTAGAGTCTTTGCCTGAGGGATTAACGGGATTAGCAGTCTGCAGCTTGATCCAGACTCTATCCACCAGAGACATGCACAATTCCAAATTCTATATCCAACACAATATTTTACCCAGTCTCCCAAGAAAATTCAGTTATGCCATATGGTGACTCCACTCACTGAATAATATTTAGCAACTTGATGAACAAGGACTGAATCATATCTTAACCACCTTGGCCAAATATTGTTTTATATAGCAACAGTATTAGTAATATATATGTTTTATTTTTTACACTAGTACTTCCTGCTACGCCCACTGAAAATTAAGAGCTAGACCTCACTGGAAGTAGACTACACAATAAAAGAGTTCTTGCTCATTAGCAACCTCCAATTCAATATTGCATTGTATGTATGATACATTCAGAATGTCTGCTTTTTCCTTCCTCCAGAACAGCTGCTGGGATTGAGCAATAGTCTCCCAGGGTAACGCAGCAGGGAATCCTGGGGCATTTCCCAGACACTGAAAACAAAGGACATGTATCCATGGGGAGGATAGGGCTTCGGCTCTCTCCCTCCCACCAAGAAGTTCTCCATATCCTCAGTATGTGGGGGAGAAAATTAGCAAGCCTCTGAGTGAGCAGCCCCTGTGACCCAGGGATTTTAAGAAAGTCATTTTCCTCCCTGAGCCTCAATTCAACTGTTCAACAGGGATAATAATGGAAACCCTTTATAAACTGTAATACAACATGCAAATGCTAGGTTGGTCATTTACAATGTGCAGATTCTGTTAAAACTGTACATACATGCAACCATGAGGAAGATGCAATCTGTATCTTCAACCATCTTACAAGTGGAAAATAGAAACTTGTGGAGATAATAGAGATAATTTCAACAAAATACAACTTGGCTAAGATAGAGTTATGAAAAGTAGAGAGACTCTCAGGTCAACATGAAAGTTCCTGAGGTTGCTAGTGCCCAAGAAGAATCGTGAATGATCAGCAAGATTGATAGAGGCTATAAGAATATTTATTCCCAGCAGCCAGGGGCATAAGCATTAGTTACTAGTCAGGATAATGCATGGCCCAAAGTGGCAGGAAATAAGGCCATATTTATAGCAATTAAGAAATATTAGGTATTATTACTGTAGGGCTTTCTGAAAATCCAAAAAAAAAAGGGACTTCTGAGACAGTCTCATGCTAAGGCTTCAGCAACTCTTCTCACCCCACCCTGTGGGGCCCCTATTGTGCCCATCTTCTGGGAAATTGTTGTAAAATGCTCCCTTGATTTATTACTGAGTATAAAACTAACCCAATACTTACTGATGTAAAACAACTTACTTATTTATATCATGGTTTTGTGCAGCAGGAACTGGGGCAGATGGCACACCCTGGGGTCACTTAGTGATGTTCTGTTGGTTGCTGGTGCTGCTGGAAGTATTGAGATGGTTTCATTACCATGCCTGGAGCCTTGTCAGTTGGTTGGAAGCCTGGGCTCTACCAGGCCCATCTCCTTCTTCACATATTCTTGGGGACTTTCCTGCTAATTTCTCTGGCCAGGTAGCTGGTTAGACTTATTTCCTGCCACCTCGAGGCTTCAAGACACTAAGGCAGAAGTTTCTAGGTCTCTCCAAGGCAAAGCCTTGGACTGGCCATATGTCATATCTGCCATTTTCTATGGGTCCAAGCAGTCTCAGGTCAGTGCAGATTCAAGTGGAAGGAAATAGACTTCGCTTTTTAATGGGAGAAGTGTCAAGTATGTATGGCTGTCTTTACTCTGGCACATTTATCTCTCCACTTATGGTCACCCTGTGTATGTAAGAAAGGCTTTTGATTCCTGTGAGAGTAAACAAAAGAAAAAAACTCCAGTAAAAAAAAACAGTGCAGCATAAAAGAGGCTTCTGTACTTCTTTTGTGAGTTCCTATATGACCCACTATCCTGTGTCCAGCACCTAGCACAGTGCTTGGCACACAGAAGGCAATCAATCCACAGAACTTAGCTGACAGGATTTTGCTACTATATTGTTTTGTGAGTGAATTTCTCACACTGAACCTTCCAGGAAAGGTGCCAGGGGAATCTTATTGCAAAACTAGCAGTTTATTGGGTTGACAAAGAGAACATTCAATTAAAAAGATTTTCAGAACACAATGGAATCATTTTAGTTGTGAAATGCGAGCTTAAAAGTTATCATTTTGAAACATCCAACAAGCATTTCAAGACTCCATGGCAAGATCCAACCCCCTGTACACAGGCACAGATAGAGAGAGGGTCCTTGTTGGGCACAGAAAAGCAGAGGACCCTGTGTAAATCCCAGGATTATCTGCCCCAGTAAAAAGCCCAGGCTCTGTCCCTAGTGTCAGGCATCTAAAAGAATGCTACATATTGATTTATCTAACAAACAGTGATGACAACCACCATGTGCCTATCACTATCCTAAGCACTGTGAGTATAGAGGGAAATAAGACAGGCTCTACATCTCAAAGACCTCTTGTCTCCAAATTAGAAAATTTTCTGCCCATTATTAGAGTCCAGGGAAATATTTGGATGTTATGAGGTGGTAGACTAAGATGGTGAGGGGCAGAGAGGCAGAGTCAGCCCACTACCCAGCCATGGAACCACTATGCCAGAGGGAAGAATCTTCACAGTATTAGGGAGATACCAAGTGTCTCAGTGTTATGTCAGTAGCTTTTAGCTTCTGCCTCCTTCCTGTTAAATATAATAATCTCTACCCCAAAATTAGCCTAGAAGAGGGTGTGGCTTCTATTTTGTTTATACTCTCTCTCTGGTTCTTCTCACATTTGCCCTGGATAAAATAAGCTGCCATGTGTGGGCTGACCTGTGGAGAGGCCCATGTGGTCAGGAACTGAGAGTGGTTTTCAGCCAACATCCAAGAAGAAAATGAAACCCTCAGTTCAACAACTTTCAAGAATCTGAATTCTGCTAGTAACTACCTGAGTGACCTTGGACGCGGGTCCTTCCCCAGTTGAGCCTTCAGATGAGTGCACAGTCCTGGCCTACATATTGATTACATCCTTTTGAGTGATTCTGAGGCAGAAGACTTAGCTAAGCTATGACTGGATCCCTGACCCACAGAGATGATGATTTGTTTTAAGCCACTAAGTTTTGAGGGATAACTTGATATGTAGCAATATGTAACTAATACAAGTGTATAAAAGAAGAATACAATTCAACTAGCTCAGCTTCCAGTCTACTGCACTTTCTACCACCCCATGTGATTTCTGGCTCATAAGGATCTTTCATCTAGACACCACGGGAACATCTGGCTAGAGGAGTGAAGTCCTAGGGTTTTATTTCAAGAACTACATGTTTTCATGGTCTGACTACAGCCTTGTGTTTGTTCTCTGTAGCTTCTGTCTCTACCTCAGACAGACCTAACTGCTGTTTCTTATCTCAGCAGACATGTGTCTTCCTGCCTCCAGGGCTTGGCACACTGTCTTCTCTTAGAAACGCTCTTCTATCTTGACCTGCTGATAGTCTACTCAAATTTCAAGGCCAGTTCAAAAGTGTTCCTTCCTTGTCTTCCTGGCTGGCAAGATTCTTTTTCTTCTCTGAATTTTCCATATATATATATATATATATACACACACACACACACACACACACACACACACACACACACACACACGTACATATATACACACACACGATATATATATATGCCCTACTCTGTGACAAGGGGTATTCTCAAGGATAAAATGGCAAATAACATTCCCTGCCTTCGTTTATTTTATATTTGATAATTAATTGTAGTGTCTACTGTTGGCTTTGCAGTAGAATTACTTTATGTAAATTTCATGTACTGCAACTCAATTATAAATTCTGAGGGCAGTGATATGCACAGCCTCTGTGATGTCTATAGTAACAGAGTCCCAAAGCAGAGTAACTGTTTGTTATGGACTGAACTGTGACCCACCACAAATTCATATCTCAAAGTCCTAACCCCCAAAATGATTATATTTTTGGAGACAGAGCCTATAAGGAGGCAAGTAAGGTTAAAATAGATCATAAGGGTGGTTCCTAATCCATAGGACTGGTGTCCTCACAACAGGAGGAAGAAATACCAGCGATGCTCAGGCACTGACATAAAGACCCTAGGAGGACCTAGCAAGGAGTCAGCCATCTGTAAGCAAAGGACAGAGGCCTCAGGAGAAACCAAACCTGCTGACACCTTGACCTTGGACTTCCAGCCCTTAAGAACTGTGAGAAAATACATTTCTCTTTAAACCACCCAGACTGTGCCATATTGTTATGGCAGCAGAGGCAGAATAGTGCTGTCATTGACAAGACTGAGCCAAGCAGTGTAGTTGACTAAGTAGATTCACAGTAGCATGACAAAGCTATAGGCCAGAGGTATCCAATCTTTTGGCTTCCCTGGGCCACACTGGGAGAAGAATTGTCTTGGGCCACACATAAAATATACTAACACTAATGATAGCTGATGAGCTTTTTAAAAAAAGTTTCGTAATGTTTTAAGAAAGTTTACAAATTTGTGTTGGGTTTCATTCAAAGCCATCCTGGGCCACATGAAGTCCGTGGCCACGAGCTGGACAAGTTTTCTATAGGCCATGGGCTCAGACACATCTGAATTTCGATTCTGTCTCTACCCAACAAAAGTTACTCATTGTTGTTGAACCACAGTTTTTCTTGTCTATAAAATGGGGTTAATCCTCCCTGTCTTTCACTGTTACCACAAGGAAGATATGAGGTAGGGTTTGCAAAGTGCTTGTCATAAACTAAATGCAGAAAAATGTATTACCTCCTCCCTTCCTTCTTTACTCCTCCCTAGGGAGAGAGATGGAATCAGGAAGATGGCCAGGCCAGACATTTGGAGCCTGTGACAAAAGGAAAATCCATCATACTGATTCACTCTATTTATTTAAAATCTCGATGGGTTTTTCATCAGAGATTTATATTTAATAAATATAAATATTTATTAATATTTATTTTTAAATATATATTTTTATATATTAATATATTTATTTGTAAAAATATGGTGTGAAAATATTTGTCTTGATTACTGATGTTTTTTAGCTCTCCCTTTCAATTTTTGTACCTGAAACAAGTGCCTGGCTCTCCATACCCTAGTTGGGATCCTGGATATCTAACTAATCAAGAAAGCCTCCTTTGGTCTGAGTGCAAAGCTAACCAGGATTCTTTTGTAATATCCTTAACTCCAAGAGTCCCTGTATCCCAGATGGTGGCAGACTCTGGATGGAACACTTTGGTCTGCAATGCAGAACCATTTTCTCATCATTTGGGGACTTAGGGCTTTTCTTATAGCATCAGGGTAAAACTTTTTTCTTTTTCTTTTTCTTTCTTTTTTTTTTTTTTTTTGTCTGAGATGACCTAGCAAGGGACCCTGGCAGGAGGGGAGATGAGCTTCCTACAATGGGATGCTTTCCTAGTCTCATGTGTGCTTTGCCTGTGTTTCCCTGAGGAATTTTAGTGAACTTGGAGAAAAGGAACATGTTAGCAGCACGTGGGGCTGGCCTGGGAGAGGCTCTGCCAGCTCCTGATGAATCTCCATTTTCTGGCTGAGAATCCTTGTCATGCCTTCTGTCTGCCATATCTGTATGTTGAGGTTTCTGCCTCTCCCACCAGGCTGACAGCAGCCAGAAGACACGAGATCATAGCAGATCTTTAACTTTCTTGCCTTACACAGGATCCATGAGGAGAAAGAGGCAAGAGGAGAAAGAGAGAAAAGAGGAGAGGGGAGGTGTTAATTAGGATTCTCCAGAACGACAGAATTATTAATAACAGGATATATGTATACATGAAAGGGAGTTTATTAAGGAGAATTGACTCACACTATCACAAGGTAAAGGAAGTCCCATGACAGGTCATCTGCAAGCTGAGGAGGTAGGAAACCTGTGGTGGCTCAATCTGAGTCCAAAAGCCTCAGAAGTAGGGAAGCCTTCAGTCTGTGGTCAAAGTCCCGAGAGACCCTGGCAAACCACTGGTGAAAGTCCAAGAGTCCAAAGGTTGAAGAACCTGCAGTCTGATGTCCAAGGACAGGAAGCATCTAGCATGAGAGAATGATGAAGGATGGAAGACTCAGAAAGCCAGCTTATTCCACCTTCTTTTGTCTGCTTTGTTCTAGCCATGTGGGGCTGGCAGCCAATTGGACGCTGCCCAACTACATTGAGTGTGGGTCTTCCTCTCCCAGTCCACCGACTCAAATGTTAATCTCCTCTGGCAATACCCTCACAGATACACTCAAAGACAATACTTTACCAGTTATCTAGGCATTCTTCAATCTAATCAAGTTGGCATCTAGTATTAACCATCACAGGAGGAGAAAGAGAAGTTTAACTAATGTGTCTATACTAATATTGGCCGTGGTGGTGGTGAGAGCCGACACTCACTGCCAACCAGACAGAAAGTGAGCACTTTACCTGTGTGCCACCTAAACCTCACAATCAACTCTATGAGGTCTGTAGTATTGTTGTCATTTTAAAGAAGCCAAAAATAAGATCTAAGGGTATTATATAGTTTACCTAAGGCCATACAACTACTGAACTTCAGAGGAAGTGCTTAGGCAAATGCTTGGCCTATTTAATGATAGTTGGTTGACTTTTGCATTCAGCTTTTTTCTAGATGTGGTTTCTGCAGGGTCTGTCAGAGATCACACCTTGGAGTCACTGAGCAGCTGCGCTATTTAGAAAGCTGTTTACTTCCTGGAGTCAAAATCCTGTCTAACTCACATTTGTTAGTAAGCTCTTTTATTGAATCATGAGAAATTTGAATGATATCAAATTTCATATTGTCCAGAATGTAGCAATTAGATACAGTTTTTAATTGCCTAAATGAAAAAAAAATGAAATCTGTTATTTGTCTACATTTTTGTATTTTATTAACCACAAAAGCAGGTGTAAATATTTGTAATGAGAATGTGGAGATATGGGTGAGCTATATTATTTATTCCATCCATAGTCTACTGAGTAGATTACATGGAGCTGAGACTCCATGCTACACTTGCTGTACTACAGTCCACGTGAGGATCCAGGACTCATAATCAGAAACCACTATTCTGTAGATGTCACCTTTTTGTTCAGACATGCTTTCCTGTTTTGCAATGGTTAATGTTGTATTCACATGAAATTTCAGGCACAGGGCCCTGGTGCATGATCCAAAAATTATCTTAGATTTAGAATCCTATTTGGACACAGAAGGTAATAAAAAGTGGAGGAAAGGGGGCAAAAGGAGAAAGTGCAGGGGAAGAGAACAGGGAGTGCCGGGAAGGAGAACCGTATGATACAAAGATCGCAGGATTTTCCACTAGAATGACCAGGTTCGTGTTCATGGGCCAGTAAATTTCTTGAGGCTCAGGTTTCTTCTACTGAGGCTAATAATAAAACCTCTTTTAAGGAATTGTTGTTTGGATTAAAGAAGACAAAATGCATAAGGGTTCTTGTTAAATTGGCAAGCCTGGTACACATATTAATTCTTAACCTTAATCTGAGTTCTCAGGGTCATCCAAAGCCAAGCTGATGATTGATTTGGTGCCCAAATGGGATGGAATCTCAATGTGTTGGTGTTCAGATATTGGTCTACTTGTTACATGCCTGATTTTCCCACACTAAAGGTTATATTGTAAAAGCTGAAGGGAATTTTAAGTGATAATTTGATTTTGCCTGTTTTCTTCATAAGGAAGGTATTATTATCTTCATTCCACCCAAGAGCAATGATGGTCAGGGAAGTTAAATACCATTCAAGACCTCTGAAGTTTGTGAAACCAGGGGTGATCTGGACCCAGGTCTGTCTGCGCCTTTGAGGTCTGTGTGCTAGGTGTGGGAACATGCACCAGACTTACCAGAACACCCTTCAAATGGAATCATTTACAGTAACCTAGCACTCTATATAATATGTAAATTTGTAGCACTTCCTGGACTAGCTGCTTCATTTTACCTGTTTTTACTTTTCTTGATTAGCTGCTCAGCAATACTTAACAGGATGGTAGGCAATTTGCGACACTCAGAAAATTCCCATATGTTGGATTTCCCACCCTACTCTAATTTAAGAACAACAACAAAATTTTCTTGTATCTCATTTCACTTGTGAGCACGCAACAGCTATTTCCCTATATAAGAAGAAGAGTTACGAAACCAGGACCTAGAAGGAAGTGGTGCTAATAGTGCTATTTCTTCTGTATTTATACACTGGTCACTTCCCAGTGGACAATTTATCCAGAGACAAAAACACATCCCCAGCCTACCCATGGTAAAGTAAGCAAGCAAGCAAACAAGCAAAAAGGCATAGGTCACTCAAGTGGAAAATCCTGCGATCTTTGTATGATACAGTTCTCCTTCCTGCCACTCCCTATTGTCTCCCCTGCACTTTCTCCTTGTGTCTCTTTTCCTCCTCTATTGCCTACTGAGTCCAAATAGCATTCTAAATCGAAGACAATTTTTGGATCATGCATTGTGGCCCTGTGCACAGAATTTCATGTAAATACAACATCGACCACTGCAAAACAGGAAAGTATATCTGCACAAAAAGGTGGCATCTAAAAGGTGACCTTTTAACAGGTACTACTAAAAAGCACCTTATAAATAAGCAGCTGCTTCTCCAACATGAGCTGTTAAAAAAATTGAGAATGGAAATCACCATTATGGAAGGATTTTACGTGGGCCATTCAATCCAAAGGTTCAGACAACTCTAGAAAGCCTAGTGACAAGCAACGTGATATAGTAAAAAATAATCACATAGTTTCAGAATAAACCTATTCTCCTGCCCCCTTTCTTCTCAATACACATATACACAAACACACACATGCACATACACATGACCCCCAGGGCCACTGAGTAATGGGCTACCATGGAATAAATTAATTAGTCTCTCTGGGTCCTGTTTCCTCAATCTGTAAAGTGGAGTAATAATTCGAAGAGTTGTATAAGAACTAGAGAGAAACAAAGTGGCTGGTCTAGCATTCAAAAGGGATAATTAAAGTACAACTATTATTAAAGTTAGTAACAGAGAATATTCTCAAAGTAATGGGGCAATTTATGACAAGGAGTTAATATAGTCAACACGAGTCAAAGCATAGAAGCAAGCCACTGACCTCATTATCACCGAATGCAGCTAGGCAGCATGACTATCTGCAAAGGATCATGTGGATCATGTGGACCAGTGGCTGCATCTATGAAGGTGTGCACCCTCTTCCCTGAACCTCTTCCTTCTTCTCTACCTACACAAATGGATGACAGAACCTCTTCATAAGTTAGCAGAACATTCAAGGAAGGCAGCAAGGGAGTATAAAGTTAATGCAAAGTAATGTATCACTAACAGTAGAACTCAGGCAATGGTGAAGGACTCAGCTTAAGATATGGCACCTCCTACAACATTATAGAGCAGGATGTATCCTGATTGGGTTTCCCATACATGGATTGGTTAAACCTTGCATGAAGCAGTAAGTGGGAGCACTTATCTTCTTGGCTACCTTTACTGACTCTGACACTAGGCAATCTGCAGATTCCACCATCAGGAGTATCTAGATGGGAGCTCAGGCATTAACACCACAAACCTCCTCATTATTGGCCAAGCATAACCATGTCACCTGGATTTTGAACATGTCATTTAAAACCTGAGACATCCACATAGCCAAATAAGAGAACGGGGGAATGTAACCTTGAGCTGAGGGAGTGCAGCAAGGTGAAGGGAATGTCCTGGAAACGATTCCAGGGAAACATGGAGGCACCAAAGACGGAGGAGGAAATGATCCAAGTCATAAGCACAAAAGTAGGAGCCTGGAGTCCATGGGGTGATGAGCAGCTGTTCAGTATGTAACCAGGAGTGAGAGATGAAGTTGTTGGGAAGTTCTTGAATTTCAGGCCAATGGGTTTACGACTAAGGCTCTAACAGCTGCTTGGTCAGAATGTTTGTGTCCCCCCAAATTCACGTTGAAACAATCACCAATGTGATAGTGTAAGCACATGAGGTCTTTGTGAGGTGACAAGGTTATGAGGGCAGAGACCACAAGAATAAGATTAGTGTCCTTATAAAAGATACCCCAGAGAGTTGTCCTGCCCCTTCCACCACATGAGGACAGTATGAAGGTGCCATCTGTGAACCAGGACTCTGGCCCTTACCAGACACAAAACGGGCCAATGCCTTGACTTGGACTTTCCAGCCTCTAGAACTTTGAGAAATACATCTCTGTTGTTTATGTGACACCAACATATATTTTATTATAGTAGCCCAAACAGACCAGGACAACTGCATTTTGCACAACCTCAGGGTTTCGTTCACAGAGCTGTCAATGAGAATGGAATGTTCTGGAGTTCAGCAGGCCACAGTCTGCATGCACATCAGCATTAGATGGAACTCTCTACAACTTAACCTAGAAGTTTGTCACAGAGTTTTGAGTCTACACATGACTTGCTGCCAGAGTTAAAACAGGGGATATGTCGTCACATATGGTAAAGGTCTTAAAGTGATATAATAGTCTTATGGTTTCTTCTCAAAAACCATTTATTATTATTTGATCAACACACACAGCACTTGGTTTAGGGCTTCACATTTAGCAGAGGCCCACTGTGTGTTTGTAAATGAAGGAACTAATGAGCAGTGAAGTAAATAAGTGAGTGAAGGAGCAGCTAAATATATTTCAGAATAAAGAATGTTCTAGAAAACATGCACAACATGCCACTGACCCAAGACAACTGGATTTGTCCTACTGCAGAGTAGACTGGTTTAAATATATCACCTTGTAATTATATGATTCTTTTTTAATTGCCACATATTTTATTATTGCTGCATACTGTATAGAACCATTCCCGTAACTGTGTTTAACAACTCCCACACACCTTGCCGATACTGTAAACATGTTATCTGTTACTATTATTCCATGCTGAATTGCTTTCTGTGAATGCATTCCAACAACAACGATAATAATAACGCTGCCTTTTTTTTTTTTTTTTTTTTTTTTTTTGGGATGGAGTCTTACTTTGTCGCCAGGCTGGAGTGCAGTGGCACGATCTTGGCTCACTGCAACCTTCGCCTCCCAAGTTCAAGAGATTCTCCTGCCTCAGCCTCCCGAGTAAGTGGCAGGATAGGCACGCGCCTCCATGCTCAGCTAATTTTTGTACTTTCAGTAGTGACGGGGTTTCACAGTGTTGGCCAGGATGGTCTCGATCTCTTGACCTCGTGATCAGCTCGCCTTGGCCTCCCAAAGTGCTGGGATTACAGGCGTGGGCCACTGCACTCAGCCTTTAGTTTTTATTATAGGCAAGACATTGTGCCAGCTACTTTATACACATCTTCCATAATTGCTATGCATTAAGGCAAAATTTCTACTTGTAATTTCACTTTATAGATTAAGATATTCTAAATTTGACCAAAGTCATATGGCTAAAAAGTGAATGAATAAAGATCCCCACCCAGATCTTCCTACTACATGTTTTTTTAAAATTTTATTTTCCAATTTGCTAAGAATTACTGAGTTAACAGACATAAAAAATATTTAAGGCACTTGGTATAAATTATCTAATTTATCCTGCACTGTAATAGCTCCATGAATTTAATCAACAAACATAGCACTGAGCCATGAATTTGGCCTTCAAGGACAGGCAGGAGAATGGCCACTGTGTAATTTCATCAGAAGTCATAAATTCACTATTAATCATGTACAGCATCACTAGAGGTTTACACTATTTCTGCTCTCTCTTTCCTTGGAAGCCCACTAGTATCTGCTCCCTGTGATCTGCAGCAGGATCTAAATCCCACAACCAACCATGTCACTTTCCAATGTCAGCCTTGCTTCACCATCTCCTCTACTGGGAAGACCACTGTTGCTAGCTGTGTCTATCAACCCCTTCCCGACCTAATCCCAATCAGTCTACTTTACCAGCCACATACCTGGACACTGCTCCCAGCTGCCACTGCTGGAACATGGTGCATTACTAGAAATTTCAGAACATCCCACTCCTTTGCTTTTCCACATTCCTTCCTTCTGCCTGAAATGCCAACAACAATCTCTTATTCATTTTATTCTATGACTCATAGGGCTATTTCAAGGTTCATGAAGACAGGAAATATATTTTTTAAATCACTGTATCTTCATATCCAATGTCTGGCACATAGTAGGTTTCAATAAATATTTGCTCTGGATTAGTTCAAGGTAATAAAAATCACATTTTCTGGGAAAACTCCCTGAGGTTCAGGAAAAGTCATTCCTTCCTCCATACTCCCTTGAGGCCTTGATATTCTAATTGCCACATTGTTACACAATGAAATTATTTGTTTCCCAGTCTTTCTGTGGGGCTAGACCCTGCGCTCTGGGGTGGCAGAGACCAGATCTTACTCATATTGGATCCCTAACACTCAGCACAGAGCCCGGCTTATAGTAAGCCTTCACAGATTTCCTGGAATTGAAAATATAATTCTAAAGCAACCACATGAGGTGAGCAGGGCGGGTACTGTGCTTCTCATCTTACAGATGAAGAAACAGGGACCTAGGGAGAAAAAACAATGTCTTCACCCAATTTCCATTTGAAATCAGAGGCCCAGCCAGGGCTAGCATAAAGGTCTCCCAACCCCTAATTATTACAAAGCTCTCTTGGCCACTGCATAGAGGCTAGGCACCTCTCTTTCTGACTCAACAGCAGAGGTTGCTTCCTAACACAGGCAGAGTCTGTTCCTAACACAGGCCACGTGACTTCCTGGGGTAAGACTGGATTGGGGACCCTGCTCGGCCAGTGGTCCTGGTGATCGCCTAGGGAAATAGATCTATTCTCCTGGGATCTGGGATTGACTCCTAGGCAGGTTTGTGGAGAGTAGGATACTGAGATGGGCTGGAAGGCGCGGGGCCACTTCTTAACCTTCCTTTTAACTCTGTGCTTGATAGTCAGTGGCCTTTCCATCTCTGGCCACATTCCCAGGACTCCTGATCGTTAGAGTGACTGTTGTCTCAAGTGGACATAATTATAAATAGCTCCCTTCTTTTACTGAAACTGTCCTACAGTGGGCAATAAATAATTTAGTTCCCTCCTCCAGTGGAAAATATACTACACGCATGCAAAAGCTCAGAGGGCTCTAGGAGTCGTTCCAACTCCCCTTTCTCAGTTCCTTGAGATTTTTTTTTTTTTTTTTAAGTTTGTCCTCTACTAGATTGCTTCTCATTCACCAGGATATCTTAGATCAAGGCTGGCGTTTGAAGCCTCTGCCTGAGTTCAAGCCCCTTTCCTCCTGTGTTCCTGTCCAAGCCCGCGGACTGGAATCTCCCAAGGAAGTTAAGAATAATTCGGGGGGTGGCGAAGGAGGGGGTGGCAAAGGGCGGTGGTGGTGGCGGGGGGTGGCGTGGGGAGGAACTGCAGCCTTCACCTGGCTAACACAAGAGGACTCAGGATGCCCAGCACCCTGGATGGGACCCAACAGCGCTCCCTGGAGGTGTGGGTGCAAGGTTTTGTCTAGCTTGGCCTCCAAGGTCCTCCGGGCAATGCCTTGGGAAGGGAAGAATTCGTGATTAAATTTGACCTGAGTCAAAAGATGCCTTCAGTTCCTCTTCTGCTGAAAATATTAGAAATACAAGCCCAAGGTGTGGGGATCGGGGGCAAGCGGTGACACCAACTAAAAGGAAGCAATGGATTTCCTTTTAAATGGAGAGGAGGATGTCGGAGAGATACCATGAAACGAATTCTCGAAACTCCAGGCAGCAATACCGATGCAAGCACATTCCTCCAAAACAAAGCTCCTCGTTCAGGGCCACATCTGAGCCTGGGGGCCCAATGCTCAGAGCGTGCCTGGCTTTCTGGGGAAAAGCGCCAGGAGTATGAACGAGCTACGGAGTCGGCGCTGCGGGAGCAGCTTGTGGGGGGACAGCTTCTGAGTCGCTGCCGTTGCGGGGCGCGCAGCCGAGACCCAGCGTGCTGCGCCCGGGGCCCCGGACCGCGGAAGGATATTTCACTTTGTTTACCTCCCCGGCCGGATGAGGGAGCTGCGAGGACGGTGCTGGCGCCCCCGGCACGGAGCTGCAATGGCAGCGGCGCGGGGAGCCGCCCGAGGACTGGCAGCGGCCGGGCTGATTGATGGGCGCCCGGCGCAATGAGGGGGGCCCGGGCGGGGGCGGGGCGGGGCCGGCTCTGGGCTGAGCCAGTCGCGGGGGCGGCGGAGGCTCCGTGGAAATGTGTCGGTGACATTGAATGGGGAGACCGAGCGCGAGCGAGGCGCGCGCGCGCACACGCGCACACACGGCCCCGCTCGCTCCGAGATCCCCGGCCACGTAAGTAACTATTAATACCGCCTCGCCAGGGGATGCGGGCGTGCTGAGCGCGGGGATTGGCCTCGGGCACCGTCGGCCGTCCCCTTTAATTTTTAAATACACGGTCCCCTTTTTTCTCTGGGGGGGCAAGCAAGAAATCAAAGAAGGAGGAGACAAGCCGTCAATTTTCTCCAAAACAAACCCCACCGGGCAATTTGGGCTCGGGGTAGTGGGAGACGGAGTGGTTGCAAATTATTCCAAGACAAGATCCAGTTCTCCAGCGGGAGAGGGGCAAAGGAACGCTGCGCGTTGGAAGGGCCGGGGACGCAGCTCCCATTGCAGCGCCCGCAGGACCCCCGCAAGCTCGTGCCGGCGAAATCGGAGACCGCCGATCTGTCCTCATTCTCTCTTGCACGTCTGGCTGCATTCGGAGGAAGACCCAGGGCGCGAGCGAGCGGCGACAGCATGAGCCTGTGCTGACCTCCGCGCGGCGGGCCGAGCCCAGGGCTTTGTCGCGGTACCTGCGCCCAGCCCGCGCCGCAACTCTGTGCCCGGCTTTTGCAATCTTTTGTTGGCAGCGCTGACCGCTCCAAGTTAAATGCTCCCTTGCTATTTTTTTTGTTTGTTTGTTTAATTTTTGGAGAGCTCGCGATCTTGGAAAAGCCTCAGACGCCATCTACAGTTAAAACGTAGGTAACTGCCCTCTCTCGCACCCCCCCTTCCACGCCCCCCACCCTTTCCACCAAAAAAAGGGGGTGCAGCGCGGATTCTGGCTGCCGTGCGTCGCCAGCCGGTAGACCAGGGCTTGTTTCCTTTCTCTTTTTGTTTGACTTCTAACGCGTTGGGACTGAGCCGCCGCCGTGAGCGCCCCGAAGACTGCACAAACTACCGCGGGCTCCTCAGCCCCGTCTGCGATTCGGAAGCCGGCCTGGGGGTCGCGTCGGGAGCCCTGGCGCTGCAGCTCCGCACCCTAGCAGCCCGGGTACTCATCCAGATCCACGCTGGGGACACACACACAGAGTAACTAAAAGTGCGGCGATTCTGCACATCGCCGACTGCTTTGGGGTAACAAAAGGACCCGAGTTGCCTGCCGACCGAGGACCCCCGGGAGCCGGGCTCGGAGCAGACAAGGTATCCGGCGGCGCCCATTTGGGGGCTTCTAACTCTTTCTCCACGCAGCCCCTCTCCTGTCCCCTCCCCTCTCGCTCCCTTTTAAAATCAGTGGCACCGAGGCGCCTGCAGCCGCACTCGCCAGCGACTCATCTCTCCGGCGGGTTTTTTTTTGTTTGTCGTGTGCGATCCTCACACTCATGAACATACACAGGTCTACCCCCATCACAATAGCGAGATATGGGAGATCGCGGAACAAAACCCAGGATTTTGAAGAGTTGTCGTCTATAAGGTCCGCGGAGCCCAGCCAGAGTTTCAGCCCGAACCTCGGCTCCCCGAGCCCGCCCGAGACTCCGAACTTGTCGCATTGCGTTTCTTGCATCGGGAAATACTTATTGTTGGAACCTCTGGAGGGAGACCACGTTTTTCGTGCCGTGCATCTGCATAGCGGAGAGGAGCTGGTGTGCAAGGTAAAGGGCCAGGGGGTTGCTTTTTGTCTTTGGAAGGGGCCCGAGGGAGCGGGAGGGCGCCAGGCCCTCGAGTCTGGGAGAGGGAGATTCACGGGATAATTACCGTGGCCTTATTAAATGGGTTTATTTATTTATTTGCTCAGGTTCGATAAGTTGCGAAGTTTTTAGACCGTTTCAGACAATGGGGCGGGCTGCAGTGGGGGCGTTTTGGGGAGAGCCCGGGGAGGGGAGGGCGGCGGGACTGCGCGGGGGCCACGGACACGCGTGCACCGAAGGCTCCAGGAGCTCTCTGCGCGAGGCCGGGTCCCGCTGCCCGGGGGGATTTCTTCCTGTGTCTAGCACCCTCCCCTTCCAAAGAGGATTAGGGAATCCCCGGGTAGTTTTAAGACTGATGACTCCGTTCCTTTCGCAGCCATTGTTCTTAGCGGCGGGCAGGTGTTAAACCTTTGTTCCGAAGGTGCCCTTTAAAACAGACACACAAAGGTGCCCCCTCTGGCCAAGCCCAGGGGCCCAGCGCAGGGAAGGAGTTTACAAAGACCTTTCTTCTGCCTGGAGCCTTGAGAGGAGGGTTGGGGTGGAAATCAAAGCCGGAGCACTTTCTGGTGAATAGTGAATGCTTTGGGTCTTTCTCTCTGGTCTTGGTCTCTCTCCCCATCTCTAGACTTCCCTGCCTGCTCATCCCCCCTTTTCCGTTCCCCTCTGAACACACACCTTTGCCTGTAAGGTTAAGGAGCTCCCATTTGCAGCCCCAGGGATCCGCAGTGGTAATACCACTGCGATGGACACTTAGGTTTCCTTTTTTGTCTTTAACCCTGAACAGTGACTGGTTTATGTGTATGTGCGTCTGTGTATCTTTGTGTGCACCCACCCGGCCCCAGACAAGTGGATGAGGGGCGAAATAGTTTCCAAAAAAGAAAATAACTACAATAGAGCATACTGCTACACAGAATTGGACATAGATCAAGGATTCGTTGTCACCTGATTTTAGATTTGCGGACTTTTTTTTTTTTTTTTTTTGAGGGGGTAAGGGGACAGTGGGGTTCCCATTCTGCCTTTGAAATGGTCACTGGGCACGGTTGTGCTGCAAATAACACATCGCACTTTCGCCATTCACCGCAGACTGCTTTCCTTATTTCATAGTGGACTGGAGTATTTCATTGCAAAATTTGGGTTTAGTGGAGATCTCCAGTCAGTTTTGCGATTGTTTAGTTCAGACCTTACGGGGAAATCGGAGACTCTTAAATGTTGCCCTTTGCTTGCACTGAGCATTTGGTATTTTGCATCTTCTCTAAGTTATTGAGACCCAGAGCAACTGTGCCTGGTTAACCAAAATTCAGTAGCTGGATTGAATTCTCAGAAGTCTGCAAGGTTGCACAATAGGATAGTCATCCTTTGAAATGAATGAATTCCACAGAACTGCCACTCTTGTATGAAATATGCACAATCACCCAGCAGTGAATATTTTCATTTCTTTTGCTCAACTTCAGTACAGCATTTTAATATTTTTCAAAGGCTGGAGATGCTTTTAAGTATAGGGACTCTGCAGCCAAATTCTGCAGGGGCATCTGGCTGTTACTTCTTTGTTTAAAATCAGAGGTGACTCTGGCCTCTGCTCTTTCTTTCTCCAGATTTTTCAAGACATATTTCACTTTGGGCTGACCTTACAGTGTCATTTGCAGACTTGCGCTCTGGCCTCAAATTGGACTTAATCTGCTGGTTTAGTTATTGCAAAGATTGAATCAGCCCCTCACCAATTATAGTGTGGCTGCAAGTGGATTTAAGTGCAGTATCATTGTTCTGCTTGACAGAGGTCATCCCTTTAAGACACAGCAGCTTCTGTTTTCCTGACTTTTTACCAAAGATGATGTGGGTGACTTCTTATGCAAGCATAGTTGTGTATCTCCTAAGAAGCTCCAAGAGAGTTTTCTAAGGCTGCTTCTCTGAACTGCCCTGAGAGATATATATGCTGTGGTCTCTTAGCTTACTTTAAGGCTCAGTGAAATCTACACATTGAATCCAGTTCCTTTTGATGTCTTAGAATAGAAGGTTCTTGTTTCCTAGCTGTGTGTTGACCAATGAAAAAATTCTTTGCAAAAACAGATCAAATGTAAAGATGCTATTTATTATAGAGGACTGCATAGAGAATTCCCTAGGACACTATTTGGAGGAATAAAGATTCCAGAGTCATTTAAACAAAATAATCAAGGCTGCTTATTGTCTCCATGTGCCTACTTTTGCTAGATAAATGAATGAAGGCATTTTAAGGAATCTTTAACTGTATGTTTTCATGGAAATACTGGTAGCTACTGTGCAGATTGACATAATTACTATCTTGGCAGAATGGGTACTTTTTTTTTTTGCAAATGTTATTAATGATGGTCTAATCTTACTGCCTTATCTGAACTGTCACATTACATAACCAAGGCTTCAAATTAAACATGTAAAGAGGCTGGCACCAGGCTTGTGGCTTGATTTTGCACGTGAAGATGATGGTTTAAATACCATTCCAAGCCCCTAAATGCCCCTGATAGCTACTAATAAAAGTTTGACTCCTTCCCATGTGCGAAAACATAAATACTTATTTTATTTTTCATACTCTGTCCACCATCTTGGAATTTGGTCTCTTCTACAAAAGGTATGGCTACATTTGAAGCTGCCACAAATATGTTAGTTTTTTAAAAAAATTCTGTCTCCATTCAGGTTTTCAGCAGTGGAGCAGGATAACAGGCTAAAAGTGCTGAGCAAAAGTCACCTTTTATGTTTTTGTAAATGCACCTGGAAACAGGAAGTAGATTATAAATAATCATAACTCTGAGCAGTGGCGACAGAAGCTGCAACCCGGTATTTCAGAACACATCATCTTCATTATATAATGCAGTGTTTACGTTAGCCACTGCAAAGCTTATTACTCCTTGAAATTTTTGAGCCTTTCCTGGGTTTCTGTTGCCTGCAGTCAGGGTGTTAAAGTTGATTCAAGCATTTCAGATTCCTAATTGAACAGGCCTCTTAGGTCACTGCTCTTAGGTCATCATTTGACGGTATCAGTGTGTGATTTGTGGTCTCTGGAGATGTTGAAGTATTCTTTCTTAAATTCTAGGTTATAGTGGCAGCAGCTGTGCCGCTTTTCTGAGATGCCTCATTATGGTTCATTCACAACATTACTGTTAACTTTGCTTCCTTGGCCGGGTTAGCACCAACTCTCTTGAGGTTTTACATCCCTATTTGACTCACAGATTTTGTTTCAATTTTTTGAAGCTTAGAGCAACTTAACTCATGGATTCTTAAATAGCAGTCAGTGGCCTTGGGTGGGCTTCAGAAAGCCCGTGAATCCCCTTAAAATGAATCCGGTATTGTGCATGCATTTGAGAATGGGCATTGCCAGCTAAGAGGGAACAGAGCTTTTATCAGATTTTATGTGACATCAGGACCCAAAAAAGATTCACACTGTTCTAAATCAACATCTTCATTTTATGAAGCGGAGGGAGGTCCAGCAACCCTAAGCTCTTTATCCATCTCATCCAGATTACTGGTGGCAGGGCCTGGATTAGTGCCTCAAGGTTGCCGATTTCCAGTCCAGCATTTTTCCCACCGCACTGCAATATGATGATCAAAGAAAGTATGCTCTAACTAGTGAAAAAGCGATTTAGGCAGCTAAATGATTGTGAACTGATAGCATGCAGTGTATTGTTAGGGCGTTCCTGTCTTAGATGCTTTCCAGCGAAGCTCACCCACGCATGCCCCTGGCTCACGCACACACTGAATAGATTCATCTTACCCACATCCCAGGCAGATAGAAAAACCACATTCCAGACCCAGGGACTTGTATTCCTGATTTAGTGGAGGTCTTGAAATGAATGAAAGCGCTTTTTTTTATAACCTCAAAAATTCTCTGTGGTGTTCATTTCTGTTAGGTCTGTTTCAAAAGGTATTGATGGTGCCTTTTCTTTTTAAGCAACCCCACAATGAGTTGGCATTTCACAGGCTAATTTTGATTCATAGAAAATCATTGCATAACTGGTTCATTGAGTTAGATATCTGTGGAGGGAAGAGGAAGAAGAAAGGCTGCTTCCCTATTAAGAAGGATTGTATTGTATTCCTACCTCTGCCACTGGGGGCTTGAGTTTTGGCTCATTCTCTGAACCTCAGTTTCCATATCTGTAAAATGAAAGTGTTGAATTAGAGACCATTAGGCAACAGCTAGCGATTTAATCTCTTAACTGCACATGTGTCGTATAACACGTGTTTATGTGCATTTCTTTTCCTTTTTTTTTGTTTTTGAAGGTAAATAAAGTGTTGTTGATGTCATTTGAGGTGGATCACTTTCTGTTTTTGCCTTAGTTCTATAAACACGCAATTGGGCTAGAGACAAAAATAGTGAAAATTATTATTTGTGTACTGTATTACATTTTGCAAAGCACTATCACCTTCATTTTCTCATATAATCTTCCTAACACTGTAAGTCAAGTATCAGTTTCCCGTGTTATACATAAAGATTTGGAGGTTAAGTGACTTGTTCAGTGCCACACAGCTGGTAGGAGGCAGGGCCAATATGGTCTGGGTCCAAGTTCAGCATATTTTCTGTCATCTCAAAAGCCCATGCCTGCGGGAGGTGCAGTGTTCTGTGTTTTGGTTGTACAAGAGGCACCTCTGACTTTGGTCCTACTGTTAATCCTGTCATAGGTGTTTGATATCAGCTGCTACCAGGAATCCTTGGCACCGTGCTTTTGCCTGTCTGCTCATAGTAACATCAACCAAATCACTGAAATTATCCTGGGTGAGACCAAAGCCTATGTGTTCTTTGAGCGAAGCTATGGGGACATGCATTCCTTCGTCCGCACCTGCAAGAAGCTGAGAGAGGAGGAGGCAGCCAGACTGTTCTACCAGATTGCCTCGGCAGTGGCCCACTGCCATGACGGGGGGCTGGTGCTGCGGGACCTCAAGCTGCGGAAGTTCATCTTTAAGGACGAAGAGAGGTAGGTCTCATTCCTATCCAGACCTGGGTTCTGTGATGGACTGCTTCTAACAACAGCTTCCTAGAAAAGTCTTGAATGGACTTTTTTTTTTTTTTTTTTACTGTTTGTGGTCCAGATGAGGGGAAGGAATCTTAGGAGGGCAAAAGAAAGTGAATATTGCAATGTTCAAGTGTTTCGGGAAAGCAAATAGCTACTATTTTAAAGGTGTCATCTGGTGCTTAAAGGACAGGTAGCAGGATATTCTGCGACCCAATGAATACGTATGATTGGTGTCTTGAATTCTGAAGGTGGCTGCAAACCTCTGTGACATTTTCAATGCTAGTAAAGGCAGGGCCTTGAAAATTCTACCTGCAGAACACTCAGCACCCAGAATCAGTCATTTATAATTCATTCATCCATGCACTCATTCAGCAGCTCTTACCTAAGCTTATATTAGCTATTAGTCACAATTCTCAGTACTATTAATATCTAGATGAATTAGATAGTCAACTGACCAATGAAGGAAATGCTACCAGCTCAGAATAGAGGTCCATGCTGGGTGGGATGAGAACTGGGTTGGTGGGGACATGTCAGTTCTCCCTAGGACATGGAGAGTCAAGGAAGGTTCTATAGGAGGGGTGATTTTGGAGCCAAGACTCGAAAGATGACTGTATTTCAGGAAATGTGGGAAAGACCACATTCCAGGTGAGGAAACTGCTGATGCAAATGCATGGCACTGCAGAGGTCTTGGTTATTTGAGGAGACAGCTGGACAGGATGCAGGCAACTGGGTTATGCCATTAACTCATTACCTTCTATTTAGCAGATGCTGCTTTCTCTCCCAGCTGATTTTGACTATAAGAACTCCTTCAAGCACTTTTTTTTCTTTTTAAGAATATGAGTTTGGAGGGACAGAGGCAACAAATCTATATTCATTGCTCACCGTAGTTCCTGAATGAGGCGCCACATAACGTGGAGACCAGCTCGTATCTTGATCTTTGCTTGTGAATGTCATTACCTTTATTAACAAACTGAGAAGGGGCAGCTGTTGGAAGATCTAGGGTGTGGAACCACACTTACCTTTTCTCTTCCGCTCAGATGCCTCTGCCCGTGGAGCCTGGAGATGTTTCCCCTGGTTTTGCCTTTGATACCGTCTGTGATCTTGGACTGGTCCTTCGTCTGTTTCCACCCTCCCTCTACCAGCATCATATTTCTCCTTCTGTTACCTTCTGTACGCTAGATTGCCTCTAAGGTCTTTACAATTAATAATAAATTGGCATATGTGCTTCTTTGAATATTCTCATTTGGAAGATGAATATATATGGACTCTCAACAGAATACTGACAAAGGTATTCTCTTTACCCTTCTATGTTCCACCTTTCTTGGAGATTTAATAACTGCATCTACAAAAATAAGAGGTCATATTTGTTTACCTCTTACCATAAGGTTACAGTTTAACTTAATTACCTCTCCCTGTTGGAGAAGTGAGTATTATCATGTCCATTGCATAGATGAGAGCTCCAAAGTGCAACGTGGTGAAGTCTCAAAGTTACGGACAGGAAAGAGTCAAAGTAAGACCACATTCACTAGTAAGTCAGCTGTCAAGAAATTCATTTGTCTGCCAGAGGGCATGAGGACAGCAAATGCCCTCTCTCGCAGGGATCTGTGTTTTTAAGTGTCGTCTTTGATTGTGTTTCCATAGGAAGGAACGCTCGGGCACCAATGGGTAGAAGGAATGGCCTGTTCAGGGATAGGACCCCCATAGTGAATACATATTTGTGCAGATGAGTAGAGCAGGGTGGAGGTCCCCAAGTCATAGAACATGGGAACAAAAGTGGACCCGGAGGTTGCAGAGTCTGTGTGGTACTCTCTTGTTTTGCTGCCAGGAGGCAGAACTCCAGAGGTGAAAGCATGCCCCAGTGCACACAGCTAGCTAGGAGCCAATGAAGCCAGGCCTCACTGGGGCTGTGGAGGGCTTTTACTACCAGCCTCTGCTTTTCCTTTATGAGTGTGTCATGGCACAGCCAAAATCCTTGATGTCCCAGGACCCAGGGAAGAAGCTTCCCACCTCAGGAGTGTGTACCTCTGACATTCCATCTGAAGTTATGTTTGACTTTTGTGAAAGAACGTGACCCTGTCCAGAGATAACCAGCAAGGAGTATCCAATATGAATGGGAAACCAAAACAATTCCCTGGAGTAAACATGTCACAGCAAAATCCTTTTTCATTTTAAAGAGCATTTTCCAAGGTAAAAAGAAAATGTAAGGGACTGTAGGGAGCTGGCCTATATAGTCCCTACAGTATGGTGGCATGTGTGATAGCCCCTTTGGCCATGCAGCCCTGTTGCCCCATGGGCCAGCCTCGAGGCTTATGCCCTGTGGGACCTTGGAGAAAATGATAACTCCTCCATCTGATCAGTGAGGTTCCTTGGCCTCATGGCAGGGTCACCTTGCTTGCTGAGTTTCGCACAGCCAGTCTGAGGGTGCAACTAGCCTAGAAATCCTGTCATTTCATCCAGAGTTCTTCCTCCAGCCCAAGTCACGTGGAGGTCCCAGTGGGCTGGCCTTTCAGGAGCATGACAAGTGTCTGTCTGGGCAGCTGTGAGAAGGTCGCTTCTGTTTTCAAGGACATTTTGAACGTTCTCAACGGTAGCTGATTGATTGATAAGAGCTTTTTTGTCTTTCTAAAATCCAACTATCAACTTTCTGTGAAAGGGGAATCATGCCTAGTCACCTTTTTCTTCTTGCTGTTTTGTATTTTAACCTCTTGATTCCAGAATGTGAAACTTCTGCTTTTTGTCCCACAATGTATTTCTCTTTCTCTGCCTCCTGGCAGCACTGAGTTTCATGGCAGATTCTCTTATTTGGCCTGCATGGTAGCCTACATGGAGCCCATCGCCAGCACTTCCTGAGGGAAGAGTGTGAGGCCAAGTGTCAAGGGCCCAGGACCTCATTGGCTCCATGCTTGCTGCTGGGAACTCTCATCTTCCATCCTAATTGCATCACTTTTAGTGGAGCTAAAGCTTCCTTCTCCCTCAAGAACATCGAAAGTGTAAGGAAGCAATGGGTTAAATTTTAAAGGCTTTTGGAAAGCTAAACCGTGGAGTCAGTGTCTGTTTCCAACCTTTTGAGCATTGGTCCCATGGTGAAAAAGCACAGAAGCAAATTTGGGAAGTGCCGCTTTATTCATCTTCTGACCATTACACACCTCTTTTGTGCATCAGTCTTCTTCCTCCCAGTGATGTGCTTCTTGAACTCTGGTGATCTGGAAAGTGATTGAAAGTGCACGCTTTACGTATGAAACTGGCTGAGGCCCACCTGGTGCAGAACAAGACCTGCCTATGGGCTGACTCCTTGTGCCTAAAGTTTCAATTGTGTGCCATCTGGGACTCTGCATCCATGGCCATCCATGGAAACGTTCTTAGTGGAACTGCCAGCGCCTTCACTTCGGTCCCCCACTGGTAGCTTTGCAGGCAGACACAGATGACTCCTAGTGTTGTGTTTGGACCTGATGCCAGCGTGCCTTGTGCTGCTAGGTAGAAAGGCAGCAGCTCAGAGTCTTCTGTTTCCATTTTACTTTGATTTGAGTTTTAGGTGTAACTTCTGGCTCTTCTTAGCTACCTGATCTTGGATAAGTCATTGAATGTTTCTAAGCTGCGGTTTCCTCAAAGCAGAAATAATAATGGCATTCCTGTCGGGCAGTTGTGAGGGTTAAATGAGATGATTCTGTGACTCACTGGGCAGGGCAGGCACTCATGATGGGACATCTGTTCCTAGAGTCATTGATGAAATAGTACCATTATAGGAGAGCAGTTCCCAGGACTCAGTGGGTTCTTGAAGAATTAAGTCGGTCTCTTGGGCAGCGTATTCTGAGAAGAGTGGCATAGGGGTTCAGATTTAGGCCACATCCTCCTCTCTGTTTCGTTTAATTGTAATCATTAAATTAGTGCCAAGGTCAAGTGCATCTGGCCTGGAACCTGAGGCTCAGAAAGGCCAGATTGACCATATGTGCGCTGGAGTACGCGGCCACAGGCACATGTAGGGGTTGAAGGATCGTACCCCACCATGCCTGCATCAGCTTCTGTGTTACTGGCATTGGACTTCTGCTTCTCCTTTGTTCCCAGAGATGTTTGTGCAGGGCAGAGCTTGGTTCTTTTTGTTTATGCTGCTGAAAAGGAAAACCTCAGGGCCCACAGGCATTGAGCAGCATTTTAAGGAAGTTAATCTCCAACTCCAGTTGAACTCACCTGGCCACACCCTGTGCATCCACAGTTCCTGTAGTAAAATCTCAGATGGTCTGTGTGTAGTAGTGACCACCCTGCCGGCTGGGGCTCAGAATCTGATAGAAGGCAGTACCCACATCCCCAAAGTGCATGCCCTGTGCACTCTGCCTCCCCCTCTCTGCTGTGGCATTGGGGTGACCTGCTTGATCGGTCTGTTCTTAGAAGCCCCATGTTTCAAGCCCCTCTAATTCCATTTTAATTCACGGGAAGGCCTAAGCTTGGGAGAAGTCCTGTTACTTCTATGTAGAGTCAGAGCTGCTGTCTGGATTCCAGTCCCTGCTCTTGCGCTTGTTAGGAAAGGACCTTGAGAAGTTACCTAAGCTTTGTGCCCAGACTGCCTCATCTGCAAAGTGGAAATAACAACAAGACTTCCCTCATGGAATTAAATGTATTAACACAAGAGAACCCAATGGCTAGCGCACAGTCAGCCATCAGCGGACGGGAGCTCCTGCCTAGCGCACAGTCAGCCATCAGCGGACGGGAGCTCCTGCCTAGCGCACAGTCAGCCATCAGCGGACGGGAGCTCCTGCCTAGCGCACAGTCAGCCATCAGCGGACGGGAGCTCCTGCCTAGCGCACAGTCAGCCATCAGCGGACGGGAGCTCCTGCCTAGTGCACAGTCAGCCATCAGTGGATGGGAGCTCCTGCTGACGGAAGCCTCGTCTGCACTCAGTGTCGCTCTGTGCTCATAGGGCCAGTTCCCTGGCTCCCTCAGGATGCGAAGAGCCCTTTGAGCAGGTGCACCCTTATGCTGCTCAAGGAAGGTGGCTAGGGCCTTGTTCCCACAGCACTTCCTGTTTGCTTTTGCCCATTGGATTTCTCTCTGGGTTCAAGGCTTCCTGCCATCCGCCTGCCACTCTCTGCCTCCAGTCTCAGTTCAGTGTTGACATTTCCTTGCACAGAAGGACCCCATGTGAACTGAGAAACATGCTTCTTTACATGTTTCTTCTTTGGGTAGAAGATCTTTATCTCTTGATGTGACAGGTTTCATTTCCTCTTCTTTGTGGAAGCCAATCAGTACCTGCTTCTGCAGGGTGGAAGCTGCGACTCTTTGCAGGAACTCAGTGGCCCGAGGGCTTTTGGTATAATAAACGCCACCTGCCCAGATTCACAGACCTGTGCCTCCCCGTGGGGTGGAGGCCTTTCTCCTTCCCCCACCAACAGAGGTCAAGGCACTCTTTCTCAGCTCTTAGTATCTCTATTGGCTCTTCCTTTAGATCTTCAAGTTGCGCCCGCCTCCATTGAGGTCGCAGTATCTAACAAAGTACAGAGGGCAGGCATCAGAGCCCTGGAGACCAGACTCAGCTTTTCTTTCATTAAAAGCTGTATACATTTTTTCAAGTTGTAGGCGCTTTGTGTTTTGGGAAAATACCTTTCGTTTTTGCTTTGAAGGAAACAGAGCTCCTGGAATTCCCTTATTTATAAGGAACCCCTTTATGTACTTGAGGTATTGCCAACCTTTGGGGAGGGCTGGCGAGCCTCCTGTTCCCCAGGGTGGATCAGTGATCTCTCTCCCATAGCACTCCCTTTCCTCATCAGAGCTCCTCTCCTCCTGTATTGTGATGGCCTGTATGTGCATCTGTAGACGGTCCTTGTGCCTTGCTGGGAGCTTCCTGGGGACAAAGGCTGTCTCATGTTCACTGCTCCTAGAACAGGTTGGACCTTGCTATTTGTTGACGGAATGTCTCCTTTTTTGAGTGGGAGCAGCTCAGGTTGGATTCTAATGACAGAGAGAGAGAGGCAGGGGTAAGTAGAGCCTTGGTGTCCAGGTCATTGCCTGGAATCAATGGGAGCCCAGGAAACTTAAACATCCCCTATGGAGATACCTTTTCATAGAGAGCTATTTTCAAAGTTTCCCATCAAGTGAGAAATTTACCCATCATTTCCCTTTTAATTTAATGATTTATGCAAAAGTGACATTTATTGAAGACATTGTTTTCAGTGTCTATGGCAGGCTGTAATTTTATTCATGAAGGGCTTTTCTAATCACAGTTAGAGAGGGGAGAGCTTCCTCCAGGTTCCACGCTGCTAAGTAGACTAAATAGTAGATATTTTTCAGCAGGATTTCTTGCTGGGATGCTTACTACTTGTACTTTGTAACTAGTTGATGGGCTAGTGTGTGTCCCCAAGCAAACCAAGCAGAGGCACAATGGTCAGATTTTTTTATTACTCCATTTAGCCCTATGATCTTAGGCTGCCTTCTCTGAAATCATGAGAAGAGACAGTGTATTAACATGTTAAGTGTCCAGCACAGTGTCTGGTGCCCTGCAGCTACTTGAATACATAGCCATCATTATTGCTCTTGGGCATCCTCTGATGTCGTTGAGCCTTATAACCCAGCAACCTGGAGATTCAATTACTTATTTAACAAATATTTATTGAGCACCTATTATGTGCCAGGCACTATTCTTGGTGTTGGGGATACTACGGAGCCCAATGAGACAGAAACCCTGTTCTCATGAGACCTACATTTCGATGAAATTATATCTAGGGCCCACCATGTGTTTTACCCATAATGTGATTCACAAATTTAATTCTAATTACCTACCGTATTTAAATTAATCAGTTTAAACCCAATGAGTAAGATACTCTTATTTTCACCGTTTTACAGATAAGAAAATTGATTCTCAGAGTCTAATGGCCAACCAGTGGCAGACCTGGGGTTGGTACCCAGGTCCCTGGCTCCAGAGCCCAGGCTCTCAAATACTAGGTTGTCTCCAGGAAATAGACAACAGGTAAACTACCGTCTCTTATGCCCAACCCTGAGAAAGAATTTTCTCATGCAGTTAGGCAACATGTGTGCACCAGGAGGACCTGACTAGCCAGGGTCAAAACTAGGCTTACGACTCGGTTTTCCTGAGCAGTCATGGACTGGGCCACCAATGAGCCAAGCCCGCGGGCAGTCCTAGGTCCTGTTTTCCCATTCTGTGGGTTTTTTTTTTTTTTTTTTTTTAATCCCAGGGAACTATACAGTGGGCTTCATTTCTTTTTCTGTCGCCCATGCCTAGCACTGGACTTACCAGTACTTAGGAAAGTGTAACTGTTGATGCCGTGGATATACAAATAGCCCCTTATGTCCCAGTGGCATGAATGTCATAAGAAAAATCCACTAGCCATATTGACAGTGGAAGGCAGTAAATGGAAACTCATTTTCAATGTTTTTTTTTTTACTCAATACTCTTGGGAGTTTCTCGAAATCATGGAACAGAGTCCAGTCTATTTGAAATTTCTTTGGACTCTAGCCATTGCACTGCTTAAGCAGAGTCTTGCCTAGATGCCCTGAACTCCAGATAGAATGTTGGAGTTGGGGGATCTTAGATATGGGGGTCATTCTATCTCACAAACATTTATTAAGCACCTACTCTGTCCTCCAGTGCTAGGTGTTGATGGTACAGGAATCAGTACAAGAGAGTCCTTGCCTAATGGACGTAATCATTATTCAGTAGCTACTTAGCTGTAAGCATTATTTAACAGTTCCAACAGTGGAGTACGGTGTGGAGAATGGTCACCTCTGGGAGGTGATGAGCTCCTGCGCGAGGTTGGCCTGAGTGCTGTAGTACGGCTGGGGAGGTGCCAGAAGGCATGAGTCAAGCCAGAGGCACAGAGAACCATGTGTAGGGAGGGCTGTGCTGCTGGAGGGTCACCTGTGCTAGGACAGAGATGAGGCTGAGTCCAGGGCCTGAAAGACACACCCCTCACCTCCAGCTTGACCTGAAGCCCAGAAGGAACCACTGAAAGGTTTTTCGGGAATGCAGGGACAGGTTTGTGATTCTGGAAGTATATGTGAAGGATGGACTGGGTAATAGCAGCCGGGCATGGGTTCCAGGAAGAAGTGGCTCAAACCGAGACTGTGGCAGTGGGATTGAAGAGGTGGGGGCAATAAGTGGGGCTTTAAAACTGACCCTTTTATCTTTAAAAAAATGAGGAGGAGAGTGTGCGTACCCAAGGTCCCAGATGTGTTAGTGGCACAGCCAAGAGCAGGACCGAGGTTTTTCGACTCGATCTCATTCATTACGTGCCTAAGCGCACAGTTCCAGAAGCCTGTGTGGGGCTCTCTGTCAAGGGCAGCATCCCCATCTGGCCCTGTGAGTGGGTGCAGAGATGCACTTGCAGGCCTCCCTGAGCTCTGTGAGCTCCCACCCCACACCTGGAACGAGACTGGGAAAATTATGGACCCTGAAGCACTCCTAAGCCACCGGGCAGGGCAGCAGCACCACCACTGGGTGTCCCTGGCCAGCACTGAGCCTGCAGAAGCTTTGTGGAGAGGTCAATCCGTTATATAGGGGAGGAGGGATTCTTCAGGAGCCGTGGCTGAATGTCTCAATGCAGGGAGTGAGTGGAGTATTGATGAGGAATTCCTGTCAGCACGGCATCCTCTTTCTTGGGTTTCCCTTTCTGTTCCTATGGCGACAGGATGGACTTCCTCCGTGAAGCCCTAACGGCCTGCAGGCTGTGCTGTGTGGTGTCTGCGTGGGGGCGTGGGAAGGTGTTCGGGTACAGGGAGACTCCCCTGCTCATCCAGGCACCACGGATGGGAGTCGGGGGCAGGAACATGCCCCTGCATGCGGACAGGGCAGGGGTTCTGTCGTGGCTGGGTAGATGGCACTGCAGAAGACACCTGAGTATTTGAGCCAGATTGGGTTTCTTATCCCAACTGTGCTATTTCCAAGCAAGTTCCTTCATCTGTCTAAGCTGCTGTCGTCTCCTGCATCAAATCGGTGTGGGCACACCCACCTTCCAGATTGTGTGGTGTTGTAAAGTAACAAGAGGCATATTCTCTCCCTGTAGACATCTCTCCCTCCACTACGATGCCCTGAGATGCTTCCCCTGTGGCTCACCTGTTGCTCTCCCTGATAATTTATGGGCCACTTGAGGTAGGAGTTGGGGTGGTTCACTGACTCTACAAGACCTGGTGCAGAGGTGGCTCTCAGAGGTGACTGTTGGAAAAGTCTGTGCATACAGGAACCAGAATTAAATGCACGACAATTTATTTGGAATCACTTAGCGGCCTGTGAAGTTCTAATGAGGCTGCCAGGCTGGCATAATGGTGCCTGTGGTGCCAGGTGGTCCTTCCCAGGCCCTTGGTAGCAGTCGTCCCGGGCGGGACCCTGGCTTTCACAACTGGACTGGCTGCCCAGAGTACTTTTTCAGTAACAGTCAGGGCAAGGTCAGATCTGGCAGCAGCTGACCTTTTCACTTGACCCTTAAGCCTATCGGGACCGCCTGACCGGACGGCCTTCAGTGACTTCTCTGGATTTCACTGACCTTAGGCCACCGGACTTCCCATCCCTGCCAGGCCCACTTTGTCTGGCTGAACTCCCAGCTCAGCCCCACCCTGGCCCACCCTGTCCTGATCTCTTCCTGCCAAGAGCCCAGGGTGCTGATTAAAGATTTAAAAGCACAGCATGATTTGCTTGTGGAGACTATTTTTTGATCTTGTGGATCAAGCACTAAACTTGGAGTTAAAAACCGGGGTTTGAATCCCAACTCTGCCACTGGCTTGCGAGGTGGCCTTGGACAAGTCAGATCTGCTTTCTGTTCCCTCAGTTTCTTCATCCGGTAAATGGGCAGGTCTAAGCACCTGTATCGACCTCATGAGCTATAGCAGTTAGCTGTGAATGGGGTGGTTTTGTACCGGATCTAGTGCTGAATAAACTGGGCCACCAGTGAGCCAACAGATGGAGACAGATTTGTCTCCATCATCTCAGGGTCTCCCTTTAAAAGTTTTTCTTTCTTTGGCCCTAAGTAAATGGGTGATTTTAGTACCAGAATGTATTTTGGAAAGGGCAATGGCAGTAGAGTCCAGATGTAGATTTCAGAGCTCAGCTTCCTCAGCTTCTTTGTGTATGGCCTGGGGCATTTAATTCCCTGTGCCTCAGCTTCCTTATTTATTAGGAAACATGCGTATATCATACTTGTCTTTTACTTTGTTATGAGAAATAAGGATGCAGGCTGTTAATAATCTTAGCATCTTGTAGATGCTTCACACATAGTTTCCATTATTGTTACTATAATTATTATTAGGATATCATACAGTGTGTTGTAATCACTAGAGCTTAAGAATTAAAGGAAACTTTAAAATCTGGAATTCTGAAGCTAGAAGAGCCCTTTTCAGGCCCTGCAGCTATTTGTTCTTATTTTACAGAAGGGAAATTGAGGCCAAAAGAACCAGGGGCCACACTGGTAGTTCAACTTACTGGCCCAAGGGAGCTCTGGAGCCTGTGCTGAGAGTGGATGGGGGTGCGGGGAGAATATTGGGGCTTTCAGGGCCGATCTGTGCTGCTCCACAGATGCTGGGAGAGGAACCACACCCTGCTGGTTTTGGCTTCCTCACCTGGCACCGGGATGCGGTGACACAAGGCCTGGCACTGGGCTGGGCCGCCATTGAGTACACAGGCTGCCCACGTGTGAGCCTTGTTCATTCAGCAGGTTGAGAGCAAAGCAGGCTGTTCTCTTCCTATGCCAGGCACAGTTTGCAAAAGGCCTGCGGGGATCCAGCTTCTCTGGCCAAACCAATCCTACCCCAGGCTGGTGGCTGGCAGGGAGATGTCTCTTCCCCTGAGAAGTTACTGGAGATAACCATTGGCAATTACAGCGTTTTAGTCACAAAAATTACCACCCCCCCCCACCCCTTATCACTTTGGAAAATGTTTGTTCTTCTCGGACTATCTCTGGTATCACCACTTCCAGGAAGCATATCCTGATCGCCGTAGTCATAACTGAATAAAGTGAGGGGACTGGGCTGGGCACAGAGCTGGGGAGAAGCATTCCAGCCCACGGGAGGAACAAGTGCAAAAGACCCAGGAAGGAACGAAAATTCACATCTACTGCCATGTGCTGGGGACTTGCATTTCATGCTTCCTCACCTGTCTTCTCCACGAGGCTTTTGGGTTGAGGGTAGGTGCAAAGGTTCATCTTAATAATAAGATCAATAATTATGGTTGCCACCAGTTTTTTGCAGATCTACCATGCTGGGCTCCTCGGTAGATACCGTACCTGCATTATTACAGTTAATTCTCACAGAAACTGAAAAGATGGGTGTTACTTGTCATGTCTGTCTCCCCAGTGTCTCCTCAATGCCTCCCCAGTGCCTTGAGTTGCCTGGTTGGGCAACTCAAGCAGAGTAAATGCTCAGTAAATGTCTTTTAAATGCCTGCATGACTAGTGGGACATTTGAATTACTAGGTCCACAGATGCTTCTGTTGTTTTTTATGGAAATCAACTTCTTTGCCTGGAAAATTCATAATGCCCAGACTGAGGGGACGTGAGCCATTGCAAGACTGTTCATTCATTTCTGCTCCCATTTCTGACATGTGCTAGAGCCCCACCAGGGACTCCCCATACACATTCTTGAGACTCGTGACTGGCAGCCCTGTTTCCCAGAGAAGGGAGCCAAGGTCCAAAGACCTTCAGCAGCCTCCCTGCAGTTCCACAGCAAGTCCACAGTGACCAGAGCTGACACTCACCCCCACCTGTCGGACCTCCCTCCGTTCCTCTCACGTGGTATACATCCTGAAAGGTCCTTGTCGAAAGACGTAATCCAGACCAGTTGCCTCAACCCTTGCCTAGAAGTGATGTAAACAAGTTCACAGTGTTCTGAGAAGGAAGCAAGGTCAAAAGAATGACCTACCAAGGCCAGCAAGGCTGCATCTCCTCCCCATCCTTTCTCTCGGCTTCTTTTTTCTTCTGCCCCTCTCCTGCCTGGGATGCAGATTCTCCCCTAGAGAAAGAGCAGGCTCCTGTCCCAAGGACTGGCTGTCCCCTGACACTGGGGAGGCACATGTGCTGCACGCCTTGATGGAACCTAGTGAACTGAGCAACCCTGCTGTGGTCTCCTCCGCCAGCTTCTTGAGTAGGTGGGGTCAGGGACTAAGAAAGGTGAGCACCCAGCCACTGCCTTGCCTTGCCAGCCGTAGGAGCCTATTCAGACTCTGAGCATTAGGCTCATTGTCCATGAGAAAAGGAATCATAGTACCTGCCTTGGAAATGGATCTCCTCAATTTTGAAGAGACTGTATGTGTAAGTGCCTTGCATGCATTGGGTACATAGGTGATAATCTGACATTTGTTACTTTGTAACTTTCAAGGCCTGATCTTGAACCCAGGTCTCTGTGCCTTAGGACACTGCTTTGCTCTCTGACCTGGGCTGGTTTCTGTGGTTGTCCTTCTGCAGCATGTGCTGAACCAAATGTGACACGCGGACCTGGGCCCTCCCCACTAAAATTTCATCCTCTGAGGCAAAGGAGCATGAAGTGTTGGCTAGATGAGCTTAGGGGCAGCTGGTATTTGTCAGCATGTGGGATGGTCTTTTCATTTTATTCTCAAATTCATGAAGTATCGGGCCTAGATTCTGTGTGCTCATCTTGAGATAGGAAAGGTGAAAGGTAAACTCCAGCTTGGGGGAGGGCCAATGTGAGTGGACAGAGTGGAGGCCTTAACCATTTTCTGAGGCTTCCAGAAAGAGGAGTTAGGATGCTTTGAATGTGGGGACACCTGGTAGGAGGAGGTGAAGGAGAAAGTCAGAATCTAAAATTGTGACCTGGAAAGGGATAGGAATGGAAGAGGGCCTCAGATTTGGTCAGAGATGGGACAAAAGTGAGCTGACACAGTCGGGGAAGCATAATCCGGGTGGGGGGACACTGTGGCAAAGGCCTCAGAAGGACTGGGGTCAAGCAGGGCATGTGAGGAACAGCAAACAGGCTGGGAGGGAGTGAGAGAGAGTGGCCCAGGAGATGGTCGAGAGTCCCTTGCATAAAAAGCTTGAGGTGGTGAGCTCTGCACCCTGCCAAGGCTGAGCCAGGAGAAGTTCAAGTCCCTGTAGTCATATCTCCCTCCCACCGTTACTGACAGATGCCTGATATCCCCACCCCCTTATCACCATGGGAGATGCCTCAGTGCTGTCATTTACAAAGCCCATCTTCTGTAGAGCTCTCATTGACTGCCACTAAACCCTGGCCAGGTAGGCAGAGCACCGGCCCTTGTTCCTTTCCCGGTGAGCGCACTGAAGTTCCCCCTGGGGTTGACAGCAGGACTGTCCCTGTCGTTGATGGATTGCGTATCTGCTGTGTGCCGAGTACTCTTCTAGGTGGTCAAGGTACAGCAGCAAACTTAAGTGCTGTTCTCTACGTACAAAATGACATCAGCCACATGCCCATGGGCTCTTGGAGGTGGGAAGTGAGGTGATCATCCCGAAATGATGACCATAATGATACACAGTAAATCATGAAATGTAAATGTACACTATATCCCATGCTGAAAAGAGGAGGAGGGCTACGTAATGTAGGATGGACAGGATGAAGTTTAATAAACTTCATTCGAGCAGAGACAAGACAAAAGTGAGCTGTCACACAGTTGGGGAAGCACAGTTAGGGCGAGGGGACACTGTGGCAAAGGCCTCAGAAGGACTGGGGCCAAGCAGGGCGTGTGAGGAACAGCAAACAGGCTGGGATGGACAGAGAAGGGAATGTAGCCCAAGAGATGGTCGAGAGTCCCTGGGGGTCACCCTGCAGCCATGGCCAAAGATGAGCTGCATCACCACTGCAGGTTTGGGGCAGGGGAACCTGGGCAAAACCTGGGCCCTCTGATACCAAGATCCATGCTTGTTCCACTGGACCACCCCTTGTCCCACAGATGGAAGAGCTTGTTTTTCTTCTTACTATGATTTCCACAGTTGTAATTCTTTCCATAGCTATTCTGCTGCTAGAACAGTGAAATTGGAGGTGAGGAGTCTGGCTTGCGCTGGGTGAGAATGGGGTAGAGGAAGCTGTGGGGAAAACTCACCGTGCCTGTGGTTCGAGATCCTGGCCTTCTTCCTCCCTTCCTCTGCCCCTTGGGTTTCACCTTTTCACCTCCATCGCATCTTGACAGCTAGTAAGTCTCATGGGCCAGCTCCACCTGCCACCTTAGATTAGGAAAAACAAAAGGACAAAAGATATTGGTTTTTAATCAGCTCCATTCCAGATTAGCACATGTAGATCCTTCCTGTTTTTGTAGAACATTAGCTATAGGTGCAGAAGAGTATGTATTCTATAGATTATAATAGAGTGTGGGTGAGCACATAAAAAAGGGAGAGATGGGTGTTACAGAATCCCAGAATGATCAAACTGGCAGAGACTTTAAGACTACCTTGTACAGATGTTTGCATGACAGTGTAAATGTACTTAATGCCAATGAAATACACTTAAGTGTACTTCATTGGTCTTGTGTTGTGTCTATTTTACCACATGATTTTTTTTAAAAGACTTCCTTGTCCAGTGCTCCTCTTTAGGTCTGAAAAACAGAGAGGTTGAGTGACTCAGCCATAGCCACACAGCAGGTGAGAGACAAAACCTTGCCTGGAAACTGCCTTCCTAGCTCTTATCCCAGTGCCTTTTCCCATGACCACAACTATTGTTTGTTTGTTGGTGGAAATTAATATGGGAAGTAGTTACTCCTTGAGCTTTGAACTCCTGTAATCCAAATATGAGGTCTTAGAGTCAACCCAGGATTTCACCAAACCTTTTGCTATAGAGAACTCCTAGCAGCAATCTTTTGGTTAATTTGAACCTTGCCCCCTCCCTTCTATGACTCTTAGTGGCTGTGGTGATCACGCTGAAAGGCTAAGACCTTCAGGCAGATGGAGGAAGAGAAACAGCGGGAGATGGACTTGAGTCACAAGCTCTGACTTATGACCCAGTGTGGTTTTTCCAAGCTCTTTCTTATTCTTTGCTTACTTGAGCTTTTTTTGCACTTAGGGGCAAACAGGGCAGATGCTTGCATGTGTGCCTGCATGTGCGCTTTTGAGATGAGGGAAATACGAGATGCGAGTGAGACAGCCCTTGTAGATGCTATCTTAATCCTAACTCCAACACCTCCCCATCCCTCCTCACCTTCTCTGCAAGCCCCCAGGGGTGTGATAATGGGATAGATTAACTCAGTTTATGAGACCCAAGGACTCCCTACAACTCTGTGAGGCAGTGCCCCAGCCAGGAGAGTAGGAGGAAGATTTCAATTTCAAGTATGGGAAGGTAGCATTTCCTAGCTTTCCACGCAAAGAACAGTGGGGCAGGAAAACAGGAATTCCTAGGAGGCCCCTGAGCTAAGGAGAGGAGGCTGGTTTAGGACTTGGGGCGCTGGGTGGAGGACGCTCTCAGTGACTTTCCCCGTAGCCTTGAACAAGTCACTGCCATCCCGGCCCTCACAGTAGATTAGGTATGGTCAATGATAAGAATTCAACTCACTTCCGAAAAGTATTTCCTGAGCACTTAATTTATGTCATACACAACAATGACATCAGATCTTACTGTGTAAGGATGCGTGCTGGATTCCAGGGAGTTTAATGCAGGATTTCTTTACCTCTATTCTTGAGCATACCCTGGAGAGTCCCACTTTCCTGTCAGCAACCACGATGGACCTTAAATGGCAGGGAAAGACTGAGGGTAGGATGCCTAGTTTGAGTTGGATCTTGGGCTCATGGTTCTGTTCACACACACCCCACGCACACAGACATGTGGGAAATTGGAATCACAGATGTGCACAAGCAGAAGATGTGGATGACCTTAGTCAGATGTTAGAACCTGGTCAAGGACAAGGTCTTGGGAGTATGAGGGGCAGGACTGAAGATAAAGGCAGCAGGAAATCTGGGAAAGAAGACAGTTTTGTTTTTCTTTTTTGAGACAGAGTCTCACTCTGTCATCCAGGCTGGAATGCAGTAGTGCGATCTCAGCTCACTGCAATCTCTTGCCTCCCGGCTTCAAATGATTCTCCTGCCTCCGCCTCCTGAGTAGCTGGGATTACAGGTGTGCACCACCACGCCTGGCTAATTTTTATGTTTTTAGTAGAGACAAGGTTTCACCATGTTGGCCAGGCTGGTCTCAAACTCCCAACCTCAGGTGATCCGCCGGCCTTGGCCTCCCAAAGTGCTGGGATTACAGGTTTGGGACACTGGGCCTGGCCAGGGAAAGAAGATGGTCTTGATATGAGGGTGTCAGCCTCAGAAGGACCAGGTGATGGGAGTCCACTCCTGCTTGAACATTCCCTGCTTCCTTTCTGGTCCTAAAGAGAGGCAGCTGGTATAGAAGAAAGAGCAGCAGCATCAACTTAGGAAGATGTGGGATCAAGTCTTCTCCATTTCCCAGCTAACAGGTTTGGGGAAGTTACTCAAAATCTCTGAGTCGCCATATTCTCATCTGTAAAATGGGATATTAATATCCTACATGTCTAATACAAAGGGCTGTAGTGAGGCCAAAATGCAAGTAAGGTGAAAGCTCTTCGTGGACTGTGTTCTGTCACGTTAGTTACAAGTCTGCTAAAAGTTGTAGACAAAGCTGTGGTCTTCCCGGTTGATTAGATCTCGGTTTGAATTCTGTGGTGCCCTAGCATTATGCAAATGTGACATTGAGAAAGCTACTTAATCTCTTGTTCCTCTTCACAAGGGTGATGATAATGTGATTCATGGTTCGCTAAGGTGCTCAAGGTTTGAGCTCCCCAGTGGATTGTCAGCTGCATGAAAAGACCTTGTCAGTCTTGTTCACCCATGTGGGTGTCGTCAGCCCTGAAATAGTAGCTGGCAGCTAGAGGGTGCTCAGTGAGTAATGTTTGGCTGGTCAGATGAATGAATGAATGTGAATGAGGAGTCTTCGGAAACACTATAGTCGGGTGTTATGATGCTGGTGGTAACGTGTCTCCGAGCACCCTCAGGAGCTTATGTTTTCCTCCCTTCTTGCAGGACTCGGGTCAAGCTGGAAAGCCTGGAAGACGCCTACATTCTGCGGGGAGACGATGATTCCCTCTCCGACAAGCATGGCTGCCCGGCTTACGTAAGCCCAGAGATCTTGAACACCAGTGGCAGCTACTCGGGCAAAGCAGCCGACGTGTGGAGCCTAGGGGTGATGCTGTACACCATGTTGGTGGGGCGGTACCCTTTCCATGACATTGAACCCAGCTCCCTCTTCAGCAAGATCCGGCGTGGTCAGTTCAACATTCCAGAGACTCTGTCACCCAAGGCCAAGTGCCTCATCCGAAGCATTCTGCGGCGGGAGCCCTCGGAGCGGCTGACCTCGCAGGAAATTCTGGACCATCCTTGGTTTTCTACAGATTTTAGCGTCTCGAATTCAGGATATGGTGCTAAGGAAGTGTCTGACCAGCTGGTGCCGGACGTCAACATGGAAGAGAACTTGGACCCTTTCTTTAACTGAGCTCATGCCCCACAGAGACTTAGCAGGTACCAGGAGTGAGCGAGGGCAGTGGAAAGGAGTTCTTCCAGGGGACACGAATTGCCTGGCTGAGTAGCAAAAACAAACACTCACACTCTTAAGTTTCTTGGTTCAGAGAAGGAAAACCTTCAAGGAGCTGACTGACCATGTAGCATGGGGGCAAGAGGCGTGGGATGGGGGTTGGGGTGAGATGGATGGGAGCCCCCCTGGAGCTTGTCTTCCCTAACATAGCCTGGGAGACCACCCCTTGCCACTTGGGCCACTTCCACCTACCCCACTTTTCATTTTGTTCCAAAATAGTTGCAGATCCTCACAGAATCAAAACTCTCTGCCTCAAACACACATCCTGGCATCGCACTGTTAGCATTTAACTTCTTGTTAGGATTCAGGGAAGGAACAGTTGGCCAATAATTTTTTTTCTTTTAAACAAGCCAACCACCTAGCTGGTAATTAATGAGGTTCACTTAAAAAAAAAAATTCGGTGCACACAGACTGACATGAAACCTGGGTGCTACACTAAAAGAAAACAAAAGTCCAGTTTGTGTCTCTTAATCGCTCACTTCAACTCATTTCTTCTAAATAAACTATTTAATATCCTGGTCAGGAAATGACATGTTAATGCTTTGCTCCCTGAAGGGGAAAAAAAAAAAAATCTGTCCTTTAACAAGCTATTCTGTTTTGTGTCAATTGGTTCGTGGCAGGAAGCTATTAGAAGTCAAACGTCCAGATGCATTTCTGCTATCTTAGTTTAAAGGGGGAAAGAAAAGGGAAGAAGAAAGGAAAAGAGAAATGCAACTCCTTTTTCATGTTTTGCTTTTGAACGATGAGGGTTTGTGTGACAGGCATTCCTCTTTCTGAGATGATAGCAATGGCCTGAGATTTTAGCAAGCTCCTGGAGTCTGACGCTTTTGCAGCACTCTGATCGCAACTAAACATTTGTCTTTGTTTTATTAGAAACTAGTGAAACAAAGCAGGTTGTCCCACGTGTATAAAATACAGGGCAGCTATTTCGTTTTCTTTACGGAGAATGATCCTTTTGGCTTGTAAGGCCCTCTGGTTTGGACAAAAATCCCCAGTAGAGACAAGCGGGAAGGATAATTAGCTGAAAGCTATGATGATATAAAGAAAAACAGCTCTCTATCCCAATACGCACCTTTGTATTTTCAAGAACTCTTCTATTTATTAAGGAAAATGTCACATTGTGATGTATTAAGCCAGTACTTCAATTACGGGTTGACTTGGGATGACATATTACATGCTGTAGTTAACATTTATGATTTTTTTTCCTTGTTTGAGTATTTCTGTCTCTGAAATAACCTTTTACTTGGCTTTTCTAGATAGCTTTATTTGATTTCGAGTGGCAAAATGTTTTTTATTATGGCTTTTCTATTGCTGTATGATACAGAACTCTTTTGGCATAAATATTTGTGTTCCCAGTACCTCACTTGTTTGGATTTGACTGCCTGTATATGTTTTGTGAAATGGTCCTGTTTTTGGGTAGGTGACACGTGGACTGTAGTATGTAAATGTTACTTGAATCTGTGCTTCATTATAGTGTGTGGCATGTATGTGCAGACTCTTGGATGCTTTATGCCTGCGCAGCAGGAGCCCTGTCCTCACGTTCCCAGGAGGGCGGCTTCACCCTTCGTAACCAGGAGACAAGGCGGCCATGGATTTGCCCTTGATTCTATTTTGCTAATGGAAGATACAAAGGAGAGAAGGTTTTTTTTTTTTTAACATTCTGAAGATGGTGCTGTGTCAAGAAGGACCTTTTTTTCTTCCCTCTCCCCTATTTTTTAAGTACCTTGGAGGAGGAGAGATTGGTGGCATGCATGGTGGGGATCTATGGCCTCTGGTGCTTTGTCCTGTATTTGGTTTAATGTTTTTGTCCTAATCTCTTCAATCAATAAAATTGTGCGTATTTAACTAAAATGCTGAAGTCTAGAAAATGATGTTTTTTTTTTTTTTTTTGCCACCTGTGCTTTGTGATCACCACACACCAAGCAGAAGCTCACATCTTCTTACAGGCATTTGCTCTTTCAGGGTGAGCCACTGCTACTAATTTGAGACATGGAATCTCCCTTTCATCATATTGGGGCATATGCTGTCCAATCTGGATGCAATAGCTCACATTGAATCGTTACAACAACTGTAGGTGACCTGACTTACGTTCCTAATACAGATTAGGAAATCAACCCAGAAATGTGCATGCCTTGTCCAAGGTTAAACAACTTGCAAGTGATAGGCCCAAGACTGGACCCCATGTCTGGTTAGCCACCAAGCTTGTTTACTCTTGCTACAATGTTAAGAGTCCATATGTTCTTAGGGAGAGAGTAACAATAGCTCTGGAGTAACCAGGATTACATAGGGCACAAGTAATCCAGGCTTACACATGGTTTCCCTAGGAAAAGCCGTGTGCTGCAAACTTGATTGGAACCCTCCTAGGAGACCACCCAACTCCCAGCAACAACATCTGCCCGGCAGCCCTTACTTGAGTCTGAGATCTGCGAATATCAAGGTTGCTGGGGCTTGATAGACAGTCGCATCTATAGTGCACCTTACTTAGCAGAAGTAACTACAGCCCAGAGCAGCTCATTTCTCTCCTAAATGTTTGCTAAGCACCTCTGTAATTTCAGTGTGTGCTGTGAAGAGACATGAAAACAGACCAATGCAATGAGTAGAATGGAGTGGTGGGGGTACACCCAGGATTGATGGCAGCCCATCAGATGGGCAACTCCTGTCTAGGTCTGTCAGGAGGTGTCCTGGAATGGGTAGCACCTGAAGCAGAGTCCAGAAAGAAAAGAATTTAGACAGTAAGAGAGACAGTAGCAGCACTCTACGCAGAGAGGATGGTGTGAGAAGTATTTAGAGACTTGTCCAAGTTAACACCGTGAATGCCAAGCCCTGGATAGAGTTCATAAAAGATCTTGCAAAGACTGGATTTTGTGGTGTACAAGAGGATGTGGCCGAAGCAGAGGCTTCCTGGCCAACTGGACCAGTCTTCTAAATGCACAAAGTGCTTATTATTCAGTGACATCCCCTCTGTGTACTTAGCACCTGGCTCAGCAGCAGGCACCTGACCCAGTGCCTGGCACATGGAGGTGTTCAGTAAATAACTTCATAGGTATAATTTGTGCCAGGGGAGGTGGCCTCTATATGCTCCAAAATTTCCTTCCAACCCCAGGTGTCTTAAGATGCACATTATTATAACAAGAGCAGCCTTTTGCAAGTATTGACGCCTATCATTGACTTTTGCTAGGGCACATATAGGCTGATCCAATATTTTTGCTCTTCTCCCTGCCTGTGATTAAGCAGACATGGGTCTGTTGCCTAATGAATGCCCGTCTGAATTGTGCACTGTCAAACATTCACCTGTGTGGTTGCTGGGGGCGGGGGGTGGTGGGTTGCTGGCACGCACACCCCAAGCCACTATATAATGAGCTTCCACCTCGGTGGAAACCCGGACCCAGGAAGCTCCTGCCCCCTTTCCCTCTGAAGACTTAGCCAGTAGAAACCTTTCATTTTCTAACCCCTTTGGGGATAGACACTTTATCCTTTTTCTACCAATCTGGACCTGGGACAGGGCAAGGGGCCTAGGCCACAGAAGTGAGGACAGAGGCGTGGGGAGGTAGCAGGCCTGGGCTCTGAGTTTCTATGCTGCTATGAAATACTTACCTATTGTGAGGACCAAGGCTGTTGGGAGGGTTGACTGAGCTAAAGTGTGTGAAGGGCTTAGCCCTGCCTAGGCTGGAATAGTGACTGTTACTATTATCAGTCACAAGGATTCTAAGGCAGAGTTCTTTTGACTGGGCAGTGGTACCGGAATGGAGACTCTATTAGGATCCATTAAACAGAGGTTAGAGAGACCCTCCCCTGCTGCAACCGAAGCAGCTCCACTTTTATCATTTTTACTTATCAGTTGTTATGTAGACTTCCAGGGAGGAAAATGAAAAGTTTGGCTTGTATATATGTGCTATGGTCTGAATGTTTGTGTCCCTCCAAAGTTCATATGCTGGAAACTAGCACCAAATGCGATAGCATTAAAAGGCAGGGCCTTTTGGAAGTAAGTCATGAGAGTTCTGTCCTCATGATTAAGATTAGTGGCCTTCTCCTTGTCCCTTCCACCGTGTGAGGACACAGCAAGAGGTCCTATCTTGAAGCAGAGAGTAACCCTCAACAGACTGAACCTGCTGCCACCTTGATCTTGGACTTCCCAGCCTCCAGAACTGGGAGAAATACATTTCTATTATTTATAAATTACATAGTCTAAGGTACTTTGTTATAACAGTCTGAATGGACTGAGATGATACGTTTGAAAACCACTATCAAGTCCGAGTCTTACAACTTTTGATAGAGCAACTAAGGTCTAGAGAGGAAACAAAGGCTGAGAGTCACCCAGATAATGGAGTGTGACCTGAAGGACCAAAGTGAGCAAGAGCTTTGTAAACGATGGCCCTGTACAAACTCTAGGGGTTCTTATTAACCCACCTCTTTTCACTGTACTCCTAGGTCCCTTTCATTGTGGCCTTCTCCCCTGACCCAGCCCACCCTCATCAGTGATTAGCTCAGTGACCAATATCTTGTAGACGTGATCTTTCACAGGTATCAGATAATATCTGTAATAATTATGAATTATCAATCACACATCAGATGTCTTAAAAAGTGTGCCTATTCATCATCTGTGGCTCTTAGATGTGTACAAGTTGGATAATTGTCCAGTGTCCTAACAGCAAACAAGGGCCAAAAAATTCAACTTTGGAGCCTGCATCCCTCACTGAGCCATAAATGCCCCTTGCCAGGTAGGTGTCATTTCTGTGCGCTTGAATCCTCAGCCATATGTATGACCCCACTGTAGGAACCAAACTCTGAAACAAAGACCTTTCCTAAGAAATGAAGGGAAAGACAAAAATAGGAACCAACATTCATTTAATCCACAGATCAGTCTTTCAAGAAAGGTAGCAAGCTTCACAAATGAGTAAAGTGAGTGTGAGAGAGGTTAAATGAATTCGAGGCCATACAGCTAATAAATGGTGAATCCTTTATTGAAACCCAGTTGTCACCATCCCCAAAGCTGTTCCATGCTGATACCGCTCGGCAAAGAGACACAAACACTAAAACCTGGGAGCTATTAACAGAACCCCTCCTGTCTCTTCTTCCCACCCATTCTGGGAATGCTATCTGGAGCTCCCAGACCCAAGGGAATAGAGAGGAGATGAAAATATCATAGAAACTGAATGAATTTTTCACCTTTCCCTGAACTTGATCACAATTCAACCAGATTTGGACAGAAGCCTTTGAACACCTATATCTTCTTCCTTCTTCAAGGAGAAACTTCTCTTCACCAGACTGTTATCGTTTTTAAAGGATGAGCATGATTTTAGCCTGCTCGGGTGGTGTAACAAAACATCGTAGATGGGGTGGCTTAAACTACAGGCGTTGGTTTCTCCCAGTTCAGGAGCCACAAAGTCCAAGATCAGAAGGAGGGCAGATTTGGTGTTTTTTGAGGACCAGCTTCCTGGTGGGCGGACAGCCATTTTCCTGCTGTGTCATCACATGGAAGAGAGAGGAGAGGGGAAGCAATCTCTCTCCTGTATCTTCCTGAGAGACACTAATCCCATTCATGAGGGTTACACTTTCTTGACCAATTACCCCCCAAGGCCCCACTTCCAAATCCCATCATCTTGGGGATTAGGGTTTCAACATATGAATTTTGAGGGGACACACAGATTTATTCCATAGCAAACATCTGATGTAAGGAAAAGAGAACAGGATTTGGAATTGGAAGACCTTAGCTCCATTTCCTGTTCTGCCCATTTATTTACTATGAGATCCCCCGGCAAGTCACTTCACTTGTTGAATCTCTGTTTTCTCATATGTGAAATAGAAACGAAGGGTTGTTGTGAAGATAACTAACTTCTTGTAAATTACCATGCTGCATAAACTGTAAAGTGGTCTACAAATGTAATTACAAGGACAGATGGCCTCAGCAATATGGCAGCTTTTAGGTATTAAAATTAAAAATCTAAGTTGGATTTCAGGGTGAAGGTAAACTGGGACTTGACTGGAGGTGAGTCAACAGCAGCAGGAGATGACCCCTGGGGTTTCCCATCCAGCGAGCATAGGTATCCCCACAGCCCCTAATCTGCAAACCTAGGCTCTGAAGACCCATATGAGATTGATAGGGAGAGGTTGAGGAAGGGCCTCACAGAAAGGAGCCTGATCCATCATGCTACACCTCCCAGACTGTACTGTTCATGATATTAACCTCAGAGCCCTCTAACCCAGACCGTGCCTGCAAGAACTTCCAAGAAACCGTCCCAGCCCTTCATTCATTCTTGTGTTCTAGGCACTCCTATCTGCATGTAGACAGACAAAAGGTGGAGTACCTTTAACTTTTATTCTCTATTTTTTAATTAACTCATAATATTTCCTGGTATTATGGATTGAAGTGTTTCCACCCAAAATATATGCTCATATCTTAACCCTGATACCTATAAATGTGACCTTATTTGAAAACAGGGTCTTTGCAGTTATGATCAAGTTAAGATAAGGTCATAATTAGGGTGAGCTTTAATCCAATATGACTGGTGTCCTTGTAAGAAACGGTGAAGAAATAGAGATACATCTAGAGAGGAAATAGCCATGCAAACATGGAAACAGGGATTGGAGTGAGGCTGCCATAAGCCAAGGAAGGCCTGGGACTACCAGAAGCTTGAAGATGCAAGGAAGCATCCTCCCCTAGAGGCTCTGGATGGAGCACAGTCCTGTCAATACCTTGGTTTCAAACTTCCAGCCTCCAATACTGTGAGTGGACAAATTTCTGTTGTTTTAGCTGCTCCATGTGTGATACACTAAGAACAAACACACTGGGGATTCTCCTGGAATTCCAGCATATTGCTGAACTATAGGGCTATGAAGAAAAATACAACATGATTCCTCCTGTAAAAACTTGCATTTCATACTAGTTATAGTATTCACAAGTAGCATAGCCTTGACTGGTTTAGTGCTCCTGTGGAATAATGGAGAGTACTCTAAATATCAGGCTGCTACCATTGCTTGGGAATCAAGCTGGAAGACACAGACCATAAGGAAAGTAAACATCTTCATTTTTCAGTCAGATAATATTCACGGAAAGTGATACTGGCAGGTAAAACAGGAGCTGCTACATGGCTATGCAACTATGGGTGCATACCAACGTCCCAGGTATGTTTCACATCCAGAAGTGCAGTGAACACAAGTTAGCCCATTTATAAGAATTCTTTTCCTCAAGACCTCACCCTTTGTTTCTGGCAGAAAACTCTCCTGTACTCTCATACGTTTTCCCAAGACCATGTGGGGCCCTACCCTTAATTACTATTTCCTAAATATTCATGAAGTGTTTCTCATTATGATATTTTCAGAGTAGAGATCCCATTTTATAGGCACGTGTGTGTGCATACTTGAACTTCAATTATCGCATTCTCTGCTGCATTCGTTCAATCTTCAACTGATTTCTTGGTGTACCTCATTTTGTAATTTAAAAGTCTAACTCACTCCACAGTTCTGCCAGCTATTCCTCCCTTTCATATTTGCCTCTTCTTAATGTCTTTCAAAAACATTTTTTGAGGTACCATTGACACATGGTAAAGTGTACATACTTGTATACAACTTGATAAGTCTGGCATATGTCTAGACTCACAAGACCATTAAATTTTGTATTTGACGTGGCATTCTGCGGTTTTTGTTAAACTTACTTGTATTAGTTGCTTTGGGGGAGTTTTCTACACAGATGATCATGTGGTCTGCAAATGGATAGCTTTATTTCTTTCCAATCTTGATGCTTTTAATTAATTATTATTACTATTTTTGCCTGTTGCACTGGCTCAAGCTGCCAGAACAATGTTGAATAGACATAATGAGAGCAGAGATCATCTATACATTTCCTAAATTTCAGTCCACTTGTTCTACCAATTATCGAGAAATGAAGTATTAAAATCCCTGACTATAGTTGTCGGTTTTGCTCTTTCTCTTCCCAATTCTATCGGTATTTGCTTTATGTGTTTTGTAGCACTGTTAGTAGGTGCAAAAATGTTTTGTACTGTTGTGTTATTTTAATGAATTGACCACTTTATGAAATCACCTCATTGAATTTTGATAACACTCTTTGCTCTGAAATTTATATTGTTTTATATCAGTATAGCCACTCCGGCTTTCTTTTATTTTATTTTATTTTTTTTTAATTTTTTTATTTTGAGATAGAGTCTCGCTCTGTCACCCAGGCTGAAGTGCAGTGGTGTGATTTTGGCTCACGGCAAGCTCCACCTTCTGGGTTCATGCCATTCTTCTGCCTCAGCCTCCTTAGTGGCTGGGACTACAGGCACCCACCACCATGCCCCGCTAATTTTTTTGTATTTTGTTTGTTTGTTTGTTTTTAGCAGAGACGGGGTTTTACCATGTTAGCCAGGATGGTCTCAATCTCCTGACCTCATGATCCACCCGCCTCGGCCTCCCAAAGTGCTGGGATTATAGGTGTGAGCCACCATGCCCAGCCGCCACTCTAGCTTTCTTTTGGTTAGTATCATCATGATATATCTTGTTTTCCATCTACTTACTTTTAACCTATTTATATATTCATATTTATGGTAATTTTCTTATCAGCAGTTTATAGTTTTCTCTTGCATTTTTATCCAATCTGACAATCTCTGCCTTTTGGTAACATTTAATGCAATTATTGGTATGATTGGTCTTGAATCAACCAATTTGCTATTTGTCTGCTATTTGTGCCATTTATTCTTTTGTTTTCCTTTTCGCTTTCTTATTATGTTTTTAAAAAATTAATTGAGCACATAATTCCATTGTCTCTCCTTTGCTGGTTTATTAGCTATAGCTGTGCTTTGTTATTTCAGTGGTTGCTGTCAGATTTTCACTATACTTCCTTAACTTGCAACAGTCCATATTCAAGTGATATTGTGCCACTTTACATATTGCATAAGAACCTTATAACAATAAGAAGTAGACTTCTAATATTTCTTTTCATATCTTGGGCTCTTTTTGACATGCATTTTATTTCTTCAGGTTACAAACCCACAATATGTTGTTATTGTTTTTACTTAAAACCAACGATTATTTTTAGTGTATTTAAAATAATACAAACAAACATCTTTATATTTACCTGTGCCATTACCATTTTTTATTTCTTTGTGTACCTAAAGAGGCCTGGTAGACCTTGTGCTTCTTTTGAAGTAGGAGATGAAAAATGCAGCCGTTTATATTTTATTCTGAAAAGAACATCCTTGACGATTGGATCTTTAAAACTTTGCTGAAGTGGCAGGCCCTGAATTGTCTTAAGGTTTATCTCCCACCCTCTGAATGATAGGTATCTTCATAAGGCTAGCCCATCCATCTTGATCAGTATCATGTCATCGGTGTAATGGAATAATGTGATGATCTGTGAGATGTTCAGATGGTTTTATCTTTTCAGACTACGTTGTGAAAGAAAGCAGCAGACTTAACACAGTCCTGGGAAAATTGGTGACTATATATTGTTGCCCATTCCATGTCAGGGCAAACCGTTTTTGATCTTCTTTTGTGAGTTTGATAGAAAATAATACAGTTACAAAATCAGTGGCCTCTTATCCTGTGCCTGAGGTCATTTAATCTTCTCTAGCAATGACGTTACATCTGGCAAAACATTTTTGATTGAGGCTAATGATTGCTTGAGCTTGTGGTCATCTGCAGCCATTGCCCAGGATCTATCTGGTTTCTGCAGGAAGCCAATTACTCTATCAAATGGAAATGTGACAGAGGCCATCGCTCCTTCATTCTTTAGACACTTTGGGGTAGCATTGATTACCATCATCTGTCTGAAAATGCAATGCTATTTTTTATTTGCTTTATTGACTCAGGGAGGAGTGACTGGGTAACCAATTTCAGAACCCTTTATTTGGCCATCTCTACTGTGCTGGCCACAGGCCAAAGAGCCAGTTTGGGGCTTATTACAACTGCTTAATATGTCAAATCCAATTATACATTTTGGTAATGGAGAAATGACCATCAAGTATGTCTACAGAGCTGGTGGCTCCAATTTGAGCTGGACTTCGGCAAGGACTCATGATTCTTTGGCTCCAATGTCTCCACTTTAATAAGGACTCATGATCACACTTTGGGTTTCTGAGTATCAGTGTTAATCCTGCCCTGAGTTCAGAGGTCCTTGAAGTGTTTCAATATTCCTCTTTCCTCAGTGATAGTCACCCAAATGAATGGCTTTAGTTCCATTTGGAAAGAGACTTAGGAATCATTATAGTATTTACAGTATATAGGAATCATTTATAGTATTATACAAGACATATAGTATATACTTCTTGTGGTATTCATGGCCCTTTCTCCTGAGGATCCAGCTGCCTTTAATGGTAATGGGTCTGGGTCTAAAACTTTACTGAAATATGGAAGCTTGGCAAAATTTTGTGACATTCTATTGAAGTCATTTTATTGCCCTGAGTCTCTCGTGCTCATCATTCTTATTTTCTTTGTAATGTCTAACAGACATCATGGTAACTGTGGCCTCTTAACGTTTTGGCAATTCGTTGTCAACAACTTACCTCTACTGATTCAGGCGCCATCCTCCCTATCACTATCTGAAAGTTAGCTCCATAGCAGCCTCTTTTCCACCCTCAGCTGAGACCTCTAAAAAAATGCTACCAAGGATCTCCTTAGTGATGCCTCTCATCAGCACATTTCAGTACCAAATAGCCCTATTACAATACAGTACACTCTTGATAATCTTGATAGACTTTTGAGCCACCATAAATCATAATCCTCTGGTGACTTTTCTGGCCTCACATAATACATCCACTCCAGCAGCCTCTCTTCCCTGAGGCTTTAGCCCCTTTTCTATTGTGCCGTAATAATTCAGGCATTTTAAAATGGCTCATTCTTGGCCATTACCTTCTCCAGGTTTCCAGGAACCTCCCTCTCAGCATGTTTTCACCATCCCCAAGGATCCTTGCTGGGTGTGTTTTAACTTTCTACTGCTGCTATGCTGAATGATCACAAACTTAGGTAGATTACAAGTCAAACACAGGTCTCACTGGGTTACAATCAGGGTGTTGGAAGGGCTGTCATTTTTATTGTAGGTTCTACAGGAGAATCCAAAATCAAGTTGTTGGTAGGGCTGTCTTTTTTTCTTAGGCTCTAGAGGACAATTCATTTCCTTTCCTTTTCCAGCTTTTAGAGGTCAGCTGCATTCATTTGCTCTCCTTCTCCAGAAACGCAGCATCTCTGACCCTGCTTTCATAATCACATCTCTTTCTCTGACCCTTCTTTTGCCTCTCTCTTCAACTTTTAAGGACCTTTGTGATTAGATTGGGACCACCTGGATAATCCAGGCCAATCTCCCTATTTTAAGGTCAGCTGATTAGCAACATTAATTCCGTCTGCAACTTTGATTTTCTTAGTATATAACCAAACATATTTACAGATTCTGGGGATTAGTACTTAGACATCTTTGAGGGGTCATTGTTTTTTCATTCACAGGTAGCAAATTCTCTATTCAAAGGAAGTGTCACCAAATCAGTAAACTCTTCCCTATCAACTTTTATATCCTAATCACCTTGATCCAAGAATCTTTAAAATCCAGGATCACAAATATTTGCTGGTCTTCACTAACATACGGTGGCTAATTATTGTACCTGGTTTTGGATGGTACAGACAACCTTCAACTTACATATTTCAACTTACAATTTTCCAACTTTATGATGGTGCATTCAGTGGAAATCATACTTTGAGTACCTATACAACCATTCTGTTTTTCACTTTCAGTATAGAATTTAATAAATTTAATAAATTACACAATATATTCAATACTTTATTATAAAATAAGCTTTGCGTTAGATGATTCTGCCCAACTGTACACTAACGTAAGTGTTCCAAGCACAGTTAAGGTAGGCTAGGTTAACCTATGATGTTTGGGAGGTTAGGTGTGTTAGATACATTTTTGACTTATGATATTTTCAACTTACAATGGGTAGTAAGTAAGGATATCACTCACCATAATTCAAGAAAAAAAGAAGTCCCTTTCCTCCCTGATCAGACGCTGTAAGGAGCCACGATGGCACTCTGGGTTTCTTGGTATCAGTGTCAGTCCTACCTTGTGTCCAAAGGTCCTTGAAATATGTAGATATTCCTCTTTCCCTAGTGTACAATTGCCCACGTAAATGACTGGAGTTCCCTGGGTGGAAGGAGTGAGAAGTCATTAAAGTGTATATGTATATAGATTATATATTTGGGTTATGCAGCTAGTAACATAAACTATTGACCTGACATCCAAAAGAGGAGGTTTTGAAAGGAGACATGTTGTCTTGCAAGGGAAATGCCTTTGCAAATGTCTGTTAGGTTGGGAAAAAAGTAATTGCAGTTTTTGCCATCAAAACTACACATGAGGAATGCTAGTTCTTAATGGGCAGAGGAGAAGCACCTCTTTGGGCTTTGAGGCTCCAGGATTCCCGGGAGCTAAAGTCATCAGGGAAAATGCACCAAGATGTATCAGGAATGCAGATTTTCCCCAGTAGGGTGAGGAGTTTGGCAAAATAGACCTGCATTGGCTGAATGTTCAGTTGCCACTGAAGCTCTGCACTAAGTATTAAATCCTGAGTTTGAACTCCCGCATTTTGTGTTTTCCCACCATAAAAAAATGAACACTGATGTCACTCCAAAATGCACATGTTGAAATCTTAACCCTTAAGTTGATGGTATTAGGAGGTGAGGCCTTTGGGTTATGATTAGGTCATGGGCGCAGAGCTCTCATGCCCTTATAAGAGGAGGCCAGAGAGCTAGTTTACCTTCTCTTCCTCAGGTGAGGATACCCTTAGACATCTGTCTGCAAACAAGAAGAGAGGCCTCGCCAGAACCTGACCATGCTGACATTCCAATTTTAGACAACTTCTGTTGTTTATAAGCCATTCAGTTAAAGGTATTTTTATTATAGCACCCTGAATGGACTAAGATACCCACTAAACCATTTGAAGAACTTTTCTGTAAGCTACCCAAGAGATCCTCTTAATTTCACACTTTGCTAATGGTCCTCGATTTTTCATTATCCTTTAGTACTGCAATGCAATCCCGTTGTCCTTCTACACATTGTTTTTTCCCACACTTTTAAAATGCTTGAATCAATGTGTTGGTCATATCTCTTCACCAGAACATTTTTCTAAAGTTACCATTAGTGGAAATGTTAGCAGTTGAGCCACCCCTTTATGCTAGGGATTATCTGTACCCCACATACTACCTGGTGTGGGGTCTTCACTACCCACAGACTGGCAAGTGATCCAGTCTCCAAAACCCATCTAACCACGTGCTTTCTTGGACCATCCCACTTTGGTGTCACTGTGTCAGTTGGGTCTTCTCTAGGTAGAAGCTAAGCTGCAATCGTATGTGCAGGTGCTCTACTAGGGAGGAATACCTGTGAATGAAAGCCAGAGGAAGCAAGGCTGGGCAGGAGTCATCAGACATTGATGCAGAGCTGAAAAAGGCTCTACCATCCCAGAAGGGAGCTCCACAGCAAATATTGCCCATTAGAGACAGGGTCTTTGTAACATCATCCCTCACTTGGTCATTGGTGGGGCCACTCTGAGAACAGCACAACTTTAGCTCCAGTGCTGAGATGGACCTGAAAGAATTAACTGCTAGAGGTTGCTAACTAGTTAAACTCAACCTATCCTTTCTTGAAGTGGAATCTGAGCTTCACCTTCCTGGGTCTGCTGCCTTGATCCACACTATTTGTGGAATATGTCAATGCAGATAATTCTTAGGAAAATGTAATTTCCACCGGGAAGATTTGGTTTTCCAGTTTAAATACGTCCTGCTCATTTCTGTGTGAGGCTGGTGTGAGGGATGGCTCAGGTTCTGAAGGGGCCTAAAAGCTAGTTGGAGAGACACAAGTTTAAGGCATTATGTTTTCAGAGCCAATAGGATTCCAAGGTCTGTGATCATTTCTCATTAAAAAATAATCATAATAAATTAAGACTTCAAAGGGAAGTTGAAGTTCCTTCCTGGAACAACCCGGCCCATAGGAAGGAGAAACAATGGAGTTACATCCTGAGGCTAGCTTTTCCTCTTCTGGGAAGGAAGTGTGAGATCTATGGGCCTGGCAGTAATCTGAGGCTCCAGGTCCTCCCTCTGCCCTGGCTGCAGAGGCAGAGGCTATAAAGGTGGCCTATGGAGAATCTCCTGGGGATGACCCTGGAAGAGGTGTGGGGGGAGAATACCCACCCATGCATGACAATTGCTAAAGTCTATCCTTTTCTGCTAGCACCGCTCCTATCCCCACAGTGCCCTGAAAAGCAGAGACAGGGAGATGAGGAAATTTGCCCTGGGAGGCCAGCATACCTGAGATGTTCTCTCCACAGAAGTCACAGAGCCATGGTCAGGGGCCAGGTCTTTTGACTTCAAGTATATTGCTCATCTAACAAAACCAGACTAAGGGCATAACAAGAAATTTAAAAATATGATATCCTTAATAACCATAAAAACCACCACTGAACTTAAGTCTTCTATGTGTATTACCACCCAGGTGCTGTCTTTAAATAGTCCCCATCTGGCAAAGGAACTTAAGAGTTATCTAGTATGGACCCGCATTTATAAAGATGAGAACACTGAGGGCCGAGGAAGGGAAGAGACATAGTGACTTGTTCTCACATCATTCTTCCAGACAGCTGTGGAGCTGCCTCCAGAAAATCAGGCTTGCCTTCATCTCTGTATACTCAGAAGTCCACAAGGGTCCTCGCACAGCAGCACTTATCAAAAATATTTTCAAATGCATGAAAAGAAACCAGAGACATCCTTAGTGTCAAACCAGAGAAACAAGTCTAACAGTTAGTTGGAGCATGGGAGCCTGATAAGTATCTCATGGCCAAGCTGGTTATGGCAAGGGCCGGAAGGCAGCAATGGAGGAGGAAAGCAAGAAGCAACTGGTGAGTTGGAGATTGCACACAGCTTTCTTCATTATCTAGGAGACTTTGTCATTTTTAATATATTGGCTTCTGCTGGCTGCTGAGATGGTAAACAAAGCTGTAAATACTATAAAGTACAGTCATGATCTGATTGAATGTCTAAGCTCTTTATACCAGTTAAAAGACTGAAATCTAGAATATATGAGCTTCCTAAACAACCACCTGTAACTTTTGTTTCTGAGCTTTCACATAGGTCTGGTCAATGGCTGGCCATCTACAAGTATATGTAGAAAGAGCGAATATTAAGTTTAACAGATTGCTGTACCTTCACAAAGCTGTTGTGGCTTGATACCTTTTTGCCAGGAATAATTTTCAGGAGAATAGTTTAGAAGTTGTCTCAATGTGAGTAAGAAGGGTCCTTTGTATGGTTTTTACGTTGTTAACCAGGGTCAGATTGAAATTTCTAGAGACTTAGAGGACTGGTTCAGGGATGTCCAGCTCAGTGGCTATACGCAACTGCTCCCAGTAGCTAAGCCTCCCATTGGACTGCGCTACTTTAAATAAGTTTAACAATCTCTCGACTCCACCCATCTAGCTGGATTTTCTGATATTTCCCCCAAGAGTTTGTCTTTAGCTTATAGTCATTATAGGGAGAATTTTGTCAAGCTTTGTTTTCTCTAGTTTGCATTTCTTAGGTTGCATATCTCTCCTTTTCCAAATATAAACGTGCAATGTTTTTCTAAATACTTTTTTAAAACCACACACATATCCTCCATCTCCAAAGAGATTCTGACTTTACTCCATGGGAAATGTTTCTGTGAGTCTTAACACACCAGAAGGCCAGACCAGACCACTTGACTCAATAACCCATATCACTGAATCCTACAGAGGTGCTCCTTGGCAATTAAAAGGCAGTATGTTGTAGAAAGGTCATGGATTTTAGAAAGAGAAAAGCCGTGTCTCATATTTCAATACTGTAATGCTCTCAATATGTGAATTTGGCTGTCATTTAGACTCCCTGAACCCAACTGTCATTTATAAAATTGAAATATTGGTAAGTTTCTCCTTAGTTTTAAAAATAATCTGTTGATAGGATTAGCACGGTAGGTGTGGTGGACAAGAATTACAGAGATCAAGGATTGGGGAAAGGGCCAGGCTGACACATGGCCCTGCCTTGTTCTTTAGTTTGAGCTGTTTAGTTGCAGATTGTCCCAAGAGGCAGTCTCAAAGTCTTCAACATTCCTACTGGCTTGCAAATACCTTTCCCAGGGAGAAGGGCCTGGAAATTGTATCTTTGATATTGGACACAGCTTTGCAGTTCTCATCCATGAAGGTTATTGACTCAGCTTCCCTGTGGCCCATTTGCTAACAATAGCTTAACTCCCATAGTGTAGGTGCATAAGCAATTCACTTCCATGTCTGGTTAGTTCTGGGGTTTAGCAAAGTTGTCATTGTATTTATCATGATACCTAAGTCATTTCACGGAGATCTTACACATATTTATAAATATACGTGTTACTTTACCTTTTTCTTTATTAAATAATTATATCTAATTTTAGGAATAGAAATCAAAAGATCAAAAGGATAAAGGGGGAAAAAGTACATATCTTAAAAATCCAAGGTGATAATCTTTAGGACTGAAGATAAATTTAGTTCTTTCTCTTCTCCATCTTCATTTTAAATTTCATCTCCCTCTTTCCTTTTCCTCCCTCCCTTCCTTCCTTTGTGTATTTATTCAGTCAGAAAATCAATCAGCAAATATTCCTGAGAAACTTTTCTGCATCACACATTGCACAGGAAATACAGGCGTCAGAGCTAGAATATCCAGAAAATTCCTGAGCTCAGGCTATAAAGGAGAAGCTGACAAATTACATGACCACTGTGTTCCGTGAGAATTTCTGTTCCGTAGATACACCTGAGGAGTATGGGAAGACTTGATCCAGCCTGCACAGAGATAAAGAAGGACTCACTGGAAAAGATCATGACCAAATTGAGTGCTGCAGAATGAATAAGCATCCATGAGGCAAAATTGAGTATTTTTAGATAAAGATATCAAAGGCCTATAGGTATGAGACTGTGGTATGTTCCAGGCAGCTGCTATCCAAATCCAAAATCAATTGGCTGTAAAATGCACCATGTTTGAGTCAATAAAAATTATTCAATAATCAAAGAAAACACACTTTCTTGTTTTGAAACTGAACAATTCTTTTTCAGGAATTATAAAGCGTGTACAGTGATATCATAAGCAAAGTTCTCCGATAAATTTTGTCATAGACATAGATGTAGATGTTGCCTAATTACATCTTATAGTCTCTTAGGGGCCTTAAAAAGCATGTTCTCAACCTTGAAACGGGTGATACAACATGCCAGAGAGTATATATGCTTAAGGAAGAGAGATAGTTTCATGGGGACTGGGGCTTTCTAGGAAGACTCTCTGGAAAGATACCTCTATCCTTGAGCATTGATTAATTTCCCAAAATTAAAATATATACCAAAAGGGGTGATAAATGACCCTTTGCTTCTGGGTTTACTGACAGCTGAGCCTGAGCTTTGAATTTTGAGATGTTCATGTTGTAGAGCACCCCAAAAGTCTAGCCCCAACTGGGAAGAATCAATGCAGGCATATTGACAGAGGATTCCATCTGATGTTATCAGCTCAGGGAGTTAAACAGGACTTGGTCCACTTGGGCCGTGTTCCCCCTGGATCCCAGGTCTAATGAAGTGGCTGCTTTCACCAAGATTCATATTTTACACTGTCAGTATTATACCACCTGGAGAAAATTGTCTCTTCCTTATAAAAAAGAATTTCCAGAAGCTTATTCCTTTATACATTCTAAGGAAAACATGGCTTCACATGTCTACAGACATAATAGGGGATGTAATTCATACGTTCATATCCTAACTTCCTAAGTGATGATATTAGGAAGTGAGGTCTTTGGGAGGTGATTAGGTCATGGTGGCGGGGGTGGGGGGGCAGAACCCTCATTAATGGGATTAATGCCATGATGAAAGAAACCCCATTGCAACATCCGACCCCTTGAGCAATGTGAGGTGACAGTGAGAAGACGGCTGTCTACGAGGAATGGGCCTTCACTGGACACAGAATCTGCCGGTGCCTCCATCTTGGACTTTCCAGCCTCCAGAATCGTGAGAAATAAATTTCTGTTATTTTATATGCTACCTAGTCGATGGTATTTTGTGATAGAAGCCTGAATGGACTAAGAGAGGGGTTGAAAACATAGGAATAGGGTAAAGTGTTCTTGGTCTGAATTTTGGTTTCACCTCTTTGAAGCTGAATAACGTTAGGCAAGTTTTTGAAATTTTCTGTGTTTCAGTTTCTTCATCTGTAACTTGGGGATGATATGTGTGTGTCTAATGTAATGTTTTCCTGGCGTAGTGTATACAGAGATGCAATAATGACTTTATTATTATTATTATTATTAGATGACCATTTTAGTCTATCTTAATTTGCTTCCTGGGAACCTCTGGGACAGACATTTCCTTAGAGGAGAGAAAAAGAAGGGGTAATTACAAACTGGCTGCCAGTGGACCCACAATCTCCCTGTGAGTCTACTGTAAGGGAGTCCTTATGTTCCATGTACCTAATGGGCCTGATAGGCAGAAACAACAAAATGCAGAAGGTATGCTCAACCGGTGGAGCCAGGGCCAGGGCTAGAAGTGACCTCAGGTGTCCCCATGCATAGCAGTGAAATCGCTCAGGAGAGATCCTATGGAAACTAGGATGGGATGCCAGGAGGTGTTGCAATATTATTTTAGAGGATTCATCTGCTTAGTATTATGCTTCCCCTCATTTAACCCTCAGAGGTTTTGGATTCTGTCTGGTGTGAAAATTTTTTTCTGTTTAGAAAGAGTTCCGCTCATTACTTTAGCAGACGGTACATGGGGAGAACTTGTTTATCCTGCTAAGTGAGTCATCAATATCCTGCTCTATACTAAGCCATGGAATGGCAGACTTGGAAGGGACCTCAGGGCTCATCCAGCTCAGCTCCCTCATGCTACCATTGCAGAAATTTGGGCCCTCTGAAGAGAAGGACTTGCATAAAATGACACCACGATGGAGCTGGCCCTAAAGTACAGGTCTGCTGATTCCACCTCATGTGTATTCTAGTAAATGCAACAGACACCTACTGAATTTTGCGGGGATGAAGGACAAAGGGAACAGTGCTAGACATCATATGCATTGTGTGCCAAATTAACCTTTCAGCAGCTCTTGAAGCAATTCATATTTAAGAAGGGAAACACACCACTCTGTTAAGAATATGTAAATGAAAAAATAGTACCATCATTCACTCTACATACAAAGTATTTGTGCATTTACACCCAGCCACTGTGCTAGGTGCAAGAATATGGCAGAGAATAAAGCGGGTACCAGCTACGGTTTTGCCGTCATTGAGTTTATAATCTGGTGAGCTCCAGAATCTATATACTACTATACCGGTGGTTTTAAAATTGGTTACTTGAAGTACTAGAGTCCCACAGAGATGCCTCAAGGTCTACTGTGAGGCCATTGAAGTCAGAATTCCTTTTTAGTTAATCCACTAAATGAGTTCACACTTCTTTCCTTGTGTTACTCAGAAAATCTTCAGCTGTAAGTACAAAAAGTTAAATTCTCTTGACAACAACAATAGAAACAATGTAATATATTGGAAATCTTCTATCAAATAAGCCAAGATCCAAGAACTTGAATGAGGACATCAGGATTTTCTCTTTCTCCCTTTCTCTCTGCCTTGCCATTCTGCTTATCTCTACTTGGCTTCATAGTCACCATCTACCTCCAAATGGCAGATAATATGACTGTTGGCAGCCCCAGGTTTACAACCTTCCAGCAGAAAGAAACATTCCCTCTCCCTATATCTATATACCACTCTCAGGGAAGAATCTTGTGGGTTCTGCTTGAGTTGCTTGCTTGTCTCTGGATGAGCCACTGGAGGTAAGCGTATAGGGATGCCCTAACTAGTTCGCAAGTGCTCAGGTGTCAACACCTGTGGAGGGTGTACAGGACACTATTATTGACAGTCCCACCAGGATCAAAAAGAATGGCAGGATAGTCATACAGAAAGACAGAATGAGAACGTGCAGGCCAGTGGGAGACCAAAGGTCTATTACACATTTTCTTTCTCTTTAAGTTGATACAGATATCTATGACCTTATTCTACTTATCGTTTTTTTTTTTTTTTTTCAAAATTAGTTAGTAGCAAAGATGATTCCAGGCAGCTCAAAATAACACATAGAAAAAACTGAAATCCAAACCCCTGACCTCATGTAAAAGGCAAAAAAGGAGTGATCATTGTGCAATACTAGATATCCTAGCTGGGAAAATAAATGAACATTGAGAACACAATGAGTTTCAACACTTGAGGCAAAAGATAGAAGAGTGGGTACAAGATTCTTATTGTCTTTGTTACACACTTTGCTCATACAACACACTTTTTGCTAATACTGCAATCTTGTTTAGTTTTCCATAGCCACTTTTGTCTATGAGGCATTCATGTATTTTGCTTTTTTTTCTGAACCAGCAGATGGTCCTTCCACCAAATCCCTGCCACCCTTGGTGGCCTTTTTATCAGTCTTTTGTGAAAAATGCACCCATCCATTATCTTTTAAAGATGTTATTCAAATGAGAGAGCCACGCTTTTAAGAGCCAAGAGTGTTGAGGAAAAATGCCTGTGTTGCAAATTAAATAATCAATTTACATGTTATCAGATCCTGAGGAAGATCAGCTACAACCATTTTCCCTTCGGTGCGACTGTTTCCTTCCTGTCTCGTAACAAGATGGAACCATGACGACTCATAAATAAGGTCAATTTAATTGAGAAAGTCACTGTAAAGAAGTTTTCTTTAGAAAATTTTGACATCAGTGATGGTGATTCTGGATGCATTTCCTGATGTCCTCATTCAAGTTCTTGGATCTTGACTTATTTGATGATAGAAGATTTCCAATATATTATATTATATTGGAAATATATTATCAGAGGCAATCCCTCCACTTTCCAGACAGGAAAATCCATACAAATTTTATAAAAAGGCAAAAAGAGCTGTCTTGTCTAAAAATGAATGATCCTAAGAGGCAAGTAACCTAAATTCTGTTTCTAGTTCAGCTTCTTATTTGCTATGTGGCCCTGTCAAAATGCTTTCCTTATTTGGACTTTGTTTTCAAAATCTGTAAAAGATTTTGAAATTATACAAACCAAGTCCTGGTTTGTATAATTAATTACTAGGATTTCTTCTGGCTTTACATGGTCATATATGGATCATATTTTAAGAGTATTGGTCTTAGAACACTAGGCCTATTTGATTGTTACATGACAATATTGTTTTCACATGCAGTTTTTGGAAATTAGTCTTAATAACAAAGTCTCATATTTCTAAAAATATATTCCTTTTATCCTGTTTTTCTTAATAAAACTTACATTTTGCTGAGAAGGATGTTGAATATTCCTCACTCCTAATAATTTGCTTTATATGATTAATCATCTTCCTTAATATACAAGAAATAACAAGAGATTTAAAGTTTCCTTAAAGCGATTTTTCTCTAGTTTGTCTTTATGACATGCGCTTAGGCCTGTCAATGGTCAAAGAGACTTGTTCTACCCCATCCACCTTATAAGAGTGGATTCCAAAGTCAAGGTTGCCTTTCCCTGCCTCCAGAGAAGGGGCCAGAGATCCCTACATGAGAAGAGGATTTACTTTGTACATTTGGTTCTTCTACCTTCATGAAGGTGGTATGTTGAAAATGGGAAATGGAGGATTCATCTAAGAAGGCTAAGATTCGTCTTCCAGTTCTGCCAATAAACTAGCTAAACATGTAAGAATTATTAATACCAGTAAACCATTTTGTGGTTTATAATACCCTTCTATACAAAATATTTCAAATGACCTTCACAAACAACCAGGCAAATAGGCAGTATTTGCTGTACTTCTTAGATGAGGCAATGGAGCCCCAGGTGGTTTGACTGTAGTGCTAAGACAGCTAGTAAGAGGGGAACCAGGCCTGGGTCCCGCTCTCACAAACCTACTGCAGGAGCCTGGGCTAGCTCTGTGTAACCTGAGGCTCAGTAGCCCCACAGGTACACCAGAAACCATAATCCCGGTCTAACTCATTCACAGGTATGAGTGTCTTCTGAGAAAACAAAAATGCCATTCATTTATTATTGACGAAAACCCAAGTCTATTTCAATAGCTCTGAAACATGGTCAAATATCAAAGACCTGAATTTAGCAACTCTTAAAGTCAAAACAAACCAAGCGCCACACAAACTCTGCCTTCTCCTCGTAACAAGGTAGTAGTATTAAGCTTAGAGCCTACCTAGGATTCTGTCCAGTGGGGCCTGAGAGGGGTGAAATGAACTTTACATTTGCAAGTTTGGTGAGGCTTGAGACTCCATTTGCAAGAAGAAGTTCCTTTCAATGGAGGAGAGACATTCCTGTGGACACAAAAGCTGGAGACAAAACAGGAAAAAAAAAATCATAGATTTGAAACTCTTACAAAAATAACAAATGAATAATTTACACTTTCCCTTGGTTTATTGAAAAACATTGGAACATTTTCTTACTCAATGCAACTCTTGAATTCTCTTCCCACAGCTATTACTCACTTAGTCATCTCCATTTTTTAAAGACATTTATTTGGAGTCTGTTGCTCCTGGCTTTTTGTAAGACACCATCAGGCAAAGTGTGGATCTGAGCATCCGCCTCCAGACTCCTGCCAGCCAAGGCTGAAGCCTTCAGAGACAGTGTCTTCTTGTCTCTGTCATCTCTCAGGCTCCCCTTCTGGTGTCTCTAGCCCACCACGCAAAGCTTACATCCATCCCTAGCCTTAGATCAGTATGAATTCCCTTTACATCCTTCCTGCTCTTCTAAAGTTCCCAGGTCTTATTCCTGTGCCCCAGACTGCCTGGCATATTACATTTGCTGATCCCTTTAGTTTACATAGAGTTGCTAGATTTAGCAAATAAAAGTGCAGGATTTCCAGTTACACTTGAATAAGAGAAATCATTTTTCAAGTTAGTACATCTTCTACCTATTTGTGATCCCGCACTTGCAAGAGAAACAGAGAAGGAATTAGTTTTTCTTGTTGCAGAGTGAAAAACTGAGATCCGGGAGAGTTAAAGGAGTGGTCCTACCTCCCACAGCTGGGGAGTGGTATCTTGGAATTAGAACTAAGTCTGGCTGACCCCAAAGCCGGTGCTTTTCCATGGCAATGCACTCCCTCTATTAAATATCACAGAGTATCTACAGCACTTAACAGTTTTCGAAACACTTTCAGATGCATGATCTTAATTAATCTTCACAGGAACCCTCTGAGGTAGGGGTCATGTTTCATTTGTTCTTAGACTTTTTTGTTTCTTTTTAAAACACTTTAACATCTCTGATTGTAGGATGTATTTTATTGTCGATAGTGTTTCCATCTAACTGGCAGCATTGCTTTTTTTTTTCTTAGGCAGCATAAAATAACGGCATCTTGGATTTAAGTAATGCAACAGTATTATGTACTTTCTACAGCTGGGGAAACAAGCTGAGGGAAGCTGGTCTCTAATCTAAGGTGGTATACACTGTAGTTAAACCTATGTCTTTCTGACCTTCTACTACTCCAAGGCTGAAAGGAAATTACACAGACTTTCCCCCCAAGACACACAATGGAGCCAGTGGGTTCAGTGAACTATGCCAGAAATCAAATTCTGCTTCTAGCAGGAGGGGAGCATTGTGTATCCCCTCCCCATGTTTCTGTGTAAGCTTAGATAGCTTAAAGACTTGGTAGGTAAAGAAACTGGCAAGGGAGGGCTTCCCCCTATACTGCTCTAAATCTTCCAGGGAAACTTTACAGAAGAAACCACAGCCAGCTAGCTGCAATGTCACACAAATGAAGGATTCAAAGAAATGAGAGGTGGAAGTCCACCTTGATAAAATCATCCTGTGCTGGACCCCTCCAGCTACAGACCACTCCTGACAATGTGCAAGCTGGTTGCTCTAAGCCTGGGTTCTGGCACAGCTGCCTAATGACTCAGGCAGCACTGCTACCACCACTTCCCCTTGGAGGCTGGCTCTACAGTCTAGACTGTGCTGGAGGCGATCATTTTTGATATTGGGCCCACATTTTCCAGCATGTATTCACAGAACCTCATTCCAAGTGCTGAATTTTTGGGCCCCAAACAGCTATCAGCAGGGAATCTTCATTAGAAAAGAAAAACACATTTTGCAGGAAAAAGAGGAAGAAAAACTAGGCACCGATTGCAAGCAATTGATTGAATCAATTGCAAGCATTGATTCATTCTGCAGCTGAATTGATATACACTTCCGGAGCCTATGGACAAGGGGCATCTGCCTGAAAGATGATCGTTGCAAAAAAAAATGATTTAAGACCTATAGGATTAAAGGCATTCAACATGGTCCTTCCTTTAAAGAAAATGAGAGCCCTCCAGATCAAAACCATACCTGCAGATTGCACTGTATGTTAGTAACAACGGGATGCCTTACACTTGACTTAGCTATCACTAATAAATCATATCACTTGAGCCTCACATCATGCATACAGGGGTCAATGTTAATGTTCTCATTTTAGAGACAAAGAAACCAAGGCTCAAAGACCTCAGTAACCTTGTTCAAGTTGACAGACTATTAATGGCAGAGTTGGGAGCAGAATCCAGGTCTCTGACTCTGTGAGCTGTTCTTTTCACTCCTCCAACCCTCAGATAGTGAACTTCAGGAAAATAAGAATGGAGAGCAAGTTTCGTTGTGTGAATTTGGGTGAAAGTTGAAGGCCAGTGAGGTAGAACAGAGAGAACAGAGTAGAGCCTAGAAGTGGCTTACAAGTTTATATCACTTTCCTGCAGGCACTGACCTGATGAAGTCTGTACAATGTCTACGAGGAGGAAAGATGAGCACTAGCATCAGGAATGCCATAGTCTTCATCTAAGAAGCTAAAGGCTTAGCCTGGGGACAAGGCCTTAGAATAAAAAGCCTCTCAATGTGAATTAGGATATAATGAGGATTATTACCTCCTCACTCCAATAACCTTGATATAGAATTTTCTTTTAACAGCATCATGCTTCCTCCCATAAAGCCAGCTTTGCTCAAAATGGTAGAATGGAAAGAGAAGAAACTTTGGGTAGAATACAATTGGGTACAGGCTACACCACTTCTTGATTTTTGACCTTAGACAAATCATCCAACCTTCCTGAGCATCAGTTTCCTCACCTGTAAAATAGAGTTAATATTACCTCTCTCAGGAGACTTCCTTTAGCTCCTTTACCTAAAGCTGATTAGTTGCTCTCTCCCTGGGCTTTCTGAATCCTGCACTTGCTCGGAGATAGCCTCACACACCATGTTTGAGTTCCCTTTTTGTTTTTGCCTCCCTTTTACACTTTTGGTTCATTGAAGATTTCACATCATTGTGTCTCTAGCACCTGCATCAGTGTCTGGCAAAGCAATGCTCAGAGTCTCTGCTAGGAGGAGCGCTGGGAGAGTAGGGAGCAGGAAAGATGGGAAAGAAAGGGTTTAGTTTAGCAAACTCCAGAAACCTAGAATCTGTCCCCTGTTTACTCTGACCTTTAGCTTCCTCTCTCCTTCTAATCTCTCGAGCCCTTGTCCCAACCCGTGCCTCCAACCCATATTCAGGTGACATCTAAAAGGAGCAGTTTTAGGAAAAAAGGAAATATCTTCATGGGGGTTAGTAAGCTATAATCACTAAGCACTGGTGTTTTACAGTTGACAAAGCTCTTTCACAGTCATTATTCTCTCTTTTGAGTCTAGAAACAACATTCGATGGCAAGATGAGCAGGCCGTACTGTTGTCTTTGCACGAATGAGGACCATGAGCCTCAAAGAGGTAAAAACAAATGTCCAAGGTCACACAGTTACAAGCGAGCAAGTCAAAACCCGAAGCCAAGCTGCCTGACTGCCTCTCTCTACGCCTTCTTTGTGCTTCATCTCTCAAAAACAATGCAAAACTAATGAGGCTAAAAATAATGACAGAAGAAAAATTCCACCGACATCTCAGATGTGACTTGGCTCTCCGGGAGTCTCAGCTGGGAGGACTGCACAGCCTACACTTCCTGCTCACTCATTAGACAGGCCTTCCAGTCCTTTGGAGGAGAGTGGGTCCTGCAGAACTGGAATGGAAGCTGAATCACGGCAAGTCCGACTGTTTGATCAGAAGAGAATGGTGTGGGTGGTCGCGTCCCAGACAGAAGATGCTTGGCCAGATGGAGACGCGCCTGCACACTTGGATTCGGATCCGCCGGTGCTGCTCTCTTTTGACTGAATAGACTGCTGCAGCCAGGGAGCCACTTGCAGCTCATGGAATCCCCAGAATCCTCATGTAGGGATGCGTACCCCAGGGTGACCAGGGGCCACAGCCAGTCAGGGCGAGAGACTGGGGTACCCACAAGTGCAGACGCAACCTAGTTCTTGGTAAGGAAGTTTGGGCAGTAGCAGTAGTGTGGCAAAGACACTATTTATACAACACCCATCTGGTGAGTATTCTGTGTGCTTCCCGTCAGGCACACAACTCAAAGACAGCAGGTTCTCAGGCTGCAGTGCAGGACTCACTCTGCCCATGCCCAGTGGCCTGCAAGAGTTTCCACTCCAAAATCCTCCCACTTAAATGAAGGACTACAGAAATGGCCCTCCCTTGTCCCTCTGTGTAATAACCATTCTGTACTCCATGCTAGTAATTTCTGATCTTCATAACAATCCTGCTAAGTAGATAGGTATCATCCGACCCTTTATATATGTGAGGAGATGAGGATTTGCAAAAATTAAGTAGCTTACCCAAGGTCCATCTGACTTGGGTGGACCTGAGACAATAAGGCCAGCCAACCTACCGATTGCCTCTGCTGCAGTCATTCAGGTAGTGGGTGCCAGAGCTGGAGTTCACATCAGGTCTCTGGTTTCATGGCCCAGGCTACGTTGGACCTATGTTTCATACCCTGTCTTCCCCTATTTGCCCTCCTCTTCACTTCCTTGAAGAGAAGAACCCCTGAAATTCATCTCCAGGGCAAGGCAAGATGATGGTTGCTCTCATTGGCCCAGCACTGAGATTTTTATATGGCTTCAATCCACTGGAATTTGTAGGCAAATGTTACCCTTTTGTCTTTGGCAAACCCAACCGCACATTGCATATTCACAAAGCCAGACTGAGACACTGAGAACTGGGAACTCCTCCTCCTACCACCTCCATCTTCCTCAGCTCTTTCTCTGCCTATCCTGTTCTTTCTCCTGAGTGCACCCTGGCAGTGCCAGCAGTGTGGTGTCTTCAGCATGCCAGGAGCATGTCTGGCTCCTTGGTGCTCCTTCCAGATTCCTGTGGAAGTTTATGCAGGGTTTGAATATTATCTGGGAAGTCATTTGTTTAGCTTTGCCCCCACTCTGTGTAGAATGGGAAGAAAAGAAGGTCAGAGAAAAGACCTCAGAAGCCCTTTGAGTACATTTATAGACATGAATGAAAGGAGAAAAATATAGATCTATAAATCTAACCAAAGTTGGAAAAATCCCAGGCAAACAAACATTGAGTGCTTATAGCTCACTTTAATCTGAGGAGAAAAAAGGAAAAGCGAGCAAAAGGAGGGAGGAAAGGGAAAATGAATGAAGAAACCAGCATTTACTGACTTCTGTGTCTCTCACCCAATGGTTGGTGTTTTGAGACCGGAACAAGAAGAGACAGACTTTGTTTTCAGTTTAGATTCATCACTAAATGATGTGCGACTTTTGGCAAGTTATTTCCTTCTCTAGGCTTTGTTTTACATTCCAAAAATGTTGGGGTAGATATCTCTAAACTCCCATCTAGGCTGATGCATGTAGAGATATAGAATCTTTAGAGACCAATACTTCCTCCTGCAATAACTCAGTGAAAAAGAGCAGTCCCCCATACCTCATGATTGCACACAAAGGCAGATGGGGTCCCGTGACGAATGTTTGCTCTGGCGCTCGGTGCTAGTACTGATGGGGTTGCCTCTTGTCTTTTCACTCTAGCATGATATTCTTTCCTCCTATTCAGGACAAAGATCTGGCTAGGTGTTGATGACCAGTAGACTAGGAACGCCACCATATGTCACTGGCAGGTCTAAGCCATCAGCTAGGATAAGGGAAGACTAAGTCAGTGAAGAGGAGATCAGGTAGGAGAAGAGGCAGAGAGGGAAAAAAAAGGAGACACGAGTGTGAGGTGGCAGAGGAGGATAGTTGCGGAGCTGCGTTTGTGTGGAAGGTCTTCAGCAAGTATTTTGGTAAGACCAACTTGCTTTATTTAGAGATGAATATTTAGCTGAGTGCAATGGAATAAGGTAATAATAACTATTAAAGGGCTTGAATTCTTGTCTTGGTTCTTGCACTAACTGACACATACATTTCCCTTTCTCTGGTCATCTACAAAATAAAGACAGTGCATGGCCTTTTCAATGGTCTTTCTCCACAACAGCATCTCACTCGCTTGTCCTGGCACCCTAGTGAAAACCTAGGACCACTTAATTCGCCCAGGTCACTTTGCCACGCCAATTTTGAAGCCTGTCAGCTTTTCTACAGATCCAAGTGACTGTCGAGAAAGAGTGTTCAGCTTAGAGCTGGCTGCCTTCTCTAGGGCCTCCACTCTTCAGGGGGACATGGGTGCTATGCTGAGCTGCCTGGCCCTCGTCTCTCCTCCTCAGACTCTCCTCTGCCACATCTGCATCCATTTGACCACTCTCTGGAGAACACCTGTTGAGGGTGTTGTCAAGGTGATTCCTGCACCAGCTGGGAATTTAACTAGGTGTTCTTTGGAGCTCCCTTTAATTCTGAGATGAAGACTGAAATCGTTTTTAGAATCAGAAGGAAGAGATACAGAAGAGAGAGAGCACGACATGGCTTCTGATTTTTTAAAAATTATAGTTGTCTTCTCTTTCTTTTCTTTTCTTCTTTTTTTTTTTTTTTTGTAAAACTGGGCAAAGTGTTGTGCAGAACATCTTAGTTGTGGACTTCAGAAAGCAAGCAAGCAAGCAAAAAGACAGAAAAAGAGAAAGAAAGGAAAGAGAAGGAGGGAGAAAAGGAAGAAAAGTTAAAGGAAGAAAGAAATGAAAGAAGGCAAGAAAAAAAGGAAGAAGGAAAGGAGAAAAGGAAGGAGGAAGAAAAGAAAGGAAGGAAGAATGAAGAGTAACTTGTAGCAAAGGATGTAGGGAGGCTGAACAGAAGAGACATTAAGGGGAGAAAGGGAACAAAAGACAGAAGAGAAAGAGAAAAAAGAAGAGAAGAGAGTGAAAAAAGAAATCAGAGAGACAAATGTGGACGGGTTTCCAGGCAGCTGCAGTCCTGCCCGCCCCCACGCGAGGCGATGACTTTCTCCAAGGAAGAACTTGTGCAACTGTGGAGCTGATCAGGCCGCCCGGGCTGCCTTTCAGCTCAGTCACTGCTGTCTCTGAATGATGCTAGAAGTGGAAAACTTCACACTTGCTCCCTTGCCAGTGCTGTACCAGGAGAAACAGGCAGTTGGAGAACACTGTTGGAGTGATGGTTTTCTGACCTCTTGTGCTGCCCCATGGCTTGTTTGTGCATCCGAACTTCTCAGCAAGCATGGAGATAATGCAGGAGGAGGAGGATGCAAGTGAGCACTCCAAGCCCACACTTCACATTTCTGTAAAGAGTCCAAAAAGACTAAGGGAGGCAATGAAATGAAGTAGAGAAAATTTTGAGAAGAAAGATAGCAAAGCGCTGTGCAACCTTCTTTCAGAATCATCTTGACTAATTTTGTTAAAATTACTTTGAGGAACCTTTAAAAAAAAATTAAAGCAGTTTTCTTCAGCACCACACAAACCCGGATGCAAATGCTATTGTGTTTTATTCTGAGCAGGTCATTTAATCCTTCAGAGTCTCAGTCTTCTTACTTCAACTATGGGATAACACTACCAGTTTTGTAGAAATTGTTGCAAGAATGAGAGACTTAGGTTTTCTTGACTAACACAGATCTGTTTCTGGAGGGTCTGATTGCTCTTGGTGTGCTGTTTGGCATTTGGCTGGTGCTCAGCAACCGTCAGTTCTAAGCTCTTTAAGCTTCTGATTCCACTCCTTTCTTCATATTACCATTCAATGAAGTGCACCAAAGCATATGCATTACTAGAAAATGATAACTCATTTTCAAAAGCAAACGAAAAAGGTTTCATGTGGCAAATACATTCAGAAGGAAGTAGAGATAATTAGCCACCACAGAGGCTCCATGGCGTTCATTCACTTGCAAAGAAGTTGGTGGTATCTCAATGGCATCTATTTTCTGCCAACTCTGTGTACTTAGCTTTGGTGTTAGCTCCACTGAAGTGCATTGCTTTTACCTGGAGGGATGCTTTTCATCCATGTCCAGACTACCTACAGCATTGCCATTTATAGCCTTCTCTGTATTAATGTTTTCCCCTTCAAGTTGAACCCCTAAAACTGGTTTACTTAATGTGTCTTTTTTATTCTCGTCTGCACAATTTTTGTTTTCTGCCCTGAAACTTTGGAAAGTATTTTTGTATTCTTCTATTTCCTGCCGTTTCTTACTAATTTTTCTAAGGAGAATCAGCTGTTCATGCCATCTGGTCACAGAATTCTCAAGAATTAGAGAAGAGTTTTTAGTGATAAGAAATGTCATCGTTACTTGCTTCAGGTATGCAGGCAGGAGTCAGGAGATTTAGGGAGGTCTCACGCTTCATCCTGTCGGATTAAGCTGTGGTTTAATACAGGAGCATTGTTTGGAGATGGTGTTGTACAATCACCCACAGAGAGGTAGACACGCTCACACACAAATATACATACATAAGGGCAGAGAATACACAGCAGAGTAGGAACGTGGGAGATCAGCCCTCTAATTCCACTTCTGTCACTAACTTTCAATGTGACACTAGAATGATGACATCATCCTATAAAGCAGATTATATGTTCCAATTTTATAGATGAGAGTACTGAGGTGCAGGGTTGTTATATTTTGCTCTCAATACCACATTTCTATTATATAGACCAAGAAACATTCAAGTTTAGTTTTCCTAGTTCCTGAACTAAATGTTTAAAGTTTAGATCTGAAGGGAGAACCACCACATGGCTGTGTCTTTAACTCAATGCGTACACTCTTGTGACTCTTTTGGGTCATACTCTCTGGTCCCTCTGCTTAGTGCATGGTCCTTAAGAAAGAGAAGCCTGGCATAGCTATTCCATTCATAACTCCTGCTGTAGGTACTCAGTTCACCTTTCATACATGCTATTTGATCACATTTATTTAGGGCCGACTCCATGCCAGATATAATTGAGACACTTGAGATAAAGAAGAAAAAAAGACAAAATTATCTCATATTATGAATGTACACTGTAGTGGGAGTTTGGGGAAAACAGAATATAAACAAATCATTAAAGGAGATAAATTCAGATGATCATATCAAGAATATAAATGGAGAGATATGACTCACAATAATATTGGGGATGCTATCTTAGATGGCCTGCTTAAGAGAAACCTCTCAAAAAGATAGCAACGGCTGAATGCTGTGGCTCACGCCTGTAATCCCAGCAGTTGGAAAGGCTGAGGCAGGTGGATAATTTGAGGTCGAGAGTTCGAGAGCAGCCTGGCCAACACGGTGAAATCCTATCTTTTCTAAAAATTAAAAAATTGACTGGGCATGGTGGTGCATGCCTGTAACCCCAGCTACTAGTGAGGCTGAGGCGGGAGAATTGCTTGAACCCAGGAGGGGGAGGTTGCAGTGAGCTGAGATAGTGCCACTGCACTCTGTCTCTCAAAAAAAAAAAAAATATATATATATATATATATATATATATATATAGCAACTAAGTTGCAAGCTGAAGGAGGAGAAGCAATGACTATGAGAAGAACCTGGGAACTCCAGTCCAGGAAGTGGGAACAGTAGGAGCCAAGGCTCTGAGGTGGGAATAAACTTTGCCTGTTCAGAGAAAGAGTATCCAGGGTTGCTGGACCTTCAGGAGTGAGAGAGAGGTGGTACAATGAGGCTTGAGGAGGTCACAGGGGTCTTTAGAGAGAATAGAGAAGGCTTAGATTTTTATTTTAAGTGTAGTGGGATGATAGAAGATTATTGAGCCTGGGAAATGAATAATTTGATTTTTGTTTTTGAGATAACACTCTGAAACCAAAGGATAGGCTGGGTGCGGTGGCTCACACCTGTAATCCCAGCAATTTGGGAGGCCGAAGCAGACAGATCGCTTGAGGTCAAGAGTTTGAGACCAGCCTGGCCAACATGGTAAAAACCCATATGTAGTAAAACTACAAAAATTAACTGGACATAGTGGCATGTGCCTGTAATCCCAGCTACTCCAGAGGCTGAGGCAGGAGAATTTCTTGAACCTGGGAGACAGAGGTTTCAGCGAGCCAAGATCATGCCATTGTACTCTAGCCTGGGCAGCAGATTGAGACTCCATCTCATAAATAAATAAATAAAATGAAACAGAAGGATAGTTTAGGTGGTCATTGCAATAGAATAGACGAGAGATGCTGGCAGCTCTGGCTGAGGGGTGGCAGGGGACACTGAAGAGGATGCAGGGTGGAGCTCAGACATAGTGTATGAGGCATTCCAGTGGACTGGGTGTGGGAGGTGGCCTGTCCTTCTTGTAACAATCACAATGAACAAGTTTACAAAAATACAGTTAGACAGAAGGAGAAAGTTCTAGTATTTAATAGTGTAGAAGGAAAAGTATAGTTCACAATGATTTATTGTATATTTCAAAATAGTTAGAAGAGAAGGCTTCCGATGTTTCCAACACAAAGAAATAATACATGTTTGAGGTGATGTATATCTTAATTATCCTGGTTTGGCCATTACACATGGTATACAGGTATCAAAATACCACAAGCACCCCTAAACATGTACAAACATTATGGATCAATGAAAAATCAAAAAATAAAATGACCAGAAGAAAATGGGCAACTAAAAGATGGTTTGAAGGAGGAGAAGGCTGAATAAATGTGCAAAAGAGACTGAGAGGGAGCAGATCTAGAGGTGGAGGGCACCGGGAGAGGCTGCAGTCAAAGAAGAAAAGAGGGTAAAGAGAATGGCCAGGGGGACGGAAAGGCAATGGATGACCCAGTAAGGAAGTCAAAACGAAAAAGAATAAGTGGAATGAAGTAGTAGGGATGAAGATGGAATTACCACGCCCTGTTGAGTGAATGGGTGGTGAAGAAGTGTCCCCAGAGAATACGGAAACCTTGAGAAGTGTGGGTAGAAAGAGGAAGGGGGCAGTGTATGGTAACCAGAGGAGAACACGAAAGCCCGCCAGAAGGACCCAGTGCAATGTTTGAGCAAAGTTCCCGGGAAGGTGGCAGAGTGGAGATTCCAGCTGAGGGCAATGACAGAAGGACTGTCTTCTGACACTGAGAAAGACCTACCCCCTGTCAACTCCGGACTCTTTTGACCCTGTTCCTCTCAGGAAACTTTGTTCTTTTTCTGACATCTTAGATCCTCTCCACTCCCTCCCTCCTGCTCACCTCCTTTGTCATCAAACCCTGTTGTCTGAAGTGATTGCTTGGAGTTAGGTGTGAGAAAGGAAGCACAAAGATTGAGTAAGTTTGCACTGAAGTGTCGTTGAATAGAGGCCTCTTCAGAGTTCCTGGGGTGTTCAAATTTTAAAAGAGAGCATAAGTAAACCCAAGCTACGTTCTAGTAAGTAAAGGGTTCTTTAGACAATAACAAATCTGGGAGTGGTAGACTGATTTTGAGTGATTTATAACCAGAGGCTATCTAGTGATCTAGCTTAAAATCATCCCCAAGGGACATCCACTTTGCTTAACTATGTCTGAGCTAGGCCTGTCCTTTTCAAAGCTGCTTTTAAAGATTTCTTAATTATAAATTGTGAGTGTCTTTAACACTGGAAAAACCCCACCTAATATAATATGTATTTTATCAAGTGCTATAGAGGTTTTAGACATTCTTGGGGGTTTGGAGTGGGGAGGGAGGGTCCGAAAGCAGTACTGGGAGGCTGAACATGAAAAACAGGAGGATTCAATTAGGAAAAAAGCCTCCCTATAACCCCCCTGGGACTACGCTGCCTCATTGCTGCAGGAGATTCCATCTTTGAAATGTCTTCTCTACAAAACTCCTTCCCCAACCCCCCTTGAAATTTCACAGCTGTGATACAGAGGGACTTTGAAGGGCAGAAAGACAAGGGGGATTTTTTTCTTCCTTCATGGTTGTATTTAGCAGCTAGTTTCCAAATGGTATTAATAAACATTTAAACTTCAAAAACTGAGCCTGGCATTTCTACATCCTTTCCATTGTTGCTATATTTTTGTCTTATGAAAGGTCTTACACAAATGATTTCTTGTGGAACACACACTACAAAAGGGTTCACATGCTTCTGGATTCAGAAAAATGTCTGTTTGCTTTTTGTTAAAGTCTCTACAGGTGCCCCAGAAATATTGGGGTGTTGATTATTATTCTAGAGACAGACATCTAAGAATATGAGTCCAAAGACTGGATTGAAACTCCAAGATCAGTACATGGGAGCACAAGAAGTGAAAATCCATATATTTTAGCAAAAGAGCCAAAGAGGGCAGTGGTACGGTGAGCACTAGTTTATAACCTTTCATTCAAATCCCAGATATACTACAGGCCACCTGTGTGATCTTGAGTAAGCCACTTAATCATTTTGCCTCAGTTTTTTCATCCCTACGATGAGCATAATTATGCTTTTCTTCAGAGAGCATTGAGATTTAAATTAAATGATAATGTATTTAAATAACTTGCACATAGGTGTTGTTCAATAATAATAATTGTGAATGATTTAGCAAGAGTATTCACAGTCACAGGAAGAGAAAGCAGAAGAGCAAGTAGTTGGTGGGTAAAGGGCAGTTGGGTGACAGGTGGAGGCACATGGGTCAGTGTCCAGGCAATTCAGCAGCCCCAGTAGTTCTCCAGGAAGGGTGGGACTTAATGCCAGCAAACTTAAGCACAGGGGATGGAGTGGAGAAAGAAACCAGCAGTGAAGACTGAGAGCACCTTAGATTTCTGGAAAGCCCCTGCCTGGAAACCTCTGTCCTGCCTGGAAGGCTATGGGAGGACAGATCCAGGAGTAAGTAGCTTTAGTCTCATGGCTGGGCAGATGCTGGACATGCTGGTTCTGTCTGCTGCTTGCCTGATCTGGGGTGCCAGACTCTCTACCAGGAACTCCTTTGCGGATAATGTCATTCAAATGAAATTGTGGATCATGGTGATCTCCACTCCATGTGACAATGGGAGCTGACCTGGGGATGAAGGATAACATTGCATTGAGTAGCGTGGCTCCATTCCCTATCTTCCTGAGGACAAGCAGAGCGAGGGAGCCACTTTGGAAACACTCACGTCTCTAGATGCCCATCCTAAGGAACACGGCCATCACCTTCTACTTGGGGTAAAGGAAGTGAGGTTTTGCATTCGTTTTCAGGATGCCATTCCTCAGAAATCTTTGTATCTGCTCTTTTGCTCCATAGCAGTGGGTGATTTGGTTCTGAGAGACAGGCGCAAAGGAGCACAGACAGTGTGGGCTAGAATTTGGCCTCTGCCACCTACTATCTGTGTGATTAGAGAGAGTTTTCTCCTTTCTGGATCTCTGCTTCCTTACATGTTAGAATAAGCCTGCTAATCCCCAACTTACAGGATTGGCAAAGGGGTTGCATTAGAAATCATACACACATACTAATACACATATGATATTATATAACAGTGTATGTACATTATGACAAGTTTAAAACAATAATTACCAAGCAGTAATAGGATAGGGCTCTGCTTTGGTAGCTCTTAAGGTTATTGTGGTCGACCAGGGTAGATCCATAAGCTCATGGTCCAGACTGTCTTCTGCCTGGGTAAGAGATCCTCTAAGTAAGTGGCTCTGTTCTATTAAGGACCTCAGTGTTCAGGGACACAGACAGGTGAAGGAACATGAGGAGGTCACAGACGCTTCATTTTTCTAAATCTGAGCTTTAGTCATTCCATTGTCCTGATGAAAACCTTTCACTTGCTCCTGATCACTTTCTGAATCATTTTCCACCTTCTCCTCAGAGTCTACGATGATAAGTGGGATGGGTTCTTGCTCAGTTCTAGCCTAGACCACAGGGAAGCCAGCCTTGATGGGTGAAGCACTCTTTCGAAAGTAAACTTGTTATTGCCTTTGGCCCAGCACTATGCTTGTTTGTTTTAGGGCTGTTAGCTCAGTAGATTGTGAACCTTCCAGGATAGAGAGGTCAGTGCATTTCATCTCTGCATGTCCCAAACCTAATAGCTAGCCTGGAAACTATTTGTCCAATAGATAAATGATGGAATAACTTGGTTTTCAGCCCATAGCATCATACTTCTCATAGTGCGATCTTCAGACCACCTGCAGCAACACATCCTTGGGGAGCTTGTTAAAACGGGGAGGTTCTGAGCCTCACCTCAGACCCACAGCTTCTCTTGGGTGCGGCCCTGATATCTGCATTGCTAACAGACTCCTTGTTTCATTATAATCACGCTGATGTGGAGAATCATGACTGTAGCAGATAGAAGCAGACAAAGGCTGCAGAGGCAAACACTGGCAAGGAGCTGCAAACCTGATGGGTGAATGCGGGGAGAGTGGGCAGAGTCAGAACCATCTCACTGCAGAACTTTTGAACTGATGGTAGTAATAGTTTAGTAGATAGTCATAATAATGTCACCACATCATCAAGAAAAGTTTAAACTTGTAGTCAATAATCTCTCTTTAGGAAAAAAGTTCTAGTGTATAAACCCTTTTAGGAAGATTTCCACCCAAACTTGGAAAAGCTAGAATTGTAAAAGCTGAAAAATGAAAAATGAATTATTTGGAACATTAACTTCCACCAAAAAAAAAAAGCTTATAGTTGAATTTAATAGAGAATAACTAAAATGCAGCGTACATACTAAGTTTATGTTCGGGAGTTTGTTTTTTGCCATTGTCACTTTCGCAAATTGACCTCATCAATGGAGCTGATATGGTTTGGCTGTGTCCCCACCCAAATCTCATCTTGAGTTGTAATCACCATAATCCTCATGGGTCCTGGGAGGGACCTGGTGGGAGATAATTGAATCATGGGGGAAGTTTCTGCCATGTTGTTCTCCTGATAGTGAGTGAGTTCTCACAAGATCTGATGGTTTTGCATGCATCTGGCATTTTTCCTGCTGGTACTCATTCTCCCTCCTGAAGTCCTGTGAAGAGGTGCCTTCTGATATTATTGTAAGTTTCCTGAGGCCTTCCCAGCCATGTGGAACTGTGAGTCAATTAAACCTCTTTCCTTTATAAATTACCTGTTCTATGGTTTTTCTTCCTAGCTGCGTGAGAATGAACTAATGTAGGAGCCAAACAGAGGAAGAGTCCAGGAGAACCAAGCAATCTATGGATATGAGTGCTTAGCTTACAATACACAATACCATGTACAGACTCTGCAGGGAACTCAGAGGCTAGAAGTTCCAGGTTCATATCTCACCTTCAACTCTTCCTTATCCTGGGTCCCTGAGTATCTCTTGCACTCGAAAATGGCAAATGATATTTAAATTATGCAGTTTTATGAGAAGTATGTTTAGTAGTAGGTAAATGCCAGGTGCTTTACCTATATCATTATTATTAAAAAAGGTTATTTCCTACATAACAAAACTGAGATTTGAAGAGCAGAAGGATTATCTCACGGATGTTAGCCAGCAAGTATTGGGGTTCAGCTTTGACTCCAGGTCTGTTTCCCTAATGTCCATACCAATGCCCAGTGCCTAGTAGGATATCAATGAATTTAAATTCTTCCTTTCCCATTGCTAACAGGATTATAAAGTATAAAAAAAATGCTTGGAGCATCTCAGCTGTCTTTCAAACCATGTTTTTGGCTACACCACAGAAACAGCTAGCATCTCTCTTTCTCTCCCAGATTCTCTCCATCTGGAAATATTATACAAGTCTTTCTCAGGGCACAGGTGACTGCCACGGTGGGAGGGGCCAGCTGCTAAAAGAGTGACCTCAAAGGTGACCAGGATCAAAGTGGACATGGGCTTTGTAGATCAAAGGCATTTCCTCTCCCGTGGAGTGGCCCAGAGAGCCAAAGTGGGGGCAATCCACAAGCCCAGGCTGCGGGATCGTCATGCTCCTGTTGGTTCATGTCCTAATTAGGCAGCCAAGTGCATCAGCTGAGACTTCTGGGTGGTCTGAGTGTGGCTTTCCAGTTGCTAACCATTGCTGGCTCTACCGGGGAGGTCCCTAGGCATGCAGAATGGTGGTCAGGCCCAGACTCAGAGAGAAAGGTCTTACCATTCATATGGGACAGTTAGCTCCCAGCCATGCAGTCATTATGATTTTGGAAACTTCTGTTGTCCTTAGAAGCCTGCTTTAAATTAGCTGTTAGTTGTAGAATTCTGGCTTAAAGAGGTATTCAGATCTCAGGGCACTTTCACCTCACAGTGCTGGTTTGCTGGCCTTAATAGAGAGCATATCTTTGAAAGGTCTATACTGGCAGAACCATAGGATGACTCCCAACCAGTGCAGCATAAATGATAATTAAAGCTTCCAGTTACTGAGAACTTACTAATAGGATTTTTATTTATTTATTTTTTTTGAGACAGAGTCTCGCTCTGTCGTCCAGGCTGGAGTGCAGTGGTGCGATCTCGGCTCACTGCAAGCTCCGCCTCTCAGGTTCACATCATTCTCCTGCCTCAGCTTCCTGAGTGCTGGGATTACAGGCCTGAACCACCATGCCCGGCCACTAACAGGATTTTACACGTCACCCTAATCCTCACAAAACTCCTGCTGGTTGGTGTGATTATCACCATTTTATAGATAATAAAGCCAAGGCTCAGAAAGACAAAATCACTTTTACAAGAACACATAGCTCAGCAGGTGAGGTATTAAATCAGTCATTTGGATCCCAAGCTTGTGTCTATTATCTTGTGCCACAATAGTAATGCATGGCAAACTACCACAAACCCTCAGTGGCAATTAACACTCAATATTTGTTTTTGCTCACTAGTCTACAGGAGAGGTGGGAAGTTCTGCTGATTTGGACCAGGCTCCACTGATTGGGACTCAGCTCATTCCCGTGTCTTTGGCCAGCTGCTGGGTTGGCTGGGGTCAGGGTTGGCTGGGGTCGGGGTTGTCCTGGACGATTTCTGCTTGGATGACTCCTCCCTGTGCCACGTGGCTCTCAGCCTCCCACATGCCAACCTGGGTTTGTTCTCCCGGAATGGCAGGGGTCCATGCACAAGAACTTAGGCAGATAACCCTGGGTTTGGACTTGCCACCGTGTTATGTCTATGTCATTCTATTGGCCAACACAAGGTTTAGATTCAAGCACAGAGAAATAGATGCCATTTGTAGTTGGGAGATTCTCTAATGTCACACTTGCAAAGGTGTTTGAATATGGAAGGGGCATTGATTGTGCCCCTTAACAAAATCATTTTATTACAAAAGATCTTTTCACTATGCAAATGTGTCATGCATGTAGAGTATTGGAGAGTTGTGTACATTCATTTCTTGTAAAGAAGCTAGAACTTCAATAATGCATTTCTTTTGGTTTGAGTAGCACATATATCTAAGTTCAAAGATGTATAATACAATTCTGATCTAATTAATTTAAATTATAATTGACACCTAATGAGAAATGGAAGAAAACAAAGTGTATTATTCCCTAGTCATGGTGTTTTAGAATTACAGATCGAGACCTCTCAGCTCATAGAAGCACTGCAATGGTTTCTCCCTGATTTTCACAGAAAATGCAGTCCTCTGTTTAGTACTTTAGAATGTTACCCATCTGGCCCTTGTCTTCTCTCCCATCCTGTCTCATAGCAGGTCCCCCCTTCACCTCAGCTTCCTTCCTCCAGCCATAAAATATGGTTTGTTTTCCCCCATATTGCCTCAATCTCTCACGGTCTCTATGTTTGTGCACATGCTGCTCCTTTTGTTTGAGATGCCGTTCCTGTTGTCTTTCTTAGCTAACTCCTACTCATCCTTTACAGCTTGAGGGCACCCTTCCCTGAGCCTGACATCTGAGTTTGACCCGCCTCACCCCATCACAGCACTCTTTACACTGTGCTGCCTTGCACCTGCTTGAACCCTCTAGGTGGTGAGCTCCCTGGGGGTAGGGATGAGTTTCCTGTCTATATTCCCAGAGTCGCCTTCCAGCCCCAGCTTCATCCTCCTTGTCCCATCTCCTGGGTCTTTCTGAACATTTGGATATTGGCCTTTCATTCCAGAACAGACAGCACTGAACAGGGCATGCAGTTTAAAGCATGAGGGTGTGTACCGGCATTTCAATAAATAGTTCCATCCTGGAGGGTTTACTGATAAAGTGGTGTGGCATGAAGGATGTCAAGGCTACAAGGAAGAAAAAACAAGTGAATCAGTACTGAATTTTCAAGTAATTCATTTATATGTCTATGTAGATTTATGCACACATATTGTCTAAGTATAGCATGTATATATGCATGTTCACATGTCTGTGTATTTAACATATAAATATATATTGAAATGAATGCATTTATTGCTCTAGCTATTTATACATATGCATATATATATATATCTGTATATATGCATGCATCTGAACACGTGCATCTCTGTCTACATATGTGTATATTTGATTTGTGTATTACATGCATGTCATGCATTATGCATGCACAGCTCTGATTACCTTTCTACATAAAGGCATAGCAAGGCTCATTCAAATGTATGCATGCACATAAATATATTCATAAATATGTAACACTTTATATGTAAATGTAGTGATCTCTGTGTATATATGTGTGATGTAGACATTTCTGATTATTCATATGATCAAGTATGCATAAATGTTTTTCTACATATGCAGAAATAGAGACATAAGCACTTGCATGTAGCCTTATCAAGCCTTAGATTTAAAATATATAACATGGATATTTTTATAGAGGGAACATAATAAGGAGCAAATCTGAGACATCTTTTTTTATTTCCAAGCATGTCTGGGAAAGTCTTTGCATATAGTAGGCACCCATGAATATCCCTGTTGATTATCTCTTTCAAAACGAACAAGATTTGTAAAGGTAATCTAGTTGCTCAAATAAGGAAACTGAAAATTTCATTGGGTCTCTGAAGACTTGGGTCCTGTCCTGCTCTGCCACTGGCCACTTGTCAATTTACATTGCCTTTGCTTGAGTTATGTTTCTTCCTCTTTAACATGAGAATGCTGTATGAAACAGTTCTCAGATTCTTTGTCAGTGGTAACATGCTTCGCCTTTTTATTTTTGGCAGTCCTTAACTGGACACCCAGACTCAGCTCTGCAACATTTTCAGAACTAGAGTTGCATGGACAATGAGAGAACTCCAAAGATTAATTTATTTTGAAGACTCCTATTTGAGATTAGTGATTTCTTGAACAACTTTTCCTCTTCCCACATACACTGATCTCTTCAACTGCAATTCATGAGGTTCATGATGAAGAGAAGTCTTAAAAGAATCAACCACAGACATTCACTAACCCCTCATTATTGCCCAAGTCTGTGCTGTTGGAGGGGATGCAGATGCAAAGTCAGAAGCAGGGAAGGGAATTCCATTCCCATATTGTCCATTACTAGCTCCTTCCTTTTGAAAGCCACTTGTCTTTTTCCCATATGTAAGAGCAAGATAATAGTATTGCTCTACCTACTCCCAGAGTCTTGTTACTAGAATCAAATGAGATCACTTATAAGCTTGGTAAAATGCAAAGGGATTTTGCTGAAATGATAAAGAAAACTCAACTGACGTCTACTGTTTAGATTTATCAAATGTACTAGTGAGGCAAGGCAAACACTTGAGCAGTCACTAATACAGTAGTAAATCTCTCACACACGTGACTCCACTAGCAATCTTCTGAGGTAGGGCAGAGGCATTGGAGGCAAGAGAACATGGTAGAAACCGTGGTCTGGTAAGGCTTCCTAAGGAAGTGGGGGTTGATCTGAGCATTGAAACATGGAGATTTCTATCTATAGTGAAGAGATGTTACAATAACCCCAAAGAGAAGAACCCTAAGGCACAGGGAAAGACTGTTCATGCAGACATCTACAGTGAGTTTATCAGACAAACCACTGCAGGAGCCTCTGGCAGGTGCTGGGCTAGACCAGGAGATCTTGATGTTGGGTGGATGAATCTCCCAAGAAATCTGTGGCCGGAATTCAGTTGTTTGTAACCATGGATGAAAAAAAAATCCGTCTTTGTTTTCACTAGCTTCCAACTGAAATTTAGCATGCCTTTTAAATTTGAATGTAGGCAACAAACCAGAATTGCATGTGCAGTACCTGTAAAATCAATAGCTATCACGTATTTTATATTCTGTTACAGTAGTTGTAGAGATCTCAAAATATTATTTATATTCATCACTTCAAAATTATATTTATTAAATCCCTGTTAGATTTTTTAAAATGTAATGTGTTAAACACACATAGTACTATGTCATACATTTATTTTAATATACACAATAGTAATCCAATATAATTTATTTCTTTTAAAATTCCTGGGATTTTTTACACATTTAAAATATTCTCAGAATGGCTTCACAGGCTTTGCCACACTGTCAAAGGAGCTCCTGGAATGGAAAAGCTAAGAAACTCTGGATCTGACTCCATAGAGCTCATGTTTAAAAAAAATGAGGCTCAAAGAGGTTAATTAACTTTGCCACAGTCAAGCAAATGGGGTTTATACCCAGGGAGTTCAAATGCACTGGGAGTGATTACAAATGAAGAGTTTCCTCCAATGCTGATCCCTTAGGTAGGCAAAAGACAGAGGCATTCCTAGAAGGCTGGAGCCCATTTCTAATACATAGCACAAAGGAGAGATATTATCCAAGGTAGCTAAGGATGAGCTGACACATGAGACCAACTTATGTTCAGACTGTGAAGTTGGAGCCGGGTGTTATGTAACAGATATAAGGAGAGAGGTGAAAATGTTGTGCGAAGAATAGTCCGGGTAGCAGAAGTCAGAAGTTAGAATTGGGAATGGGTGGGAAAGAGATGAGTATCACCATCAATTTAGATTTGCACTTGGTCAGGATAAGGTTATTAGCAGTGAGCACGTGGATTAGAAAAGCTTAAAGGGTTTTATAATATTTTAGTAGCCATGATATCAATATTGATAGCCAACTTGACTGAGCATTTCTGTACCAGGCACTAATGTTCAGAATCTTACATGAGTAAACTCAGTGAACTCTAATGACTCCATATAGCTCATGTTTCAGAAAATGAGGCTCAAAGAGGTTAATTAACTTTGCCACAGTCAAGCAATGGTAAAGCTGGGGTTTATACCCAGGGAGTTCAAATACACTGGGAGTGATTACAAATTAAGAAAGTTTCCTCCAGTGCTGATCCTTTAGGTAGGCGAAAGACAGAGGTATTCCTAGAAGGCTGGAGCCCATTTCTAATGGCAGTAAGGTCCTCCAGCCTGACTTCCCAACTCCACATGTTAATACCAATAAAAGTGCTGGAAGCCATGTCTTGATTAATCCCTTATAAAGGGAAAGAAGTTGGAACCAAACATGGGATTCTTAAAGATAATCACATTGCCACTTGTTGAGGGTAGCAGTGCTGGCAGAGCCTCTGGGCTGATTTGTTCTACATGTTTTAAAGTCTTTCCTTGCCAGGGCCACTTTCTGCCATTGTATTGACTGCATTCCCGAGTCACTCTAAGGTGGATCTCAGAGCAGTCCAGGTGACTTAAGGTTAGGGTTAGGGTTATTCTTATTGGAATTGACCAACAAGAAGTCTCATTAAAGCTGAGGGTAAGGTGAGAGCTGAGGTTCTGTGGGTAACAGAAATCAGAGGGCAATTACCTTGTAATTATTTTTGAAACAAACATAACAGCAACAACAAAATAACCCTGGGATTAGGGCATATATTTCAAATTCAGCACAGTCATCTCACCTCATCTCTTTTCCGCTTGAAGTTTAAGAGACTGACCTTCTGGTGAGAAGAACACTATTGAGATCTCACCAACCCTTTTTACCTCCAAAAATAAGTCAGTATGTGGTAGACTTTATCCTTAGAAGGCTTTTCCACATACGAATCCATGTTTCTCTCATGTAGCATCCTCTTCAGCACTTGTGTTGGCATCTGAGAAAATAATTTTAAATAATTTAAAAATATGAGTCCTTACAAATATCCCGTCTCCCTGCCAACACATACATGTAGTCACACACAAACGTACTTCTTAGTTATTAATATTGTATTATTCTGTTTTCAAGCTGCTAATAAAAACACCTGTGAGACCGGGTAATTATAAAGAAAAATAGGTTTAATGGACTCACAGTTCCACGTGGCTTGGGAGGCCTCACAATCATGGCAGAAGGTGAAAGGCACTTCTGACATGGTGGCAGGCAAGAGAGAATAAAAGCCAAGTGAAAGGGGAAAGCCCTTATAAAAGCAACAGACCTCATGAGACTTATTCACTACCCTGAGAACAGTGTGGGGGAAACTGCCCCCATGATTAAATTATCTCCCACCTGCTGCCTCTCACAACACATGGGAGTTATGGGAGCTAAAATTCAAAATGAGATTTGGTTGGGGACACAGGCAAACCATATCATTCTGACCCTAGCCCATCCCAAATCTCATGTTCTCACAGCTCTAATCCAATCGTGGCTTCCCAACAGTCTGCCCAAGTCTTAATTTACTTCAGCATTAACTCAAAAGTCCACAGTCCAAAGTATCATCTAAGACAAGGCAAGTCCCTCCTGTCTATGAGCTTGTAAAATCAAAAGCATATTAGTTACTTCCTAGATACAATGGGGGTACAGACATTGGATAAACACACCCATTTCAAATGGGAGAAATTGGCCAGAATGAAGGGTTAAGGGTCCCACACAATTCTGAAATCCAGTAGGGTAGTCAAATCTTAAAGTACCAAAATGATCTCCTTTGACTGCATGTCTCATATCCAGGTCACAATATTGCAAGAGGTAGGTTCCCATGGTCTTGGGCAGCGCTCCCCCTATGGCTTTTCAGGGTACCGCATCCCTCTCAGCTGCTTTCATGGGCTGGCATTGGGTGTTTGCAGCTTTTTCAGGTGCACAGTGCAAGCTGTCAATGGATCTACATTCTGGGGTCTGGAAGATGGTGGCCCTCTTCTCACAGATCCGTTAGGCAGTGCCCCAGTGGGGACATGGTATGGGTTCTCCAATCCCACATTTCCCTTCTGCACTGCTCTAGCAGAGGTTCTCCATGAGGTCTCTTCCCGTGTAGCAAACTTCTGCCTGGGCATTCAGGCATTTCTGTACAACCTCTGAAATCTAGGTGGAGGTTCCCAAACCTCAATTCTTGACTTCTGTGCACCCACAGGCTCAACACCACATGGAAACTGCCAAGGCTGGGAGCTTGCACCCTCTGAAGCCACAGCCTAAGCTGTACTTTGGCTCCTTGTAGTCATGGCTAGAGTGACTGGGACACAGGACACCAAATCCCTAGGCTGCACACAGCAGGTGGGCCCTAGGCCCTGCCCACAAAACAATTTTTTCCTCCTAGGCCTCTGGGCCTGTGATGGGAAGGGCTGTCATGAAGAAGACCTCTGATATGCCCTGGAGACATTTCCCCATTGTCTTGGTGATTAACATTTAGCTCCTCATTACTTATGCAAATTTCCGCAGCCAGCTTGAATTTTTCCTCAGAAAATGGGTTTTTCTTTTCTATGGCATTGTTAGGCTGCAAAATTTCCAAACTTTTATGCTCTGTTTCCCTTTTAAACTGAATGCTTTTAAACAGCACTCAAGTCACCTCTTGAATGCTTTGCTGCTTAGAAATTTCTTCTGCCAGATGCCCTAAATCATCTCCCTTAAGTTCAAAGTTCCACAGGTCTTTAGGGCAGGAGCAAAATGCCACCAGTCTGTTTGCTAAAACATAGTAAGAGTCACCATTTCTCCCGTTCCCAGCAAGTTCCTCATTTCCATCTGAGACCACCTCAGCCTGGATTTCATTGTCCATATCATTATCAGCATTTTGGTCAAAGCCATTCAACAAGTATCTAGGAAGTTCTGAACTTCCTGACATTTTCCTGTCTTCTTCTGAGCCCTCCAAGTCTTTAGGAAGTTCCAAACGTTCCCACATGTTTCTATCTTCTCTTCCGAACCCTCCAAACTGTCTCAACCTCTACCTGTTACCCAGTTCCAAAGTTGCTTCCACATTTTTGGGTATCTTTACAGCAGTGCCCCACTCTACTAGTACTAATTTACTGTGTTAGTCTGTCTCATGCTGCTAATAAGAATATACCTGAGACTGGATAATGTATAAAGAAAAAGAGGTTTAATGGACTCACAGTCCCATGTGGCTAGGAAGGCCTCACAATCATGGTGGAAGGCAAAACGTACATCTTACATGGGGACAAACAAGAGAGGGTGAAAGCCAAGCAAACAGGGAAAGCCCTTATAAGACCAACAGATCACTTGACACCTATTCATCACAAGAACAATATGAGGCAGCTGCCCCCATGATTCAATTATCTCCCACCAGGTCCCTCCCACAACATGTGGGAATCATGGGGGCTGCAATTTAAGATGATATTTGGGGGGGGGGACACAGCCAAACTGCATCAAATATTGTAGTCATTTTAGGTCTTACTTGATCAAACACAAAAGTCTAACAACATTCGTTCCATTTTTGTGTAATTTAGTCTCAAAATTTACTCTCTTTTGGTTTCTCAACTTGGGCTTCATTTTGAGAAAAATTATATTTTATTATCATCACTCCTCTTCTCTAATGGCATACGATATGGGTTATATTGGGTTCTTTTTCTCTGGTCATGTTCTGTGTCATTTCATTTAATCTTTATAATGGCAATATGGGTAGATATTCTTATTCCAGTTTTACAGATGAGGAACATGGAACTCAAAAAGACTAACAGACTTGCATGAGAGCATACTTCCAAGTAAGTGTGAAAGCTAGGCTTCCAATTCTGGTTAATTTATCTCAAAGCCTAGAAGGCTTGCACTACTATACCCCATCTATCTCTCACATAATTTACCACATTATTTTGTAATGCTTACTCATTTGCACCTCCTACAAATTTTTAGTGTCCTACTACGCAGAGAATATAATGTATTTACCTTTAAGTTCCTTGTGTCTAACAGAATGCTTTATTAAGAGTGAACATTTAGTGAATAAATGAATTAATAAATTAATACTAGAAGGTATGACCAATTTATCCTGCTGAATGATGTACATATTAAAACAATTAGAAACCTGTTACTGTCTTGGATCCACTCGCCCAAATAAGGCATGTAGGGCTGCATATATGGCTAGCTGGAACCATGGGCAGTGATGGGGTGGTTGGAGTCTGTTATTCTCTGTCTTGAGGCAAGCCAGGTGATTTATCACATGGGGTGGGAGAGGATTCTTGGAAAAGGGATCTGAGAGGAAATTAGGGTCAAAGAGAGGATGTGGAAGTTGAACCATGGTTCACACAAGAACCGGGAACAAATCCAAAGGAAAAGGAGTTCCAAAAGAAAAGAATTTATTTCTCTCTCCTTAGAATTCCATTCCATTGTATGAGCAATGTTTGGAGAAAGGACAGAAGAGAGAAAGGGAAACAGAAAGACTATATTTTCCTAAGTTGTTCTTTGTTAGGCACTGTAATAGAGTGGAATGAGACCTGGACATGGCGTCAGAGAGACTGGGGCTCAATAACTGTGCTCTGACATTTATTAGCTGTGGGCAAATAGCTTAACATGTTTTAATCTTCATTTCTCATCTGTAAAATATGGTTGATAACTATCCAACTTAAAAATCACAGTGCAAATTAAATGAGATAATCGTTGTGAAAATGTCTAGCATGGTGTCAGCCACATATTAAATGTTCCGAGAGTGTTTACACAGATGACTAAGAAAAGCTTTAGTCTTCCTAAATATTTTCCAGGAAAGACTATCATGATGGGAACTGTTGGACAGGCAAGTCAGTAAATAGCAAGAAGGATTTGACCTTCTGCGTCTCCGGGATCCCACAGTTGCATAGACTTGGTGAGAGACTAATATGAAACAAATGTGTACTAGAAATATATTTTCTAAGCAAGCTCTCTTCCTGAGGTGCTGGGGAAGAGATTAAATCCTTTTCTGCCTGCATTCAACACGGATCTCCTGAATAGTGGTTGGCTGCCAAGTACTGTCTTGGACCTGGACAGGCAAAGATGCAAAGACAGTGCTCCAGTTCTCTAGGGAATTGTGGTCTGTGGAGTCAGAAAGATACTTAGTTGAGTGTTTTTCTATGTTGCAGAGGGCTACTATATTGATTAAACTATGCATTCAGACCACAAGAACAGTTTTTGAGCTCCTTCATTGTTGTTATTTTCACACACATTTTCCAATTTAATTCTCACTAAAAAATGCCTCATGTTGTCATATCCATCTCTACATTAGATGACAAGATGAAAACACAGAAACTAGGCACTGGTTTTAAGTTATTAAATTATAGGAGAAATGATCCAATTTAAAAATCAACGTTTTATATGTAAAGGGCAATCATGAAAAATATCCACAGAAAATCTTGGAAAATATTAATATAATTATTGTTTATTTAGAGAAATGAGTAAGTTTTTCCTAACTGCTCTCCCTGCAAACTCCAAAATGAAAAAAACAAAGTGAGAGGCAAATATTTTATATTGGATTGATACTAGGGGATGAATGTGAACCTCAATAACAACACTTCAATAACTGGTATTTTACATTAAGTAGTTTTTCTTTTGAAAATATCTATTCTGACTTGACACCATGTTTAAACTGATTCCATATTCAATACCTTTCTTTATACACCATAAATTCCTCACTTTTGACATCTTTATTTTGATTCTTATTTTAATCACATATTTCAGGATCACAGATGTTCTAGTTTTTAAGATCTTTTATGATGAGGATCATTTCATTGTTGTTGTCTTGACGTATAGTGACACTGCCAGTTAAAAAATTTGGGTCTTAAAACCATCCTTTCTAATCTTCGCAGATTTTTAAAATATTGTATGCCCATTTCTAATATTGCTGAAGAGGTATCTAAAGTCAGCACAATTTAATTTCCTTTATTAGTAATACTAGTCTAGAAACTGTTTTCTGGAAAAAAGAAACTTCTTTATACTTGAAGTTTGCTAACTTCAATCAAAATATGCCTTTTCTCTGTTTAATTTTTTTTCCTGTAACACCATGTATATTGGTTTTTGCTGCAATACTCCAACAATATCATACAACAACAAAAGCATTGATGTCTGATGAGCTCATAGGTTTCTGACTTTCCTGAGAATCAGCTGAACTCTGCTGTTCATTTCCCTGCTCATCTCCAAGCTCCAGACTGGGTCCCGTGCTTCATGTGTCTTCATTCTGGAGCGCAGGGTGAGGTAGCTTCATTCTGGAGCGCAGGGTGAGGTGAATAAAAACATGTGATGCTTCCTTAGACTTTGGAATGGACTAGGTTATTATCATTTCTGCCCATATTCAAGGAAAATACTGTGCTCAGCCTCAAAGTCAGCAGGAGACGGGACACATTCCTAGCCTATGGTGGTGGGTGGGAGTGTGGTGGGATGGCTGCCGGTCTTCCTTTAGCTCAGTGAGTCTTTTATTATATATTTAGATTCCTCCCCCCACCCCATGTGCTCTGTTATCTTTTTCAGACCCCAGTTAACAAGACGTTGAACCTTTAAGGACTGTTTTTTATACCTTCCTTTTTATTCCTGATTTTTTTTTGTATTTATCTTTTTATTTCCCTTCTCTGCCATTTTCAGGACTGAAGAAGTACAAGCTAGATGACTACACAGACAAAATTAAGAGTTAGAAGTATTGACATGTAGGAGGCAAATTTATCATTATTTTCAGATGGAAAATTATCAACCTAGAAATCCAAAACAGGTCAACTGAAATTTTTTTATAAAGCTCTGGTAATTGTAAATTTCCTGGCTACAAAATATTTACAAATTAATAACTTTCATGTACGACAATAATAGTTACATAGTAAATGTGAAAAAAATCCTGATTATAACAATATTAAAGATAGGACATAATTTGAAACTAGCTTAAATACACATATTTACAACCTATATGAATAAAATTATAAAACTCTTCAGAGATACAAAACAAAATTTAAATACATTGTATTGAATGGAAAAAAATCTTAATATCATGGAGATGTCAGTTACCTTTAAATTAATCTTCGTATTCAATGTAATGGCATCAGAAATTTTAGTGAAGTAGCAAAAAAATTTTCAATTTCCCCCAGAGAATAAGCTAATTAAAGTGCTCAGAACATTTTTGGAAAAGTAAGAATAATGAAGGAAGGTTTGTTCCATCAAATATGTACAATTAATGCCATTACAATGAAAAGACCTTGATGTTGAGATGGAAGCTCATCAACTTGGTGAAACGAAATCCATAATTCTTATATCTGCGTGTGTGTGATGAGACTGAATGAGTCATAAAGGTGATACTATAAGATAATGAGAAATCTTGCTTAGTCAGTAAATATTTTTAGGGCAACTAACTTGGGGAGGGGGTGGAAAAAGAAGAGGTTCTTGTCCTTGATTCACTTGTAATATACAGAATAAATTCAAAATTTAATTAATTTTATTAAAAAATTATTATATAAACCCACTAGAAGAAAATATTGGAAACGTTGTTATAATCAAGGTTTGGAAGAGATTTCTACATTTCCTATGAAACCCAGAAAGTATAAAAACAAGTTATCATAGATTTGAGTATATTGAAATCTCACATTTTGGAATAACAGAAAACACCATAATTGCAGTTAAAGTAAAAGAGGTTTGATAAAATCTTAGTGACACATATGACATCATGTGTAAAAGTTGTTATAAAATGATAAGAAAAAGGAAATTAACATTGCAGTTAAAAAAGATGAAGGATTTCAGTTGACTATTTATAAAAGAAGAAAATACAAATGGCCACTAACATTTAAAAACACTCAATTTCATTAATTTTTTTTTAAAACTTACAGTTTTAATAGAAAATGAACTGGCATAAATAGGTTGGGGAACAAACATGACAAACATAGTTGTAACAGAGACCAAAGGCCTTACGGCCTGAAAGCCTAAAATACTTACTGTCTGGCCCTTTACAATAACAGTTTGCTTAGGTTCCCTCTAGAAGAAAACCTAGGCAATACCATTCAGGACATAGGCATGGGCAAAGACTTGATGACTAAAACACCAAAAGCAATGGCAACAAAAGCCAAAATTGACAAATGGTATCTAATTAAACTAAAGAGCTTCTGCACAGCAAAAGAAACTACCATTAGAGTGAATAGGCAACCGATAGAATTAGAGAACAATTTTGTAAACTATTCATCTGACAAAGGGCTGATATCCAGAATTTACAAGGAACTTCAACAAATTTTCAAGAGAAAACAAACAACCCCATCAAAAAGTGGGTGAAGGATATGAACAGACACTTCTCAAAGGAAGACATTTATGCAGGCAACAAACATATGAAAAAAAGGTCATCATCACTGGTCATTAGAGAAATGCAAATCAAAACCACAATGAGATACCATCTCATACCAGTTAGAATGGTGATCATTGAAAAGTCAGGAAACAACAGATGCTGGAGAGGATGTGGAGAAATAGGAACACTTTTACACTGTTGGTGGGAATGTAAATTAGTTCAACCATTGTGGAAGACAGTGTGGCAATTCCTCGAGGATCTAGAACCAGAAATACCATTTGACCCAGCAATCCCATTACTAGGTATATACCCAAAGGATTATAAATCATTCTACTATAAAGATACATGCACACGTATGTTTACTGCAGCATTGTTCACAATAGCAAAGACTTGGCACCAACCCATCAATGCCCATCAATGATAGACTGGATAAAGATAATGGGCCCATATATACCATGGAATACTATGCAGCCATAAAAAAGGATGAGTTCATGTCCTTTGCAGAAACATGGATGATGCTGAAAACCATTATTCTCAGCAAAAGAACACAAGAACACAAAAGCAAACACCGCATGTTTTCACTCATAAGTGGGAGTTGAACAATGAGAACACATGGACACAGGGAGGGGAACATCACATGGGGGCCTATTGGAGGGTGGGGGGCTACGGGAGGGATAGCATTAGCAAAAATATCTAATGTAGATGACGGGTTAATGGGTGCAACAAACCACCATGGCACATGTACACCTATGTAACAAAGCTGCATGTTCTGCCCATGTATCCCACAACTTAGAGTACAATCAGAAAAATTTTTTTTAATGTGTATTTTTTTTTTTTTTTTAACCAGCGCTTGAGTCCCTCCACTTAACCGACAATATAGCAGGCTATTCTTGAGTAGGATGGTACTCTTCTCTTCCACCAGCCAAAATGACATTTACCAATTTAGTCATGTTTGTTCCCCAACCTGTTTATACCAATTTACTGGGTTTTTTTTGTTTTGTTTTGTTTTTTGTGATGGAGTCTCACTCTGTCACCTGGCCTGGAGTGCAGTGGAGCGATCTCGGCTCACTGCAACCTCTGCCTCCCGGGTTCAACAGATTCTCCTTCCTCAGCCCCTTGAGTAGCTGGGACTACAGGCGCCTGCCACCATACCCAGCTAATGTTTTGTACTTTCAGTGGAGACGGGTTTTCACCGTGTTGGCCAGGCTGGTCTCGAACTCCTGACCTTGTGATCGGCCCGCTTTGGCCTCCCAAAGTGTTGGGATTACAGGAGTGAGCCTCCGCACCCAGTCTACTTTCTATTTCAATTATTTAATTTAATTTAATTTAACATATTTAAAACAAGTGAATGCAAAATACAGACCATGCTGCTGTGAAATTGAATGCTTTGGAGAGTTTCTGAATGTGTGAATAAATTTTTTAAAAATATTGAACTATACATGTGAAAGACAACTATAAAAATGTAGGATAGAATACAAGAAAGCATTTAGATCCTGAAGTATTCCGCACAAAGATCATTCCACAAATGCTTTGAAGTTCCTGTATTCTGTAAAGAAATTAACATTGAAAATGACAGAGAATTAATTATAATTCTGTTCTAGGTCACAAGGAAAATAGTAATTGGACAAAAGTTTTGAAAGGTCCTTTAGTTACATCTAAAGACTGGCCTACAGCAAATTTAACGGCAAGTGTGTGAAGGCTTAGCTGGTGGGGAAAACTTCATGGTTTCTATATATGTCATACTAGAAAGAATGTTTTGGTCTAATTAAGCTATTCAAACATTTACCAAAAATTGGAGTCACTTTTCAATGGAGATTTTTTTTTTTTCTTAAGATGGAGTCTCACTCTGTCACACAGGCTGTATGTAGTACAGTGCCATGATCTCAGTTCACTGCAACCTACACCTCCTTGGTTCAAGCTATTCTCCTGCCTCAGCCTCCAGAGTAGCTGGGATTAGAGGCACATGCCACCATGCCCAGCTAATTTTTGTCTTTTTAGTGGAGACGGGGTTTCACCATGTTGGCCAGGCTGGTCTTGAACTCCTGACCTCAAGTGATGCACCTGCCTCTGCCTCCCAAAGTGCTGGGATTACAGGCGTGAGTCACCACATCTGGCTGAGAAATCTTGATCAAAGAAAAACTCTACAACCAGATAAAACAGGTTTACATTACAAATTATCATCTGCAAGAAGAATGGCATACCAAGTAGAGCAAAAAACCCCGGGAAACCAAAATTCCAAAGAAAAATATTTCATACAAAAAATAGGTTAAAATTCACAAGTAGTCATTTCTTGATTTTAGTAAATTAAGGAATCCTACTTCTTTTAAAATTTAACATTAAATCATGTATCATTATCAATTCACTGATGCTGCAAAAATCAGCCAAGAGGGATTCAGAACTGTTAAAGGAAGGCTTTTTGTTTACTTATATAGATTTGTACATTAAACTTAACCTGAACAACTTCCTATCTCGATTATGCTGAACCTAAAAAGGAAGATGTAGAGGCCATGTTTTCACCAGTTTCTGTAGTTCTAGAATTCTCAATGAAATGCTACTCAAAATAGATTTTTGTTGTTTTAGAAAACATAGGAAACATGTCACGGCTGTAATCCCAGCAGTTTGGGAGGCAGAAGCAGGCGGATCACAAGGTCAGGAGTTTGAGACCAGACTGGCCAACATAGTGAAACTCCATCTCAACTAAAAGTACATCCTCATTTATTTGATGTGGTGTGGTGGCAGGTGCCTGTAGTCCCAGCTACTCGGGAGGCTGAGGCAGGAGAATTGCTTGAACCCAGGAGGCAGAGGTTGCAGTGAGCCAAGATCGCACCACTGCACTCCAGTTTGGGCAACAGAGCAAGACTTCTTCCCAAAAAAGAAAAAAGAAAATAAAACATAGGAAACACGAATACGTGTCTTGAAGAACCATTTAAAGTTATCAACTTTGCGGTATTTTTCACAATGCAGCATTGGCATGGAATGCATTTTCTAGTATGTCTATAACTATGACTTCAAAAAACTGTGGTCTGAAGGTGACTCTGCTGCAGAAAACCCTGAACTATGAGACAAAATAAGGGACATAATTTGTTAACTGACCTCAAACCAAATGGATTATTTATAGCCTGTTTCCGTCTCCGGATTATAAGCTCTGAAAGACAGAATTTTATGTGTCTCCTTCACTCTGGTGTCTAGATTCATATTTAGTCCATTGTTAGTATAAAATAAATATTTGTTCAATAACTGAGAAAGACATTAAAATATCTGATGTCTGAGGTCCTGGCAGTAATATTATTCTATGGCATTATTGTTGTATACTAGGAAGAGCATACCTTGGAATTGGAATAGGAATTCCTACTCTGTACTTTCTTGTGTGATCTCGGTTATTTTGCCGATGGACTTCAGCTTTCTCATCTATTAAACAAGAAGTAGACATTTTAGTCTTGTTGATTAGATTAATTGAAATAATATGTGAAATTTAACTAGTACATAGTAATTAATAAATGGTAGAGATGGTGCCCATCATGATGATGATGGTGGTGGTGGTAATGCTGCTGGTACGGGTGTAGGAATCTAAATATTCACTGACTACCTTTGGTGAGCAGGGTACTTTTCTAGTCTTCAGACAGCACTTCCACCCTCAGAAAAGGCCACACTCTCAGAGAGGAAATTGCTTAGCCCAGAAACAGTTCTTCAGTGGGTCACATTGCAGAAGCACTGCTTTGGCGAGCCTAACAAAGGGGTCATTATTCTCATCCACAGACAGCGCCAAGAAGGTGCTGGGTGGTCTAGAATACAGGAGACAGATAATGTAATGACTCCATTCATCAAAAGTTGAGCATGCACACCAGCTGCCCGCCAGCTGGAAAATGAAGCTCCTCTCCCTTCTGAGGATAATTTACTTCTGCTGGAGAGACTCGGCAATACCCTTCACCTTAAGAGACCAACTGAATTCCAATAGTATCATGTAACAACGTGCTGACCCAGCAATGGGACTCAAAGGGAAAGCAAATAAAACAAGCAAACCAAGGGAAAATAGCAGTTACTCCTTATGTTGGGGGTGGGGGGGAGCACAAACAAGTGACACTGCCCCTTCTATAAATTTGATATATTTCTGTGGATACTTGATAGTCTATAAATGAAATTCTATTTCTTTTCTTTGGCCACTAGGAAATATGATGTTAAATTTTGGTCCTCATCTAACCATAGTACAAGAGACTAGTGCATGTATTTCTTTATGGAGGACTTCTACCACTTTTAGTGTTTTCCAACTTTTAAACTTTATTATAGCCCATGACCCACAATTATTAACTTCAGATTTTTATTTTGGATTTAATGAGACCATGATTTAACACCTACTATGTCATAAAACCAGTAAGCATGTCTCCCAATTAAGCGTAAAAACAATATCTTCTCATGTTTTTTCTGCAAGTTGAAAAATTGAGTTTTTTTTCATTCAATGTATTAAATGTTTTCTGAATTCCAATGGATGGCAAGCGTATTGTAGGTAAATTATCGCATGTAATCTTCATGACAACTCCTTATGTGGGCTCTATTTTTTTTTACATATTCAAATGATGTTTCTGAGACTTAAAGATGTTAAGTAATTATTCAATTTCCCACAGTTTGAAACTGATGGATCCAGAATTTGAACCAGGATCTGTCTGAAACCAGAGTCCAAGTCCTGAAACATTTTGTCGAATGACTCATGTTTCTGCCTAAACTTATTTGTCATCTAGTGATGGGCAAAGCTGAATCGGTCTGTGCATAATCAGATTTCAGGTAAAACACATCTGGAGTTTGTGAGGCTTTATGAACTAGCCAATGTTAGTTTGTTGATTTGAAAAGAAAGTTTTAACTCCTCCTTCTGAAAGAACATGTGCCAGCTCACACACTGAAAAACACAAAGCAGTTCAGGAATTGGGTGTTGCAGTCCCCAAGGTAAAATAAAAACTACAATAGAACATGAAGAAGCAATGTCATGGAAATAATGAAGGCTTTTTGGCATGGTTTTCTTGCAAAGAGGAAATGATTCATGAGACAGAAATAAGGAAGTGGAAGAAACGCAATTTACTATTGGAAAGTAATAGAGGATGAAAATGACCTGTGAGGGGTAAAAGTTAAATGCAAAAGCTCTGAGCTTAGAATTGTAGAAAGAGAGAAACTCTGAAGAGTAACTTTTAGGATATGTTAACTATGTTTGTATCGGATTCTTTTTCCAGGAGTAGGATCCCTTCTGCTCATAATATTCTACGATCTAGGAAGAAACATTCCCTACATCCCAACATGGAAATAACGCCATTAATTAGGAGAAATTCAATCTTTCAGGAAAGGAATCAGCTGTTATAGTTAGTTTCCATAAACATGGATATCTGACCTCTGTTTTTGCCACAGCATAGCCAGGTTTTTATATAAACTCATAATAAGTCATTAATGTCTTATTATTTCCAATACCTTCCTGTGAGGCATCTCTAACCACCAACCCACAGGAATGATGCCCTCCTGGACGCCATTAGGACGGTTTCTGTATGTCTGCTGCCAGTACTTTGTAGGCTAGTCATCCCTTTCTGAGTTGGTCCAGTCTTTGCATCACTTCCATTTTTCTACTTCATCCATGACACCTCCAAATAACCCTGGTGCTAATCACAGGAAACCAGTTACCGAATCCCTTTGACCTTATTCCAATGGCAAGCAGTCAACGAAAAAACATAACAAAACAAAAAAAAAACAATAGTGTTTGCATCCCATTGTGAGGCAAATGATTTTTGCCTCACAAATTGAGGCAAAAACCCTCACATCTGTGAGATGGACCAACATGTAGAACATTTTAAAATAATGATCAGGCTACAAATTATGGGAGACCCATTAAGGGTGGGAAGCGAGAGAGAGACACACAGAGAGAGAGAATAAAGAACAGGAGGAATAATAAGGAGGAGGAGAACATCCCACAGAAAGTCAGAGAGCTCAGCTTCCTAAGTAATTAGAAAAGGAGGATGCCTGCGTATTTTTTAGTAGCCAGCTAGAGTGTTATCGCCAACCAGCCTATGTTATAGCTACATCTGTTTTTCCATTTAACAAACTGATCATGCACCAGTATGCTTAAAGAGACGGACACCAGTGCTGACCTTCCTACCTTTCTACAGGTCAACGAATATGAAGACATTTAGTTACTGATATGTCTCACCTGTCTGCATTCTACAGAGCAGTCAAGTGTCAAAGGGGAAGCCACAATAGCCATAGAGACATTGAGCATCAAAAGTCAGCATAAACTACTAATTAGATACGGAGATGGCAGAGCAAGCATTTATGGCAAGTATTCGTACGGCAAGTAATGGGTCCAAAAAGAATTGTCCCAGGCTTCCTCAGGCTTGTCTATCCTGCTACATAGCTGTTTTCATGAACTCGATGACTACCTACTTTCCCTTCAATGTGCATAAGAGTCATCTGAGGATCCTGTTGACAGATTTTATATCGCACAAGAATCAGTAGCATTCCTATACACCAAAAACAGCTAAATTGACAGCCAAATGAAGAATGCAATTCCATTCGCAATTGCCACAAAAAATAAGATATTTGAGAATACAGCTAACCCGGAGGTGAAATACCTCTACAATGATAATTACAAAACGCTGCTCACAGAAATCAGAGATGACACAAATGGAAAAAATTCCATTTCATGAATAGGAAGAATCAATATCATTCATGTGGCCATGCTGTCCAACGCAATATGCAGATTCAGTGTTATTCCTACCAAACTACCAATGACATTCTTGACAGAAACAGAAGAAACTATTTTAAAGTTCACATACAACGAAAAGACAGCCCAAATAGCCAAGGCAATCCCAAGCAAAACAACAACAAAACAAGGCTTAAGGTATCATGCTACTTGACTTCAAACTATACTACAGGACTGCAGTAACCAAAATAGAATTGATAAGACTACAAAAACAGACACATAGACTACTGGAACAGAATAAAGAGCCTGGAAATAATGCCACACACATACAACCATCTGATCTTTGACAAAGTTGACAAAAACAAGCAATGTGGAAAGTGTGTCTGGAATTGGTGGGTTCTTGGTCTCACTGACTTCAAGAAGGAAGCCGTGGACCCTCACGGTGAGTGTTATAGTTCTTAAAGATGGTGTATCCAGAGTTTGTTCCTTCAGACGTTCAGATGTATCTGGAGCTTCTTCCTTCTGCTTGGTTCATCGTCTTGCTGTCAGGAGTGAAGCTACAGATCTTCGCGGTGTCTTACAGCTCTTAAGGGCAGCATGGCCCAAAAGCGTGAGCAGTAGCCAATTTTATTGCAAAGACCGAAAGAACAAACTTTCCCCAGGGTAGATCGAGACCCCAGCAGTTTTCCACTGGCTGGCTTAGGCAGCCTACTTTTATTATCTTATCTGGCCCCACCCACATCCTGCTGATCGGTCCATTTTACAGAGAGCTGATTGGACTGTTTTGCAGAGAGCTGATTGATCCGTTTTGACAGAGTGCTGATTGGTGCCTTTATAATCCTTGAGCTAGACACAGAGTGCTAGACGGAAAAGTTCTCCAAGTCCCCACCAGATTAGGTAGATACAGATTTGGTGTATTTACAAACTTTGAGCTACACACAGAGTACTGATTGGTGTATTTACAAACCCTGAGCTAGACACAGAATGCTGATTGGTGTATTTACAATCTCTTAGCTAGACATAAAGGTTCTCCAAGTCCCCAACTAGACTCAGGAGCCCAGCTGGCTTCACCTAGTGGATCCTGCACTGGGGCTGCAGGCGGAGCTGCCCGCCAGTCCCAAGCCGCACCTGCACTCCTCAGCCCTTGGGCGGTGGATGGGACTGGGCACCATGGAGCAAGGGGCAGCGCCCATCGGGGAGGCTCCGGCAGTGCAGGAGCCCACCGCGGAGAGTGGGGGCACAGACATAGTGGGCTGCAGGTCCCGAGCCCTGGCCCGCGGGGAGGCAGCTGAGGCCCGACGAGAACTGAAGTGCAGTCCCGGCTCGCCGGCACCCTCTGCAGCTACTGACCCAGGTACTAAGCCCCTCACTGCCCTGAGCCGTGGACGCTGGCCGGCCGCTCCATGTGCGGGGCCTGCTGTGCCTGTGGGAGCCTGCCGCGCCACGGGCAGCCCTGGTTCCCGCCCATGCCTCTCCCTCCACACCACCCTGCAATCAGAGGGACTCCACACCACCCTGCAATCAGAGGGAGGTGGCTCTGGCCTCGGCCAGCCCAGAGAGGGGCTCCCACAGTGCTGTGGCGGGCTGAAGGGCTCCTCAAGGGCTGCCAGAGTGGAGGCTGAGGCCGAGGAGGCGCCCAGAGTGAGGGCTGCTAGCACGTTGCCACCTCTCAAAAGGACTCCCTATTCAATAAATGGTGCTGGGAAAACTGGCTAGCCATATGCAGAAGACTGAAACTGAACTCCCTCCTTACACAATACACAAAAATCAACTCAAGATAGATTTAAAACTAAAATGTAAAACCCAAAACTATGAAAGCCCTGTAAGATAAACTAGGAAACATCATTCTGGACATAGGAGCTGTCAAAGATTTCATGATGAAGATGCTAAAAGCAATCACAACAAAAGTAAAAATTGACAAATGGGATCTAACTAAACTCTTTAACTAGCTCTTTAAGCTTCTGCACAAGAAAAGAAACTATCAACTATCTGTATCGCCCTACTGAATGGGAGAAAATATTTGAAAACTATGCATCTGACAAAGGTCTAATATCCAGCATCTGTAAGAAACTTAAATTTAAAAGAAAAAAACAACCTCATTAAAAAGTGAGCAAAGGACATTAACAGACGCTTTTCTAAAGAAGCCATACATGTGACCAAGGAGCATATAAAAAGCTCAGCATCACTGATCATTACAGAAATGCAAATAAAACCCCAAAGATATACCCTCTCATACCAGTTGGAATGGCTGCTATCAAAAAGTCAAAAAATAACAGATTCTGGCAAGATTGTGGAGAAAAGGGGATGCTCATACACTGTTGGTGGAAGTCTACATTAGTTCAACCACTGTGGAAAAGCACTATGGTGATTTCTCAAAAAGCTGAAAACAGAAACACCATTTGACCCAGTAATGCTGTTACTGGATATATACCCAAAGGAATATAAGTCATTCTACCATAAAGACACACACACACACATGTACGTTCATTGCAGCACTATTTACAATAGCAAAGATATGTAGTCAACCTAAATGCCCATCAGTGGTAGACTGGATAAAGAAAATGTGGTACATATACACTGTAGAATACTATGCAGCCATAAAAAATAATGAGATCATGTCCTTTGCAGGAACAAGGAAGATCTGGAGGCCATTATCCTTAGCAAACTAATGCAGGAACAGAAAGCTGAATACCACATGTTCTCACTGATAATTGGAGGTAAATGATGAGAACACATGGACACAAAGAGGGGAACAACAGACTCTGAGGCCATCTTGAGGATGGAGGATGAGAAAAGGGAGGGGATCAGAAAAAATACTAATTCTAGTACCCAGGTGACAAAATAATTGGTACACCAAACCCTCATGACATGAGTTTACCTGTATAACAAACTTTTACATGTACCTCTGAAACTAAAATAAAAGTTTTTAAAAGTATAGTTTCTAATCAAGTAGGTCTGTCGCAAGCCCTGAGAGTCTGCATTTCTAACAATTGATGTCAATTGTGCTGGTGCAGGGTACATTGAAAAGCAAGGTGCCAAAATAGGGCAGGATCTTGCTCACCTCCATATCACTTACGTTAAGTATATATTTGTTTAGTTTCTGAATTGTAATGGGCAGCAATCGTTCCTCTCAATGATCTGTTGAAACCAACCTAATTGTTCCACAGAATTGATGTTTATGGTTTCTTTGAATAAACATAGAAACTGATCCTCCCTGTTTTAAAACTTGAGAAAGTTACATTTGTTTTATCTGAGTTCCTTTCTCAAAAAAAAACCATCAGCCTTCCGAGATAGAATCAAGGAGCTGAGACTTACCAGATCACTGAACCTGGGAAACAAGATGCCAGACCCCTCATCCATTATGACTGCCTGACTGACCACCTGCCTCCTCTTGACCAACTCCTCATCTTGACCTCTCCCCAGTTCCTTTTTTTTTTATACATGGTTTATACATGGTTACATTTCTTTCCTTGATATAGAAACCCCTAATTTTAGTCAGTCAGGGAGATGAATTTGAGACTCATCTCTTATCTCCTGGGCTGCAGCACCTGAGTAAAGCCTTCTTTCCTGACAATACTTGCCTCAGTGATGGGCTTTCTGTGCAGTGAGCACCAGGACCTAGACTGAACCCCTGGCCTTTCATTCACACTGTCACTTCAACCATGTAGCTGCAAATGTGTAAGTAGAGCATGAAGAAGTAGTTAAGTACAGACTGGACAGATAAATCAGGCACAATCTATAGTTTGCAAGGATAACCAATGTCAACAAAAATTGTCTAGCTCTGGTTGTAGGGATGTTTTCAGATTACACCATTTGTGATGACCACATGAGCAGCTAAATGGACTTTGTTACTGGCATTCACATGGCTGTGGCTTAGTGTTGACCATCCATTTAGTATAACTGAAAAATAAAGCATGAAACTATGGTCTTTTAGGAAATGTACTTTGTGGTAGTAGGACCAGGATGTATTCCAGTCCTACTCTGCACATTGAAGCCAAACAGACCAGTCCTGACACAATGCTAGTTAGTTTGCAGTCAATAAACAGCAGACCTAGGAGCTCCCCTGGAGTCTTTTCACCTCTGTTTCATCTGACCTTCCCACAGAACAAAGTAGAGGACCATGGAGCACAGGAAAAGTTTTCTGCAAGAGGTGTTTCCTATTCTAAGATCTGAAAGGTAAGTGGGAATTAGCTCAGTTACATGGGCAGTGGGAAAAAGCATTCCCCAGCTGACAGAATAGTATATACACAAGGGAATATGGGGATCTGCACGCAGCTCGTGTAGATTATGGGATAGAATGAGGGAGGCAGGAGGCATGACTGAGAAGCACATAGGAGACTGATAGTGAAAAAACACAAACTTCCCTATGAAAGGATGACTCTTCCTTTGGAATACTCTCATTTTCAAGGTGGCACCTGAAGTATGAGGTTCAATGGCACTTTCCTAAGGGTTGCCTGTGAGCCTGTAACATATTTTCCCTCATTGGCTCTGATGGACACCCTGGAAGACCACAATGAGATGCGTGCTGAGAGTCACTTGACCACCTTTCACCTTATGACTTTCTGTCTACATTTCATAAGGAATGTAGAAAAACAGAGACAACTTACAAACTGGGTATTTCTGTTTTAGCGAAATGGAATTTGAAGATGGGAGGTTTAAAGGCTCCAGAATATCTCACATTTTCTGAACTATTTCTGATATTGAATGCTGAACAGTTGTTAAAGCTGAGTTTCTCATATGTACGGTAAACATATATATATATATACACACACACATATTTATATACATATATATCTTTATCACATAAAACAAGAGTTTTTATTTAGTGTTGTTGATTTTGTTGCTTTTTTCCTTAACAGACTTTGAGTCTAATTTGAAACTTTCTCAACATGAGTGGTAAGCTGAAAATAAAGAGAGAATGTGACCTGAGTAACAAGAATTTTAACACAAGGAAATTATGTAGTTTATTTTTGTTTATTCAACCAAAATAAGACAAGTTCTAGCTATTTACATTAACCCTTTAGTAACATCTGCGGAATGTCTGTGAAAGCAATGTAATTAATTCTACATGTGCACATGTGCATTTGAAAAAGTGTTCTATATAACATCTGTTTTCATTCATATGCCTGGTGCATTATTGCATCATGATGTATTCTTTGTGGTATTATTTTAGAAATCTATTACCACAGATCACCAGAAGATCTCTTGTCCTGTCATCTTTGGGATAATGAACAATCTCCATATGTGTAAATCTGTCAGGCCATGCCTTCCTAAAGTGGTAGCTATTAATTTACAAATCAAGGAAATCAATCTTACCTTTTCTAATCAGTGACTGTTTTATTGCAGAAATACAGAAAGGGTCATTAGCCTGAACTATAAAGCATCTCATCAAAAAGCCTATCCATAAAGGGCAATTTAATCTTTCTTGTTTTTTTTTTAAAAAGTTTTTTCAAATCAAGACATTCCAAGATATATTCAGTGTTTGGAAAGATAATTGATAAAGTAGACTAGCATCAAATTCACATTGAAATTCACAGTGTGAATTATTTTTTGTTGTAATTTTTCACACTTCCATGACTAACATCCTCTACAGTGTTTAACCTGAGCTCTCATTGGTCTATACCTATTGAGGAATGTTCTTCAGCAAGATATCAATATAGACTTAGTTTTATTTTATGGGTAGATTCTCAAGAAACAGAAATGATGGATATGAGATATTCCCTAGAAAGGAGTGGGGCACTGCTGGATAGATGCTCAATTGTGTCGGATAATGTCACAAGCCTGTCGCTCTCTGTTGCCTGAACCCATTAAATGAGGATGTATTAGATATGTGTTTTGTGACAGGCACTGTCAAATGTTTTGAAGAGAGTTATTTTTACTTCACACTCCTAGAACTTCAAGGTAGTGGGAAAAGAAATACCCAAAGAGAAGTGATCAACCATCAAAAATATCTGAGATTTCAGTCTCTGCGTTCCAGATGCTTCAGGCCAGAATACTCACTGCCGAAATAGGCAGTGACAGAGAGGGCCAGAGGACAGCTCAGCACACCCAGAGACCTCAAAAAGAAGAAGAAATCAAAGTATTAACATATTGCAAAACAAAAATGGAAAATGTGGGTTTTGGATTAAATTTGAAAGGAATACAATTGTCAGTGCCTCAGGAAAATTATTTCTGAATGGTTAATACGTTCAGTATTAATCAGCTCAAATTAAAAATTCATTAAAATAGAACAGTTAAATTACATTTTTTTCTTTAATGAAATACTAACCTTTCCATTTTAAGCTAGTTTTCTTCAGATATATATTATTAAAATTTTTGGTTTTGCCAAATTTGGGTAGTTCATAGTTTATTAAGTGCTATTTTATGCATCTAAAATTTGAAAATGAACACAGTCTCTGTAAAATAGAATGTTTATAGACTTAAAATAATCTGCTCCTTTGTTTTTCATATCTTTTTTCATGCTAAATCCTTTTTTGGTAGGAAAAAGTGGGATCACATGCTATTAGGTTCAATTTTGCTCAGAAAGGAATCTGTTTTCATATCTTCATTAAGTTACATCGAAAAGGAAATGCCTAATCATTGCTGAGTCCTTCTACTGAATATGCAAAGTTGAGAAGGTGCTTGTGGTGCTGATTGCAAGATGTCTTTATTAGGCTGGTAACACCCAGAACGTCCTCTGAGGCAGGACTTGGAGTAAAGTGGTGTGTGGCTGGACTCTTGCTTGTAACTGTTTAGGACTTTAGACCTCTTTTCTGTCTGTCTCACATATCATTTTGCAAGGCTTCTTGGAATTATTTAATTTACAGTATTTTGATAACTTCAAGGTTGATAACATGAAATTAGAGCTATCTGTGCTCAGAAATCAATTCTCATCAAATAATATGAAATTATGTTATCTGAAAGCATTTACGCAATTAAGTGACAGACAAATGAGAACTAAGGAGACTTAGTACACTGTTTGCATATTGATGACACTGGCCACAAACATCCCACTCGTTACAAGCAGTAACAGGGAAGAGAGTCTTTTGAAAAAACAATTCGGGCTGTGCACGGTGGCTCACTCCTGTATTCCCAGCACTTTGGGAGGCCAAGGGAGGCGGATCATGAGGTCAGGAGATCGAGACCATCGTGGCTAACACGGTGAAACCCCGTCTCTACTAAAAAATAGAAAACATTAGCCCAGCATGGTGGCAGGCACCTATAGTCCCAGCTACTCGGGAGGCTGAGGCAGGAGAATGGCGTGAACCTGGGAGGCAGAGTTTGCAGTGAGCCGAAATCGCGCCACTACACTTCAGCCTGGGTGACAGAGCGAGACTCTGTCTCAAAGAAAAAAAAGAAGAAACAATTCAATGCCTCATGTGACACAAGAGAGAGGACAAAGATCAATGGATAAAGGATAAGTGAAGTCAAGTATAGTCTAGATTGAAAAAGCCTCTTTCCAATATTAACATAGGAGCAGTAGTGCATGAGGCATTTTGAAGGTAGTGATATCACCATCAGTGGAAGTGTGCAAGAATAAGCTTAGTAACTCCTTAGCAAGGCCATTTCTGGAAAGAAACCTTTATGGGGTCAGTAGCTTAAATGACCTTTCACATCCCTTATAAATTTGTCTGAAGTCGTAATTTGATGTCTGACTTCTTCTGCTCATTCCTTTTCTAAGCTTTTGCTCAACATTCCAAAGTAGCAGACAAATTAAGTTCTCAGAATCTTCTAGATTATTGCTGGTAGGTTAATTGGGATGCATAGATGGGCTCTTAATTTTTTTTTTATTTCTATATTGGCTCATGTGATTTTTATTTATCCAGTGTCTACTATGGCAGTAGAATAGTGAATGCCAGTGTGTTGTGAAAATACAAGAGTAAGCAGAAGCATATTCCATGAACAACAGTAAATCCTGACTTCATGCTGTTTCACAGCTCCATTTATTCTAGTTTATATTTTGAGCCAGAAAATAATTTTCTTTAAACACTTACCACATGTATTCATACCTCTATCATCCACTTTAGATCCTACTTTCATGGAAAAAACATAACCCTTCCATGCTGATTCCTGGCTAATGTTTCCAACTGCTAGGTCAGCTTCCACTCCATTGCAGCACTGGAAATGAAGTCAGCCTACAGAGGAAACTAATTGTGTTCCTGTGCTGGAACAATATCTGTATATACTGGAAAAAGGAAAGACAAAGCTCACTTCACAATCCCGGCTCCACCCCTGCTTAGCGATACCACCTTGAGAAAAAAATGGCTTAACCTCTCTAACATAGCACATTTGGTTGTAAAATAGGAATGAAAATACTGACTGGAAAAGGTAAGATTTATTTCTTTGATTTGTAAATTAATAACTACCATTTTAGGAAGGCATGGTCTGACAGATTTACACACATGGAGAATGTTCCAGGAATTAGAGACCATGTATAACTAGCACCGTAGCTGAAATACATCATGTTTAAAATACAGGAAGGTCAGGACTTTGGAGTATACTGCACACAAACTTAATATTCAATATTGCTCTGATGAGTTTGGCAAAATGGGAAAACTATTGAGATGATGGGACCACAAAGAATAATCTACCATAGATAACTTCTTACTATGGTCAAGGGTTACTTATAAGAAAATAAACTCCAGGCTGTGCAAAGTTGGGCAGTCACTGCACCTTATGGAGCCCAAACTCTTCTCACATCTGTATAGTGAGAGAGTTGAGTTCAATGCTGCTATGGTTTCATTCAGCTCAGAGTCTATGTGAACTCTCAAGAGTGGCTTAGAATAAGTGACTGGAGGATGCACAAGACAAAATTACTAGAAGCCTGGGGTAAATCAATGTTTCTTCTGCCACCTTGTCAATAGCTAACAGTCAGACAGCTAGTCCCACTGAGGGAGTGGTAAATCCCAACCAGTTTTGGTGAGAGGGCAACACTGGTGCATACACCCATGAGTGTGTCTTGGAGCATGGGCAGACAGAGGTCTTTCTGGAAATATCAGCAAAAACATCAGAAAAAGCAGCATTGCGGCCTAGAGAGTCTGGCCCCACACAAACCAGGAAGCTTAAAGAAGATCCCTTGTCTAGGAAATATTAATTAGCGTGGAAGAGGAATCTACCCATACATCCAAGTGGATGGCCATCAGGGACGTGGTACCTGCTGATCACAAAACTCATGGAACTTTGAACAGAGGCAGAACCAGGACCACTAGCAAACTCAAGACTAGTTGTTATTGTTGTGACTTGGTTGTGTTGTTTTCTTTCAAGACATGCAAGTCTTACACTTCAGACCTTTCCTGGAGACACACCTGAATACTCAGACTTACACTCTACTTTTCCACTTTAGGGGAGAAAAAAAACAGAATAAACATAAAGTAAAACTAAACTGTGCAGTTGGTATTTTAAAAATGACTGGACATTGAGATCTTGCCAAATACCTCTCCATGCAGCAACCACTGAGAGAGTGTGGCGCTACCATTTATCTGCTCTATGAGCTTGGGGAAATGAGTCGGTACCTCTGAGTTTCCTCCCTCATCTGTTAAAAACAAAATGCAAAAATGGTGATACAATGCGAGAAATCCTTTTAGTTCATATTCTTCCGGCTTCTCTGTGGCTCCATCAGTTATCCTGCACTCTGTTTTTCCTACTGGGTTGCATGTGTGCCCTTAGACATGGATAGCACATGAACACACTTGCTTCTGCAGGGTGCTGATACTTTCTAGGTGACTGAGGCTCATGGAGTGGAAAGTGTGACTGTAGAGGTTACATATCATTAAACCAAGTTACACTGCCTGCCATTTATCTGCCTGAAGGGAAGTTTCCTTTAATTCGGGGACACTGGGACTCTATCTGGGGTAAAGGGAAGACAAACACACAATACTGTGATGTCCTTGGGAAAATGTCATTGAAATGGGTCAGCCTTTCTATTTCAGAGCTGTGCTCATCTGAAAACATTAAAGAATGTTAAAAATAAGTACACAGTGTGCTCTCAGCTGCTCCAGCCAAGCCAGCTTGTCTTTGAGAAGGCCTCTGGATATTAACAATAGGCTTATAGACATGCCAGCCTCTTATGACTTCTCTGAGGAGTAATGTGGGCATTTGGGGAAGTTTCTGCATCGCTCACTGTCCCACAAACCCTTTGTCAATGAGGTAGAAACTACTTGGGCAATATTAATCTCGTGGTGTGGGGTGGGTATGTAAGCAGACTTAACGATTTCAATGTTTTCTAAATGGTGTACTCTGATTCTAAACACTGAATTTCTACATTTTGTCTACAAAAAAACAAATTTCAACATCAAATTTATTTCTGTTTCTCAATCTTTCTTCTTTGTCTTTATGCTAAGATCTCCTACCCAAGCCCATGGTCTCCATAGATTCAGGGCTAGAAATACTTAAGGGCTTCCTAGAAGACAGAACAGCAGCTTTAGAGCCAGGCAAACTTGCTGGTGATTTCCAGTTTTGCTACCGATGAGTTGTGTAAGTTCTATTGCATTCCACTTTTCCTCTTTGTCTCTGTTCCTCTATCCAGACAAAGCAGAACTAAGGGATGACTCATAAATGTACTGTGAGTATTAGGGATGCTTAACCTAAATTACCTAAAATAGTGCTTGTTACAGTACAGATACTATTAACTGTCATTTGTGAATGTTATCATTATTGCTACTGTTATTATTATCGCTCTTACATCACTCAATAGTCTTTCCCTAAATGTTCTCTAAAGCAATAATAATCTGTCCCTGAGCTACGAGATAATCTTTTGTCTGATATCACACCTGGATTTTTGAGTATTGCTTGGCTCCTAAGCTGAGTTTTTGTACTCTCTCTTGATCTTTGGCCAGAGGTCCACTTGATTGTCTTAGATTTTTACATTTTACCTGCCACAGTACTCACCAGAAAATGCTGTACTCAGGCTCAGCTGAAATGCCTACCTCTGGTGTAATACTCTTTGCCTTGTGTGTTTGAATGGTTGTGCATCTGGGTATCTAATAAGGAGCTCCTTGAGCACAATGGCTTCTCTGATTCATGTCTTCTTCCTTGGGCCTAGAGCAGGGTGAGGCGTGTGATCACACAGTTCCATTTGCCTAATTCTTTGGGAGACTGTGTTGATCCTGGCTGTTGCCATTTCCTTTGGAGCTTTGTAGCTAGATTGGGCTTCCTGTCCTCCTGATCCCCCATCCCATTGGAGGGTGGAGTTTCAGGAGGCAGCTCCTCTTCTCTGCACCACGCGCTTCCCCCTGGCTGGGGTCCCCTCCCGTGGTGAGATCTCTTCTCAGGAGTCAGTTCACAGCTCAGTCACATCTTGCTTAGGGGAACACAATGAAACTTGATCTGAGAAGGCTTGGAGTGATTTCTCCAATCATAATAATTTATATATTAAGGAACTTAGAAAGAAGGAAAGGAAGAAATTAAGGAAGGAGGGTGAACAGGAAGGACAAGAGGCAAAGAGGAAGGAAGAAAGTAAGACAAAATTTTTTTAAGGATCTGCTTCATAATGAACCTGGGCCAGATACTTTCACAAAACCCCTAAGAGCTATCTTTTCATTTCTATTTTAATATGGACAAGAATATAACCCAGGATTAATAACTTCCTAAAGTCATATATATAGGAAGAGGTAGTTAAACCATTGGAAGACGTTGAAATGTATCTCAGAGTCCCAAAAAGTGTAGTAGAAAATGATTAAAAAACAGCCATCTACCACACGCTGCATTGCTGAACACATGGACCATTTTAGCCTGTAGATTTCAACCCTAGAAAAATCCCCCTTTGGCCGGGCGCGGTGGCTCAAGCCTGTAATCCCAGCACTTTGGGAGGCCGAGACGGGCGGATCACGAGGTCAGGAGATTGAGACCATCCTGGCTAACACGGTGAAACCCCGTCTCTACTAAAAAATACAGAAAACTAGCTGGGTGAGGTGGCAGGCGCCTGTAGTCCCCGCTACTCGGGAGGCTGAGGCAGGAGAATGGCGTGAATCCGGGAGACGGAGCTTGCAGTGAGCTGAGATCCGGCCATTGCACTCCAGCCTGGGTGACAGAGTGAGACTCCGTCTCAAAAAAAAAAAAAAAAAAAAAAAGAAAAGAAAAAGAAAAATCCCCCTTTAAATTTTACAGGAGATATTAAAAGACACAGGAATACAGAACCGGTTATAAGACTTAGCGGGAGTGATCAGGAAGGGTGCTTTTCTAAGTACAGTATAAGGCTCTGATTGTAAACAATTCTGCAAGTTCTATTTTCTCCCATTTTTGATGTTTTAAGAAGTCTTTGCCTCCAGAGGGGCATAGCCTGTTTGCTCCCTGCTGAAGTCATTGGGATTTCTCTCCTTCACCCTGTGTGCATGGATACTGGGGTTACATCTTTAAATGACAGCCGAAATCCGTAACACACATCTTTTCACATTTTAGTCAAAAAAAATGACTTTGCTGCTTTAGCAGCCAACAAAGTACCCTGAAATGAATATAAATCAAGAATCACTGGGTATCTTTAATTATAAAACTTGCCAAGGTTTCAATGTTTTATGCACATTGGTCACTATTCTTGAAGCAATAACTAATTTCTCATTGTAAACAGAATGCAAAACTAGTAGTTTCCCTGCTTTTAGAAAAGCTTAGGACATAGTGATAATTTCAAAGGCAGTAATTACTCGGTGAATAAATGAGCCACACAGGTCTGCATCCTTGGCCTTCCGTGTGGAATTGCCCTGGCATGGCCAGTCTCACTTACCATGTTGTCTCTTCTCAGGCAGTAATTTACTATAACTACATTAGTTCGAAAAATATTTAGCCAGAAAAAACACAATAAGTGATTCATTTTGTCCTTCAATCTTCTGCTATCTGAAAGAGCACAGATTCTCCAAATCGCCAGGCAATATGGAAAAGGCAAGGCCTGTGTACATAGAGTGCCCCATAAAAAATAGAATTTTGAACAGTGGTTTCCTGGTAAATATTTAACATTTGCCTCTCTGAAAAAGTATATCTAAATTTGCTGATATAAAGTATAGGTAGCAAATAATTTACAAGTAAATAATAATAATATACAAAACATTTTGCTGCAAATTCCAAAGAGGCAATTGCTTCTCATTGAATGCTTTTGCTGGTTTTTGCCAAACTCCTGTATCCCTAGACAAAATATGGATTCAATTGACAGACAAGTATAGTTCCAACAAGAATGTTAGTTGATATTTTCGTTTATCTTAACAAGAAATATCCAAGTAAAACCACAAAGATGCATGTCTGAACTTCACCCACTTGTCAATAATGTGAGCAACTTTTCTGCTGAATTGAATTATTGCTCTCAAATGCTGGAAAAATATTTACTCATAGTACTCACAATGCTTATTCATAGTGTTTCAGATAGAGACATGTCACACACTTAAGTTTAATCTACATGAACATTTTTTTCCATAATTCTATTAAACCTAGACAATCAGCAAAACAATAAATCAAACCCTATATTGTAGTATTTGCAAATTTTCATGGTATAAATAGATACTCAGTGGCTGATTTCAGTCTACCAACATGACGGCGCTGAATGCTGAGTTGGGAAGAACCTGTTAATAGCACACCATTTTATGGTGTTTCCAACACAAAGTTACAATCTCAAACTTAACAATGTAAATAATGGTAAGACGTAGTAAAGTAACTAGAAAGTGACAATTTTTCAGGGTTTATTCCTTTATTTTTAGTATAATTTAGTTATACATTTATGTAATTTAATTTTTAGTAATGACTGTGTTTAATAGTCAGTTTGCAAAATCCCTAAACATTTAAAAATTGGTCCTTCCAAGCTGATGCAAGCCAGTTCCAGAACACCAACGACACTGGAATGGGGGGAAAAATAAATTGATGCTTTAGTCTGCAGGTATGCGTTGCTTAACAATGTTCTGAGATGTTCTCAGATGTTCGGAGATGTTCTGAGAAATGCATCCTTGGGTGATTTCGTCCTTCTGTGAACATCAGAGTGTACTTGCACAAAACAAATGAATTGCACAAAAGCTAATAAATTGCACACAAAAATGAAAGACAGTATTAACATAATAAAAAAACTATGGACTGGGAGACAATATTTACAATCACATATCTGAGAGTGATATACAATAACACACACACAGAATCACCTGTATATATCTCCAAACTCGATAACAAAAAGACAACCCAATTTAAAGTGGTAAGAGTTTGATCATTTATATATGTTTAACATATTTGGATGGCAAATAAGCATCTCAAAAATGCTCAACATCTTTAGTTATTAAGGAAATGCAAATTAAAATCACATGCTACTACTATACATTCATAAGAATGTCCAAAAATTAAAACGACTGACTATACGAAGAACTGGCAAAGCTGCAGAACAACTAGAACTTTCATATACTGCTCGTGAGAATGTGAAGTGGTTTATGTACTCTGGGACTCCCATTGACTGTTTCTGAAATAAACATTCACTTACCTTACATCCCAGCCATTTTACTCCCAGGTATTTTCCCAAGAAAAATGAAAGCATATGTCCATGCAAAGATTTATGCAAAATACAAACATTAATCACAACATTACTTGTAATAGACAAAAACTGGAAACAACCTAAATGTTTATCAAGAAGTGAACGGATAAAAAAATAGTGCTATATCCGTAAGATGTGGTAACTCTTTAGTGGTAACAAGGAATGAACACAACCTCACAGATGAATCTCAAAATAATCACACCTGGTGAAAGAAGCCAGATAAACATACTCTAGTCATGCACCGGATAACAACATTTCAGTCGATGATGGACCACATGTATGACAGTGGTCTGCAAGATGATAATGGAGCTGAGAAATTCCTATCACCTAGTGCTGTTACAGCCTTCCTGATGTGTGAGTGCAATGCATGGTTCACATGTTTGTGAACCATGTGAACCATGCATTGTGGTGCTGGTGTGAACAAATCCACTGTGCTGCTAGTTATATAAAAGTATAACCATGTGAACCATGTGTTTGTGATGCTGATGTGAACAAATCCACTGTGCTGCTAGTTATATAAAAGTATAACATAATTATGTGCAATATATTATACTTGATAATAAATGACTATGTTACTGGTTTTATCACTATTTTAGAGTATACTCCTTCTACTTGTATATTTTACAAAGTTAACTGTAACACCGCCTCAGTCAGGTCCTAGAGGTGGTATCTGGAAGAAGGCATTGTTCTCATAGGAGATGACAGCACCATGTGTGTTTTCCTTGGAAGACCTCCCAGGCAGACAAGATGTGGAGGTGGAAGACAGTGATATTGATGATCATGACCCTGGGTAAGCCTAGACTAATTGTGTTTGTGTCTTTGTTTTCAACAAAAAAAGTTTAAAAAGTAAAACAATGAAAAATAAAAGCATTGCAAAGCAGAAAAATATGTTTAGAATTATAAAGAAAATACTTTGTACAGCTGTACTGTGTGTTTGTGTCTTAAGCTAAGTGTTATTACAAAAGAGTCAAAAAGTTAAAAATTGGAAAGTTTATAAAGTAAACAAGTTACATTAAACTAAGGTGAACTTATAATTGCAGAAGGAAAAATACATTTTATAAATGTTATGTAGCCTAATGTGTACTGTGTTTATAAAGTCTAGAGTAGTTCAGTAACGTCCTAGGCCTTCTCATTTGCTCACCACTTCCTGCCACAGCAACTTCCAGGCCACAAGTTCCATTCATGGTAAGTGCTCTATACACGTTTACCCTTTTTTATCTTCTATGCCATATTTTTACTGGGCCTTTTCTATGTTTAGATATGTGTAGATACATAAATACTTACATTGTGTTACAGTTGCCTACAGTATTCAGTACAACCTGCTGCACAAATTGGTAGTCTTAGGAGCAATAGGCTATAACATTTAGCCTAGATGTGAAGTAGGCTATACCATCTAGGTTTGTGTAAGTACACTATAATGCCTACTCAAGGATGAAGTTGCCTAAGGAAGTGATTCTCAGAACATATCCCCATTTTTATGCAATGCCTGACTGTATTTGTGTATCTAAATATAGAAAAGACACAGTAAAAAAAAGCACAGCGGTATAATTTGATGGGACCACCATCTTACATGCAGTCCATCCTTCACTAAAACATTACTATACAGCACATGACTGTATGTGAATCCATTTTTATTATGTCCTAGAAAATGCAAATTAATCTGCAGTGATAGAAAACGGATCAATGGGCTGGGCGTGGTGGTTCACGCCTGTAATCCCAGCACTTTGGGAGGCTGAGGCAGTGGATCACCTGAGGTCAAGAACTCAAGACCAGCCTGGCCAACATGGTGAAACCCCATCTCTACTAAAAATGCAAAAATTAGCCGGGCGTGGTGGCAGGTGCCTGTCATCCCAGCTACTCAGGAGGCTGAGGCAGGAGAATTGCCTGAACCCAGGAGGTGGAGGTTGCAGTGAGCCGAGATGGCGCCATTGCACTCCAGCCTGGGGGACAAGAGCGAGACTTTGTCTGAAAAAAAAAAAAAAAAAGAAAGAAAGAAAGAGAAAGAAAACAGACTTATTTGAACAAATAAATTCATGGAAAGCCTTATTATTTATTTATTTATGTATTTATTTATTTATTTATTTTTGAGATGGAGAGTTTTGTTCTTGTTACCCAGGCTGGAGTGCAATGGCGCTGTCTTGGCTCTCCGTAACCTCTGCCTCCTGTGTTCAAGTGATTCTCTGGTCTCAGCCTCCCTAGTAGCTGGGATTACAGGCATGTGCCACCACGCTCGGCTAATTTTGTATTTTTGGTAGAGACAGGTTTTCTCCATTTTGGTCAGGCTGGTCTCAAACTCCTGATCTCAGGTGATCCACCTGCCTCAGCCTCCTGAAGTGCTGGGATTGCAGTCGTAAGCCACCTTGCCAGGCCAGGAAGCCTTATTTTTTATTGTAAAGCACTATTCGTTTGCTAGCTACCAGTGCATCATTTACTTGGACAAGGGCCTCTGGTTTTGTTTCTTTGTAGCCCCAAGTACAGGCCTAACCCATAGGGCCAGGCACTGGGCCATGTCTATAGTGGGGATGATGGCATTGTGATGACACACTGCACCAATATATATTAAGTGAAAGAGTGCCCAGTGTGTTCCTTGTAATTACGATCAACAGGGACCATCTCAGGTCTGAGCAGTTTAAGCCCTCTGGGCCTTGGCACAATGTGCAGCCTAGATTAATTAGTTAATGCTCATAAGACACTTTGAAGATGGAAAACTTTGTAGGAGTGCAAAGCCCCTGCATTAAGAATGATAATTATATACATTTGAGCTTCAAGTTCAGCAATCGTTGTTGGAAAGGGTAAACCAGTTGCTGATTTGTAGCACGGCAGTGTCCTGGACCTGCAAAACCTCTTGAAAGGTGTCAAGAGCAGCTCTGGCATGTGCTTTGGGGCATAAAGTTGCTCTTGGAAGCAGGTGGGCATGTATCCCTTCTGTCATCCCACCAGAAATGGTTAAGCACTGTTACCTGGCTACAAGGTGGGTCATTCAATTTTCAATAAATATATGCTGAGAACTTGCTCCACTGCAAAGACCTATTCAAATTCATATCAAGTAGAAGTCAGAGTCCTTCCTCCTCCATCTGATCGTAGAGCTTAGAGGTGACATAGAGGTGGTTTCACATCCCAGCTGTGGCAACTGTACTCAGTGTGACTTGGAGAAAGTTATGTCACCAATGTAAGCCCAGGATCTTCATGTTTACAACAAGTAAACTTTGAAGATAATAATATCAACCTTTCAGAGGTGAATCTGCAAAATATCTGGTAATAAACTGAGACATCCTGGGTGTTCAGTAAATGGTAACTGTTGTTACCATGTTGCCAAACTGTGCCCCTGATAACCAAAAATCAGTTCTCTTGTGCTAGTATCCATTGATGTGGGTTTTAGTGGCATTTGCTAGTTATACATTTTTTAGGACAATTTCTTCTTTTACCTCCGGGGATCCCTCACCCTGTATCCCCTGATATCGGTGGTCTTTATTAGAGGAAGGAAAAGGAATTCTGTTAATGTTTTCATCTGCTAGCTGCAGTTCTCAAGGCACTCAAGAACTCATTGTCAATGACCTAGTTACTGACAACTAATTCCTAGTTTATGGAATATGCCACTTTTGGAATGAATTTGATGACCCTGAGGACTCTGCACACAGAAGTGTGATCGAAGTGCTGTTAAACCCTTGCACAGCCACCTGGCCTCAGGGAAGGCAGTTAAAGGCACATATTTTAAAGGCCACCAAGTGGTTCTCTTCTTGGTCCTAGGAGAACATTCCCAGAGTGCCCTTCATCAAGTTGTGCCTAATAAATATTAAACGCAGGAGCTGAAGCTGTGGATGCCATGCTCCTCCCACCCACATTCCTCAAGACTGTCTCCCTTGGTGGCCCCACTAGGAGCCCCAAGCCCCACCTTTACTGCCAAACTCCACTTGAAAAGTTGGGGATTGAGTCCTCCACTGGTGCATCAGGGGGAAGCCCTTTGAAGATGCAAGGGTTGTGAGTCACTGATAATCATCATGGTTCATCCGCCAACTTGAGAGACCAGGTTCTCTTTAATACTCATTATCCCTTCAATAGGCCAAGTTGGGCCAATAGTTAATTTGCAAATTGTAGGACTCAGTAAAGTGAGACTCTAAAGGCAGGGTAATTAATAAATTATTTTTATAGAGAGGTTGACTGCATTCAATTTTCCATATTTATTACTCATATGAGACAATCTTTCCAGTTTTCACCTCCTACAGGGCTAATGAGAGTTGATAGTCATCCTTCCACTATTCTCCCCTCATCCTATTCTGTTGAGCTTCGAGGCATTAAACATACACTTTACACTGCTGTGTCACTGTGGTCAGAGTGTGTAGCTCAAAGACAGCCTTCAAAAGGCACTTGCTTATTACAAGACACTTCACTGGTGCTCTCTTCCTGTGCCCTTGAATCAGGCCTCACCACTCAGCAGGAGACCAATCAAAATGAGCCCTAAAAACCATTCACAGTAACTTCTTGGCCTCTCTGAAGTCACTCTGCCCTCTGTTCCTTTCTTGTTCTGATGTTTGTTTCCTTACCTCTTGGCCTTCTTGGCTTTGGTGTACAATTCAGTGAGTTATGGATTGAATTGTGTTCCCTTTCAAGAAGGTATATTGAAGCCCCAACTCCCAGTACCTCCGAATGCGATCTTATTTAGAAATAGGGTTGTTGCAGGTATAATTAGTTCACCAGTTCATGCCACAGTAGGACGGGCCCTGTACCCAATATGACTGCTGTCCTCATAAGAAAACGTCCATGTGAAGACATCCATGTTGGAGACACACAGGGAGAATGCCACATGAGCACTGGAGGACGAGCATGATGCAGCTACAACCCAAGCAATGCCAGACGTTTTCAGCAAACCACCAGAATCTAGGAAGAGGTGAGGAAGGATCCCCCACAGGTTTCAAAGGGAGCATGATCCATGGATACCATGATTTTAGACTTCCAGCCTCCGGAACTGTAAGAGACTAGATTTTTGTTGTTTGAAGCTATCCGATTTGTGGTACTTAGTTACAGCAGCTCTACCTTCCTTACACACAGGGCTGAGGCAGAAATTCTATTTCCTAAGGCAGGGTCTGAGGCAAGGCCAGTGCTGGGTAACCCAACCTGAAGTCCAGGTAGCACTTACAATTCTCCCTCTTCACTAGAGGTGCATCTTGCAACATGGTGTCTCAGGCAGGTGTTAACTGTTGATTTCATTGACAGAAAAATCTGTCTCCTCTGTATGAACATCTGGATAGCTTAGCACTTATCTGAGGCCCAGTTCTATGAACCACTGGCAAACAAGGACCCCAGCCTCCCAAGACTGAAGAGTACAGGTCATGACAAGAGTATTCTTCTCAGAACTCTAGCAGTGGTACTCACAGAATAACGTCCTGAGCAGAGACGATTCGGCCATGAAATAGACTAAAAAGTGGAATCACTGAAATTAGTCATTGTGTGGCCTAGAGTAGTCAAGAGGGGCTCCCACAAAGAAGCCACAGTGCCAATTATTGTAAGATGAGGAGCTTTGGAAGAGCTAGTGATGAGGATGGAGAATATCCCAGGCACGGGGGCCACATGAATAAAAGCATGGTGACAGAAATAGAATGGCAGATGCTGTTCAGTGAGGAAGCTCAGCTGGTTAGAGTAGTGTGGTCCACAGAGAGTAGGGGAGAATCAAGTGTTGAAGGTTAATCCATTTACTCTAACCCTAGCTTGGCTGACTGCTTAATCATGGGTTTTCTTTCCTTCCTTCCCTCCTCCCTCCCTCCTCCCTCCCTTCTTCCCTCCCACCCTCCCTCCCTCTCTCCCTTCCTTTCTTCCTTCCTTTCTCCTTTTTTAATTTGCCCTCTCTTCTTTTTTCTTTTTCTTCAATATGCAATGCAAATGCACTGATTGCCTGATTTCCATACCCTTTAATAGGCTCCGGATGAAGGCACACAGCACTACTGCTATGTTAGAAGAGCATGCATACACAATTACAGCGCATTACGCTAAATGCTATCACAGAACACAGGACTGGAAAACCAAAAACTGAGGCAATGCTTGACAAATATCCAGCACACATCAATAGCATTTATTGATGGGAAGATATGGTCCAAGGGTCACGTCATCTCATTTGAACATTTCAATAACCCAATCAAGTATCTATTATTGTGCCTAACTTATGGATGAAGAGACTGAGGCTTAGAAAAGTGAAGAAACATCTTGAATCACACAACAAGTGGGTGGCTGACACAGGGCTCAAGCCTCATTTTTCTGAACTTTCACTTGTGTTCTTTATACTACATTATGTTAGTTATGCATTCTTAAGCTGGAATGACGAATTGGTCACCTGGATTTTTCTTACTGCCTTCAGTTGCTTCTTGACCATGGAGTTTCATCATACAACACTTTTTGGTAATAGGGGCTTGAGATAAAGCCTGTCTTTCCTTCTTCCCATAGGAAGAACTTGCTGCCCGGATATGGACAAATTCGATAGGGTAGAGCAAAACAGGAGAGCCTTGGCTGACAAAAGGAGACACACCAGCTAAGGGTGATGTCGGCTAGCTGAAAATACACACTAATCTAATCTGGCTGTTTTAGATGAATCTCAGGAATGTGGGAGGCTAGCATGTCAGATAGGCAATTATTGGCCGGACGCAGGATTGCATAATGCGATGATGACTGGGGCTTCCTGCTTCAGCTCGAATGTGGCGAGCTTGCCAGAGAGGATTTATCTTCCCAAGAGAAACATGCCAACTTTGAGAGGATATGAAGTAACTGTTATTATGGGAAAAAAGACAGGCTTAATTTGAAAATAGTCAAGGTCTCTTTCAGTTGCACTCTGGATCGCTTTCCTTTTTTTTGTTTTTGTTTTTATTTTTCCCTTTCTGCTCTTCTGTCTCTGTCACCAGGTCTTTCTCTCTGAATTTCTGTGTCCTCATTACCTTTCTTTCATTTTGCTTTTCTTTTTTTTTTTCTTTTACTTAATTTTACTTAAATCCTTGCTTTTTGTTCAAATCTTTGTATCAGTTTAATGTTAGAGAAAAGTGCCTTGGTTGTTTTCCTATTAAAGAAGAAAATGCTGATTAAAAACAGTGTCTGTGGTGCTTTTGTATGGAAAGGGTCTTTTAGGCTGAAGATTAGGTAGAAGAGACTTGTCTATTTAATATGCCACAACCTGGAACATTTTTTTTTTTTTTTTTTGATAACCAAACAAGCAAATTGCCCATATACTTCCTCTTTCTACACAAAGACCCACATCACATTCTTGCAACTGGCTTTGCCTTAATTGCTTCACAAGAAAAACCCTGGCTATCATTTGGCCTCCTCTGAGACACTGGCTCTGAACTCCTCAGGATGGCCAGTAAAATGCTTCAGAGAGAAAAATGACGTACATAAACAAATCAGAATATAGGACCAACAGAAAGGTCTCTTCTAGATATTTCTGTGTACTTCGTTTTTTTCTTTCCAGATGAGAATATGACATCCAGAATGCACGGTGTTGGAAGCCAATGCTTGCAACTCTCAGTCTAGTTTTTCACTAATATACTGTTTCCTCTCTTCTTACTGAATAAAGTATTTGTGTATGAACATAAAAATGTAATGTTGGAGCTAAAACATAAAGTCACAAAACATAAAAGTGTCCAAAAATCTGAAAATATTTATATTTATAGTGAACTCCTCCATAAATATTTATTATTTTGTAAGATGATCCTGCACCATAAAGAAAATGTGGTGGTGTTTAAGAAGACAGAAAAATATGTAATAACACTCAGACATTGTTTGAAATTGAATTAAAATTCTCATGGAAACTCTTCTTGGAACTTAAAGGAATTAATCAGCATTAACTTTTTAGAAAACACACCTGGTTCACTTAAACAAATTCACATTGAGTAATGAACCACTTATGGAATATTGTTTGCCAGACTCAGTGGTAGGCATTGGAAGCAAAATGATTCATATCTTACACATTTTTAGGATGTTTTATTGTCTTATTTTACATATATGAAAATTAAGTTCAGAGAGGTCAAGCAACTGGCCCCAAGCCACACAGTCAGTAAGTTGGTAGGTCGGCATGAAGCTGGGATGGAAACAGGTCTGTCTGACCTCCAAGTAATTTCATTTTGGTAAAATCACCCTTTCCTCCTATGCACTCTATGAAACTTTGACAATATGAAAGAAATGCAGGGTAAATTTTACATGATCACAGCATAATTCACAAACACACCAGGTTTATTATTAAACTATCATAACTACTGTGTTAAAAGACCTGATTTTCCTCCCAAATAACATCTATTCCTCTACTTCTCCCTGTGACAACTGTCAAATAAAGGCTTAAAACGTAGAAACAATATTTTAAAAGATGAATTCTGTATGGCAAAGGTATGTCAACTTCTTCCTTAAATCTATTTAGCATTCAACACTTGCAGTAAGACTTACACTTTTTTTCAATATGTTCTTACAATATTACAGAGATACATAAATGCCCTGAGTATTAAAATAAGGCTAATCACACGTCATCATGCTTTATTTTATCAGACAAATATCTACATTGTAAACATTGTCTGCCCCTACTTTGCTGCAGACTCTTGCAGCTGGAATCATCTTTTACTGCACGGAGTTCCTGAGATAATCCTGAGCTGGAAGAGAAAGTATCTTAAAATTTCTACCCTGAGGATGAAGTGTGAAGGTGGGACCTGAGATGTGTCCTGCTGACATTCACTGTGTCACTTCCCTACATAGGTTGAGCCTCAGTACCATGTAGCCCCCAATCCACCTACTCCACAGCCACAGATCTACCATCCTTCCTCTCCCGCCTTCCTGCTCCTCCACCTCCTTCCCTTCCTCCTTCTTCTTCCATCACTTCACACCAACACAACTGTGACCAGTCTTTAAACTCATCCGTTTTAGATAGAATTGATATTAATTTTCTGGATGAGAAAATCGTGACTTAGAGAATTTAGATAACACACCTGAGATCATAAGGCAGCTTCCTGGGTTTTAATTCTGCCCATATGAAAAATGATATGGGCAGAATTCAAACCCTGGGGCCTGCCTGCAAAGTCTGAAGCGTTAGTCATTATCTTAACACTAAGTCATTTCTAATCCTGTAGGACCCAGCAGCCTTCAGATGGGCACCTTTATCATCATCCTCCTCCACCCATCCAGGAGTGACATGTCCTGAAACCACATCTTTTGTGAGTTGGACATTGGTCATCCCTTGCTGGGGTGACTGTCATGATCAGCTCATCCTCCTTACCCACCATCCTACTAAGGCTTTCTCACCCTTCATTTTCTGTCCTTAGAACCTAGTTCTAGCTTTCATGGCCAATGTCCCAGAATGATTTGAACCCGAACATCTCAGAGTCAAGACAGTCTCTGCCAACATTCTCTATATTAAAATAATACTAACCATGCCTTCCTTATATGCAAAATCTCTTGCCCCGTAACACATTACTTCACTGAGAAGTTGCCTTCTTGAGTTGGGCCCTGCTGCCACTGGCCATTTCAGATAACTCCACCCACCAAAGACCAACTTACCTGTCAGCCCTTGAAGATAACTGCAGACACCTGGTGGTGCCCAAGACCTACTGAAAAAAATATATTTCCTGATGTGCTTTCATCCCAAACCCAGTTCCACCTGAGTCTGGGATCCTGCTCTGAGACTGCTACTGACCCCTTTGGATTGGTTCCTGTACACTAAGCTCTTATGACATCCAGAACTGCTGACACCGGAAGCCAATGCTTGCAATCCTACTGTAGTTTTCCACTAGCACTCTGTGCTTTCTCTCCTGCTATTAAAGTATTTTTGATGAATACAAAAATATCATGTTGTAGCAAAAATGTTATAAGGTCACAAAACATAAAAGTGTCCAAAAACCTGAGAATATTTATGTTTATAGTGAACTCCTCAGTAATTATTTATTTTCTAAGATGGCCCTGCACCATAAAGAAAATGTGGTGTTAATTTAAGAAGACAGAAAAATGTGTAACAATACTTAGATACTGGTTGAAATTGAATTAAAATTCTCATCCAAACCGTTCTTGGGACTTAAAGTGTTCAGCATTAATTTTTTAGAAGATCTACCTTACCCTCGTCAATAGGCTCTTGGAAACTGAGACTTTAAGCTCAACCACTTACACCGAAACCAATTTTCCCACGGGTTAAGTGATAGAAATCAGAGTTTCTATGGTTTATTCTGGTCACAAAAACATCACCAACTTGCAAACAAAGGCCAACACATGTCTATATTAAACATGGAAATAAATGTGAGCTATGCATATGTTTAAGAAAGATGAAAAAAACATAAGAGAATTATTTACCCACTAATTCCAGTTTAGGGTCATGAGTGGCCAGAACCTGTGCTGGAAACAGGACTCAGGATGGAAAGCAGTCCTGGACAGGACATCCTCTCATTGCGGGGTGTACTCACATGCACCCCCACATGCACTCACACTAGGACCACGGAGACACGCCAATCCCCACCTCAGGTGCACACCTTTGGGATGTGGCAGGAAACCGAAGTACCTGGGGAAAACCCACGCAGACGTGGGAGAATGTGCAGACTCCACAGAGACAGTGGCCCTGATGAGGAACTGATTTTTTTTCTCATCAATATTATAATTTTAAAAATGACGTTATTCAAGGACCCGTTGTACTTGGTCTTTTCGGAGTTGGCAATGCCTCGCTCTCATTGCTCAGTGCCTCTCATAGGGCTGGGAGAGCCTCCATGCCCTGGCACTGGCTGTGTTGCTGCCAGGACAGCCTGCCTAACCCTAGCCCAGTCCCCTCGTGGAGAAGGGAATTTAGACAGTTTGTTTTTCTATAACAGGAGACACAGAAAACGTCTTGTTTCTGCTACCAAGCAGCAAACACCTCTCAGACCTCTTACTTACCCCTGCATCAAGTTATCTGAGCTTCTGATAAGCCACAGTGTCTGAATTCCTAAACCCCCATAAAACAAAACAATTGTACAAAAAGGACAGAAGTTGAAAGAAATAAATGGAGCCCAATGAAGTCATGTGTCTTTCCCAGTCTCCTCCTACTCTGTTGGTTTTCAAATAGTTCTTTTCACTTGTTCACTCCATATGGAGGAAGATATAAAAGCCTTCCTTGATGCCACGGAGAAAGGCTGGCTCTGAAAATCCCAGATCTGAAACCCGATTGGTGGCTATGGAAAAGTCCAGCACTCTCTAGGACAGTAGGCGAGTGCCTTATGGTGAGGCCTGGCTGGGTGACGAGGCCGGTCCCGGGGTCTTTGCTTTGACAACATCTTGCTGGGCTGTTCTGGGCAAATCTCTTAACTCCTCTGGGTGCTTTCAGAATTCCTATTTATGCAATGAAATAACCTCTATGGGTCCTTTCCAGGATCATGATGTGAAGGAAAAGGTGGAATATCGGGCTGCGTTTGTGGTGCTCTGCCAACGCAGGTGTGGAGTGTGTGAGCATCCTGTGAGCGCATCCAGGTAGTTAGGAGGGAGAGGGCAACACACAGTCTCCTAGGTGCAGGCGGCAGGGGAAATCCGGTGGACACCTGTGAAGCTAATTTCTAGGACCTTTTGGGGGCTGTGGAGAAGACGGAGGCCTCCTCCAGGGGAGCGGGCCGTGTTGATTGACTCATTCTTCTCTGACTCCTCAGAAGCCAGTTCATTGCCGTAGAGGGGCTGTCCTGCGAGTCCTATGCTTCTCTTCCTTGCCTTAACTACAGGAATTCCGAGATGTTTACAGAAACTCAAGGAGTGAACCAAGTTATTAAAAGAGTAGCAATTAGGGTGGCCCATCCCAGCAATTTAGTTTCCTGTCTAAGGAAGCATGAAGGGGGAGGGGTTTCCAAGGAGGGGAGAGGGAGGGAGCATTCTTGTCTCCTGATTGGACCGCCCCAGGATTTCCATTTCTGAACACAGAAACAGAAGGAGGGAAGAAAGGTTGCCAGATGCCAGCTCCCAGTTCCCTGGAGGAGTTACTCGCCGCCACAGATGCTCCAGCAGCTGGTTGGGCCCATCCTCAAAGTGTCTCTCCTGCTTCCTTCTTTTGGGGGATCCTGGCTCAGCTTTGAAAGCCTTTTGGCATCTTTTGCCTGCCTCCAAAAATTAAGCTGTGTTGGGAGCTGCCTGATAAATCACTCTTTGCACTGTGGCTGCCGTGGGGCTTGCAGAGAGTGGCTGCCTAGTGATTTACCGTGGCTGTCTGAGAGGGCTTTTCCAAGCAGCCAGCATAGACCAGGGAGCCATCTCTGGCAAAACGAGCATTTTGTCTAGCTCAGATGGATACTACAGAGAGCAAGTGGGATTGCTTTGTTCAAAACTTGTTGGTCATCCATTCCTCAAGCCAGCCGGAATCTCCAAGTTCATTTCTTCCATGCAACTTGAGCTCAAGAAATGAGGTCCAGAAAAGCGGTTTTTTATGACAGGCCTGCTGGAGCGTTTCCTAGGGGAAGGAGAACTTTCTGGTTCTGAACTGCAGTTACACAATGCTGGGCAGGCCCTCCGATTTGTGGTTATAGTTTCCCAGAACCCCAAGGGACCCATCCAGGAAAACGCCCATGTCCCCCCTCGCCTGCCTTGTCATCTGCTCCCTCCCAAGGGGATTTCATTTCCTCGTGTTCCACAGTGGCTGTTGGAAGTCAGGTGCCCTGGATGCAGCTTGGACAGGAACCGTGTGGTGTGAGGACCTGAGTCTTGTGCATACGCGGCTTTTGCTTCTGGTTCTGGCTTGACAGTGTGACAAATTAATTAACCTGTTTCAGCTCTAAATCTTCATCTCCATTATGAGAATAATAAGCTTTTCCTTGACAAATTGTTGTTTCAACTAAGCCTCATATAGTTAGCACAAAGTATATGGAAGAGTAGATCCAAATAAAATATTTTTAAACAATATTTTGTTGCTTGTTTTCTGTTCCTGTCTTTGTGGGTATTTTTTTCTTTCTCCTTTTTTTTTCTTTTTCCCTACAAACAGGTTTTCAGCCTACCATTTATATAGGAACCCAAAAGGAATGCTTCAAAAATATGGGAGTTATAATTTAGCACACACTTGCAAAAAATAACTTTCCTAAGGCTAGATTTGCGTAGATACTTTCAGCAACATAAAACTCATAATGTAAGGGTTAATGGAGATGCTATTAGCAGTAGTACTTTGGGACAGGACATAAATCATTAAAAAAAAAAAGCAGGTTTTTCATGTGGAGAGAACATAGGTTTTTATTTCTGGGGTAAAAATTCTCCTTAGGAATGTGTAATGCTAAAAGGTAAATGACAGGCTATTTGAAAGAGGAGAAAAAAAAAAAGTGTTTACTTTTGCCTCCCAACAATAGAGTATCTCCCTTCTGAGAAAAATAGGAATTAATTTTCTTTCAAAAGTGCACTGCATTTATTCTGAAATACAGATCTTCTACCTCCCACTCCACATTTTCTTGCAATTCCTTGTTCATGCTGCTACTCCAAGGGCAAAGGAGCAAAGCACAGTTTTATTAACAAAAAGTGCAAATTGTTCCTTTGTTTTCCCTTTCTGATGGGTCTGTGATTTGGTAAAGAGCAATGTTAAGTGTACCTAATTCCATGCCGAATCTAAAATCTCATCCCAGGGATTCATCTAAGATACTTATGCCTCTTGATACTACTTAGAAATTTTGCGTGAAAGAAAGGGGAACAGGTAAAGCTATTTATTATTATTATTTTTGAAGTTGTCTATCTTTCCAGACAATAGCAGACTGAGGTTCTTCCATCGGTGTCCCACACTTGCATACACCCCCACCCCGCCCCTGATCCCAAGCACACACACTTCTTGTCCATCCCCTAGGTAAGCTGACATCCTCTGTTTTCCCCTTTCCTCTGGGAAGAGTTCTCATACTGTAGCGTCTAAATAAATCACATTAGCATATTGCCAAAATGCAGAACCTGATCAGTAGGTCTGGGGAAAGGGCTGAGATTTTAGGTGTCTAACAAACGCCCAGCTTAGACCAGTGTGGATTGTCCATGGACCACACTTTGAGTATCAAGAGTATAGGGGACAGGGCACTAGAATTCAAGAGACAAACATATTCTTTGAATTTTGTTACAAACAGCCTGTGTGACTTTGAGGAATCCTTTCTTATGTTTAGGCTTCTGGCTTGCCCATTTAGAAATTGAGGAATCTGAACCAGCTAACTTCTAAACAGTTTCTGATGTTGCTATTTGTTTTACTTGATTTTAGATTCTTACAACTTCTAGTCCATACAACAGCTCCATCCAAGAAAAAAGAACAAAACAAACCAAAAGTTTATGAGGTTAAAAACAGTGTGAGAACACATTAAGGGAAGCAAAGAACAGAGAGACTCCTTTCTCCAATACTGGAAGTCCTGCCTACAGCATGGTTACATTCAAAGCACTCATTTCCCAAAATAAGGCATATCAGTGGCCAAGAAGAAAAAGAATGCCCAACATCACTAATCAGCAGAGAAATGCAAATTATAACCATGATAAAATATTGCCTGTTACAATGGCTTTCATCAAAAACACCAAAAACAACCAGTGTTGGTGAGGACGTGGAGAAAAGAGGACCCTTATATACTGTTGGTAAGAACGTCAATCAGTACAGTCACTGTGGAAAACAGAATGGAATAGCCTCAAAAAGCTAAATATACAATTATCATGTGATCCAGCAATCCCCTTTTTGCGTATGCATCCAAACAAAATGAAATCAATATGTTTGAGAGATATTTACACTCCCATGTTCATTGTAGAGCTATTCACAATAGCCAGAAATATGGAATCAACCTCAGTGTCCATCAGTGGATGAATGTGGAATGGGAAAGTTTCCCGTTCTCCTCGCAGGGCATGTGGCTCACTTTTTCAGTGCTTCGCTGCTCAAACCTCTAAGGGAGCATACAGACCGGCAGTGGGGCTCCGACCCCACGGCAGCGTCTAGGGGCAAATTTCATAGCTCCTGAAGCCTCAGTGGGTGTGCGTTACAGGGTGCTCTTTTAGTTTTGCTCTTTGTTTTGCCATCTATAGGCGGCTTGTGTTAACCAGCTCACTTAGCCCCTCTACCTTGTTACAAGGACAGAGGGCTTTCTGTATCCTGACTTCTTGCCTTGGTGTACTGGAAGAATCGGATCACACGTGGGCCTGGAGAATGAGTGCAAGGTTTTGTTGCCCTGAGGTAGTTCTCAGCAGATGGGGGAAGTCAGGAGGGGATGGAGTGGGAAAGTTTTCCCCTGGAGTCAGGCTGCTCAGAGGCCTGGGCTTTCCTCTCACTGCCCCAGCCAAACTCGGCGTGGTTCTGCTGGTTGGTGGCCTGCCGGCAGGCCGGTGCCTGTCGGTGTGTGTGTTCCCCAGGACGTCCGGCTGCTGTGTATTCCTCTGCTGATATGCTTCTCTCCACATCCAGTAGCTGTGTGTCTGCCTGCTAGGGTCTCAGGAGGTTTTAGGGCACAGGATGGGGGTATGGCAGGCCAGGGTGGTCTTGGGAAATGCAACATTTCGGCAGGAAATGCCTGTCCTCACCTAGGTCCGTGAGGGTGAAGCCCTAGCCAGGGGCCACGCCCTCCTCTATTCAGCACTTCCTTTCCCCCTTCCATATTATTTAAGGGGACCATGTTCTTCCCTTCCCAGTACTTCTGTATCAAATAGATAAAGAAAATACAGTGGGTGGGGGCCGGGCGCGGCAGCTCACGCCTGTAATCCCAGCACTTTGGGAGGCCGAGACGGGCGGATCACGAGGTCAGGAGATGGAGACCATCCTGGCTAACACGGTGAAACCCCGTCTCTACTAAAAAATACAAAAAGTTAGCCGGGCGCGGTGGCGGCGCCTGTGGTCCCAGCTACTCGGGAGGCTGAGGCAGGAGAATGGCGTAAACCCGGGGGGCGGAGCTTGCAGTGATCCGAGATGGGGCCACTGCACTCCAGCCTGGGTGACAGAGTGAGACTCCGTCTCAAAAAAAAAAAAGAAAAAGAAAAAAAAAAATGATGTGTGTGCCTGTGTGTATACAAAAAGGAGTACTATTCAGCCTTAAAAAAGAAGGAAATCTTCCTGATATTTGTGACAATATAAATGAACCTGGAAGACATTATGCTAAGTGAAATAAGCCAGCCCAGAAAGATAAATACTCCATGATCTCATGTATATGTAGAATCTAAAAAAGTTACATTCATAAAACTGGAGAGTAGAATGGTGGTTATCAGAGGCCGCAGAACAAAGGGAAAAAGGCGAGATGTTGGTCAAAGGGTACAAAATTTCAGTTACACAGGAGGAATAAGTTTTTCAGAACTATTGCACAGAGTATGGTGACTCTAGTTAATAATAATGTAATGTACATTTCAAAATTTCTAAGACATTAGATTTTAAATACTCATACAACAAAAATTATGTGAGGTGATGGATATGTCAATCAGCTTGATTTAATGATTCCACAATGTATACATATTTCAAAACATCACGTTGTACCCCACAAATATGTACAATTATTGTTTGTCAATTAGAAATCGAAGTTTAAAAAGATTTTATTTGTACTGTAAGAAATGTACCCTCAAGTCCATTGGTTTCTTACTCAATACCTGATCTTTTGTGAGGATTAAATGAGATAATGCAAGGATGTCCATCAATTGTGAATGGTTGAATAATATTTGGTGCACTCACACTTTAGATTATTATGCAGGGAGGGATTGAAAGGAACTAATGAGAGCTAAAACAATCGACTTGCGAGAGATTTCCACAAGGTATTATTGATTGAAAAAAGAAAGAAGTAGAACAAGCATGCCTGTAATTATCCTATTTTTTCAAAACAGTGTCAAAAGTTCTGTACACATATTTGTATATCTATTCCCAGCTCACCCTATTTAAAATTGCATACCAGCTCTTTCCACCACTGCCTGCCCCTGCCCTGCATTGTTTTTACCCCACTCTCCTGCTTTATTTTCCCCCACCCTACTTACTTTTTGATATATTGTATATTTTTATTTACTTATATGTTTATTATTGACTTCCTCCCATTAGAATAGAAATAGCAGGAGGTAAGAATCTCTGTTTTTCTTTTTATTAATTGTTTTATTCCCAGCGTCTACTGTAGTACTTGACACATAACTGGTACCCAGTAAATGACGCAAATTGAATGAATGAATGAATTCAGTGAAAGAATGCACGTAAAATAAAGGAAAATGTAGAAGACTTAATGTGAAGTGGAAGGTATGAAAGAAGAAAGCCAAAGAAAAAAGAAAAAAAAAAAAAAAAAAAACAGAAAAACACCTAAGCATTAGTAACAACAACAGCATAATAAAATTACCTTTCCATATTTATGAACATACTTGCGTTCATGCATGTACTCTGAAAAATGTCAGTAATGAATGGAAACTCTCAGGCATGTAATAGGTGTTCTGTAAAAGTCACTTGCTTTACCCCTCATTTCCATGTTATCTTGGATTTGCAAAAGAGTGACTTCATGTTAATACTGGTGCTGAATACCTGTTTCTGCATTCTGTCTCTACTGCTGCCACTGAGGGGTGGGGCCTCAGGCAAGTAACTTCCATCCCCTGGGGTTTCATTTTTTATCCTCAAAATAGAGCTAATGGCACTGACCCTGGCACCCACTCAGGTTTTCTTGCAAAACAACCAAGATTGTACAGCCCTCCTCTCCCTCTGTTACTCTTCTCTTAGATTCCTGATCCACTTTCTACCGCCTGCTGTGCTTACAAATGCAAATGGTTACTTCACATTCAAGCGAATGTGCATCAATATGCAATGACACCATCTGCCTGATCTGTCTGTGAAGCATCTTCGCAGTCCGAGCAGGGACTGTGTCTAATCTTTGAATTGTCGACGCTTAGCCAAGGACCTGGTTCAGGGTGGGGGCCCACAAATGTGTGCTAAATAAAAGTGTTTTGCACAGTATAAAAAACTCTATGCATGTGCAGCCCAGATGTCATTTGGAGTCATCTTGCTTGTCTGGGGTTTAGGTGAATTTGGCTGAAACACCCAGTCTCATAACTTATATGAGTCCAGACTCCTGAGGACAATTCTGGCAATTCCAGTCTTTCCTCTTACTGTTCACCTTTATTTCTCCAGTATTACACTTACCTTCTTGGATCTGTGTCCCCAAACTGGGTCCAATATTCTACCCCTTAAATAATTGTCATTAAAAAAAAATTCACTTGAACAAATCCTATTCTGTGTCAGCCAATGTTTCTCAGGAGTCAGTGCCTCATCACCTTGTGTGACTTTTTAAATCCTTGCAGGCACCACCTCTCCCACTGGACAGCCTTCCGATCCCAGTGTTCTCAGCATTTGACATTCTGACAGTATCTTTCTCCCGGGAAGTGTCTACCTCTTGCCAGGTCCTTGTGCCTCCCTACCAATCTAGAAATTGCAGCTAATAAATTTTTCTTAAGCCCCCATGCAAGTATATCAAATCATTATGGTGCTCTTTTCACAGTTGTATAGTAATCTTAACAGCGATGCAAACACTGCTCTAGATATAGTAGATGTGTTACTACACTTAGTCCTTATGGATGCAGGGAGATTTGCATAAATAATACATACCTGACATGCTACATTAAGTGCAATCACAGAGGCAAATGAAGTACTATCTATCTAAAGCCAACAAGCACTAACCCTTGGGAGCAACACTTATCAGTGAACTCATTAACGTATTTAATATCCACTTATTAAGCATCTGTTAAGAGCTTTGATTTCTGCGCTGTAGGCTGGCCATCTCCAAGTGAGTTCACCTTCTGTTAGGAGAAAGGACAAGCAGTCAAATACCTGTAATACAGGTTAGAGATGGTCAAAATCATTGGAGAGATGGAGATGGTTAATATCATGAAATGCAACTGGGCTCATACACAGAGAAATTCCATTTCATGGACCGTTTTATGTGTAGGTTATAAGAGATGGATGGCATTTAGGAAAACTTCTTAAAAGGATATCTACTGGTAGCAGCATTTCAAGCAGAGGAAACTTTAAAAGGATAATAACTGCATGTTATGTTCCTGTGAGGGACCCTCTCCGTATCACCTTGCAATTCTAACAGCAATTGCACTAGATCCACCTTATAGAACCCACTTAACAGATAAGAAAACTGAGGCTTCCAGAAGTAAATTATATGACAGATGACTCCACTACTTAACTGGTAGAAGCAAAGTTGGACTTGAGTCTGATTACCATAATGAATATTGTCCCCTTGCAAACTCTTTGTGTACAAGTGTCAAGCACAAGCCGACCCTGAGTTTCCCAGAAGAACTCTGGAGTCTTAACTTTTGGGAGCAGTCAACAAAAAGAGAGCTTTTCTTGAGTTTTTTCAAAGACTTTCTACTTAGACTTGTCGAAGAGTCAATTTATATAAACCCTAAGCATCTCCTCTCAATTTTGCTTTCACACCAACACAATAGGCAACAGAGCTTTCTACTGTAGTCTAAATAGCTTTGTCAGCCCACAGGCTTTTAAGCCAAATTTGCACTTCTAGAAGCAATTTCCTCAGGCTTGGTCTGAGTGGAGGGAGACAGCTGAATGCTTTACCTTTTCCTATCTGACAAATTGAATGTCCTATAAAAAGAGAAAGAGAAATCCTAATAACGAGTGATCCATCTGTATTTTTGACTACATTCCTAACTTTCTGGGGAGTTGTTAGTGTCTTTTCTCCTCCCCATCTTTTTTCCTACTGTGCATTTAAATTCAGCATGAATCCTATGCAGATTTAATGGTATTCCTGGGTGTGCCTGGGCTGAAACCATGTTAAAGCAAATCAGTGTTGATGGGTGTATATTTCACAAATAGCACAGATGACGTGGTGTGTTCTTGAAACATTCACTTACACTTTGAAGAACTAATTTCTCCTTCTGTAGCAGAGAGATAACCATACTTCTTTTAGAAGATTGTTTTGTGGAAAGGGATACTGCATATAAAATATATGGTGCAATAGGCACCAGGTAGATACTCAAAAATTGGTAGTTAGTATTTTAATTTCCATCTTTGCAACTTTAAAGTATTAACAGCACTAGTAATGTAGTCTATGGTTTACTTGTGGTGTTCAGAGGCTACCATATAAATATGTTGTCTGGTCTATTCACAGCCTGCTGGTAATGGCAGTAAGGAGAGGGGTTAGGCTATTATTTACTGAGTACCGCTAGATAAGATGTTATATTAATTAACTTCACACTAACTTCATGAAGTATCTGTTGCAATCTCTGTTTCACTGATAACTGTGAACTCCCTGAGTTCAAGGCTTATGTTTTGTGCTCCCTGCTCCTGGTACAAAACAGGCATTCAGTAAATATGTGCAGAGTGTTTACATCCATTTTCTCCAGTGATCTGTGAGCTCCAAACCATGGACCACTTCTTCTCTAGCACAAAAACTGACATGTGTTAGGCACATTATTAAAAGACAAGACACACTTCAGTGCCAGAAATGTGCTGGTTCCTGGCCACAGATTTTTTTTTTTTTTTTTTTTTTTTTTTTTTTTTTTTTTTTGAGACGGAGTCTAGCTCTCTCACCCAGGCTGGAGTGCATGCCTGGGCACAGATTTTTAATGTTAACCTTTGCATGTCTAGGGAAGACCAAAATGGAATAGACTGATACTCAGAGAGCCTCTGTTCTACTCCTGGTTCTGCCAGTGACAAATTGCCTTTCCCTTTCAGGAGGCTCAGACTCTGTAGATGTCAGACTCAAAACTCCCTAAGAATTTCTTCCAATATTAATCCTGTGGCACTAAATATTAAAGCTCTAAATTAGTAAGAATGAGTAATTCGGCATTAGTAAGAATTAAACTGTGATCTTCATGTGATCCAGTATGGCTCCTGTCATATCTGATCACTGCCTATCTTCACACACAACAGGCAACCTCCGCCTCCAACAGTCTGCATGGGCTGCACCCTCTACCTAAATGCTCTTTCACCAAACACCAACATGACTCGTTCCTCAGCCTTTTCAAAGTGAGCTCAACTCACCCTATTTTAAATTTCAGCTTCCTTTTGCACTCATGGTTCCCCTCCCCACGATATATTTTCCTCCATAACTTTCTCTTTTCTAACAAACTCTTGGTTGACTTTAGTATTTTATCATTGAATTCCTCCTGATAGTATGGAAGCTCCATGGCAACAGGATTTTTTTTCTATTTACTTCTGTATTTCCAATTGCTCGAATAGTGCTTGACATGTGGTCATGTCTCAATAATTTTTTTCAGTAAATAATTTAATCTACGTGTGATCTTGCTGCAAATTAAATTCAAAATAAACCAAGACATGTTTTAGGGAAGAAGTACTTGAACTCTTCTGTGGGTTACAGAATCACATTAAAATGAATGGGTAGAACATAGATACTTATTCAACTGGATGTTCATATACTTCCTGTATGAACAAAGCTTTGCCTAAATTACTTTTTAAAAAATCATCATAATAAATGTATTAGGAAGATATTCTTCTTTCTCTTGTCCGGATAAAGAAATTAAGTTTTCAAATCACACATAGGGCTCTGGTGTTAAGACTCCAGCTGTGTTTGATTCCCGTAATATCTGTCTTACTACAAAGCACATGCTCTTTTGTGTTACACAGCGTAACTGTCAAAAAACGTAATGTCAGAAAAACTTCAGTTTTCAGAAGAGCCCTCTCACACTTTGGGTGGAGGTGGTCTGAATGGTACAAAACACCCTCTTTTTAAGAGTCACAGGCTAGGCTGATAGATATGACTGCTGCTCATGTGATGATCTTAGACAGCCTTTTTCTCCTCTACAAAGTGAGAAGGTAGAGTTAGATGACTGCCAAGGTCTTCTCCAGCCCCAAAGCGAGGACCTTATTGAGCTCTTCTTGACTCAAGTATCCAATTGCCAATGCAAACTTGCTTAGGGCTCAAGGACTCTTCAGTTTCAGAGTGTGAGTGAAGAGGAAAAACACACCCTGATAGACAGAGAACGAACCTCTCCTGTCCCAGCACCGAAGAACTCCATCACAGTCACTCAACTGGGGGTGCTGGCATCCTCATCTGAAGCCAGTTTCCTGAAAGTCAAAACTTGGAAATCAACCCACACTGAAGGCATTTTTTAAGGGGCTGACGAAGCAACAGGGCTGTTCCTCAAAAAAAGGGATGGCCTAGGTCTGGAAATTACTTCCTTCTTTCAGTAAGAAGGTTGCCGTGATGGTTAATCAACTGTAAGGTCTTATGAAAATTAATCAGTAGATCCAAGTTGGGCAATGTGCCTTGCTTTATGAAATTAATCATGATAGAATGGGAAAACCGTGGGATTTACAGTCAAATACAAGATGTTATCCTGGATCTTTGTCATCTTATGAGCTGTGTAACCTTGGGACAAGTTAATGGACTTCTCAGATACTTCATTTATGTATTTTTACAATATATAACCATATTTACCCTGCATGATTTAAAGACAAAATATGTAAAATTAATACATATAAAGCTCTTGACAAAATTTGGCTCAATGAATATTAGGGCATGTTGAGAAACAGTGAAGCTGTAGAGATTTTATATGGCAATACTTGTCCATGTGAACACGTCTACCTATCTCTTTTTCACTTTTTCTATATGACTTCTGATCTTCAGCCTCCTTAGGATTTGTGGAGTTGGAAACTAAGCTAGCCCGGCGTACCACTGGGGTGAGAGTAAGCTGGTGCTAGGGTTCTGAAATGTCTGTCTGGAATGGGTGGGGCCCTATGGAGAAGAATGACCATGAGCTGCAAATCTACAGAATGGGACAGGGCAGGGGTCCTGTGATTACAGGTCTGAGATGCCAAGATCTGAGAAGAGGAGGAGGAAAAACAAGCTGAATGCCAAGGGAACAAAACAAGGATAGACTAGAAAGACACGAGAGAGTGAGAAAGTTACAGTCACAGATAACTCTCTAATGTGCTCAGAATTCTCATGGTGTTATTTTATAACCTCCTTTTCAAGGCTTTCATGGCTGAGTCAGACCCTCCCCTAATATTCAGTGACTTCTTTCTTCCCAAGTCCCCTGTGTTCCTTGCCCTCTGAAACTCAGTCTCTTTTATCAGAGAAGCACATGGTCTGACTCTGTAACTTCATCATTTGAAGTAGTAAGGACTATTTTAGCTCCTTGTCCTAATAGGAACCTGGTGTGGCTTTTCCATGGGGAACAAGGCTTCTAGAAAAAGTTGTCCTTTGGGAAATACTTTAACCTAGAATGTTTCTATCTTGCTGTATTTAGAGTGAATACAAGAAGATGTGTCTGAGATAAGTTGGGTAAGACATGAGCAGGATCTTAATTTGATGTGAATCATTTTTTCTTTTGATTGTATCTGATCTACATGCCTGTGAGTATGGTTGAGTTCTGATTTACATGGGCTGGGTGGGTTCCTCTATTGTTTTTCTGTTTTTCTCTGTGGAGCTCTAAATTTTCAAAGGCATGTCTTAGAGGTAATACGTGGCAAAGATCTCCATGTTCCCTTACTTTAGTTCAACTGGAGGATTTCACTTATATCCATTCTGTATGATAGCCTTCCATATACAATTTCCTTGAGTAAAAGGTTTAAAAATCATTGCCCTAAATGGATTCTAGATAGTACCCTCCAATAGAACTTTCTGTGGTAATGGAAATGTTCTACTCTAGCTAATAGGGTGGCCACTAATCACGTTTAGCTATTGAACACTTGAAATACAGCTAAAGTAAATGAGGAACTAATATTTATTGTATTTATTTATTTATTGAGAAGGATTCTCACTCTTTAGCCCAGAATGGAGTGCAGTGGCACTATCTCAGCTCACTGCAACCTGTGCCTCCCTGGTTCAAGCAATTCTCCTGCCTCAGCCTCCCAACTGGGATTACAGGCACTCGTCACCATGCCCGGCAAATTTTTGTATTTTTAGTAGACGCAGGGTTTCACCATGCGGACCAGGCTGGTCTTGAACTCCTGACCTCAGGTGATCCACCAGCCTCAGCCTCCCAAAGTGATAGGATTACAGGCATGAGCCAGCATGCTCAGCCAATCGTATTTAATTTTAATTAATTTAGATGAAAATGGTCTCCTGTGGCTAGTGACTGCTGTATTGGGTAGCCTATTTCTAAGAAATGTTGATGGATTTTGCTTTGACCCTGTGAGCAGTCACGGGAGTGTCCCAAGGTGAGGAGGTGTGAAACAACATGGTGTTTAGTGTTCAGGGAAGAAATGCAACTATCTCAGTAGGACTAGACCACAAAGGACGATTGTGGATCACAAGATAGTTGTGGACAGAATGGTAAAGATGAAAGTCAGATTATAGTGGGTAAAGGGATGAATTTTTATAGAGGAAACAGATGTAATTAAGTGACCTTTTCAAATAATAATATAGCAGGTTGTATTTTTCAAAGATAATCATAACCATGCCCCCCATCCCACATGTTCTTCTTAAGATATAGCTGTGACTCTTTTCCCACTGAGGAGGTGGGGTTTGTGCTCCCTACCCTTGAATCGAGACACGTTTCTGACTGAAGTGGAGTGACATCAAGTGACTTCTGAGGCTAGATCACAAAATGCCATGCAGCTTCCACATGACTTCCCTGGGACATTTGCCCTTGAAATCTAACTGTCATGCAGAGAGGAAGCCCAGACCTTCCTGTGCAGAGACAACATGCAGAGGTGACATGCAGAAATTCCAGCTAACAGCTATGCCGAGGTCCCAGCCCACAGGTGGCCTCAATCCATAGACATGCGTGGCGGGAGATGGTTCCAGGTGATTCCAGTTCTCTAGCCACAGAGTCAACCCTCCTTTCCCTACCCCTCCCCTAACAATTCAAATCTTTCCAGCCAAAGTACCAGACATTGCAAAGCAGAGACAAAACCTCTCCACTCTGCCTTGTCTGAAATTCCTTACCCACTGAATCCAGGAGCCTAATGAAATTGCGTGTGTGTGTGTGTGTGCGCGCGCTTGTGTGTGCCACTGCATTTTGGTATTCTTTGTTACATAGGTGTGGTAACTGGAGCTTTAATGTACTTAGAATAATCAAGGGAAGGTAATTTTAAGCCATGTCTTGTTTTTGGCAGACGGCAGTCTAACTCATCCTGAAAATCTTCCCATTACTCTGTGAGTTCCAAGCAAGGAAGAATGACGAGGTAATAGAGGCAAGAATGAGAGTGAACATTCTTGGGCTTGGAGAAAGTGGGTAGTCACTGGTCCCTCTGCAATGAAAAGGGATTCTTCCTCCTCTCAGGTGAGTGGGAGGGAAGAGAACAAGCAGGAAGGCATGGGGGAAAGAAGAGACAAGTCCTTTGGGAAGGTGTTACAGCACAGGGATGGAGAACTCAAGCTTTGCATCAGACAACACTTCGTTAGAATCTTGACTGGCAGGGACTGAGTCATCTAAAACCTCTGGGCTTCAGTTTTCTCATCTTTAAAACTGGTATAGTGAAATATATATATAAATATATATCACATTATGTATTGTGGTGATACGTACATGTGAAAATGCTTTATACATTACAAAGGGTCATACACAAATAGTTCTCAATATTCTTAGAGGAGCAAGACCTGGCACTTATGAATATTGCAGAATGAATATGCCAACTACTATTGAAATATATAATAGCACCTTTTCTTAGTTTACCAACTCTTACACTAAATCAGTACCTCCCATATCTTAGAATTAAATAAGTAGCTACAGATAGGGATTTGACTCATTTTATTTTTTTCTTTAAAAGCTATGAACAATCAATCATCTGTCAAGGAATTAGTTTTAAAAATTCAGAACGAATTACAGAGAATTGAAGTCAACTAAGATGTCTGACTCAATTGTTCATACAAGTGATAAAGTGGAAACAAAGCAGTTGGAGTGAGCTTGTTCTTCATGTGGTGTAATTCACCAAATTCCAGAGTCAGTGAAATTGGAAGAATAGAAATGTGAGATTTGTGCTTATATTTTTTGTTTTGTTTTTGCAAAACAAAACAAATCTGTGTATTTATGATATTGTATTTCTGAACTGGGTGTGGGGCTCCAATCTTTTATTTCCACTTATTTTCTATACATGCTTTTGAAACTAGTTTGGTTTTGTATATTGTATACAAAGGCAGAGAAGGGCGGCCCGCTTTTCTTCCTCGCCTCCTCCCACCCAGCCTCTAAATAAGTGTGAGCTAGTCACTACCATACATGTGGGTGGTAACTCTGTTCTTGGTTCAGGGAGAAAAAGAAGCACAGGCAAATAAGAGAGGCTTTTTAGCAAGTGGTGGGACTTGAAATCTTGCATCTGTAATAATCCAGGGAAAATGTTAACATGTTAAGTTGATGATGGTTAACATATAATAGAGACAATCATACTTGGTTATTGCTACATGGTGTTTTGCACAGAGAAGTCACCCACTGCAAACTCTCTAGCCATTTCGTGAAAGGCTTAATTTCTAACTCTGAACAGCAAGTGATACCTGGAGTGGCAATGGTTTTTTGTTTTTTAAATAATTTTTTGCTTTCCTTATGTTTGCTCTTCAGAATTTCTGCAATGATTTTAGAGATTAGAGCATTTAAAAATGCATATCATGGATGGTAAAGAAAAGACACCTGATAATAAATATTTGCAAAACATTTTAAAACTATATATTTTCATAATTGCTGACAGTCTCGTGATATATATAATCTTATGAGGTATCAATAGGGGAAAAAAAGGAAATCTAACTCAATTTGGATGTTTGATCTATTCCCTTAGAACTTTGCTTGCTCATTTTTTATTTATTTATTTATTTTTAAATTTTTAAATTTTTATTTATTTTGAGACAGAGTCACTCTGTCACCCAGGCTGGAGTGCAGTGGCCCGATCTCGGTTCACTTCAAGCTCCACCTCCCAGATTCACACCATTGTTGTGCCTCAGCCTCCTGAGTAGCTGGGACTACAGGCGCCCGCCACCACTCCTGGCTAACTTTTGTATTTTTAGTAGAGACAGGGTTTCACCATGTTAGCCAGGATGTTCTCAATTTCCTGACCTCGTGATTCACCTGCTTCGGCCTCCCAAAGTGCTGGGATTACAGGTGTAAGCCACCACACCAGCCTCAACTTTTATTTTAATATGTACAAGCATTGTCCTGTGAGGTACTCTTTTACTTATTACCATTAAATTGATTTTGTAGCTCTATTCCCTACTATTCAAGCCTATGGGTTCACTGGTGACTACTTTCGGCCACCACAAAAACACAAGGTAATAATCAAAGGGCTGCAGCATTCTCAGATGTCATCTATATTTATAGATACTGGAAGTGGATTAAGTCATTTAGCAATGCAGGAAGTACTGAGGGTCTCAGACTCAGACAATAATATCCCTATTTCTCAAAGGGGCTTCCTTTTGCCTTCTGTCTTGGCATGAGAAAATAAACATGTTGTCATTGGCCCTGGAATCTTTATGAATATATTTCTTGAAAACTGTCAGGCATATTGAGTAGAGTCAACTACTATGTGTTAGTGTCTGCACATGTGTTCAGTAGGTGTATTGACTAGGTATGAGGATGAATGGATACTTAAGTATCTTTAAAAATTGTGGCTGTGCGTGGTGGCTCACACCTATAATCCTAGCACTTTGGAAGGCTGAGGTGGGCAGATTACCTGAGGTTGGGAGTTCGAGACCAGCCTGATCAACATGGAGAAACCCTATCTCTACTAAAAATACAAAAAATATAAAATTAACTGGGCGTGGTGGTGCATGCTTGTAATCCCAGCTACTCAGGAGGCTGAGGCAGGAGAATCGCTTGAACCCAGGAGGCAGAGGTTGCGGTGAGCCGAGATCGTGCCACTGCACTCCAGCCTGGGCAACAAGAGCAAAACTCCGTCTCAAAAAAAAAAAAAAAAAAAAAAAAAAAAAAATTACTGAGCATCTATTATACTCCTGAGTCTACTATATTCATTATCTCTTGTATTTCTTAAAACTGCTTTTAAAGTGGAATATATCCTGTTGTACTAATAAGGAAACCAAGCTTCAAGGAGACTAAATAATTTGTCTTGGTTTAAATAGATAATAATTAAGCCAGGAATCTTAAGTCTGTCTGATTGATCTCCATATATAAATAAAAATCAAATTGACTGAGTAATCTTCACACGTTAATACAATGGTGAACTACAAATATCTATAGTGCATCAGGCAGAATACTAGCAATCCAAAGATGCCCACAGTCAGATCCCTGTGAATACATTACAGTCTATGGCAAAGGAGACTTTGCACATGTGATTAAGGTTGTAGATTTTCAGATAGGGAAATGATCTAGGTGGACCCAACCTTATCACACGAGACCTTGAAAACAGAGTACTTTTTCAGTTTGAGGTCAGAGAATGCAACAGAAGTCAGAGAGATTTAAAGTGTGAGGGAGACTTGGCCCACCATTTTTGAAAGCGTACTATATGGAGAGCAGAGAAGGTAGACAAACAGCTTCTAACAGCAAAGATGGGCTCCCAGCTGACAGTCAGCCAGGAAATGGGACCTCCAGGGCTACAATTGCACAAACTCAGTTAAGCCAGCAATCTGAAGGGCTTGGAAGTAGATTACCTTCCAGAGCTTTCAGAAAGGAGTACAGTCCTGCTGGTACCTTGGTTTTGGCCTTGTGAGATTCTAAGCAGAAGACCCAACTAAGTCATACTGCACCCAGACTTGTACCATACAGAACTGTGGGATAATAAACAGTTGTTGTTTTAAACTGCTGCATTTGTGGTAATTTGTTATGGCAGCAATAGAAAATGAATACATGAAGTCTGAGATTTGAGTGAGTGTGTGTGCGTGTGTGTGTATGTATCCACTACATTGTTACATTTAAATGCAGTCAATGAAATATCCATAGAGTCTTTTCTCATTTCCTCCTAGTAATTCAATTCTAAGATTCCATTTTACCTTTATGTAATTTTAGCTCAAAAAACCCAAAGGCTGTAATTACTGAGGAGGGATAATAAGGTATCTAATATATGCTACCTAAGGAAAATTGGACATGTTAATTTTCATGGAGAATCTCCAGTGAATTTCCCAAGAAATTTCATTTTCTAGCACCTTTCAGCCCACAGAAATTTGCATTTTGGGAATTTGTAGCTGGAAGAATCAAGAATGTGATGGTTGCACAATCATTTTTCAATGAAAAGTTCATCACTGCCTCACCTGCAGTAGGACGCAAGGAACCCAAGACAGCCTCTCTCTGGAAAAGTAACTGTCCAGTTCTGGGATTAAATGATAACCTTGGCTTCATTGATCACTTCTGGCCATGTGGGAGCTACTTCCCCTCTACCTCTGCTCTTTCTCCCATGCAGTCTTGCACTGAAGATATTTGTGCAACTTTACCTCTTCTTCTACAGCATATACTTGTTAGTAGCAGAAAGTGTCTCTCCCACTTATGTATATGCCTGCAAGAGCCTAGAATCTGGCCTTTCAGTAAATGCAAGGCAACTTATACAAAATATTGAATGCTTTGCCCACTCGACCATCCAGTTCTCTGACTATATGCCTTTGGCTTTGCTAGTCCCTAGGGGTGCATTGATGAATCTGAGATATGTTTTCTGCTCTCAAGGCTGTCTCAGGTAAACGGAGGCACAGATGCAAAAACAAAAGTTTATGACCCAATGGGACAAGTGTTATAACTTGTGAAAATGCAGAGCGTTTAAAGCACAGAGAGAAAGAATCGCTACTTACTAGGGGAAGAAGGGACTGTCATCTAAGGATTTGCAGCAGAAACAAAATTCAAGCCTCACTTCATATCTTAAAGGATGAAGAAGGAGGAGCCACAAAGGATAAATGGACGTAGCCTGAGTAGTTTGGTGAACATAGGGAAGTGGTAGGAGATTAACAGCTTTTGGGGCATGAGACTTTATGCTGAGAACCATAGCATGGGAGAGACAAGGCCATATCTACACATCAAAATCTAGATGGAACCAGGTAGCTACGCAGGAAAGATCCAAGGCAAGCCAGAGGGGGCATGAGAACCACTGGGGAGCTGCTGCCATGTTATAAGTGGAGAGATGGAAGCTAAATACAGGTTGGTGACTGCAAAGCCAAAAAGGAGTATTTGTGGCCAGGCACGGTGGCTCACACCTGTAATCCCAGCACTTTGGGAGGCCAAGGTGGGTGGATCACAAGGTCAAGAGATTGAGACCATCCTGGCCAACATGGTGAAACCCTGTCTCTACCAAAAATACAAAAATTAGGTGGACGTGGTGGTGCATGCCTGTAGTCCCAGCTACTTGGGAGGCAGAGGCAGGAGAATCACGTGAACCTGGGAGGCAGAGGTCGCAGTGAGCCGAGATCGCACCACTGCACTACAGCCTGGCGACAGAGCGAGACTCTGTCTCAAAAAACAGCAACAAAAAAGTGTTTGCCTTCAAAAGAATTGTGGTGTGAGGAATCTAGATATGTAGGTGAGAATCAACAGGAAACTATCAAATTTTCAATGGGAAAATATAATTAAGCATTTTGTTTGGTGACACAAAATAAAAAATGCCAAGCAAAGCCGTGGCTGTCTTTATCGAATTCAGCTCAGTTTAATGGAAACTGCTTGGTGATTGAAATAAACCAATTCTATTATAAAAACAAACAGAAAGAGACACCCCCCCCGCCCCCGTTTTACCTGAGCTTCTCAGTGCCGACAGAAGCAGATGCATTAAGTGAAAGCATTCAGGGACCAGAAACAATGTGCATCGGCTGGGAATGAGCTAAGAGCTCTCCACTGGAAGGATCTGCTTTCACCGCCAGCGTTAGGAACTTGCTCCTGAGTCCGAGTGAATGTGAGTTTGAATACAAACTCATTGTACCTGAACGTGATCTCTGGATGGGTTTTACCACAGCCAAGATGAGGATCAAAAGGGGATATCTGAAGATTGCAATGAAAGGATAGGAGTAACACCGCCACCACCACAAGTTTATGGCACAGCAGGTCAGATCCGACCAGAATTCTGTTTGTGAAAGTAATTCTACAGACCCCAGCGAAAGTGGAGAAGAGGGTAGCGAGCTTCCTGCTCTTGGGCTCTTTTTTAATAAATGATTTATATTAGTACTTGACTTTTTAAGTATTATTCAAAACGGACAAGCTGTACCTTTAAATGTTTCTTAAACCAGAAAAAAAGATGGGTTCCTGTACATAAAACTATCACTCCTGCCTGGAGAGAGGGGAACCACTTCAGTTCCATTTCAAATAAACGTGCAAATGAATGAATGACTTCCCAGCTGTTAAGGATCACTAAGAGCTAATTCTTCATGAACATCAGGTATCACCCCCCAAAAAGTCCTAAGACTTTTAAATGACTTCGTTTTTTTAAAGCGTGATTTTAAATTTCCTAGTTGATAGAATGTGTCTTCTTACAAAACAACCTACAGCTCTTTTTCTCCACATGTCAAGGCCCCTTGGATGATTTTGCTTGAAGTTTTGTTTGAAAATCATAAAAGTTATGAAGTGGTAAAGGTCTCAATTACTACTCAGTCAAAAAACAAACCTAGACACCACTTTAGTTATTTTGAAAAGAAAGAATTTAACATAGTTAATTGGTTTCAAAGGTAATGGAAGAAATGAAGGAGCAGAAAGGGAACGTTAGATAAATAATTTTTAAAACTCAACAGTAGGAAAGAAAAAAACCTGATTGAAAAATGGGCAAAGGATGTAAAAGGACACCTCATCAAAGAGGATGTATAAATAGCACATAAGCATACGAAAAGATGTTCTATATATACCATGGTGGAACTGTAAATTAAAACAGAAATGAGAAACCACTACACACCTATTAAAATAGTGAAAATTCCAAACACTGATGACAAGCGCTGGTTACAATGTGGAGAAACAGGAACTCTCATCTATGGCTGGTAGGAATGAGAAACGACACAAACAGTTTACAACACAGTTTAGCAGTTTCTCTCAAAGCTAAACATACTCTTAACATAGGATCAGTCTAGCAATCTTCTTTCTTGGTATTTACCCAAAGGAGCTGAAAACGTATGGTCACACAAAAATCTGCACATGAATGTTCAAAGCAGCTTGATTTACAATTGCTAAAACTTGGAATAAACTAAGATGTCCTTCAGTAAGTGAATGGATAAATTGTGATATATCCAGACAGTGGAATACTATTCAGTGCTGAAAAGGTGAATGGATAAATAAATTGTGATATATCCAGACAATGAAATATTATTCAGTGCTAAAGAAAATGAGCTATCAGCCATGAAAAGACATGGAGGGAACTTAAATGCATATTAAGAAATGAAAGAAGCCAATCTAAAAAAGTTACATATGTATGATTCTAACTATATGAAATTCCAGAAAAGGCAAAACCATGGAGACAGCAAAAAGATTGCTGGTTGTCAAGAGTTAAGAGGGAGGGAGGGGCTGTGAGTGGTGACTCATACCTGTAATCCTAGCACTTTGGGAGGCCGAGGTGGGCGGATCATGAGGTTAGGAGTTCTAGACCAGCCTGGCCGATATGGTGAAATCCTATCTCTACAAAAATACAAAAACTAGCCGGGCCTGATGGCATGCACCTGTAATCCCAGCTACTCGGGAGACTGAGATAGGAGAATCGCTTGAACCCGGAGGCAGAGGTTGCAGTGAGCTGAGATTGCGACACTACACTCTAGCCTGTGTGACAGAGTGAGACGGTCCCCAAAAAAAAAAAAAAAAAAAAAAAAAAATAGGGAGGGAGGGACGAATAGGTGGAGCACAGGGCATTTTTTTTTTGGCAGTGAAATTACTCTGCGTGATGCTGCAGTGGCAGATATATGTCATAGTACATTTGCGAAAACTCATCGAATATATACCACCAAGAGTGACCCCTAATGCAAACTACAAACTTTGGATGATAATGATGCACCAGTGTAGGCTCATCAGTTGTAACAAATGTACTATCTGGTGCGGGATGCTGACGGTGGGGAAGGCTGTGCAAGAATGTGGACAATGGGTGTGCGGGAACACTCTGTTCCGCTCAATTTTGCTGTGAACCTGAAACTACACTAAAGAATAAAATCTATTTTTACAAAAGCGGGGAGGGGTAGATGACCCCAAATTTGTAACTCTAGGAAGTTGCTACCGTTTCTGGGCTGTACGTAGAAAGGGGAGATGGTTAGGATAATAGTACCCAGAGCCCACAATCACTGTGCAGCCGAGGAACACTGTGACTGCCATCACCCCCGCTAGAACACTGCAGAAGCCCACATGGCCATGGAAGTCCCCTGCTCTGAGTCCACCAGCACCGTGCTGTTGTTAGGATCGTTCTGTGAGATCAGGCATCCAGGGACTTCATCCAGGGACTGCTGTGCCTCCAGCCCCTGTGGATGCCTTCACCGCCAAAGATGCGGCTGGCAAGCAGACAGAAGGAATCTAAACCCAGCGCGACCTCTCCCAGCCTTCCAATCTGCCGGCAGCGCCCCCGCTTGGCAGGAGCTAATGGAAAGCCAGCTGGAACTGGAACCCGGAATTGTAAGTTGCAGACTTTCAGCTCTCCGCAGAGGAGAATTTTGAAGCAGTGGAATGGGGCTGAAAGCGCACAATCACTAAGGTCATCTAAAGAAAGATTGCGAAGAGCTCTCCCTTTTATTTCCATTGTTCTTATCCTTTCCAGACTCAGACTAAAAAATAATCAAAAAAATAAAAAGATTGGGGTAGCCACCACTATGCCTGCTGCCTTTTAAGTATTCTGCATTCATTGTCTTAAATGTTTATAAGAAGGTAGACTTTGTTTTTACTTTTAAATCTTCACTAAAGGGAAACGGTGACTGCAAGAAATTAAGTCACTTCTCCGAGGTCAAACTGCTCTTAAGTAGAAAATGGGGTAGGTGATCTGTCTTTCATCTGACATCAGGTTCTGTGCTGTTTTCGTAACTTTCATAGCTCCAACCTAATCAGACATGGAATCTCATCTTTTTTTTTTTTTTTTAATTTCCTAATGTTGTCACAAGAGTAGCTCCTGTTAAAAGATGTAAACAAAGACTAGCAAAATCAAAGCCACAGAACGGTAGCCTTGAGTGCAGTTATTTGGCTATTCACTCCCCTTTTCCCTGGAAACGTTAACTTAATCTCACTATTTTTTCTCCCACCCAATATCGAGGGAATAGGTGATTAAAAACCTATTTCAAAGAAATGACAATGAGTTAATCCAGATTCAGTTGATTGCTGTTAGCAATTACCTTTACTTCCTTTTCTACCTTAGTCCATCCACACACCCAAGTCCAAATGTCTAAAATTCCCTACACGCACAAAACCACTGACTCGCTGCTGTGCTGGGGTTCTTGCCCTTCACCACAGGAACATGGGTAGGTCTTCTCAATTAAATAGATGCATGTGACACTGAAGGTACAGCGAGGGACATTGGATGTGTTGGAAAATCCCGTAGTTCTGCGGAAGAGGGCTCACTCAGCACATGAGTCAAAGACTTGCTGAGGGCGTATGAGGAAATTTTGCCACTAAATAGCAAAGGTCACTCTGCAAAATCCTGCAGGGGCTGGCATTTTTGGTTTCATGTATTTGTATGGTATGAGAAGAAGAAGGAATGGGTAGGGTGTGTGAATGGTTCTTTATAGTGGGCTATTGTGACTGTTTTAGAAGGAGGCTAAGAATGAAAGAAATGTATATAATGCGTTAGCTAAGGCCCTGATTAAAATGGGTGGAATATTTGTGTTTCGTGTGGGTGAGAGCGGCATGGGCCTTTTTTCTTTTATTTACCACTCAACCAGTGTCACTGCAGGACCTGAGAACTTCAGATTTCTATTTCCTTTCAACCCCAATGTCCCTATCTGGCAGTGGCAATATGTATTATGTTTGTACCATTTAATTCATGCGACATTACTTACCTTTTTCTATTCAATTTATACAATGTTATTATGTCTGTTTCTCATTATAAACTACTGTGGAGTTATAAAGTTGGATAAAGCAACTCGCCTGTCCTCAAAGAGCTTATACCCTAGCAGTGGAGAAAAAGAGGGATGGCTCAGAAGCTATGTTGCAAAATAAAACAATGAAAGTGCCACAAAAGACAGGAGGAAAATGAAACTGTCAGCTACTAAGAACTTTTATGCATCAGACACTTTTATAAGTTGTCTCATTTAAACCTTACAGCATCCATTAATGTAAATAGTGCTGTATCCTTTTTACAGAAGAGGAAAATGGGGTTCAAATAAGCAAAGTAACTTGTCCAGAATTGCACAGCGAGGAGCCACTGGAGCTAGATTTGAGGGTGGGTCTTCTGACCTCCACATCCAGATTCATACTGCTTCCAACATAGTGCTCCAAGATGAAATAAATGACAGAAATCTCACCTAGAAGGAGGAGGAAGGGGTTGGAAGTGGAAAAAGGAAAACGCTGGAATTCAACCCATTTGAGACAAGATTTGAGAGATATGGAGGCTAGAGAGTAAGAGGGAGTATGTTCCAAGAAGAAGAAAAAACAATGTGAGTAACGAAATAGATTTTAAAGGACTCATGCAGAAGGCCTATTTAAAGGGAGCACAGGGTCCCATTTGAAAGAACAAGCAATGTGAAGACCAAAGTGAAAAGAGTAAGAACCAAGGACCATCCCAGAACAAAGAAGAGGGCAGAAGTGGGAACAAGCAAGGGATAGAATCCATCTGAGGCTGCCTGGAGAAATTCTACAAGCCAAAGCGTCATGATGAACTACATCTGTTCACATTTATTCTCATGTTTTCTGTATGGTGGCCATTTATGTTTCTCTTCTATTTTTGTCAATTATTAAGTCCATAGTTTTGGAAATTGAGAGTTCAAAAAATAAACAAATGCCCAACTTGTTTTGTCCATGGAAGTTAATTTAAAAATCTACCTCCCTGGGCCATCAGTCTACTGATTGTGTTGAATACGGCAGGTGAGAGAAATTATAATGATATCCCCTCGCTTCAAATTTTATTTGTGATGAGATTCGGACCAGGAGTCTAGCCCCAAACAATACACAGCCTTAATAATAGAGCCTATGTGGGATCTCAGGCCTTCTAACACCAAATCTAATATACTTTGAGGCTCTCACCTGGTTTTTTATTATAAAAAAAAGGCATATATAGTCATGTGTCCCTTAATGACTGGGAAACGTCTGAGAATGACATCCTTTGGTGATTTCATTGTTGTGCAAACATCATAAAGTGTACTTACACAAACCTAGGTGGTATAGCTCACTACACACGTAAGCTATATGGTATCGCCTATTGTTCCTAGGCTACAAGCCTGTGTAGCAGGTTACTGTGCTGAATACTGTATGTAAGTGTAATGCAATGGTAAGTATAAGTATTTGTGTATCTAAACATATGTTAATATAAAAAAGGGTACAGAAAAAATATCATATTATGACTTTATGGCACCACTGTCCTGGCATCTATGAGGTCCATTTTGACCAAAATGTCATTATGCAGCATATGACTATAGCTTATTTCCATCCGAAAATGACCACTGCATTTCTTTGTTTATAGTGCTCTATTTTGTGGAATATTCAGGTGTCTTTTCAGAGCAGATAGAGACAATCAAAGCAAGAGCAGCTGTCTGCATTATAGACGTGCCCTCTGAGGCCTTTGTTTTAGCTGCTGTGATACAGCAACAGACAGAGATTGTGTGCCCATAGCTGGCTGCGTGTGACAAGGATTGTTCTGTCTCTGGGTGAGAGCACGGCTTCCATGAGCTGCCAGTTGGCAGTCCTGACAGCTGCCTATAGCAAAAACATCAGGGATAATATGTAGGGAAATTACTGATTCATTTCCCATGAGCAAATCCCTGCACAGACAACACCAGAAACATTACTGCAAATTGCCCTTTATAATTCTTCACTTTATAATCAAATGTAGGCTTTTAGACATTTTCTGCCAATGAATACCTCGTGTAACACGTTAATTTGGGCGGGAGAGATAGATGGAGGCACAGTCCCCTATAGCAGCTGACATAATGTGGTATCCAGAGGCACAGGATTGCAGTTTATGTGAAAGGCAACTTCATAATAGAATCAAAAGCCTGATGTTCATCAAAGCTTCCAGATTATCATACATATAGATGGAGTGTTTGCCTTTGAAATGATTTTCTAGGAAAGCCACTGTTAAAATATTTCCACATTCCTCTTCTGTGCATACACCATATCAGAGTCCTGCTGGAACCACCCCAGCATTACCATTTGCTGCACTCTATGGCCCCGGACTGGCAGTTCCAGTGACCTCCTCTGGACTGGTCAACTGCTTGTCTCTCAAGCCTTGCCCCTGATGACTCTTTGCTTTTCTCAAAAGCCATATCCACTCCAGGGGGCTTAGGATTACTGCGAATTTCCTTATTAGTGAGGAGCAAGGTGGCTCTAGGGTTCTAGATGTGTTTTTCAAGTAGGATTTCCAGCATTTATTTGCTCATCCATTCAGTCAATCAATCATGCATTCACAAGTGTTTTTCATACACTTCTTCTTCAGTTTGAATGTCGGCACAAAAACTCATGTTGAAATTTAATTGCCATTGTAATATCAAGAGGTGGGGCCTTTAAGAAGTGAGTGAGCTGTGAGGGTTCTCTCCCCATCTCCCCATGAATGGACTAATGCCTCAGCTCAGGAGTGGGTTAGTTATCTAGAGAGAGAACTTCCTTTTTTTTTTTTTTGAGACTGATTTTCATTCTATCACCCCGGCTGGAATGCTGTGATGTGAGCTCAGCTCACTTTTACCTCTGCCTCCCAGGTTCAAGCGATTCTCCTGATTCTCCTGCCTCAGCCTCCTGAATAGTTGGGATTACAGGCGCCCACCAACATACCAGGCTAATTTTTGTATTTTCAGTAGAGATGGGGTTTTGCCCTGTTGGCCAGGCTGGTCTCCACCTCTTGAGCTCAGGTGATCCAGCCACCTCAGCCTCCCAAAGAGAGAAATTGTGATAAAGGGGTAACGTTTGGTCCCCTTCCTCTCCCGCTGTCTTGCATGTTCACTTTTGCCTTTTGTCCTTCAACCCTGAGATGGGCTTCCCAGATACCAGTGCTATGCTCTTGGACTTTTCAGCCTCCCGAATTTTGAGTGATAATTGCTTTTCTTTATAAATTACCCAGTCTGTGGTATTCTGTTATAGCAACAAAAATAAACTGAAGTAACTTCCATGCAGCAGGTGCTGTACCTGGTGCCACTCAGGCATTAGAGATACATGAGGAGCCCACACTAGACAAGTTCTCTGCTCCGATTACATTAGAGGAGGGAGTAGAAGTTTTTGGACAAATAACTACTCAAAGGATTCTGTAAGTTCAAACTGTGGTAAGTGATATGAAGAAGAGGCAGGCTCTGAGGGAGATCAACATCTAGATGGAAAAGGAGGGAGGGCCACTTCAAGGATAGGATGATAAATCCAAGAAGGCTAAATAGGTCTTAGCCAAAGGAAGAGTCTGAGAGGGAACCACAGCAGAGAAAATGATGTGAGTGAAAGCTGGGGATGGGGTCTTGAAATACTCATCACACCGAAGAATGCTGGAGTAAAATGAATGAGTAGCAGTCAAGAAGAAGAGTTTTCTGGAGGATGCTTTGGGGCTTGGCTATCCCTGACCAACAGGGTTTGGTATCATGTTACATGCTCTTGGATTTTATCAGAAGTGTGAAATTCTTAATCAGATAAGTGGTATAATTACATTAGTGTTTTAAGAAGGGTTTTCCCTGATTGTAGTGTGGGTGGAGACTGTGCTGGGATGTAGAAGGGCAAGTTGGGCACAAGATATCACTCAGGGGGCTGCCATGAAAGTCTAGACAGGAAATGAGAGGCTTTGACTAGGGCGCAGGCAATGGAATGGAGGGAATGGGATGCATTTGAGATGTATTTGGGACTTAGAAATGTTAGGACTTGGTGATGAATGTGAGCAGGGAATGGCAGGATATTTCAAGGATTTCAGTATCTTCATTGCGTTCTCTACATCATAGCCCTAAATGGTGGGTAATACTATTAAATACGTTTTTATAGACAGATAAAGTGCACTTGAAGGTGATGGTCTGAAGCCTTTTGTGACATGAATCCAACTATTTTCAGGACAATTTTCCTAACAACTCGTATGTAACATCCCAAACACCCCAAGCTCCTGCCACATCCACTTATTACTTAGTATCAAAGCTAAACTTATGTTTGCTTATTTTCTCATTGTGACTCTCAGGGATGCCATTCTTCTCTATGCTTCATTCTCTCCCCATTCTGATCAAATGCCTTATCCCTTTTTACTGCATATATCTGTGTGTAATACAAGAGTTAGCAGCATGGGTTGTGGTCTCAAACTTGATTTCAATCTTGGCTTTACCTCATATTAACTTTAAGACTTAGGGCAAGCAACTTAGCCCCTTTTAACTCCAGTTACATTACCAATATAATGGGAATATTAATAGGGTATATCTCTGGAAAAGAGTTTGGAGGTTCCTCAAAAAATTAAAAATTGAACTACCATATGATCCAGCAATCCCACTGTTGGGTATATACTCAAAAGAAAGGAAATCAGTATATCAAAGAGATACCTGCAGTCCTAGGTTTACTGCAGCGCTGTTTACAATAGCCAAGATTTGGAAGCCACCTAAGTGTCCATCAACAGATATATGAATAAAGAAAATGTGGTACATATACATAATGGAGTACTATTTAGCCATACAAAAGATTCAGTCATTTCCAACAACATGGATAGAAGTGGAGATCATTATGTCACAAAAAGACAAATATTGCATGTTGTCACTTATTTGTGGGATTCAAAAATCGAAACAATTGAACTTATGGACATAGAGAATAGAAGGATGGTTACCAGAGGCTGGGGGACTGGGTGAAGATGGGAATAGTAAATGGGTACAAAAATAGTTAAAATGAATAAGGCCTACTATTGATAGTACAGCAGGGTGACAACAGTCTATAATAACTTGATTATGCATTTTAAATACAGAATGCAACTAAATTGTTTGTAACTCAGGGGATAAATGCCTGAGGAGATGGATACCCCATTCTCCATGAAGTGCTTATTTCATATTGCACGCCTGTATCAAAACATCTTATGTACTCCATAAATATATACACCTACTATGTATCCACAAAAACTTAAAAAAAAAAATAGTGCATATCTCATGTGCTTGTTTTGAGGATCAAATAAGATAATATAGGTCAATTGTTTAGCGTTGTGCCTGGCACATAGTAAACACTCAATGAATATTAGCCATCATCATCATCGAGTCATTATAATCTTTTTTGTAAATAATATTTGCTCATCCTTTTTCGTACATGATTAGATTGAACATTCATCATGAAAATGCTTGGACATTCATTTTGGTATCCATGACACCTAACACAATGTCTAGAGCAGCACAGGTACTCAGAACACATTTTTGAATGAATAAAAAAATAAGGACCCAAAATGCTATATACTTAAGAAAGGGACCAGTTATCCTTTTTTAATCCAAGTATTTTTAAAATTATATAACCTAAAAGTTATTACCAGGGAAGTGAACATACATCTCCTGCTCTGAAAAGCCACTGCATATGGGAAACAAACAGGAAATCTCATTACATTTGTACGTGTTTTTTTTTTTTTTTTTTTGGAGGTGGAATCTCACTCTTGTTGCCCAGGCTGGAGTGCAATGGCATGATCTTGGCTCACTGCAACATCCGCCTCCCAGGTTCAAGCGATGCTCCTGCCTCAGTCTCCTGAGTAGCTGGGATTACAGGTATCTGCCACCATACCCAGCTAATTTTTGTAGTTTTGTAGAGACGGAGTTTCACCATGTTGGCCAGGCTGGTCATGAACTCCTGACCTCAGGTGATCCACCTGCCTCGGCCTCCCAAAGAGCTGAGATTACAGACATGAGCCACCACGCCTGGCCCTCATTTCTGTTTTTAAAATGGAATTCCTAATTTCCCTTTGTGCACTGAAAAGCAGTTGATTGGGAGGCTGTAATCCAGCAATGGGTGTCGGGGGTAGTGGGGCAAGTAGATGGATTGCCTTTTGCCTTAAAAATAAAGATAAACTATCTGCGGCATTCTCCAGAAATGCAAATAAGGCCAGAAAAGGAGACCATCCTACCACAAACATTACACTGAACGGCAAGGTCGTGAACAATGGTTTTACTTATCTTTCAACAAAAGGCTATGCTTAAAAGCATATTATAATTCCTGTTGAAAGTGCAAGTTTATCCAAACATCATTGGACAATGTCCGAATTAATAAATAGGCATTTTTGAATGTTCAGCCTAAGAGAATATAATATGTTTTGTCATTTCAAGCTCCTTGTTTCTAAATAGAATAGGTCCTAGCAAGGGGAGGGGGCTTTTGTTTTGCCAGATAATGTGGTGGCTACATAGGGGAGTTTCCAGATAACATTAGAACAGAGCAGAATTGCATGACCTATCATATAGAAGAGAAGGATTGGGACTGTCATATGAAGACTAAAGATAGAATAAAGAGAGCAGGCAAGGCAGGGAGAGGCCCTGGAGAAGGAAGAGAGAGAATCACTATTCAGCCCCCACCATGGAAAATTTGTGGCACCACAGCAAAGTCTAAGGAAGATTTCAATTTGTTGTTGGCTGGGCCAACATAAACCCTCTGCTGGCTCTATGCAATCTCTAGTAAATTATATATTGCTCATGAGTGCTTTTGTGTGAATGGATTATTTTAGGGGAAAGCAACTAACTGAAGGAAACTGGAAAAGACAGTTTTTTTTTTCTCTCTTTTGAGAAAGTAGTAAGACACATTTTTAAATGAGAGGAAACAAGAGATTACAGGGTTTAATGCTTCCCAAGCAAAGAAAACTCTATGGGTTTCTTTATAAGGAGAAAGAACTAAGAAAGAGAAAAGAGGAGATAAAGCAAGAGGAAAAACTATATATATGCACATTCATTATCATCACATTTGTTCTCCTTAAGATCAGTTTTTTAATCAAGCTATCTGTACTGGTAGACTACATAGGGAAAGAAAAATCTGCATGCAAAATCAGTGAGAAATGATGAAAGAACATTGACCATCACACTGGCCTGGAACCTAGGATCCTCTCCTTTGGTGCTGGACTAACTGTAAAGGAGTTACTAAAAGAAAAAAAAAATTCTAATGGATATTGTTGTTAAAAGCAGAGTTTTATTAAGATACTCTGATGATGTAACAATGAAACCTTAGTGAGAATCCTGCGAGTTCCTGGATATAGGGCTAATGGTCCCATTTCTTACCCACTGGAATCCATTCTTACTGATGGGTTCATTTTTATTCTCTTGCTAAGTTGCTTGATGAATATTTTAAATATTTAAATATCCTGCCTGGGTATCTCGTTTTTAAAGCTTAGTTTATGTCAAGGTACAATTTCTCAAGTTACTTGGGATTTGGGACCCTTCTTACTTTCCCTTATAGTCACATCTTTTTTAGCTCCAAGAGTTTTGACATTAAAATCCCATCTAACACTCAGAAAATTAGGGTTGTCTAGTTTCACTATTAATGGTGCCTACCTCTTATGCTCCTCAAAATTGACAACACACACACACACACACACACACACACATTCGTGAATCAGATAACAAAGGATGCATGTAGAGACAGTGCTCACCATTTGACACCTACTTCTTTGAAGTAGTTAGAACATTTTACTTGCAAGTGACAGAAACCCAGTTCAAGCTGCCAAACCAAAACCAAACCGAAAAAGAGACCCAAAAAACAAAATAGACTTTTGAACTACCAAGGTAGGCATGACTGCATACAAGTCTGGTTCTTCCCTGTGGCAACGCCGTCTCCATAGGGGCTATTTGGAAACATATAAGGGTGCTTTGTTTATCACGACTGGGTGGGGGGTGGCATTTAGGGCATCTGCCGAGGATGTGCAGGTGGGGCAGTGGGCAAAACATTCCACCCAAGGGAGATTTTTAAAATATTTACCCAGAATGACAGTAGCTCTCCCTTTGAGAAATCTGAAGCAGGTGATAAAAGCATTTCACTAAGAATCTCTCTTGGTTCTGCTTTGCTTATGTGATGATGGCTGTATTCCCAGGTGGGGTCACTGCAAGTATTAGCAAAATAGCCACCTACAGCCTCAGGCTACCTGTTTAGCAATGTCCACAGTACAACAGTTAGTCTTTCCCATTTGCTTTAGTAGGGAATCCTGATTCCATTGAGTAGGATTGGTCCTACCGTAGTAATTTATAAACCCAGGAGAGTGAAGGGATTCAGTGCTGTGGCTGGCCAGACTCGGGACACACATCTTTCTGTGGAGTCCAGGGGTAGGGATCAGGCTTACCCAACACACAAGCCTGAAAGGGACGGAGGAAGCTCCCGAAGAACAGTTGAAGGGAAGTTAGTAGAGAGGGGAATAGACAGTGAATGGACAAACAAAACATGTCCATTTTCTTTATGGTCTAATTTCCCGGACACCTCTTCAGTCACCCCACATGTCAGGATTCTCTAGTACGCAAGATACAGGTACCTCAAGTTTTTGTACTAGATTGTTCTCTTGTCCTCAGATGCCTTTCCTCATCTCTTTTTGTTTGTCAAACTTCTACTTATGCCTCAGGACTGAAATATCACCTCTTCTGTGGAGCTTCCCTTTTAGCTGTCCCTACTAAACTCGTACCTCCCTCCTCTGTGCACGCATAGCACTTTGTCCATGAAAAGAAGGAATTGAATTAATTAGCAAGGATAGGAAGCTGAACAATCCACATCCTTTTTGGAAATGGAAAGCAGATGATGCTGGATTAGATAAGATCAAACAACATCAAATAAATGTTTATTGTGTATGTACCATGCACAAGGTTTTCCAAGCAGAACCTTGCTGATTGTGTGTGTGTGTGTGTGTGTGTGTGTGCACGTGTGCTCGTAGATGCTTAGAATCACAGGCTTTTATGATCTGGGTTTCTTAAACCTTATCTGATTCAACCACTTCCTTATTCAGATCAGGTAACTGAGGATGAAGTGGGTTTCTTTCTAGCTCTAAAAAGTATATGATCTGAGTCACTAAAAGGAAGGAAAGGTTGGCCCAATTCTAGGCCAAAAAACCACAGCTATGTAGCTTAAACTTCCTGTTTTAAATGCCATGCCAGGATAAAATTCTTGTCTACAGGGTAACAACCACTCCAGAGAATCAAAATCAACAGCAACCTCTTTCTTTCCCCTGCCCCCTTTTCTCTCTCAATTTCTCTCTCACTTCTTTTCCTCTCTTTATTTCTCTGTTGCCTCTCTTAAGGAGAAATAGGAAACCAAGAGGACTGAGTGGTAGGGCCAAGGCATTGGGACCATGATTCATACTATTTTTTTTCTATCTTGCTAATGTGTTTATAGAAGTACACTATTTATGACTCAGTACATAGTGAAGAGACATAACAAATTTTTCCGGGAATTCAAAATATGCAAACAGAATATGTATCAAATGCATGGGAATTATGGGGTCACATGTTTTAAAACAAAGAGATAAAGGTGCCTACTCTTTGTGACAAAGTCCCTTCCATGTTTATGACAATGTCTGCATAGCCATTCCCTTTGGAAGAAGTCAGAATTGGCTAGAAATAGAGTTGCATGAACCCTGTCATATTCAAAAGGGAAAGTGGATCCATTTATTTGGATCCTGCCCACAATACTCAGGCACAAACATGTAGAAATAGTTCCATAAAATATGTTTTACGAAAAAATGCCCAGGCCCATCCTTCCCACTGCCACTGCCCCTATTGCCTGCAATCCCAACTCTGCATTCGGGCTCTCTCCAGGTTTTACCCCACTAATCACTCTTCCACCTGCTTCCTGGTGCCTTTAGATCCTTTTTTAAACATATTATGCCCCTGTTCAAAAATGGCCTTATAAGATGTCATCCTGCCTCCCCAGCCTAGCATCAGGGCCTTCTTCCTTGACTCAGATCATCCATACACTGTTCAAGCATGTTTGATGAATATGTAGCATGTGTCTGGCACTGCTCCAGGTATCAGGTCACTAAACTGAACAAGAGTGGGCATATATTCCAGTGGAAGTGGCTAACAATAAATGAGTGAATAGGCAAGTGAAGAAAACGAAATTAGGTAATGTGATAAGACGTGCCCAGGGGTGGTGTAACAACCTTAGGATATCTGGTAAAGGTCACTCTCAGGAAGTGATATTGAGACTTGACTAATAGAAAGGAGGTAATTTCTGGGGATATCTGAGGATGATCTCTCCTGGCAGAAGGAGAAACAAAGGGAATTTTCCAGAGTTTGGAAAAATTAAATATGTCTGAAGAATAAAAATTTTTAAAAAGGTGATATGGTAAAGGATAGTTAGTAAGCTAAAGAGGTAAGCAAGAAGTCTAATCACGACATATCTTAAAACCACAGAAAAAGGAAGTGTTGGTTTTATTGGTGGACCCTAGAAAGTTATGATCCACTTTTCAATCTGAGAGGAACATGATTACCCTTTTTAAAGAGTTTACTATGGCCTTTCTGTGGACAATAAACTGAACGGTATCCTCACCTTCACATATTCACACTGTGGTGTAATCCTCTCTCCTTGAGAGTAGACTAGACTTACCGACTCACTTCTAATGAACTGAAAACAGCAAATAAATGAGATTTCACTTCCGATATCAGGTTATGGAAAGACTTTGGCTTTCATCTCTGTCTCTTTCTCTTATTCTCTCTCTCTTTTCCTCTCCTGGTCTTTCTCTTCCTTTGCTCTGTCATACATGCACATATGGCAGGTTTCATGTTGGGAGCTGCCTTATGGAAAGGCTCACCTAACAAAGACAAAATGTCCCTTCCTAATAGCCATCTACAATCACTGCCAACAGCCATGTGAGTGAGCTTGGAAGTTTTATTAGTTGGCTCGGGCTGCCATAATGAAATACCATGCACTGAATGGTTTAAACAACAGAAATTGACTTTCTCCGGAGACCAGAAGTCCAAGGTCAAGGTGTTTCCACGGTGGGGCCTCTCTTCTTGGCTTACAGACATCTGCTTCTTACTGTGTTCTCACATGGCCTTTCCTCAGTGCATGTGAGCCTCTCCTGTCTTTCTCTCTTCTTATAAAGGCACCAGTCATAGTGAATTAGGACCCCACCCTGTGGCCTCATTTGACCTTAATTACCTCTTTCAATGCTCTATCTCTAAATACAGTAACATTCTGAGGTATTACAGGTTAGGGCTTTAACATATGCATTTTGGGGACACAATTTGGCCCATATCAAAAGCAGATCCTCCCTTAATTGAGGCTGAAGATAACTACCATTACAGTGACACTGCGATTCTCAACCTTCTGAGAGACCCTGAGTCAGAGCTGCTCCAGCAAGTCATGTCTAGTTAGTACCCCACAGAAATATGTGAGACAGAAATTAGGTGTTGTTTAAACAGCTAAGTTTGGAGGTAATGTTTTACACAGAGATAGATAACTAATACAGATATTGGTATCAGGAGTGGGATGCACTTTAAAAATATCTAAATATGTGAAGTTGGCTTCAGAAACAGGCAGAAGGTAGAAACTGAAAGAATTTTGAAGAACATGTTACAGAAATCCTAAATTGCTTGCACTAACAGATTGTTAGTCCAAATATAGACTTTGAAGATGTTTCCAGTGAGGGTTCAAAAGGAAAAGAGGAACATGTTATTAAAAACTAGAGGAAAGGCAATCCTTGTTTCTTTGTTACGTATTGGCAGAAAGCTTAGCAACACTGTCACCTGAAGTTATGTGGAAAGCAGATGTTTGTAATGAACTTTTTGATTTAGCTAATAAGCTTTCCAAACTAAGTGTTCAAGGTATTGCCTGATTTTATTTTGTTATTTAAAGTAAAAGGTGAGAAGAGAGAGATAAATTGAGGAAATAACTATTAAACTTAAAGGAGCCAGAACTGGATGGTTTAAAAATTATTAGCTTTTTCAGACACCAAAAGATGCCAAAATTAATACATGGCTTCCATGCAAAGTTCAGAATCATAGCACCGCCAGGAAAATGTAATCTACAGGTAAGGCTGAAGGTGGGACTGTCAGGCTTATCGTTAGGATGTCTGAAAGATCAAGTGTGACACCTCAAATTATCCATCACATAAAAAGCCATTTGAAGAGATCAAGGTTGCGCATCACAGAGCCTCTCAACTTGACACAGGGCAGGCGGGCTACAAAATTGGGCCTTAGCCTGAGAGAATTCTTGGCTTTGCCCAGGAAAGAATTCATGGTTGAGTTGGTGGTGTTGGACAGCAACTTTTATAGAAGCAGCTGTGCACAGAAGCAGTGGAGGTACAAATGCTAGCAGAGCAGGGCTACCACATAGGCAATATGCCTACAGTAGTAGCTCAGAGGCAGTTCTGCAATCATATTTATACCCACTTTTAAGTGTATGCAAATTAAGGGGGAAAGTATGCAGAAATTTCTGGTAAAAGGGTGGTAACTTCTGGGTCATTGGGTCATTGCCATGGAAAGGAGCAGTAACTTCCAGGTGTTGCCATGGCAATGGCAAACTGACATAGCACTGGTGGGCATGTCTTACAGAGAGCTGCTTTTGCCTCTTCCCTGTTTTAGCTAGTCCTAATCTGGTCCAGTATCTGAGCCCTGCCTCCAGAATTGAGTACTACCTCCTACCTCAAACTGAACTACAGGGTCTCTAGGAAGCCTAAGGGCATTGCACCCCAGCCATCTCACCAAGAGCCCAAGACAGGAAAAAAACATATGGATCTTAATAGATTTGTGGGTGTGGCTGTTGTCTAATGAAGAAAATATCAATGATATTTGCAGGATGCCAATTGTTTTTGATAAAACAATATACATACTGTCAGCTTGACCTGAAAGGATATTGCCAGTATAAAACCGAAAAGTACTTCTCGGATTCCCCATTAGCTTCCTGGCAGGAAGCAGGCTGATTAAACTACCCTGTTTCAAATACGTGCTAACTTTGACAAAAAAGGAAGGGTGGCTGGGAACAGCGAGGTAAGAGTCCAGAGAACAGAGATGAAAGCCATAGGTAATCATTCCCAGGGATTGAGACTTAATTAACAAACTATGACCAGTTTCCCAATTAGATACCATAATTCCTCCTCTGTATTTCCTGTCTTTCCCATTTGTGAAAAGAGGGTTTCTGGTGGCTATCCCTTGTTCATTTCACCATTGTCTGTTGGCTGTGTGGGGACAGATAACCTTATAGACTGAGAAGAACTGTACTTGAAGAGATGTACTTACTGAACAGTACCTGAGGGGGTCTCAGACATAAATGAACCTGACCCAAATGATGAGATTCTAGACTCTGAACTAGTGCTGCAATGGAGTAAGAGTTTAGGGCACCTTCAGAGGCAATATTTTGCATTTGGGAGGGACATGAATCACTGAGAGGCAGAGAGCAGTCTTCTGCAGGCAGCCTCTAAGATGGTTCCCAGTGATTCATATCTCCTGGCTTCTATGCCCCTGTGTAATCCCATCCTGTTGAATAAGGACAGGATCTAGTGCCTTATTGTGGTAAATGGAATATAGTGAAAGTAATGGATGTCATTTAGAAAAAAAGATTGTGAGTTCTGTGTTTCTTTCTCTTTCTCTTTCAATATCGATCTCTCTCCCTTCCCCCGAAAACTCTAAGGGCAGCGAGAAGCAAGTTGCCACACTGTGGCTAGCTCTAAGGAGAGGTCTACCAGGCAAGGAAGTGATGTCTCCAACCAACTACTGTTGGGGAGAAACTAAGCCTGCCCACAGCTGTTGAGAGAGTTGAAAGTGCATCCTTCCCTATTTGAGATCTGGGATGGCTGCAGCCCTGGGGAATATCTTGATTGCAGTCTTTTGAGAGACCCTGGGTCATAAGTGCTTAATCAAGCCAGGCCTGATTCTTTTTTCCTTTTTTTTGAGACAGGGTCTCGCTCTGTCGCTCAGGCTGGAGTGCAGTGGCAGGATCTCAGCTCACTGCAAGCTCTGACTCCTGGGTTCATGCCATTCTCCTGCCTCAACCTCCCAAGTAGCTGGGACTAGAGGTGCCCACTACCACTCCCTGCTAATTTTTTTTTCTTTTCTTTCTTTTTTTTTTTTTTTTTTTTTTTGTATTTTTAGTTTTCACCGTGTTAGCCAGGATGGTCTCGATCTCCTGACCTCCTGATCCACCTGCCTCGGCCTCCCAAAGTGATGGGATTACAAGTGTGAGTCACCGTGCCTAACCCAGGCCAAGATTCTTGATCTATGAAATTTATGAGATATTAAGTGCTTGTTTCAAGTCTGTATATTGTTAAGTAATTTGTTATACAGCAACAGATAACTAACGTAGACTGTAACAAGAATAGAAGTGGAAGCAGAAAGACCTGTTAGGAGGCTGTAATTCACTCACCATCAAACATTCCAAACATATGTGTCAAATCAGTTGTGGAACAACTTTAAGATGTTCTCTAGACTCTGCTCTTTTTCTCAAGCAGTCTGTTTGATGTGGATAACTCTTTTGCCCAGTTTTGTGTAATACACACTCTTCAAAATTTAGGTCTCATAATTCATCTTCTGCTAGCCTTTTTCAACTCCTATATATAATAATTGAGGTATTCAACCTCTACAATACCATAAATCAAGGTGTTTTTATATATTCAGTTGTACTTGTGTCCATATCCTGCCAAATTTTGAGCCCCTAACATCTGGCACCCTGTCTTACCCAATTTTGTATCCTCTCAACACCTGTAACCATGCCAGTTACAGAACAAGTAGTTCTGTTACAATTTTGGTAATTTTAACATCTGTGTAATCTCCAGTGATATCCCCTCTTACATTACTGATATGGCTAATAAATGTTGTCTCCTTTTCTCTTTATTAATGTAGCTGAAATTTTACAGATTTTATCAGTCTTTTAGTGTCAAAATACTTTGGTTTATTATTATTTTTTCTCTTGCTTATCCATTTCTATTTCATTGGATTCCACTATTTTCTTTCTTTCTTTTTTTCCTCGTTATTTGGGCACAACTTACTCTTTTTTTCCTGTACTCTTTTTTTTTTTTTTTGAGACGGAGCCTCGCTCTGTCGCCCAGGCTGGAGTGCAGTGGCCGGATCTCAGCTCACTGCAAGCTCCGCCTCCCGGGTTTACGCCATTCTCCTGCCTCAGCCTCCCGAGTAGCTGGGACTACAGGCGCCCGCCACCTCGCCCGGCTAGTTTTTTTTGTATTTTTTAGTAGAGACGGGGTTTCACCATGTTAGCCAGGATGGTCTCGATCTCCTGACCTCGTGATCCGCCCGTCTCGGCCTCCCAAAGTGCTGGGATTACAGGCTTGAGCCACCACGCCCGGCCTTTTCCTGTACTCTTAAGGTAAAGCTTAGAAAATTGGTTTTAGATCTTTTTTATTATATAATATAAACATTTTAAGCTATAATTTCCTCTAAGCATTGTGAGAAGTCCAACTCCAGGCTAAAACCCTACATATGATTCTTCGGGCCTGAACACTGGCAATTACAAAGGCTTCAACTGACACACCTCACAGGGAACAGTTACCATCCCCACAGCAGTCTTGGTACACAGTTAGTGCACTATAGTTTCTGAGGACCGTTGCAGTCCAGAACTCAAGCCCTCTGGGCCCAGTCATACTCATACGCATCGTGGTATTCTTAGCCCAGGTGCCTCCATTCAGAAACCTTCTTACCTTGGGGTTTCAGCTGAGATGCTTTTAGTCACCTGTACTGAGACTTATCAGGGAGACTTGCCGAAGACCTTTTTCCCCCGATTCAGTCTTTTACAGTACTACTTTTTCTTCCTATCCCTCCCCTTATATCCCAGGTCTATAGAATGGCAGGGAACTTTTGTTCAGAGCTCCTTGGCAGTGAGACAATTTCCCTTGCCTGCACTTCATGTCACCTGACCCTTGCCTAATAACGTTCAAAAGGTCAGAGTGGAACAGTGGGGACCTAGCACCTCTTTCAATGTTGGCCCCTTGCTTATATTATAATACATCACAGTAAGAGTGAAATTGGCTCCATTGTCCCACAGAACTCATGTTTACAGTTTCTTTTGTATAAACATAAAAATTGACCCTCCTAGTCTTAAAACTTGAGGAATTTACATTTGTCTTATCTGAGTTCCTTTCTTAGGAAGCCAACCATAAGCCCTGTCAAACAGTATCAAGGAGCTGAAACTCACCATATCACGGCATCTGGACAATGAGACATCAGACCCCTTACCCATCATGACTGCCTAACTAACCACCTGTTGCCTGTTTACCAACTCCCCTTCATTACCCCTCTCTAATTCCTGTTTTCCCACACATAGTTATATCTCTTCCCTGTTATATATGCCCCTAATTTTAATTGGGTGAGGATACAGATTTGAGACTAATCTCCCATTCTCTGGCAGGTTTGACACACTGCTTTAGCTGAATGCACGATTTTCATGTTTTGTGTTTTTACTATCATTCAGTACAAAGCATATTCTAATCTCCCTGATTTTTAGGTCTTACTTTTTTTAAAGGAAATATGACAATCTTTGCTTTTCTGCTTTAAATATTTGAATTTTAGTATATTTCTTTTCTGATGCCCTCCAAATTTTAAATCTTTTTTACTTCTTTTTCTGCATTAGATTTAGTATTAATGGTATTTCATTACATCTCTACTATTGGAGATAAAATATTTGTCTCCTATATTAGAGCTTGCTCTAAGATTTACAAAGCATGGTTAAATTATCATTCTCTATCTTCAGAGACTTCTATAAACTTAACAGACAATGCAAGGACTTTACAACAGTAAGTTTCCATTTCTCTGTCCATCTTTTGTGCTACATTTTCCACAAATTTTATTTTTATATGTTCTATGAGTCCAATGATGTAATAAATTTTGCTTCAAGTAGTCCAATCTTTCATAGGAATGTCTTTAAAGGAGAAAACAAAACATATATTTACCCTTTTTTTTGCACTCCTCTTTCCACTGTGCAGAATCAAAGTTCTGACTGAGATACTTTTTCTTCATCATGAAGAACTCCCTTTAACGTTTCTTGTAACATTCACACTGCTGGTGACAATTCTTTCAGGTTTATTTAGAAGTCTTTATTTCTACTTTTCTTTCTTTCTTTCTTTCTTTCTTTCTTTCTTTCTTTTTTTTTTTTTTTTTTTTTTTTTTTTTTTTTTTTGAGAGGGAGTCTTGCTCTGTCACCCAGCCTGGAGTACAGTGGCCCAATCTTGGCTAAGTGCAACCTCCGTCTGCCAGGTTCAAATGATTCTCCTGCTACAGCCTCCCAAGTAGTTGGGACTACAGGCATGTGCCATCATGCCTGGCTAACTTTTTGTATTTTCGGTAGTAAAGGGATTTCACTGTGCTAGACAGGATGGTCTCGATCTCCCGACCTCATGATCCGCCTGCCTCGGCCTCCCAAAGTGCTGGGATTATAGCTGTGAGCCACTGCACCTGGCCTCTACCTTTCTTTGAAAGACATTTTCACTGAGTATAATAAAATTTCATGTTAACTGTTAATTTTTCCCTTCTCTTTTCCCCTTCTTTACTTCTTCTTCCTCCTTCTTCTCCTTCTTACAGCATTTTAAAAATGCAACTCCATTGTGCTCTTTCTTTCTCTTTTTTTCTTTCTTTCTTTTTCTTTCTTTCTTTTCTTTCTTCCTTCCTTCCTTCCTTCCTTCCTTCCTTCCTTCCTTCCTTCCTTCCTTCCTTCTTCTCTTTCTTTTTTTCTCTTTCTTTCTTTCTTCTTCTTTCTCCCTTTCCCTTTCCTTCCTTCCTTCCTTCCTTCCTTCCTTCCTTCCTTCCTTCCTTCCTTCCTTCCTTCCTTCCTTGTCTTTCTCTCTTTCTCTCTTCTTTCTTTCTTTTCTTTTCTCTCTCTCCCTCTCCTTCCCTTCCTTCTTCTTTCCTTCTTTTTTTAACTAACAAGGCATCTGTAGAATATCTTAAACTCATTTCCCTGTATGCAAAGCGTGTTTTCTCTCTGGCTGCTTTTTAAGACTTTTTCTTCATAACTGATTTGTAAAATTCTAATTACTATATGCCTTCATGTGATTTTATTTGGGGTTATACTATTTAGTATTTATTGAATTTCTTGGGTCTCTGACTTTATAATTTTCATCAAATCTGGAGATATTCTGCCCATTATTTCTTCAGATTTCCTTCCCACTCCCCCTTCCTTAGCTGGGATGACAGTTAACACATTAGATTGATTTTTACTCTCATACAGGTTATAATGGCAAAATTACTTTATTAAGTATTTTTTCTTTCTGTGATTCAAGTCAAAGAATACTTTCAATTTTCTGTATTAGTTCAGCCACTTTCATCTACATTGACTGATATTCTATTAATTCCAGAGAGTAATTTTGTTCCCAAAAGTTCAGATAATTCTGTTTCATCTTGAGAACTTCCACTGGGTTCTGTCTGAAGCCTCACTATGATTATGCTTAATTTTCATACATGGGCATATTTATAAGAGCTGCTTTAAAACCTTTGTCTGCCACTTCTCAAAAGAAGACATCTATGCAGCCAACAGACACATGAAAAAATGCTCATTATCACTAGCCATCAGAGAAATGCAAATCAAAACCACAATGAGATACCATCTCATACCAGTTAGAATGGTGATCATTAAAATGTCAGGAAACAACAGGTGCTGGAGAGGATGTGGAGAAATAGGAACACTTTTACACTGTTAGTGGGACTGTAAACTAGTTCAACCATTGTGGAAGACAGTGTGGCGATTCCTCAAGGATCTAGAACTAGAAATACCATTTGACCCAGCCATCCCATTACTGGGTATATACCCAAAGGATTATAAATCATGCTGCTATAAAGACGCATGCACACATATGTTTACTGTGGCACTATTCACAATAGCAAAGACTTGGAACCAACCCAAATGTCCATCAATGACAGATTGGATTAAGAAAATGTGGCACATATACACCATGGAATACTATGCAGCCATAAAAAAGGATGAGTCCTTTGTAGGGACATGGATGCAGCTGGAAACCATCATTCTCAGCAAACTATCACAAGAACAGAAAACCAAACACCGCATGTTCTCACTCATAGGTAGGAATCGAACAATGAGCACACTTGGATACAGGAAGGGGAACATCACACACCAAGGCCTGTTGTGGGGTGGGGAGAGGGATAGCATTAGGAGATATACCTAATATAAATGACAAGTTAATGGGTGCAGCACACCAACGTGGCAAATGTATACATATGTAACAAACCTGCACGTTGTATACATGTCTCCTAGAACATAAAGTATAATAATAGTAATAATAATAAACCTTTGCTAATGCCATCTTCTCTTCTATTTTCACATATTTCATCACATTTTTCTGCTTTTTTGTATCTAATAACTTTATTGCTAAATATTAAAAAATTGCTGTATTTTTTATCTTCCATTCAAGAGTGTTAAAGTTTGTCTGGTAAGATCATTTAGTAACATGTAGATCAAATGGATTCTGTTGAAACTTGGTTAGACTATTTTTTCATCAGGTGGGTCAAGAGACTCTTTACTATAGGACAAGTTTAGCCAAGTAATAAATTATAAACATTTTGTAGTTTTTAGCAAATATCTTGGGTGTTGAAATGGTTGCTCCACTCTGGCTATCTGAGTTCCAGTCTTTTAGAGATTTTCACTGGGTTTGTTTTTTCATCAAGAAGTTGAACTGGAAACATACATTTGAGAATCCTTCTAACCTGGGTTTATAATCATGTAAACCAGCTTTAAGTGTTTTTTACCCTATCCCATTTGTGAAAACTGTTAGCATAAACATCTATTTTCTAATCATTAAAATGGGAATGATACTAACAATAGCTGAATTTTTTTTTAGCATTTACAATGTGTCAGTTTCTATTCTAAGTGCTTTACAAATATTCACTCATTCAATATTTACAGTGATTTTATGAGTGTGTTAGTTTCTGGGGGCTACTATAAAATTAGCACAAATTGGGTGGCTTATAAACAGGAGTGTTTATTCTCTCTTCATTCTGGAGGCCAGAAGACCAAAATCAAGGTGTCGACAGGGGCATGCTCCCTCAGGAGGCACTCGGGGAGAGCTCATCTCTTGCCTCTTCTAACTTTTGCTAGCTGTCAGCATACTTTGACACATGACCCTATGACCACCTCACTCTAATCTCTGCCTCTGTGATCACAATGCCTCCTCCTCTCTGTGTCCTCTTCTTGTCTGTCTCAAATCTCTCTCAGCAGTTCTCTTATAAGGAAACTTCAGGATCTGGGTGAACCAGGATTTTATCTCAAGATTCTTAATTACATTAGCAAAGATCCTTTTTCCAAATAATGTAACATTCATAGGTTCCAGGAATTTGATATGGACATATATTTTTGGGGGGGTGTGGGGGCACCATTCAACCTGCCACAGTGAGTAAACCTCTAGCGTTATTAGCTCTTCTTTTCCAAGATCATATAGCCAGGATTCCAACCAGACAACCTGGCTTCAGAGTCTCTGCACTCACTTAAACTCTTCATGACGTTGGCTATATTATAGACTCATTGCAAGGGTTAAAGCTAAATCTATAAAGCACCAAACATTGTGCCTGACACATAGTGGAGCCACAAAACTTGTAACTCTTATTGTTATGAATACATCTTTTATTGGTCAAAGTTAGGATGACTATTTGATTACGGTGTGATATTCAATTTGCATGGTAGAATTCCTAACCAGGTTCAGACTGATCAGTAAGTCAAAGTCCTTGCTTACTTCAATGAATCCTCCAGTCAACACAACTTCCAATTAAAGATTTATTTCTCACTATTAAATTCAGACTCTTGTGCTGAGAGAACAGAAATTCAAAGCCAGAGAGATAGGATAGCCTCCAGGATGGCATGAAAAGAATTCTAACTTAGGGCTTCCTTGCTTACTTTTCGGAGACACAGATGAGCTGGCACAATAAATATTTAATATGACATGATGTTAGTTTATACTAATTAGGAGTTGCAGGGTCAAATAGCAAGGAGTGACTTACTAGCTCTCCTCTAGACCAATGTGAGTTAAAATAGTTATGCCTTTAGAGTCCTTATTTCACAGGGTTTAGAAACCTTGGGGGAAAGAACATTTAAAATAAACATTTACAGCTATTATCTTTGCAGCTCTACACCGAGCATTCTCAAGCTATGCTATACACACACACACACACACACACACACACACACACACACACACAAGGATAGGCTGTTCTATATTTGGCTGCTTTTGGAAAATGTTTCTCCTTGGCTATGTCAGTGCTCTGTGAGGTATCGCTCACTGTAGATATGCATTAGCTATTTATTTTTTAGCCTGTTCAATTTGTTGGAATGTGGAGGGACTTGAAAACTTTAGAAACTCTATCCATTTGTGCAATTTGTGCCTATTATTTTCCAAATTGTGGTACTTGCCACCTTAGTACCACAAACATCTGTAGGCTAGGGACCAGCAGCTCCCCTTTCAATAGGGTTAGTTCCCATCATATATCACTGAGACCAGCACTCTTACATATGCCATTGTTGGCAGCACTGCTGGCTATTGTACCTTTCACAGTGCTCTGTAATTGTTGGTGCCTCTTTCCTGGTACCAAACTCAACTGCAGTGCTGAGGACTGGATACCATCCCAACTATTTGTTACTTGTGTCAGTTTTACCTGTTACTTAAGATTCTCCCATCTTTATCCATAACTTAGCAATACTACTAACAATATTGGCTCTGTCTAATTCATAGAGCTGTTGGAAGGGTTATGAGAAAATAATTTACTTTGTAAATTGTAAAGCTCTGTGTAGTGAATTATTATATTATTTCCTTGAGAAAGATATTGACTTAATGAAATTCCTTTGTTCTGACAAGTCTTCCTTGCAAACAAACAAAGAAACAAAAAATAGAAACAATAAAAACCAGAAAACAAAAAATTAGTATACTCCAAAAAAATAGTAAATGCCACTAAAATAATCTAACTACCCAACAAAACTGCATGAAGGAATATCTGTCTTTCTGGTCTTTCTATCTTTATGTTTATAATTCCTTTAACAGATGAGCACACTTTACACTTTACTTTATAATTATTTACCTTTCCTAGGGATTCTTACCTTATTAAACTGCCAATTCTCTGGAAAAGGTGGCCCTTGGCCTACATTCACATTGAAATATAAGAATAGCTTTTGATGGTAATGGAGAGAACAAAGTTTGTTGGTTTAACTCAGGGATTGACAAAATAATCCATGCGCTAAAAGTGTTTTCATATATTTTTAAATAGTTGGAAAAAATCTAAGGAATAATAACGTTTTGTGATACATGAATATTATATGAAATTTGAATTTCGGTGCCCATAAATGAAGGTCTATTGTAACACACTTACACACTTTCATTTACCATTGTCTATCGCTGCTTTCAGGCCACAGGGCAAAGTTAGCAGTTGTGAGAGATACTCTGTGCCCTTCAAAGCTGAAATTATTTTTTGCTTTATGGTCCTTGATAGACAACATTTGTGCAAACTCATTTCCTTTCTCCCTTCAGCCCACATATTGATCATTTATTTAGTTCTAAGCTGGTAATAGTGAGTTGAGTAAGACATGGATGCTGTCCTCAAGAAGCTCATATCCATTAGCAGGAAAAGACAAAAAACTAGAACTTAGAAGATTCCACCCAGACTGTGAAGAGGTAGAGGAAGACAGGAGTTTGTGTGGCCACACTCCCAGCTCAAGCAAATTGAGGTCGACCCAGTGGCCACTGTGGCAGCCACTGTGGCAGCCTGTCTACCTGCCTGTGCACCTATACCTTCCTCTGCCCTGCTTTTTCCCAGCACACCTTCCTGTAGACACTAGGTTTGGCTCCATTATCGAGCCCAGTGACTCCTAGAGCTATCTTTTGTGCACCAGAGACAAGGCGTAAAAGAAACATCTGGGGAAGGCCACCCCACTTTCTTACAGATAAGAGCTCCCTCCTTCTGAATTTGGAGGCTACTTCCTGGAGCCGCCTCCCATCTGTGGAGTTCTTGCAGAAGCTGGTTTGAAAGTGGCTATTGGAGATACCACAATAGGCGGCCCTGTGACCGGAAGCGCTCCTCCTTGTGTGCACCTGTATTTGTGGTCCTGGAGGAGGCCACCTCAGGAGTATCTTCTGCCTCTTCCTCAGAAGCTTTTCTATCAGTCTGTCCCATCAGGTTTCCATCCTCAGTCCTTGTGCCCCAGGGGAGTCAACTGTCAGCTGCTTCCCTGCTACTCTACATGAAGATGCCATGGAACTTAGACACAGGGCTGGGATTGGGATAAGGCAGGTGAGACTTTTGTCTCAGACACAATATGGGAGGCACCAAAAACTCAATAATCCACATAAGTAAGATTTGAATGCAAAATTTAAAAAATCAAAATCAATGCAAATATACATAATGAATAGAAGGTGGGATCAATAACAGTGCTGGGCAAACCTATGTTTGAGTTTGAGGTAAAAGTTGAGATGCAGAAAAAGGAAGAGTTAAGTTCCAGCTGAAATCTTTCTTCTTTAAATAATTAATTCCGGGGAAATCCACAGATGGAGAAGTCATTCTTGAAGCTGTGACCGTGTGGAGTTTTGAAAAGAGCACTCAAATTTGAATGAGATAACAGGGTTCATAGTTTTGGCCCTGTCATGCCTTACCGTGTGACTTTAGAAGTCACAACAATTCCCAGGGTCTCAGTTTCCCCATTGCAAATGAAAGAGGATGGGTGAAATGATTTAGATTTACTCTAGCTATGGGAAGTTTTCTGTGCACATCTTTTTATAATGTACCAACATGCAAGACTCATGTGGGTCCTCCTCCTGGATCCAGCCAAGGTGTGATGATGGATATTGCACAACCTTCTCCAAAACAGTGCTCTTATTTGTGGGGAAACTGCCTGGAAGTCATTTCAGTGACTTCAACATGAGCTCACCACTTCCAGACAAACAGTTTCTGTAAGCGTGTAGTCTTCATTGACTGTGAGGTGCTGATAGAGGGATTGGCCATTGAGCAGCTGGAAGGTTGACCCAAGTTTCCCAATGGGGATCATCACTCCACCAAAATATTAAAGGCATTCTGTACAAAATACTTGCAACATCCTGTTACAGTCTGAAATCCATGCCCTACACCCAGCTGGCAAGCCTTAGCCTATTGAAAGAAGTGGGTTTAAAGACAGATTTTGGATTTTATGACTGGCATATGTTGAAACAGGATACAGTAGCCTTCAGTGAGCTTTCTAGGGGCTTACTCTGAAGTTTTAATCACAGGTAAAAATACTCAACAGGGCAAATACAGACAAATGATACCTGTTTTCTTTTTTAACCTAAGAATATTAAATTTACTATATGAAAATTATGTTTTCAGATCTACCTTCCTCTTCTGAATTCAAGTTTCTCAAGAGTAAAAAAAATGAATGTAACTAATTTATATATATATATATATATATAATCTGAGATGCATTTAAACTCATGTAATCACAGAGGAAGGACCCTGGAAACCAAATGGTTTATGCAACATCTATATTATAAACCGGGAACCAGAAGCTGAGTTTTCATAGCAATTTAGTGGAAGAAATGAAGCTTGAGAACAACATATTTTGCTTTTTACTTCTAAGTCCTGATGTGAGTAAACAGACAATAAAAATTACCTGGCCCAAGATGGAAAATTTCCTTCATCTGGAGACTCAGCTGAAGATGGGTACACCTTTTGAAATATTCAAAAATATACAGGCTGGGAATACTTTGCTTTTAAATTGAATATGCATGATCTTCTAGAAAAACAAATAAACCCACATATTTAGACAGACAAATAAGCAAGGGAGAGTCCCAGTGCACTCCTATGCACCAGTGCGACCTTAGGCAAGTGATCAAAAGTCCCTGGGTCTGCTACTTATTCAACAAAATGGGAAGCATCATCCTCAAATATTTATAATTCTGAGACTGCACATTTATAAAATTTAGTATGAAGTGGCTCTAAGGGTCAGCAAGTAATATGGTTCATTTTGAAATATGAATCCTTAGGAGGGAGAAAACGAGCAATGTGTCAAAACGCTTAATGATTTCTCATTCTAAAGGCTTCTGACCTCTTGAAACTGTCTTCCAGGCCCAAGAGGAGGAGGGAGTGAGAGGCCATAGGAGTTTGAAGCTGCTGCATTAGCCGCACAGTGTTGGGGGTGGGTGGAGCGAGCAGCATACCTTTCTCTTACAGTCTTCCAATCTCTCCATTCTAGTTTAGGCAATTCATAATTTTAGTTTTATCTTATCTTTCCTCTCCTTTTGGGTAGTGGATAGCTTCAATTTTGGAAGAGTAAATGATAAACTTTGCTTTCAGATCTTGCTTCCAAACTCAGATCTGTCACTTCCTGTGTGAGCCTGGGAAGATTATCTACATTATTTGAACCTTGGTTTTGTTATTCATAAACTGGAGAAAATCTGTACTTTAGTATAGATTAATGATTTAATCTTGCATTAAAGTGTTTAACCCATAGTGGATAATTAATGAATACTAACTTACTGTTAAAAGCACTCCTCCTTCCTATTAAAAGAGTTTTCAGTTTAGGATTATTACTCGGGTTTGGGTTTGTTTGCTTGAAAATGGCTTTTTGTCTCTCCCATTCTTAAGTATATACATTTATTCAACTCAACCCTTATTTTTCTTGACTTTCAGCCTGTATAATTATTGGTTAATTTCAAATGAATTACTTTGCTGGATACATCCTTGAATTAGAGGTATGCAGTAGATTTGGCTGATGCCAACTCTTTTTCTACCTGTTGCTGATAATTAGGGGTCTATTAGAGATGCTCGCTTGGAAGGCAACATTGCGTGGGTGGGTTTTATCTTGTATGTAATAGAAAAATAGCTGTAAAAAAATCAAATGGTGGATTTACAAGATGTAGGAAACAGTAGCAACTATGATTAATCTTTGAAAACGTATCAGAAAAGCTTTGAAATAGCTGCAGGGAAGAGGAAACTACAAAAAGTAGCATTGCAGCTTTGTAAAATAACCAATTAGCATACCTTGAAATCAAAACTATAAGAAGGATAATTTTAAAATTGAACACAGATTTAATATAGTGAGAAGTGAATTTAAAGATAGATCAGAAGTTTTCCAGAGTGAAGCATATAAAGATAAAAAATGCAAAATGCAAAGGAGAGAAAAGAAATATAGAGATGGTTTAAGGTTTGTTCAGAATTTGAGAAAAAGAGAATAGAAGGAAAAGGCACTATTTGAAGAAAAACTGAGCATTTTCCCAAAGCAAGAGGAAACATGACCTGCAGATTTCAGAAGCCAGGAATATTTTACACAGTTAAACAAATAAAAAGATGCAACATAGTAAACAGAAAGCAAACATAAAGCCAGAAAAATATCTTGAATCAGTGAGATAAAAGGTTGTCCTGGAAGCATAAGAGAAAAAAAATTATGTCATTAGAGAGGACAATACCTTGTGAAAATATATTTTAAGAATAAAAAATGAGAAAATATACATTTTTAGAAAAACAAATATTGAAAAAGTTTACAACCAGGTTTTCAATAATAAAAATTCCCAAGGATTTTATTTATTTATTTGTTTGTTTGTTTATTTATTTATTTATTTGAGATGGAGACTCACTCTGTCACCCAGGCTGGAGTGCAGTGGCGCAATTTTAGCTCACTGCAGCCTCCATCTCCCGGGTTCAAGCAATTCTCCTGCCTCAGCCTCCCAAGAAACTGGCATTACAGGTGCCTGCCACCATGCTCAGCTAATTTTAGTATTTTTAGTAGATACAGGATTTCACCATGTTGGCCAGGCTGTTCTCAAACTTGTGATCTCAGGTGATCCATTCACTTCGGCCTCCCAAAGTGCTGGGATTACAGGTGTGAGCCACCTCGCCTGGCCCCAAGGATGTATTTTAAACAACTTATTACTAAATGAAAGATTTGAGATGCAGGAAGGAAGGAAGATCAGAGAGTCTTGAATGACTGGGTAAAACTAAGAGAACACGGATGCACAGAACACTAGTAATGTTAACACCAGGGAACATATCTGAGTCATGTGGATATGTAGCACCCAAGTATCTTAGTGCCAGGGCATATGTACGGACCTGCAGCAGCCTCATTCTTGCTTTCTCAGAAGAATTCGACGGAGGGGCATAAGGCAGAGGGAGAAACTTAGAGCAGGAGTGAAAGTTTATTAAAAAGCTTTAGGCCTGGCAGGGTGGCTCATGCCTGTAATCCCAGCACTTTGGGAGGCCGAGGCAGGCAGATCACGAGGTCAGGAGATAGAGACTATCCTGGCTAACACAGTGAAACTCTGTCTCTACTAAAAATAGAAAAAATTAGCCAGGTGTGGTGGCAGTCGCCTGTAGTCCCAGCTACTCAGGAGACTGAGGCAGGAGAATGGCGTGAACCTGGGAGGTGGAGCTTGCAGTGAGCCGAGATCGCGCCACTGCACTCCAGCCTGGGCAACAGAGCGAGACTCTGTCTCAAAAAAATAAAAGCTTTAGAGGAGGAAGGAAAGGCAGTAAAGTACACTTGGAAGAGGGGCCAAGTGGGCAACTTGAGAGATTCAAGCAGGGGTTCACAGGTGACAGCGTGATAGCAGCCCTCACTCTGGGCACCTCCTCGGCATTGGCGTCCACTCTGGTGGCTCTGGAGGAGCCCTTCAGCCCGCCAGGGCACTGTGGGAGCCCCTCTCTGGGCTGGCGGAGGCTGGAGCCAGCTCCCTCTGTTTTCAGGGAGGTGTGGAGGGAGAGGCATGACTGGGAATCAGGGCTGCGTGGGTGATAGCAGGCCAGCGTGAGTTCCGGGTGGGCGTGGGCTCCCCGGTCCCACACTCAAGAGTGGCAAGCCGGCACTGCTGCCCCTGGCAGTGAGGGGCTTAGCACCCAGGCTGGCAGCTGCAGAGGGTGCACAGGGTTCCCCAGCAGTGCCGGCCCCACCCCGGCACTGCGCTGGAATTCTCGCTGGGCCTCAGCTGCCTCCCCTTGGGGGAGGGCTTGGAACCTGCAGTCCACCATGCCCAAGCCTCCCCACTCCATGCAAGGCCCAAGCCTCCCCGACAAGCACCGCTCCCTGCGCTGCCACACCCAGTCCCATCCACCACCCAAGGGCTGAGGAGTGCAGGTGCACTGGGCAGGACTGGTGGGCAGCTCTGCCTGCAGCCCCAGTAAGGGATCCACTAGGTGAAGCCAGCGGGGCTCCTGAGTCTAGTGGGGACTTGGAGAACCTTTATGTCTAGCTAAGGGATTATAAATACACCAGTCAGCACCCTGTAGTCTAACTCAAGGTTTGTAAATATACCAATCAGTACTCTGTATCTAACTAACCTAGTGGGGACTTGGAGAACTTTTCTGTCTGGCACTCTGTGTCTAGCTAAAGGATTGTAAACGCACCAATCAGCACTCAGTGTCTAGCTTGGGGATTGTAAACGCACCAATCAGCACCCTGCCACAACAGACTAATCAGCTCTCTGTAAAACAGACCAATCAGCTCTCTGTAAAACGGACAAATTAGCGCTCTGTAAAATGGACCAATCAGCTCTCTGTAAATGGACCAATCAGCAGGATGTGGGCAGGGCCAGATAAGGGAATAAAAGCAGGCTGCCTGGGCAGCCACTGGCAATCTGCTTTTGTTTTTTTGGAAACTGTGGAAGATTTGTTCTTTTGCTCTTTAGGTTAAATTGTGTGGCTGCTTGCTGTTTGGATTCACGTTGCTTTTATGAGCTGTAACATCGTGAAAGTCTGCAGCTTAACTCTTGAAGCAGGCGAAACCAGGAACCTGCGTGAAGAATAAAGAATTCCAGACGTGCCGCCTTTTAAGAGCTGTAATGGTTACCTTGAAGGTTTACAGTTTCACTTCTGAAGTCAGCCACACCAGAAACCCACCAGAAGAAAGATACTGGGAACACATCTGAACAACTGAAGGAACAAATCCCGGACACACTGTTAACTGTTAACGTTAATTGGGAGGGCCTGTGGCTTCATTCTTGAAGTCGGTGAGACCAAGAACCCACCAATTCTGGACACATTTTGAGTTTTGACTTGGGGTTTTATAGGTTGGCATGTTTCTGGGGGGTTGCATCTCTTCTCCCCAATTTTCTGCTTGTGGGGAGGGCTGTCCGCATGCCCAGTGGCCTGGCAATACTTGGGACGCGCTGCATGCACGCAGTGTCAAAGGAAGCTGTGCACATGCTCACTTCTCCTGGTTCTTTCTGCTTGCTAGTCATGTTTATATACCAGTAAAACTCTGCCATTTTGCCTCTTACTGTGCATGCTTGAGCCCACTGGCTCAGCTCGTCAGATTTTTATCTGGAAGCTGCTGATGACTAGTTTCAGGAGACCGCCTTTCCCTGGTGCTGGCTGTGACCAATTATTTTAGAGAAACAGCTTAACTGTCTGACCAATGCCTGATGCCTGCCTGACATCCCTGGTTTAGCTGGTGCGGGTGTCTGTCCTGCCCTGCTCATATCTACCTAACAATAGCATGTGTTAATTAGTTGTTTTTTAAAGTAGCATTAAAATACAAAATGTATAATCATAAGTTCTCAGGGAAATGAATGTAAACAGTTTTAAGGAACTTGCATTATCTAGGAGATCAGTAGGTATTAATTAGCTCTAGATGAAGCTAAGTGGCGTTGGTATGCCTGCTGTAAGTTTAAAGAAAATTCCACTAAAAGAATGGAAACAGTGTAAAACTGTGTCTTAGAGAGCTTCCTTTTGCTACCAACTTTTGCAGGTTCACTCTTCCCTGATCTGCACCCTGCTTGGTGCCTTGAGAGAATGATCTTTGTGGACTGCATCAAGGGGCATCCTTGCCCTCTGGCTTCTGAGTGGCTCCAGCCAAAGGGGAGTGCCAGCAGGAGAGTAGAAGGAGGGAGGAGAATGAGAAGGTGGAGGCTGGACATGAGAGGCTGCATCCCTGTGTGGTTGGAATGGGCGGGGTGCTTCTCTGAGTGAAGGTTTCAGCTCCTGCCAGGCAGCCGTCTCTACTCAGCCTTCTCTGTCTTTGGGTTCTAGTAATTCTTCTTTTCTCTCATCCCTTCAGGCTGAGGGGTTGAAACTGGGCCCCCATCTTCCCAGGTTTTGGTGTTCCTTAATTCTGTCCACTGCTTTTTAAATAACCCCTCTATTGAAGTCACATCACATTAAGCCATTTTGAGTTATGGCAACTGTTAATTGTTCAGAAATACAAACTTTATAGTAGAGGAAAAATACGTTAATAAGAAAGATGAAAAAATAGGCAAGAAGCAAAAGAAAAGAAAAACAAAGGCCAAGTTTGAATAAAGATAAATTTTTCAATTTTGAAGGTTAAGAAAAAAATTTTAAATTACAATATAATAAATTTAAATCCATGTAAATGAACACTCTAGTTAAAAAAGAAAGATTATCACAATGTATTGGCTTTAAAATGTTTCATAGAGATGAACAAAACGTGTAAAGAAAAGTTGCATGTGAAAGAACGGGGAACTATGACACGTCCTATTTAGTGATGAAAAGGAAGCTGGGGTATCTATATGGTAGACATGGAACTTTTTGATCTATAGACAGACCAAAAGATTTTAAGGCAGTAGGAAGTTTTACTAATTGTAATGAAGGTGACGTAATGACAAAATAGGGTGAGCGCAGTGGCTCATGATGTCTGTAATCCTAGCACTTTGGGAGGCTGAGGCGGGCCTATCATCTGAGGTCAGGAGTTTGAGACCAGCCTGGCCAATATGGTGAAACCCTGTCTCTGCTAAAAATACAAAAATTAGCCTGGCGTGGTGGCAAGTGCATATAGTCCCAGGTACTTGGGAGGACGAGGCAGGAGAATCGCTTGAACCTGGGACGCAGAGATTGCAGCGAGCCGAAATTGCAGCATGGCACTCCAGCCTGGGCGACAGAGCCAGACTCTGACTCAAAAATAATAATAATAATGACAAAATATTAAAAGTTAGAAACCTATGTTTAATTCATATTACTAAATATTACTAAATTGTCACTTTAAAATATATAAAACAATGACATCACTTGGACTCGGGAAGGGGAACATCACACATCGGGGCCTATCATGGGGAGGGGGGAGGAGGGCGGGATTGCATTGGGAGTTATACCTGATATAAATGACGAATTGATGGGTGCTGACGAGTTGATGGGTGCAGCACACCAACATGGCACAAATATACATATGTAACAAACCTGCACATTATGCACATGTACCCTAGAACTTAAAGTATAATTTAAAAAAAAAAAAAAGAATCCCAGTTTTTACTGGGATTTTTTACTCAGTGGTGAAAAAAAGAAAAGAAAAAAGAATCCCAGTTTTTACTGGGATTTTTTACTCAGTGGTGAAATAAAATAAAATAAAATAAAATAAAATATATAAAACAATATACACATAACTTCATGTAAAATAGATAAATCAATGTCAATAGATAATCAATAAGCATATGACTGGAAATTTTAACACTTCCTTTTTCGTAACTGATAGAAAAAGTGTGGAAAAATCAATAATGATATAACATTTTATATAGTATTTGATTAATATGAGAGAGTTATTGTCATAATTTCTTAATGCACAAATGCCAAACACCGTATTTAATAATAATTATTAAACGTTCTTTTAAAGCACACATATTCATACTAGGCAATAAAATAAGCCTCAGCAAATTTCAGTATTAAATCATGCAAAGTATGTTCTCTTTTCATAAAAAATTTGGAAATTGAGATTTAGATAACACTGAGTCACAGGAAGATTATAAGGCATGTTCAAGAATATTTTTAATTAAGCAAAAGTAGAACACAACATAAAAATAAGAAAATGTGAGAATGTAGCTAAATCTGTACTTAGAGGGAAATTTATCTCCTTAAATATGTATATTGGAAAAGAAGAAGTGCTAAAACTCAGAGTTAAACATAAATATCAAGAATTTAGAACATAACAAATGTTGGTGAGGATGTGGAGAAATTGGAATCTCTATCTACCGCTGGTATGAATGTAAAATGGTACAGTCACGTTGGAAAACAGTTTTACAGTTCCTTAAATGGTTAAACATAGTTATGTGATCTAGCAATTCTATTGCTAAGTATTTTCCCAAGAAAAATAAAACATATGCCCATAGCAAGACTTATACATGAGCGTTCACAGCAACTTTATTTGTCCTAGCAAAACATTGGAAATAATATGCCCATCAATGGGTGAATGGATAAATAAAATGTGGGTATTGATACAATGGAATTGTATTTAGAAGTGAAAAGAAATAAGTTAATGACACATGCTACAACATGAATAAACCTTGAAAACATTTTGTTAAGGGAAAGAAGCCAATCACAAAGGACCACATACTGTATGATTTCATTTGTGTGAAATATACAGATTAGGTAAATCTACAAAGACAGAAAGCAGATTAGTAGTTGCCTAGGGGTGTGGGGAGGGGGAATGGGAGGTGACAGCATATGGTGCAGTATTTCTCTGAGAGTAATTAAAATGTTCTAAAATTACTGTGCCGATAGATGCACAACTCTGTGAATATACTACCAGCCATTGCATTGAACATTTCAAATGGATACATTATATGTTGAATAAATTTTATCTCAAGAAAGCTGTTAAAAGAAATAATTTAAAGAACCACAAAATAAATCTAAAGATAGTAGAAGGGAAGAATAATAAATAAACATGCAGAAATTAAGGCAATTGAAAGCAAGTATACCCTAGTAATCCTTCTTAACCTGAGCTCCACAAGGCAATGAAGCCTGAATGTCCTATGGCAAAGGTCAGCAAACTTTAAAAAAAAAAAATATATATATATATATAGTTGGCTGGGCGTGGTGGCTCATGCCTGTAATCCCAGCACTTTGGGAGGCCGAGGCGGGTGGATCATGAGGTCAGAGATCTTGACCATCCTGGCTAACATGGTGAAACCCCGTCTCTACTAAAAGTACAAAAAAAATTAGCCAGGCATGGTGACGGGCGCCTGTAGTCCCAGCTACTCGGGAGGCTGAGGCAGGAGAATGGCGTGAACCCAGGAGGCGGAGCTTGCAGTGAGCTGAGATGCACCACTGCACTCCAGCCTGGGCAACAGAGCAAGACTCCTTCTCAAAAAAAAAAAAAAAAAAAAAAAATATATATATATATATATATATATATATATATATATATATATATATAGTTTAAGTTCTGGGATATATGGGCAGATCATGCAGGTTTGTTACATAGGTATACACATGCCATGGTGGTTTCCTGCACCCATCAACCCGTCATCTACATTAGGTATTTCTCCTAATGCTATCCCTCCCCTAGGCCCTCATCCCCTGACAGGCCCTGGTGTATGATGTTCCCCTCCCTGTGTCCATGTGTTCTCATTGTTCAACTCCCACTTATGAGTGAGAACATGCAGTGTTTGCTTTTGTGTTTCTGTGTTAGTTTGCTGAGAATGGTGGTTTCCAGTGCCATCCATGTCTGTGCAAAGGACATGAACTCATCCTTTTTTATGGCTGCATAGTATTCCATGGGTATATGTGTCACATTTTCTTTATCCAGTCTATCACTGATGGGCATTTGGGTTGGTGCCAAGTCTTTGCTATTGTGAACAGTGCCACAGTAAACATACATGTGCATGTGTCTTTATAGCAGCATGATTTATAATCCTTTGGGTATATACCCAGTGATGGGATTGCTGAGTCAAATGGTATTCCTGGCTCTAGATCCTTGAGGAATTGCCACACTGTCTTCCACAATGGTTAAACTAATTTACACTTCCACCAACAGTGTAAAAGTGTTCCTATTTCTCCACATCCTCTCCAGCATCTATTGTTTCCTGACTTTTTAATCATCGCCGTTCTAACTGGCGTGAGATGGTATCTCATTGTGGTTTTGATTTGCATTTCTCTAATGACCAGTGATGATGAGCTTTTTTTTCATGTTTGTTGGCTGCATAAATATCTTCTTTTGAGAAATGTCTATTCATATCCTTCACCCACTTTTTGATGGGATTGTTTGTTTCTTTCTTGTAAATTTGTTTAAGTTCCTTGTAGATTCTGGATATCAGCCCTTTGTCAGATGGATAGATGGAAAATTTTTCTCCCATTCTGTAGGTTGCCTGTTCACTCTGATGATGGTTTCTTTTGCTGTGCAGAAGCTCTTTAGTTTAATTAGATACCATTTATCAATTTTGGCTTTTGTTGCCATTGCTTTTGGTGTTTTAGTCATGAAGCCTTTGCCCATGCCTATGTCCTGAATGGTATTACCTAGGTTTTCTTCTAGAGGGAACCTAAGCAAACTGTTATTGTAAAGGGCCAGACAGTAAGTATTTTAGGCTTTCAGGCTGTAAGGTCTTTGGTCTCTGTTATAACTATGCAACTCTGCCCTTGCAGTGTGAAAATGCCGTGGAAACCATGTAAGCAGTGAGTAAATAAATGAGCATGGCTGTGTTTCAGTAAATCTTTATTTTTTCCCTAATTTTTAAGCTGCTGTATTTGAAACCATGTGTTAGCCAAACAAAATACAACCCAGGCCCTTGTTTGCAGCCTCTGAATTTTGCTGGACTTTATATTAGGAAACCTTGCATTTGAGTGTGGAATCTTATGTTTCCAATAAATCTTTATTTACAAAACAGATGATGAGCCAGATGTCCAAGAGGCCTTAGTGTGCTGACCTCTGTCCTAAGGCACCTGCTGTATGTGATGAGTTAACTTTTTTTCCCTGTATGTCTAGGGTGTTAGAAGCTCTGTACCATCCTTCGGAGAACTGAGAAAAGGGCCACTCACGTCATGTTCTGTAGGAGTTAATTCTCTCATGGATCTCAAATTGAGAAAGGTTGTGCCAATAACCTTTGTTATTTGAAAACAAAACTAAACAAAAATATTAAACTTTAAAATCTTCTCAGAGGCTGATTAAGAAAAAAAGGAAGTACAAATTACCAAAGTCGTAAATAAAAAGGGAGAGCCACTACAGAGCCTGTAGACACTTAAAAGTGAATAAGATGATATTCCAAACAACTTTATGCCAGTGTATTTAAATATTTCTTTTTAATATCGATGTGTATGTGGGGTGAGGGACTTGCCAAAAGTGCACATGAAAAATAGAAAACCTAAATAGGTTTATATCATTTAACAAATTAAATTAATGGTTAAAAAATACCCCCCAAAGAAAAGTTGAAGCTCAATTGGCTTCACATTCAAGTAACATGGAAATCAAATGTAAACTTCTAGGGAACAGAAAAAAAGGAATCACTCCTTAGTTAATTTTATCAGGAAAGCATAACCATAATATACAACCTAATGAGAACATTAGAAGAAAGTAAATTTACTGTAAACCTCACTCATGAATTCAGACAAAAAATTGTTAACAAATCAGCAAGCTGAATTTGACATCAAAAAATTTAAAAAGATGCAAATTATGATCACATTGGGTTTAACACAGGAATACATGGTTTTGAAAGGTAGTAAGTCAATAATCTAATTTACTATATTAATAAATAATGAAGATCTATATAATCTTCTTGAGGCAGTAAAATGTATTAGATAAAATTTAATATTTATTCAAGACTTATAAAAAAAATCTTATCGCTGGGTGCAGTGGCTCATGCCTGTAATCCCAGCACTTTGGGAGGCCGAGGCAGGTGGATCATGAGGTCAGGAGATCGAGACCATCCTGGTTAACACGGTGAAACCCCATCTCTATTAAATATACAAAAAATTAGCTGAGCAAGGTGGCGGCACCTGTAGTCCCAGCTACTCGGGAGGCTGAGGCGGCAGAATGGCATGAACCCTGGAGACCGAGCTTGTAGTGAGCCGAGATCATGCCACTGCACTCCAGCCTGGGCAACAGAGCAAGACTCCAGCTCAAATAAATAAATAAATAAATAAATAAATCTTCTAACAAATTAAGTGTAGAAGAGAAGCTCCTTAGCATGATGAAGAATATCACCACATTACAACAATGCTCATAGTTGTGGCGGTTTGCTTTCTGTTTTTGTTTTTTGTTTTTTTTATAACCGCCTCAAACAAGACACAGTCCAGACAGATTGTGGTAGATGCTTAAAATAAAATTCTATACAGTAATGAAAATGATTATCTTACAACTCTACAAAATAAAATGTGTGAAAATTACCAAATAAATGCTGAATAAACCAAGCAGTTTACAAAAGCATACATATAATATAATTCCATTTATATGAGAGATAAAACTGGGGGAAACTACAAAGCCGTACCATTTAGCCATGTCCACATAAGTGGTAAATTTCTAAAGAGACACAAGCAAAGGGTCTCCATAAACTAGGAACATGGTTATGTCCTGAAGGAGGACTGGAAGAGACCCACAGTGTAGAGTGTTTTGGCAATGTTTGTTTCTTGGGTTGGGTGCTGGTTACATTGTCTTTGTTAGTTTCTTTATTTAGTCTTTATGTGCTTTTTCTGTATAAATTACGTTTAACATAATACAGTTAAAAACCAGGCTGAAGGAACACCTAAGGCAGAGAGCAAAATGGTTATTTTGTAACCACGAGGAAGCAAATGACCTGAAAGCTGACATCAACAACTCCTGAATGGCAGAGTGGAGGGATAAGTCATGTGTTCTTCTATAATACCATTAAGATGCTGGAACAATCCTTAGACTGCTACTTTTGGATTTCTTGGTAAGTGAAGAGGTATTTTTACATAAAAAGAAAGGCCCTTAGGTCAGAGTCACTCTTAGATGACTTTTCTGTTACTCATAAAGTCTTAATTGTTACTGTTCGTGTGCTCTTCAGTTACATCCTGATTTTCAATGAACATCCCTGGAAGGTTGTGAAAAGCCTAACCATGAATTATTGGCTAATATGGCCCAGGCTCAGGTACTCCCAATTAAGAGGAAACAGACTCTTGAGGAGGTGAAGTTCAAAAACCCAAACACCTTAGTTAAGTTCAGAGCCAGAGAGCACTTTGCACATACCTGGACTGCAGTTGTAGTATGATTGTCTCCCCAGTCCTGTAATCCTATGCTGTAAGTCAGGGTTCCTGTTTACTCATGTATTCATTATCTGACACCTATTTATTGAATCCATAGTAAGTTCTAGATATTGTTCCAGCTATGCCTGATAAAAAATTGTAAACTCTACAGTTGTTCTTATCCACTGTGAATGATACATTTATAAAAGTACAATATGTATATGCAATTACAAATAAGATCAGTGTCAAGACAAATGGCCCTATAAAGATGTAACATTTTAATGATGCGCACTGATTTCCCTCTGAAAGTTTTAGCTTCATTGTTGGTAGATATTATCATTATTCTCATTAGTCAGATGAAGCAAACCAAAACCTGTTGAAGCCAAACATTTTACCGGAGGTTAAAACAGCCAGAATCTGTAGAAGCTGGAGATGAAACACACAGCTGTGAGCTTTGAGAATGCCTAGTTACTAAACCTAACCACACTAAGGCAATTAGAGACTTAGGTAATTCCCTCCTCCTTCTCTCCCCTCCCCTCCCCTTCCCTCCCCTGCCCTCCCTTCCCTTCCCTTCCCTCCCTTCCCTTCCCTCCCCTACCTTCCCTTCCCTTCCCTTTCCTTCTTCCCTCCTTCCTTTCCTTTCCCATTCCTTCCTTCCTTCCTCCCCCCCCGCCCTTCCTTCCTTGTATTTAGCATATGTATAGATATATACCGACTGAATGAGTGAATTTTACCCTCCGATTAAGTTAAAATCATTCCCTTAGGAATGGAAATGATTTGTAGACTACTGTTAAAATATTTAAGACTCGTGGCTTAAAGCTGTGTTTCATGCTTCTCCAAGGATGCACTCACCAATGGACAAATTCATGATAGAGTATGTTAGTTCTAAAAAGAACATTTAGATTATGAGTTATTTTTACTATTATACTTATGACTACATTTCAAGGCACCCACTCCAGTGCTAATCTAAGTTGTAATTTATGTCTTTGCCATTCACAATGTGGCTGGACAAGCCAACGTTAAAGTGCACATTTGGCAGCACAAAGCTGATTAGAGAGGTACAGTACATGAAAGCCCGTGATATATTTAAGTCTCTTGCCCTGTAAGAAGGTACAGTAGATGAAACTATTTTTACAGAGTATCATTAAACCAAATCACATCATTTTATAGTTTCTCGGTTTCCTCATTCAGGCTCCAAAAGAAATTAAGCCCCAGTGTCCTAGGCATTAATTCAAGGGTCTAAATCAATTGGAGGGCTTGGTTCCATACTTCTCGGTGCCCAGTTTCTGATTCAGGAAGTTTGTGGTGGAACTCAAGCATCTGCATTTTCATCACGTTCCAGGTGATGTCATGCTGCTGGGTACTAGGCTATACTTTGAGAACCATCACTGTAAGGCACACATTGCATGGGAAGAATTAACTTCTGTGCATTTGGTAGTAAATGTAATACTTGGGAGAACTGGGAAAATAGTCACTGAAGTCATTTTCTGTGTGTTGTGGTTCAGGTGAGAGACCCTGATTCTGAAAGGGTTCTTGACTAGTCAAGGACTCCCTTCTGTTCTCCAGACTTAGATACCCAACTATCTATCCAGCGTGGCTATTTGGGTTTACAAAAGACATCTCAAAAACAATATATGCAAATGTTCCAGTACATCTCATATATATTTCGTTCATTTACTCAGGCCCTAAACCTTGAACTTAAACCTAATTTTGTTCTTTCTCTCAACTCCATGTTAAATCGATGAGCACATCCTGTCAAATACACCTGAATCTGCCTAATTCTCTTAATTGGTCTCTCTGCTTTGACCCAGTTGTCTGTTATATTCTGCTATCCAAAATCCTCCATGGCTTTGTTGCCATCTGACTTGGAAGAAAACACCATATCTTGACTGTGACTCACAGGGGCTTCTCTCCTGGTTTGTCCCTCTCCAGCCTGCTGACGTGCTTTCTGTTCCTTGAACACTCCACTATGCTCCTGCCTTGGGAGTCTGTGTACTTCCTGGAATGCACTTCCCCTGCCTCTCATTCTAGCTCCCTCCCTCTGCATATCTCCTTAGCTTACTCCCTCATAGCCTTCACATCACTATGCCAATAACGTTTCCTGACCTGACTATAGAAAACACCAAAGTCTTTGCACGTCTTTCCCTTCCCCTAATGCCACTTATTTTATTTTCTTATTTTTATAAAGATAGAGTCTTATTATGTTGCCCAGGCTGGTCTGGAACTCCTGGCCTCAAGAAACCGTCCTGCCTTGGCCTCCCAAAGTGCTGGGATTACAGGCATGAGCCACCATGCAGCATTCTTTTTCAAAGTCTGCTTTATTGTTCCTGCATATACCATCACCTGCCATACTGTATTTTTATTTTCTTATTATTTGTCTCCTGCCACTAAAATAAACTTTTCCTAGGAGCAGATTTTTTTTTCCTTTTAACAGCCTTATCTTTAACACCCAAAACTTCCGGGCATGTAGTAGGTTCTCAATTAATATTTTTAGTAGATGAATTTTAAAGATTGAAATACCAAAATTCGTTGAAGAGAAGGCACTAGCTCAAGGACATCATTGGAGTCAGGGTTGGGGGACAGCGGCAGAGGCCACCTTCTTAAAAGCCCAAGATGGCGGTTCTTTCTCTTAAGCCCACACCAGGTTTGGGGCTCCTCTGCCTTCAAGAAAGAAGTGTGACCTCTGCTTGAACTGAGACGACTTGAGCTTAAAATAACTGTGAGTCACGGCCTTCCCTGAACCTTCTTCCTTCCTGCAAGACCCGAGGTTGTTCCCATAGCCGTTCCCTGGAGGACATTAGCAATGTGGCATATATTTGAGGGTCTCTGGGAAGACAAGAGCCTGCATTCCTAAGAATGTGAGAGGAACCCAACCCCAGGGCCTATCCCATGTGACTGGAGGAAGTGGCCTGGCTGATATTTCAAGAAGGAATGGGTCATGGGAGTCATGTCACTACTTGGGTTTGTCTTTTGCTGACATTGGGACATTGCTGGCAAGAAGCAGGACTTGTATGATTCACACTGTCAGCCGAAGGTCTGAGTCCTGCCAAAACATCATCTCCCATCCTAGTGTTGCTTGTCACCTCCAGTCATTTATGCATTCCTTCTTTAATGATTTATTTCACATTTATTCCACCCTCTCTATCTCTGAAATGCTATGCTATATAAGTGCTCCTAACAAACTGTGAGCAATACTGACATAAGACCTGACTTCAAAGGCTTTTAAAAGATGGGAACAGTCCCACTGATAGGTGACATTTGGAATTTTCACTATAATGTAGAATAAAAGGGAAGTAGAAACTGAGGGAAGGACAAGAGGTCCCAGAGACTCCAATCTGACTCTCACACCTCTTGCTTCACAGTTGAGGAAACTGAAGCTCAGGGATTGTTCCTTTTTGTGTCCCTGAAGGGTGAGCTGATGATCAGCCCACACTGCCTCTGTGCCCTGATGTAAGGATGTACTGTTTGCATAGTTCAACTCAAGAAATAGTGTTTTCTTTGCAGTTCTCAAATTCAATAATGCCTAATTTACAATAATTATCTGCTACAAACCATCAATGAATGTGAGTATATACAGCAGACAAAAGTTGATGTTTGCAATTTCATAACGGGTATATTTATAGATATGTGTTATAAACAGTGCTATTTATAGACCCTCAGAAAGGCCTAACAATCAAGGCTTGGGGGGAGGGGGTGGGCAGTTCTGCTGAATTTCCTGGAGGCCCCCAGCATCTCAGGATACAGACTATTTCTTCCTCCAAGGCAATGTCCTGTCCATACATTCTCATCTGCAAGAGATGCAGAGGCTCAGTACAGAAAGTCCATTTCATCAGTGGGTGAGAGGAGTCCTCCAGTATACACTCATGTTCTTGCTTTCCTCTTTTCCCTACAAAGCCTATACTGTGTGTCTTTTCTTAAAGAAGGCAATGTGTGAATAAGGAAATCTCAGCCTTCAAAAATGCCAAGGGCTTCTGTGACATACTTTGTTACAGAAGAGCAAAGTGCTTCTTTATTTCTTTCCTTTCTTCTCTGAGTTTCTTCAAATGAGAGGTGGGGTCTCACTCCTCTCTGTCTCTCTATTGCCAGGTAGAGCGGACAGTACAGAGCTATTGCTCAATGCCTTTGAACTGAACTGGCTCATTATTTACTTACATTGTGAACCCCTTGAAGATATTTAAGGGTTTATATCACTCATCTTCAAATCTCAACCATTTATGCTGTGGCCTGACATAGCTCTCTCTCAAACAATACTAACTGAGAAGTCCAGCCTAGGTGGGGGTGAGGAACCAAATAGTAGAATGCTACTTGTGCCAAAAATATGTGTGGTAGGTTGCAAAGGTTGGCCAAAAATTTCCTCCTCTTTGTATCCATGTCCTTTGCAAGGTGAGTTCACAGCAGCTCCCTTAAAGCAGTGACACAATTTTCTATCCCTTGGGGCTGGTCTGCTCTTATGACTTTCTCTAGACAATAGAATGCAGCAATGTGATACTGTAATCTTTATGAGACTTTTAGGCATGCGAAGTTAGAGAGTGTCATGCAAGCTGTTATGGCATTTATTAACATTACAGCAATGGATTGGCCACTAAGATGGGAAATAGGGCCTAACTGATGTGTTAAGTTAGTAGATTAGGAGGGTCACCTGGGACTTTGTGTTGCCAAGAATTCTGAGGCCACATCAATGATGTTGACCATGGGTGTATGAGGGTACGGAGAAGGAATGGTCCATCAATGTCCTGTTTCTGATAGCACTGGATTAAGCCCTGGGGCAACATAGGCATGCAGTACATGGTTCTCATCATCAAGGATAATGAGTAAATGGATAAGGATAATGGTAAAGAAGCCCTTATTTGCACTAGAACAGGCAGTTGTATGATAATTATAACTGCTCTCAGGAATTAGAATTCTCTGGTAGATACTTAATGAATACATGCCATGCAATCTTCATGTTATACTTAAAATTGTATTAAGTCATTTAAGCTGAGGTATCCTAACTGAGGAAATGTGTACCACTGGGGGAACTCAAACACCTTCCGAGGATGTGAGGGCAAGGAGAGATTTCAGCTTATCAGTGTTTAGATCCATGACATCCATAGCTGCTCTTTCCTAAAACTGACCTGCCTAGGTGGCTACTTGGGGTCTACCTGTCTTCTTATCCCACACGCCTTTGATAATTGTCCTTTGACTGCAATCAAAATATGCCCATTCTGAATCTTTGCATGGCGCATTGGTCCAAAGTGCAAAAAATATTCTAACAAAGGAATATTATAACATAAGTAGAACATGCATTTCTCTGAAGGAAGCATCCTTCTGGAACAAAGCAAAGATAGCATCCATAAAAAATACCGGGCTTATTGAATCCAGGTAACAGACTCCCAGCAAGGCCTGACAACTTCCTCTCTCTTTCTCGTCACTGTCAATCTGTGTCTCTTTTTTTTTCTCTTTTTGCTGGAGTAAGAATTCAGAAGTATATTATGACAGGAATGGATATCAATATATTTATTTTAATTTTTTAATTAGGTCAAATTTCTTTTTCAATTGGCTTTATGGTGGGCATCTTCCATATACTAAAATTAAGTTACATATGTAAGAGTTTTATTAAAATAGGTTTATATGTACATAATCCATATTAACATACCTATGCACTTAAATAATATACACAAAAAAGTATACCACTTACAACTATTTGTATTTATGAAGAATATTTTAGATGCCAATTTAAAAAGCATGAAAACATATGGAGTCAGCAGCCTCCAAGTACTCCCAAATGATGTTTGCCTCCTGGTATTTACACCTTTAATTTCCTTACACAGTGAATCAGAGCTGGTTGTGTGACCAAGAGTGTGTGATAGAGATGACAGTGTGTGACTTTTGAGGCCAGCTCATTAAAGGCATTGTGGCCTCCTCTTTGCTCTCTTGGGCCATTTGATAATATTAATACTAGCAGCTAGCATTTTCAGAGCTCTTAGACCATGCAGGAAATGTGCTAAGTTGCTCCCAGGGGAGTTTTGGAAGGTAGAAGAGCATAAATCCAAATTATACCCGTACTGCATTTAAGGTAGGAAGAGACACGTCAGGACAAATTAAAGGGTGAGCCCCCTAGGAAAAAGCAAACTCTGTCTTTGCAAAGCAGACTGAGAAGCCTCCTTGAAAGAGAAGAAGGAAGAAGATTAATTTGTTCCAGTAACAACCAAGCCCGGTGACAGAGGACTAGTCCATTGTTTCAGGGGCCCTGAATCTGTGATTGGTGAGAGAGAAAACCCCAAAACATGCCACATCTTTGTGTCCAGAATTGGTGGATTCTTGGATTCACTGACTTCAAGAATGAAGCCGTGGACCCTCGCAGTGAGTGTTACAGTTCTTAAAGATGGTATGTCTGGAGTTTGTTCCTTCTGATGTTCCAACGTGCTCGGAGTTTCTTTCTTCTGGTGGGTTCGTGGTCTCGCTGGCTTCAGGAGTGAAGCTGAACACCTTCGCAGTGAGTGTTACCGCTCTTCAGGCGACACATCCGGAGTTGTTCATTTCTCCCAGTGGGTTTGTGGTCTCACTAACCTCAGGAGTGAAGCTGCAGACCTTCGCAGTGAGTGTTACAGCTCATAAATGCAGTGTGGACCCAAAGAGTGAGCAGCAGGAAGATTTATTGCAAACAGCAAAAGAACAACGCTTCCACAGTGTTAAGGGGACCACAGCGGTTTGCCACTGCTGCCTGGGGCAGCCTGCTTTTATTGCCTTATATGACCCCCACCGGTATTCTGGGGATTGGTCCATTTTACAGAGAGCTGATTGGTCTATTTTACAGAGAGCTGATTGGTTCTTTTTGACAGAGTGCTGATTGGTGCGTTTACAAGCCCTGAGCTTGACACAGAGCACTGACTGGTGTATTTACAATTCTCTAGCTAGAGGTAAAAGTTCTCCAAGACCCCACTAGATTAGCTAGACAGAGAGCACTGTTTGGTGCATTTACAAACCTTGAGCTAGACACAGGGTGCTGACTGGTGTATTTACAATCCTCTAGCTGGACTTAAAAGTTCTCCAAGTTCCCACCAGATTAGCTAGACAAAGAGCGCTGCTTGGTGCATTTACAAACCTTGAGCTAGACACAGGGTGTGGATTAGTGCATCTACAATCCTTTAGCTAGACACACAAGTTATCCAGTCCCCACCAGATTAGCTAGATACAGAGTGCTGATTGGTGCATATACAATCCTCTGACTAGATAAAAAATTTCTCCAAGTCCCCATCTGACTCAGGAGCCCAGCTAGCTTTGCCTAGTGGATCCCACCCCCGGGGCCACAGACGGAGCTGCCCACCAGTCCCCAGTCGTGTGCCTGTACTCCTCAGCCCTTGGGCGGTGGATGGGACCAGGCGCGGCAGGGCAGGGGGCACCACTCATTGGGTAGGCTCGGGCCACGTGGGACCCCACCACAGGGGACTGGGGGGGGGGGGGTGCTCGGGCATGGCAGGCTGCAGGTCCCCAGCCCTGTCCCACAGGGAGGTGGCTGAGGCCTGGGGAGAATTCGAGCGCAGCTCAGGCAGGCCAGCAGTGCTGGGGGACCTCATGCCCCCTCCGCAGCTGCTGGCCCGGGTGCTAAGCCCTTCAGTGCCTGGGGCCTGCAGCACCGGCCGGCCACTCAGAGTGCCGGGCCGGCGGAGCCTGTGCCCACCCAGAAGTCGCGCTGGCCTGCGATGGCCATGCATAGTCCAGGTTCGCGCTGGTGCCTCTCCCTCCACACCTCCCCTCAAGCAGAGGGAGTCAGCTCCTGCCTTGGCCAGCCCAGAGAGGGGCTCCCACATGCTGTGGTGAGTTTAAGGGCTCCTTAAGCGCAACCAGAGTGGATGCCGAGGCCAAGGAGGCATCCAAAGTGAGGGCTGCTAGCACGTTGCCACCTCTCATCTTGATGACCCTCTCTATGTATCTTGGGATCTAACCATCAATGTCTCAATTACAAATTACCCACTGCATTTCCTTTTCTTTTTTTTTTTTTGAGACAGAGTCTCGCTCTGTCACCCAGGCTGGAGTGCAGTGGCACGATCTTGGCTCATTGCAAGCTCTGTGTCCCAGGTTCACGCCATTCTCCTGCCTCAACCTCCCGAGTAGCTGGGACTACAGGTGCCCGCCAAGATGCCTGGCTAATTTTTTGTATTTTTAGTAGAGACGGGGTTTCACCATGTTAGCCAGGATGGTCTTGATCTCCTGACCTTGTGATCTGCCCACCTCAGCCTCCCAAAGTGCTGGGATTACAGGCGTGAGCCACCACGCCTGGCCACACACTGCATTTTCTAACATCTTGTCATCATAGGCTTGGATTTCTTTATGTCAACTGCAATTGTAAAAATTTGTTGAAAAGAAGCCAATTTGACAGAGTATGTGCAGAGGGAACCACTACCCTTTCTGCAAGGCCCCAGGCTCCTCAGTCTCTTCAATTCAATGCTAGGTTACAATGTGGGTCCTGCATTCAAATAAAGCCTGCATCAAATTTTAGGTAGTAGAATGGGATACTAAATTCATCCTAGAAAATCGATTAATTGTTAACAAAATAAACATTGACACTAGTTACTCTGAAAGTCTTTGGTCGAGCATGGTGGCTCATGCTTGTAATCCCAGCACTTTGGAAGGCGGAGGCAGGTGTATCACCTGAGGTCAGGAGTTTGAGACCAGCCTGGCCAACATGGTGAAACCCTGTCTCTACTAAAAATACAAAAAATTAGCCGGGTGTGTTGGCGCATGCCTGTAGTCCCAGCTACTCTAGAGGCTGAAGCAGGAGAATTGCTTGAACCTGGGAGGCGGAGATTGCAGTGAGCCGAGATTGCATCATTGCACTCCAGTCTGGGCAACAGAGTGACACTCTGTCAAAAAAAAAAAAAAAAAGCTTTTAAGTTCCTTTATTGAACAACCTAGTTCAGGACAAAGAATCAAGGAGGGTATTGGACTGGATGATGTCTTTGCATTTTTGTGCCATAAGATGTGTTCATATCTTTGTAGAACACAAAACAAGCTATCAAAGGTAAGTTACTGATTTTATTGCAATTTTTATTAACATTTCCTTTTTTTTTTCTTTTTTTTTTTGAGACGGAGTCTCACTCTGTCACCAGGGCTGGAGTGCAGTGGTCAGATCTCAGCTCACTGCAAGCTCCGCCTCCCGGGTTCCCGCCATTCTCCTGCCTCAGCCTCCCGAGTAGCTGGGACTACAGGCGCCTGCCACCTCGCCCGGCTAGTTTTTTGTATTTTTTAGTAGAGACGGGGTTTCACTGTGTTAGCCAGGATGGTCTCGATCTCCTGACCTCGTGATCCACCCGTCTCGGCCTCCCGAAGTGCTGGGATTACAGGCTTGAGCCACCGCACCCGGCCTAACATTTCTAATTAAATTTGCTTTACCATTGTCAGACAGTTTTCACACTAGATGTACTTCTCTCATAATTTCACGAGTCAGAAAGCATCCTCCCATTTTATGAATATGGAACCATGGCTCAGAGGCAGGGTCGATGGTAGCACAGGTTGTCTGCCCACTGCATAATTCCAGGTAATGCCCTTCACATGCTAATGATTCATGTGCCCAAAGTTATTCAGATAACTAGTGGCAAGAACAACATTTGAACCCATCTTAATCTCTAATCAAAGCCTTTCTTTTTTTTCCCTGAGGCAGATATCCTTCTGCTGTGTTTATTTCACAATGTAGACTTTCTTTCTTTGAGACAGGGTCTCACTCTGTTGTCCAGGCTGGAGAGCAGTGGCTTGACCATAGCTCACAGCAGCCGTGAACTCCAGGGCTCAAGTGGTCCTCCTGCCTCAGTCTTCCGAGTAACTGGGGCTACAGGCACACACCACAATAATGGGCTAGGCTAATTTTTAAAAAATATTCTTTGTAGATACTGGTTCTTGACTTGTTGCCCAGGCTGGTCTCAAACTCCTTAAATTATCCTTCCATTTCTACTGCCCAAAGTGGCGGGATTATAGGTATGAACCACCATGCTTAGCCCCACAATGTGTATTTTAATAAAAAGGGAGGTGATATAGGATTCAAAGAGAAACAACGGGAGTTTCAAAAAATTGAACCCTTCCTGAGCTTTTTGATAGAACAAAGGAGAGTTAATGAGAAGGTGAAAGTGAGGGAAGGGTTGTGTGGGGTGGAAAGGAGCTGCAGGGTTATTTGTGCTTGAAAGGAGAATTTAATATTTAAAAGTTTGGGGAGCCAAGAAAGCTATTGGTGTTAGTGGGGAAGAATTTTCCTGAGACAGCTGCAAAAGCAGTTGAAGCCATTTGCAATTTGGAATCTCTTTGTGTAATGTCAGATTTTGCCTCAACATTTGTTTTAGGTCATCCCTGTTGAAAAAGGAACCCACACATGTATAGCAAAGAATGTGAGGACTAAATACGACAGCCAGAGAGGTGACATCTGTGCCTGGCATTTAAAGGGGGTCAAGGAGGGGTGTCGGGTCCTTGCTGCAAATGCCATCAGGCACCACCAGTTAGATTTGCCTTTTCTGCCAAGGCCAAGTGTCCCTTCCTTCTGCAGGTCCACAGAGGTTGGGGAGCCTGACCCTCAGGACCCTCAGGCTCCATATACCTACCTCAGTTGGTGGAGCTTGCAAGTCTGGACTCATTGGTAACACATTTATAGCTGAAATGCAAGTTGAGTCTTGTAGAACATGGGGCAACCTTTTGTATGAATCAACACCCCTGGCATCAGGAGGATTAAGTACGAAGACTTTGCACTTACAGGAGGACACTTGTCATTCTAGAGGTTCCTTGTTTTTTTTTTTTTCAAGGGATTTTTGTGTTTTTCTCCAGCCACTCCCCACCCTCAGGTCTCCTTACACATTTTGACATTTACAGTAAACAGGGATTAGCCTCAGCTAACCAAGGGTGGCTAGCAGATGGTTTTAATGAGCTGTGTCTTAAAGAGAAAGGATTTGAGAGTAACGTGAAGGCTATTCATATGGAGTGGAATGAACTCCACATGGCCCAGACTCAGACCTGATGCTACTGCCTCTACCACTCCCTGCCTCGTGGCTTCTGCAAAAGACAGAAATAACTATAGCTTCCATTTATTGATCACTTACTATCTTCCACATATCTGCGTGGTTTTCTTATCTGCCATCTGCAGGAATCCATGTGGTAGGTATGGTTATGTCTACTTCACAGAGGAAGAAACCAGGCTGAGAGTCATTCACTGATACCAATGGTTGTGCTCCTAACCACTATTCTATACCATTTGCCAAAAATGGAATAAAAATCATGGTAAAAGATTCAGAAAGCAACACTCAGAAATTATATAAAGAAGTTTGATAATTTTAAAAGGACCCAAAGACTCTGTAGTAATTGGACAATTGATAATTCACTTAATAGCTTAATAGGGCCCAGGGGAGGGATGGATAGAGACCAGGCATTGCCATGGTGATCTGAGCTGACACTCGCAGAACAAGTACTGACTTACATGCTTTGGATGTACAAATTCAATCTTTGACAACAATCTTACAGAGTGGATCCTATCATCACCCTGATTTTATGGTGAACTAGAAACTCACAGAGGTTAAACATTGCTTAAGGTCATGATGCTAGTAAACGACTGATTCCATATCTAAATCTAGGCTTCTGGACCAGAGACCATGTTTGTAACTACTATGCTGTGTACAGAGAGAAGAAGGAAAGTGTTGACTTCAGGGCATGGAGTTTCTGTACTGAGAACTCGCTGAGGGCTGTGTGAATGATTTACATGTAACTTACATGCAACAAAGATTAGCATGTTTTCAAGAGTGCATAGGAGTTTTTTGCATGAAACAGAAGAATTCACTCAGAACCACTGTACAGATTCCATAAGCAGAGAATAGAGTAAGGAGTTTAAGTTCTAGTGGTCATGATTCTAATGTATACCAACAGAGGAGGGGGATGGCTGTACCAAAAACAGAATGGAATCCACAGTGGACTTAATGGTGGCCCTAAAGATATCAGGCCTTAAACCTTGGAACCTCCCAATGTTCCTTATATGTTACAGTTCTCCAGATGTGATTCAATGAAAGATTTTACAATTAAGAGATTATCATAGGTTGTCAAGTGGGTCTTAAATACCATCACAAGTCACCTTATACAGACAGAAGCAGAGGGAAAATAGACACACAGAGGGGAAGACTGTGTGAAGATAGAGGCAAAAATTGGAGTGATGCAGCTACAAGCCAAGGAATGCTGGCAGACACCAGAAGCTGGAAGAAGCAAGGAACAGAATGTTGGATGGAGCTTGGACTTGCTGATATCTTGATTTCAGCCCATTATTACTGTTTTTGATCTTTTGGCCTTGAGAACTAACAGTGAGAGAATAAACTTTTGTTAATATTAACATTTTTGTCTTTATGTCTACACAGTGTAAAATCAAATTTCATGGAGAAAGAGGACCACACAGGCAAATGTACCCTAGGGTCCAAGAAAGTTGTAATGCAGCTCTGCTCTCTGGCCCTCAGTTTTCTTATCTGTAAATAGGGGCTGAATATGAATACCAGTTCCTACAACAGAATTCTAGGATTCATAGGCATTCGTAATATATTGATAGAATCTGCAAATTCTTTTGATATTCTATAAATCCCAACACTTAGGGTAAACTTATCTGTTGAATGGATTCCTTATCTTAAAAGCACATTAATTTTGAAATAACATACCTGGTTCAAATCATGGGGGTCAGTTGTTCATCTGCTGTGTGAATTCAGACACACCCTCAGTACTGAGAATTAGATTCTTTACCTGTAATATGTAAAATGTGAAAACAAGTATTTTCGGGGGTTTTTTGATGATTAAAAGTAACAGAAGCAGAGTACATAGCACAGGTACCTTAACTCTTGGTAGAAGTTCAGTAAACAATACTACTGTAATCAATTTTTATTGCTATAGGTTTGATATTTATCAGCTGAAAAAGCTATCTTATACTGAACATCCAATTTAGCAAATTACTGAATAGTAAAAGTTGAGGAAAGGGATGAAAATAATTAATGATTTGAGAGGCAACTTTTTAAAATGTTCCTATAAGCATTCCTCTTCATTGTCTTAAGTGGGGTAGTTTGGTGACTAAAGTTATTCATTCATTGATTTGGTCACTAGATCAAATAAAGTAGAAATGCTGGGACTGGCTTAGAAAAGTATGATTAAGAAAGAGGTAAGAAAGCTAAGGGAATAGATTGTGACATCAGATCTGTTATGGACTAAACTGTGTTCCTCCCCTAAAATTCAGATATTGAAGCCTTAATGCTCAATGTGACTACATGTGGAAATAGAGCCTACAATGAAGTAGTGAAAGTTTAATGACATCATAGGGACTGGGCTCTAATCTGATAGAATTGGTGCTCTTGTAAGAAGAGGAAGAGACACCAAGGGTATGGGAGCACAGAAAAAAAAGGCCATATGAGTACAAAGTGAGAATATAGTTATCTGAAAGCCTGGGAGAGAGACCTCGGAAGAAACCAACCCTGCTGGGACCTTGATCTTGGACTTCCAGCCTCCAGAACTATGAGAAGTAAATGTCAGTTATTTAAGCCATCTGGTCTGTGGCATTTGGTCATGACAGTTCAGGTTAGCAAATACAGGATCAGAGACCCCAGCACCTGACTATGCCCCTGCACCATGGCAGTACAGAATATAGGAATGAGGGAGGGAGCACCAGCACCCATGAGAAGCTTAGTGGGATACCGTCTCCAGATGCAGGTTCATAGCAGGAGATGCAGAGATGGTTCTGGGCTCTTTGGTGTGATGTTGATGATGCAGGAATACCAGAGCAGCCTGGAGGATGGCAGGAGACCACAGGAACTTGTGGGGATTAAAACTCTCACAAAGGGCAGCAAAACTGGGGAGGCCACAGGATCATGGTGGCAGGCAGGACTCCGGGCATGGGACGTCAACTGTGGTATTCCCAGAAGATTCCCTTCACTCCATCAACTCTCCAGATCCTGGTTACCCCAGCAGTTCTTGGATGCTTTTTTGATCTGGCATTTTTGTTTTGCACAGTAGGAATGTTGGTCTGTCCCTTGTAGTATTGCTAGAAGTGGAAGTCAAGAGACAAATGTTTCTAAATATATGAATCAAAAAGGAAAAAATAATAGAAGGGGAACCTAGGCATGAACACGTTGGGTATTAAGAAACTATAGGAACTCAAATGGCCTTTCTGCATGAGAGTTCATAGTTCTCTGTACACCTTAATCCAAATTCCTGAGAGTCATATATTTTGACCAGTTACATGAAATAGATAGCTTTTAATAATGAGGGTGTGTGGCATAATGGAACCAGCAAAAGCTTCTGCACAAAGGTAGTCTAAGTTCTCATCCCTGGACCAACCTAGGGACTTCTCTTGACATTGCTGAGCCACAGGTTTTCCCACTTTCACAGTGCTTGCTCTATTAACATTTATGTCCCAAAGCAGGATCCATAGCTCCTGGTGTATGTTACATACTTGATAGACATGATTTTTCTCAATTCTGCTCAAGGGTTTCAGTGCCCTCTGTGGCCACTCATTGACGTGAGCTTCCTCATACTTTTTCCTTTCTGCTGTTACATTTCTCAAGGGAACAGGCAGTTCTGATATTTCTTCTCCTTGTGTTACGACTGAATATTATTTATTATTGAGATTTATAAGCCAAACCCTTTTGCAATAAAGTCACTTCAGGGCACACACACAAGGTTAAAAGCTTTAGGTCAAATACACAGAACTATAAAAATAAACAGCTCAAGAACACAGTAGAAATATTATTTAAAGGAAAGTGGTGACTGCAACATAGTGGCCCTTTCAGTGAAAGTCATTTGAAAAGATACAAAGATGAATGACTCTCCTGAAGCTTTCCAGTTGTTTAATTAAGGAATTGGAAAAACTCACCCACCCCTCAGAATTTGCTTCAAAATTTCAGTTAAGCCAAATAGGGCAGACAGCCAGATCTTACTCAGTGCAAATGTTCATTGATGTTTCTCAAGACAAAGACAAGAGAGAAAATTCACACACCCAGAAATCCAGGAGCAAACTTCCCTCAGGTATTCCAGAAAAGTTAGTGTCCCAGTTTTAGTGTCATCTGAAAAGAAACTGAGTGGAGAAGGCTGTGGAATCTTTCTTGGCCTCTCAGATAGTTCAGACCACTCTCTTCTTGCACCTTCTGTTTCCTACGTAGACTTTCGCACAAAATTTAAAAGACTTGATTTGATTTTCTGTTTACATATCTGTGCCCTTCACAAGCTCTGAGCTTCTTACAGAAGAGTCTTGCCTGTATTATTTCTCTATGCGCAGTTCTTGGCACTTGTCTTCCTCCATAAATATTTATTACACAAATGAACCAATGACGACTGGATATGGACACTTTTCCACCGGAGTCACTTTTTGCAGAGTTAAAATTATTAGGTAGGATGTCTGTGTTTCAACAACCTGTGAAGCTTTGAAAACAGGAACTAGCTCAGGAGGGCTGAGGCCAAACTGTGGTTGTTTGCATTTTAGCTCAACCAAGTGTCAGTGCTCCATTTGCAAGAGCTGAAAGAAAGAGTGCAGAGCTTCACCTGAGAATGATCCAGAAGCAGCCCATAAGAAACCAGGTGCCCTGAATCATCACATTATTCTGGGACCCAAGTCCTATGGTACCCTGGGTTTCAGCTTTCCCACCTTCCACTGATTAATCTGTCAGTTCCAGGATACTCATTCAACAAAGGGTCATTCATGGGTTCTTGCAGGGTGGAGAGACTGTAAAAGTGTAAAAGTGTCCCCTCCGGAGGGAAGCAGGACCTCTTGCCTTCGGAATCAGGGTGGTTAACAGCAGACTTTTTGCGGCCCACTGCCTGAATTTCAGCTTTAGATTTCCTAGCTGATGATCTTGGGTAAGTTGCTCTGTGCCTCAGTTTCTGCATATGTAAAACAGGGGCACTTTTATTATCCCTCACAGGCTTGTTATAGATATTAAGTAAATTAATATGTGCCAGCACTTAGATCATTGCCTAGTGCATAAGTGCTTTATAAATATTTGCTTTTATTATTATGTCTGAACCTATTTTCTAATAGTTTTCTTCTCATTATCATGACAGTATAGCAATAATACTGTAATCATTGTAAAGCTACCACACATTTTAGAATCCCCTTTGGTCAGTTGCTAAGTAATCAATATGCTATATATTGATTAATGATGTTGGTGTCATTATTTCTATTTTGCAGGTAAGGAAAAGTCTCAGTATAAAAAGGTAAGTTACCTAAGGCCACAGTAGGAGGAGAAATGGACTGTGAGCTCAAGCCTTTCTAATGCAAGCCTTTCTGCCATAATTCACTGCTTCTCTATTTTCTCGTATTTTCTTCCACATCTCTAGTGATTTGTCACTGCAGCTCATGAGTGTTAATTTTTAGCTGATGAGAGGCCTAAACCCATTCCTTGACCTATCAACTGCTCCAAGGCTCTGACAGAGCTCTCTAGTCCCTTCTCGTAAATTCCTCACTGGCCCTGCCCAGAGTCATAAGGGAAAGGCCTGGGTGAATTTTTCTGCAAGAGAGTACATTACAACAAAACGTTTGCTCTTGAAAAACATTAGAGCAAAAGTCGGGGTAGCATGATATAGTATAAGTGAGCTACAGAGGACAGACTGCAGTGTATCATGGGGTGTCAACACACACTGGGCTCCAGTTTAGCCATGATATTGACCAACTTGGCATAAACAGTTGACAGTTGCTTTTCCTTCTTGGGTGTTGGTGTCTCCATATGTAAAATGAGGAAATTGGGTTTATGAGATGCAAGTACTTGCAGCTCTAACATTTAAGATACTGTTGTCACTTCATTCCTTTATTCTAGACTGATACTGTCCAATAGAATTTTCTCTAAGGATGGCTATGTTCACTCTTTAATACAGCACCCAACAGCCTCGTGGAGCTCTTGAGAAACTGAAGTGTGTAGCACAACTAAGGAACTGAAGTTTTCATTTTATTGAATTTTAATTAGTTAAAATTTCAATAGCCACATGGAGTTAGTTCTACCATAAGGAAAAGCACAGTAGTCTAGACATTTGTTGAAATTGAGGAGTATTCTCTATTCAAGACATTGATTTAAGCATGAGTCATAGGAGTATTAAAAAAATAAAGAACTCTCTCCTCAAGGATGATGAAGTCTACGACAGAGCAGTTAAGTGCAGAATCATGAAAGTGAATGTTCATCTGAGTGCTCTTTCCGCTCCCACTTCATCCCTAAAACTCCTCTCCAGAATCCAATATTTATTTTACCTTTTTTTATCAAGAGAGTTGCTTTTTTTCTGTCATTCGAGAGCACATTATTTAGCATTAATTAATTGTGCATGCACAATTAATCTTGCAGGGTGGAGAGACTGTAAAAGTGTAAAAGTGTCCCCTCTGGAGGGACACTAGTCTAGCATGTCTCGTTAAGGTAGGGATTTCTGAATGATTTCTATACTGCTACAGTTGTAACATCTAGAAAAGCACTGGCATTTAGTAGGAGTTTATTGTTTTGTTAGATTAATGAATTAATTCAATACACTTAACTGAAAATTTACTGTAGGCTAGGCATTGTACAGGCAGTAGGGACACAGAAGTTAAGAAAGACATATATGGAGCTTCCACACGGAGCATGGGAGAATCCAAGAAATCAAATGTTACTAAGTGTTATCCTGCTAGCAAATCCTAAGACCCATCCTCCCGCTTCAGAGAGGATTATGGACATGTTAACAGCTGCTGTTATCATAGGGATAAATACAAGGTACTCCGTGAGCAGAGTGGGGTGTCTAGAGTACTTTGTATGTTGCACATATTATGTTGAATTTGAGATTACTTCTTTACATATATGCTTTCCGTAGACAGTGAGCTATGGAAAGCCAGGACAATTGCTAGTCTTCTTTGTGACCCTAGCAACTGGCACAATGCATGTCATGGAATAGGGTGATTGATATCTATTTGTTGATTGTGTTAGTGATAAAAAAAAAAAAAAAACTAACATGGGTACTGAAGATGTGGACAAGTTTTTTGAAACTTTAGAGAATAAGATGCTACTTTTGGTATAGGGGAATGTAACTGGTTGATTGATGGCCCCAAAATGATACATCTACGTCTTAATCCCTGGAACCTGTGAACATTACCTTTTGTGGTAAACAGATAAATGTTACCTTATTTAGAAAGAGACTCTTTGGAGATGTAATTAAGTTAGAGATCTTGCAAGGAGGAGCTTATCCTGGATTATCCAGGTGGGCTGTAAATGCAATCAGATGCATTTTGTAAATGTCCTATAGAGGAGAAGACATGCAGACAGATGAGGTGGATGCAATGTGACCAAGGAGTCAGAGACTGGAGAAATGGAGACAGGCGATGGTCAACTATGTGTCAACTTGGCTGGGTCATACTGCTCAGCTATTTGGTCATACAGTTTTTGGATGTTTCCGTGTGGGTGACTTTTTTGGATGAGATTAACATTTAGATCAGTGGATATCAAATAAAGCAGATTCCCTCCGTAATTATGGAATCAGTTTAGATCAATGGATATCAAAATAAAGCAGATTCCCTCCATAATTGTGGGTGAGCCTCATTTAATCAGCTGAATCCTTACTAGAACAAAAGACTGACCTCTCCTGAGCAAGAGGAAACTTTGCTGGCATGGTGCTTTCAGACTGGAATTGTAACTCTTTGTTGAGTCTCCAGCCTGATGACCTATCCTGAAGATTTTGGACTTAGCAACATCCATAATCATGAAGCCAATTCCTTAAAATAAATGTCTCTACTTTTTTTTTCTGTGTCTTTCTCTGCCTATCTATCATCCATTTATCTATCTGTCTATCTATCTATCTATCTATCTATCTATCTATCTATCTATCTCTATATCATCTTCAACACGCTCTTTTTATCTATCTGTCTGTCTATCAACACTGGTTGAAGAACCTGGGTTTGCACTGCATAGATGCTTAAGTCTACTTATATGCAGATTTTTTTTTCAACAAATAGAACAATTGTTGGAGATGTATAACAATGTGAAAAAGTTTACAGACAAATTGCATAGCCTAAAAGTATCAAAAAAGTTAAGCAAAAGTTAGGTATGTCATGAATGCATAAAATACATGTAGATAACTAGTTTATTTGTTAACTCACTATTTATGTTGTTGGTAAGGCTTCCAGTCAACAGGCTATTACTAGTTAGGTTTTGGGGCAGTCAAAAAGTTATCTGAGGATTTTCAACTGTGAGAAGGGTCAGAGCCTCTAACCCCTGTGTTGTTCAAGGGCCACTGGTATATATAAACACATTCTATCGGTTCTGCTTCTCTGGAGAAGCCTGACTAATACAGGCCACAAGCCAGAAGAATGTAGTCAACAAGAAGCTAGAAGAGGCAAGAAAGGGAATCTTCCCTAGAGCCTTTAGAGGGAACACAACTCTCCTAACACTTTGATTTTGAACTTCTGGCTGTAGGAAGTGGAGAAAAACACATTTCTCAACTTTTAAGTTTGTGATAATTATACAGCTGCCACAGAAGACTAACACAGAAAGGTGGGGGGGGGGGGGTGGTGAACAAGAAGAACAGATAGCACTTGAACCTTCTTTGTGGATTAGGGAGAGCCGTACACGGCATCTGGCTGTAGGGTGGTGCAAGGATTCAAAGGGGAGCCAATAGTATGTGTAGAGGCTGAGCAGAACATGTAAGGCTTGTGGAGTGTGATGAGCCACCTCTAGGCACAGAATTCATGAAGGCTAGGAGTGGAAGATGTGGAAAAGACATTTTGGAAATATTGTGGTGAAGACTGAGTGTATGCAAATATTTACAGATTTTGTATTTTTTTTATTTTCTAAAAGACTAAAAATGTATTAGATATTTTTGTCAAAGAAGGGCATGATCAGAATCATTCTTTATGAAATTGATTCATGTTGTCTATTGGGTTTATTGGCTAGGGAGTGCCTGGTGGGAGGAAGGTTAAGGGCTTCTTACAGTTGTGAGGGACAAGTTCCATAAGGTCCACATTGTGAGGGCATTATCCTGTACTTACATGGGATGATACAGTCAAACCTGGATCTGTGGCATTTCCTCCTATTTCAAAAGAGAGCCATTTGTATAGAACAGTAAGACATTCATATACTTGTTTAAAGCCTCAATATTTCCAAATATATATTATCTCCCATTCTGCTCGTATCTTGAATCATACATGTATCTATCTTCTTATTCTTTTTTTTTTTAAATATAGACAAGTTCTCACTTTGTCACCTGGACTGGAGTGTAGTGGCACAGTCATAGCTCACTGCAGCCTTGAACTCCTAGGCTCAAGCCATCCTCCCGCCTCAGACTCCCAAATAGTCAGGACTACAGGTGCATGCCACCACACCCAGCTAATTAAAATTTTTTTTTTGTAGAGAAGTGGTCTCATGACATTGCCCAGACTCATCTTAAATTCCTGGCTTCAAGCCATCCTCCTGCTTTGGCCTCTAAAAGGGCTGGGATTACAGGCGTGAGCCACTGCGCCTGACTCTTTCTTCCTTTTTTAATTGAAAATACTTAGGCCATTGATGGTTGGCTGTAATTTTTGATATTATAGACTTTAACAATGTCAGGCTGGAAGTTTATCCAAGATGCATGTTTGGTACTTTTCCTTTTTTTGGCTGGAAGACTAATAATGATATATACCAGTTATCCTTTACGGTGTACAGTATAAGCTCATTCTCTGGTGCTTATAACAGAATAACTGAAACTGGGTAATATGTAAAGAAAAGGAGTTCATTCCTAAAGATTTGGAGGCTGAAAAGTCTAAGGTCAAGGGGCCTCATCTGCTGAGGGCCTTCTTTCTGATGGGGACTCTAGAGAGTCCCGAGGCAGCACAGGGTATCGTGTGGTGAGGGGGCTGAGTATGCTATCTCAGGTCTCTCTTCTTTTTCTCATAAAGCCACCAGTTCTCCTCTCATGATAATCCATTAATATACTAACCCATTAATCCCTTAATCCATGAATGGGTTAATCCCCTTATGAGAGCATAGCCTTCCTGAGCCAATCACCACTTAAAGTCCTCACCTCTCAATACTGCCACATTGGAGATTAAGTTTCCAACACATGAAATTTGGAGGCTACCTTCAAACCAAAGGACAGAGCTTGAGTTTTTCCCAGGAGTTCAATACTGTGTGTAATAATTTGCATATATTAGCATATTCAAATACTGACATTTATGCAGTATGTACTACTCTTAATTTTATTTTACAAATGGAAGGACTTATGCTAACAGATAAATTATCTCATTCAAGGTCACACAGCAAGCAAGTGGCAGAGGTAGAATAAGGACACAGGTTATCTGGGGATAAATGATGCCTCACTAACCTGAAGGACAGTGAATTCCTAAGTGTAATTGTTAGCCAGATTAAGAATCCATGAACAGACCAGATTTTTCAGAAGTCAAATAGTTCCATACTTTGGGTTTAAAAGTAGAAACATTTCCCAGAAAGCCACTGAATTCCATGGAGAATTTATTTTATGCAGTTTGAGCCTGAAATTCAGAAGTGAAAAAGAATGCCATGGAATTCAATGCAGACCTTTTATCTGGGGCTTGCCTCTTATACTTATTGCTATTTATCTCACCTCTTATCAGCAGACATTGAACATTAGAGAGCATGAAATTTCTTTTGAAATAATTACCTGATCCTGTTATCTTAAAAGACTTGCAGACTTCGAGGCATTTTTTACTGAGCACTAGTGGGCGGGATCATCAGCCTCAACATTACTAAGTGTTATCCTGCTAGCATTCCTAAGACCCAAACAGCAGTCTCTGTTCCTCTGCTGAAATGTTGGTCATGACAAGAAATTAACCTGAAACTTGAAGCCCTTTGCCTAACAACATTTGTGTGGGCTGCTGAGCCATCTGCGGGGGTGAACCTGAGAGTGAACCTAAAAGTGGATCAAATGTCTCTATGAGTCTCTGGCTGTGGAGAAAACAACAAATTCTTTCTCCAACTGAAAACCAATGTGAGGTTAGAATCAACATCCTCCATATACCCACCAAGTGTATACCATGGTCCTCAACTAGGGGAAGTAATGGGCTGGAAAGAATTATTACAGAGTGATCTGAGGTGCATTTTCAAAAAACACATGACACCATAACCCCTATCACTAGCCCCCAGCCCCTAGTCCCCTTCAAAAAAAAAAAAAAAAACCTAACACTAAGCCATGTATATTTTAACATACATCATTGTTTGATTTCTTGGATTCTCCCATGCTTCGTGTGGAAAACAAGCCAGAACAAAAGTCCTAACCCCAAAGTCAGGAAATGAATGAAATGAAGCCTATATCATCCTTCTCCTCTTCTCCGTCTCCTCCTTCTTCCTGTTCCCTCTAACTTTTTATTTTGAAGTAATCATAGAGTCACAGGAAATTGCAAAAGTATTAGTGTGGTCCTGGGTGTACCCTTCACCCAGTTTCTCCTAGTGGCAATAACTTGTACTTACAACGATAGAACAACATCAAAATCAGGAAGCTGGGAAATTGACATTGATATTTATATAATCCATCAATCTTTTTCACGTCTCACCAGTTTTATAAGAACGGATTTTCCTCCATGTGCACACATGTGCGTCTCATTCTAAGCCACTTTATCACACATCCTGATTCCTAGAATACAGATACCACAAGAATCTCCTACCTGCTGTCTCTATATTCACACCCAACACTCCGTCCTCCAACCTTTGGCAAACACTCATTGGTTTTGCTCTTTCCATAATTTCATCATTTAAGAGTCTTATGGAAAGAGAATCCTCAAATAAGCAACCTTTTGAGATTGGATAGTTGTCATTAGGCACAATGACACAATGAGAGCCGTGCAAGTTGTTGAATGCGTCAATAGCTTATTCCTTTCTAATGCTTACCAGTATTCTATGGTGTGAATGTACCATAGCTCATTCACCCATTTACCCATTGAAGAACATTTGAGTTGTTTCTGGGTTTTACCTATCGCAAATACATTTGCTATGGACATCCATGCACAGCTTATTTTTTGTTTTTTTTTTTGTTTGTTTGTTTGTTTGTTTCTCTTGGGGGTGGTATTTTTTCAACAATTTTATTTCTTCTATGTTAACTGGTCTGTTCATATCTTCTGTATTTTGGAAGGTCAATTTTAGGGATTTATATTTTCCCAGGAAATTATCTGTTGTGTATCCAATTTTCCAAATTTATTTTCATAGGGTTAAAATAGATTTGTCTCATAACTTTGCTAAATTTCTGTTTATTCTGCAATATCATTATATGTACTTGTATTTCTCCCTTGATTCAGTTAGCTAATGACTTTTTACATCTTACTATAATTTTAAAAAATCATGAGTTTATTCATACATTCCACAATTTTTCTATTTTCTATTTCTATTGTCATTTTTTTCTATTGATTTCTTCAGGTTCATTCATGTTCTAACATCCTGAGTGGAATATTTTTAATATATTTATATTCAGCCATTCTCATGAATTAAAGTAAGTTTTTAAGGTGATGAATCTTCCTTGAGTCATAGTTTAGCTAAATCTATATAGGTCTGATATCCAGTATTGTTATTACCGTTTCCAAAATACTTTACAGTTTCAGATTTAATTTCCTCTTTCATTTAAGAGTTGCTTGAGAAAAGTTTTACAAGTTCTAGGCGGTAAGGCTTTCCTCCTTTTTCACCAAGTTTGTTATTGTATTGTTGCATCATTATCAGAGAAGCTACTTTGTATAATTTTTACTTATCTACAGGCTTTTATGTAGACATGATTTTTCACTTTTCTGGGATAAGTACCCAGGAGTGTGATTGCTGGGTTATATGGCAAGCTTATATTTAGTTTTTTAAGGAACTGCCAAACTATTTTCTGGAGTTCCTGTACCATTTTATACTTCCACCAGAAATGTATCCAGCTGCCACGTCCTCATCAGCATTTGGCATTTCAGCTGTTTTAATAACACAGTTAAAAGAAAAAAAAAAAAAAGCTATAGAAGTTATACCTCCACCAAATGCCCAGATGATCTCCTTGGTATTCTTTTGCATTAATCTTTATCTGTATTATTAATCTGAATCTAAATTCTCCCTTAACAACCAAGCCCAGCTGTAGTGATGTGAGCCTTCTTAATCTATTAACAGTGGGACATAAAAGGTGGTTATCAGCCCTTCCAATACTTGCCTAAGACAATTGGAAACTATATTTTTTCTGAGATTCTGAAACTGTGTGTTTTCTGACATTGATTTCTGGAGTAATCATCTTACAATCCTTATCCCATTCCTCAGGTAGGGAGGTGGAGGCCCACAGTAGCCTGTGTAGTATTGGGTGATGATGGAAAAATAGAAAACTGGGAGGTCAGGTGATGTAATAGGGTTCCACAGGAATTGTGACGAATTTTGAACAACAGGGATCCCATTTACTAAACTATAGATAGGAAGTCATGGTTCCTTTTTCAAGCGATGAAATATTTCAAACATAGAAAAATACATAAACTAATATAACAGGCACCCACTTATGCACAGGGCCACCAGAAGCTCATGTCTTTGTGCAAACTCGAGAAAGGCTTTCTGTCTTTCACACCATGGCAGGGTACATGGTTGGGCAATCCTTGACTGGGCTGTGCCCCCACGAGGGAGCTCAACCTAGATAGCCATAAGTGGAGGTAATCACTGCTGAGTTAAACGGTGGTGAACATGCTGCTGCGTTTGCTTTGGAATTTGATTTTAGTGCGTAAACCTAAGAACTACGGCCTAAGCCTGACCACTCTACTCCTAACCTCTTCCTTTGCACAGGTAACCCATCCTCATGTTTGCTAAGTATCATTCCCATAAATACTACTGGCCCGTGTATTTAAATTTTATACAAATAATTTCAAGGTGTATATTTTTGTTATGAAACAACTTGTTTTTTTCATTAATTCTACTTATGAAATTTCATTGTATATAGAAAAGTAAAGTAAGGATAATAAGAATAGTTAACTTTTACAGATTTCTTATCATATGTTGGGTACACTTTTAAGTGCTTTGTACATATTACTGCATCTAATCCCATCTTTGGATGTTTTAACTGATTTGTCTGTTATTCTAAGTGTGTATATGCGTGTATGTATGTGCCTTATTTCTCCCTGAGTGCTACTTTTATGTGAGAATGCATGATATTTCATCACTTCTAAAAAATCTTCAGCCATTATCTTTTTTTTTTGGAGACAGAGTCTCACTCTGTTGCCCAGGCTGGAGTGCAATGGCGTGATCTCGGCTCACTGCAACATCTGCCCTGTGGGTTCAGGCAATTATCCTGCCTCAGCCTCCTGAGTACCTGGGATTATAGGCGCACACCACCACGCCTGGCTAATTTTTGTATTTTAGTAGAGACAGGGTTTCACCATGTTGGCCAGGCTGTTCTTGAATTCCTGACCTCATGATCCACCCGCCTCAGCCTCCCAAAGTGTTGGGATTACAGGCATGAACCACTGCGCCCAGCTTTCCCACCATTCTTTCTCTCTCTTTTTTTTTTTTCCTTTTTGAGATGGAGTATCACTCTGTCTCCCAGGTTGGAGTGCAGTGGCACGATCTTGGCTCACTGCAACCTCCACCTCCCAGGTTCAAGTGATTCTCCTGCCTCAACTTCCCCAATAACTGGAATTACAAGCGCACATCACCACACCAGGCTAGTTTTTGTATTTTTAGCAGAGACGAGGTTTTACCGTGTTGGCCAGGCTGGTCTCGAGCTCCTGACTTCAGGTGATCTGCCTGCCTTGGCCTCCCAAAGTGCTACAATTACAGGCATGAGCCACTGTGCCAACCCCCACCATTCTTTCTACTGTATTCTCCCAGTAGATGATGCATTTTGGATCTTCTCATTCCATCCTCCCTCAATGATCTTTTTGTAATGATCTTATCCTTATCATTCGTTGCTTTATTGCACTGGTTCCTTATTCTGATAAGTCTAATCTATGTTTCTTCTGTCTGATAAGTTTTTAAATTCAAGGATGATATTATTTATTCCCATCATCTCTGTCAAATCTGCCTGTTTTCATGTGTCTCTTATTTCTTTTATTGTGTTTATTTCCTGACTTTGTCTTTAATCATTTGTCTTTAAGTTTTTTGTTGTACTGACTAATGTCCTTAGGTTTTAATGATGCTCGTGTGTGTATCTACTGTATTGTGCTCAAGATACATTGTTTCCTCATGCATTTTGTAATTTTTAATTGTGAGCTCAAAGTAGGAAGGCCTCCCTCTTTCCAGTCCTCTGAGCCCTGTGGGAAAACCTATATAGCCTATGTTGTTGAGGTACCTGTAAAGCCTTTTATATTTATTTCTGCCTGGTGAATCAGGTGGTATAAATTTAGAATCTAAATTCTTGTGAGGTACCAGCAGAGATCGATGAACTTTCTTGCTAATTTTTTTTTTTTTTTTTTGAGACAGAGTCTCACTCAATTGCCCAGGCTGGAGTGCAGTGGCGTGATCTCGGCTCACTGCAAGCTCCGCCTCCTGGGTTCACACCATTCTCCTGCCTCAGCCTCCAGAGTAGCTGAGAGCTTTCCTGCTAATTTTTAGGCAGAAGGGAGATTGATTTTGTGATTCACTTTCACTGAGGCTGTGATATTTGAGGTCACTAGCAGTGGTCTCATTTGCAACTCTTAGCTTATTTGGTCCAAGGTCTCATCTTCAAGGCTTCCACAGGTTCTAACACTCAAGATCCTATGTTTTTGGATGTAGTAAACCCACTCGACCTCAGCTGCAACGTGTGTTTACATGTCTCCAGTTCTAATTTTCAAGTCTTTATTAATTCAAATATATATTTTATCATATCTTTTTAAGCTTTTAGTGGGAAAGATGATTTTTTAATTACCTTAATCTGCCATCTTGTCAACATTGGAATTCTTAAAACAAGTTTAAATGTTTTATGTATTGCCTTAGCATCCTGAGAAAATGCAGTTAGAAAAAAAGGCAGATGTCAAAGGTAGTTTATATAGGTGACACCCAGGCTAGTAACAGAATTACAACACCCTATTTCTAGCTTCCAGGTTTACAAGTAAACCAGGTACCCAGTATTTTTTTTTTTTTTTTTCAGCCAGTATGTTGTAGGATCAATTTGAGGGACAGAAGTCTCTGTAAAAATAACATATTTGAGGGCCGGGCACAGTGGCTCACGCCTGTAATCCCAGCACTTTGGGAGGCTGAGGGGGGCCACAATTAATAATCAGGTGTATATGATTTGTTGGAAAATAAACAAGAGTTTAGAAAAAACAATGTTAGCAGACATTGTAAACCAATAATAAGAAAACTTGTTTTATTATTACTATTATTTGATCAGTTACTTTAGATTCAGAATTCCCTGACCATGAATTATGACTCTGCCTTCGAGGATGAATGCTCAAAGCATTCTATGCTTCTGTCTAAGAGTTTCACAAACTCAATCCTTCTCTTAGAAAATACACGATACATTGGCCGGGCGCGGTGGCTCAAGCCTGTAATCCCAGCACTTTGGGAGGCCGAGACGGGCGGATCACGAGGTCAGGAGATCGAGACCATCCTGGCTAACACAGTGAAACCCCGTCTCTACTAAAAATACAAAAACTAGCCGGGCGAGGTGGCTGGCGCCTGTAGTCCCAGCTACTCGGGAGGCTGAGGCAGGAGAATGGCGTAAACCCGGCAGGCGGAGCTTGCAGTGAGCTGAGATCTGGCCACTGCACTCCAGTCCGGGCCACAGAGCGAGACTCCGCCTCAAAAAAAAAAAAAAAAAAAAAAAAAAAAAAAAGAAAATACACGATACATAAAGTGATAATATCCGCATTTAAAAAGTTTTGTTTTGCTTACCCTATCACTTTCCAAATTATGGAAAAAGTTTACGACAAATTTTCGTATTTTCCCAAAAGTATAGTTTCACTGAATTATCTTTAGGGAAGTTTAGGTTAGACAGCATGATTTTTACTATGCATATGTTAGAGTTAAAAGTAACAGAGTATCATTACCCCAGCTGTGTTAGAAGTGTAAGCCACACAGAGAATACAATGAGGTCGATTCTAGAAAAAGAACATATTTATTTTGGGATTTAGAAAATAGACTTATAATCAAATAACAAAAATATCCTGGGCTCATGATCCTGCATGTATTTTTACAAGATATATCACATCTCATAGAATAGGCCTATGTAGGAAAGCATCATTCTGACTTAGTGAAAATCCAGAATTTCAGGCAATCATTAATCTAATGTAATGTTATTACTTGAACTTTTTGGAATCACAGTGCAAATAAAAGCAACACTGGGGAAACATATTTTTACCTAAGCTAGCAATATGAAAACATAATAACCTGAATGCTGGGGAAACTGTAGCAAAACCTAACATACATTTCTGGGGGCATTGTTAAGTTGGCTCAGCCATGTTGGAAAGCAAGAGCACAGGAGCATCATGGCCAATAGAAATGTGTATTGAACTTGAATCATTATGTTTAGATATAAAATTCCATTTTAAGAAAATATTTAAAAAATAGTAGGCATATAATTTCTTGCAATGACGGGGGGAAAAGGCTAGACTTAATTTTTGAAGACCCAGGTTTAAGTTCTGTTTCTTTTACTTGACCCCTGGAAACTCATTTCTTCACTATTTGGTTTGTTTTTCCAGAATATTTACCAAATGGCAAAAAAAAAAAAAAAAAAAAATTGAAAAATTGAAAAATTGAAGTAGCAATAGTCAGAGAAGGATTAATTAACAAATTATTCTTCAGCTTCTAAGTTACAACACAACTCTATGTAATCATGAAAATTGTTTTAGAAGTGTTAAGTAGTGAAAGCAGAAGAAAAGTGTTTCTTCATGATGATGACAAAAGCCAAACACAGAAAAGACAAGCATTTTGGAAAAGAAAAATGTGTCATAGGAGGGTTTTTAAAGATTTATGTATTAATAATTTTCTTTAATATCCTTTCCAATGATATTTTTATATGAAAATGCTGAAATAAAAATATGTTTTGAGTATAAATTTAACAGTGTAATTGATGGGTAAATATTGAGAAGTGTCTAAAAATATATGAGTTGTTAAAATCCTGGCTGACATAACAGTACACACAGAGAGGGCATCTGAACTCTTGTGATTTGAAAGGTGTGAATCTCATGTGCTCCAAGTTTTATAAGTTTATATATTTTTCTATATTTTTATATTTATATTTTAATATATTTTATAAGCAACATCATATCTTTCTTAATTATCACATTTTTTAATTTAAGAATTTCTGGATTCATTCATTTGATGAACATTAATGAATTAGAACTTACTAACTGAATTAGGACATACTAAGTGTCAGATAACAACAGAACAAAAGGAGAAAAAGCCATAGTATCTACGGTAAGCTCAACTATGTTACTTAATATATATTTTAATTAATATTAATAAGTAAAATGAACCATTTTCTTCCATGGAAAGGATCACAGTAACAAATAGTATGAAAAAGTTCTTATTGGTGTAGTTTGTAACATGAACCATAGTTACATATGTAGGAATAAGGGCTGAGTTGAAGAAAGGAAACAGTTCTTTCCTTTGCCTTGTTACCTTCTTAGCAGTTTGGCCACGGACCATCCTTCATTTCTTCGTTACTTTTCTCATTCATTCATCCCGGATTATTCTATTTCTCAGATTTTGTGGAGTGTGTCTGTCATATGTGAAGCACAATGCTAGGTAGTGAGAGTGCACAACTGAGTTAGAACTCTTGTCTTCAAGAACCTCATCTTCAATTAAGGAAGATGGAAAAGCTTAAAGACAAAGTTACAGCAGGGGTATGAAAGTTTGATGCAAACACACACAGAAACAACTAAGTAGCTTCACCTTCCTTAAAATGGTGATATCTACATCCAGATATCATGAGGATAAAAAAGATGATGAAAACAATAGGTCTATGATACCTTCACTGTCCCTGTGCAAACATGATGAAACCTCTAAAATCTCCAGTAGTTGGAAAGCCCATTTACAACTGGACCCCAACCTGTTTGTCCTATCTAGGATCTTTTCAATCTTTGCCCTATTGCTTCAGAAACTTTAAATTTTTCTAAATATGGTACAATTTCTCACACCTCTGTACCTGGCACTAGTTGCTTTCCCTGTTTGGAAAGACTTCCTTCTCTTTCTAACATGAGCCCTCCTGCCTCTCTGGTTCATTCCGTTTCTGATGACTTACTCTTCATGTTGCAGACACAGTGAAAATTACACTGCCAAATCTTCTCACATTCCCAACGCAGTTAATTATTTCTTTCTTTCAGCACCCCTACTGCTTTTTCCCCTGCTTGTAGTAAAAAACTGATCAAAGCCACCTGTCTGTCCTCTTCATCATTAACTCTCTAAGGGTAGAGACCTCACCTTTCCTATTTCTTTATTGCCATCACCTAGCAACATGTCTTAGTAAATATTGGTTATAAAAATTAATGCAGCTATAGAGAACACATTAGCCAATGAAAAAACTAAGTGAATGAATGAGTGATCAAATTATTGAGTCAGTAAATTACTGAATAGTGATTGAGGAAATGAGGAAATGACTGAGTGGCAAATTATTGTATAATTAATTAATGAATGAATAAATTCATTATTTAGTAAGTGAATAAATAAGTGTATGACTTATCTAAAGAGTTCATGGCAGTTTTTGCTTCTAGATCAGAGAAATTCAGGATTTTAACTGACATAAACTTTTTCCCTCCAACAGCTGTGTCTCCGGTCATCATAATGCAAGTAGAATTTTTGCCAAAGGTATTAAGAATAGCTTACTATTTAACTATTCCAGACAATTTGCAATTGCAGTCTGTAACAAAGCCACAGTTTTAACAATATTTCACAATCCTCGTTTTATGACTGTGATTTTATAATGTAAACATCACCCCCTGTGAAATTCTCAGTTTTGTTTTTTTTCAAATTATTCTTCCAGATATTAGTAACAGAGAAATGACTTATATACTATATGTTGGCTAATAAATTATATTCCTTCACAGTAAGTAAGTTCTAACTGACTTTGATTTACGAAAACAATGTTGACTTAGAAGAAAAATATTTTTGTTAATTTGATAACATGGGTCAAAGCTGTTCTGTACTGCTTCATTTGCATTAGCAAAACTATGAACTTAGCTTGAGACATGGCGTGGCATTTGTGTACGGTCACAAGGAGACACTGTGTCTTGTCTTTGCAGTACAAAACTGCACACAATCTTGTTTGTGAAAATTGTGCCCAAGAATAATTATTTAGGTTTTTGGTTTGTTTGTTTTTTGTTTTGTGACAGGATCTCACTCTCTTGCTCACACTAGAGTGCAGTGGTGCCATCTCGGCTCACTGCAATCTCTGCCTCCCTTCAACTTCCACCTCCCAAGCTCAAGTGATTCTCCTGCCTCAGCCTCAAGTAGCTGGGATTACAGGTGTGCACCATCATGCCTGGCTGTTTTTTTTTTTTTTTTTTTTTGTATTTTTGTATTTTTAGTAGAGACAGGGTTTCACCATGTTGACCAGGCTGGTCTCAAACTCCTGACCTCAAATAATCCACCCACCTTGGCATCCCAAAATTATTTAGTGTTTTGAACACCCTTTCCTGTGCAGCCAGAGGTTTCTAATGATAATTGTTAAATAAACAGATCATTAGGTTAAGATTAAGACTGTCAATACAGGCTTAGTCTGCTAAATGAATAGTGTTTGATGGAATGGGACCCGTGCCTTTTGCAGTGGTTAGCAAATATTGAATTTGTAAGATTCCATCATTACCTTGTTTTTCATGTTACTGAGTAATAAAGTGAGGCCTAGGTGAATATATGGTTTACTACATTGATTTCAGACATTAGAGAAAATACAAAATAATAAAATAAACCTTCTTTAACGTGAAAGGAAGTGAGCTCAGTCACTCTGTGTCCTTTCAGTGTCCTTTGTAGAGATTTAGCTTTTCTAGGCCCTTTTAAAAGAATACAACTTTTAATACTATAAAGTATGTTCTTTAAAAATACTTTTGAAAAATAGAAATGAATTACAAACTTTTCCAAAATTTTGGCTGATTTCCTTAGGATTAATTCCCAAAAAAGAAAATATATAAGTCTAAATTGTGAATACTTCAAAGTACTTTTTATTGATTTTTAATTGCTGTATAGAAAGAACCTGAATATGTACTAAGTACTAAAATGTCTCTTCCTCCTGTAGAAGTACCTTGTCTTTTACGTTTAGTAATGGAAACAAATGTGATGAATTGCTAAAGGCCTTTTTCCATGATGGCACTCTATTCATAGAAGTTTATATGGCATTTCAAAAGCTCTAGTCTAAATAAATATTGACATGATAATTTTGGAATCAACTCTTCCCAAGAAGCAGTCATGTAGAAGAGAATATGGAATTTTTTCTTACCCTCCTGAGTATGGAAGTGATCCCCTAAAGAAGACATTCCTGGAATGCTAGACAAACTCAGTGTAAGGAACCACATTCTAATGTTTCTGGACTCACCACCTACGCAACGAGCTGACTGCTAGACTTACGTCAGGAGTGTTGTGTCTCTGGAAATGTCTAGAGAGAGGTTGGATGACCAATGCTTGGGAAGATTTTTAAAGGCACTCTAGTTCCAACTGGGTAATCCAACTAGACATAATGTAAAGCTGCTTCATGCTGTCCCCATGCTGTCAACCTCATATCCAGCATATGCAAGCAATTAAATAATTGGAGACTATTACATTTCCAAATAGATGGTAAACTACATTTTAATCAATTATTTCAACCTTCTGCTTCATTAATGCTCTTTTAATTAACTACTAAAAGTAACAGAACAGTAGTTTGGGAATTTTCTTTTGTTTTTGTTTTTGGTAGTTTGAGCTTTTCTGCCTCCTCCTTGGGCCTCTTCCCTACTTCATATTGGACATGCAAATGTCTCAAAAGAGACAGAAGGAGAAGAAGAAAACACCTACCTAAATTAAATAACGGATTAGGAATGGGATGCAAAGGCAAAATGATTTGAGAACTTGAGGTAGTATTATAGAGACAAGGCAAGGTATCTAAAACATTTTAGCAAAGCCGTGGCACACTTATTGAACTTGGAATTGAACTCTGCCATCCATCCTGTCCCTTCCCATACCAGCACACCAGTCCCCATTTCTGTTGACTTTTTCCCCTATTCTTCTCCCTTATAATTTGCCCAAGCTGGGAATGTGGCTGTCATATGACAACATGAACAATTCTCAAAGGAATGTTTAATATTTACTTTAATGATAAGAACTGGATTAGAAGAAAGAGGCAATTAAGAAATACTGTTCCCTTTGAACAAATTCAAGAAATATTTTGAGACAGAAAGGGGCTGAGGCATTTCTATGTATCCTTATGAGAAAAAATCAGTAGAAATCGAGTATGACAGATTTTGAATACGCCCCTCAGAATGTAGGAAGGTTTACGTGGATATTGCAGCGAATTGCAAATGGACTACATGTTCTGCGACTAAGTTGGGGGAAATAGGTCAATCCATTAGCTATTACAATTACATGATGCAACAGGAAAAGCACAGCTATTGAATTTTAGCTGCTATAATCCCAGCTAGGACTCGACAACCCGCAGTTGTTCTACAGTTACAATAATCTTTCAGGTGGACTTCATAAGTGAACTGAAGAAATTCTTTTGAAAATAACTTTTAAAAGGGAGAACATTTCCCCCGCACACATTTTCTAGTCGGCTTGGCTGTCCCCTCTGGGCTCAGTAAAAGAAACTCATGCAGTGCAAGTATGTTTAGCAATTGGGCCTGTTCCCAGGTTGTGAGACGTTTAGCAAAAATCCAGAGTTATTATTAGATCTAAATGGAGGCTTTTGTCAAAGGCCTCTTGAATTGTTAGGAAATCAGAGTGCAAATTGATAATGACACACAACACATCTCTGCCCTGGCAGCTCCCCGAAGGCCGCTGAGCTACCCCAGAAAGAACTTCCATAGCCTCACGCCAACAGCACGTTGCCCAATACTTGTCCTTCTCCTAAGTCAGCCTGACAACTGCATTCTTCTCTTTTTTATAGGAGGCAAAACGAGATGGATTAAAGAGGATGTTTGAACTGAGACTATTAATTTCCTTGCAGTGTGTTTTCAAGTCAGATTCCTTTAGAAGAGTCTTTTGTGGTTTCATAAAATTACAACTTTGGCTATTCGGCTGCCTTTTCCAAAGCGCAAATTTGGCTTCTAAAGAAAATGTACTGCATATGAAGAAAGGAAAGGAATGAGTCTGTGGTTATCTTAAATATACTCATTTTATATAATAGCTCCTTTATGCAAAGAAACAATTACAGTATTAACTACTTATTAATTTAAAAATCATAAAACATAGTCTTCCTAAAACTTATACGTTTTGTTTGATATATTTTAATTAATAAAAAAGGTTTTTCCTTAGCAACATTTAAATGCTTAAATATGCTTTTTTGCTGTCAGGTTTAAAAACATAAACTTCCCTTATTTTTCTAAGGCTATTACAATATTTTTAATGTTTCAGAGATTAGGTGAGAGACCACTTCCTGAGTGAAGTGCATGTGTGTGATATCTTCAGGGAAATTGGAGAACGGATTGCTCCACCTCCTTGTCTTAATAATCTTGGCTCCATTAACTTCCTGTGGATGTGCCCTATGGTGATGCACATGGGAACAGGGCTCACTAAATGGCAAAGTAATTTCAGATTCTTTGTTGTTCCCACTTCTGTGGTCCAAGCACTAACGCAGTACCTCCCACAAGGCAGGAAGTCTATTTTATGTAATGAATCATTAAACATAATCCCTGGAAAAGGAGGGATCCTTACTTTTCACTGCTCTGCAGGTTTGACAAGCTTCTAGTTAGTTTGAACTGATAGAAAACTGAATCCAATTTACTTGCCAATGAAGAAAGACAACTTGGAAATGTGGAGTCACATCAGATGTTTGGGGATGAACTTCGGGCACATAAGGACACAGTGAGATTTTAAAGGGTGCTTACTAGCAGTCCACAAACCTCAGCTCTAGTCCCAGTGCTATCTATGGTTGATCCACCACTTTCCTCCACTGGGTTTTTCTGCTCTTACTGAGATCAATGGTTCTCAAACATCACTGTGCATCAGAACCACCACTGGAGATTTTTTAAACGCCTATGCCTTGGTCCCACCTTAGACTAATTAATTAAGAATATCCAATGGGTGTGGCCCATCAGTGTATTTAATTTTAATTTTATGTTGTTTTAAGTTCCAGGGTACATGAGGGGGATGTGGAAGTTTGCTACATAGGTCAATGTGTGCCATGATGGTTTGTTGCACCTATCAACCCATCATCTAGGTATTAAGCCCGGCATACATAAGCTAATTTTTCTGATACTGTCCTCCCACGCTGCCTTCCACTCATAGACCCCGTGTGTGTTGTCCCCTCCCTGTGTCCATGTGTTCTCATTGTTCAGCTTCCTTTTATAAGTGAGCACATGTGGTGTTTGGTTTTCTGTTCCTGCGTTAGTTTGCTGAGGACGATGTCTTCCAGCTTCATCCATGTCCCTGCAAAGGACATAATCTCTTTCCTTCTTATGACTGCATAGCATTCTATGGTGTGTATGTACCACATTTTCTGTATCTACTGTATCACTGATGGGCATTTGAATGGGTTGATTCCATGTCTTTGCTATTGCGAATAGTCCAGATGTGCATTTTTAAAAAGTTCTCCAGGTGATTCCAAAGTGAAGTTGGAAATAAACCTGAAGTTTATCCTCAAACATTTGATGTGACTCCAGATATCCAAGTTGTTTTTCTTCATTGGTAACTAAATTGGATTCCGTTTTCTAGCAGTTCAAACTAATTAAAAGGTTTGGCTCACACACAGAATTGTCTTTACCTGGTGTGCTACCAACTTAGGGCCATACCAAACTGCTCCAGACTTTAATGTGATATGATTGACCTGGGGTCTTGTAAAAATGCAGCTTCTGACTCATTAGGTCTGTTCTTTCTGCCATGATACTGAGTAACAGACCTGTGTGGCTATAGCCACTCAAGGCGGATGTCCTACCTCAGCTTGGCACTAAATCTCTCCTTGTGTCTTAAAGACAGGTTGGTACATGAGAGCAAGACTCCAAGAATAAAGCAGCATCGGAGGGCCATGTCCGGAATGGTGATGGACGGGAAAGAAGGGCACCCCCTCACTTGATTTCTGTGCTCCTTATATTTTTGATGTTTATCGAAGCTGACATTGCTTCCCAAAGTCCAAGGAAGGAAAGACAAAACAGATCATTTTCATCTGCCTCTTGTTCCCTTAGCTATTTCCCAGGCTGACTGAGAACAATTTGCATCCTGTCCAGGCCTCATAATTTCTGGTTGTTAAAGAAAGACACATGGGTATTGCCAAAGCGTCGGGAGACCTTTACTCAGTGTAGTGTGACTTGAAGGATGTGGGAAATGTGGGAGGGTGGATTACTTTGATTTCTGTCCTGTGGTCTACACTGGAAGTTTTCTATGTAAGGGCGAGAGACATTGAGCTTGCATTCTCTTTCAATTTAATTTTGGATTCACAGTATGTATATGTATTAAATGCAGTGAATATGAGGTGTCCTCTGTGTGTCAGATTCTTTGTTAGATGCTGGGGACAGTGACTTTAAGGAGTCACAGATTTTGTCTTCCAAGGGCTCCTAATTGTGCGGAGGGAAAGCCACACAGCTAAGTGTTATCCTGAAGAATAAGGTGCAATAAGAACACAGGAAAAAAAAAGGCAATTGACTCTTTTGCTTATATGGTAAAAAAGGTAACAGGGGCAGTATGTCAGGGGAACTTTAAAAAATAAAAGAATTCCTCAAAATAGAAACAGGAGAAAAGCTTTGTAAGTAGGAATACACCATGCCTCAAGTCAAGGAAGCAAAACACTGTTTTAAGCTTTATTATAGCACTAGAATTAAACTTAGTCATATCTAATCTTAAATATAAACATTCTTCTTACTCATATAGATTTGCTAATCTTTAGGGCACCACCTAATCAATATTCACCAATCATCTGAGTGATGACATGGTGTTCCAGAAAGGCCAAGGTAAGATTGGAAAAGAAAATTCACCCCTAAAACATGAAGGTAGGTAAAGTTTAGCTCAACTTGAATCAAATGTAGCAAAGACTAGGAAGACAGTGCCTGTAATACAGGTGAGGTTTATTTTGTGACTTACTTGAGGCTGGGCATGAGGTTTGGCTCACATACAGAATTATCTTCCCCTGGGAGTACTACCAGTTTAGGACCATATCAAACAAATGCCCGGCGGGGTTCTTGTGGGCTGTGTGGGCAATGGAAACATGGGGTTATAAAGTCTAAGAGAAGACATTTGCCAGCCTCCACCTAGAGTCAAAGTTGATACAGTTCAGTGTCCTTCTATGCTCCCTTAGAGTTTGTTGGTTTTTTTCTTCAATTTTATCCATCCCTTGAGGACATTGCTCTTTTGGAGTCTTGACTTTATATAGAAGACCATGGTGGTTTAACCTTTACTCATAGGGTATTAACTGATATACCAGGGCAGCAGTTGTCTCCAGTGGTTTGTTTCTGTTTCTCATTATTTTTGGCCTCTTGCTATATCCTTTATTATTCTGAGACGCACTCACGTACACACACCCACACACGCACATGCACTCTTTCAAAATATTCTATATATTCTTTCAAAAGAGTTCATTCAGCCTTCTAGTCAATTTCTTAGTTTCTGTTATTGCCTAACAAAGGACCCCCAAAACTTGGTAGCTTAAATTAACAGCAATAGTGGATTATGGAGATGATCTTGGCTGGTACAAGTGACTTTTACAGATTTGTAAATGTCTAGATTATTATATTGACAAAAATAAGATTTAAACAATTTAGTATGAACAGAGGCATGATGGATGTTCATCAGTGAATTGCACTTGTGCTTAAGGAGAACTTAATGGTTCCTGAATCCCTCCTGGCTCACTGCTGATCAGTGAGCCCACCTGGTGCACAGACGGGAAGTGGAGGAAAACATAGGGTTTCGTCAAAAATAGAGAAGTGTTTAAGGCAGAGAGCAAAATGCGGGCCTTGGCTTCATTAGGATAAGTAATTTGGCAACCAAGTGTGTAATGAATTCAAAATCTGGAGATAATTTTGGAGGGGGGTGGCAGGTTCCAAACTGAAACAGAACTGGATTGTGGAGAGTGCGTGAAGGAAGTAAAACAGGTCAGCATTCAGTGCTAGTTGGAAACAAGTTTGAGTTTTGCCTTAGCAAATAGCCAGCTCCATGATCTCAAATAAATCATGTTTTTAAAAAGATTTTCAAAGATGAAGGGCAGAAGTTAAAAACAAAGAAAAAAAAGAAAAAGAAAGAAAGTCACAATTAGACACACCCTTATGAAATTTTCAACACTGGAATAAAAGAAGATTTTAAAAGCATCATAGGAATGAAAAGGAACAGGCACTGGATTTCTCATTAGCAATACAAGATGCAGAAACACAGCAGAGGGCCAGGTGCGGTGGCTCATGCCTGTAAGCCCAGCACTTTGGGAAGGTGAGGTGGGAGCAACTCACTTGAGTTCAGGAGTTCAAGACCAGCCTGGCCAACAGGGTGAAACCCCAACTCTACTAAAAATACAAAAAAAAAAAAAAAAATAGCCGGCATGGTGGTGCATGCCTGTAGTCCCAGCTGCTCTTCAGGCTGAGGCAGGAAAATCGCTTGAACCCAGGAGGCAGAGGTTGCAGTGAGCTGAGATCGCACCACTGCATTCCAGCCTGGGCAACAGAACAAGACTCCATCTCAAACACACACACACACACACACACACACACACACACACACACACACAATAGAGCAATGCTTTAATACATTCAGAGGATAGTTTTTCAACAGAGAACACTATAGCTCAAAAGTGGTGGAAAGTTTTGACTTCCTACCCACCAACTATTTCTTCTCTGCCTATTTGTAAGCAAATTTCCAGTTTTAAAGGCATTTCTTGAGCAAAAATATGCTAAGGAGGGAGCCTTCCACAGTCCTGGAGGATGAATCATTATTAGTCTAAATCAATCATGACAAAATCTCTTCTCTTTGATATTGATTATTTGAAGCATGGGATTATAATACCATTCTAACCAAGACGTCTTCAGGGGCTTCTGGAAAACATTTCTGTTTTCCTGATAAAGAAGATAGAGCTCTTCAGGAAGATCTTTTTTCCCCTTACAGCTCTTTGCCCTGCCTCAAACTCAGTTCTTTGAGGATATTATGTTTGGATCTGTGTCATCCAACTTGTGACCAGGAGGTCATAAGCCAACACACTGTGGATGGCTAAGTAGAATAATGGAAAGAGCCTGGGTCATTGATAACATTGTTTAGCTACTGAACCTAGCCTGGTACCACCTACCTCCAGATTTCCTGTTATTTGAGATAATTAAGAATCTCTATTACCTAAGCCATTTTGGGGTATAGAATGCATCATAAATGATACATGAACCAAATTATGTATCAGGCATAAAAATATTTTTCTTTTCAGGTAGGGAAGAGGTCAACCATTTTTTTTTTAATTCATTTCTTTGTAGGGCTTTACCTGGGGATTATTTCAGTAAAGTGAAGGAGAGCAACAGCAACCAGGAAAGCAAACAGAATCTGCCCAGAAGAAACCTAAGGGGCTGTGCTCGGATGATCGCATATAGCCTGAAAGCAACAAACCAGTTGGGAAAAGAGGAGAAAGGATGTGAAGTGCATATCAGGGAGAAAGGTAGAGAGGGAGGTTTTCAGGAAAAAAAAAAATTGGTGGACGTAGAGGATAGAAAGTATGATCGAGAGTTTGGATGACAGTAAACATATACTAATATGTTATGGGGAAATAATGCTGGAAGAAAAAAGGCAAGTAGAAACCCTGCATGTGTGAGTAATGAGTGGCAGGAAGGTAGGGAGTAAATGAGAAAGGCCTGGCACAAACATGAAATAGATTATATGGTTGCATGCTAAGTAAGGTAAATTAAAGAAAGAAAAACCACTTAATCTTACCAAGTAGGAATAGTCACTTTTGGGGATTCTGTAAGTCTTGAAATTGGATCTATCTATGCTTAACAATGAATAATATTTATATAATTTTAAAAATTAAATATAAGTAAATCTAGTATAATCATGTGTCAATGTGTAGAGTAAATATCTTTGGACAAAAACCAGAAGTTTTGGTTGTGGTTATATGACTATATATAAAAATCAGCACTAATGGAAAAGCATAGCTGATATAAAGAAGGAATTTACGGTTGGATGAGAAAATTCAACAAAGTAAAGGGACCGGTATATACTTAACTCACACTCTGGTAATAATAATTAAAGATTGATCAGAACTTGTGAAATAAATAAATGTTTAAATATAAAATAAAATAAACAGAAAAAATGTATAAATATAAAAATCATACACGTAATCAAAAATAATCATGTTATTAAATATTTTGAGATTTGATGAGGAAGAAAAGTGTAAATGAGTGAAATCCATCTTCCACATGAAGATATTTTACATAATCTCCTTGTCTTCCTATTTGCCTGCAAATCCCACCTCAGACTGTCACCTGCTCTATGAAACATTTCCAGCCACCTGATATTCTCATCAGGTTACAGTACATAATAACTGCATGCTCCTAAGGACAATTCTTTTTTTTTTTGAGACGGAGTCTTGCTCTGTTGCCCAGGCTGCAGTGCAGTGGCAGGATCTCAGCTCACTGCAAGCTCCGCCTTCCGGGTTCACCCCATTCTCCTGCCTCAGCCTCCCGAATAGCTGGGACTACAGGCGCCCGCCACCTCGCCCGGCTAATTTTTTGTATTTTTGGTAGAGACAGGGTTTCACCGTGTTAACCAGGATGGTCTCGATCTCCTGACCTCACGATCTACCTCGACCGCCTCCGCCTCCCAAAGTACTGGGATTACAGGTGTAATCTATCCAGCCAGCAATACATTTTGGGGGTTGTATGAGGCTGTTCTTACATTGCTATAAGGAAATACTTGAGACTGGTTAATGTATAAAGAAAATAGATTTGATTGGCTCACGATTCTTCAGGCTTTACTAGAAGCATGGTGGAGCATCTGCTTGGCTTCGGAGGTGGCCTCAGGAAGCTTTCAATCATGGCAGAAAGTAAAGGGGGAGCTACCCCTTCGCATGGTGAAAACAGAGGCAAGCGAGAGACAGGAAGTGGAGGAGGTGTGCCCTTTTAAAATGAGCAGATCTCTGGAGAACTCACACAGGAAGACAGCACCAACTCATGAGCGATCTGCCCCCATGATCCAAACACCTCCCACTGTGCCCCACCTCCAGCTTTGAGGATTACAATTCAGCATGAGATTTGGGCAGGGACAAATATCCAAACTATATCAAGGGTCTTGAGGGTTTATTCTGTCCTAGGCTCTGTTTTAAATTCTAAATAGACACTGTAAAAAAAGCATGCCATACCTGAGTGCTCTTCACGTGAATCTCTTTTTTAAGAGAGAGAAAGAATTAAAGATCTGTTTACAAAATTAAGTAAGAAATTACGTCGGTGATAAGTACTATGAAAAGACATATCGCAGAAGTAGACTTGGTTTGGGGAATCTAGGAAGGCTTGCTTGAGGTGGGAGTCGGGGTGTATGAGTTGCTGTCTGAAGTATGATAGACAGTACCTTGGCCAAGCAGGGCAGTGTGGAGCGAAGGGCATGGTATGAGAAGCCTAATGCCAGGCAGGAAGGAGTATGCCCTGCTGAAGAGAAACTCTGCAGGCTCCATGGCGTTGCAATGCGGGCAGTGAGGAGACAAGAAGCTGAAGAGGACCCTGGAGCAGGAAGGAGGAGAAAGGTGACCCTGGTGCAGAGACAGGAACTGCAGCTTACAGGTCCTTGCAGTCATAGTATGGAGTTTGTCTTCCTTAGAAGAGAACAGAGCAGCCACTCCCAGAGCAAACCTCAATGAGATTTGTTTGTGAATAGATCAGGGGTGAAGGAACTGCAGCCTGTGGGCCAAGTCCAGCCTCCTACCTGCTTTTATAAATACCCTTTTACTAGAACACAGCCACACTCCTTTGTTTGCTTATTATCTATGGCTACTTTCATACTATCATGGCAGAGTAGTTGCACCAGAGATCGTATGGGCTGCAAAGCCTAAAATACGTATTATTTTGCCATTTACAAAAAAAAAAAAAATAGTTGTTGGACCCTGGAATAGATCAATCTACAAACGATGCAGAGAACGGTTCCTGCTTTTGTGCTTGCACGTTGTGTACTAAGATCATTCGTATCCTTATTTCTCTCTCCCATTATTAGACTGTGAGCTCCTTTAGGACAGGGACAGAGCGTATTCAGTTCATTTGGGTTTTTCTAACTCCTAATACAGTATTGCCACAATGATCCATGGGTTTATGAAGTCCAGTTTGCTCATTCTGCTGGTGAATTATCTAGTCCCACTGCCAATTTAACTGATTTGGAAATTTAAACCAAAGAAGGTTGAGAGACCCTCTTTAAAGCCCCAGCAACTGAGTTTCGACATTGGGTCTCAAACCTAGGTCTCTTGACTCTTAATCTTGCTGTCTTTGTTCTTACTGTAATTCAGCTGTTTAAATTAGTTTAAAAATAAGCAATAATGTGAACATCAGTAGAACCAAGAGAGTGGAGATATGTAACTACTTATAGAGTCATTCTTTTACAGGCATGATGACTCATTTATGTGGAAAATGTGCCCAGGAGCTCTGTCTAAATCTGTGTTCTAGTCATCTCTATAGAACAGAAGTTTGTGCATTATCTTAGGAAGCCAGCCTCAATGAATCTCCCTAGAAAGCTTTGGAGATTCTGCGAGGAGTCCTCCATGGAGGTCAGAGATACAGAAAGCTTCATATTGCTATTCCATACGCCTGTTCACCCTTCCTATTAGGAGGCTGGAAATATAATTAGAAGACAAGCACCACAGATGCTGCAGTTTACAATATCCAGAAGAAACTGCCGAAATGGGTAAGACATGAAAGGATAATTTTGCTTATACAAAATAGCAGACTGCAAACTAAAACCAAGAAAAACAAACAGGCAGATGGGAAGAGTGGAGAAGGCACTGGCACAGCTGTGAGCAGGATTTAGACACCCAGATGCAACATAATTTGGGGGGAGGGGTGGGAGAGGAAGAGCATCTGAAAGAAAATTAGAATCACAAAAGATGCTGAAGAATAATGAGTTTCTCATCTCTCCACCTGCAGGTTAAACTTTTTCACCACCTCCTGATACCGTGGTTGCTGAAAGTCATTTCCTGGGGGATGGAAGAAGAGGACTCTAGGACAGAAAAAGATCAATAGACGTCATTCCTAGCAAAGAAGGCAGCAGCAGTAAAATCAACAGCTATGATTGCAATGGAAGAAGAAAGACATAACTGTTACCCAGAAGAGGGTGGATAGTAGTGTTTAGTTTTATTATTAGCAGCACTATTTACATAGCAGCACATGTGCATGCCTGCCTGTCCAGATAGAGCTATGGACTTGGGGTGGGGCAAGAGAGGGTCATTGCTTACGGAGTTTCTACTAGGCGGTAGCCACTATGATGGGAACTACACATATCATCTTCATTAATATCCCCTTTCCCACAACAGCCACAAATTTTTAAAAAATCAATGATGTATTGTTTTTCCTGTTTTGGGAGGATTAAGAAACTAAAGGACCAAGGGGTAGGAGCCAGAATTTAAATTTAGATCTTTATGATGCCCTAGAGGGTATTCTTCAACCACTTAAGTACAAACACAAAACAAAGTCATCAGAAAAATAACATTTCTGTTATGTAAAATCAAACGTAACACCAAAAGGGAGCAGCAATATGTTCTTTAGCAAATTGTGACTCAGAAAAGAAGCTTCTGTCGGCCAAGGGAGATTCAGCAACTGGGTGCTTAGTTCTGCCATGCCACAAAAGCACCTCTTCATTTCTCTAAAAGTACTTAAAAAAAAATTTTTATGCATTTTTATGCAGTTTTACTCTCACTATGTTGTGAGCCCCTGCAGGACAGAAATTGGACATTACTCATCCATTTATGCCCAGGACCCAGTAAAAAGCCTAGCCCTGCATAGAGTTACTGCATGGTTGGACTCTAGGAGTCCCCACTTACACTGGTGTTAATGTGAGTGATGGAGGCAGTGCTGTACTCCATAGGATGCCCACAGAGAGCAGGTGTTCCCTAAATGATGACAGAGGGATGGGCTTGTTTCAACCAGCCAGGTTCTAAGAAGTTTCCAGTGAAAATGAACTGCCCCTTCCCCTACATTTTCAGGGCATTCTATTTAGTATGCACCTTCCCCCCCTCCCCCCCACCACCACATTCTCATCACAGTTCTGTGTGTCAGGATGATGTTTATCCCTAAAGCTATTTATGGGCATGACTGGATTTTATCTTAGCTTCCTTGAAGTGGCCTGGTCAAGTGACATGAGTCTATATTTTAAACAAAATAATGTGCTTCTTTCTAAAACAAGATTTTTTAATCTATAAAGTATAGCTCATAAACCCCTTTCACACATAATCTATGTTAAGTAATATCTTTTTCTTTATTATCTATTTCATTCTTCCCTCCTGGTGGGCACACCATGAGGGAGTTCTTTGAATGGGTCTGTCAACTGTTTCCCAGTGGCAATAGGGCCACTCTGCCTGTTACTGCAAAGAAATGAGGCAGAGTTCCCATATCTTGGAGGATATATCTCTTCATGGGAAGAGAAAAAAAATCATAGCTCTGCATTCCACCTCATGGGCTGTTTGCACCAGCTATTTTGGGGAAAGGGAAAGCCAGTCTCACAACACTTTCCCCAGAGAAAAGATGCCAATCTCAACGTTAACCATTAGGAAGCATCATTAAAGCAGATGAGAAATGGGCTGCGGACATTTTTATGAGCCCAAAATACTCTGCTTGGAGGTTTTATGGAGACCACAGGAAGCCAGAGAGACAATGACATCCATACCCTTTTTTTGGAGTCTGCTGAGCTGAGGAACAATCTTTGTACTCCATAGAGTGTGTTTTTGCAAGTGTAAATTACCATTAGGGGCCATGTCAAAGTAAGCCTTTTTCAGAGACTTGTGCACCTGTTGGACATAGAACGCTCTAGGCCAAGTAGTTGTGGGCTCACTGTCCATATCCATCCAGAACTGCAAAGAAAATGCTTCCTTTTGATGCCAGGACACTCTTGGAACTAGTCTCTAGAGAAGGTTATTCCACTTAAGTCTCCAAAGTTGCAACATTACACCAGTCATCTCTATATATTGGTTTTCTTATTTTTTCATATGATAAAATGAAGCTCAGAAAGGTTGAGAAACTTGCACATACACACAACTGGTAAGTAAAGGATTCAGAATTTGACTCTGAATGTCCTTCCTTATGGCACCACTTCTTTATCCCAGCCCGAAGATGTAGACTTAAGGCAGGGACAGGAAAGAGGGTGTGCATACAGAAGTGGCCCCAAATGAGGTCTCTTGGGTCTTTATTTACAGCAATCCCAGCAGAGATATTTTTTCTCTGTAAATCAGGAATTGTGTTTTTAAGGCATTAAACCACACAGTGAAAATAGGTGACAGGTGAGCAAAGTCCTGGCAGGTTGCTTTCTGCCTCCGGTAATGCAGTTGTGTGTTTTCCCAGGAACCCTAGAAGAGGAATGGGGAAGATGGTCCAGAACAGTCCTGAGTTGTAGCACTTTCCTGTTTATACTGACATCTCGTGGTAGTGCTGTGTGACTGCAGTCTGCATTGTCTTGGGAGTCAAGCATTCAATATTTACCAATATTCATTTTACTCATTCCTGAATTAAATGAACCAGAAGTTACTAAGCACTCGGTATTTGCCAGGCACTGTGCTAGACACTAGAGAATACTATGACATGCTTACAGAATGATCCTGAGAAAGACCAAATTGGAAACTCTTAAAGGAGCTCAATGGTTATCAAAGCATTAAGAACAACAACTAAGTGAATGTAGGTGATAGAGTTGGCCAGGTACTTAGTAATGGTGGCACTATGTCTTCTGCAGTTATTATCCCATCGAATCTTCATAATGATCCTCACTGGTGAGTATTCTCATTCAGATTTCATATGGAAGGAAACTAAAACTATAAGAGGTTATTTAAATCACCCTAGTTTAAAAACCTCCTAAGCAGTGAAGTTAGGATTTGAACTCTGATTTTTCAGATCTCAAAGCCAGAACTATTCTTCTCTGTGAACAAACAGTAAGAAGAGATTAATTCCCATGGTCATGTGTCATTTGAAAAAGACTTAAGTTTATTTGCATGAGATTTAGCCCATGACAATCATAGGGTATCAGACTTCCCAGTTGTCTACTAGTTAAATGAAACTAGTTCTGTTTAATTTAATTTAACTTACCAACCAAAACCCTACTGTTAACATCATTGTGCATATGTTTTGGTTGGTTTTCTTCTATAAACACATAAATACATGAATATATAAATGAAAAAGGGAATCATACTCTATATGCTGTTTGTAACTTGCTTATTTTGTCTAATTTTTTAGCTTCCTATTGCTAAACACCAACTTATCACAAATTTAGCTGAAAACAACTCCCATTTATCTCATAGTTCTGCAGGTCAGATGTCCAGGCAGGCTCGATTGGATTCTCTGCTTAGGATCTTACAAGGACAAAGTCAAGATAATGTGCCCAGCTGGGCTCTTATCTGGAGGCCCCGGGGAAGAATCTGCTTTCAAGCTCATTCTGGTCGTGGGCAGACTTGAATTTTTTGTCACTGCAAAACTGAGGACCTTTTTTATTCTTGCTGGGTGTTGGCCATGGACCAATTTTTCTCCTAGACACTCCTCTCAGGTCCTTGACGGTGACCCTCTATCTCAGCAATGGACAGTCTCCTCCACATCAAATGTCTTGCACACTTCTAATCTCTCTAACCTTCTACTATTACCTGGGAAAATTCCTATTTTCAAAGGGCTCCTGCCATTAGGTTAGGTCTACCAGGATGACCTCCCCTATCTTAAGATCAACTGATAAGTAACCATAGTTACATCTGCAAAATCCCTTTGGCCGTGTAATGTGGCATATCATGGGAATGCCACTGGGGCAAAAGTCATGGGGCATTTTAGAATTCTGGCTACCCCGTTTAACAAACATATTTTCAAAATATATTTATTGACAGTCTACTTTGTGTTCGAGTCTAGGCTCTAGAGCTATGATAGTGAACAGAATACATAAAAACTCTGCATTCATGTAGCTGACATCTAGTGTCCTGGAAAGAGATTTTCTATACTGAGGAATATGCCTATATAACTTTTCATTTTTTATAGATGTGTTATTCTACTGTGTAAATATATCATAATTTAAATAAGTATGTCCAGCTATTGAATAATTTAGATTCTTTTCAATTTTTGCATTTGTAAACAGCATGGCAATGGATATTCTTTTGCACTATTTTCAGATAGATGCCTGGAAATGGAATTTATAGGTCAAAGTGTACTACTTTGACACATGATATTAAACTGTTTCCTAGAAAGCCTTGACAAGCAGTATTCCTGCCACATTGTTATTTTTTTGTCTTTGCAAATATTTCTAGTGAGATTGAATTTTTTGCTTATATATTTTATATATATATACGTATATGGTATATTTATAATCATTTTTATGCTTTTCCTAGTCACATTTTTTGATGATTTTTTTTCACCAGGATTTGTTTTTCTTTTTTATATCATTTTACTACAGTTTTTTAAAGTATTAACTTTGCTGTTATGTATTACTACAGATTTTATGCCAGTTCATTGTCTTTCAATTACGTTTATGGCGTCTTTTGATATAACATTTTTGTAATTCAAATTATCCATATTTTCTTCTAATAGTTGGTAAATAACTGGATTCATAGTTGGTAAAGCTTTTTCATTCCTTCATATAAGAATGCAGATATATATTTGTATACACACATATATATTTTAAATTTTTGTTTTAGTATAGTAATATTTAACTCGGTAATGAATTAGGGACTACACATTATTTTTCAGAAGTGTAACCAGGTGCTCTGCCATTACCTCATGAATAAACCAAACATATCAACATGCCCTCAATGTTTATAAATACTTTTTTCTCTTTCTTAACTTTCTATATGTTTTCACTGCTTTGGTTCCCTTGGATGATCCCACAGGAATTTTATTGTTATAACTTTAGGATGTTGTAATATGATAAACGCAGTCTTTCTCCATTACTCTTAAAAATACCCTGTTCAATCTCACACTTTATCCTTCCAAATGTGTCATAAAAATAATTTTAATTCAAATCCAGATTTGTTAGTGTTCAATCTGAACATAAGAACAATATGGAAAGGCAATATCAGTTTTGGAAGCCTATGAATTAATTTCATATGTCCCTAAGTCCTTCTCCTAGCCCATCCATGTTCCAGTTCATGATTACCTGAGAGTATCTGTGATACCTCACTCTCTCTTTCACTTCCTAATCAACCCCCTCCAATCACTCACCTACACAAGTTGATGACACCCACCATTCTTAAATATGTCAACTGTCTTCTTCCAGACCGCTACTGGCCTAGTCCTGAGTGTCATCTTCTTTTTGCCTAATCTGTTTAGTAACCTGTGTATCAGCTTGCTGGCTTCAGGCACGTCCAGGTCATTCTCCACAGGCACGGTCACAATGGCTGTCTAAAGGCTCACTGGTCATGCCTCTGCCATGCATTTGACCTCTTTCCAACTGTCCTCATCGCTGATCACGGGAAGTAAAAGCTCTTTAGTCTAAACACTCTTCACATGTTGGTCCTTAACTGTCTTTCCAAATTCACCTCCCTTCAGACTCTATTTTACAATTTAATTCCATTTGCCTATACCTCTGTCCCCATACAGGCTATTTTGCACCTCACCTTAACATATTTCTAGATGGTTTCCCTTCACTGATATGTTCTTCCTCAATGCTCTGGTTTCCCTTGCTGAGGCGCTAACACCTGCATCTCTTTGAAGACTGCTGACTTTGTCTCCTTTGAGAAGTATACTGTGATACTCTCCAGTTCCTCATGTCCAGCCCCAATTTCCCAAACATATGATGAGCAAGTTAATGATTTTTCTCTGTAGTCTTACATTGGGATCATCACAGCTCCATAGAATTCATCACTTCCTGTTTAGGTGCTTGTTTTTGATATGTATAAGTTACATGACATCTCAAGTCATATCTCCGTGATGTAAAAGTTTATAGCTCCTATCAGCTATGGAAGAACCTAATAAACCTATTTACACATTTTACTACTACAATCTACTCTTTAACAGCAGTTTAAGTTTCGGTAACACTCCCACCGAAATTTCTCATCTTTATCCACCCTTTCCTCCAGTCTGACCTCTTCTCATTTTTCACCCTGTCTTGTGATCATGATCCTTCAAAACAATTGGATCTCCGCTTTAGAGGATAAATGATCCTTTGTTTTAGAATATCTGTCTTATTGTTTAAGCACGGATAACATGGATTTTGTAAAGCCTTCCTCTCTTATTGCTAATTTTAGAATCTCAAAACTAAAAGGAGCAGGAAATTTTATTTTTCCAGGCTAGAGAGTGTCTTTGTTACCAAGTTCACATTTATTAATACCTCCTGAAATCCAGTGACTGCAGTTCCTGGGAGACAAGAAGGAACTTTCGTTGAAAATGCTCTGCCTGGCTCTGTAGAACTCTCTGAAATGAACCTCACTTGTTATCCAGGCCACACTAGGTTGCTATGGAAACCAACATGTTAGATCAGCAAAAATTAAGACAAAGATTTGGAAGAAGTCACTGATGCTGCAACCTCTTTACCTTCTTTTCAGCATCTCTCTCATTCTCTTTCTACAGGCGTCTGTGTGTGTGTTTGTGTGTATGCATGTATATGTGTGTATCTCTGAATGAGAGCTGGATGTCAAAACCTGCATGTTCCTTTTTCACTGAACATATGTGCTTTTACACCATTCTCAGATTTGGGACAACCTGGACTGTCTTTGCTATTGTTGGGGCTTCTTCAAATAGGTGGTCCAGCTTATAGGGCACAAAAAGAGTTTTGCCTTTCCTGTTAACATCTAAATGGTCTCCAGAGAAGAAATGGTTATGTAAGGAGAAATAACCCACCATCAGTCCTGAGGACCAAGCCACATTTCACTGAAAAGAAAATAAAAACCTGCGGTCAGTGTTTTGCTAATGTCTCTGCTGTTAATCCAGGGCGGGAGTCCAGAGCCAGGGAAAACATTTCATTCAGACCTTGGAGGCTCTTGTAAAGGTCCCTGTTTCAGCTTGGTCAGGGAATTACCCACCCAGCGGCGCAGTGGGAAATGTTTCCGACATTCAGAATTCCAGCTGCGTGTTGCAGTGGCTTTGAGCTCTAGTTTGGAAGAACGTATGCTTGGCTTATGCTCATGTCGGCTTTTTCATTCACTAGGGTGCTGAGACGGCAGAGATCTAAGTTCCTGAATGTCCTCAGCTCTTTTATCTACCCTGGACCAGGAGAGAGATGCGGCAGCTCCTGGTTACTCAGGCATTTGGGGCAGTGTGTGGATGTGAGTGAAGCCTGGAGTTCAAACCCCTTAGGGAGGAAATAAATAGTTCTGAGCAGCGAATCTGTGACACATACTGTCCTAGGTGTTTCAAACAGATTGTCTGAAGCTCATTTCATTCTCACACCACACTTGCGTGCCACATAGTCTCCAAGTTTTGTAGGTATAGAAACGGAGGATCAAAGAGGCTAAGTAAAATGACCAAGATCATGTACCTATTAAGAGGCTGGTTTGAGATTTGACCTCAGGCCTGCTGGGTATTAAAGCCTATTTTGGGTTTTGTTCTCCCTACAATTGTTCCCATTATAATACACTGTTAGAGGGACGCACACACACACGCGCACACACACTGCCCTATAGTTGCACACTGCAGTTCTTGCCTAGCTATCTATATATACAAATGATTTCAGAGGCACCATCAGAGAAAGTGTTAATGACTCCACGAAGGGCTGTCTTTCCCACTGGGAGAATTGGTGCCTAATTTAGGATGAGTCATGGGAAGAACATTAACATTTGATTCCCTTTCTCCTTCTCTCCTTTCTTCCCTCCGTCCCTTATAATGATTCAAAAAATTTTTTTCGAATATTTATTCTGTTTCAGCCTCTGTACTTAGCATACAGCTAAAGAGATAATCTCCTAGTTTGGGGCTTATCTTTTCATTTTCCTTTTGGCAATTTATTTGTGGGCATGTGAGTGTGTGCTATGAATGTGTGAACTGTTCTTAATGTAGTAAAATTCATCAATCTGTATTCTTAACACCTTTTATCTTATTTTAAAGAGCTCCCTACCTCATACAACAATGCGCCTTACTGACTGTGTTTATAAAGTCTTTGAGTTTTGTCGCTCACATTTTAAGACTTGATTTCATGTAAAGTTGACTTTTGGATAGTGCAAAGTAGGGATTCAGTTTGTTTGTTTGTTTGTTTGTTTTCAATGAATTAAGCAAACTTATAGCCACACTTATTGAATAGTTCCCATCCTTCACTGACCTGTGAAACGATGTACAAAGTGTCTATTTTAAGAGCTGTTTAGATCACATCCAATGCTCATTTTTTCTCAATGTTCTTGATATTTATAAGACCAAATGTGAAATTGTGTATTTCCATTAGTATTTCTTTTCTGATACCTGAGTCCGTTGGTAGTGGATTCCAAATATGTTGTGTGAAATATATATTTGTTGTTGATTTCTAAACTATATTTTGATGGGAAATACTGGTAAATATGATACTGTTATTTTAAAACTTGTTGAGAATTACTTCGTGCTTTGCAAAATGACAAACTGATGCAAAACGTTCACATTTGCTTGAAAATTATGCCTGTTTTGCAATTGTTGGAGACCTATTTCAATAACTGACGGCTCTATACCTGTTCGAGTGACACCTAGTAGCATTTAAATTATGGTGTTGTGTAGAAAGCTTGTCACCAGTTCTCCTGGCCTTGCTTTCTCATTACAAGTAATTTGGCAAACTTATTTATGAGTTTGTTAATTAACAGCTAAAAATGTTCAGGATAAAAGGGTAGGTGACTACTATAGAACTACAATCAACCTATATACATATTGCAATTGTAAGGGCTTATGCAGCTTCTCGAAGTTAAATTTAAGTGCTATATATACATTGCTATCATCCTAAGTATATTTGCTTCTTCCAGTGTGCAACATAACATGCCAGCTGCACCATACTTGCTTTTTAACTTTATTGTAACTATAACACAAAGTAAACTGCACAAAACTAAATGCATTTTTACTTTATTTATTTTATTTTATTTTTTATTGAGACAGAATCTCACTCTGTTGCCCAGGCTGGAGTGCAGTGGCGAAGTCTTGGCTCACTGCAACCTCTGCCTCCTGGGTTCAAGTGATTCTCCTGCCTCAGCCTCCCAAGGAGCTGGGATTACAGGTGCCCCCTACCACGCCCAGCTAATTTTTGTTTTTGTACTTTTAGTAGAGATGGGATTTCATCATGTTGGCCAGGCTGGTCTCAAACTCCTGACCTTAGGTGATATGCCCTCCTTGGCCTCCCAAAGTGCTGGGATTACAGGCATGAGCCCCCATGCCCAGTCACATTTTTACTTTATTGCATTTATTTCTTTGCCTATAGCAAACATATCCATATAACCATCACTCAAAAATTATAAAAGATTACGTGGATCCCCAAAGTCTCCCACTTGCCTCCTTCCAGGCATTACTCCGCTCTAAAAGGAAACACTTGTGTGATCCTGATGATCATAGATTCATTTGCCTGCTCTTGAACTTATTATAAATGGAAATAAACAGTACTTTTACACAACATATTGTTTATAAGAGTAATAATTATTATTTATTACTAAAGTTCATTCTTTTATATATAGTGGTATTAACATATGTCAATTCATTAATCCATTGTAATATGACTGACGTTTGTGTCATTTCTAGTTTTGGGTGTTTATGAATGATGCTCCTATGCATTCTTGTGTAGTCTTTTGGTGCAGATAACCATAAACTATTGTTGATTGTCTACTGAGGAGTACAATAGCAGGTTATTGGATAGGAAAGAGTTCAGCATTAGTAGGTACTGCCAGATAGTTTCCCAGAGTGACTGAGCCAATTTACACTCTCAGGAGCATGAATGTAATTATATATCCCGACTACCAACAGGCATTGTCCTCCTACTTCTTCAGATTTTAGGCATTTGGGTGGATACGTGGCACTCTTTCATTTGGGATTTAATTTTCATTTTACTAATGACTAGTGATGTTGAAAACATTTTCACATACTTATTAGCCTTGGCGTATTTCCTTTTATTAATTGTCCATTAAAAATTCATTGAATTGTTCATTTAAAATTTTGCCTTTTTTTCTACTTGACTTCTAGATATTATTTCCATATCCAGAATATGAGTCCTTTGCTGATTACATGTTTTACAAATATATTTTTCCTTGTTGATTTCCCTTCTTAGTTTGTATATTGTGACTTTGATAAACCAAATTAGGTTTCAGTGAAGTCCAGTTTATAATCTTTTCTCTTCATGTTTCTACTGATTGTGGTCTCTTATAAAAAGTATTCCACTTACCCCAAAATCGATTCTCTATTATCATCTAGATACTTTATTGATTTTCTTTTCACATTGAGATGTACAATTCATTTGAAACGTATTTTTCTGTAGAAAGTAAAATACAAGATACAAGATTTATCTTATTTCATGTGGATATGCAATTGACTGAGCTCCTATCAGTGAAAAGAAAGTCTTTTCCTCCATCACCATTCAGTTGTTTCTTGGTTATAAATTGGTTATTGTAAACATGTTAGGCTGTTTCTGGGCTCTCCATTCTGTTTCATTGTTTTATTTGCCAGTTCTTATGCCAATACTACATTAATTATGAAAGTTTTATAAAATTGTTAGTATCTGTTATTATATCCAGTCTGATCTTTATGTTCAAGAATAACTGTATTCTTGACCTCTCATTTTCATACAAAATGTAGAGTAAGCTTGTCAATTTTCACAAAGTGTCTGCTGGGATTTTGTTTAGAATTATGTTCCATTTGTAGGCCAACAATAGGTGTTCAATATACTATTTTCAGTGATATAATATTCAAATTATATTTTCCATTCTTGGAGCCGACACATAGAAATTATTCTGTTATTGACCTTGTAGTCACCAAACTTGTTAAATTTAATTATTGCCCCTAATAAATTGTCTAATAATATGTTTTATTTTCATGTGCACATTCATGTGTCAGTGAATAATAAAAATATATTTCATTCCTATATTTATGTCTTTTGTATCTGAGGATTGCTGTGTAGACGTGACTAAGCTCCACTTTGATTTTGATGAGAACATCTTCTATTCCATCTTTCACAATCTCTTTACTAGATATGGAGATGTAAAATGGAGAATGAACTGTCCTTTAACAAAACCACAAAGGTAAAAGAGGCATGGTAAACTCAGGATTCTATTTAAAGTAATTTTTAATTATACCTGTTTGGTAGAATCATAACTCTAGACTCATAAACCATAATTCTATACAACTGCCATTTAAATCTAAAATGTAGCTAATGGAAGAAAGTACACTTTCAGTATATTAATATGCCAAAACAGTATATTAATATGGCAAAACACATCAATGGAACATTTGCTTTGGTCATTTTCTGAGAATTATTTAATAATATGTAGACATGTTTTTGATAGAATGATAAATATAAAATGAGTATGTGTGAATATATGCATACTAACTGATTGATAATTTATTAATTATGATAAGCAAAACGTGTAGAGAGGTAAATAAGAAATATTGAATTTTACTATGGTTATTTTAAGATTGGACATTTACAGGCGGTTTTTAATTTATATTTTTCTATTGTACCGTATTTTCTAAATGTTATTTCTAGTTTTGGTAGTATAGATTTAATAGGTGGTCTTTGAGGAATGTAGCTTGTCATGTTGTCTGCAGATACTCCTAATTTGCCTCACATTCTAGTGGATTTGTTTGTGTGTTTAACAACTTACTGTGTTAGGAGGCATTGGCATCTACGTCTACTTCATGATTTTAACTAAAATGATTGTAGTGATTCACTTTTAAATATGGAATCTGGTATTGGTTTAAGATAGGAATTTCCACAAAATCTGGATTAGAGGTTTTGATATCATTTCTGCTACTTTCCGTTTCCAAAAAATACTGTCAATTGAAATTGCATTTTATTCAGATCCCATACAATACAGAAAATCAGGCTGGGCGCGGTGGCTCACGCCTGTAATCCCAGCACTCTGGGAGGCCGAGGCGGGCGGATCACAAGGTCAGGAGATCGAGACCATCCTGGCTAACGCGGTGAAACCCCGTCTCTATAAAAATACAAAAAATTAGCCGGGCGCGGTGACGGGCGCCTGTAGTCCCAGCTAATGGGGAGGCTGAGGCAGGAGAATGGCGTGAACCCGGAGGCGGAGCTTGCAGTGAGCCGAGATCGTGCCACTGCACTCCAGCCTGGGCAACAGAGCAAGACTCCGTCTCAAAATAAAAAAAAAAAAAAAAATCAGGTTTTTTTCTTGTATAAACAATATAACCACATCATTGAAACAAAAACTGTAGTTAATTAAAGGTTAAAAACCCAGCACTTTGGGAGGCCGAGACGGGCGGATCACGAGGTCAGGAGATCGAGACCATCCTGGCTAACACAGTGAAACCCCGTCTCTACTAAAAATACAAAAACTAGCCGGGCGAGGTGGCGGGCGCCTGTAGTCCCAGCTACTCGGGAGGCTGAGGCGGGAGAATGGCGCAAACCCGGGAGGCGGAGCTTGCAGTGAGCTGAGATCGGGCCACTGCACTCCAGTCCGGGCGACAGAGCGAGACTCCGCCTCAAAAAAAAAAAAAAAAAAAAAAAAAAAAAAAAAAGGTTAAAAAAAGAAGAAACCAGTAAAACCAACACTCATAATCTCCCCAGAGATAACCAGTATCTCTAAAAACTTTTTCCTCTAAATACAATCAGTATATCCACATGTGTATTTGGTTACACAAAATAATTTTCACTAAACATTTGTAAGCAACTTTTCATGTCAATGAATATTTATCTACGTTGACTCTTTAAATGGTTATATTTATTTTCTTTCTTTCTTTTTTTTTTTTTTTTGGAAACAGAGTCTTGCTCTGTCGCCCAGGCTGGAGTGCAGTGGCACATCTCGGCTCACTGCAAGCTCCGCCTCCCGGGTTCACGCCATTCTCCTGCCTCAGCCTCCCCATTAGCTGGGACTACAGGTGCCCACCACCAAGCCCGGCTGATTTTTTTGTATTTTTAGTAGAGGCGCGGTTTCACCATGTTAGCCAGGATGGTCTTAATCTGCTGACCTCGGGATCCGCCCGCCTCGGCCTCCCAAAGTGCTGGGATTACAGATGTGAGTCACCGCGCCCGGCCATGGCTATTTCTTTGTATAGTTGTACCATGAAAATAAACAAATCTCAAAAAGCAGTGGAATAAGATTTTGTGATTCTAAGCAGAGGATAAGAAAAAGAAAATGCCTCCCTGTCTTCCCTGTAGAGTAGATGAGTATGATTTTCTGATCATTGTTTAGTCAAACTATGTCAAATAGGGTCAATGCAAAGGATGAGGGTGCATGGCATGGTGGACTTTGCCTCTGTTTTATTTTTCCCTGAGAGTTTCTTTTCAGCCTTGGCACTCTAGTTCAAACTTCTGCAATGTTGGCTTTTGGAGCTGATGACAGTGCTCGATTTGGGTCCACAGATTAGGTATGTAGGTGTGAATGCACATTTTTCTGAAGGTGCAGTTTATGCGTAATAAATATATAAGCATATATTTTTACAGAGAGACACATATATGAACATATAGACATGTAATTTTTGCTAAGGGAAAAATATTTCTGAGATTAGTAAAACATAGACTAATGCTTCTAGTTTCTAATCGAATGAATATTTCCATGGGAACTTTGAAAACAGTGATTAAGAAACTGTCATATAGGCATCGTTTTAATATAAAATATTCAGTTTAGAAAAATTTGTTGTTTTTAAAATACTAAAGTTGAGGCCAGGCGTGGTGTCTTATGCCTGCAATTTCAGCACTTTGGGAGGCCAAGGCAAGTGGACCACCTGAGGTCAAGAGTTCAAGACCAGCCTGGACAATGTGGTAAAGCCCTATCTCTACTAAAAATACAGAAATTAGCCAGTCATGGTGGTGTGTGCCTGTAATCCCAGATACTCGGGAGGCTGAGGCAGGAGAATCGCTTGAACCCGGGAGGTGGAGGTTGCAGTGAGCCGAGATCACACCACCGCACTCCAGCTTGGGTGACTGCATGAGATCCATTTCCAAGAAAGAAAGAAAGAAAGAGAGAGAGAGAGAGAGAGAGAGAGAGAGAGGGAGGGAGGGAGGGAGGGAGGGAGGAAGGAAGGAAGGAAGGAAGGAAGGAAGGAAGGAAGGAAGGAAGGAAGGAAGGAAGGAAGGAAGGAAGGAAGGAAATACCAAGGATGAATAGTTTAAAATGGTTTTTAACTGTGCATTTATTTTTTCATTTGTATTCTCCATTTAATGCCTTAGACATGTACTCGGGCTAAAAATGGTAATGATGTTGTATTAGTTTGTTCTCATGCTGTTAATAAAGACATACCTGAGACTGAGTAATTTATAAAGAAAAGAGGTTTAAATGACTCACAGTTTTGCATGGCTGGGGAGGCCTTGAGGAACTTGTAATCATGGTGAAATGGGAAGAAAACACATCCTTCTTCACATGGAGACAGGAGAGAGAATGAAAGTTGAGTTAAGGGAGAAGCCCTTTAAAAAACTATAAGATCTTGTGAGAATTAGAACAGTACAGGGGAAACATCTCATAATTCACTTATCTCTACCTGGTCCTGCCCTTGACACGTGAGGATTATTACAATTCAAGGCGAGATTTTGTGTGTGGACACAATCAAACCACATGGAATGTTGATGAGTCTTCACTCATTGCCAGCAATTATAGAGAATAAAAACAAATGGCATTGGCTCATTACAGGCATTGATATTATTTTCCCTTCCTGCTCAAAGAAAGGACAGTTTAGTTCCTTTTGTTTTTCTAATCCAGAGTGGCCTAGTATTCTGGATCCTAAGGAATGCAGTCCTTCATGCTTTTCTATGAATTTCTCTAGGATATTCATAGAACATCTCACTTTCCTATGGGGACCCATCTGGGTTATCACCTACACACATGCTATATTCTTATACCTCATGGCGGCAGCAGCAGTCATAGCAGCAGCAAATCTTTATTGAAAGCCAGATATGTTGGCTCTTGCCAGAACATTATATTCCTTTCTTCAGAAATAACTGTACAAGATTAGAGAAAAAGTCTTCTATATTATCTGATCAGTTAAAGCATTGTTTTGATGTTTTAATTAGGACAAGGAGTCCAATGGATACTAGAAGTAGAATGAAATACTCTAGTTTGGGGTTTATGCTATAGGTTAGGCATATCGTGTCGCATTAAAATTATACAATGACCCTGTAGGCAAGTGATCTTACAACCATTTTTATGGATTCAAAGACAGAGGCCCAGAGACATCATACACCTTGCCAATGTTTAGACAGTTTTATCCAGTAGTGTGCGGATTTTAAACCAAGTCTCTGAGACATGAAAGCCATGTTTTCTTCCAGTACGTTTTATGATCTCCAAAAGTTATAAGAGGCAATGATAGATAGTTCCAGAGGCCGCATTCATTGTGGGCATCAGTGATGTTTTTCGAGTTCACTGATCATGTGGTTTCAGTGTGAAGGGGGCATATCAATTACATATAAGTGTGGTTTGCACAAGGGTCAAGGTTATTAATAGCCTCATCAATAAAGTGAATGAATTTAATTTTACTTAATCCAATATGACTCAATTCAATTCAAGCTGAAATTACTTTTTGAGCACCAATTACATAGTCAATCATCTGCTGGGTCTCTGTGCTGAGGACAGAAAAAAGTAAAGGCCTGAATTTTGCCCTTCAGAATCTCATAGTCCAGCTGGTGATACAATTAACAATCATGCAACAATCCACACACAATTTCATGTTAACATATATCCACTGCAGTCATGTAAGCTGATGACAGCAGCAGATGTATGGAATTTGAATCAGACATGTCAGGCACTGCATATATGCTCTGACACTTCCTACCATAATAACTGGAGAATTTTCTCATGTATACAATAAGGATTAAAACATTTTTCAAGAGATTATTCTGAAGATCAAAATCAATGCTACTTTAGAAGTTCGTTTTGATTGCATCTGAGTCCTGAAGCTTGGGCTCTGTCGGAGACTTCAATTAAATTTGAGGATCTTCTTCTCTAGATAACTGATTTTTTTTTAACTTCTATTTTAGAATCAAGAGGTATTGCGCAGGTTTGTTACAAAGGTATAGTGTATGATGCTGAGGTTTGAAGTAGGGGTGATTGATTTAATCAAGACATTTAGTTAAAGGCTACGACTTCTTGAGAGAATAAAAGGAACCAAAACCTTGATTTCTGAGGTTGAAGAGCAGAAAGTGAGCACGTTGCACTGGATTTATCCTGTGTAACTCATAAGTGCTTGTAAAGGAACCGTCATACCTGGCGAAGTGGGTAGATGATTAGGGAAATACATTGTGATCCAGCTGTCTTGGTGACTGAAACTGAAGGAACTGTGCAACTTGGAGGTGAAGCAGTTTTAGTCCAGGACACTTCTGACTGCGTGTATCACAGGAAGAAAAAACGCTTTCTCCCTCATCTTGAGGAGCCTTAATGACGTGGATTATTTAGGGCTTGTGAGCTTCCTCTGTCAGCAGGAACAGGTGGCTCAGGAACTCCAGTGGCAGAAGTGGCAGGAAGAGAAACTCAGAAGTAGATACTCATGGTGAGACAGATTTGTATGTATTTTTACTGTATTATTATTATTGGTGTTACTTCCAATGGGCTTCAGACTCCACCATTAGCTGAGATTGCAGCAGCCTCATGCTGGCCACGCAGCAATACCACAGTCCATATGGGGTGTGTCACCTGGATGCCAGCTCTCCAGGCCAGAGAATCTAGAAAGCAGGTGACACTCTTGGGGTCACAGGTTGGGCTCTCTGAGACCCATGAAAGTGTTGGGGTGAGGAACTCTGTGAAAAATTTGGGAATTTGGCTAGAAAATGGGTAACGCCTTAGAAAAAAAATTAGTGGTATTAGGAGCAAATGGACCACATGAGAAACAAGTTGAAAAGTGAAATACTAGTTTGAGAGTTTATGCTGTAGGTCAGGCATTAAAATTGCACAGTGACCCTATAGGTTAGAGGTGTTATAACCATTTTTATAGATTCAAAGAGTAAAATTTCTATAGTTTTCATAGGGTTTCTTAATTCAGTATTTTCAGCGATGTCTGGGAGACGAACCTATGATCGTGACAAGGATGTCGTCTGCTTGCTTTAGCGCTTTATCTGCACTCAGAGTCTAGAGAAACCTGAGATATACCTGGAGACTTAGTATAGATTACCTAGCCCTGACTTAATAATGTTAGGAATTACTGTCATTTTGAACCTAGACGGAATACATTCCCTGAGAGAATTTACTTGGGTAGCAAAAATGATACTGAGCAGTGACAATATTTTCTCTGTCAGAAGAAAGTTTGATGCATACCAGATTTTTTATTAGCTTACTGATTGTTTGTGGAAGACTTTGTAGTCAGAAATTCACAGTTCTGCATATTTATATATGAAGGACACCTGCCACAGGCAGACGATCATTCTGGCATGGCTGGAGCCCTCGGTCAGCAGAAATAGTTGGCTTAAAAGTACATTAAAACCACATAACTTAGGGTTGCTTGAAATCTGACTCCTGAGAAACCCCACTCAGAGGGTGCTTGAAACTTATGAGAACAAGTGCTCTTGCATTTGTTGGTGAACATGCAGAGGGTCACAACCCAGGACTTGTGGTAAGTGGGGGATGACTACCCTTTATTATTTGTTTACTATCTGCATACAACGGCGTCTGGGTGAAGCACCTTCCATGTGCTATATTTGCCCTGATTCTACCTCTTTAAGCTAGTTGGACTCACTTGCGCACCAGGATCTTACCAGCAGATAAAGAGGAGCCATGTGGTGAGAAGCTGCTCTTTACCAACAGGCTGTTCTTCTTTCTCTCTCTATTTCATTTTCCCTTCTCTCCTCTCCTTCTCTCCCTCTCCCTGTCTCTGTTCTCTGCTTCTGTCTTTTACTCCCCATCTCTCTTTCTGTGTCTCCATCCCCTAATCTATCTTCTCTGTTCGTATCTCTGTCTAGTGCTTTACTCCTAGTTTTGATGTTCCCTTCTGGGCTCTCTTCTGTCCCTCATAGGATTTAGTTATTTGGTCTTCTCAGTGTGACACTAAGATTCGCCAAAATCCAGAGCATTATCTCTTCTTGCTGTCTCATCTCAGAGATGTTCCAAGACAATAATCTGTCCTGAGGTTGATTCTGGGGTTCAAGCCATGACATGAACTGAGGGCTCATACAGATTTACAATACACCATGAGGGGTTAAAATTCATGTCACCAAGTGCAACACCAAAAGATCCCTGGAAGGTACAGTTGGTTTGCTATTTCAGGATTGCTGCCATTGGAGTTGGTGGGGGGAGTGGATAGTTTTCTTTTCTCGTAAGTGAAAATGAGTTATTTGTGGAAGCATGGGGGCCTTAGCAGTCAGAGCATCCCACACGTCATTCCCATCCCACCTTGGAAATCCACTCAAGGAGACTCATGCACAGATTGGATGCTCTGGTTACCAGGACACTGTGTGAATTGTATCTCTGCCCTCATACTACAGAAGAGGCTGAGTCCCGAGGTGGGGTCAGTGGTAGAATTGGTGGTTGCCACCTGAGGACTGACTGCTCTGTGCTGTTACTATAACCCTGTGAGCGGTTGCTTCTGGCCTTTGAGATGTTACAGAATGGGAAAAAGCCTACTAAAGTTCTGGGTTCATTATGATGATTTTCACTGTCTTAACTGGAAATAGGCTTTACTAATAAAGATGTCTTCAAAAATAATATTAGTTATTACTATTCAATTTATAAAATAGATTTTTTTCACACCCATCAAGTACCAAGTATGAGGTTTGGGCTATGCGGTGTTCTTAAAAATTTTACATTATCATGTAAAATTTACATCTCTTTACATTTACATTTTTTCTGTCATGGAAGAAAACAGAGTAAATAAACATGAAAATTAATGACAAAAGATGAGGATAAACAGTGCTCAGTGCTTTGAAGCATACCCCAGAGTGCTATGATCGGGAGTTCCAAGAGGGTGATGCTCTACTGCGGAAGAATACAGTAGTTCTTTCTTAAAATGTGAAAATGAAGCCTAGCCTGAGGACAATGATTCAGCGCAGATCGTGCTAACCCCAGATATTCACCCTTCCAATGCTGTGCATGCTCCCCAGAGCACAATCAACCGTAGTGTAGGACCTGACTCCTTGATGTAAGCTGAATTCGCGCCGGCCAGCTGCATTTGGTAAACGAGTCTCAATGTCCTAATTCTCAAACGGAGACCGAAAATGGCTCTTTTACCTGTCTCATAATTGTTGTAGTGAGCAAATATGATAATCCATTACCAAATCCATTGACATATTTAATGAGGTATGCCAGTGTTGATTATTACAGGGGATAGGAAGAATATATTTGAGTACTGACAGTGTGCAAAGGATCTGTATCCTATAAGATTTCATACAGATTCATGTTCATGTTCAGTAATCCTGGACCCACTGTGCAGGTCTGGTGTTATTTCCATAAGAAACATAAGCCAGAAGGTCACACCAGGAAGAACTAGAAAACTTGGAAACCTGACTCAAACTGTGAGTTAATTTTTATATTCTCTATTTGAGTGTCACTAATTCACAGATTGCACGAAAACTATCAGCAACAGCAGCTTCTAGAGAATCACCCTACATTTGTCTCTCTCTATATATCTTTTTTTTTTTTTTTTTTTTTTTTTTTTTTGAGATGGAGTCTCGCTCTGTCAGGCTGGAGTGCAAAGGTGTGATCTCCGCTCACTGCAACCTTCTTCTCCCAATTTCAAGCAATTCTCCTGCTTCAGCCTCCAGAGTAGCTGAGACTACTGGTGCGTGTCACCACGCCCAGCTAATTTTTTATTTTTCGTAGAGGCGGGGTTTCACCATGTTAGCCAGGATGGTCTCGATCTCTTGACCTCGTGATTTGCCTGCCTCGGCCTCCCAAAGTGCTGGGATCACAGGTGTGAGCCACCACCACTGCATCTGGCCCATTTGTCTCTTTTTTAATGTCTGGGGAGGACAGGGGTACTCAGTCTGGGACAACTGCAGAATAACAGTTGCAGGTTGCATATCCTCTTAGCATTCTAAGAACAGGATGCTGCTGAACTCTAAAGCTGAGGTAAGCCTCCAGCATCTGTAAATAACAGTCTCTGAAAGATTTCTATTGACATTTTTATTTTGCTCTCCACACTTTTTAAATGTTTCAACTAGAATTATGAAAATTTGCAAATCATGTGAATATGATTAGACACAGTTAAGCACTCACATTTAAAACAGAAATGAAGAGTATGGTAGGATCTCAGGCCCATCCTCTTTTCACTCATGTTTGTAAGAACCCCAAACTCTATGGCCCAAAGGCACTTGTTCTCTTTCTGTCTGGTAGTGATGTTTCCTGTGCTCTAGCTGCCTGTGGTCTGGTCTGCAACCCGGCATAGGTGTTGACTTCAGGGATTTGCCTGGGTCTTAGTTTTGCTGCAGCATTTGCTGTCAGCACTGTCCCTAAGCCCTGGGAGTATTGGCGTATGTTTGCATAAGCCTTGCTCTGCATCCTGCTTGCTGAGTCTGTGTTAAAGCATAGCTCTATCTCCTACATTTTCTCTGCGATATCAGATTTTCTGTGATCTGGAGCAGGAGGGGGGGGGCATTTAAAATATTCGTTTTGGAGAGAAGCATCACATTAGAGTGTGTGTTTAGCATCTGAACTTGTGGACCCCAGAATACTTCCTGTGTTGCATCATTAAATATCAACTGAGCAGGAGCAGCTCAAGAGTAGTTCGAGGGGCATTATTGTTTATCACTTCATGTCTGGTGTCATCTGGGCTGCATTAGCAGCAGTTGGAACACCCCCAAACAATGACTCCATCCTATGGGTCTCTGGCTACCTTGAGGCTGGATGTGACTGCATTATTTGTCTTACATGGTACAGATGCAAACAAGGCAGCTGCAATCTGTAAAATTTCAGATGATGGATATTTGCCCTTCCTGGGTGCACAAGTTGCAAGTGAAGAATGATTAGAGTAATAGCTCCATAGCTACACCCTGAATATAAATAGGGTGACCACAGCCTTGGGTGTGAAGTTTGGACCTTGCTCCTACAGATCACAGCCAAGGATGCTAAGGGGACAGGTGGGCCTTCAGTATGCCTGGCAGACACCTGAGTCACAAAAAGCACTTCTCCCTTAACCTCATAGTTCAAGTGAGGAGAAGAAATGACTGTTCCACTTACCCTCTATCCACACTAGCAAAAACCACCAAACCAGTCAAAACTCCCTGAAACTGTCTGGTGTCTGCTCAGTGGCCGAGCACTTTCCTTTACACCTCACTAATCTCAAACTTACTCTTTCCCCCTGCTACTACCAGCAGGAAATATGATGAGCCCTCACAGGGAACATGCAGCTTTGTCTCACAATGAAAACTCAATTTACTCTCAGCTTTTTCTGCTTGTGGCAGAAAGGGATCTGGTTCATTTGCTGCTCAAATATAGACCTTTGAACTACTGTAAGATACTTGCATACAGAGAAGGGACTGAATTGATTCATGTATCATTATTTTCATCAAATATAAATAATAAGTCCTGCTAATTAGAACACTCTCCTTCCAGACCCAGCACACTCTCATTTCACCAGAAAAGGCAAACATCTGAAAGATTTTTAAATGACTTTATCCTTTGAATCTCTAGCCACAGAGAGGAAATGGAAAATAAATATATCATGCTTACTGCTTCAGAGTATGGTTAGCTTGTCTAGAGCTGCATTTAATTGGATTGTCAGCTGTACCTCTGTATCACCACTCTGAGTCTGCAAGCACATTTCCAAAGAGATATATGCTGTCTCTATTTTTTCCAATTTCAGAATTCAGCTCTTCCTTTTTTTCTTTTGTCTTGATTAGAAAGGTTATATGAATTGGGGGGAAAGCATTAATTTCGAAATTGTCAAACTTTGGTTCAAATCTCAGCTTCCAAATTTACCATGGGAAGATGAAATTGTATCTTCTTATCCTCTATATAATTTCCTCTATTATTATATATATATTACTATAAATATAGTATTAGTATTAGTGTGTGCGTATATATATGCATATATATGTATACTTTCTTAAGTGTTCTGAAAACTATCAAATGAGATAAAATATTGAAGAACCAACTGCAAGTAAGTGATAGCATATATTTATTCATTCCATTTTCCTTTTCTTCCAAGGCATCTCCTAGTGGAGATGCCATCTGAAGCTGGATCTCAATTTTGTTTTGAAATGCCCGTATTTTGCTATTTTAAAAAAATTCAGCCCTCCATATCCCTTCTTACTTCTCAATCTGTACTCTCTGTCCAGTTCTGAAGATTACCCAGTCTTCCAGCTTCCAGGCACTCCCCATCCTTTACAGACTCTGTACCCCAACCAAACCAGCCTTTCTAAAGCAGCACATTTTACACTTATCTCCAGTTTCCAATTGGTTGTGGCTGAATTGCTTACGTAGACAATTTTGAAGGTTGCCATTCATTTACACTTGCATTCATTGATTCAATAAAGAACTGGACACTGAGCATCATCATAAGACCACACATTTAATGGGGAAACAGAAAGAAAGCAATTGTGAATAATGTGAGGAATTCTAGACTAACAAGATTGCAGTCTCTTCCCAACAGGATATCCTCAGCTTTAGAAATTTAGGTTTGCTTTACTTGACTTCTCTGTAGTTTTTCTCAATGGTGAAAACTTTGGATTAATATCTGAGGATCATGCTGAGTTGATGACAAGCAGCTAGATGTGGCACTTTCCAAGTATCTGTTGTCTTGGTATAATGTGAATGGATACCCGAAAGTAGAGGTTCTGCCTCTTTTATCTCTGAATTCTCAGATGGCACTGAACATGGTCTGCTTTTTCCAGCAAATGGGTGAATGATGAATAGAATAAGCACTAGCTTTAGAGACACACATTGAGTTAAACTTCAGCTTTGTCAAGTACCAATTGTAGGAACTGTAAATGAGACTTTGTTCCTCTTAAAAATCAGTTTTCTTAGGTGTAAAGTGAAGCTAATAAAAACCTACATCAAGGATTGCTGTATTAATTAAAATAAGTTAGGTACATAACTTGGAGCTTAGTACATAAAACGTGCTCAAAATTTGTCAGTTCAGTTTACTTTTCTTCCCCTTCCCTTATGAAAATCTACTGAGGTGACACAGAAAAAGCAGTTCTTACAATGCCTACAACCTCTGTGCACTGTGGTAGGCTAAGCTGCTACTGTAGAGCCGTGCTTCTGCGTGGCAGCCGTGAGGGTAAATCAATACTTATCAAGGATCCCCCGATTCATGTCTCTGAAAGCCTTGCAGACCTCAGACCTCACTACTTAGGAACTCTGAATCAGCAGGCACGTAAGTATAATTTGTCATTTAAATAGCATCTAGCTCTTTGATATCGTGTAAAAACTGCGTAAACATCTGTGAGTGCTGCCCTTGCTTTCTGCATGAACTCTTCACTTTCCTTTTTTTCCTTCTTTTAGAATATTAGATGAGGATATTTCTTGAACCAGGTACATAGATCTTTTTGCACATTTGTTCTGATTTTACTGAAAAGGAACTTTGCCTCAGGCTTTCCAAATAGTTGAAATTCTCAAGAACTTTAAATTCCTTTTGGCGTAGACAAAAGGAAGTGACTTATTTCCCACGCTATGAAATTGTGCTATATATTTATGGATTTTTGACAAGTACTTTCAAGTCACAGGGCAGTACACACACACACACACACACACACACCTCTATCTCTATCTCTAATTCTATCTCTGTCTCCATTTCTATCTCTATCGTCTCTATCTCTATCTCTACTGGAGGTCCATGGGAGGATAAGAGACCAAATGTTCGGGCCACTGGAGGAAGTAATTTAACCTTTCCACAATATCTGCATTAGTAGCAAGGCACTTAGAAATTCTTTACTGAATGACTTTCTTGCGATTAAAAGCATATGTTTGAACTATAGAACCAGGAAATACATATTTTTATACCTTATGTTTTTCTTTATGGTTCCTCCCTGAGAGATTCAAATATGAAAGCCATAAATTCTCAAATAGAGACAGAATGCTAGCTGTGACTGGAAGCAAATGGACAACCCCATGGCTGGAATCTGTGCTTGTCTGATGCCTGGACCATCACATTGTTCAGCCTGGTCTGTTTGATGTGTGCTTGAAAGAAAAATTGGGCAAAACCAGAAACTACAAAATAGAATTTGTGGACTGTACCCACCCCAGTGTTCTTAATGGGTGTCTTAGAGAAAATATATGTTTAAAATTTCTTTTAGTACTTTAAAAAGGTTTTTTTCCCTCAGTTTTTTAAGTTGATATATAATATTATATGTATTTATCACAAACAGCATGATTTTCTATGGAATACATTCATTGTGGAATGGTTAAACCTAGCTAATTAACACATGTATTACCTCACATGGCCATCACCTTTGTGGTGAGACTGATTAACATTCACTCTCTCAGCATTTTCAAGAATACAGTATGTAGTCATAAGCTGTAGTCACCATGCTGTACAACAGATCTCTTGAACTTAGTCCTCCTACTTGACTGTAATTTGGTGTCCTTTGACCAAGGTCTCCCCAGCCCACCCAATACGTTTGTTCTTTTATGTATTCATTCTGTTCACAAGTTCTGAGCTCCTACTATGGGGCAGGCACTACTGAGCTGCAGGAGCTATAATAATGATACAATGAAGGAAAAAAAAGATTTCCCTTAAGAATCTGATGAGAAGCTGAAAGGTATGTCTCCTGCTTTCACTCATTCTGTCTTTAGTCACAACAGAGATTCAGCTATGAGTTGAAAGCTGAGGCACAAGCTGGAAGATGGCATATAATAAAAAAGAGCCTCACCTCCCCTCCGACCCCCGTAAAAAAAAAAAGCACAGATTACTAAAAGAGTAAAGGTATAAATATAATGATTCATTCAATATGGAAAGAAATAAAGTCTCTAAGAGACTTTTGCGTGAGAGGAAATGTGAACTTGGAGCACAGACAGAGATCACTCCCATCGGTTGGGAACTTGGAAGCCTCTGTCTAGCCTCCACTCATTGCTGAGCCAACCCCCAAAGGCTGAAGCCTCATGCCTCCACTGGGTGGGGTCTGGGGCTATGTGTACCACAATTCTGTGTCTTAGCACCATGGTGAGCTCAAAATACCTGCCTAACTTCTGAGTGAGAACTTTTCACCTCACAGTCTAACAAACTGTAGGTACGCTTGGTGTAAATCCTCACTGGGATTAGAGTCTGGTCCTGAAGTCTAGTCTGCTTGACTGAAGCCAAGAAACTCTGATACTTTTGTCCCATTACCTACTCCTAAAGAGCCTGTATTGGACAGATTTTGTTTTTATTTGTCCAGAACTCATAACTCCCCTTACTTGGGGAAACTCTTTTTTTCCCTTCAAAATCACAGGATTCTGGTAATGAGCCATATCCCTCTATAACCAAAAATTGAGCTTAACATGAATCCGGAATTGGGCTTGCCACTGACTTGGGTCAAGTAAAATTTATAGGCAGCATTTTTTCAATTTGCTTATACAGGAAAAGGAAACTTGACTCCAGAATCAGAGAATAAGAGAATGTTCACAGATATATTTCCTGACACGTGAAGAAAGCCTTTTTTAGTGCAGTGGAAAAGAATAATCAAAGAAAAACAAATATAAGAGAGAAATAGAGAAAGTCTAATTGATCCAGTCATACCCCAGATTATCACCAATTCTTGACTTGTTGGTGTTTCTACTATACGCCTTCCCTTTTATTTATTGTTTATGCTTGTCTGAGCTCATTCTTTATCACTTGAATCAGAAACATCTATGACTGCTGTAGAGATGAACTTGGTTCCCCAAATCTGAACAGTACTGAATTTCTGTTGTTCCTAGACTTTGGATAGACCACACTACTGGTTTGCTCACTTTGGGTACTGCTCATTTTTATAAAACTCTTCTGCTTATACCTCGTTGGTTAGAACATAATCACATGACCAAATCTAACTGCAAAGGAAGCTGGGAAACAGTTTTTATTACATATTTGGCTAATCACTGGGGGTCTCTTATCTAGAAATACAGAGAGAACATATTGAAGTAAATGACTATAGGTTTGACACACTCAAAGACCGATTGCAAATTTCCATTTATTTCCCCTAGAAAAACTACTAATGATTTTAAAAACTTCATAGAAACATTAAAGAAAGATCAGATAAAGTGTCAGATGTACAAACAAAACAAAGGATACAGTATCAGGCCCACGTTATGATGATTTCATTATTGCAAGGTTTATTGAACATTCAAAGATCAATTAAGTCAGTACATTGACATACTAAGAGAAAATTATGATGATGATCTTAATCAAGGTAGAAAAAGAATTTGACAAAGTTCAATAGTAACTAAAGGAAAAATAAACTCTTGGCAAAATAAGAGTAAATAGGAGGGAACGACTCTAACTTGATAAAGCTTGGCAAAAAAGGTCTTGCCATTAACATGCTTTATGGTAAAGAATTGAAAGTTTGTAATTTGAGTGCGAAAACCACAGAATTATTGCACCATACATTTTCTATTTTGCTTTGTCCTGGAGGTCAATGGCCCTTGCAGTAAAACAAGAAAAAGAAAAACAACAATGACAATAAATGTATAGGATTATAAATGATTAAGCAAAAGTATCTTTATCCTCAGATGATATAATTGCATATAGAAAAAAATAAAAATATTCTACAGATAAGTTAGGCATAGTAGGAGTTTAGCAAGGTTGCTGATACAAAGATAATATCTAAACAATATCAAATTAACAAACAGTTTGGAAAATAAAGTTTAAAACATTACTATTTACATTGTTGAAGTACATAAAGTATCTAGAAGTTTGGCAAAAATGTGCAAGGACTACTCAACTGGTGACTCGACTTTTCCCTCTCTTAATAGTAAACAGAATTCTTTATCCAAAGCAGTTAATTCTGTCTTCCTTTCTGTATGGTAAGTGGATTTCTAATCTTGTTTACAAAACCCTTCCTTACTCATAGTCATGGAAATAGCTTCAACTATCTGAAAAAATAGAAACTAATTTGATCCTTTTTGATTCAACCACCTTTTGAATTATTTTGTTTATTTAAAAATTTTAGCAGCAACGTTAATATCTCACTCATCTATCCTGACATGCTTTGACTGTGTCCCCACCCAAATCTCATCTTGAATTCCCACATGTTGTGGGAGGGACCCCATGGGAGGTAATTGAATCACAGAGCAGGTATTTCCTGTGCTGTTCTCGTGATAGTGAACAGGTCTCATGAGATCCAATGGTTTTAAAAAGAGGAGTTTCCCTGCACAAGCTCTCTTCTCTTGTCTGCTGCCATGTGACATGTGCCTTTTACCTTCCGCCGTGATTGTGAGGCCTCCCCAGGCATGTGAAACTGTAAGTCCAATAAACCTTTTTTTCTTTTGCAAATTGCCCAGTCTTGGGTATGTCTTTATGAGCAGTGTGAAAATGGACTGATGCATACCCCCTTCCCTTATAAGCATTTAGTCGTCATTCTTTTCCTGCAAATTATTACGTATCACTTAGAAACCTACAATAGCTTTTTGCTATTTGTTCTCACTCTATTTTCTCAATTCTCAAATCCATTCTTTACAAAGTTACTCAAAAATAAATTATTATTACCAACATTGTAGCTAATGAAGATGCAGAAATAAAAGAAATAAATATTGAAGGTACTTGCAAAAATTATCATAATTTTTGATGATATGATTGTAAAACTGAAAAAAATAAATAATGATATAAGAACATAAAAAAGAATCTAGTAAGATGTCTAGATACAATATATTCAACATGTTAAAATCTAGATCTTTCTTTTACCCAACAAATTATTAGTTGGGAAAAATAATGGAAAGAAGCAGCAATTCCTATGGCTGCAAATCTCGATGGGAGTCTGTTCCGGATTCTCTCTGGAATAGGAGGGTTGACTTTATCCAGTGTTTTGCTACACTCTGCACAAAGTCCTAGAAGTAACCCTTCCTATGTCAGGGGTCACAGTATCTGTAACATTCTAGCTTCTACTCCTTAAGACACAAGAGAACCCTCATCTGTTACAGGTGTCATTGATGACATCAGTCTCCATTCCATCCTAAGATAAAGAATACCATTTTTTTCCAAGATGTATTTCTTGAAAATCTTTTACAGACAACAAACTCAGCCTCCCACATAGAAAATAATTTAGATTTTCATCTCCAGAGCCATTTTGCTCCTTGGAATCTCAAACCTTTTGATTCCTGAGGAGAATCTTGACTTTACATTTATACAGTATGAAATCCCATTTGATTTTTGTCGTTGTTGTTTTTTCCTAACTTCTTCTAGAAAAGCAATTAATTTCTCAAAAATGGTATTGAAATCTTTCTAACTTTTGTGGTAGAAACGCTTACAATGATTAAATATTTTTTCTTTGCCCCATAGTTTCTACTCATCAAATTTTCTAAAATTCATAAGTTGTCAATCTAGCCTAGGAACCCTGCACTTCTGCTCTATCCCACTCTCCTACAGGTTTCTACCCTACTCAAGTCTGAAGATCAATTCAGCCACTTTTGTGTGTGTTTCAATTTTTTTTTTTTCACTTTTATTTTAGGTTCAGGGGTACATGTGCTGGTTTGCTACATAGCTAAATTGCGTGTTGCTGGGGTTTGGTGTACAGATTATTTTGTCACCCAGGTAATATGCACAGTACCTGAAAGGTAGTTTTTCTATCCTCATTGTCCTCCCACTCTCCACCCTCAAGTTAGCCCCAGTATCTGTTGTTCCCTTTTTTTTGCGTCCATATATATAGTCAATTTTTAGCTCCCACTTATAATTGAAAACATGTGGTATTTGGTTTTCTGTTCCTATGTTACTTTGCTTAGGATAATGGCCTCCAACTCCATCCACATTGCTGCAAACGATATGATCTCATTCTTTTTCATGGTTGTGTAATATTCCATCATGTATACATACCACATTTATTTATTTATTTAATTTATTTGTTTATTATTTATTTATTTATTTAATTTTGAGATAGAGTCTCGCTCTATCGCCCAGGCTGGAGTGCAGTGATGCTATCTCGGCTCACTGCAAGCTCCCCCCACTCCGGATTCACACCATTCTCCTGCCTCAGACTCCTGGTTAGCTGGGACTACAGGTGCCCACCACCACGCCTGGATCCTTTTTTCTATTTTCAGTAGAGACGAGGTTTCACCGTGTTAGCCAGGATGGTCTTGATCTCTTGACCTCGTGATCTTCCCGCCTTGGCCTCCTAAAGTACTGGGATTGCAGGCATGAGCCACCATGCCCGGCCCTCATTTTCTTTATTCACTCCACCATTGACAGAAATTTAGGTTGATTTCGTATACCTTTGCCATTGTGAAGCGTGAGTTCAGCCACATTGTATAAAGCCTTATTATTGTCTTAGTTAAGTGGATAGTGCACATATGCCTTGAATATACCATTTTACCGTGCCTTGCAGACGACAGTGTTTCCTGTCCTTCCTCCCACAGTAAGGCTTTTGTTCTGTGGGGAAGATGGGAAATACGAATCTGGATGTCTTCCACCGTTCCTACAGCGGCTACAGTTTCACTCTTCCATGTCTATAGCATGAGAAACACTTCTTATAGAACTTTCACCAGTCTCTTCTGTGATTGCTCAATACATTCCATGGGGAAGAGCCCATGAGTTGGTGAAAACTCCCTGCTACAACTGTGGACTCCAGGGACTTTATACTCTGTCACCAGCCCATAAATGGTGTCCACTAATTTGTGAATAACTATAGCTGAATTCTTCCTATTGGTGCCCGGTTTTACCTTCCTCAAGTAAGCAAGTATTCTTGTTTTGTTTCTACCTGCAGGCCAGCCTTTCTATCCTGAGATTTCAGGCTGCTTGGTTGCCTTGTGATCTCAGGTAGTTTCAAGAAAAGTCTTAAGCTTTCATTTTGTTTGATATTTTTTCTTGTTTGGGTGGAAAAAATCCTTTTCCCAGCTCTTTACATCCCTACGATAAACCAGAAGTCCTAATAATACCTTAAAGATATTTATATTGTGTTGAAACACTATATTTTTAAAGACAAACTATGATAATTTTCTAATCCCATTGTACCCATTGTGATCTGAGTATTGGTTTCCTCTCCAAAATTCCTCTCTCCCATTTTCTAAAAATATGCACAAATGCCACCCTTATCTTTCTACATAACGTTCCCAGAATATATATGAATAGAATACTTTTCTATCCTGTTGAAATTCATACATATCCTTTTCTATTTATGAAATATCCTCCCTCTACTCTGCCTGTATGCTCATAATTCAAGACCAAGATTTTTTATCTTTATTTATAAAGCTCCTTGTGATTAGTATAATTAAATGCTTTTTCCCTTGTATTTACATGATTCCTGATTCTTATTTCTACAATAGAATTTGCTATATCAAATGAAATTATTTTTTTACATATTCACCTTCTCCAGTAGATGGTGAGTTCTGCAGATATTGCTTTATTCCTAACTGAATTGCCAATACCTTGTACTGTGCCTGATAGATAGCAGAGGTGAGAAAATAAACAAATAAACAAACAAATTTTAATTTTGCCTACTAGCTCATGAGTTATGGTATCTTTAGTTTCTTTATAGGCCTACAAAATAACTTTTATTACTTATCCTTCTTCATGACAAAGCCATAAGCTAATTGTTTTCCCCATTTCATAATTCATAAAAATAAAGCCCAATGACTATATGCATTCCGTAAGTCACCCACTTCATATACAATGGAGATAAAATATGAAATCAAGTCTGTCTCATTTCAAAGACAAGACATATGATCATTAATATTAAATATGATCACTACTTTTCAAAACAGATATTCAAGTGTAAGGATTGAATATCATCTTGACCCAATCAGCAACCTTTTATTCTCATACAATCCTTGAGTTTCAAATTTAGCCAAGACATCATTGTTACCTCTTCAAGAGATTCCAGTTTCCCAGAAGAGAGTACACCTACAGCATTTTCTTCTTATAGTCTGTATTCACAGATATATCATAAATTTAGAATGAACCCCCTTCCCCTCATAACCAGAATTTCTTGGTTTAGCAGTCTGGTTAGTTTTTGTTTCAGAATAAGTAGGAAAAAAAGAAACAGGAGAAAGAATTCTCATTATCTATAGCATTTTTTTAAAATAAGAAATTCAAATAGCTTTAGACTTTTTCTCATAGCAAAATCTTGAAGGAAATAATTCAGAGCATGGTGTGCATATAATTGAGAAAGTTCTATCACCTGTTCTAGAGAGGCTAAGTTGTATGTCCATCTGTGGATGTCTTGCCATGTTCAACAAGAAGCACATCAGGGCAGAACAACAACCAGTAGGGAAAAGTTATACGGAGGTAGATTTTAGCTCAAATGAGCTACCATGAGGTTAGCAGTTGTGTGGTAAAAGATAATTTACTTTAGAATCTAAAGGACACTCATTAGCTGAAAAATTTGACCAAACTATATATATGAGAAAAAGTCCATCAACATAGATTTATAATTATTGTTTTATGTACTTGTGTTTTCGATCATATAAGAATAAAAAGGAATTTTAATGAAAAATGCAATGCTACTGACATTTATACACAACTCTGTATCTACCTTTGCCATTAACGGTTTGAGTTACTCTCTAGTGTTCTTTCATTTCAGTCTGAAGGACTCTTTTTAGCATTTCTTGTAGGACAAGTCTACTAGTGATGATCTGTTTAAACTCTTGTTTACTGAAAATGTCATAATTTCTCTTTACCTTTTAAATACTACTCTTGTCAAATATAGAATTCTTTGACAGGTTTTTTCCTTTCATGATTTTGAATACATAATCTTAATGCTTTCTAGTCACCATGGGTTTTAATAAGAAATTAATATCACTAAAGATCCCTTGTACATGGTGAATTACTTCTCTCTTCCTGCTTTCAGGAGTCCCTTTATGTTTTTGCCTTTCAATATAATGTATCTTGGTGTGGATCTACTGAGTTTATCCTTTTTGAAGTTCATTGAATATTTTGGATCTAAAGAATCCTCTCTTTTACCAAGTTTATGAAGATTTTGGCCTTTAATTCTTCAAATACTCTATCATCTTTTTCTGAGAATTCTGTTATGTATAAGTTGGTATACTTAATGATATACCAGAAATCCCTTAGACTCTGTTCATTTTGCTTAATTGTTTTTCTTTCTGGATCTCATACTGGATACTTTCAATTGACTTGTGTTCCTGTTCACTGATTTTTTTTCTTCTGCCTGCTCAAATCTGGTATGAAACTCTCTAGTACAATTGTTGTTTCACTCGTTTTCAGCTGACTTTTTGTTTCCTTTAAATTTTTTTTTGTCTTTATTGATATTCTTTATTTGGTGAAACATCATTTTCCTGATTTTGGTTAGTTCTTTGTTTATGGTTTCATGTAGCTCTTTGAGCATATTTAAGGAAATTGATTTAAAGTCTTTGTGTAGTAAATCCAGTACCTGGGCTTCCCCAACAGTAATTTCTGTTAATTTTATTTCCTATGAATTGTCTACAATTTCTTATTTTATTGTATGTCTCAATTTTTTTTTTTTTTTTTTTTTTTTTTTTGGTGGTGGTTGTTGTTGAAAACTAGACGTGTTGAAGATTATAATGTGGTGACTGTGAAAATCCAATTATCTCCCTTCTCCCCAGGGTTTGTTTTCACTTATTGTTATAGATTGTGGTTATCTGCTTGCTTAGTAATTTTTATGAACTATTTTGGAAATACTATGCTGTTCGTGACAACTGAAATCTTTGTTCAGTTAACTTAGTGGTTCAGGTAGTGATTACACAGAAATTTCCTTAAATGCCTGGGTCCAAAAAAAAAAGGAAGGAAAGAAAGAGCAAATAAAACAGAAAGAGAGAAAGAAAGAAGAAAAACATTTTCTAGTCATTGCAGAATGTCTTAGCTTTCTCTTCCTGCTTGGACATAGTCTGGAAGTCAGCCAGAGGTAAAACCTTTGGGTTTTCTCATTTTTTCAAAAGTATGCACCATCTTAAGCATGAACACAGCATTCTAGATTCCTCCTACAAACTGAATATTTCTGGCTAGCCAAATTCTATATGTTCAACTCTTACCTTTTTATATTCATACCTGCAGTGTGCTGGTATTAGGCGGTAGTGTCTTTGGGAGGTAATTAGGTCTTGAGGGTGGAGGCGCTATAGATAGTATTAGAGTCCTTATAGAGAGCTTACTTCATCATCTCTGTCTGCTCTCTGCTATGTTAGGGCAAAATGAGAGAATGGCTACCTGCAAACTAGAAGGTGGACCCTCACCAGACATCAGGTCTGCATTGATATTGGACTTTACAGCCTTCATTACTGTGAGAAAGAAATCTCTGTTGTTTAGGCCATTCAGTCTATGTTATTCTGTTATAACAGCCTGAACTCACTAAGATAATTCCCCACTATATGCAGAAGTTTTTGAAAGCTTTTACTCCTGTGTATTTCCTCAGCCTCTTTCCCTCTAGGTTTATCCTTTGCTTTCCCAACAGTTGTCCCTTTCCCCAGGAGGCTGTAGTTAGTATGTTTTAAACACTTTCGACAGACACAATTCAGGAATCTGCTCTATTCCTAAGAAACTTTTAAGAAGGATGAAACAAAGGCAAGGCCCTGAACCTGTCTCCCAGGGAGCTCCTGACAGGTAAATCAACAATTCTTTAATTGAGATCATGGTCTAAAGTGCACTTCACACCACCAGTAAGATGCACCAGGAACGTGGACCGCCATCCTCATGTTAGTCTCCAAAACACCATAACTCTGTTTTACAAAACTTTAACAGCTTCTTTATCCATTAAGCACTTTTCTAATGGTTGTAATTCTTTATTAGATTTCAGAATTTCAACAAAATTGAGTCTGACAGTTTTATTCCTCTTAAACATTGCGTAAGTTGAGTTTTCTACTCTGCTATTTTCAGAGATGTCACTCTGAATGATCTTTTATAGCGATACTTCAGGAAATCTTCATTAAATTGGATGGATGAATCAAAACATGTTGCAATTCCAAATGGCAGCAACTTGGGAAGGAAAGAGCCAAAGAGCGGAGGATGTTTGGGGTCAAGAACCTGGTAAGGCAACTCTGTATAAAGGGAAAAAATACACAGTGATGAAATACCTCATGTTATGGGTTGAATTGTGCCCTCACTTCTAAAAAATGTATGCATCAAAGTCCTATTCCCCAGTCCTCAGAATGTGACTATATTTGGAGGTAGGATCTTTAAAGAGGCAGTTAAGGTAAAATGAGTTCAACGGGTGGGCATACATCCAGTATAACTGGCGTCATAATAAGAAAAGACGATTAGGACAAAGACTCACACAGAGAAAAAACCATGTGAAGACAGAGAGAAGGCAGTCATGTACAAGGAAAGGAGAAAGGCCCTTTGAAAAACCAATCCTGCTAACACCTTAATCTTGAACTCCAGAATGTGACATAACGACTCCCTGTTGTTTAAGCCACCCAGTCTATGGTACTTTGTTACGGAAGTCCTGAGAGAGGAATACACTCATCAACCAGAATTGTTCCAAAGATATGGACTTAACCCACATTTATCTTTGTTAATCCTTTAAGAACACTGTTTAAATAATAGTAAAAGGGATGTGGGAAGGACTGTAAGGGCAAAGAAAATGAGAGAGTAGGAACGCAATTTCAGAAGGTATAAGACAAATGAAGAAAGCCACATTTTAAGCTGGCGATTAAGAAAGCCCAGAAGCAAACACATTTACATTGCACAAATCTAAGAGATTCCGGAATTAGTGTTTCCAGGTATGTCTAAAAAGGGGTAAAGATGGGACTATAAACAGGAGTGATTGTTCCTATATTTGAAAAGCATTTAGACATACATACTTTATCACACTTCCTGGATCCTGGTTACTTTTCTTCTCCCCAACCCTAGAATATGGTTTATTTTCTGTAGAAGTAAAGCACAGTCTTGTACCTGGGGACATGAAAGACAGTTGAATAATATACAGATATCAGAGAGTTAGCTGAAGATTTAACAATGGTGGGACTTTTCACTTTTCTTTCTCTTCGTCCCCAGAAAGGTATTAGCCCAGATAAGCCTTCAGGAAGATTTTAAGAGGCTTCCCGGGAATCTGAGCAACTCAACAGAAAAGAGCTAAAGTTTTTGACAATGGAGGATCCCCACGGAATGACCCAGTCAGATTATCATTTCAATCAGATTTCCTCATCTAAACCATGGTCTCCAGAAAATGACTTTAGTGACCATTTTCTAAATTTCCCCATGGCGCTTTAGTGTATTATCAGTAATAATATTATGAGTGTGTTGCTTATACAGTACGTTCTAGTTTCATAGAAGTTAATTCACTATGTAGATAGACTCCTGAGGGCATTAGGAATTAATTTTCATACAACATCCAGTTGAGAAAGCAGAGCAAGACCATGGTTCGACCAACTACCACGCAACTTCCATTCTGTTTTTTGGTGCCCTGATCTTAAACAGCAATAGACAACCAGGAATCACCAGTCCTGAGAAATGCACCCAATACGAAATGAAGACAAGACCAACTGGTAAAAAATTAGTAACACAGAGAAAACTGAAACTATGACTCCTTTCAGGGCAAAGAAAACATTTAAAAAATGAAGTTAACATCACCAGAGAAAATGTGTTTAAATGCTGTCTTCATGAAACAATGGTAGGTTGTTCTTAAAAGAAACTTTTAGAGAATTAAAGAAAGCTTTGGAAATTAAAAACTAGATAGCACAAATAAAAAATCTTAAAAAAAAAGGTTAATAAGAAGAAGAAGCAGTTAAGTAATTAGAACAAAAAGTCAAGGTAGAAATTAGGAGGTGAGGATTAGAAAAGTAAAGGAGGAACAGAGATTTCTCAACATCTGAATAACAGGAGCTTCAGAGAGAGAGACTGGAAAACCAGAGGCAAGGAAATCATCCAAGGAACAAATCAAGAGGTATTTTCAAAACTGAATAATAAGAATTTTCACAGGACGCACTGTGTACCCAGAAAAACAGATGAAAATAGAGCCACAGGCTTTCCTACAATGCACGTCATCTGAAATTTCAGGGCTGATGGCAGAGAAGATGGGATAAGCTTCTGTGCAGAAAAAAGTGGGCTTCAAAAATTGGTACAAAAATCAGAATGTCATTGCTTCCTCATCAATAACATTGGAAGTTAAAATAAGGTGAAAAATGTATTTGACATTTTAAAAAGTTGATTTTCATCCTGGAATTTGATATTCAGACAAATTGTCAGTTAAGTATGAGTATAGAGTAAAGACACTATCGGAAATCTAATTTCTGAACAATGTTACGTGTCACATCTCAGGAAGCTATCAGAGTGTGGCCCTAAACCAAAATACCAGAATTGAAAATGTAAGAGTAGAAGTATTAACATATTTTGAAGCTATAGAAGAAGCTATAAAAGTAATATATTAAGAGAGTTAAAATTAGGTATCTCCGTGAACTAAAAATAATTGTTTTCAACATTCTTTATTGAACTGTTCTATAATTTCAATTATATGCAGTATAATTTTGATAAAAATAAAACTAATTGTAAAACAGTGAGTAAGATAATATAATTAAGATGCCTTACACATATGACTGTATCAATAACTTCTATATTTTACCCAATTATCCAAGTAATAATTAGGTGGAACCTTGAACAAGACATTTTCCTTGCTAGGTTTGAGTTTACTAACTCAAGAAAAAAAGAATTGACCTACATTACAATACTTTTAAAAACCCCAAGAATTTATAAATGTACCTAATATTTACTACGACTTCAGTGGAAAGTTATATGGATACTGTCTGTAAATATTGTTGAATTTTTACCCCCGATTTTAACTCTTTATCATAAGACTGATAATTTGGCAAGCAAATATAGCAAGCAGAATCTAAAATATATTTTCAAGTTGTTATTTGATCAAATGGAATATTGAGAAAAATGTAACTTTCACATCTTCTCACAATCTATAAAAGGTCAGCATTCCCACCTTTTCTTTCTCTTAGTAGTCGGAAGTGCCCCCAACTTTGTAGAAAGGGTATGGCCAAGGCTACCATCAGCACGAAAGCATTCTCTCAAAATTTAGAAACGAAATACCATGTAAGACGTTTGGCAATTTCACATCCATAAATCTGTTTCACAGTGCCTGGTCCACAGTGGACTTTTGGTGAATGCTAGTTTATAGAATCATAAAACCGTGGCATGTAGTTTGGAGACATTTAGAAAGAAAGAAACTTCCGGAGAGCCATGGCTTCCATACTCTACTACCCAAATGAAAAAATGTTTCTCCTAAAAAATCATGTGCCTCTGCTTTGGTGTCCTTTGCTGATGGCTGCTCCCTCTCCCTCCCAGCCCTTCACTTCTCTGAACTAGTTCTTTGTCCTTGCAAGCAAATCAAAGGGAAATTGAAATTGATCTCAGGGATGATGGCTAGCTAGAGTTAGAAATAGGAGAGCCTGTGAGTTCGGATGGTTTCTATGACCCCTCCTTCCCATCCACCGCCGCCCCCACACCAACACCCCACACCCATTCAATTAATTTCAAGTTGAAACAGATTTATTTATATTTATAGTTTCCAGAATATTCTTCTGAAATTTTCTTGATTTAGGCTCATTTCTAAGTGCTTTCCTCCCTTTTATTTTAAAAGAAACTTGAGACTCTGGTCCCTATTAAAAAGGAAGAAAGCATCATTGATGTCCAGCTTCCCTCCAGCTACCCTGAATTTGAGCAGACTGTATGACTCATCTTTCCTAGAAATACAACAATGAGATCATCATGTCTGTTTCCTTCCCACTCTGAGTACAGTTGAATTGGTTTCCTCTGTGTTCAGAGATAATTTTTTTTCTGAAAAGCCCTTTGCTTGTTAATACACAAGAGTTTAATTATATATTTAGAACACAGCATTGAAGAAAATGAGCAGTGATTAATACATTCTCTCTTTTTTTTCAGGCAGCTCAATCTCTACTTCCAAAACTAAAATTGTATAAATCATAGAAGGAGATACATCTGCATTTTATTTTAACACCTCCTGTGATAAAGAACTCACCACTTCCACAGGAAGTTAATTCTGCTTTTAACAATTTCTTTAGATAATTTTTGCTAGCAGGGACCTAAACTCTGATGGCCTCTGACTTCAGTTTTTTAGCTCTATCCCTGAAATGTACAGCCAAGGAGAATATTTCTAGCCCTTTTCCAGGTGATACATCTTCAGATATTTGCAGATGATTATCATATCACATGATCTGACCTACATAAAGTGTAAATTTCTTAGAACATCATCTGCTTCACTTTAGATATTTAGTTGTGCTGCCAGATTAACAATCTTGCCTGAATTAACAAATTCAAATAACTGATTCTACATTTCTGTAAATGGCTGTTTCGTCAAATTGAAAAGTTACTACTGCAGAATGGCAAAATAGCTGGACAAATATGTTTTGCCTGAATTGCATGGAGACCTTGGGATTGTTGTTATATAAACAGTATCTAGACCACATATATTACAACACTATAAGCAATTCTATATTTTTAATGTTTTTACCTCATTCATAAAAAGTATTGTCTAAATCAAGTTATTGCATCAATCCATATACAATTCAAATACGAAATTCTCATTCATTGATTTTTATATTATTTGTACACAAACAATGTAACAAAATGTATGATACTTATTTCTGTATTTCTAAGATATTAGTGTTCAAATATCATTCCACCAGTACATTCTCAGATTCTCTTTGAAATTGAAGTTGAATAGAATGCCAGATTTATCTCAGATGCAAAAATACAGTTATCAAATAAACAAACAAAAAGAACTAACACAAAACAGAGCATTAAGAAAACATCTCAGTAGCCCAAATCACATTCCAGTTACATATATCCATACATGAGAAAGCATAAAATGAAATGGAGTTATTAGGTATTCAAACTGGAAAGAACTTTACTATTTCTCATAAAGGCTTAGGGGCAACATTAACTACATTTTCAAAAAAAATCTTGAGAGCACAGACTCTTATTTTTGAAGCTCAAATAAGACTCCAGAGGTCTATAAGGCGCACTGGACTAAGAGTCAGGATACCTTGGCTCTAGGTACAAGTTTGCCATTTATTAGCTCGTCCTTGACATGACCAGGTTAGCAAGGTAGAAAGATTATAAAGGTTGGCATGAAGAAGGTAGACTTATATGAGTGACAGTGGATGACAACAAATCTGGGGAAATGAAATAAACTACAGATGGGACGCATGTGATATGCTGCAGAGTATGCAGCTTTTCCAATCAAGGAAAGCTTCGTGCAGGAGGCCAAACAGAACCTGAATACTGCAGTATGACCTCAGGGACTCATACCACTTTCTGAAATATCTAACAAAAATCACATTACTGCTGTTGCACTCTGAATTCCTAGAACTTGTGAGTGAACCATTTCACTGCATTCATTTTCCCTGTGTTATTCTTTAACCAGCCTTCTTTCTTAATCACATTTCTACATCTGAGATATTTTCCTTTCAGCCTTTTCTGCATAAGCCCTAATGACATAGCCAGTTCTCCAGTAATGTCTGGGAAGAGAAGAATCTTAGGTTTGTCATCTCTCAGTAGGACACCCCGGCTAAAGCCCTCTGGACACAGCAACGACATTGTCTTCTCTCTCTTCTAATCTTGTTGTCTCTTCCACACATAGCATAATCAGCTATAAAGTTTTCCAATTCTTCAAAATAATTATTACTATACTTCTCAGAGATTTCCCAAGATTTCCTCAAAATTGGGAAAGTATTGATTCAGCTCAGTATTGATTCAGTCTAGTAATGATTCAGCTCAGTATTGATTTGGTCTAGTACCGATTCACTTATCATTTTCAGTGGATGGGTGGTCTTCACATGCACTGGAAAGATCCTCATTTAAATAAGATTTGGCAGCACAAATCCAGTTACTGCATCAATCCATGTATGATTTATCTGTAGGTGAGCTCACAGTCCAAATGGAACTTGGTTCATTCTGCAGATTGGACCACTGGGAATTGTACTGAGAATTACCAGAGCTGCATATCCTCTATTCACTCCTCCAGCTACAGTCTCCCCTTTCCATTGTGGCCCAGGAGACCAACTTACATTCTACATTACCAGTTTTTTTGATCTCTTGCATTAGAGTAGCTCCAGCCAATCAGAGAACCTAGAGGGACACTGAGGGAGGGAAAACAGAAGTCTGAGGGTTTATCCACACAACCTCTGTCCGCCTCAGGCCCACGGCTTGAAAGTAGCTACATCTCTGCCAACACCCACAGATTCTGTGGGGCATCCTTCCCTCAGGGCTCCAGCACTCCAGGGTTCTGTAATTTTGCTTCCTCCTGTCTCTCTTCCAGGCCTACAGGCAGGAGCTGCTCCCCACTGTTGCCAGGCTCTGGAACTAGGGTGTAGCTGTGCCTCATTGGTTCCCTTCACTCTGCTCACACCTGCATTCGCAAGCCATTCGTAAACACCGTTTACTCATACCTTTGAACTCTATCTACAGATACCACAATGGTAAGAAAGACTGGTGAACATTTTGGAGGCAAACACACACCTGAAGTTTCTGCAATTATGTTGGATTCAGAGCAAGAATACCTAGACTCTGGTTCTGCTTCTGTCACTTACCAGCTTTGTGATCTCAGCAAAGTTAATTATTAGGTTGGTGCAAAAGTAATTGTGTTTTTTGTCGTTTTTTTAATGGCAAAAACTGCAATTACTTTTGCAACAATCTAATATCCCAGAGACTCAGCTTTATCATCTGTAAAATGGGAGTAATAAACTCTCAGCTTCATTGTGTGAGTTAAATTATATGAAAACTTAATATAGCTATATTAGGAAATTTTCCTGAATTCCCATGTCCTTTGGTTTCTGATAACATTTTCCAAATAACAAAGTAATATGAAAGATGTTCCTACCCTTCATTATTCTCAGCCACTCTCCAAGTATCCTCTGGGTTTACTTTTCCCTTCCTCTAAACCCTACAGAATCCTGTAATCAACAACACTGGTATCTGAACCTTGACCTAGTGGGCTCGATGTCTGCGTTTGTGAGGACCACTCAGGCTGGTAACTGCCCACTCTGAGAAAAATAGGTTTCCATATACCCCACCTTCCTTGTGCCCACTAATAAATCATTTCTTTATACTCACTTTTCTAAAATGCAATTAGTTGGCGTGGGCTGAGTGCCTTGTTTGACTCTAAGACTTGCCTAACTATTTTCAGAGCTTTTAGAGGACTGTCTCTTCAGGCTGTCTCCAGGTTTGGCTACCAAGGGTCATGCTTGTAAGATTGCCATCCTGACTGCACTAGATTTTTCCCTCCCTATTTATTTGGAGAAATTGAGGGAAGAATATTCTTATGACTTCCCTTCACACAAACAAGGCAAGTGAAAGTGTAAACTGCAATATATGCTGGAAGTTGTTTAATAAAAATTCCTTTTATGACAACCCAGTTAGATGGGATGAGAGCAGGGTTTTTATCGTGAGACTGACTTGAATTGCTTTGGGACCTGAGTATCCTCAAGCATTCAGAGTTCTGGTTTCCTCATTTGTAGGATGAAAATAATAATGCATACTTTGATGATGAAGTCACCAATAAGAGGGGACTTTAGGAGCAATAAATAAGACAATGTATGAGAAAGTAAGCAGTGCAGGGGCACCTGATAAGCACTCAGGATATGTTTTGTTAAGTTTAAATTTTTTTTTTTTCGAGATGGAATTTCACTCTTGTTGTCCAGGCTGGAGTGCAATGGTGTGATCTCGGCTCACCACAAACTCCACCTCCTGGGTTCAAGTGATTCTCCTGCCTCAGACTCCCGAGTAGCTGGGATTACAGGCATGCACCACCACGCTCGACTAATTTTGTATTTGTAGTATAGACGGGGTTTCTCCATGTTGGTGAGGCTGGTCTCGAACTCCCAACCTCAGGTGATCCTCAGCCTCCCAAAGTGCTGAGATTACAGGCGTGAGCCACCGTGCATGGGGTATATTTATTAAAAGTTCATTTTTAGCCCCTTTTCTATATTTGAACAATTTCAAACAGATTTCTAACAAGACACTTGTTTCTTGGCAATTTGATATGTTTACTATGCATGAATAGTGACAAAATATATAAAAATTATCAATTATTTTAAAATGAGTGATTTATTCAGAATTCATGTGCAGCCAGGAATATGAGTTTAGATGGTTAATTCCCATCTAGGAAGCCAGGTGAAGTTGTAATGATAATGAGAGTATCAATAGCTGTTGCTTATAGAGAGCTTCCTCGGTGTCAGGCATTGTTAAATACTACCTATATTTAACTCAGAGAAACCTCATAACAAAGCTATGATATAGCCATTATTACTCCCATGACCAGATGAGAACACTGAGGCTGTGGAGAAGGACTTTTCCAAGTGTTGTAGGCTGAAAAAGGGGCTGCCCCACCCACAAATATGCACACCCTAATCCCTTGAACCTCTGAATATGTTACTTTACGTAGCAAAGGGGACTTTGCTGATACAATTAACTTAAGAAAATCGAATTGGGTAGATTGTTTTAGATTATCCAGTTGGGCCAAATATAATCACAAGAGTCCTTATAAAGAAGGAGGCAGGAAGGTCAGAGTCAGGACTGTGTGTAGTGATGAAAGAGAGGTCAGAGCGATGTGGGAACATGAGCCAAGGAATGTGGGCAGCCTCTAGAAGTTGGAAAAAGCAAGGAAAAATAATCTCCGCTAGAGCCTCCTGAAGGAACTAAGTCCTGCCGGCACCTCAATTTTAGAACACTGAAGCTGAGTTTGGATTTCTGACCTCCGGAACAGTAAAAAAAAAAAAAAGTTCTATTTTAAGCTACTAAGTTTTTAGTAATTTGTTCGAACAAAAACAGAAAACTAATAAATCAAGTGACTCACCTGAGCTCACTCAATTCATTTAAGAGTGGGAATAGAGGGAACTTGAATTCTTATCAAGACAATTTGATTACAAAATCTTTACCTTTAACCACTGTACACTATAATTCATTCTAAATTTGCTAGCTAATATTTAATTAATGTGAATAACAATGTTCATCTCACAAAGCATTTGTGATAATTAATTATTAAAAGTCCTGAAATGTGTTGCGGTAGACTGAAAAAATGTGGCTGCAGTATTTGTAGCTCATTCCATAAAGAGATGGCATCAATTTCCTTGCCTCTGGAAGCTGGGCTATCTTGCGACTTATTCTGGCAATAGAATGGGGGTAAAAGTGATGTTGTGTGAATTCCTTGTGGCTGCTGCACTTGTGTCTTGGAATGACTTTGCCATCATATAAACAAGGTCAGTCTAGTCTACTGGAGGATGAGAAGTCACATTGGAGAGAACCAAGGAGACCCAGCCAACAGACAGAGCCAATCGCCAGACCTGTAAATGAGACCATTTTCAACATTTCTGCTCTAGCTGAAATTCTACCTCAATGCAGATGCATGGTTAAGCCCAGGCAAGTTGCACAGAATGTTTCAGCCAACCCACAGAATCATGAGAAACAATAAACTGATTTTCGTTATAAGCCACTAACTTTTAGGGTGATTAGTTATAAAGCAATAGATATCTGATAAACATATAAGGTGATTACAATATAATTTATTTTCCTCTTTTAAAGTAAGAAAATACTCAATTTCTAAAAAGCCAGCGAGCAAAAGAGCAGCAAACATTGATTTGATGCTGACTTAAATTAATTCCTTCTCTTAACTTCAGGTCCTGGAAAATATTAATATGTTAAATTAATGTCTTCCAGGGTGTTAGAAATCTTATGTATTTAATTTTTTCAATAACGGATTAGAATCTTCGTTGTATGATAAGGAAATTGAGGCACAGAGAGATTGACTCGCTTGTCTGAGGGCATAGAGCTAGAAAGAAGTTGAGAAGGTTTTGTAACCTAGATCTGTCTGGCACAAAAGTACATTTTTTCCCCTAAACTCAGCTGAAAATGTTCTTAGCAGTCCCTACAGACATCATTTTGTTCTTGTAAATGTCTTCAACTAGTTTTCATCAGTGAGTGGAAAATAGCCAGGATATGATATTCTACAAAATCTCCCTTAACATTCAAATCCACTGGTAACAGTTGCCAGGCAAAATGTCTTATGCTAAAATTACCTGTCTTATGAGCAGTTAAAACAGTTTGAAAGTGTCTTCTCCTCTCAACATGGCTTGTATTGTTAACTTTACTCATTTTCCCCCTCTCTGAAATATAATGTGAAGAAAATGTATATCTTAAGCAGAAAGCTCTGGTGTTTTAAATTGCAATTGGAGATCCAAAACAATTGGAGAAGGAAAGGTACAGTCAGTTGAGATCATCTGTTATCTTTGCAGAATCCATTTGGAAGCACACATAGAACATGGGGGAGAAAAATCCTTCTGGTTGTTTTCTGCCATTTTCTCTGCCTCTTGTTTTTGTCTTATCACCGTTTTCAATCAAAGAGAATATATGAGAACATTGGCCTTGATTCAGAAAAAGAATGGAAGAATGTCTAAAACATATAAACATCTTTCTCTCAGAAAGAGCTGTTCACAAGCCACACAATATAATAAACTGAATTATTTTGCTATAGAATCATTTTTGAATAATATTCTCTGTTGTTCCCTTAAAAGAGTACTTACTGTATACTAATTACAAAATAAAAATTAAAAGAGAGTAAATAAGGAAAAAAATAGTTACTGTATTAATTTGTTTTCATGCTGCTGATAAAGACATACTGGAAACCAGGAAGAAAAATAAGTTTAATTAGACTTACAGTTTCATATGGTTGGGGAGTCCTCAGAATCATGGTGGGACATGAAAGCCACTTCTTACTCGGTGGTGGCAAGAGAAAATGAGAAAGAAGCAAAGCAGAAACCCCAGATAAACCAATCGTGAGACTTATTCACTATCATGAAAATAGCACGGGAAAGGCTGGCCCCCATGATTCAATTACTTCCCCCTTGGTCCCACAACACATGGGAATTCTGGGAGATACAATTCAAGTCAAGATATTGGTGGAGATACAGCCAAACCGTGTCATTATGCCCCAGCCCCTCCAAATCTCATGTCCTCACATTTCAAAACCAATCATGTGTTTCCAACATTTCCCCCAAATTTTAACTCATTTCAGCATTAACTCAAAAGTCCACAGTTCAAAGCCTCATCTGTGATAGGGCAAATGCCTTCTGCCTATGAGCCTGTGAGTCAAAAACAAGCTAGTTACTTCCTAGATACAATGGGGGTACCGGTACTGGGTAAATACAGTTGTTACAAGTGGGAGAAATTGGCCAAAACAAAGGGGTTACAGGCCTCATGCATGTCTGAAATCCAGCAGGGCAGTCACGTTTTAAAGCTCCAGAATGATCTCCTTTGACTCCAGGTCTCACATCCAGGTCATGCTGATGCAAAAGGTGGGTTCCCATGGTCTTAGGCAGCTCAGCCCCTGTGGCTTTGCAGGGTACAGCCTCCCTCCCAGCTGCTTTCACAGACTGGTATTGAGTGTCTGTGGCTTTTCCAGGCACATGGTGCAAGCTGTCAGTGGATCTACCATTCTGGGGTCTGGAGGATGGTGGCCCACTTCTCACAGTTCCATTAGGCAATTCCCCAGTAGGGACTCTGTGTGGGGGCTCTGACCTCACATTTCCCTTCCACACTGCCCTAGCAGAAGTTCTCCATGAGGGCCCCACCCCTGCAGCAAACTTTTGCTGGGCATCCAGGCATCGGAGTTTCCCAAACCTCAATTCTTGACTTTTGTGCATCTGCAGGCTCAACACCACGTGGAAGTTGCCAAGGCTTGGGGGTCCACCCTCTGAAGCCACAGCCCATGTTCTACGTTGGCCCCTTTCAGCCATGGCTGCAGCATCTGGGACACAGGGTACACGTCCTTAGGCTGCACACAGCACAGGGACCCTGGGTCCAGTTCACATAATCACTTTTTCCTCCAGGGCCTCCTAGCCCGTATGGGAGGGGCTGCTGTGAAGTTCTCTGACGTGGCCTGGAGACATTTTCCCCGTGGTCTTGGGATGAACATTAGGCTCCTTGCTACTTATGCAAATTTCTGCAACTGGCTTAAACTTCCTCTCAAAAAAATGGGATTTTCTTTTCTACTGCATCATCAGGCTGCAAAGTTTCTGAACTTTTATGCGGTTTCCCTTTGAAAATTGAATGCCTTTAACAGCACCCAAGTCACCTCTTAAATGCTTTGCTGCTTAGAAATTTCTTCCACCACATATCCTAAATCATTTCTCTCAAGTTCAAAGTTTCACAAGTCTCTAGGGCAGGGACAAAATGCCACAGTCTCTTGGCTAAAACGTAACAAGAGTCACCTTTGTTCCAATTCTCAACGGGTTTCTCATCTCCATCTGAGACCACCTCAGCCTGGATCTTATTTTTCAGATCACTATCAGCATTTTTGTCAAAGCCATTCAACAAGTCTCTGGGAGGTTCGAAACTTTCTCACATTTTCCTATCTTCTTCCGAGCCCTCAAAACTGTTCCAAACTCTGCCTAGTAGCCAGTTCTAAAGTTGCTTCCACATTTTTGGGCATCTTTTCAGCAATGCCTCACTCTACTGGTAACAATTTACTCACAGTCCAACATATAGAGCTGATTTTCTTTCATGTGTTCATATATTTTATTTCAGCTTTTAGTATAACCCGGACACCATTTTACATTGAAGAGCTAATTTTGTATCTTTAATTTTTCTTATTATGACATAAGCTTTTCAGGCTTATTATAAACTCTTTATAGGTCAATGTATTTTAGCATGTGGTGGTACACCTCCCCTCTCTTTGAGAACATCAAACGGTATGAGGGGGCTTTTGGCTGTAACAGTGATTGAGGGTCCACTGGCATTTAGCACTAGGAGCTCAGGAATGCTAAACCTCTTGCAATGTGCAAGACAGTCTTGAAATTTAAAAAACATTTCTCTGCCCAAGTACATTTATATCTCAATTGAGAATACTGAATGTGGACTGTTATTATGATTTTATAACCAATCCCTTGCTAGTGAGAAGGCTAAATGGCGCAGCCACTTTGAAAACAATTTGTCCTTGTCACACTAAAGCTAAACATAGTTTTACCATACAATAAAGCAATTTCACTTCCAGGAATTTACTCAACTGATTGAAAAACTTACATTGACACACAAAACCTACATACGACTGTTTATAGCAGCTCTTTGATAATCATCAAAAACTGAAAACAGCAAAGGTGTCCGTCAGGAGGAGAATAGATAAACAAGTGCTTCAATTATACAGCAGAATACTATTAAGTTACAAAAAGGAATAAACTATCAAGCCACACGAAGGTATAAAGGAATCTTAAATGCACATTGCTAAGTGAAGAAACCAATCTGAAAAGACTACATAATTTATGATTCTATTCATAAGACATTATGGAAAGGAAAACTATAGGAACAATAAAAAGGCCAAGACCAGTACTTTTCAAGAGTTGATAGGTGAAGCAAAGGACTTTTTTTTTTTAGAGAGTGAACTACTGACTACTGTGTACAGTAAGGTAATAGTAGATAAATAACACAAAGCATGTATAGAAGCCTATTGTAAGTATAGCATAGAGAGCAGACTTTAGTGCATGTCAACTAAAAAAATAGAAAATGAAGGATTTAAGGATAGAATGCAAACTTTGACAAAATAACCTTACTGTAGTTAAAAGTAACCTCACTGAAGAGGGTGAGAGAAATCTGTAAGACTAAAAGCAAAAAAATGTATAAAAGTTTTGTATTCTAGCTGAAAAGTTGTTTCCCACAGGGGTACAGGTTAACAATTCTGACACCAGTGTACATTTATGCTGGAATTGAATAATTAAGTAAATGGATGGAAGGCAGTGTGAGCCACGTTTCTCACTGTTTCAGGGAGAGGTTAAGACAAGCAGGAGGAGAATGTTCAACTGATCTATGTGGTAATGGAGTAGAATTGCCAACATCAGTAAGAACTCCCGTTTAGATAAATATAAATGGTTACATATAAAAATAAAGATATGTGTATACACAAAGGGTGAATATACACACATTAATGTTTTTGTATTATCATGAAAGAGGACTTAGAAGCCATGACTCTCAGTAGCAATGCGGACACCTAGCGTACAGATTTCGGGTTTTGATTTGATTCTCCAGTGAAAGAAACTATGGCTCCTTGGAGAAATGGCTGATTCTAGGACTTGGTCAAAAAATATACAGGATGAGCCTGGAGCATCTTGTAGCATCAGTAAGTATGAGAGTTCTCAGAAAAAAAAAGGTGATGGGGAAGAGGAGCCCACAATATTGTGGATATATATATATATATATATATTTATATATATAAAATAAAAGTCAACTGAGGCCAGGCACGATGGCTTAAGTCTGTAATCCCAGCACTGTGGGAGGCCGAGGCTGGCAGATCACTTGAGGCCAGAAGTTTGAGAACAACCTGGCCAATATAGCAAAACCCTGTTTCTACTAAAAATAAAAAATTTTAAAAAAATAGCTGGGTGGGGTGGTGCATGCCTGCAATCCCAGCTACTTGGGAGGCTGAGGCAGGAGAAGTGCTTGAGCCCAGGAGGCAGAGGTTGCAGTGAGCCAAGATTGCCCCACTGCACTCCAGCCTGGGCGACAGGGCAATACTCTGTCTCACAAAACAAAAAATAAAACAAACAAACAAAAAACTAACTGAGAGAGCAACAATGGCCAAAACTCAAGTTGAAAAACAAAATGAAATAGTTTGAATTATAAATCAAATTGTCTCCCCTCTCTGATTCCCAAATGTATTTCTTTTTATTATTTATATTTAACTTTTATATTTTAACATTTTTAAACCTTTATGTATATAAATATGTACGTACGGATATATATTCATATAAGTACGTATAAATAAATGATGGAATAAACTTTAAAATCACAAAGAAGAGATAGATTTTTCCATGTAGAAAAGCCCCAAATAATTTATGTCGATCCCTGCTCCTTAAGTCTGGACTGTACTTAGCGACATCGTTTCCAACAGTACAGTGCAGAAAAAAGAAAAGAGAGTAACTTTAGTGAGGAATCCCGACCAACACCATTTCAGCTAGGGGAGCAAGGTCAACATCAAGAGTGATCCGTCACGGTGATAGAAGGCATCGTTCATACGATGTGATGAGAAGGACAATTTGCCTTCATGGTCTTCCTGCCCAAATCACGTAATGCAAGCCTAATAATAAGGAAAATATCAGGTAAATCCTAATTGAAGGACATTTTACAAAATACCAGACGAATACTGAAAACTTTCTAGGTTATCAAAAATCAGAAAATCTGAACAAACTTGCACTTAATGAATAATGATATGTCCATTTTTAGCTCATAATTGTGACTCAGGTAACATATGAGGATATGTCGCTAATGGGGGAAATTGGTTGAGGGTCTATGGGAACTCTCAGTACTATTCTCATGATTTTTCTGTAAATCTAAAACTATTCTCTCTCTCTATATATATATAATATATAAAAATTATATATATATAAATTTAAACTCAAGAAAGCAATATGACTTCTCTGGGTAGCATTTTGTAAATTTTGGACGATCCCTCTATTGTTCACAATAATTGGTAAGACATTATTCGAATTTAATGGGCCAAAGACAGGATTGGGCTGCCAATTGTCCTGTAATGATTAGTGTGAAACTACTAAACATACCCCTGCCCTCAACCATTTGCCCATTCATGTAGGTAAAACAAACAAACAAACAACAAAAAAACCCACTTATAATTATTTAGGAATAAAAACCCAACCTTATTTTACATGTAAGTACAAAGTAATGTTTTCATGGTTTTAATATGCCATATATGAAGATACTTCTTTTCTGTACTGAGGGAAGATTGTAAAGTATTTTGTTTGAAACTTTACTAAGACTTGCTGTTCACTCTACTGGAAAATCATGTAAACAAAGGCATCTGTGTGAATGAAATTTGAATATCTAATACAAAACAGAAGTTAGTTCAGAAGTTAGTTTGTGTTTGTCGCTATCACATATACAACGATTCTATACTTATGCACAAATATCTAATACACTGTATCGTTTAGGGTGGTTATTTTTCAGTATTCATGTCTTAAAACATCTATTATTTGTCATAACTGCCTGTTACTTTACTTTTTTATGTTATATGAAAAATTCTAGTTACTTTTTGAAAACTTGTATATAAGTAGGAAATATAACTTATCCATTATAATTCCAGATAACAAAGAAAGTATTAAACTATTTATTATAAAACAGATTTGGATCTGATTGCATTGAATACCACTAACTTTATATAATAAACTGGACTATGGACAGACACTTTGACAGCGACAACAAATTGTCTACCAAAACTGTCAACTACTGTTCTATAGTATGCAGTTGTTTCTGAGAAGTGCTTGCCCAGAATGGAACAATATTGTCAAACCCTTCCTGCTTCTAAGCAAGCTGATGTGACAGTTTTCAGCACTGTAATGTTGCAAAATGGGTAAACCTTCCCCACCTCCCCATGCCCTGGCTAGAAGTCGGGAACTTCATAGACTTGGGCATGGATCAGCTACAAGTTACAAAGAACCAAATCCCAGAATTAAGAAGTGTGAAGACTCTGACCACCAAGGTACATCTATGTTGGACTCTCCAGGAGGAAGAAATTAACTTCTATTTTGATAAGTCATTGAAATTTGGGGAATTTTGCTGTAACAATAATCTTTACCAAACTAACACACAGAATCCAAGTTTATCAATGACTAAATTGAGAAAGCCACTTACTGGATCTTCTTTTTCTTTTTCTTTTTTTTTTTTCTTAATCTTTGAAAGGAAGTACAACCTAATAAAAACCTTATGGGGCTATTTTGGGATTTAAGTAAGATCATAGTTAGAAAAAAAGCACTTGCACTGAGTAAGCCTAACTTAAGTTGCCCGGGGCACTGTCCTTTTTATTCCAATTTGTATATTTATTTACCTGCAATTTAACTTCTAACATCCAATAATGAAACCTAGACCTCAATTTCATTTAACTACATTAGTTAAATTTCATTTAACTACATTAGGTTGTAACTAAGGCTCTGAAATATGTCTGTCAAATCCCAAGATTGCCAGGTCATAAGGTCTCCTTTTTTGTTCTTTCTATTAAATGTGTCGTTGGAAATGTAGATAGCCATCACTTTCTCTCTGAAATCAAGTCTCACAGAGTAGTGACTGTTGGATATTTTGCTTCACTCATTTATCAGAAAAAGTATATTGTTTATTTCGCGACCAAAATGGTAATTGTTACTAATGTGCATCACACTTTCCCCAGACTGTGGAGAATTTACATCATTCATGCAGTGTAGACGTAGAAAAGGTTCAGGGTTCAAATCCTGTTTAAACCTTTTGCATAAGCTCCCAAGGGGGCTTCCAGACTGCATTTTTGCTCATGATGAAAATACAGGCATTTGTTTAAAAATTGTGTAGAAGCTATGAATATGGAAATGATGAGGCTAATGCCAGTGGATGCGTCAGCTACTCAATGTTTCATTCAGAGCCAAGGCTCACAGACCCAGAGACCTTGCGACACACCCTTGCCTGAAATGCCATTGCTGCCTATGGGCAAGAGTCAGCAAGCACTTTCCAATAGAGTGCTTTGTTTTCAAATAATACCTATTTCAAAACTTCCCAGATGACCAATTTTGGAAGCAAACAAAGTTGCCAAAAGTTAAGAAGGAGTTTGTATAGCCGGTGAAAAATCTTTAAATATTTCTAGCTGATCACAAAAAGTATTTTTCTGCACACTATGAAAACAGCAATTGCATTTATTGACATTAAAGACACGGGAAGCAAATCATTTAATTGCATATTAAGAATTTCTCAAGCACTTCAATTGATCATTTTCTCATCATCGTAACAATCTGCAATGGTGCATTGTTTCCTACAGAAATGGCTTCAAATTATTTTGGATAAAAAAAGTCTTTGAATAGTTCATCACAGTTTTGTAGGTTGTCTTCCTTTCTCCCTCTTCCCAAAACATAATTGTATACGTGTGTGTATATCTATCTATCTATATAGGCAAAATATATGACATTTCAGGTAGTTTATGAACTCTTAACATCAGCACATGGACTCTAGCATCTGATCCACTGGCCTTCAGGGTAAAGGTCCACCTACCTGCCCAGTCTGCTTTCAAATTCTTTTATTTGTTCCTCACCTTCCCAAGCAGACCCTTCTCACTTTGCTCCCCCTATGCCCCCTTCACCTCAAGGTGACCATGCACCACATCAGTCTCTGAATATACAGGCACATTCATGCATCTGTGCCTTTGCACATCCCATTCTCGACCTGAAAAAGACATCTTCTCACCATCATCTGATTCATTTTTCTTCAATACATTAGCTCAGATTCCTTTTCTTCCATAAAACCTGGTTTTCCATGTACTTTTCCTTGCTACCTTCTCTGTGCCCTGACAGCACAGTCTGTGCACCTCTGTTCAAGCACTCATCACTCTATACCATATTCGTTCTGGTTCCTACCAGGCATGGAATGAATTCTATTAATATCTGTATCTCTAACCTCCAACATAAAGTGTGTTATAAATAGAGATGATCAATCAAAGTCTGTAGAATGAATGAATGAATGACGGAATGACCTCTCTTACATTTTGAAGACAGAGGGAGCTGGCTTAAATGTGAACAATTGAAACAAATAACAGATCCCAGTATCACCAGCAAAGCCTCAGTATGCTTTACTGCAGAACAGCAAGTGCCAAGCTAATTTAATTGGGTTATTTCAGATCAAATAAGAGGCAAGGTCAAGAGAAGAGAACAGAAGCAAGCAAAGTGTCAATGTTAGACTAAAACATAGTAGCCAATAAAATCATCAGGTGAAAAATGAATGCCAATTTTCCTGGTGTTCAACCAGTCTTTATGAGATGAAAACACGCTGCAGGCACACTTTGTTTTTTTTAAGTAAAAACAAGCCTAATAAGCAGAAAGACTGAGTTGAGCCCCCAGGGGAGGAGTGGGTTGCTGTTCTCATTAGGGTGTGGAAGCTGGGTAACAGCATATATATATATATATATATTTTTTTTTTTTTACAGATCTCTCTCTCTCTCACTAACAGAAGAGTGAAAGAGAGGACATTAGAATATAAAGATAGAGCAGATTTCCACAGCTATATCCTGCACTCCCCTTCATTAAGCCTCCAGCCCCTCCAGGCCTGGTGTGAACCTATATCTTTTAGCACACTTCCCATGTCAAATGCTGATGAAGAGGGAATCAGGAGGCCTGAATTCCAATATGTGCTGTAACTTACCTGCTTGTGGAATGCTTGGTATGTTACACTTGCTATCCTCAATTGCTTTATCAGGCTGGGCCATCATGTCTCTCTCACTGGACTGAAAGAGGGAGAAAACAGGAAGCTCTGTGCACTCCTGGAGAGTGCCTCTTTCCTCCCGGGCAAAAGCTGAATTCTATTAATATTTATATTTCTAACCTCTAACATAAAGTCTGGTATACATAGAGATGATCAATGATAGTCTGTAGAATGTACATTTATTGTATTGTGTACTGCCGAGTCCATGTATGTACCCTTCATAAAAATAGGAGCTCTTTGAAGGCTGGAACCAATTTTTACTTAATTTTACTTTCTAAGAGCCTGGAATATAATAGATAATAAATGCCCACTGAAATGATAAAAGAGGTATTCAGTGAACACCCAGTATAAAAATAAATTATTTACTATGATAGTTCCTGAAGATTACAAGATACAAAGCACGGTTTATTGATGTCTAAGAAGATTGGCATCTTCCTATGTAGACAAAGGAGGCTACCTGGAAGGCATTAGCAAGCAAGATGATATGGCATATCAATAAGTCCTTGTCTTAGCAAGGGCTGCTCTAAAAAATACCATAAACTGGATATCTTAAACAACACAAATTTATTTCTCACAGTTCTGGAAGCTAGAAGGTCAAGGACAAAGTGCCAGCATTGTTAGGGTCCAGGTGAGTACCCCATTTCTGGTTTATAGACACCCATCCTGTGTGTGCTTATATGACAGAGAGAGGGATAGCTAACTTTCTAGCATCTTCTTATAAGAGCACTAATCCCATTCACAATGATTCTAGTTTCATGAACTAATTATCTCCCAAAGACCACACCTCCTAATATCCTCACATCGTGATGAAGTTCTCAACATATGAATTTCTGGAGAGAGACACAAATATTCAGTCTTTAGCAGTCCTAATGATATTTGTTAAAGTATAATAATTGGGCAAAGTGGAATTTCAGTCCTTGGTTCATACATATATTTTCAAATATCTTTTTAGGCCAATGAAAAATACCTTCCAATGACAAAATATTTCTAAATTTATCAAATATGTTATTCTCCCACTTCATTAGGTAAATTATATGAATGTGACTGTAATCCACTGGATGGAAGTTCTTTGAATTCCAGACACAAATACAGAAGCACAGTTACTAGTTTAATTGAAACATCTGTTTTCAACTTCCTGAAAGGAACAGAAGAGGTTGCCAATGTACATACATATTTGAAGCAGGACTTGTATTGCACACATGGATACAATATGCATTTGTAAAAATTTTCCAAGTGGTCTAATATCCCATTCAGGAAAAAGATGATGAAATAATGTGATATAGGAAAATGAGTGAGTCCTGCAACCCCCTTCTAGGAATTCAAGTTTCTAAGACACAGCAGTTTCAAGTTTCTAAGATCACTGCTTAATGGTCAGTGTAAACCAGTTGCTGGCCATGTGACCAAATGTTTACCTATGGGTAACGTTTCTCCTTGAATAACCCCATTTCTCAGAAAGGAACAAAAGTCTCTAATTCAAGTGGACGGATAAGTTTGGATATAACGTTCCATAGTTCCAAATTCTGGCCTATTTTCTTTTACTAATTTGTTCAATGACTTTGACAAAGCACCTCATCATTTCATCATTCTGGATCTCAGTTTTTCCATCTGCAAATTGAAAATCGCTAACAGGAACTGGGTCAAGATCGCTGGACTCTAGATGTCTTGAAGTGATAATAGTCTTTAAATCAATAAGCAGGTAGCCAATCTCTAAAGAACTGAGAATGCAACCCACATTTCCTAAACAATACCCTAATTGTCTTAACAAGTAAATCACCTGGCACTTATTACAATCTCTACATTTTGGGTAGAGATTGGTAGATACAGGGACAGGAAAAAGCCAAAACTCTTTTCTGACCTGAAGAAAATAAAGCAAAAGAAATACAAAATGAAAGCATCCTAAGAATTTATGTTGGATCTTAACCCTGGTCATATTAATCCACTGAGCAATAGGACAGACCAAAAAGGATCTGAGCCTAGCACCTCACCTTGGCTCTCAGAATGACATGTCATCAAGAACACTGTCAGAATTAAGTAATTAGTTAATACAGGTAACTGTGATATGGTTTGACTCTGTGTCCGCACCTAAATCTCATCTCATTTGTAATCCCCACGTGTTGAGGGTGAGACCTGGTGGGAGGTGATTGGATTATGGCGTCAGTTTTCCCCATGCTGTTCTTGTGATAATGAGGGAATTCTCAGGAACTCTGATGGTTTTAAAAGTAGCAGTTTCCTCTGTTCTTTCTTTCTCTTCTGCCAGCTTGTGAAGAAGGTGCCTGCTTCCTTTTCACCTTCCACTATGATTGTAAGTTTCCTGAGGACTCCCAGCCACGTTGAACTGTGAGTCAATTAAATCTCCTTTCTTTATAAATTACCCAGTCTCAGACAGTATCTTTATAGCAATGTGAGAATAGACTATTACAACATGTTACTTAACTTGTGTGAGTTTTAGTTTTCTTGTTTACATTAAAGGGAAAATAATGACTATTCTCTTGTTAAGTATTAAATAAAACTAGTAAGAGAAGGATCTAGCGTAATACCTACAGGGCATGGTAGATTAAAAATATAGTTGTTTTTTACCATACTACAGAATTGCCTTTGCAAAACAATTCCTTTTAATGAAATGTGACCTAATTTCACTCTGCTTTCTAGATCTTTATAGCTGCCTTTTTTTTTTTTTTTTTTTTTTTGCTGTGCCTACTGTTAGCACCAGGTACATAGGTTTGCTTGAACTCTCCTAGCCATACTTTAAAATCCGAAAATCATATCCTTAACATGGGGTCCTGAGATCTATTTCTTTGTATTTTCATTCATCTCTGGCCCCAGGGCCACTCACTTATAGGCATCTGATTTTCTCTAAGCTCTCTGATGTTGTTCAGGAAAGGACATACTTCAGGAGAGACAATTGAGGTGAGAAAATGGCAAGATATTTTTTCCTGAAAGGTCATGGAAGAAAATGTACAGACCAGTTTGTGGCATGACTGACCCACTGAGGTGAGCAGAGGTGGCATCTGGTCCACCACCTTGGAGGGACGTAGATGCCCTGGGTGGGTATGGGGAGGTGGAGGTGGGGAAGACAGAGTGGCAGTACTCAGGCTTCATACCTCTCTTAAAAGCACTGGAAACCCGCAGAGTACCCGGAAACAGATTCCTCCAAGATCTCTATCTCCTCACTAACATTTTTGCCAAGCATTCAAAGGAACTAAAAGCTTGTGATCCAAGTCGGAGGCTTACAAACTCCCTTCAATTTCTGGTAGACCTTTGAAGGAAATGGACACAAACATATTCTGAGAAACTCCAAAGCACAGGAATAAAAAAGAGAGTGAAAGTTATGAGGAGGATGATTTCCACTCCACCTAACAGAAGTTTCACACAGAGCTGTCTGCAGTGTGGTAGGTACATTGAGGAGCTGTTTAGTACAATGTAATTACTCATCAGCTTAGCCCAGAAGCTGACAATCAAATTCAAATATCACATAAAGCTTGAAACAGATTTCTGATTGGTACTTGGCAACTTTGAGTTTCTAATGTTCTTGGTTTTTTTCTAAAATGAACATACAATAGCCAAATAGGTATTAGGAGTCTTTATTCTTTCTTCGCACACTCTTTCAAGGTGATATATATTTTCAGAGTTTCAGCAACCCACAGATCTCTTACTCCTCTGTTGTCCCTGGAATTTAGACCTGTGTTTCCAAAGCTCGTGAGGCATCTCCACAAAGGAGTCCCACAGGCATTGCAAACAACATACTCAAAATTAAAATGAGAAGAATTACTTAATGGGTAGATTACACATTATTTGGATAATGGTTACACTAAAGCCCAGACTTCATGACTATGTAATATATCTATGCCACAAAACTGTACTTATACTTCTCAAATTTACACAAATGAAAGAGAGAGAGAGGGAAAGAGAGAGACTAATGCTGCGAATGACTCCTGCATTTCCACTCCTTTTTAGCAGAATCAAAGGAACAAAAGACTGTATTTCCCAGACTTCTTTAAAACGACCATTACAGATGTGAAAATGGTGCAAATTTGGTAGCATGGCATTTCTAGAGATATAGAGAAAAGGGCATTTGTCTTTCTCCCTTCTGAAGTTGTCCTCAGGTACCTCAGTTTACAGCCAGCTTTTTCTAGGAATTTTGCAGGAACCTAATTATCTTTATTAAATCCTGCTTTGTTTTAACTAGATAGTGTGGATCCTTTTTTTTTCTTCAATTAAACTCTGACCAATACAATATTAAGATAATATTTCATACTACTTCTAAATCTGCTTCTTTTAATGTCTTCCTTGCCTTGCTAAATGGTACCACCAAACACAGACATCCAGTCATATAACTGGGATATTAACTTTCAAGAATCAAATCTGACTCCATCTTCTCTATGAAAACCTTTCCTTATTGATCTCGAGAAAGGATGTGACCATTCCTTGTGTGTGTGTGTGTGTGTGTTTGCCAGACTTGTACCACAGTGCTATAATTTTACTAATCTGTTCTCATGTACCTTTTTCTGTGTTACTATAAGGGAGTAGATTTATTAAATTTATTAAAATATTAAGGCTCAAGGACATATTTTTGTAACGTGGGGTCATAGGACCCCTGAAAATCACTGTATACTTTTGTGCATACAATGTGTTTTTTTTCTCAGAAGAAATAGTCCATACATTTCACTGACTGTAGTTTGGCTGAATGAATAAAACTAATTTTAAGCATAAAAATGTAATTAACGCCTGGCTAATAGCAAGTCACGTACTTCAAAGTTACCACAAACAGGATACATTGACATGGAAAGGTTCTCCTCACACAGTTGTCCCTCATTACAGCATTGTTCATGGGCTTGTTAAACATTTGTCTGCTGATACAGAAACTGAGCTGCGGGAGGGCAAAGAGTGAGATACCCACTGTCTTCTGTGTATCTGGCACAAGGTGTGGCAAATACTAAATGGTTTTGAAGAAATAAATGAACACATTCTCTGAAATACCACCTGCATTCATCAATCAAGGTTTTCTTGAGAGTAATTACAAAATTTGAATTAAAAAACGTCAATGTAATGCGAGTATATTTATGATGGGCAGCTTCAGACAGTTTTCAATAATCCCAACCTTCTACTGTTTACACTCTTAAGTATACACTGAACATGATGAGGAAAATAACTTACTTTTAATGAACAGAGTATGGCAAAGTGATGAAGTGCCACTTTTATGGTGAGGTTATAAAAGATCATGGTTTTCTGGTGTTCTCCCTGGCTTCTCCCACATGCTGGTTGTGGGAGAGATGACATGACATGACAGGGAACTGAGGGAAGCTTCTGTCCAACAGCCAGCAAGGGATTGAGTACCTCAGGCTTATAGTCCTGAAGGAACCAAATCCTGCCAACAGCCATGGGGTGAGCTTGGAAGCAGATCCTACCCCAACTGAACCTTGAGATGACCATGGGCCTGGTTGAGTCCTTGATTGCAGGCTTGAAAAAGAACCCAAAGCAGAGGACCCAGCTAAACCATTTCCAGATTTCTGACTTGCAGAGTCTATGAGATAATACATGTTTGTTTTCTAAGCCACTGAACTTGGGAGTAATTTCTTCACTATGTAACTAATACAGTGTTTCTATATTTTGCACATAATTAAAAAATAAAAATAGGAAAAAGAATATACAGGCAAATACTATTGCCATGATAGATTGTTTTTGCTCTGACATGCAAATCATGCCATATAGATCTAGTGTGTGTGGAAATGCATGCAATAGAAGCATGGCATAGTGGAAAGAAATGATTTTTTTAGAATGAGTTTGTTCGACTTTTGGCAAATTTCCACATGAGTTCCTATGCCTATTCTGTCTTTCACAGCTCTAATAATTAATTGTGGGGGAGCATGATAATTCTTGCATCCTAGATTTCTTAAAATGTTAAAGCTCAAGGAAAGATTGTTTTTATAACCTGGGGTCACAGGACCCCTGAAAATCGCTGCATCTTTTTGTGCATAGATGTGCTTTCCCTCTGAACAAATAGTTCATACATTTCACTAAATACTCAAAGAATTCTGTATTCCCATAACGTATTTTAAAATATTGATTCCTTCTAATCCTTTTATTTTATATGGAAAAACCAATTCTTAAGGAGAAATAACTTATATCATTTCTAGCTAGTTATGCAGCTCATTAGTATCAGGTACAAGGAAATGTAAGTCTTCAAATTAGTTACTGCTCCTGCCATTTCCTTAGGTTTTCGGTTTGCATGTTTTTTACTATACTCTCTCAACTTGTAAAGGTTAGAAGGCACACACAATATCGTTAATGTTATCTAATTAATCTGGTAAATAATTTTTCATTCAACCACATGTTTACTGAGTTCCTTTTATGTACCAGACACAGTTCTAGGTGCTGAGAATACAACAGGAAACAAAACTCATTTTCTGTCCATGTATGGCTTAAATTATAGTGAGGGTAACTGTATGAGTTCATTTTTACACTGCTATAAAGAACTGCCCAAGAATGGATAATTTATAAAGGAAAGCAGTTTAGTAGACTCACAGTTCGGCATGACCCAGGAGGCCTAGGAAACTTACAATCATGGTGGAAGGTGAAGGGGAAGAAAGGCATCTTGTTCACAAGGCGACAGGAAGAAGTGCTGAGTGAAGAGGAAAGAGACCCTTATAGAACTATCAGATATTGTGAGAAGAAATATCACCGGAACAGCAAGGGGGAAACTATTCCCACCATTCAATTACTGCACCTGGTCTCTCTTTCCCTTGATATGTGGGGATTGTGGGGATTATGAAGATTATAATTCAAGATGAGGGCCGGGCGCAGTGGCTCAAGCCTGTAATCCCAGCACTTTGGGAGGCCGAGATGGGCAGATCACGAGGTTAGGAGATCGAGACCATCCTGGCTAACATAGTGAAACCTCGTCTCTACTAAAAAATACAAAATACTAGCCGGGCGTGGTGGCGGGCGCCTGTAGTCCCAGCTACTGGGGAGGCTGAAGCAGGAGAATGGCGTAAACCCGGGAGGCGGAGCTTGCAGTGAGCTGAGATCCGGCCACTGCACTCCAGCCTGGGCAACAGAGCAAGACTCCGTCTCAAATAAATAAATAAATAAATAAATAAATAAATAAATAATTCAAGATGAGATTTGGGTGGGGACACAAAGTCTAACTCTATCATTAATAGAAACAGAAAAATTCATAAGCAATAGATAATTTAACTGTCGATGATACTTTGTCATTTGTGTCATCTTACATGTGGCTGCTCTTCTTCATGGGCTAAGAGTTACCTTTTATTTCTCTGACTCTTAAAAACCAGGCAAAGGTTTTGTACCAGAAAGACTCCCTGAAATCATGCTGTTCCTATATTTACAGTGGAAATGCCCAGTGTCCACAGTGCCCTAAAGAGAGCAGAGAAATTGGCTTTTATAGGAAATGACATTTGGAATATGAGATTTAATTCAACAGAATACAATTATCTCTTTGAAACAGTGACCAAGAAAAATCAATTCCATTGTGATAATATTTTTATTTGCTGTCTATTTTAGCATTCTTCTTAATCACTTGCTCAGACAAAAACAAGTCTCCTGAAAAAGTAAAGATTCAAACGGGTAGGTATGGCCTCCTGAAAATTACCAAGAAAATAAAATTTTACAAACTATCTACACCACTAAGGACGAATTACATCTGTTAATGCCTGTTTAAAAATAGACTGTTTGAAAGTGACTTTCTTTTTATAAAATAGTCATGGAAAGTCAAGAGAAATACAGTTTTACCAGTTAAGATTTTGAAATAAAAGTGGTGGCACATGAAAAATGGATTAAGGAGGTTAAAGAGTTTATGTGGCAAAAATGCAAATATTTAAATTTAAGAAAATTAAGATGAGGAGAAGATATTGTGATCAGGCAGTGTAGGAAATAAAACATTAGGTCTATGGGTGGATATTAGATTAAAAACAATGTTAAAATAAATAAATACAAGCCCTACTAATTTGTCTATGATATTGAAACAGGGAATTATCTTTAATTTTAGTAGAAATAACATACCAATATAAATTGCAGATAGTCTAATAAGATAAAAGGAAGAAATCTAATATTTAGTGCTGGAGTAATTTCCTATTATATGGCATAGAATAAAGTAATAAGTTATCACAGACAACACATTTTTTATCTCAAAATTCAGTTTCCAGTACTTGAAAAGACTTGGAGACAATATCCTTTAATGGAAGATGACGATAATGGCTTGCAAAAAAGAAAATATAAGACAAGAGTCTGCAAAGAAGTCATGAATAAAACCTCCATGAGGAGTATCATAATGAAATTGAACACAATTGGAAATTCAGATAGAAAAGAAAATCTTTGTAGTAATTTTTTCTGTATATTCCTTATCATTGTGCCTTCTAAGTCTATCAAAAGAAATTTTAAATCTCTCTCATATTTGTGCTGTAAGAGCTAAAATTTCAAATTGATGAAGGTGTATTACATTGGTAACTTAAATGTCATAAGCAGCATCTCCATGAGTGATATGATATTCCAAAATAGTCAGTAACTTCATGAGTATCCAGTGACAACTAAATAAAAATTTGTTTCCAATACACATAGTTTAATTTCTGAAAAAATAGAATGCGTATTATAATTTTACAAAACACATTTTGTATTTATATCTAAAAAATGAATTAGGTCCTAGGCTATATACTTATAAATACATATTTCACTTGCATTACTGCCTAGCAGGATATCTTTGATGTTTGAGCTCTGTTCACTAAATGAAATACAAAAGTTCTCTCCTTTTCACATTATTTCAGGAACATTTGTTATTTCAAGAAAACAATCAGAATCAGAATTTTAATAATTAGCTTTTTAATAATAATCTTTAGTACTGTATAAAGAAAAAGAAGTAAGGTTGTTATTCATAACTCCCTAAAATAATACAGATTTTTTTTTTTTTTTTTTTTTTTTAGACGGAGTCTCGCTCTGTCACCCAGGCTGGAGTGCACTGGCGCGATCTCGGCTCACTGCAAGCTCTGTGTCCCTTGTTCATGCCTTTCTCCTGCCTCAGCCTCCTGAGTAGCTGAGACTACAAGTGCCCACCACCATGCCTGGCTGATTTTTTTTGTATTTTTAGTAGAGACAGGGTTTCAAGGTGTTAGCCAGGATGGTCTTGATCTCCTGACCTCATGATCCGCCCACCTTAGCCTTCCAAAGTGCCGGGATTACAGGCGTGAGCCACCGCACCTGGCCAGAATTTTGCTTTTTTTTTTAAATAACCTTTAGGAATAAAGCTAATAACCACAGTGATGATTTATTACATAAATAGATACAATTTATAAACTGACATTATTTTACTTAAAAATTATTATTGTTGTTATTTAGAGACAAGCTCTCTCTGTTGTCCGGGCTGGAGTGCAGTGCTGTGCTCATTGCTCGCTGTAGCCTTAGACTTGGGGCTCAAGACATTCTACCTCCTCAGCCTGTGAGTGGCTAGGGATATAAGCACATGCCACCATGTTCTGCTAATGTTTTTCATTTTTGTAGAGATGAGGTCTCACTACGTTGCCCAGGCTGCTCTCAAACTCCTGGCCTCAAGTAGATCCTCTTGCTTTGGCCTCCAAAAGTGTGGGATTACAGCCACAAACCACTGCACCTGGCCATGATTTATTTTTTTATTGACAAATAAAAATTATTGAATATATTTATGGTGCATAACATGATGTTTTGAAATACGTATGCCTTGTAGAATGTCTAAGTCAACCTGATTTACTTGATATACATGCATTATGTCCCATACTTATCATTTTTTTGTGTTGAGAACACTTAAAATCTACTCTCAGCAGTTCTCAAGTATACAATAAATTAACTATAGTCACCATGTTGAACTTTTCCCTCCTAACTGGAACTTTTTAATACTCATGAGCCTGGTTTTTTCTTTCTCTTCCCTTTGTTGCAATGTCACACTTGTTATTGGTCAGAGGATACAAATGTCTTCTCCTCATCATTGTGACAAGGGGAATTAAAAAAAATTCTGAAAACCCTCCATTTATTATTATTTTATTAACCTCTAGGGGGCAGAAACACTCAAAGGAGAACTGCTGCTCGCAGAATCACATTGAATGAAATAATGATTCTCATGGCTTCTATTAACATGTAAATAAACGATTCTTAAATCTAGAGCTCCAGCTCACATTATATTCCTGGACTTGTGACTCATAAATCTTATTAAACACAGGTATGTGTCATTTTTTTTCACTCCACCTCATTGCAATTCACAGATAGTGTGTGTTTTACAGATTCAAGGTTTGTGGCAGCCCTCTGTTGAGTAAGTCTATTGGAATCATTTTTCAAAGAGCATATGCTCACTGTATGTCCTCTGTGTACATTTTGATAATTCCCTCAGTATTTCAGACTTTATTGTTATTAATATATCTCTTGTGATCTGTAATAACTGATCTTTGATATTACTATTATAACTGTTTTTGGGTACCATGCAGCATGTACATATAAGATATCAAATATAATTAATAAATGTTGTACATGTTCTGACTGCTCCATTTACCAGCTATTTCCCATCTCTCTCCCTCTCCTCTGGTCTCCCTATTCCCTGAGACACAACAATATTGATATTAGGCCAATGAATAACCCTGCAATGGCTTTTAAATGTTTAAGTGAAAGGAAAAGCCAAAAATCTCTCACTTTAAATCAAAAGCTAGAAATGATTAAGCTTAGTAAGGTAGGCATGTTAAATGCTGAAATAAGTCAAAAGCCAGGCCTCTGTGTCAAACCACTGGCCAAGTTGTGAATGCATAGGAAAAGTTTTTGAAGGAAAAGAAAAGTGTTATCAACTACACAAATGAAAAGAAAGCCAAACCGCCTTATTGCTGATAGGGCAAATGTTTTAGTGGTCTGGATGGAAGATCAAAGCAGCCACAATATTCTCTTAAGTCAAAGCCTAATCCACAGCAAGACCCTAATTATTTTCAATTCCATAAAGGCTGGGAGAGGTGAGGCAGCTGCAGAAGAAAAGTTGGAAGCTAGCAGAAGTTGGTTCATGACATTTAAGGAAAGAAATCATCTTCATAAGAGTGCAAGGTGAAGCAGCAAGTGCTAATGTAGAAGCTGCAGCAAGTTATCCAGAAGATCTAGCTAAGATCATTGATGAAGGTGGCCACACTAAAAAACAAATTGTCAGTGTAGATGAAACATCCTTCTGTTGGATAAAGATGCCATCTAGGACTTTCATAGCTAGTAAGGAAGCGTCAATGACTGGCTTCAGAGCCCCAAGGACAGGCTGACTCTCTTGTTAGGAGCTAATGTAGCTGATGACTTTAAGTTGAAGCCAGTGCTCATTTACCATTCAAAAAATTCTAGGGCCCTTAAGAATTATGCTAAATCTCCTCTGCCTGTGCTCTATAAATGGAACAACAAAGCCTGGATGAAAGAATGTTTGTTTACAACATGATTTGCTCAATATTTTAAGACCACTGTTGAGACCTACTACTAAAAAGTACTTTAAAAATATTCCTGCTCATTTACAAAGCACCTAGTCACCCAAGAACTCTGATGGGGATGCACAAGGAGATGAATATTGTTTTCATGCCTGCTAACACAATATCCATTCCGCAGTCCATAGATTAACAAGACATTTCAACTTTCAAGTCTTATTATTTAGGAAATACATTCATTCAGCTTTAGCTCCAATAGATAGTGTTTTCTGTGATGAATATGGGAAAAGTACATTGAAAGCCTTCCGGAAAGGAATCACCATTCTAGAAGCCATTAGGAACGTTTGTGATTAATGGAGATGACGGGGGTCAAAATATCAGTATTAACAGGAGTTTGGAAGAAGTTTATTTCGAACCTCATGGACGACTTTGAGGTGTTCAAGTTTTCACTGGAGGAAGTCACTGCAGATGTATAAATAGCAAGAAAACTAGAATTTGAAGTGGAGCCTGAAGATTTCACTGAATTGCTGCAATTTCCTGAGGAAACATAAATAGATTAAGGAGTTTCTTTTTATAGGTGAGCAAAGAAAGCGGTTCCTTGAGGTAAAATCTACTCCTGGCGAAGATGCTGTGAAAATTATGAAATGACAAAAAAGGATTTAGAATATTACATAAACTTAGTGGGCATAGCAATGGCAGGTTTAGAGAATATTTATTCCACTTTTAAAAGAAATTTTACCCTGGATACAATACTGTTAGACAAAATTGCATACTCCACAGAAATCTTTCATGAAAAGAAGAGTTAATTGATGCAGCAAACTTCACTGTTTTATTTTAAGCATTTGCTAAAGCCACCCTGACCTTCAACAACCTTCACCCTAATAAGTCAACAGCCATTAACATCAAGGCAACACCCTCATCAGCAACAAGATTACCATCTGAAAACTCAGATGCTTGGAGGCATTTTTTTTTTTTTAGCAATCAAGTAGTTTTAAATTAAGATATGTGAATTATTTTCAGACATAATGGTATTGCACACAGAGGAGTACAGTATAGCATAAACATAAATTCTATATATACTGGGAAACAAAACAGAAATTTCTGTTACTTGCTTGGTTGCAATCATCACTCTATATAGTGGTCTGGGCCCAAATCCACAATTTTGAGGTATGCCTGTATATATCTATTGATTTCTAATCTATCTATTTACAAATCCAGTTAGGACCTCATATTCATTATGTCTCAAACAAAGCATTTTCTTCAGTTTGGTTAAAGTTTTGAGTAGCCTGCTTCTCCTCTTTTGTTTCATGCTTCAAAAAATGCTGCTGTCACCTTCCATCCAGTTCCCCAAACCAGGTCGCAAGAAATTGTATTTAATTTAACCCTCTTTCTTGTTTTTTTTTTCCTTATCTTTGTTGAGGTTTAATTGACAAATAAAAAGTGTACCTATTTAAGGTGTACAACGTGATGTTTTGATATATGTATACATCACAAAATAATCACCACAATGTAGCTAATTAGCATATCCAGAACCTCGAACAGTTACCTTTTGATGATGAGAACACTTAGGATCTACCCACGTAGGAAACTTCAAGTGTACAATACGATATTGTTAACTATAGTCACCATGCTGTAAGCACAGTAGATGTCCATGTCTTGCTCTTTACATTTGGTCAAGTCTCTCAGTTTTATTAGGGTCGTTTGAATGTACCTTATCTAAATCTCTATCAAAACACCTCATTTCCCCCATTTACTTTTCCACTATCAAAGTTCAGGCTATTATTATTAATTCAAACCTTGGTCCGTTTTAAAACCTCCAGGGTTATCACCATTCCTTTGGTTTTGCCCCTGCTGTCCCCACACAAATCCCTTTTTCTCTGGCCAGAGTAATGCTTTTTCTAAACACAAATGTACTGTTTAAGTATACCCCTTTTTTTAGTAAACCATTTAATGGTATCCAAATGCCTTTCAGATCAATTACATAACATGTACTCTATTCAGAGCTCTTGCACACATTGGTTGTTACCTTTCTATGTGAATTCTCCTCATTTTTATTCTATTTTTTCCATGTTTCAACCACTCTGAACTTCTTCTAGGTCATCAGTTATGGCATGGCGTCTCAGTCTGAGTTTATCCAAAAGCAGACCTTGAGACAAACATTTACTTGCGTGTTGTCTTGGTCCATCTGGTTTCTTAAAACAAATTACCATGAACTGTTTAGCTTATAAACAACAGAACTTTACTTGTCACGGTTCTGGAAGCTGGGAAGTCCAACAGCAATATACCAGCAGATTTGTTGTCTGGTGATGACCCATTTTATGGTAAAAAAAAAAACCCAGCAACTTCCCACCGTGTCCCCACGTGGTAGGTAGAATGGACAAGGAAGCTATCTGAAGCCTCTTTTTTTTTTTTTTTTTTTTTTTTTTTTTTTTTTTTGAGACGGAGTCTCGCTGTGTCGCCCGGACTGGAGTGCAGTGGCCGGATCTCAGCTCACTGCAAGCTCCGCCTCCCGGGTTCACGCCATTCTCCTGCCTCAGCCTCCCGAGTAGCTGGGACTACAGGCGCCCGCCACCTCGCCCGGCTAGTTTTTTGTATTTTTAGTAGAGACGGGGTTTCACCGTGTTAGCCAGGATGGTCTCGATCTCCTGACCTCGTGATCCGCCCGTCTCGGCCTCCCAAAGTGCTGGGGATTACAGGCTTGAGCCACCGCGCCCGGCCCTGAAGCCTCTTTTATAAGAGCATTAATCTCACTTCAGGCGACTGGGTATTTCCCCAAATCTTCGCCTTCTAATACCATGACCTTGGGGATTGAGGTTTCAGTTTATAAATTTTGGGAGACAAAAACATTCAGACCATCACACATAAATTTTAATTGGGAGTTGATGTCGGTATGGTAATAGGAAAATGAGACAAAGAAGGAAAGCAGTCAGTAATGGATGGATTAGTGAACATGTTACCACCGTTGGTTTTGAAAACTTAACCTAACTGTGGAGCTCTGGGGTCCAGTGTAGAACACGTGCATTTGAGTTGTCCAGTCTCAGAGGCAAGAGAGCCAGGATATCCATACACTAAATCCTGGGAGGGGGTTTAGTTTATTGGTATTTCCAGCCATTTGCTCATAGGCGGAACAGATTCCGGCAACCAGAGATAGTCTCCAGGGAGAAAGATACAGGCTTAGATGCTTGAAAAAGTATTTCAGGCCATGGAAATTGTAAGAACTCAGGGGATATTGATGGAGGATTCACATAGTCAGCTACGTAACATTTTCATGCCTCTGTGTCTTCCTAAGGCTATCCCATTTGCTTGGGTACTATCTTGCGCATGCCTTTGATACCCAACTAATTTCTTGTCGTTCTTCCTTTGTTCGATTGGACATAAATTATTCTTTATGCTTTCTTTGGCCTCCCAAATCTGTGCTAGTCACCTCTTCTGGTGACTAGCACAGATTTGGAAAGATGATATATGCCCTTTTTTCCACTATCTTAGTTAGAATTTATTACACTAACAGGTTAGTGAAGAGAATGTCATAAGTAGATACACATAAACATATTGTCATAGAGTTACTGGAAGTGGACAGGTTGTTTATGATTAGAAATATCCAAAAAAGCTCACTGGGAGGCACAGTATTTAAACTGATCCTTGGGAATAAAAAATAAACTTTTAACAAAGACACTGAGGTAGTTCAGGCTTATTGGTGAAATGTTAGACAGAGCGGTATGACTAGGATACAGCCGTCATAACAAAATGTAGAGGGAGACCCAGTTCCTAATGCCAGCATGATAATGTGAGCCTACAAGCCATATCAGATTTGGGCCATGTAAATATTTGATGAGAGAAATTGATGAGTACAACAGCAAAACAATGACAAAGTTACACACATGCATACACAGCAAAGATACCATGTATCTTCATTGTCCTAAACACGCTGAGGAAATTTTAGGTGCAGAATTGACCTTTTTAGTTATATGACTGCTTATTATTCTTCATCCGACAAACTGTCCGATAAAGTCATTAAAAGTGAAATGACTTTAAAGAGCAAAAAGATTTTGTTCTATACAAGCGCATTGGGAATTACTTATTGTAGATCTATATTAGCTCAACTGTTTCAGGCTTTCAGGAATCACAAAACATTAACACATAAAGATCTTATGGTCTCTGATTTATAAAACATAATATTTCATCATATACTTCTACACTGAATGTTTAATTATATTATGAAAATATATGACTTTTTGTGTAAATAAAATCATTGTATGTGTATGGTAGAAATGTAATTATAACAATTATATTACATAAAGAGAAATAGTATAAAAAAGAGAAAATTAGGTATTTTTGCTCAAACAAATTAAATTTTGCAACCATATGTGATACATAATTACTAGTTACTCTTAAAAGCTTTTATTGACAGTGTATGTCTCAAAATAGAATGCAGCCCAAAACTCTAGCCTAGATTGAAGTGTGGTTGTTTTAAGACTTAGAGAGGAAGAACCAAAAATTATGTTGACCTCTTGCCATGCAGTAGAATTAAGTAGAACACATGTGAGTCTCAGGACGTACCTCAGAGCTGAGAGAAATACAGGTTCAAAAACACATGTGAAGTAAACATTGCATTTAACAAAAATGGTGATGGTTTGCACAGCAGTTTGCAAGAAGTGCTTCAGCAGAAGACTGGTTGATGGCTGGGCAGTCAGGTGGATTCAGAGTATAGCTAGACTTCTCTGGAAATTATCAGCATTTTCTTTGCAAGGGAGCTTGATATTCTGGGTTTTATACTTAAACTTACTGAGAAATAAGTCCCTGAAGATACATATTCAGAAAAAAGTCAAAGAAGTAAAACTCATCTTCTACATTTGATGTAGAACCCGCAGATTATTATTGGATTCTTTCATTATTTGTTTATAATATGTGGTCTTAGATTATCAATTGATTTATTTTTATGAATTTACTTATTCATAATAGATAGTCTTGATTTTTCCAAGAAATATGTAAAACAACTTAAATCACTAACGTATATGAAAATTTGAAATACGAAAGTTTTAGAGAGGGAAATTCAGAGGAAATTTAGCCAAACTAACTTCTCTAGAAGATCAGAAGTTTTTACTACAACCAAAGAGTGCTTTTAATCTTTGTGCCCAGGTAGCTAAATCAGAATAACATTCAAAACTGTGTGATCCTCAGCAATTTAGTCAAAGTCTTTAAGAACCAGCTTTTTAAGTATGAAAATGGAGTTAATAAAACATCCGTACCACATCTGGTAATTGTGAGGATAAAATGAGAGAATGTGTGAATCTTGGCACATTACATGGGAAATGACAAAAGCTCAAATATGAGCCTACTTCTTCCTCCTTCTACTGTTTTTCCTTCTCTACTTCCTCCTGCTACTCCTCCTCTGCCTCTTTTTAGCCCATCTTCATTTTCCTCTTCCCAAATTCTTTTATTATTAACAAAATGTAGTTTTCCTTGGGAGGCCACAGTGGACGGATCATGCGGTCAAGAGATCGAGACCATCCTGGCCAACGTGGTGAAACCCCCTGTCTCTACTAAACATGCAAAAATTAGCTAGGGGTGGTAGCACATGCCTGTAGTCCCAGTTACTGTGGCGGCTGAGGCAGGAGAATCACTTGAACCTGGGAGGTGGAGGTTGCAGGGAGCGGAGATCAAGCCATTGCACTCCAGCTTGGCAACAGAGCAAGACTCTGCCTCGAAATAATAATAATAATAATTTTCCAGTAAGAAATGAAAAGAAAATATTCATTTAGGGCATATTTTAAATCAATTACTATCTAGACACTAGAGATACACCAATAGTAAGGTCTCTATTTTTATGGAGTTTATAGTCTTCCTTATAACAAAAGTCATAGTATTGTTTACAAATGCTTTGTGAGGACTGTATAAGTTAATGATTGTGCAAGGAATAGCACAATACCTGACTGTTGTTATCATTATTCATAACATAAACCTTATCATTATTATCAATATTATACTAGCATTAGTAATTATAGTAATAATAGTTGTAGTTACAGTTGAAGTGATCACAGTTGTCATTATATTCATTGTCATAGTCATTGTCATCATCTTGGTGGTCTTTCTAACTTCAACGACATGAATATTATACCACTGTATATTTCAGGAATGACTAAAGAGTTCATTGTAGACAAAGTATTTCACACCACTCTGATAATGCTTAGATAATAACTAACTCCAATGGAAAATTCCGAGTACTAAGCCACTGCCATATGATACTCTTGAGTTTTTACAAGTGGGCACCATTCATGATCTAAATTCTGAAGACTTCCAACAAGAAGGACATATTGGTCACCAGAATGTGTGTGTGTGTGCATGTGTGTGTGTGTTTCCTTAACTTTGTATAACCAAGGAAACAGAAGCTTCCTTTACTCCCTGAAAACAGTGATAAGAAGTTGGCCTACATGTGTTATTCCAATAACAACATATTTCTGATTATAATTATTTTTCTCTTTTACTGATGGCAAATATATTTCCCACATAATGTTGATTCTCAATTTCCTTTATACATGATTCCCCCAAATTTAGCTGAGACTGGTTTCTTTGGAAATATCAGTGTCACTAGTTCCCTATGCTCTGTCAAAATGAAACAATAACAAAAATGACTACTGAACAAATATTCAATATACTGTATATGAGATATATATATATATTATATATCCACCCCCATGATCCAAATGCCTCCCACCAGGCCCCATCTCCAGCCCTCGGGATTATAATTCAACATAAGATTTGGGTGGGGACAAATATTCAAACTATATCAACTTCTGTTCCAGATTTTCTTCATGGCAGTTCTATGTCCTTATAACCACAAAGTCCTTTCTTGGACATAATTCTCATTTCTTTGCTTTTCAACCCCTTCCTCTTCTTCTCCCAAACTTAATGGTGGCTGCCTCGATGCTACCTGAAATGAGAGTTGGGAAGGTCATTGTGTGCATTAAAGGCTGCCTCAGATTGGAGTTATTTAGTTCTACTGCAAAGACATACTGGACTCCAGTCACTAAAAATCTCTTCCAATCTTATATATTGCTATTTGGAGTCTGGTAGCAGCCTGCATTTTCAACACTGTAGGACTCTGGACCTTTGGATTTTTCCCAGTTGTCTTGGATATCTACTTGAAAGTCAGGCAATACTTGCCTGAACTCCTCTTTTTTTTTGTGCCAAATAAAGTCAATAGAATTTGACAGTCAGTCACTGTGACTTTTTCCAACTACTTTTCAGACATATATATATATATATATATATATATATATATATGGCAGCCTTTATACATATAAATAAATATATAAGTGTATATATATGTTTGGCCAGAAGATTGCCACCCACACTTGCCACCCACAAACCAATTACTAAGCCAAGGCCAAGGTGTCTATCCGTATAATAGTTGAGGGTAACATATACTGCTGAAACAAAAACTCCCCCAAACCTCAGTAGCTTAACATGATCAGTTTATTTTTCAGCCAACTGAAGTCCAGTAGGTGACAGCTTTCTAATAGTGAACTAGAGACTTACCTCGGTGTCTATGATTTATGTTTTCTACCATTCTCCAGGATAATAAAGTCCTATGAACCAGCCTGTGGGCAACGGAGAGAGACTGGGGGTCTGTCTGTAGGAAGCTTTTATAACACAGGCCTTCAGGTTGTCCACATTACTTTTACCTACATTTTCATTGGTTAGATAAGTTACATGTGGTCATATGTAATTTCAAGGGAGGCTGGGAAATATCTCGTAGTGGCTTTAGGAACAAGAGGAAATGTGTTTGTGGAACACCTAGGCGACCTCTACCACATTTGTCAAAAACCAAACTAAAATACTTAGTCTGTTGAAGAAAAATAATTAGAACTTTTCAGTAAGTCTTTTAGTCTCACACAGCTCATTATTCTCTTCTGTGCCTGTCTAACCTCTCCTCTTAGAAAGGAACATACTGGGTCAAATTCATCTGGGAAGCTTTGGGGCCTTGCCTGTCATGGTGGTGAAGAAATTCACGCAAAGGCTGAAGATTGCAGGACACAGGGTGTTTGAGAACTATTACAAGAATTTTTTAAAATTAAAATCGGCTGGCTGAGGTGGCCCACCCCTGTAATTGCAGCACTTTGGGAGGCCGAAGCGGGCAGATCATGAAGTCAGGAGTTTGAGAGCAACCTGGCTCCAACACAGTAAAACCCTGTCTCTACTAAAAATACAAAGAAAAAAAAAATGAGCCAGGAGCAGCGGCAGGTGCCTGTAATCCCAGCTATTTGGGAGGCTGAGGCGAGAGAATCGCTTGAACCTGGGAAGTGGAGATCTTACCACTGCACTCCAGCCAGAGCGGGAGCTTTTTAAAAAAAAAAAAAGAAAAAGAAAAAAGAAAATCATGTTGCTTACCCTATTAATCAAAAGTGGCTGGAAAGGGATATAAAAATAAATTTCAAAAGTCAGATTCTGAAGATATTTAAGATCAAAACAAGATGGTTAGGATGGAAGGAAAAGCAACGCTGGAAAGAGTGGCTGAGATGTTTTCATGAAGTGAAAGGGTGTTTTCCTCAGAATTCCCTAGTTTCTGCTGGGGGTAGGAAAGGAGTTCACGTGAGCTCTGAGATGACCAGGATAACACCAACAGAAAGTGACAGAGTTTTGTGCTTTTTTTATAAACATGAAATAAATCCTCAAAATCTAAAAGGAGAAAATGTCCTCAAGTACTAACATTGCTTTTGCTGTCACATTTTTCCTGGCTTTGCAGAGGTTAAAAGGATTATTGCATAGCAGCTTCCAAGCATGGAAAAAGGAGGTAATCAAATTGGACCACAGCCCAGGGAAACTGTGAGGTCTTACTGAGCACTGCGTGCCAGTGGAAAGAAGCATTTTGAAATGTAAACTGGTGGGGGTGATGGGGTTCAGATATTCTCTGAGACCAGGAACCTCACTGCTCTCCCTGGGAAGCTGCTTTAGCCACAGTGCTCCTGCCTGACTCAGGAAGACTGCTCTCCTGGTCTCCTGGAAGTCATATGGGAAACAGGGCATATCTCCTCATGTTGCATCTTTATTCTAAGCTCACCAGCCATCCATACAAGATTTCAGAAATCCAGGCAGAGCAGAGTCACTCCCTGCACATGGGCCATGAAACAGCATAAGGAGTGGAAAGAGACTGTGATGGGAATCAGAGGACCTTAACTGAAGTCCATGACAATCAGGTTCTGGCCAGCGGCCAGTTGCTTGACCATACTGAGCTTCAGCTGTTCTCTTATAAATGGTTATAGGGGATTCCTCAACAGCAGGGATAGTGTTCCATCCCATGTGTCTTCATGCACAGTGTAAGTGCTTCGTAAATGTCGACAGAATAAACAAAAAGAAAACAAAGCAAGTACATGACCATATACAACACATTTTCATCGATGCTTAAATTACAATGAAATTATTTATAAAAACTTTTAATAAAATTATCATATTCACATTCTTACTCTAAGTCAGTAACTGATTAAACTTGTTCCTGAACAAGGCAGACTCCATGGGGGAAATATCTGTCTACTCAACTGCTTATTCTTATCTACGTCTTGTCTTCCCTTGTCTAAGTCTTGTCTTACTTAAATCAGATTTACCAGCTCTAGCTGTGTGGCAGGAAACAGGTGCAGGCACTCTGAGTTGGATTCGGATCATCTAGGAATTGGAGCTTCTGGCTGAAGAGTAAATCTGTGTGCATGCTCTTGACAAGTCCTTCCCCATCTGACAAGTTTTCCTCTCTTCTTTGGTGACCTTTGAGACAGACACCCAGTGATGGAGGAAGAGGAAGTGTGACAGGTTCCACCTGCCCTTATAATCTATAGCATATCAGGTTCACAGCCGTATCTCCCAACAACCTGTATAACTAAAATAAAACATAGGCTCTGCTCCAAAATATCAGTGAGATAAATATACACACATGAACAAAATATATATTAATTAGTAGAGAAAGGCCAGGCAAAAGACAATGATGGCCTACAAATGTTTGGGACAGAATGTACGTGCTGTGTATTTGCAGGCAGAGGAGAATAGAGGACTGGTTTGTCAATAAATGCTTCTGAGATTCTTCAGACTTAATACAGGTCTCGACTGATGCTCTGTGTTGGGAAAAAATGATACTTAAAACTAATTCTGGGGGACTTGGGCTAGTGAAAAAGCATAAATGAATGTATAGTACATGCAGGGTGTGGCTGGTCACCAGGTGAGAAATTACATAAGGAGAAGAGTTGGAGATGAGAAAGAGCAAGTCAAGTGGGATCAGAAGGTCATGTTTTTGTTGGTAATAGGTAGATAGTGATTGATGGCTTTTCAGCAGAGACATAGGATGATCACATTAATGTTTTAGAAAAATTCTTTCAGTTACAGTGCTAGGAAAAGGATTGCACAGGGAAAGAATAGAAGTAGGAAATGAATATAGTTGTGGGATGTCACCTACCTAAGCTCTGGGATTTATTCTTGGACCAAAACATCCTTGGGATCCAAATGGCCAGGTCAAGAAACACGGTCAAAGCAACCTTGCTCGTGTTATGAAACAACTGCTCAGCGATCCCAATGATGGATCAGAGTCATTACTGGAAGGAGCCTCAGTGGTGATGTTCAGGAAAATTCCTTGCGAAGGATCTGTTTAGCAGTGACAAGGGCATGATACTGGGAACAAGGATGGCTGTTTGTGAAGTTGTCTAAAAAGGTGACTTTCAGGGTCTGGGAAAAGTTCCTCTAACTCCAGAGTGAATCAGCTGGGTCATGGTCATCTGCCAGACGAAGCTGGTCTACTGTTGACACACAGACAGGTGCATTCAGTGGTGACTAGGATATATGTGTTTCGCTGTAATCCTTTAGTGGGCATATAAACACAGCTTGTGCCTGCCTCTTCCTTTTCTATTTCTCATACATGGTTTTGGCTCCAGGTATCTTTTGAATGAATAAACTGGGTCAAGCGAAGGGTATATTGCTGCAATCTGTTAAAGAAAAGCAACTCTTAGTGCCAAGATCAGAAGAAAATTCTCCTGGGGAGTGAGCCAATGTCACTGTCTTTGCTTTGAGAAATGTGGCCAATAATTATATCCAAGCTGTAAAATAGAACTTTTTTCCTTCCTCCAGCTGGCAGAGGGATTTGGACCACATCTGTTCAATATTTATCAGTAGCAGAAACTAGTTTATCTTAGTTTTATTTTCTTGCACAGATCACCAGGATTTTTGTCTCATTAAGCTGGAAGATATCGGTGAGACCTCATTTCTTTTATGGAGACTGGTGTGAGTTGTAGACAGGAGCTAAAGAAAGACTAACTCCTGAGCAGATGCAATTGTGCATATAGTGAGGATATTACCACTTACTTGCTATTTCAACGTTTAATTTTTTTCCTTATGCCTCTGGGGTTTGAACTGAATATTGGTAGTTTTCTCCTAATATTTTGAGAAGGTGACTTAAATGGAAAACTTCCTGGAATAATTTATGCTTTATGATACAGGGTCATGGTATTTATAACTCTTTATAGTCATTGCTTTTGGTGAGAGACATGTAGTAGTGAGCCAAGCTCAATGAGTTCAACATCATGCCTGAATTGTTTGATTTTGTTAAAAATTAAACACAACTGGTACAGTCTCCACATTTGATTATTTAAAACCACCATGCTTATCTAACTGATTACTCTTCAAAAACTCCACCTACTTGATTTCTGGCAAGAACATAACATGCAAAAGGAACAACATTTTTCCAATCTGTCCATCTAAATGATTCATCACATTAACTTTCATTGCTGCCAAGCTTTTTCCCAACTGGGAGAATTTACTAACATGGATATGCTGAGGCATAATGGTGAAGGAAAGACCAGAAAGTAGAAAGGCAAAATTCTTGTTGCAGTCCTGTTAAACTCAGCCACGTGTCTCTTCTGAGCCTCAGTTTCTTTTGTCTATACAAGTAGGAGAACCAGATCTGCTCTGAAGACTCCACCAGGCTCTTAGGAAGAAAAAATAGAGTGATGACAAACATGATGATATTGAAAACTACACTAACGTTTGATGAGCACTTACTTCTTATTGCTATTGTGCTATAAAATGCAAATATTGATCCTTTAAAGCTCTTAAGAAATGCATGAGGAAGGCAGCAAAAGAACTTGATCAAGTTCCCATATATGGAAAGCAGCTATCAATTCCAGAGCTTTGATAAACTCAGCTACTGTAACATGTGAACGGTTTTATAAACTCTACGTACGTAGAACAGTATAATTACATAGTTAGAAACCTAAATAACCGTATATATTATGTTGCTAGATACATGTTTGATAGCGATGCAATTAAATGTTGAGTGTCTATGTAATCCAAGTCCTTAATGAATCCAGAAAATGTCCGGGAAAGGATTGGGTTCAGGGAGGTAACGTTCAAGTACAGATTTTTTTCTAAGCAAGGTGCAACAATTTATTCAAGAATATTGGAAATCTCAATTTGATTCTATTTGTGTGAATAAATACAAAAGGCATATGAGGGAGTTTAAACTGCAGAACCTCTAGTTATTACAATATATGCCCCCAGAAAACTCTATATTTCATCTGTAAAAATGGCAGCAATGATTCTTCTTCTGCTGGATTGTTATGAAGGCCAGCACCTAAGAAAATGAAGTTTTGTACAAGGTTGAAATTTCTATCATACACATGTGGAAACAGAACCAAAGAAATTGCTTAGGGACACAGAGTCGGTGGTAAAGTTAGGATGCTATTGCAGAACTCCCCATAATTGATTTCCAAGGAAATCAAGTCAGTTCAAACCAACAAACATTTATTTTGCCATTATATGACTAGCACAGAACTTATTTCTGGGTTTAAAATAGTGGATGAGACCAAGGTGGACACTGCGACATTAAGCAAGTTAAAAACAAATTGCAGTTTGATGGGGGTGAAGAGGACTGAGAAGCTTTTAAAACACTTTGACCACCATATCTCACATGTAAGATATGAATAATAATAATGATAACAAAAAACATCCAATTCAGTATATGGGAGAAAGATCAGAAATATAGAATGTGCAAGAGAAATCATGAATTTCAAAGTCATTTCTTCAGTTTTTAAGTAAAGAATGTCCTTCATCCAGTTTTTAAGTAGAGAATGACCTTCATTTTCCTAGAACTGAACATTTTCTTTAGTTGCATATTTCTTGCATATAACTATATTAAAAACTGAAGGGAAAAAAACACACATTGCCTGCATAGTCACGTGGTGGGTTCCGAGAGGAACCAGCAGGAAAATGAAATTATGACTCTAATAGAAGAAACTGGAAGATGGATGACCTGATATATTCAGAGGTTATCTCTAGCAAAAATGGGAATCTCATTTGGGTAGTAATTAATTATAGGTGCCTCAACATTTTCATTTGTTATGATTAACTCAGTTTAGGTGACCAATCTTGCTTGTCAGCTCCAATAGATAGGTAGAATTTCCAGTCTGAGATGGAAATTATTTTGATATTAATCAATCCTTACTTGTTCTGAGATGACAGTTTTCCCCTGTTACCAAGTCCTGAAGCTCGATTAGCAGCTTGGACATTTTATGTACTTCCTGCATTGGCAAAAGGAAACCCATGCATTATTTCATAAGAGTTGGACCTTGCATAGACTGAGGTCAGTGTCTCTCTTATTTGGCTATGCAAAACCAAACCAAACCAAACAAACAATAACAACAAAAACAAAAACCCCAAAACGAACAAGAAAAAACCCAACAACACCAAAACCAAACCAAAACAAACAACTGCTATAATAATCTCGGGCCTTCTCTTTACTGCTGGCATTTTCTTTTTTGCTCACACCCTTCCAGAAGTATTGGCTTCCTTGCCCTTCTCCAACATATCAGGCATATTCCTGTCTCCGGTACTTTGCACTGGCTGTTCCTTCTATCTAGAATGCCCTTCCTGCACATATCCTTTATAGCCGTGCAGCCTTTTCCTTTAAGTACTTCTTGTCCTCCTTCCTGCCTCTGTTCCTCCTCCACAGCCCCGATCACTTTCCCAAATACTATGATATTTTACCTGTATTTTGTTTGTTTGTTTATTTGTTTGTTTTTTTGTGGGTGGTGGTTTTTTCTTTTTCTTTTTTCCTTTCTTTTTTTTTTTTTTTTTTTTTTTTTGGTTTATTGTAGGTCTGCTGCCATCATCATATAAATTTGTGAATTCTGGGGCCTCTAGCTTTTCTGTTCCCTGGTGAACCCCCGGAGCTGGAACAGTGCCTGCCATGTAAAAGGCACTTCCTACATAGCTTGTGAAAACATGAGTGAGTCTTCACAGTACCTATGCTTTAGTAGCATGTCATTAAAAACAATTTCAGTGTTGTAAGAATTAAACCTCCTACGAACACTTCTGATATCAGAATACCTGTAACTTGCTAAAGACACAAATGAACTCTTAAATATGAATTCCAATAGATTGTTATTCAATTCTTGGAAGTTTCATTTTCTTAAATTTTTCCAAAAATATTGGACTGAATTTAAAATTCGTAATGTTCCCAAGCAAAGAAAATGTTTGCATTTCTGAGTCAAATAATCACCCTTTTAAATCAGAATAAAAAAATACAGTCAGGGTACTCATCAAACAATCGCACATCTCTTAGAGCACCTAAAAAGGCATTTTGCTATGTCAAGACTTGAAGAATGGGACTACCTCTGTATGCTCGAGATGCTTATAATCCAGTGACCTTGGAGTGCCACTGAGCATGAAGGAGGTGGTTTGTAGCTGGGAATTCTGGTCTTAAATACAGTTGCTGCTACAAACTCTGTGAATCGCATTAGTCAGGTACCCTTTTCTCTCTAAGCCTCAGTATCTCCCCTATTAAATACAGGTGGAGATAGTGATAGATAGAAGAACTCTAAATTCTTTTAAGCCGCAAAATGCTAGATTTTAAATCAAGCGATAATAGAACATAGCTGGCTTTCAATAAATACTTCTTGGCTTGAAAAACCGAAATTATGATCTCACTGTAGTGGGAACAGGCTCCTGCAGCTGGTGAAAGACAATCCTCCTGCCTGCTGAAGTTGAGCAGGTCTGCTTTAATGAGGAACAGATAGGATCAAGATCAATTCCCAGGCTATCCTGGATGGAAGATCTAGGGAGAACGCAAACCCACCTGGTGCTGGAGGACAAACACACCCCGTTCTTGGGAGGAGGCCGCAGAGGAGCTTTGTAATGTGGCTCTGGCGCCACCTGGTGATGATTCCTAGAATTTTTCCTGTAACTCCAAGGCTACCAGCTACAGACAAAACACCCTGCAAAGGATTTATCAATGTATTAAAGCTGTAGTTGAGGGAATGGAAGCAGAATAAAGAGACGATTCTGTCATAAGAACCAGGACAGAATGAAGAGCCAGAAGCCCATACATTTACATTTAAGAATAACAATTCACACAGCAGCTGAGACTAATTCTGGCCAATGTAAAAGCCAATTGACCAAGCTGTTCTCTGATTAGTTGAACAAGCTCAATCATTTCAATATCATTTTTGTTAGTGATTTTAGTCCACACCAACAAAAGTTGTACTACACCAACAAAAGTTGTACAACACTTGAGGCTTAAAGCAGTGTTAGGCGCTGGCCGTGGAGACAGGGAGTCACACAGTTGCAGGGAGCTTGTATGCCGGTGAGCTTTTCACCCAGTAAATTGAACACAAACCCGAGGACAGCATTTCTCATGTGGGAAGTACAGAAGGAATGTCACAGAAACGTGCCTGTGAACGTAACTAACTGTGGACCAAGCAGCACTGGCCACAGTCGAAAAATCAGAAATGCCTTGGCAGTGACTTTGTGCAAGTCTTCACATTTTGATGATCGAAAGTGAAGAAGGTCATTTAAGGTGGAGAGAATTGGCGTAAAAGAGCATGGAGGTCAGTTAGCTCAGGGTGCCCCCCACACATCTGGCTGGATGTGCAGGATACAAGAGCCAGGGCTGGAAACTTCAGGAGGGCTCAGGGCAACCTTAACCCTGAATGAAAAGGTTGGACTTTACTGCCTGCTGGGGCAGGGGATGAAGTATTGGAAATCCGTAAGGCAAAAACCATGTGAATTCACTGGAAGGAAAAGCTAAGATTTTTACAAAAAAAAAAAAAAAAAATAACCCTGTGATCTTTAGATTTAACTCGAGTTAAACTCTGGGAATCTCTAGTTGAGAAGAATATTGATCACACTCATACTAATACTTTCACTTTATTTATTTATTTATTTTGGTGGGCAAATATGCTTCAAATGTCAGTCCTTCTTGGGAGATATTTGATAATCAAAAGAATATATATTATATATATATATATATATATATATATATATATATATATATGTTTAGGAGTAAGTCAAATTGAAGTGTGACATTTTTCAGATTTGTGATTTTAAAAAATAACTCCTGTGAGTTTAGTTTTAGAAGAATCAAAGAAATTACTTAGGTAAATAAAAATGCAGTGCTCGTACTGAGTAGGATTGTAGGAAGTCTGTTCATCATGTTAAAAACAGTCAAGGAAGATTTTCAGCAGAATGAGATTTGCTTGGATATTAGAATGGTCACATGAGAATTAACAACACTGCTTCCATTCAGGGATTTTAAAAAGCCTTCACAGATAACTGTATCAAAAAAAAGTTTGTCATTTTAGATTTTGTTAATCTTTGAAGTCTAATAATTTTTAAATGTACTGTGAAAAAGGATACACTTTTAAAAATGTATTTAATGTTTCATATTAACAGTTATCTATGGTTCCAAAACTTGCTTTCAAAAAATAAAATTTTCTGGGGAACATTCTAGATCTCTCGAATGAGGGCAGACTTTCCAGGTGAATCTTATGATCTAGCAATTTGGGAAAGCATGCTGGAATTGCCTTCTTAAAATCGTCGTTAAACAGCTGACAGTCCTCCCCACAGATGAATAAAGGATGGTTCAGAGAGGCTGAGTGCCCTGAGGTCCCTGAACAAGGTACTAACCATTGGGATTCTAGCTTCTGTCTATCCAGGTGATTCCAAAGCCCAAGCTCTGTCCAATATACATGACTGCCATGCAAATAAAGATGATTTGACTGTTGGGCATCTGCAAACATCTCTCTATACACAGTTCGTTCCTTCCACAGTTCAACACTCAGCATCTATATTGGACCAGCGGGAGGTAGGGAAGTTCAAGAGGTGGACCACTGGCTGTCCTCTCACAGGCAAGGCCAGGTCTTACAACATTGGAAGGCCCAGGGATGTGCACTGGTTTGTCTGGTTAGCCAGTGGATTACAATGGAAACCCTCCAGACCATAGACTTTGCTCGCAACTCCTACAGCTGATCTTCAAAGAGGTACAGGAAGAAAGCACCAGCACTTCCACCTCTCAAATCAGAGCATTGATGCAGCAGGCTGATGCTCCCAAGCCAGCATGCCTGTGCAACCTGATTTCTTATGAATCACACAATAAAACTGCATGGTTGCCATTTAACAATAGCACTATTTCAAATAGGATATTCAGTTAATTCTGGTTTGGATTATATCACCCCTGAGAACTACAAGGAATTGACATATCTTCCAAAGATGAGAATAGAAATAAATTAGAATAGGAATGTGTTCTCCCTTCTATAGCAACATAGAATGTGTATTCTCAAGGCTAAGAAAAGACTAGCAGGTCTCTACTTTCTATTACTTGAGTTGACTAATGTAGTCTCGCATATCCTGAAGGATCAAATGCAAACAGTGTTTAACATGAATCAATTTGTATGTGATAGACTGAAATTCTTCTCTCCTGCTGTAGTTCTGGACAGAACACCCTCAGAGTTGGAGGAGCTGAATTCTGACCAGGTGGCAAGTGATTAGGCAAACGAAGTTAATGGATTAATGTCTAAGAAAGGAATTGTTTGAAAAGCAATCCTACAGAGGACGCTTGTTCAATTCTGAAGCAATCACATCAGTAGACCAAAGGGATAGAAATATGCATATATATATATATATATATATATATATATATATATTTTCATGTCTGTGTGTGTGTGTGCGTGTATATATATATATATATATATATATATATATATTCAATTTCTGATATCATTTAACAACTTAAGTGTCCAAACTAACCTAACTCTTTGGTCAGATAGTGTTTCAATTAAAAAAATATGTATATATATATGATTACTGTATATATATGATTGCTGTATATATATATATGATTACTATGTACCAATATGTTTATATAACTGGTATTGTGAATCAAAATAGTTTTGTACCATTACTCAATAAATCTTAATTTTGCCAGATGGATCTCATAGAGAATCTTTTCTTAGATTGCTTAGGTACTTGGTTATGTTGACATCAATCTGGCTCTGATTCACTGTAATTTCCTTAAAGGATGGTGATTGGAGTCCACATAGAGTGAAAGCAGGGAAAGGGCAGGAGGTCAAGGTCAAATTCTTTGCCGAAATCCTTTGTCATGTAAATAACACAGTGTTACCCTGATCCATGAAGGAATTTTGGCTTTTCTGTGGAGGACAGAGGGGAACGCAGAACTGAAAAGGGTGGCTCTTCAGCCCAAGAGCATTCTCACTGGTTCCACTGCCTGCTGGAACCTCAGCCTGCCCTGACTTCATTTCTCAGACAACCACAGAGTTCACCGCTGTAGACCCCAAGCTGTTGCCCCGCACTGCTGTGATGTGGTGGAAGGAACCCACACTGTAGCCCCAGGTGGAACCCAGCCTCTGGTGTTCACTGTGCAACTGGCTCTCAGATTTGAATGGGACTTGATGAAAAGTTCTTAACCCCTTTGAATGTGTTTTCTGATCTATAAAGAAGGGATAATGATGATAAGCTCACAGGATTTTGAAGAGGATTTGAAATAATATATGTAATATGTCTGGCAGGGGCCTGATACAAGGTAGGCACTCAATGTTATGTTTCAATCACACACACACAAGTGCGTGACACAACACACATACACACACACCTCCAGAAAGACAACAGAGTGAGGCTTTCTTCCCCCATTCCCATTGTTATTGTTGCTGCTGTAACTTTATTCAGTAGATCAGAACACCAATCTTTCCTCAAGAATTGTGCACCTGTTTCCTTATTTCTTGTAACTAAGGAAATCAAGGAGGGTGATTCATCTAGGAAAAAAAAGGTATGTGAACAGTTACTAAAGCAGAGGGCATTTTTAAGTCATCTGCCTTACTGCTATCTTTTATCAGCAGAGATCTTAACACTTTTATTACTTGTTCTCAGTGATGAGGTTGTAGCATTCTTTTGTTTGTCTTTTTCTTTCTTTCTTTCTTTTTAATGTCCCCCCTTCTGGATAAAAGTTGTTTCTATTTAAAGACACTCGCAGTGTGGTTGAATGTTCATTGGACGTTGGCAAGGTGCATAGCATTTTTCAGATGCTAGCCTTAGGTTGCAGAGAGGAAAGCTTGTAACCAAGACCCCTATTGTCTGCCAAGCAGTCATCAAGCCAAAAGGTAATGACCAACCTACAATCCTCACTGGTATTTGGGGTCTGTTTGGAAGTTGGTTGTATAGCCCTATTTCATTTTCCTGCTATGTGGTTAGAGATATTTTCTATAAAGCTTAGTTAGGTCTGTGTGACCTTCCTGGTCTCTTTGCTCTGGATTTCCCCAGATGTTTGCAGTCTCTTTCCCATCTGCCTGGAATAGGATCATTCTTGCCCTGCACCTGCTTAGACTTGGTTTCTTAAACTAATAATAAAAGAAGATACATCATGTTTGTACATATTTGTAATGTACATGTGATAGTTTGTTAAATGCATACAATGTGTAACGATTAAGTCAGGTTATTTAGGATAGCCATCATTTCTAGCGTTTATCATTTCTATGTGTTTGTACATTTTACATTCTCTCTTCTAGCTATTTTGAAATATACAACAGATTGTTGTTAACTGTACTCATCCTACGGTGCTATGAAACATTCTGATGTTTAAGTTCTAACTTCTTTCGTTTATCTAATAGTATGTTTGCACCCATTACCCCGCCTCTGTTCATCCCCACTCCCCCGCATCACACACTTCCCAGCCTCTGCTAACCACTTTTCTACTCTCTATCTCCTGTACCCCCATGAGATCCACCTTTTAAGCTCCCACATATGAGTGAGAATGTGTTGTCTTTCTGTGCCTGTCTTATTTCACTTAACATAATGACCTCCATTTCCATCCATGTTGCTGTAAATGATAGGATTTTGTTCATTTTTTATGGCCAAATAGTATTCCAGGGTACATATGTACCACATTTTCCTTATCCGTTCATCCTTTGATGGGCACTTAGATTGGTTCCATATCTTGACTATTGTGAATAGTGCCGCAGTACACATGGGGGTGCAATATCCCTTTGATATATTGATTTTATTTTGCTTGCATAAACACTCAGTAGTGGGATTGCTGGATCACAGGGTAATTCTAATTTTAGTTCTTTTTAAAGAAACTTCCTGCGGGGTGCGGTGGCTCACACTGCCTGTAATCCCTGCAATTTCGGAGGCCAAGGCGGGCAGATCACTTGAGGCCAGGAGTTCAAAACCAGCTTGGCCCACATGCTGATGCCCCATCTCTACTAAAAATACAAAAGATTAGCTGAGCTTGGTGGTGCATGCCTGTAGTCCTGGTTACTTGGGAGTCTGAGGCATGAGAATCACTTGAACCCGCGTTGGGGGTGGGGGTGTGGAGGCTTCAGCGAGCTGAGATCGTGCCACTGCACTCCAGCCTGGGCAACAGAGCGAGACTGCATCAGAAACAAAAAAAAAAAAAAAAAAGAAAAAGAAAAAAGAAAGAAAAGAAAAAAAGACACTTCCATACTATTTTTCATAATGGCTGCACTACTTTACACTCCTACCAGCAGAGTATGAATGATCCCCTTCCTCCCCATCCTTGCCAGTATCTTTTATTTTTTCGTAATTTTTCTAATAGCCATTGTAACTGGGGTAAGATGATATCCCAATATAGATTAGATTTGCATTTCCCTAATGATTAGTGACAGTAAACATTTTTAAATAAACATGTTGGCCATTTGTACATCCTCTTTTGAGAAATGTCTATTTAGAACCTTTGCCCACTTTTGAATGGGATTATTATTATTATTTGCTGTTGAGTTGTTCGTGTTCCTTGTCTATTCTGGATATTAGTTTCTGATCGTTGAACCCCCTGGCTCACTGCTTCCGGCCGACCGTCTCACATATCTAACTCTCCTCTTCTTTCCTCATGTTCTAAGATGTTCTAATCCATTTCAAATAGTATTATTTGTTGACTAGCATCCGTTGTTCATTCTCTTCCTTGTTCACAGAAGCCCAGTTTTGTTCAGCTATCAGATGAGTAGGAGGATATAAAAGGAAGGAAGGTGCTTCACCCAGTCCTAATATTCATGCTTAGTATAAACCATTCATGTCATCGCAATTATCTTATGAAAGTATAAGCTAAGCTCACTAAGTAACGGGACATGAATGTATGTCTGTGGAAGTCTATTTTTCTCTCTACGTTGCTTCTTCCTTCCCCTTGTGAAGCTTCCATGAAGAGCTTTTGCCCAGTGCTGTACTTTGCTTGGAGTTGTATCACCACCAATTTATTACCAGGGAAGAAAGATCAAGAGTCACAAAGAACCAACCCCAAAACCCAGATCCTAAAATGAGTTAACAAGGCTGCATCATCTGTCTCTAAATATCTAAGTAAGCATGGATGCCGTTGTTGGGTAAGGGGTGCTCCTCCTTCTCTCTCTTCCCCGCAGCCCTCCGTGCACCGGCTGCTGCTGGGTCCTCACTTTGCCCCTCCCTGAGCTAGGGCTTTAAGCAGCCTGGTGGCTACAGCCTGAGCACTGCTGGCTCAAGTGAGAAGACCTGAAACCTGACTGAGAATGGTTTTCTGCTATTAAAATGTACTGAAATAGATACTTTTTATTTGTAATGGCATTTTCTCTTCTAACTACACAGGAGATTGGTTTTATTAGTCCTATTCAGGAGATTAGAAAATTGAGGATTAGAAAGTTTACATGACTTGCCAAAAGCATTATAGCTTGTGAGGAATATGAGGCTTACTTGGTTACGAGATTCATATTTTACATATTTACGTATTTTATCTGACCTGTGTGATAAGAATAAAATCTAAATACTTAACATGGTTTATAAGATCCTACATGATCTTATCTCTTGTCATCCGCTGCCACCAATAATTTTTACTTAAAATTCTCAAATATTGGAAGCTACTTCTCCTTTCTGGATCTTTCCTTATGCTGCTCCCTCTGTCTGGAATGTTCGTTCTCTTCTCTCTTCCTGGGTGAATGCCCTTCTCTTTAGAACAGTGCTAAGATGTTGCTTTTCTTCAAAAGCATTCCCTATCCTTCATAACATTAGGGCACATCCCCTACTGTATTTAAGTGCTTCAAAGTGTGATTGATAGTCCACATCTACCCTTATTCACAGGAGCACATCCCACTTCACCTGTGTTTCCACTCCACACATTATATCATAAACTTTAAGGCTTGAGGCAGGGAATTTACAATTTTGAAAGCTTCATTGATAATTTTAACACATATTCCTGATGACAAATTAGAATATTATGCAATGAAAAGTATTAGTTGAGTGAATGCCTGGCCAGTTCCTTGATCAGTAAGCAAAAAACCAAGAAAAAACAAAAACAAACTAATACAAAATGTTCAGTATCTTCCAACTAGTTATACAGACTAATTCAGTTCAGCCATAATCATTGAAGCCATGTCTGTTGCCTAGAAGTTCATAACTAAACGACAGAAACCAAACATAAATTAGCTAGGAGTATCCACAAGTATTCCAATTCCTGAAGGTTTGATGAAAATATTCCATTTTGAGTCACACAAATAGTTCACAAAAGAATTATGTCTGTTTCTGTATGAATTTCTATCATCCTTGACGAAGCACAAAAATTAGATACTTTCCTCAGAGTTTAGAAGAATTGCTGATTTAAGAAAAGGAAAGCAGTAGATTAGAATAAGAATGAGAGTGTGCCTCTTTAAATAAATCACACTTTATTAAAAGCGCTGCTTTTATTTCTGATAAAATCACTTGTGGAGTGTGTGTGTGCGCTCGCACGTGTGCGTATACACACATTTCCTCTGTGTGCATGTGTAGTTCATTTCCTATGAACCAGAGTTGTCTTGGAGAAATAGGAGTTTCAGAAAGGAGAAAACAGGTCAGCAGTAGATACCTTGCTTCAGGGCAAAGAACAAAGAGCAATTCCAGATGGCATCCTGGAGATGGGAGAGAGGAAATTCACTAATAATTACAGATTACAAGGATAAACATTGACTCTATTGAATATCCTGGCTAAACAGATCCCTTTAATAGACAGTCAGAGGTAGTGCTGATAATTTAACATAACAGAACTTAGACATACCTGGATAGAAAGAAGAGAAAATGCTCTGAACTTGGAGAAAATTGACTTTATGTTTTTATTTACAGAGCTACAGTTTGAAGAGAGAAGCAAAATTGAAAAATTCATGTTAAAACTGACACGAAAAACTTCTATTTTTAAAGGGGAATTAAAGTCTTAAAGGAATCTGAAAGTATAGTGAAAAGAGATTGAAATCATATTGTAGTGTAAACTCAAAATATACTGTGATAGACAGGACAAAGGATTTGGAGTTACTGAGACTGTAAGTTAAAGCCTGCTCTTATCTGCTAACTGGGGCATGATACTTGAGTCTTAGTGCCCTCATTTGTACTTATAACAATTAATTATCTTTTCATTTTTTTTAGATTTGAATAAGGGACCATAAGTAAATTTCCTGAGACAAGATCTCAAATCAATTTTTTTAAATCACATTTATATATTACTGTGAACATACAATAAGAAGACTCAGAAACAAATCTCCTAACAGTGAAAAATTGGTTTGGTTTGGTCTTTGAAACTGCCAGCTGCTGTCAGAGTGTTCTGGTCCTTGAACAAACACGCATAAAGTGTTTTCCCTGGTGGTAGGAGGTGTTCATTGAAAACCAGTTGTTGGCATCTGAATACATTGCATCTAATGCTAACAAGACCTTACTTTTGTATAATACTTTACACTTCTTTTAAAGCACTTTTCTTTGTTTAATTTCGTCTACAAAGGAAAGGCATTATTTCCCCCTCTAACAAATTTAGAAATGGATACATCCATTAAGGGGTAATGCAATTTCCCACTCAAGGAACAGTTTAAGTATTTGTTAGACTGTCTTGATGTCACAGTTTCTGGCTTTTAGCATTGTGTTCCAGGGTAGTGTGACAGAGGCTTGTGGTTGGATAGTATTGTGGGGAGAGATACCCTAGTGTTCAGAACCTTCCTAAACGCAAGACAATGGATGACCTTCTGAAAAATGAGATTAGACCATGAGAGCCAAACTAAATCTTTCTGAGACATGGTAGGTCTCCACTACAATGACTCTCTGAGAACTGAAGGCAGAGCAGCAAGATTGAGAGAAGTCTCTTGATACACAGAAAGCTAGTGGAGAAAATACAAAGCAAAGAAAATTGGCATGTTAAGCAAACAGTTGGCAAGCAGAAGATAGAGGTGAATCAGTATTCTCTGAGCCTTGAAGGCTGATAGCTAAGGTGAAAAAACAAAGAAATCTCTAGAATCTTGTTGGGATAATCGCGATGTCATGCCAAATGAAAAGTTTTAATTCTGCCTTTAAAATATTTGGAATGATCTGAGAACTAATCAGTGCGGCAGCAAAGCCCAGACCTAGCTTCACTGCAGATTAGATTCACCTAGCCACTGCCTTGACAACCTGACAGATGGTCATGTACTTCTTTGGAAGATAAATATTATTTTCTTCAGGTCTGTACTGTTCTCTTACATATTATCCACAGCACACAAATATAAACAATGAGAAAAGCAAAAGAGATGGCAATTGCATCCCATAATTAAGATAAAAAAGAGTCAAGTCAATATGAGCAGGACCAGAGTTGGCCTGGAGGCAAGAATGATCAAACAATGACGTTGAAATCATCATGATAATTACGTTAACAAATACAGTGGGGAAGAAAGACAAGAGTGAAGAAATAGGTAATTTCAGCACATCCATGAAAATATTATTCATACAATTAAAACACCAGGAATGGAGAACCCAATATCAGAAATAAAAAGCTCATTGGGTAGGCTAAAGAGCAGACAGGAGGTGAAAGGAGAACATACTAGTGAATTTGAAGACCAGTCATGATAACATCTGAAAAGGTAGTGCCTAAGAAGTTTCTAAATTGAAAGATAACAACCCCCAAATCCAAGCGCAGTTGACCCAAGCACAATAAATATAAAAAAATAATACCTAGGAAAAGCTTAGTCAAAACTGGGGGGAAAATGCAAGACATAGAAACAGTCTTGAATGCAGCCAGAAATGAAAAATAAAGATAAGATAAAAAGACAGCTTACATAAAAAGACAAATAATAAGAGTGATAGCTAAATTATCTTAAGAAATCATGATGAATAGAAAACAATTGAATGGCATGTTTTAAATGCTAAGAAAAAAATGAACTTTCAGCCTAGGACTTACATAGTGAGAATACCTTCCATAAATATATAAAGAAATATAAGTTTAAAACAGAAACACACTACAGTTGATCCTTCAACAACATTGATTTGAACTCTGTAGGTCCACTTTTACGTGGATTTGTTTTTCAATAAATAATTTGAAAAATTTTGGAGATTTGTGACAATTTGCAAAAACTTGCAGACTAACCACATAGCCTAGAAGTATAAAAATAAATTAAGAAAATGTTAGGTATGTCATGAATACATAAAATACATACAGATACTAGTCCATTTTTATCATTTGCTACCATAAAATAGTACATAAATTTATCATGAAAAGTTAAAATGTATCAAAACTTGAACACACAAATACTTGTAAACTATACATCGCACCATTTGTAATCAAGAGAAATGTAAAGAAGTGTAAAGATGAAGTATCAAAATTGCATAAAATTAAATGTAGTAACACTGTACCACTGTAATCACTTCATAGCCACCTCCTGTTGTTATTGTGGTGAGCTCATGTTACATCTGCTTAGAAGGCCATACTATGCTAAAAACCTCCACCTGAGCAGTTCATCACTCTGGTAAATTGTGTACAACGGTAAAAAGTGAGTTCTCACAGTTCTTATGTATTTTTCATCACATTTTGTGTAATCCCATAACCTTGAATTACACCATGGGACCCCATACAAAGTGCTCCCAGGAAGCCGAGAAAAGTCATGACATTATAAGAAAAAGTTGAACTACTTGATATGTACCATAGATTGTTGTCTGCGGTTGTGGTTTCCTACCATTTAAAGATAAATGAATCTAGCATAAGGACTGAAGCTGTCGCTGCTGCTATGTCAACAGGTGCAAAAATCTTGTACTTTTTGTGAAGTATCTTTTTATATCATATTGCAAATGCAGCTTCTATGTGGTGCATGATTGCCATAAGCAAAGCATACCTATAGATTCTAATATGATTCTCGGAAAAGCAAAGTCATTACATGGTAACTTAAAGCAAAAAAAAAAAAAAAAGGTAAAAGATCTGAAGCCAAATAATTTAATGCCAGAAAGAGATGGTTGGATAATTTTGAAACAAATTTCACTAAAAAAAGTCAAGATAACAAACCAAACAGTTTATGCTGACCAAGAGACAGCAGGCAAGTTCCCAGATGTTATTAAGAAAACCACTGAGGAGGAAGTATATTGGTCTGAACAGATTTTTTTATGAGGATGAAATTGCTCAACCTGGAAAAAAAAATTGCCACAAAGGACATTTATTCGTAAGGAAGAGAAATGGGCACTAAGATTTAAAGCAGGAAGGGATATCCTACCTCTAATATGTTGTGCACATGCAGCTGGGTTTCTGATGAGGACTGCTCTTATCCATAAAGTCGCTAACCCCTGAGTCTTGAAAAACAAAGATAAACCCCAGCTGCCAGCCTTTTGGTTGTACAAGATGGTCTGGACAATCAAAACTCCTTCTTAACTGGTTCCATTGATGCTTTATCCCTAAAGTCAGGAAGTATCTTCCTAATAAGGGATTGCCTTTTAAAGCTTTTGATAATAGATCATCCTTCTTGACATCCAGAAGCCCTAGAGGTCAACACTGAAATCACCGAAGTGGTCTACTTGTCTCTAAACACAGTGTTTCTAATTCAGCCTCTAGATCGGAGGGTCATAAGGACCATGAAGGCTCATTATACATGGTACTCTATGGAAAGGATTATCAATGCTGTGGAAGGGAATGCTGATAGAGAAAATATTATGAATGTCCAGAAGGGTCACACCATTGAAGACGCCATGATTGCTATGGAAAAATTCATGAAAGCCATCAAGCCCAAAACAATACATTTCTATGGGAGAAAACTGTGTCCAGGTGTTGTGAATGACTTCACTGGATTTACAACAGAGCCAATCAAAGACATAGTGAAAGAGATTATGGATATGGCAAAAAAAAAAAAAAAAAAAAAAAAGGTGGGTGTGAAGGATTTCAAGGTACAAGTCTTGAGAGAAATTCAAAAGCAAAAAGATACCACACTGGAGGAATTAACAGAAGACAACTTGGATGCAGTTGAGTGCATCTGAACTAATATCAGATGATGAGGAGGGAGATGGAAAAAAAGCAGTGCAGAAAAGAAGTTGTTATTAGACAATCTGGCAGAATCATTCTGATTATTCAAGACTACTTTGAAAGGCTTTTACAGCAGAGATAGACCCTTGTAGCATATGGGTACTGAGACTACAACAAATGGTGGAGAAAGAATTGGTACCATATAGAAACATTTGTAGATAAATAAAAAAGCAAAAATATGGACAGAAATTATGATGTATTTCCATGAAGTTATACCACGTGCCTGTCTCTCCGGTCTCTTCCTTCTACCTCTTCAGCTTCCACCAGTTCTAAGACAGCAAGACCAAAACCTCTTCTTCCTCTTCCTTAGCCCAGTCAGCGTGAAGACGAGAATGTAGACTTTTGTGATCCACTTTCACTTAATAAATAGTCAACATATTTTCTCTTCCTTATAATTTTCTTTTTCTTTTTTCTTTTTTTTTTTTTTTTTTTTTTTTGTGACAGAGTCTCGCTCTGTCACCCAGGCTGGAGTGCAGTGGCATGATCTGGGCTCACTGCATCCTCCACCTCCCGGGTTCAAGTGATTCTCCTGCCTCAACCTCCTGAGTAGCTGGGACTACAGGCGCCCGCCACCATGCCCAGCTAATTTTTGTATTTTTAGTAGAGACAGGGTTTCACCATATTGGCCAGGCTGGTCTCAAACTCCTGACCTTGTGATCCGCCTGCCTTGGCCTCCCAAAGTGCTGGGATTACAGGCGTGAGCCACCATGCCTGGCTATAATTTTCTTAATAACATTTTCTTTTCTCTAGCTAACTTACTGTAAGACTATAGTACGTAATGCATCTAACATACAAAATACATGGTAATAAACAGTTTATGTTTTTGGTATGGCTTCTTGTCAGCAGTAGTCTATTAGTAGTTAAGTTTCGGGGAAGTCAAAAGATATACATCAATTTGTGACTATGGAGGAGGCTGGTTCCCCCTAACTTCATGTTGTTTATGGGTTAACTGTAATATAGACCATCACCAGCAAAATTGTTCTGCATGAAAAGTATTTTCTATGTGTGCATGTGTTACATGTATATGTGCATTTATATGTGTATATGTTTATATATATATTTATACACATACATATCTCGTGAAGGACTCATATTCAAAACATAAAGCTTCCAACACATCACCAATGTACAGAAAATGAAATAATTAAATCGGCAATAGCTTTCAACTGATAATAAAGGAAGGTATGAGTGGTCAGTAGGTTATTTAAATTTGTTCAACATCATTAGTCATTGGATAAAATTGAATTAAAACTAAAAGAAGATACTATTTTACACTTACTAGAAAGCTTTACATTACAAAGACAAAACTAGTTGAAAGTTTGAACCGTGCAAACTCGGACTTACAGGCAGTAACCCTCACATCAGTCCTACTCCTCAAAAAAGTTAACCCCCAAACAAGTCACCCATCCTTGCTTTCTCAAGTCATTTGTTGATAGGGTTTGCAGCCAGGTGTGCCATCCTGTTGCAGGGGTGGGGGTATCCATCTCGCACATCTCACATCTCTGATTTGGCTACAACACAAACTAAATGTTGTCAAACATCTATAGCAACTGGACACCCGCATATTCCTGCTGGGTGTGTATCATGGGATAAGCACTATGGAAGAAATGTCAACAGTTTCTTATCAAGTCATACATTCATCTCCCTTAATCCTCAATGTTGTCCCTCCTAGATATTTTTCTAAGAGATATTAAAATAAGTGTCCCGGCCGGGTGCAGTGGCTCAAGCCTGTAATCCCAGCACTTTGGGAGGCCGAGACGGGCGGATCACGAGGTCAGGAGATCGAGACCATCCTGGCTAATACGGTGAAACCCCGTCTCTACTAAAAAGTACAAAAAATTAGCCAGGCGATGTGGCGGGTGCCTGTAGTCCCAGCTACTCGGGAGGCTGAGGCAGGAGAATGGTGTAAACCCGGGCAGCGGAGCTTGCAGTGAGCTGAGATCCGGCCACTGCACTCCAGCCTGGGCGACAGAGCGAGACTCCATCTCAAAAAATAAAATAAAATAAGTGTCCCAAAAAGACTTATTTAAGAATGTTCATAGCAATTTGATTCATTGTAGCCCCAAACTGGAAACAACATAAATATCCATCAACAGTACAATAAATAAACAAAGAGTGGTATATTCATAGAATTGAAAGTGAATAGGAGTGAAGATATACACAACTACACGGATGGGTTTCAAAAACATTATGTAGAGAGCAAGAAACTAGACATAAAAAACGCATACCACAATTCCGTTTATTTGAAGATCAAAAATAGGCAATGCAGAAATCAGAAGTTGTTGTCTTTCTTGTGAGGCAGGCAGTTAGAATTGCCTGGTGAGTGGTCCAATGGAATTGTTGTCATGGTGGAAAACTCTGTATCTTTTATCTATTCTTTTGCAGTTACATGAAAGTATAAAATTTCAAAACACATTCATCTGAACGTTTAAAATAGGTACAGTTTGGTATATAGAAATTATACCTCAATTTAAAGCAGTGAGAAAGAGCTAACATACTACATATTGGGATAACGAATATATTAAATTTGCTAACAGGTACCCCTTTATGTAGTACATGCGTAATTGCTTCAAAGGCATCTCATTGCAAAGGACATAATGGTGTAAGTTAGGAATGCAATTTAAAGGCCTGTTTGCTATATGAAGATACTGGGCTAGAAATGCAACTAACTTCCTCGCTTTATGCGTCTACTAAGTAGTATAGCTAGAAAAAGAAATGCATTCTTTCAGCTTCAATCTAAAGAGGCTACCCCCAACTCCCCCACCATGGGGTGTGCACTGTGTGATATTTTCTGGATACATCTGTATCTTTGTGTGACTTTGAGAGTTGATGAGTGAAGGGAGTGAATTCTTTCTATAGACACTAGTAGTTAAGTCTCTTCACTGACTAGCCAGCAAGCACGAGCATCAAAAAGCTAATGGAGCCTTAGAGTATGATGTAATGATTTATGTGACAAGTTCCTCAAGTGTTAAAAATGCGGGCAATTCACATCTATGAGGCCACACTGCATAGAGCTTCTCTCTTCTGCCATGAGATACGGATAAAATACTTTTAATTATATTATGCAATCATTGCAAAGGAAATAGATAGCTTTCAGCTGCTGAGTTTCTTTTCAATGACCTGATTAAAATGCATCAAGGGAGATAGGACCCAGCTGTTCTTGTCATTAACTTATAAGCTATTGCTAGTAATTTTTACTGATTGCTGACATTATAGGCAAATGCAAATAACAGGCAAAGAGCAATATCTTAATAGAAAAATATAAACAGCATCTCCTATAAGCTGCACTTTTGAGGATTTATCTGTCTTTAACCTTTAAATTTCATATGTATTTTTCCTGGAGTTTGACAGCCACTCCATGATATCTCTGCTTGTTCACTGGGGAAATAAAATATTACAACAGTGATGGCAGGCATGCTCATTGAATTAAGTCTGTAAGCAGTGTTGATTTAAGACAAAATTGTTAAATAAGATACTATACACTGATGCCTCACATGTCCAGTTTATATAATAATTATTTTAATTTTGAGTTTCTAGGTAGAAATTAATACTCAGGATTTGTAATAACAGTTATTACCTTGCCACTGTCCTCTCCATGCTTCTGCTGATTCTTTAAACACCATCAGGTTGACATTTCTAGGACATGTGTATCACTCTACCTCCCCTCTCCCAAAACACCTATAAAACTCCCAAGCCTGTAGGATAAATTCATAGAATCTTAGAATTCTGGAGATTGAGAATGGAAAGTTACTTAGTGCTGAAATAGGCATGAGATCAGCAAGCTTTTTCTGTAAAGAAACAGAAAGGAAAGATTTCTGGCTTTGCAGGACGTACAGGCTCCATTGCAGTGCAAAAGCATCCATAGACAATGTGTAAACAAATGGGTATGGCTTTGTTCCTCGAAAACTTTATTCACAAATATAGTCAATATTTCAGATTGCGACTGTGGGTCATAATTTGGTGACCCCTGAACTAGTATAACCAACAATCCAGTCTGATACGGAGCTGGACTTTTACAACCCTGGAGAATATAGCTTTTATTCTCAGAAAATGATTGCCAAAGTACCTAATTTGCTAAAACCCATATAGGTTGTCTACACAATGTAAAAGCAGTCAATAGAGCACATCACGTTAGGGCATAGCTTTCCGTTATGTTTGTTATCAGTAAAATTCCTCCCTCTTGACAAGACCAAATATATACACAAACATAATTATAAGCAGTAGTTACATGCTAAGTCTCTATTCCAAAATGAACTTGCTAGGGTGTTCCAGTCCACTTTATAATTTATGGATCCAATATTAGAATACTTCCTATTCTCCATTGACAAAATATAGCATCTTTCCATTAGAAGAAAACAAAAACGTAGTCAAAAGACTACATGTATGATCAGACCTTTCTTCTTGGATAGAGCAATCTGAGCCGGCAGACTGTAACACAGAGTAATGATTTTTTTGTATGCCCATAGTTGAGGATGGCAGAAGGGTTTGAAACAAAGACAGGAAACACCAGAGATAACATCAATATCAGGTTATCCAACTGGATATCTCACAGTCGTTTCAACCCAATATGCGTAAACCATAATTTTTCTCTCCTTAAAAGTTTCCCTTTCCGTATTCATCTGGTATAAAGATATTTGAGTGAGCAAATATATAAAAAAAGGCGGGACAGGAATTAATATTAGCAGGCTGCCTACATTTTTTTTCTTTTATCTCAAAGGCAGGCAGCATCCTCTGTGGCATTCTGACTGTATTAGTCTTTTGCCAAACACAAGAAGACAAAGTGATTTCTCTGTTTCTCAATAAAAGGAGGCAATGAAATTTCAGTCAGTAAAAACAAAGGTGATTAGTATGAATGATTTCATCTCTCTTGTTTCTGTTACAAGTACACAGAATTGCACATTCTTTGACAGTATGGCCTTATCTCTTTTCCCACCAAGAGATGGAATCATTCCCTCCCCCTTGAATCTGATCTGGCCCTGTTACTTATTTTTTCTTTTCTTTTTTTTTTTTTTTTTGGAGATGGAGTCTTGCTCTGTTGCCCAGGTTGGAGTTCTCTGGCACAACCTCGGCTCACTGAAACTGCTGCCTCCTGGGTTCAAGTGATCCTCCTGCTTCAGCCTCCTGCCTCCTGAGTAGCTGGGACTACAGGCATGTGCTACCATGTTCAGCTAATTTTTGTATTTTTTTTAGTAGAGACGAGGTTTCACCATGTTTACCAGGCTTGTCTCGAACTCCTGACCTCAGGTGATCCACCTGCCTTGGCCTCCCAAAGTGCTGGGATTACAGGCATGAGCCACCAGACCCTATGACATACTTGGACCAATGGACTGCAGCAGAAAGAATGCTGTGGAGGGAGGGAGAAAGGAAAGGAGAAATGAAAGGAGAAAGGAAAGGAAAGGTAAAGAAAGGAAAGGAAAGGAGGAAGGAAAGAAGGAAGGAAGGAAGGAAGGAAAGAAGGAAGGAAGGAAGGAAGAAGGAAGGAAGGAAGGAAGGAAGGAAGGAAGGAAGAAAAAGAAAGAAAGAAAGAGAGAGAGAGAAAGAAAGAAGGGAAGGAAGGAGGGAGGGAGGGAAGAAAGAAAGAAAAGGAAAGAAAAGAAAGAAAAAGAAAGGAAAGAAAGAAAGAGAAAGAAAGAAAAGAAAGAAAGAGAAAAGAGGAGAGGAGAAAGGAAGGAAGAAGGGAGGGAGGAAGGAAGGGAGGAAGGAAGGAAGGAAGGGAGAGAGGAAGGAAGGAAGGGAGGGAGGGAGGAAGGAAGAAGGGAGGGAGGAGGAAGGGAGGAGGGAGGAAGGAGGAGGAAGGAAGGAAGGGAGGGGGAAGGAAGGAAGGGAGGGATGAGGAAGGAGGAAAGGGAGGGAGGGAGGAGGAAGGGAGGGAGGAAGGAAAGGGAGGAGGGGGAGGAAGGGAGGGAGGGAGGGAGGGCGGGAGGGAGGGAGGAAGAGGAGGGACGGGGAGGAGGGGAGGAGGAGGGAGGGAGGAAGGGAGGGAGGAAGGGAGGGAGGGGGGGGAAGGAGGAGGGAGGAGGGAGGAAGGAGGGGGGAGGGAGGAAGGGAGGGACGGGAGGAAGGAAGGGGAGGAGGAGGAAGGAAGGGAGGGAGGAGGGAGGGAGGAAGGAGGGAGGGAGGGAGGAGGAAGGAGGGAGGGAGGGAGGAGGGAGGAGGGAGGAAGGAAGGGAGGGAGGGAGGGGAGTGAGGAGGAAGAGGAAGGGAAGGGAGGGAGGGAGGGAGGGAGGGAGGAAGGAAGGGAGGGAGGGAGGGAGGGAGGGAGGGAGGGAGGAAGGAAAGAACCGTCAAACTCTAACCAAACCCAAACTAACATGAAGACGAAGTAGCTGTGACATACAAAGGTAGATAATTGTCAAAAGGAAAGAAGCCACTTGGTTGGATTTAACCTTTATTAATCATAAGTCATTCAAATAAATAGGCTTCAGCTTTGTTTTTGTTTTTGTTTCTTTGTTTGTTTGTTTATTTCGGGGTCGGGATCTGGCTCTCTCACCCAGGCTGGAGTGCCGTGGTGTGATCATTGTTCACTGTAGCCTCAGACTCCCGGCCTCAAGCAGTGTTCCCACCCCAGCCTCCTGAGTAGCTGGGACTGCAGGTGCACACCACCACACGCAGCTCTTTTTTTAAGAATTCATTGTAGAGGTGGAGGTCTTGCTATGTTGCCAAGGCTGGTCTGGACCTGAAGCAATCCTTCCACCTCAGCCCCCTAGGTTATGGGGATCACAGGAGTAAGCTCTAAACTTTAACTTCTGATTTTTCTCACCCTGACTCTTAGCAAGTCCCCTTACCTAAGATCTATAAACACTGCACTTCAGAGGAGTTGCCCTGGGTAACATGTTGTTTACTTATTTCTGTCCTCTTGCTATTGTACTTTGTCTTCTGTAAATTTCCTTTTATGCTCCTGGAGGAGAAAATCAAGATCTAGCTGAGCAGCAATGTCCTGAGACATGTTTCCTGGTTAAGGAGAGAAGGGCTGTGTCCTGGCATTCATAAGAAGGAGAGTCTGTGATGAAAAGAAGGTAGACTTTGAATTAGGCATTAGAAGTTATGGGTTAAAGCCTACTTTACTAAAGGATCCCTTTCCTTCCTTCAGTTCTCTTCTCCTAGCACAGTGTACATAATAACTGCTCAATTAATAGTATTCTTTGAAAGAACCCAAAAAAGTGATTTTAGTTCTGCTGGTACCTTGGTAATTCTTGCTCATTTACATAAAAAAAAGTTACTAGTCATGTACTGCTGATACTGGTTGTTAGGCAACAAAAGTCACGATTTAGAGCAAATGAATATTTACAAGGAAAACTTGGAAACAACTTACAGTGCTTAATTTGACACCTTTGACTTTGTTTTGAAATACATATTCCATAGAATACATTATAATTAAAATTTACATTTTGTAGGCAATAAAATAGCTAATTATAGATGTTACTTAGGGAGAATGTGTTGATACATTTTTTCTATACAATTTTAATTAAAAACTATATTCATGTAAAATTGACATTCAAGCATATTCCATTGATGACAGATGTGAAACTCCTCTCAACTAAGTGATTAGTAGTACCATTTTTTCAATATCTTTTCAATATTATATCATCTGGAAAGTATGGTAATTTTTATGGAAATTTTAATAGCTAGTGTGTAATGGTTAGAGAATAACAAAGCCAATCATTTTAACAACTAGTAGTTTTGGGTTATCTTCCATGGTACAGATACTATGCTAGATACTTTATTTTTATCACCTGCTTTATTTAGAACAATCCTTCAAATAATTATTATTTTACAAATGACAAAACTGTGGTTCATTGAAGGTGATAGTAGTACTGAAGGTCACTTTTCTATTGTAGATTCAACTTGAAGCTTTAGAAGTATCCAACTTTGGGTCCCTGGTATTTTTCATACTTAAAGCCTTGTCTTCCCTCTTGACCATAATAGGACCTTTCTTTTGGTCCTTCAAATGGTTTAAAAATGTTTAGCACCTCCCCAAGCCAAGGATTTTTGTTGGCTAAATATGATCTTTCAAATGAAGGTCTCCAGTTGTCTTTCAGGGGCCATCAAAAATATTCTTACTTGTTCTGTTCCTTAATAAGCTACACATAACAATTATGCAGACAGTATCATCTATATCAGGCCTCAATAAATAAGATGAAGTTCTTAATGATTCACTTGTATAACCAACTGTGGACCAACACTACTGTGTGATAACCTGTAGGCTCCTGCTTGAGAGTTTCTGGATTTGTGGAACTATGCCATCATGCTATTGCGATGTTGACAAAGGGGCTAGGAGTTATATCTTATATGTGAAATGATAAAGGACAGCAACGAGGGCTGTAACTTCAAGCAACAACTACTTATTTGGCAAATACAAAAGAGAAAAGCATGGTATTTTCAAAAGCCATAGATCCAAAATTATATCTAACCTTGTATTCCCCTATATTCAGGCATGGTGAGGAATGTTTGCAAGTATGATTGGTTAGGCTAACCTAGATTCTATTTTGAGGAAGCTTAAAAAGCCTGCTGGGACTAAGGAAGAGAGCGCTCCAGGATACAAGTTTATTTCAAGGACAGTACATTGAGTTTTAGAGAGTATGGATAATTCTGAGACACTACCTTGTCTGTGTCTTCATTTTTTTTTTTCTCTCTGTGTCCCTTCGGGTACCTGAACTTAAACTCAAAGAAGGTTTGTAATAAAAGAGTAAGTAAAAGTTAAAAGATCTAGAAAAGTGAGAGAGCATCCCATGAGTTTCTGGAACAACTAGGAAACAACACCCTTAGCCAGACCCAAGAACCCTCATATTGGGCATCAGAAGCATAGGCACTAATATTCCTGTTTACGACAATAGTGGCACTTAAGTTGAGCACCAGTTGATGGCACCTTCAATGGGATTTGCCATATTCCTGGCAAAATGACAGATGCTATGGGCTATCAAGAAGACCAGTTTAATAAAAATGGTAGACACACCCTCCTGAGACAACATATTGATGAGAAAAAGAAAAATATAGATAAATGAGTAAACTGGAAATTCCACAGAGAGAATGAGAGCTAAGTTGAAGAACAAATTCTGTATTAATCTGGAATAGAAACATCAGATATATGCATTCTCAGTGCAGTTTTGCTGCTATAACAAAATAATTGAAACTGCATAATTTATAATTTAAAAAAACGCAGACATTTATTTCTCACAATTCTAGAGACTGAGAAGTCCGAGTTCAAGGCTCTGGCAGGTTCAGTTGTCTGCCAGGACTGATTTCTGCTTCTAAGATCGTGCCTTGTTGCTGCATTGTCCAGAGTTGAGGGACACTGTGTCCTCACATGGTGGAAGGCAGAAGGGCAAGCTGAACGCAGCATGAAGCCTCTTTTAGAAGAACCTTAATTCCATTCATAAGAAAAGAACCTTCATGGCCTAATCACCTCTTAGCAGCCCCATCTCTTAATACTGTCACATTGATAACACTTGAATTTTGGAGGAGGCATATTAAATCATAGCATGTGCATCCATAACTAGAATGAATACTAGTAATATGCAAGATATTTAAAAATAAAATGTTGACTATAACTAGTCCTTAATAAATATTGACTTGCATTTGAATGTACAGCACTGCAAAGGAAAAGAAATGAGCCCAAGATTTCAATGTTACCCTATAGTACATAATGCTTGAATGAAATCGTTTTTGTAATAACTATTTCACCTCAAATACATAAAATATTAATAAAGTATAAATATTAAGTGATATTAAAGTGCCATTTTTTGCTCTGGAATGATGAACATTATTGACTGACCAAGTGTAATTACAATACTACACTGAGTTTATGAAACATTCTGCATATATTTTCATTCTGGCTTTTGTATCTCATTTCATTTTACAGATGAAGAAATGCAGGTTTATTTGAAGTGATTTTCCCAAGTTTTAATAGCCAATAATAAAGGGTATTTGGTGGTTTGCAGTCTGGTCTTCTGATTTCACAAATCTCTTTTAGTCCATTGTATTATGCAGAAGGTAGGATGGAAAAATAGCGCTCTCTGTATTTATTTTAATTTTTAATAATTTAGTCAGAATCTAATGTAATGAAATTTTTAATTCTTCTAACAGTTCTTAAGTACTGCAACTGTGATTAAGAATAAGAGCATTTTGGCCAGGCACAGTGGCTCACACCTATAATCCCAGCACTTTGGGATGCTAAGGTGGGTGAATCACCTGAGGTCAGGAATTCAATACCAGCCTGGCCAACATGATGAAACCCCATGTCTACTAAAAATACAGTAATTAGCCAAATTAGCCAGGTGTGGTGGCTAGTGCCTGTAATCATAGCTACTGGGGAGGCTGGGGCAGAATTGCTTGAACCCAGGAGGTGGAGAGATTGCAGTAAGACAAGATCTTGTCACTGCACTCCAGGCTGGATGACAGAGCTAGACTCTGTCTGAAAAAAAAAAGAGAATGAGAACATTTTTGTGTTGTTCTTTCTTTTTTTTTCTTTTTCTTTTTTTTTTAATCGAGATGGAGTATCGCTCTGTCACCCAGGCTGGAGTGCAATGGTGCGATCTTGGCTCACCACAACCTTTGATCCGCCCGCCTCGGCCTCCCAAAATCCTGTCTTGTGATGTTCTTAAATTTACCCTTGTGAATTATCTTGCAGAGACTGAGCTATGTCCTATTGCATCCTAAGAAAGCAAACCTGAAATATTAACAAAAACATTCATTTTACTAATATTTGAATAACTTCCTAATTAAATTTATTTAAATATATTAGGCAGATCATTCGACCGTAAAGCAGAGACATGTAGAATCCCTTAAAGAGGCTGAGTGCCCACTCCCCAACCAGTTTTTCTCTGAGACCGAAAGGACAGTGGATATGTGAGCAGGAGTATCCTTGGGTGTCAAGTCTGTGTAGCTTTGTGCGAGCACAGCTAAACTTAGGGGATTTCTCACGGAATTCCGAAGTGGGAGAAGTTCATGATTGTTCTCTTGTTTTGGTCGGCCTGCTAAATAGAATAGGGTCATGATGTTGGGTACCATTGCTGGAATCCTGGACTCTTTGGTACTAATAGTAGAAGTCCACAATCCTCTCAGATACCTACTGATGGAGCCAACTCTTCTTATCAGATATATACTGATGAAGTCAGTTCTTTTTTTCTGTCCGCGGAGCAACCAACTTTTCACATAGTTTTGTATAGAGATATTCAAGCTGAGATTTAAAGGATGGGTATGGGTTAGTCATAAGGAGGGGAAGTAGTGAGGGAGAGGTGACAGAAAGCATTTCAAGAAATGAAAAGATAACATACACAGGAGAAGAAGCAACAGTGCAGGAGGGAAAACAGAAACCAAACCGAATGGCCGAAGGAGGAAACAGGGCCACATAGTAATGCAGAAAAATGGATATCATAAATGTACAACATATTAAAATGCTGACGTTTAATCTAAAGTAAATAGATTAAACTATGGAAGGATTAAAACATGGATGGAATATGATCATATTTTATCTAAAATGTTATTCTTGGGTGGATTTATGCAGACAGACTGAATGGGTGCTAGGAAATCCGGGAGAAGGCTATTCCGGAAGTTTAAGAAGGAAATGCTAAGTAGCTAACTAGAGTGGTGGAGAGGGCGTGAAAGTAACAGAATGGAGTTTAGAAGCAGTTCAGAGATAGATGTTTCAGGTATTACAGGGAAAGATAGAGAAGTTAACGATGTCCAGGATTTTGTTTGGGCAACTCTGGGTATGTTAGTGCTGTTCACTGGTGTAGGAAATAATGACACAGTTAAAGTTTTGAGAAAAAGTAATGAGTAAAACTTTGAAAATTAAAGTTTTAGATTCAAATGAAATATCTATATATATATATATAAATATTATCTGAGGAATAAATGAGAAAAGTGAAACAAACATATTGATTTATTTAACAAATTGAATATATACATATGTGTTATGTATATGTGTGTGATATATATTATATATAATGCATTTTATGCCCCATTTTTATATGTATATATTCTATTTGCTATATATTATTATATATAACATATTTATATATAGGCACCAAATATATTTATATATATTTATATATGTAAACTTTATCAGAGGATAGTAAAATAAAGACTATTTTTCAAATTATTTTATGCAGCCAGCATATACTTAATACAAAAAGAGGACAAGAACACATCCATGAAATGAAAATATAATGTTATATTTCTATAATATAAATATAACATATATTATACATAATATATATATGGCAGATGGCAGTTAAGTCAGATAAATTACTGGAATTGTAATGAGAAAGTATAGAATAAAAGAAAGATAGTTCAGGAAAAGTCCCTGAGAAATTCTGATGTTTCCGAAGTCCTGAATGTAAACATGGCAAAAGAATGTGAAAAAGAGCACTCTCTTCCAAAGTTGTGGGAGGTAAACTAAAAAAATCCAGGTACTGGATCAATAAGGCAAGATGTCATTGGAGAAGACACATAATTCAGAGGTGAGCTGAGACTTGCAAACAGCTGTTTCCTTCCCTGGAGGCATTTACTATGCTGGGGACTGGGTGTGGTCCATACAGATGATTCTTAAGGTAAATGAGAAACCAATGAGCCCTTATCAACTGAGACCAACATGGCAAGTGGGAAAGTTGGGAATCTCTAAAGGCAACTAATTTGCCTCATAAGACTCACTGAGTTCTCAGGTTGTACCAAGATGAGAAAAGGATGAGATGAGGATGAGAGAGAGGAAAGGGAATAACTAATCTAAAGGCTTCGAAAAGCCAGAATAAATCCTCTGTAATCTTGGGATGCATACAAGGCAAAATCTGTGAGAGGGAAGAGACTTTCATCAAACAGAGGGGCTTTCCTTCTCAGACATTTCAAAGTGAATGGCATTAAGTGAAAACATATCAAATCTTGTGGGATGTAGCTAAAATAGTACTTAGAAAAGAATGGAGAGCCCTAACAGCATACATTAAAAAAGAGTAAAGGCTGAAATCCAGTGAGCTAAGTTTTCATCTGTTGAAGTTTACAAAAGGAATAGCAAGCTACCCCCAAAGAAAATTGAAAGAACATAATAAAAATAAGAACAAAATCAGGAAGATAAAGAATAAACATTATACATAAAATAAAAAAATAAAAATCTGGCTCTTTGATAAAGCCAAAAAATTGGCAAATGCTAGCAAGACTGTGCAAGATAAAGAAAGAAGCAAGTAAAAACTACATAATAAGCAATGAGTAGTAGATTAGTATCTGTTACTCAAATTCAAATGACATGTTTAAAAAGACAATATTATGACCAATTTTTGACATTAATTTAAAAGTGTAGATGCAATCAACAAGTTTATTGGAAAACACAATTTCCCAAGTTTACACATGCACACAAAATGAAATAAAATATATACCTATTAAATAAAATATTCATAGAATATTAAGCATTTTTATATTATTATCAATGCTGTTATTTGTAGATTATTATATAGAATATGAACATAAAGTTAAATGTAATATTAAACAAATAGAATATATACATATATAAAATGTTACATAACTTTATCAGAGGATAGTAAAATAAAGAAAATTTTCCACATTATTTTATGTAGCCAGCATATACTTAGTACAAAAAGACAACAAGAACACACCCACCAAATGAAAATTACAGCTCAAAATTTTTTACTAAAATATAGGCAAAAATTTTAAAGTAGTTTTTGCAAGTTGAATCAAGAGATATATGTATAAAAATACACCACAAAGTCAGGCGAAGTTCATCCAGGATTATGAGGTTGGATTAACTTTTCTTTAAGAGAAAATATGATTAAAAAATTATGTGGTCCAACACCTGGAAAATCGGGTAACTCCCACCCCAATACTGTGCTTTAAGCAAACAGGCACACCAGGAGAATATATCCCACACCTGGCCGGGAGGGTCCCACGCCCACGGAGCCTCCCTCATTGTTAACACAAAAGTCTGCGGGGATCTATCCGCAAGGCAGCAGCGAGGCTGGGGGAGGGGCGCCCGCCATTGCTGAGGCTTAAGTAGGTAAACAAAGCCGCTGGGAAGCTCGAACTGGGTGGAGCTCACAGCAGCTCAAGGAAGCCTGCCTGTCTCTGTAGACTCCACCTCTGGGGACAGTGCACAGCTGAAGACCAACAGGGGAAGCAGTGGGGGCCTGTGCAGACGCGAACGACTCTGACAGCTTTGGGGAGAGCCGTGGATCTCCCATCGCGGAGGTTGAGATCTGAGAATGGACAGACTGCCTGCTCAGGTGGGTCCCTGACCCCTGAGTAGCCTAGCTGGGAGACATCCCCCACTAGGGGCAGTCTAACACCCCACACCTCACAGGGTGGAGTACACCCCTGAGAGGAAGCTTCCAAAGGAAGAATCAGACAGGTACACTCGCTGTCCAGCAGTATTCTATCTTCTGCAACCTCTGCTGCTGATACCCAGGCAAACAGGGTCGGGAGCGGACCTCAAGCAATCTCCAACAGACCTACAGCTGAGGGTCCTGACTGTCAGAAGGAAAACTATCAAACAGGAAGGACACCTATACCAAAACCCCATCAGTACGTCACCATCATCAAAGACCAGAGACAGATAAAACCACAAAGATGGGAAAAAGCAGGGCAGAAAAGCTGGAAATTCAAAAAATAAGAGCGCATCTCCCCCTGCAAAGGAGCGCAGCCCATCGCCAGCAATGGATCAAAGCTGGTCAGACAATGACTTTGATGAGATGAGAGAAGAAGGCTTCAGTCCATCAAACATCTCAGAGCTAAAGGAGGAATTACGTACCCAGCGCAAAGAAACTAACAATCTTGAAAAAAGAGTGGAAGAATTGACAGCTAGACTAATTAATTCAGAGAAGGTCATAAACGAAATGACAGAGACGAAAACCATGACACGAGAAATACGTGACAAATGCGCAAGCTTCAGTAACTGACTCGATCAACTGGAAGAAAGAGTATCAGCGACTGAGGATCAAATGAATGAATTGAAGTGAGAAGAGAAACCAAAAGATAAAAGAAGAAAAAGAAATGAACAAAGCCTGCAAGAAGTATGGGATTATGTAAAAAGACCAAATCTACGTCTGATTGGGGTGCCTGAAAGTGAGGGGGAAAATGGAACCAAGTTGGAAAACACTCTTCAGGATATCATCCAGGAGAACTTCCCCAACCTAGTAGGGCAGACCAACATTCAAATTCAGGAAATACGGAGAACGCCACAAAGATACTCCTCCAGAAGAGCAACTCCAAGACACATAATTGCCAGATTCACCAAAGTTGAAATGAAGGAAAAAATCTTAAGGGCAGCCAGAGAGAAAGGTCGGGTTAGCCACTAAGGGAAGCCCATCAGACTAACAGCAGATCTCTCGGCAGAAACTCTACAAGCCAGAAGAGAGTGGGGGCCAATATTCAACGTTCTTAAAGAAAAGAATTTTAAACCCAGAATTTCATATCCAGCCAAACTAAGTTTCATAAGTGAAGGAGAAATAAAATCCTTTACAGATAAGCAAATGCTTAGAGATTTTGTCACCACCAGGCCTGCCTTACAAGAGACCCTGAAGGAAGCCCTAAACATGGAAAGGAACAACCGGTACCAGCCATTGCAAAAACATGCCAAAATGTAAAGACCATCGAGGCTAGGAAGAAACTGCATCAACTAACGAGCAAAATAACCAGTTAATATCATAATGACAGGATCAAGTTCACACATAACAATATTAACCTTAAATGTAAATGGACTAAATGGTCCAATTAAAAGACACAGACTGGCAAACTGGATAAAGAGTCAAGACCCATCAGTCTGCTGTATTCAGGAGACCCATCTCACATGCAGAGACATACATAGGCTCAAAATAAAGGGATGGAGGAAGATCTACCAAGCAAATGGAGAACAAAAAAAAGCAGGGGTTGCAATCCTAGTCTCTGGTAAAACAGACTTTAAACCATCAAAGATCAAAAGAGACAAAGAAGGCCATTACATAATGGTAAAGGGATCAATTCAACAGGAAGAGCTAACTATCCTAAATATATATGCACCCAATACAGGAGCACCCACATTCATAAAGCAAGTCCTTAGAGACTTACAAAGAGACTTAGACTCCCATACAATAATAATGGGAGACTTCAACACTCCACTGTCAACATTAGACAGATCAACGAGACAGAAAGTTAACAATGATATCCAGGAATTGAACTCATCTCTGCACCAAGCGGACCTAATAGACATCTATAGAACTCTCCACCCTAAGTCAACAGAATATACATTCTTCTCAGCACCACATCGCACTTAGTCCAAAATTGACCACATAATTGGAAGTAAAGCACTCCTCAGCGAATGTACAAGAACAAAAATTATAACAAACTGTCTCTCAGACCACAGTGCAATCAAACTAGAACTCAGAACTAAGAAACTCAATCAAAACCGCTCAACTACATGGAAACTGAACAACCTGCTCTTGAATGACTACTGGGTACATAACGAAACGAATGCAGAAATAAAGATGTTCTTTGAAACCAATGAGAACAAAGATACAACATACCAGAATCTCTGGGACACATTTAAAGCAGTGTGTAGAGGGAAATTTATAGCACTAAATGCCCACAAGAGAAAGCAGGAAAGATCTAAAATTGACACTCTAACATCACAATTAAAAGAACTAGAGAGGCAAGAGCAAACACATTCAAAAGCTAGCAGAAGGCAAGAAATAACTAAGATCAGAGCAGAACTGAAGGAGATAGAGACACAAAAAACCCTCCAAAAAATCAATGAATCCAGGAGTTGGTTTTTTGAAAAGATCAACAAAATTGACAGACCGCTAGCAAGGCTAATAAAGAAGAAAAGAGAGAGGAATCAAATAGATGCAATAAAAAATGATAAAGGGGATATCACCACTGACCCCACAGAAATACAAACAACCATCAGAGAATACTATAAACGCCTCTATGCAAATCAACTAGAAAATCTAGAAGAAATGGATAATTTCCTGGACACTTACACTTTCCCAAGACTAAACCAGGAAGAATTTGAATCCCTGAATAGACCAATAGCAGGCTATGAAATCGAGGCAAAAATTAATAGCCTACCCACCAAAAACAGTCCAGGACCAGATGGATTCACAGCTGAATTCTACCAGAGGTACAAGGAGGAGCTGGTACCATTCCTTCTGAAACTATTCCAATCAATTGAAAAAGAGGGAATCCTCCCTAACTCATTTTATGAGGCCAACATCATCCTGATACCAAAGCCTGGCAGAGACACAACAAAAAAAGAGAATTTTAGACCAATATCCCTGATGAACATCGATGCAAAAATTCTCAATAAAATACTGGCAAACCGGATTCAGCAGCACATCAAAAAGCTTATCCACCATGATCAAGTGGGCCTCATCCCTGGGATGCAAGGCTGGTTCAACATTCGCAAATCAATAAACGTAATCCAGCATATAAACAGAACCAAAGACAAGAACCACATGATTATCTCAATAGATGCAGAAAAGGCTTTTGACAAAATTCAACAGCCCTTCATGCTAAAAACGCTCAATAAATTCGGTATTGATGGAACGTACCTCAAAATAATAAGAGCTATTTATGACAAACCCACAGCTAATATCATACTGAATGGGCAAAAACTGGAAAAATTCCCTTTGAAAACTGGCACAAGACAGGGATGCCCTCTCTCACCACTCCTATTCAACATAGTGTTGGAAGTTCTGGCTAGGGCAATCAGGCAAGAGAAAGAAATCAAGCGTATCCAGTTAGGAAAAGAAGAAGTCAAATTGTCCCTGTTTGCAGATGACATGATTGTATATTTAGAAAACCCCATCGTCTCAGCCCAAAATCTCCTTAAGCTGATAAGCAACTTCAGCAAAGTCTCAGGATACAAAATTAATGGGCAAAAATCACAAGCATTCTTATACACCAGTAACAGACAAGCAGAGAGCCAAATCAGGAATGAATTTCCATTCACAATTGCTTCAAAGAGAATCAAATACCTAGGAATCCAACTTACAAGGGATGTGAAGGACCTCTTCAAGGAGAACTACAAACCACTGCTCAGTGAAATAAAAGAGGACACAAACAAATGGAAGAACATACCATGCTCATGGATAGAAAGAATCAATATTGTGAAAATGGCCATACTGCCCAAGGTTATTTATAGATTCAATGCCATCCCCATCAAGCTACCAATGAGTTTCTTCACAGAATTGGAAAAAACTGCTTTAAAGTTCATATGGAACCAAAAAAGAGCCCGCATTGCCAAGACAATCCTAAGTCAAAAGGACAAAGCTGGAGGCGTCATGCTACCTGACTTCAAACTATACTACAAGGCTACAGTAACCAAAACAGCATGGTACTGGTACCAAAACAGAGCTATAGACCAATGGAACAGAACAGAGTCCTCAGAAATAATACCACACATCTACAGCCATCTGATCTTTGACAAACCTGAGAGAAACAAGAAATGGGGAAGGATTCCCTATTTAATAAATGGTGCTGGGAAAATTGGCTAGCCATAAGTAGAAAGCTGAAACTGGATCCTTTCCTTACCCCTTATACGAAGATTAATTCAAGATGGGTTAGAGACTTAAATGTTAGACCTAATACCATAAAAACCCTAGAAGAAAACCTAGGTAGTACCATTGAGGACATAGGCATGGGCAAGGACTTCATGTCTAAAACACCAAAAGCAATGGCAGCAAAAGCCAAAATTGACAAATGGGATCTAATTAAACTAAAGAGCTTCTGCACAGCAAAAGAAACTACCATCAGAGTGAACAGGCAACCTACAGAATGGGAGAAAATTTTTGCAACCTACTCATCTGACAGAGGGCTAATATCCAGAATCTACAGAGAACTCAAACAAATATACAAGAAAAAAACAAACAACCCCATCAAAAAGTGGGCAAAGGATATGAACAGACATTTCTGAAAGGAAGACATTCATACAGCCAACAGACACATGAAAAAATGCTCATCATCACTCGCCATCAGAGAAATGCAAATCAAAATCACAATGAGATACCATCTCACACCAGTTAGAATGGCAATCATTAAGAAGTCAGGAAACAACAGGTGTTGGAGAGGATGTGGAGAAACAAGAACACTTTTACACTGTTGGTTGGATTGTAAACTAGTTCAACCATTATGGAAAACAGTATGGCAATTCCTCAAGGATCTAGAACTAAATGTACCATATGACCCAGCCATCCCACTACTGGGTATATACCCAAAGGATTATAAATTATTCTACTACAAAGACACATGCACACGTGTGTTTATTGCGGCCCTATTCACAATAGCAAAGACTTGGAATCAACCCAAATGTCCATCTGTGACAGACTGGATTAAGAAAATGTGGCACATATACACCATGGAATACTATGCAGCCATAAAAAAGGATGAGTTTGCGTCCTTTGTAGGGACATGGATGCAGCTGGAAACCATCATTCTTAGCAAACTATCACAAGAACAGAAAACCAAACACTGCGTGTTCTCACTCATAGGTGGGAACTGAACAATGAGATCACTTGGACTCAGGAAGGGGAACATCACACACTGGGGCCTATCATGGGGCGGGGAGGAGGGAGGGATTGCAGTGGGGAGTTATACATGATATAAATGATGAATTGATGGGTGCTGACGAGTTGATGGGTGCAGCACACCAACATGACATAAGTATACATATGTAACAAACCTGCACGTTATGCACATGTACCCTAGAACTTAAAGTATAATAAAAAAAAATTAAAAAAAAATTATATGGTCATCATAATACATACAGATAATTACTTGATTATTCAGCATTTATTTATATTAAATTCTCACTGAATTAGCAACAAAAGAAGACTTCCTTAGTCTGATAAATGGTAGACTCCCCAAAAACAAAAACAAAAAATAGAGCTTACACTATACTTGATGAAATAGCATATTATTTTTCCCTGACAGTGGGAACAAGGTAAGTATGTTCACTATTTTCAATTTTATTGGACAGTGTACTAGAGTTAATAGCTAGTGGAAAAAAACAAAAATACACATATAAAATTTGTAACTAAAAAGAGAATTTTTATCATCCACAGATGTAATGATCACATATTTTGGAAACCCCAAATAATCTAAAATATTATAACTAATAGGTAAATTTAGCAAACTCTTTAGTTAAAAGGTCAATATAAAAATTAATTTTATTTGTAAAAATAGAAAATTAAAACTAAAGTATAAAGATACTTTTGCAATAGCACAGAAATACATCAACCTAATAATTAATGTAACAACATATGTAATGAAAACTGAAAAATATTACTGATATAAATTAGGGAAATCTAAAAATGTAATATATACACATATCTTCATGGAATGGAAGACTCAATATACTTTAGAGTTGTCCTCTTCAAATAATCTATTTGAAGTTCATTGCATTCCCAATCAAAAAAATATAGCCTATTTATTATAGAAATGGAAAAACTGATTCAATTCAAACTTGACAAAATATACTGAGACTCAAATGATTAGAATAAGCACAGTAATACTAAAAAATAAAAGGTTGGAGAGGTTGCATTACTAAATATGAAGCTATTATGATGCTATAGGAATGTAGATAATATGCTATTGGTGTAAGGATATATTGATACAAATATTCAAATTAAATATAATAAATAGAGATAATAGTTCAAAAAAGGCAAGGTGTGGTATATATTCAGTGGTAGTATTGAGTTGGTGGAATATCCATATCGGAAAAAGAGTGAATCTTGACCTTATCATGATATACACAAAAATTAACTCAAGACAGAGGATAAATATGAGCATATAAGGTAAATATATGGAGTTGCTAGAATAAAACATGTAAATATCTTTAATCTAGGAGTAAGCAAGCTATTTTCTAGCAGAATAAAGAAAGCACTAAACATAAGTTTTTATTAAAATTATTATATCTATTCATCAAAAGCCAATCATAAAAGTATAAGAAGTCATCAGAGACTGAAAAGATATATATTTACATATTTGACGAATGAGTCACATCCGGTATATAGGTTTAAGTAAATACAAATGCACATATACGTATGTTTATGCATGTATACATATGTATATACATAAAATATGAGTAAAAACAAATAAAAAAGAACATTTAAAAATTTTAAATGAGCAAATGTTTTAAACAGCAATTTAAAAGAGGATATCTAATGCTCATATGAATATCATGTTATATTAATATATTATCATTTATATAAAAAACCACTACAAATAAACAAGAAAAGACAGAAGATTCAATTTAAATAACACTTGGCAAAAGTTTGAAAAGCTACTTACTGAAGAGAATTTTCAAATGGCCAATATGTATATGAAAACATATTCAAAATCAGTAATCATGTGATTTTTAAAAGATTAAAACCACAATGAGATGCACAGCATAATATTTATTATTTAAAAAACTGGTAACACTATATTTTGGTGAGGATACATAGCAAATAGAGATCTCACATATTAATATGATGGATGGAGGGAAAATGGCTGTAACCATTTTTGAAAACTCTCAGCTATCTTCTAAAGCTACATAAAACAAAACTTATAATGCAGTAATTTCTGTCGTGGAAATGTGTGCTCCTATTCACAAAAACAGAACCAGAAAAAAATGTTCAGAGAAGTGGAAACAGCCTGAATATCACCTGAAGAATAGATAATTTTTATATTCTCACTGAAAATGATACACAATTATGAAATACTATGTATTTGTGTAGGAGTAATACATACTAAATACTATGTACTACTCCTATATGCAGCTATATGGCTGAATCTTAGAAATATTGTAGAGTAACAAGGCCCCCAATGAAGAATAAGTACCATATGATTCTATTTATGTGAAGCTCACAGCTATGGAAAACTAATCTAAGGTTAAAGGAGCCAGGGTAGTGGGTAAATTTTGGAATATATTGGGTAGAAAAGAGTCTGTGAACAACTGTCAGAGTGCTGGAAATGTCCTAAGTTTTGATTTGTGAGGTAGTTTTATGGATGTACAGGTGTTTAAAATTTATTGAGCTAATGCATGCCGGGCTTCATACCTAGGTGATGGGTTGAGAGGTGCAGCAAACCACCATGGCACGTTTGCCTATGTAACAAACGGGCACATCCTGCACATGTACCTAAGAACTTAAAATTAAAATTAAAATTAAATTAAATATTGAGCGGTTTGCCTAGGATTTTGATAATTTACTGTTGATTTTATCCTCAATAAAAAGGGATGAGGGAAACAGTGACTTTCAAAGAGAGAGAGTTATCAACTGATTTAAAATGCTTCCTAAAATACAAGTGTGACAAAGACAGAAAAAACTCTTAGATTTAATGAGAAGAGTTCAATGTTGATTTTAGGAGAATAATTTGAGAGAAATACTGAGTTTGGTATGCAGATTGTGGAGTAGGAAGGAAGATGGTGGGTAAATAAGGTCAAGTCTCTTGGCCTTTATGGCTAAAGAAGGAAGGAACAAAATGACAAGAGGCCTAAGGAATGACGGAAAGAAGATAGCATTTTGCTTGTTTTTTTGTGTTGGAAATAATTGAGCATGTTTTTATTATTACATGCCTGTGGGAAGAGCCTGTATTAGTCAGGGTTCTCTAGAGGGACAGTACTAATGGGATCTATCTATCTATCTATCTATCTATCTATCTATCTATCTGAGTTTATTAAGTATTATATATTATATATAATATATATGGATTATAAACTCCATATATATGTGTATATATACCCACACACATATATATATATTTAACTCACACGATCACAAGGTCCCACAATAGGCCATCTGCAAACTGAGGAGCAAGAAGAGCCAGTGTGAGTCCCCAAACTGAAGAAACTGAAGACTGATGTTCATTCAAGACCAGGAAGTATCCAGCACAAAGATGTAGGCTGGGAGTCTAGGCCAGTCTTGCCTCTTCATGTTTTTTCTGCCTGCATTACATTCGCTGGCAGCTAATTAGATGGTGCCCACCCAGATTCATGGTGGGTCTGCCTTCTCCAGCCCACTAACTCAAATGTTAATCTCTTTTGGAAACACCATCACAGACACACCCATAATCAATACTTTACATCCTTCAATTCAATCGAGTTGACACGCAGTATTAACCATCAGAGAGCCTAATGGAATAAAACATGTGATAAGAAGATACTTCTCAACTTCCCAGAATAGCTCTTAAAAGTGTAGGAGAGATTGGAGTCTCTTAAGTTGGTAGACTAAATTGGCTTTCACAGGAGAAAAACAGGAGGTGGAAAATAGAGTAGAAGTTCTGAGGTTCTATGTGGCACTACAGACTTGTGGCAGGGAAGAATCACATATTATGTGAATATTGAGAGGGGTCTACCCACCGAGTATGTGAATGTGCAGGAGGGTGTTTAGTTAGTTAGATTTCTAAAGCCTCATTCTGCTCAGTCCTATGGGATTAAAGCTGTGGGACTGATCCCGTAGAGTGTATATCAAAGGATTAGGCGCCAAAGGTTAACACACAATGAAAAATAGATTACTTGAGTTTATCATGTGAAAAAATAGAAGGAAAATAATACTTAAAAAATTGAGAGTTAAGATCCTGCAGAGACACAGGGAATTATTAAGTGAAATTACACACTCTTTTATGTGAACTATGTAACTGATAAATTTATGTAGAAACAGAGTATCATCCAAAAAAGAAGTTATTCTAAAAATTTGAATAAAACAGCTCCACACAAGTATAAAGGGTGATTATTGAATAAACTATTCTAAACTAAACTAAAAATGCTTAATCTTGATTAATGAGTCAATCAAACACCAAAGCTAGCAGAAACGAAGCTGGAGGCATCACACTACCTGACTTCAAACTATACTACAAGGCTACAGAAAACAAAACAGCCTGGTACTGGTACTAAAACAGACACATAGACCAATGGAACAGAACTGAAATAACCCCAGAAATAACACCACATATCTACAACCACCTGATCTTTGACAAACCTGACAAAAACAAGCAATGGGGAAAGGATTCCCTATTTAATAAATGGTGCTGGGAAAACTGGCTAGCCATATGCAGAAAATTGAAACTGGACCCCTTCCTTACACCTTATACAAAAATTTACTCAAGATGGATTAAAGACTTAAATGTAAAATTCCAAACCATAAACACCCTAGAAGGAAATCTAGGCAATATCATTCAGGACATAGTCATGGGCAAAAACTTCATGACAAAAATGCCAAAAGCAATTTCAACAAAACCCAAAATTGATAAATGGAATAGAATTAAACCAAAGAGCTTCTGCAGCAAATGAAACTATAATCAGAGTGAACAGGCAACCTACAAAATGGAAGAAAATTTTTTTAATCTACCTGTCTGACAAAGGTCTAATATCCAAAATCTACAAGAAACTTAAACAACTTTACGAAAAATAAACAAACAACGCCATTAAAAAGTGGGCAAAGGGTATGAACAGACATTTCTGAAAAGAAGACATTCATGCAGCCAACAAACACATGAAAAAATAGCTCAACATCACTGACCATTAGAGAAATGTAATTCAAAACCACAATGAGATATCATCTCATGCCAGTCATAATAGTGATTATTAAAATGTCAGGGAACAATAGATGCTGGTGAGGCTGTGGGAAAATAGGAATACTTTTACACTGTTGGTGGGAATGTAATTAGTTCAACAATTGTGGTTGACAATGTGGCAATTCCTCAAGTGTCTAGAACCAGAAATACCATTTGACCCAGCAATCCCATTACTGGGTATATACCTAAAGGAATATAAGTTTGTCTACCTTCTACTTCGAAGTATTTGTGGAAAGAATGTGAGGGATCAACAGATAAATACATTTTGAAAATGGCTGGACTGGGTAGTTTTTCAATCCTTCTGTCCTGACATTGTCAGGTCCATAATGATGGCAGGTATAGTGAACTTGAGTTAACAAAGGTTTTCATATGCAGGGACTTCATAGGAGTCATCACAATCTTGCAAATAATGTTCTGTAGCAAAAAGTCATTCAATTTTGAATGAGAAGATCTGGGTATACAACGTGATTCACCATTAGGAGGTATATTAGTCAAAATATGGAAAATATTTAAGCCTTATGATCCTTTTTTATAACTTGGGATCTGTAAGACTGCTCTGTGAATTTCACTGTGTTGTTATGAAAATCATTGTAATAACATATGGGACATTTCTTTGTAAACCATAACATGGCCGTGAAAAATTAGTGTTTTTATGCCTCTTTCTGTTGCTATCTCAATCTTTTCTATTTAGTTTTTCACAGAAGAATTTAAGCCTTCACCTAAGATCACAGCATTAAGATTTATGTTTGTGTTTGTCCAGTGAAGTATTCTTTCATGTCATAAAATAATACATTTTGATGACATTTAAAAAAAACACCCCAGAATAATCTACCATTAATATTACCATGTTTTGACTTAGTATTGATAAGAAAATATAATTTCTAAATAAGTAAAAATATATTTGGTATGATTTATTTAAATTTCATATTAAACATTTATTTATTATTCTTCACAAGTATTTCTGATATTCTTGTTTTCACCAGAAGAGGCCACTCTGACCAAACTTTCTGATTTTATTATCAATTTGAATAATTCCATTTAGTTGAGAAATTTGTTATGCATTTCAAAAGCCAATGATCAGAAGTAAGTCCTTTTCCTCTTTAAGCTCCTTTTGAAAAACAGCCTTCCAACTGAGAGTAGTAAACATATACATTCTTCCCTCTGATTTCTCGTAAAAAGCTACAGTTTTAAAGGTTGATAGACATAGATTCAAATCTTGGTTCTACCACAGAGACAAACTGCTTAACCTTGGCAAATAACTTAAACTTGTTCACTTTTCTAAAAAGAAAATAATGGTATCTAGCTTGTTTGTTTGTTTGTTTTTAAGATAAAATGAGCTAATATCACTAAATTACTTAAAACAGTGACTTAACACAAATGAACAAATACTAGTCCCTGTTACTCTAGAATGTCTGGTATATCCTTTGTCAGCAAGCAGTTTTTAAAGGATCCTAAAATGCTTTAGGTACTTTTACGTGAAAATGAAAAAATAAATGGAAGATCCATTTCAAGAACGTTTGCAAGGTTAATATGCAGAAGTTTGAATAGTTATTGAGGGGAGATTCTGAATTTGTTTGTTTTTTTCCTATAAAGTACATAATTTCATGGTGGCTCATGCCTGTAACCCTGGCACTTTGGGGGACAGAGATGGGCAGATCACTTGAGGTCAAGAGTTCAAGACCAGCCTGGGTAAAATGATGAAACCCTGTTTCCACTAAAAATACAAAAATTAGCTGGGTGTGTTGGCATGCACCTGTAATCCCAGCTACTTGAGGCTAAAGTGGGAGAATTTGCTAGAACCTGGAAGGCAGAGGTTGCAGTGAGCCAAGATCACACCACTGCACTCCAGCCCGGCGACAGAGCAAGACTCTATTTTAAAAAATAAATAAATAAAAACTAAAAAATAAAAAAACTTCTAAAATAGCGTATATTACTTTTAAACTATAAAATATTAAAATTGATTAACAATAACAACACATTGTGCTTTACTTTTTCTACTTCTGTAATCATTTAGCAAATGGGTGTACGTAAAAGAGACTAAAATACTAAAAGAAATGCTCATTTGTAGCCTGTCAGTATGGACCCATGCTATCCCTTTGGGTTAGAGCTATTGAATATTTTTCTTTTGATTGTATCATAAGAAAATGTTAATAGAATATGGTTACAATGGACAAATAATTATTCAGTACACAAAACATAGATGAAGAGGAGTGCTTTTGGAATACCATCAGCGGTAAATATGAGAAACTTACCATAATGACTTTTCCAAACTATGCCAATCTCCACTACCTTCTAATTTTCTGAAGATCAAGCCAAAAAAAGTACAATAATTATACTTAAGTGATTATTTTAATGACTTATAGACAGAAATTTAATGACTGATAGCTGTACAATTTTCACAAGGTTAAACAGTATCAATAGTGTGGTTCAAGTTAAATATTTTTCCTATCAATATAAAAATCTCTCACGCTTATATAGAGCTTTTCAAAAACCTGTGCATTTATCACATTTGTCATAAAATCACTTACATAAATATAACATTTAAAATGAAGGATCCCACAATATCTGTTTTTAAGTGGGTTAAAATTTAAATTTGTCACATAATTTTCATTTGCTTATTTATTAATAGCATAAAGAAGCCATGCACCTTTCACCCAACATAAGAATTCCAGCTCTACATGATACTTCCCTGTGCCCACCTATCGCCTTACTCAATTTGAGGTAACACTTTTCAGAACCTTGTGTTTAATCATTTTCTTGTTTCCCTGTCTGAAGGGAAACATGATATTTCTAGTCTACATCAAGCAAAAATAAGTAACAATATTCAACTTATTCTTTAAGGCTGTCTTTAACACTGTATTATTATCAATAATTGTATAAAATACAGAATATGACAGTTCTAAACACAATACTAGAAAATTAAACCTACATAGAAGATGGAGTTCATCATGACCAACTTAGTTTTAGTCCAGATAAAGTGATGATTCAATATTAGAAATAAAATTTTCTACTGTATTAGTCGATTTTCACACTGCTCATAAAGACATACCCAAGACCGGGCAATTTACAGAAGAAAGAGGTTTTTTGGACTTACAGTTCCACATGCCTTGGGAGACCTCACAATCATGGTGGAAGGTGAAAGGCACATCTCACATGGCTGCTGACAAGAGAAAAGAGCTTGTGCAGAAAAACTCTCATTTTTAAAACTATCAGATCGGGTGAGACTTACTCAATATCATGAGAACAGCACTGGAAAGACCCACCCCCCCACCCCCCTTGATTCAATTATCTCCTACTAGGATTCTCCCATGACACATGGGAGTTGTGGGAATTACAATTCAAGATGAGATTTGGGTGTGGACACAGCTAAACCATATCAACTACATTCAAAATGAAAGAAGACATTATAATAATATTAATAAATAAAAGAAGATTGATATAAATGTAACGTAAATTTACAAAAACACTGTTAGAAGTTTAGTAATGTAAAAAGTCTTGCCAACTTGACAAAGGACATCTATACTTAAAAACTTTCTAAAATACTACCATAAATAGGCAAAGTTATAAGCATTCCTTTAAACATCAGGAAAAAGGCAAAAATTTCCACTTCACTCACAGCAATTCAACATTGTTCTGTAGATCCTAATCAATCAATAAAATTATTATAAAGTTTGAATTGTATGAATTAAAACTATGATTACAATCACAGTGATTGCAAATTACTAAATTGTCTAATAAACTCAGAGCACTAAAAATGTAATAGTAACAATAAATATCAGAGACCATCAAGATAGCTAAATTTAAAAATTTCATACTATTATAGATTAGTAATTATGAATTCATGAATATGATTAAAAAGAGATACCATTTATAATAGCAGTAGAGCACCAAAGATTAAAGCAGGTAAATTATAAATACAATTTAAAAATAATAAATTATTTAAGAAGAAAATGACATTACATTTAAAAAACCAACATAATTGGAAAAATCCTATAATAACAAAGAGAAATCATTATTTTCCCCCATAATGATGTCTAGATTTTATTCAATTTCAATATTAACAAAGAATTTAAATTTGAGAAGATGATTTTAAAAGTTACATAGGAAAACAAAGACTTAGGAGAAACCATGGCCTTGTTGGAAAAGAAAAATTAGAAAAAGTAATTGTGCTATCATTTATCAAATCTTATATAGACATATTAAGGCACTATGAAATTAAAAGTAGGATAAACAAATTAAGCAATAAAAAGAAGACAAATAAGAATCCCAGAAATAGACCCAAACATTTATGAATATTTTATATAAATGGCATTAGTAAGATAAGAAGGAAATCTTTAATAATGCTGCTGGGAAAAGTTGATAATTTAGATAGAAAAACAAAATTATATCCCCATAAGACACATACAGACGCACACACACACACACACACTTCAGATAGATTTAAAACTGAAATGTTAAAGGCAAATTCTTCAAATCTGAGAATATAATCACCATGACCTTTGGGCTACAAGACTCAAAAATATTAAGTATAAGAAAAAGGAACATTTCAGAATGTTTAACTATATTAAAATGGAAAAGAGGTTTTTTATTAAAAGAAAGAAAGACTCAACTTATAAACTGAAATAAAATAGCCGAAATACATATAAATAATAAATGATTAATATGACAAATATATAGAAGGATTTAAAAATAAAAAACTTATTAAAAATATGACATATAAAATCTTAAAAACAAGGAGCAAAGAAATAAGCAGACATCATGCCTATGGAGGCAGGCTTAAAAAACAGTAAAAGGTGTTCAGCCTCATAAGTAGTTATGGAAATGAAATTAATCCTATTATAAAATAGCTTTTTATACTCATACAATGACAATAAAACACAGTATCTTATACTATTATGTTTTTGTGATCATATGGATTGATGGGTAATACAACACAATGCTGATGGAATGTAAGTTGGTACAACATCCATTGTACAGTTAGGTACAACAATTTTGTAAAGCAATTTTATAATTTTGTAAAACAGTTTAGTATCATGTTGTAACAGAGAACCGTCACTTATGCTGTGACTCAGTAATTCAATTTATTTGTGCATTATCTAGAGACTAAATATTGTATGTATTTTTGTATATGTGCAACTATATATACATACACAAGAAGTATCATTATAGCATTGTTTATAATAGCAAAATTATTGTTTGACAGAAGAATTGATAAGTGATATGATATAGTCACCCAGTGGATATTATATGGCAGTGAAAAGAAATGAACTACACACAGCTACATGAATAAGCTTTTTCTAGAAGACAGCATGATGCAATTTTTAGAAACCTCAAACACAAATACAATTGACTGCATTGTTTTTACATGTGAAAGGGAGAGACGACTTATATTAAGGATTTTATAAACAAAGTTTAGAATTTTGATTGTTTTGGGGAAGGGAGGAGAAGGAAGGGCTAGCAAAAAAGGATATAAGAAAGTGAAAGTATTTGATATTGTTCAGCTCTTAAAATGCTAGGTTCACAGTTAAATGGTAGATTCAATTAATTATTTGATTTATAAAGAACACACATATTCAAATGAATATACCTTTTTAATTTGCAACTATTCTAATATATATATAATGCACAATTTTTAACTTTTAACAAATGAAAGCATATAAATATTGATACTTTGAACATATTTACGAAATACTGAGAATTTTTTTTTTTTTTTTTTTTTTGAGATGGAGTCTCACTCTGTTGCCAGGCTGGAGTGCAGTGGTGCGACCTCAGCTCACTGCAACCTCTACCTCCAGAGTTCGGCAAGTGATTGATTCTCCTGCCTCACTCTCTTGAGTTGCTGGGACTGCAGGTGCATGCCACCAGGCCCAGCTAATTTTTGTACTTTTAGTAGAGACGGGGTTTCACCATGTTGGCCAGGCTGATCTCAATCTCTTGACCTGATGCTCCGCCCTCCTCGGCCTCCCAAAGTGCTGGGATTACAGGTGCGAGCCACCGTGCCCGGCCCCAAATATTGAGAATTTGAACAATATTTATCAACATTAAACCACATGAGAGACATTATTTTATTTTCCTGTTTTCCCTTTCAACAAAGTTACTTTGTTGAGCGTTTTCAGCATATTTCCTTGTTTCATATACTGTTATCATATAGAATAAACTTTCAGACACAATAGCTGTGTCAAATAGCTCGAGCATGAATTTTGTCATATTTGTTAGATTACTCTTAAAATTGTCTTTGTTTTGGACAGCTAGGTATTTAAATTTTAAGAATTCATCACATAAGCTGAAAATATGACATTTGTAAATATGTTAGGAAATAATCACCCCAATACATAAAAATACCACAATAATCAAAAACACATCTGATAAAACACAACTTAATCATCATGGTAAATCTATAAGAAAATAACATGCTGTTTTCTTATTTGGATGGGTTACTGTTCAAACAAACATTAAGCTATGACAAAATGCCAGATACACTCACGTGGACCTTGCCTGGTGGATTAGGCAGTAGTGTGCACCTTAACTGTTAGTCTGCCTCATTGGTACCATTAAACAAGAGTAGACATGTTCAGACTTAAAAAGTAGTTATAGAATATCCACAACTTTTACAATCAAAACCTACTTTCAAGGAATTCAGATACGTGCAACTGTGTTAACAGGAGCCTTATTCTGCATCAATCCATTGATATATTAATGACATCAATTGACAAAATAAATTGATAAAATCATTACCATATTTGAAATCATTGATGTTCTCTAACATGTCCATATTTATGATATCATAATGTAAATATGCATATTGTCTATTAGTTTGAAAAGAGATTGAGAATGGATGCAATTCAAATACAATATTTTCGGAATTCTCTTTCTTTTCTGAAGAACATGAAGATCTTGGTTAAAGCCACAGAATGCTGCATGACTGCAGCCAGGGTTAGCTGGAGGAGTTTCTATCCATGAGTCTGAGGCTAACGTGTTGAAGTCGGATTGGTGGAGTTAGCTTCCTCAGCTCATACTCTGAAGGAGGTGAGAGACTTGAAGATCATCACACCATCCTGGTCATATAGCCTTGTTCATGCTGGGGTCACACAAATTTATATATTTTACAGGAATATACTTGTAGGAATATACTCTTTTATCTGGTAGGATAAATTCTTGTAGGAATATACTTGTAGGAATCCTTGTAGGAATATACTCACTTATCTGGTAAATATACTCATTTATCTGGTTAGAAAAAAAGAGGGAATATACTCATTTATCTGGTAAATATAATCATTTATCTGGTAAAAAACAGAGGGAATGCTAGTTTGTAAATATTGATCTAGTTGTTAAATCCTTGCTTTAAATGAGTCTATTTGCCCATGGAAATACTTATTGAAGCTTGATGTCTCTAGCCAAACATTGAAGAGAATCATGAGCTTTAATAACTATAGTAACCTGTCTCCTAGCCACATATTCCATGTAAAGGTTTTTTAGGTTAACTTTTATGTTTTCTTTAATTATATTGAAAGGACGCAGTACCTGACAAGTCGTAAACAGTGACATTGAACAATAAAATTGTTACATCACTATTTTAATTGTATTTAATGGAATATAAAGCTTATAATAATTTAATATTCACCATCCTTCATTTAAAAGTAGATAAGCTCTTCTTTAACATAGACAACTTTCATTTTCTTTTTCTCTTTGAACTCATATTTCAATTTTACTTTCTCCTCATATTTCAATACTCATGTAACATATAAGTTTGTAAGTCTTTTACTGATAACTTCATCAGACCTATGTAAATTAAAATGAGTGTATTAATTGAGATTTTTACATTTGTTTTGTTTCCTGAGACTTTGTATGTTATAATATTTTTGGATTGGGTTAAAGTATTATTACAAATAATAGTAATTATTAACATATTTACAGTTTAAAATATTTAACATGTTTACAGTTTAAAAATGGAATATGTATATAATTTTATAATTATGAAATAAATCTATTTCTTAATGACATAAAACATTATCCAAAATCACATTTAAAAAAGAATACAGCAAAAAAGCTAAAGTGTCTGAGAATTATAAGTTATCTTTTTTGGAAGTAGAAAAGATAATCATATTTAAGAAAAAATAAAATGAGAATTAATTATAATTGGAAAACTTTTATGATATGATTTGAATTTTTTGACTACCTTATTGAATAATCTACAGTGAATCTGAAAATAATAACATAGAAACTTTACCCTTATCTATTATCTAATATAATGTAAAAATGTAATAGTCGCAGAAAACTTTCCAGTTACTAGGTTGGTGCAAAAGTAATTGTGGCAAAAATTGCAATTACTTTTGCATAAATCTAATACATTTAAAAATCCACATGACTAAAATATTTCTACTTTGGCAGATCAGTTTTGTCTTTCCACTGATAAGTTTGGATCTTTGTCCCCGCCCAAATCTTGTGTTGAATGGTAATTCCCAGTGTTGGAGGTGGGGCCTGCAGGGAGATGACTGGATCACGGGGGTGGTTTAGCACCATGCCTTTGGTGCTCTTCTCCTGATAGAGTTCTTATGAGATCTGTTTGTTCAAATGTGTGTGGCACCTACCCGCCCCCCTCTTCCTCCTGCTCTGGCCATTTAATAGGTTCCTGCTCTCACTTCACCTTTGGCCATGATTGAACGTTTCCTGAGGCCTCCCCAGAAGCAGGTGTTGCCCTGCTTTCCATATAGCCTGCGTGACCATGAGCCAATTACACCTCTTTTCTTTGTAAAGTACCCAGTCTCAGGTATTTCTTTATAGCAATGCAGGAAAGGAGTCTCATTCTCTCAGGGGTCTCTCCCTCAAAAGGAATGTTTTCTTCGAAGAAACTGAGGAGATGGAGGAGGCAAAGAATATCAATGTATTATGTTCTTAGTACGGTATACCATATATCTTAATTCACATACACCAAGATACTTTTCTGTTACTAAGTTACATACCTGCCACTTCACTACGCCCCACAGAGCATAGGTTTATGGGACCTTAATTAATAATCTTCAAAAGAGGTCTTGTTTGGTTCCTTAGAGGTTTTCACATTCTGGGCCAAATCACTTTAGTAAAACTTGTAACAGGTAAGATATGTAAGTTTCTCTCATAAAGAGGGAAAGAACTATTTGTGAATTTTAAGATACTTCCAGACAAACTTTTTGTAAGAGATTTTTACCTATGGAAGTTAAAAATCTGGACAATGTTTTCTCTGGATGTACATGCTCAAATGAAGATCCTTCTTTTAGCACACTCTCATCGTAGTGCACATATTTAAGACCTGTACAATACAGGGGAAAAAGCGCAATACCAACACAAGAGATGCAACTCATTTATTGAATGTTATAAGTATTAATATGGTAGCTCTGAAATTAGAACTAAGATTTCAAATAGGTCAGGGTGACATTAAACATTATCCAAATCTTGTTGGGGATGGTGGCTCTTGCCTATAATCCCAACACTCTGGGAGGCCGAGGCAGGCAGATCAAAATATCCCCAAACTCCTGATCACGAGGTCAGGAGTTCGAAACCAGCCTGACCAATTTGGTGAACTCAAATATTAGCCGGGTGTGGTGGCAGGTGCCTGTAATCCCAGCTACTCAGGAGGATGAGGCAGGAGAATCTCTTGAACCCGGGAGGCGGAGTTGCAGTGAGCTGAGATCATGCCATTGCACTCCAGTCTGGGCGAAAAAGCAATGCTCCCTCTCAAAAACAAAAAAACAAGCAAACAAACAAACAAACAAAAACCCGTATTATCCAAATGTTATCTGTAATGATTGCTTTCTTTGAATTTGTCATTCTTCCTACCAACGGGCATTTTTCTTCATGTGAACCAGGAAGGATAATGTGCTGATGAGGCAGAGAGGTCTGAAAATGATGTTTCTATCAGACTCTCCTCACTCTCTGGAGACTACTGCTAGGCCAAGCTGTGTAGCTGATTCTGGAACACAGATCTAAGAAAGCATAGAGTTTACCCTCCTAACTCTACAGTATAATCTGGTAGACAGACATGCAAGCAGATGATAGCTAGATGTTGTTGTTTTCTGTGCATGCGTGCTACAATAGGAGTCATTAAAAGATGTAAAGGAAAACAGAGTAAATATCTCCTCAATATTTCTGGGGTACTGGGGGGTGTCTGGCTCACTTAAAACTTCATTTGCTTCCATTATCTATGCTACACATTTTTCAAGAGAGTATGAGAATCCAAAATCAGGAACTGTTATTGCCGTGCTTTATTTGATAAAGCAGTCTCTTAATATGATATCACAATAACAATAAGTTGCACTAAACACATCCAGTTATTTCTTTGCTATTACCTATGCCTCCATACCACTTACAGTGCTTTCAACTGTGTTGAATTTAAATATCCCTTTGAATAATTACCATGCCTACTAATGGCAATAAACTAATTTGCTGACTCTCTTGACACCAAAAAAGTGAACGGTGATGTTTGACTGTTGTTGAGAAAAGCTCATTTAGCCCAATAGGTGGCACTGTGATATAAATTAGTAAAGTTATAAAATTAAAACTGAAACAGAAAAATACTCATCAATGATGGAATCACTGTTTTTCCCCCCTTCAAACAGACTTTATAAAGCATTAATCAATTCAGAGAAGCTAATAAAATGCCTTGAAAATGAATCCCAATGTTATTTTAATTATGGCTGTTTATCAGTAAACTGAGGAAACTTATGGGCCAGCTATTACAGTATACTATAGACCAAGCTAATCAAAATAAACTTGGCCATTGATAAAGTTTGGGGATATTTTGACGCAAAGAATAAATTCTGAATCATTATTGTTTGTAGAGTGAATTATATTATTTTTCCTGCAAGAAGTCAACCTTGACAATCTTCACGTTGACATCAAGTGGTCTCTGCAGCAAATTATTTTGTAAATCTTAAAATCTTGCCAGTTCTTTGTCTGAGATGCTGGTCTCTTTAATATGTCAGAAAAGCGTTTGTCTGCCAGAGTGAACTAACATTTATTTATGTCCTAAATTAACAACAAAATAAAATGGGACTGAATCAGCCTGACTTGGCACTTAGCTGAATGCACCAGGGTTGTTTTCAGCAGTGAGATGAAGAAATAAAGGGAGAAAACCTATTTTTAGATGAGCCCAAAAGATGAAGTGTGTGCTGCAATCAGAAAGGAACCGTATGAGGTCAGGCTAGCTGGAGACTGGAGAAGTAGTTTTCTGATCAAAAATCTTGGATAATAATATTATCCAAGTGTAAAAGATTCCTGGAAACATGTATAAAAGGCTCCTCATTCTCCAAAGTATTCACAGCTAGTGTTTCATTTGGTGCTCAGCAATATCTTAAGTAAATAATTAGAAAACACAGAAGAATCAAGTATTATCATATTCCAAATAGGAAGCTGAATGACACAGAAGTTGGTCTTGGCTTAGTTCACAACAACCATTGAGAGGAGTACACAATACCACTTTGGTGGTGTGCACTTCTGATGATCTGTCAGTGATAACTTGGAGAAGTCTGATGTTGTTTGAGTTCGATTATTTGCATCATGGGGTGACACAAAGGATTAGAAGTCATATTCTTGTTGATGTAGACTCCCTTGCACACCACCTTTGAAGTCTTGAAAGACAATGTGATGTAACAGGAAAAACACAAAGCTGAAAGTTCGGACACATGGATTCTACCACTTTATCTCTCTGGACATGTGTTTTTTCATTCATACAAGAATAGGGTAAAACAAAATCTTATTGCTGGAATCCCTATTAACACGAAGTCCATTATTATTTCCTTTTTCTAATGCTGAATGTAATAGATGTTGTAAAATTTAGTGACTTCATTACCACAAATGGTAAATTATATTTCATAATAAAAGACTGAATTACTCATTAGTCACTCTGTGAACGCAGCAGTGAATTTGTAGATTTTCCTGGCATCATCAACATTTGGGGGAAACAAGTTTGATAGGAATAAAAATTAAAATTCATTTATAAAGAGTTTGGCTTTTTTCCTCTCTCATTCCCTCCTTTCCTTCCTTCCATAGACATTAATTGAGCAATTACTGTGTACTAGGCACTTTACATGGTGCTGGGGACATAGCAGTCACAAGTCAAAACTTTATACTGCCTCTTTAGAGTTTAGAGTGTAAAAAAGAGTCAAGATTAAAAAAAAAAAAAACAGCTAGAGTGTAGAAAGAGATTTGTGCTTAGAGAGCTGGAAATACAGATATACACATGGAACCACATCCATCCAATCGAAAATGAGAGACTTCCTCCTTTTGTTTATCAACTATTTTTAAATATCGTACCTTCTCCAAAAGTGGTGGAGACAGCACTTTCATGCCCTCCAAAACTCTTGTGCTAGGAGGAACACCTCTTGATAGAATCATGTTAGTTTCCCAGGGCTACTGTAACAAAATTCCACAGCTAGGTGGCTTAAAACAACATAAATGAGTTTTCTCATGGTCACTGAGGCTAAAAGTTCAAGATCAGGTTGTCAACAGGGCCATGTTCCATTCAAAGACTCTAAGGAAGAATTTGCCATACCTCTTCCAGCTTCTGGTGGTTACTGTCAATCCTTGGTACTCCTTGGTTGTGGTAACATGACTATAATCTTTGCTTCCATCTTCACATAGCCTCCTGTGTGTCTCGTCTGTGTCTTCAAATCTCTCTTTCTTTGTAAGAACATCAGTCATTGAATTCAGGGCCCACTCTAACTCTGTATGACCTCATTTAAACTAATTACACAGACAAATAATCTATTTCCAGATAATGTAATATTCACGAGTTCCAGGTGGATGTGAATTTTTGGAGGACGGTATTCAATCCAGCACACTGTCATTTTGAACTATTTAGTAGCCTAAGGAAAAAGAAGATACAGAGAAAGTAGAAGTAGAGACTTTGTCAATGCAACTTACATATGTTTTTAAGAAAATGGAATGTGCTTTTGTAAAAATTATGTGTACACATTTATAATGCAATGATGCTTTCATCTAACGATTTATAATATGTAGTCAATTTGCAGCTAGCAAGGAGCCTAGAAAATGTCCAAATCTCATGGAGGTCAGTGCCCCCATCCTCTTTGCCCACCATGCCAGAGGAGAGTGTCCTTTTCATTACGCTGCACATTTTTCAAAGAAGACACTAATGAGGTGGTCAAATGAGAAAAGCCACAAGAAGATGCAGGGTGTCAAGTCCGAACAATCTCGGAACAGAATAATTAGCCTCTGAATTATTGAGAATGTGAAGGATTCTTGACAGTATAATAATTCCACTAAATTCCTTTCCAATTTTCTTCAATTCAAAATCAATTTTAAATTTACCTGTCTTACCACTAGAGATGGCATATTTAATATAAATATAAATATGTCATTTAAACAATGACAACATGAAATCTTTTTATGATAGATTTGTTGCTAAGCCCTGAAGTCACAAATCAAACTTTTTAAGACAAGATTTATATGATTTCCATTTTTTTCAGAACCTTGGTTAATTTTCATTGAGAGAGAATTTGCTTTTGTAAAATGCAAGGAAAACGAATGTTCTGAAATCTTAAACTTGTCCCCTTCATGGATCAGACCCCAACTGAGTGGCCATTTTGAATGACTATGTTCTCCACTCCCCTCCACTTCTTTGTCTTCCCTCAATTTCCCTTTTGCTTCAGGAACCAGAAATCATTCTATAGTGAGAGCTGAAAGTACATCAGTGAATTTTTTCTTTCTTTTTTTTTTTTTTTTTTTTTTTGTAAATCTGCTCTGAAAACCTACAGTAGACAAAAATCTAAGCTTTGCATTGAAAATAAAACTTATTCTACAAGTTTACATGCAGTATCTAATCTAACATCATATATGGATACATCAAAGTGGGAGGAGGAAGTGAATAAAATAGGCTTGTCCAAGCTCACTCAATGAGTTTGGGACATACCTGAGAGTGGAATGGGAGCTTCTCTGATACAGGTGCAGCTAGAATTTTGGCCAAATTTTACAAACTTCTCAACTGGACCAATTAAAAATGTGCTTTCTTTGTGCAGACGCGCTACACAAAGTGCCCTTCTTTTGCCAACACAGGCTGAGCAGAGCTGGATTTTGTTCCTTACTCACCCCTTCATTTGGGTACCTTCTTGCAGCTATAACCTGCACATCCTTGGGAGTAGCCTGGGGCCTTACTTCCAAAGCAGGCTTTCTTCTTCACCTTTACTGTATTTAGCTTTGATTACTAGTTCTCGTTTTCCATAATGTCTCATTTCTCTCACACAGGGAAGAAATTTTAGAAGTTTGAGAAATAAGTTACTTATATTTATCAATAATCATTAAACAAGTTATTATCTTGCAAGTATCTAGTATCTATCTAACAGCTAGCAAGGTACTAGGCACAGGAGGCAGTGCAACTCCAGTGATCATATTAGTAGAGACTGGGTTTGGATTCTGTCTCCACCCCTTCTGGCTGTAAGACTTTAGACAAGTTATGTTAACAGTTATTATTCCTCAGAAAGATTCATTTTAGTAACTAAGATAGAGGTTTATAGGGGTTTAAAGGATTAATGCACATAAAGCGTGTTATTTTAAAAATACCGAAGAAAGGTGTTTGATAAACACAAAACACTAGCATTAATTATTATGCTTTTAATGAATGAAGTATAGAAACAATAGGACATATAGGCACCAAAAATAAAGAATTTATCATCTGATGAATCCTACTTTAAGTGTTTTGGAAATAATTATTGTGTAACTTCCAAAGATTATTCCAAGGATTATAAGAGACTATTAATAACACAAAGAGAAACAGCAATAAAATATTTCTTCATTGTCTTCTTCATTTATTTGTAGACACACAATTATATTTTTAAAATTTAATTTTGGCAAGTATGGTTGCATATATTTGATACTCAAGAAAAGAAATTGTCCATTGGCTTCTACTTTAATTCCAGTAGGAATAATCTGATATTTAATCTACTGCTACGTGTTTGTGTCTATGTGGATGTATGAAAGAGAGAGAAAGGAGGAGAAAGTTCTGAAGTTCTTTTAAAATTTTTTCATTCAATCCTATTTAAAGAAAATAAGTGAATCTTCATACTTCCTTCTCAGAGAGAATTAACTTAGACTCTGCTGATAATCTCTCTCTTCAGCTCATTAATTTTATACATGCTAGGATCATAAACATTTTTAGGAATTAAATCTGAGTGGTATTAGTCTCAAAAAAGAAGATTTTCCATTAAAAAAAATCCAGACTCTGAGATGATATCTATGGCTCTCAAGTTTCTCTGTATGAAAGATTCACCTGTAAAATGGAATAGTTACTGCAGAAGGTGCCAATAAATTGCCTGCAGGGATGTTGAGCATTCCCCATGAGAGGGGCTGGTTGCCATGGCTTTGCTCTGAGCATTATTATGTTAGAAAACTCTTCCAAGGCCCTGGGTCTTGCTTTTGTGACGATGGGTTATTAGAAACCGACTTGTCAGTAAACCCAGCTCAAATCTATCTTCAGGACTGCTTCAGATGGACTGACCCGAGGATACTGACCTGTGGACAAGAACGCCAATTTATATATTTGCACTAAAAAAGAGAACTGTCCAAAATACGAGGAGGCTGACATTCCCATGATGTGTGTCTCCTTAAATATTGGCAAACTGTCCTGGAACACTAAATACTCAGGAGGTGATTTGATTTTGGAGTGAGAATGAGGGAACTGTCTCCTTATTAGTAGGGTAGATTCCAGGAAGTGGATTTACTTTGTCAAATGGAATTAACCTGGCTAAAAGTGACAATGAAAGGGCCCATCTTTCATTTCTTTTGCTAAAATTGAGATTGTAATTTATCTGATAATTGTTTTGAAAACTACAAAGATACATCATTACACTTCTATCAGAATAGCTGAAATAAAAATATGACAAAACAAAATGCTGGTGAGAAGGTGAGGTGGGGAAACTTAAGCCCTACACACAGCTGGCAGAGAGCACAGTTACTGGAAAACAGTTTGGCAGTGTTTTTTTTTTTTATTTTATTTTTCTTGAGACGGAGTTTCACTCTTGTTGCCCAGGCTGGAGGGCAATGGTGCGATCTCCGCTCACTGCAACCTCTGCCTCCTGGGTTCAAGTGATTCTCCTGCTTCAGCCTCCCAAGTAGCTGGGACTACAGGCATGCACCACCATGCCTGGCTGATTTTGTATTTTTAGTAAGATGGGGTTTCTCCATGTTGGTTAGGCCGGTCTCGAACTCCCAACCTCGGGTGATCTGCCTGCCTCGGTCTCCCAAAGTGCTGGGATTAGAAGCATGAACCACCACGTCGGGCTGGCAGTGTTTTAGAGAACTAAATATGTAATTATCGTATGTCCCACTATTGCACTTTCAGGTATTTATCCCAAAGAAATTCCAAGTTATGTTCACATGAAAACCTATCCACAAATGTTCAAAGTAGCTTTATCATAATAACCAAACACTAGAGATGACCCCGATGTCCTTCAGTGGGGGAATGGTTAAACCAACTGTAGTGCAGCCATACAATGGAATACCACTCATAAATAAAAACAAATTGTACTGTTGATACATGCAGGGACTTTTATGAGTCTCTAGAAAATTAAGCTGAGTGAAAAAGTCACTCCCAGAAGATGATATACTGTGTGATTCCATTTGTATAATATTCTTGAAATGACAAAATTATGGAGATACTTGTGGTGATAGAACTACTCTGCATTTTTTTAATTTTTAAAATGGATATATAATAATTGTACATTTTTCTGGAGTACATGTGATTTATGATACAAGCATACAATGTGTAGCAATCAGGATAAATGGGATATTCCTCACCTCAAATATGTATCATTTCTTTGCTTGGGAGCATTCTAAATTTTTCTACTAGCTACTATGAAATATAAATTATTATTAATTGTAGTTATCCTACCGTGATATCAAACACTAGAACTCATTCTTTCCATTTAACTGCATTTTTGTACCTATTAGCGAACCTCTCTTCATTGTCTCTCTTGCCTCATACCCTTCCTAGTCTTTGGTAGCCACCATGTCACTGCTCTACCTCCACGAGATCTACTTTTTGAGCTCCTTCAAGTGAGTGATAACATGTGATATTTGTCATTCTGTGCCTGGTGTATTGCACTTAAATAATGCCTCCAATTGCAACTATGTTGCTGAAAATGACAGGATTTCATTCTTTCTACACTGAATAATTTTCTATTGTGTATATACTATATTTTTCTTATCCATTCATTCATTTGTGGACTCTTAGGCTGAATTTTGGCTATTGTGAATAGTGCTGTTATAGACATGGAAGCACAAATACAGCTTCTATATGCCAATTTCCTTTATTTTAAATCTATACTCAGCAGCGAGATTGCTAAATCATATGGCAGTTTTATTTTTAGTTTTTTGAGGAATCTCATACTGCTTTCCATAGTGGCTATACTAATTTACATTCCCATCATCAGTGTATGAAACATCCCCTTTACTCACATTCTCACTGGCTTCTGATATTTTTTGTCTTTTTAGTAGCAGCCTTTCTTAATGAGATGAGATGATACCTCATTGTGGTTTTGATTTGCCCTTTCCTGATGATTAGTGAGGTCGAGCATCTTTCATACATCTGTTGATTATTTGTATGTCTTCTTTTGAGAAAGGTCTTTTTAGATCCTTTGCCCATTTTTAATTGGATTATTATTACTTTTTTTTTTTTTTTTTTTTTTTTTGCTGTTAAGTTGTTTGAGTTTCTTCTCTATTCTGGTTATGAATCCCTTGTCAGATGGATAATTTGGAAATATTTTTTTCCATTCTGTAAGTTATCTCTTCACTCTGCTGATGTTATCTTTGCTGTGCAGAAAGAAGCTTTTTAGCCTAATGTAATACAAATTGTCTATTTTTGCTTTTGTTTTCTGTACTTTAGATGTCTTACACAAAATGTCATAGTCTAGACCAGTGTCCTGAACCATTTCTTCAATGTTTTCTTCTAGTAGTTTCATAATTTCAGATATTACATTAAGTCTTTAATCAATTTTGAGTTTTTGTATATGGTGAGAGAGGGGAGTCTACATTCATATTTCTGCATGTGAACGTCCAATTTTCCCAACTCCATTTATTAAAAAGACTGTCTTTTCCTCAGTGTATGTTCTTGGTACCTTTGTTGAAAATGAGTTGGCTGCAAATACATAGATTTATTTCTGCACTTATTATTCTATTCCATTGGTCTATATGTCTGTTTTTTATGCCAATGTCATGCTGTTTTCTATAGTATAGCTTTGTAATACAATTTGAAGTCAGTTAGTGTGACACTGCTAGCTCTGCCCTTTTTGCTCAGGATTTCTGTGGATATTCAGGGATTTTTGTGGTTCCAATGAATTTTAAGATTTTTTTTTTATATCTGGGAAGAATGTCATTGGTATTTTAATAGGAATTTAATTTAATCTGTACATTGCTTTGAGTAGTATTGACATTTAAACAATATTAATTCTTCCAATTATAAGCATACAATATATTTCTGTTTCTTTGGGTCCTCTTCCATTTATTTCCTCAGTGTTTTACAGTTTTCATTATAGATCTTTCACTTTGGTTACATTTGCTTGTATGTATCATTTTTGTAGCTATTGTAAATGGGATTGCTTTCTTAATTGATTTTTCAGATTGCTGTTGGTTATAGAAATGCTATACATAATACACAACATTTTTGCATGTCGATTTTGTATACTTCAAACTTACTGAATTTCTTCATGAGTTCTAAGAGTTTTTTGAAGGACTCTATGGGGTTTTCTAAATATAACATGATGTCATTTGCAAGTAAGATAATTTGACTTCTTTCTTTCCAATTTGGATCTCCTTTATTTATTTCTCTTGCCTAATTGCTCTAAGATTTTCAGTACTATGTTGAATAAAAGCAGTGAAAGTGGGCACTCTTATTTTGTTCCAGATCTTAGTGGAAAAGCTTTCGATTTTTCCCATTCAGTATAATAATAGTTGTGAATTTGCTATATATGTCCTTTATCATTTTAAGGTGTGCTCCTTTTATCATGAAGAAATGTTGAATTTTATTGAGTGTTTTTGAGCATCTATTGAAATGGTTATATAGTTTTATCATGTGTTTTTGTTTGCATATTTTGAAACATCCTTACCTCCCTGGATTGAATTCCTTTTGACAGTGGTGAATGATCTTGTTAATGCATTTATGCCTGAGGTTGCAATGTTTTGAATTTTTGCAATCAGACCATGGCAACAACCTTGAGCAGTAGGATATAAATAACTCCCAAATGCTTAGCGTTCCAATGATGGAACACTAGGCATAAATGGATTGCGTGGTTAGTTTTTGGTTTGCTAGTATTTTGTTGAGGATTTTTGTATCTCTATTCATCATGGATATTGGCCTATAGATTTGTTGTTGTTGTCATTGTGTTTCTATCTGGTTTTGGTATCAGAGTAATGCTGGTCTTATGGAATAAGTTTGCAAGTATTCCCTTTTCTTCAATTTTTTTTTTCCTATACGTGTTTGGTAGAATTCAACAGTGAAGCCGTCATGTCCTAGGTTTTTTGTTTTTTTTTGTGTTTTTTTTTTTTAATTTATAGGAAACTATTTATTACTCCTTCAATCTTGTGGCTTGTTGTTGGTCTACTCTGATTTTCTATTTATTCTTGGTAGTTTGCATGTGTCCAGGAATTTATCCATTTCATCTAGGTTTTCTAATTTGTTGACATATAGTAGTTTATAATGTTCTCTAATCATCCTTTGTATTCTGTGGTATCAGTTGTAACATCTCATTTTCTGTCTCTGAATTTATTTATTTGGGCCTTTTTAGTTAGTCTAATTAAATGTCTCCCATTTAAATTTTTTTTTTTCAAAAAGCCAACTCTATTTAATTAATCCTTTGCATTTTTTAGTCTCAATTTTATTTCTGCTCTGATATTTACTATTTCTTCACTACTACCAAGTTGAGGTTTGGTTTGTTTCTATCTTTCTAGCTTCTTGTGGTGTATTAGTATGCTTATGTCTTTCAAATTTGTTTCATGTAGGTATTTATTGCTATAAACTTCCCTTTTAGTATTTGGTGTTTGCTGTATCCCATTGGTTTTGGAATGTTCTATTTCATTTTAATTGTTTCAAGAAACGTTTATAATTTCTTCTTAATTTCTTCATTGACTCACTGGTTGTTCAGAAGCATGTTGCTTAATTTCCATGTTCGTTGTCTGTTTGCTAATAATTCTCCCTACCTGATCTACTACCTCTCACCAACACAAATAAGACACAAACAGAAAGCTTTTCATGAGAAACTTTTAGTGTGTATATCATTGGAGATCATTAGAGTCCTACGGAAGCATAGTCTATATTAGACCAATGATATCATTTTTCTAACTGGGCAAATTGAGGACCAGAATAGAGACATAATTTGAACTACAAACTGTTTTTAACGGTGAAAATTATTACCACTGGTTTTAATGGGCAAAAGAATGATTGTGATATCACATTTTAAGGGCTCTTTGCTGGTAGAAAGGAGATATAATTGAATACACTCTGCCTTATGTATGAGGACACATACACAGTGTCTCATACTTAAAGACCATACTTACTATTTTCCCTTTTAAAAACAATGTGCATTTATTCCCAGGGTAATTTGAGAAATAATTAAAATCAATAAAGAAGAAATTAAAAATCATCCCATTTTTTCCACTAATTTTAACAATAAATATGTGAATCTGTTAAGAAGTTACACCTATATTCTGTAATTTTAATTAATATTTTTACATTACTTAAATTCAACAGTGTTTTCTTGAAAAGAAAATAGTATTAGTTATACAGACAAATACTTAATGCAAGTGGGTCTTAAAAACCTAGACGATGGGTTGATCGGTGCAGCAAACCACCATGGCACAGGTATAACTATGTGTATCCTGGAACTTAAAGTAAGATTAAAAGAAAAAGAAAAGAATCTGTTAAGAAGTTACACCTATATTCTGTAATTTTAATTAATATTTTTACATTACTTAAATTCAACAGTGTTTTCTTGAAAAGGAAATAGTATTAGTTATACAGACAAATACTTAATGCAAGTGGGTCTTAAAAACCTAGATGATGGGTTGATCAGTGCAGCAAACCACCATGGCACAGGTATAACTATGTGTATCCTGGAACTTAAAGTAAGATTAAAAGAAAAAGAAAAGGGGGAAAAAAAAGACACAAAGATTGAGCTTCAGTCTATAAATCTCTCCACTTGAGAATTAACCTTTATAAAAGATAAGCTTTTTGTTAGTGGCTTCCTTCTTCTGTCAAATACCCAAAGACTCGCTACGAAGTCAATACGCTTTATCTTTCCAAATTGAACCCTCCTGTAGTAAGCCTGATAGAGATGATGTAAGTAGTTGGCAAAACATGATCTTCAGTTTTTAACATACATTTTACTGAATTGAATGCTCTTCATCTTCTTATATTATTTTTGGCTTCAAGAACCATGGTTTTAAGTTGATTAACCACCATTATTAAACTAAAGTATATGTAAATGAAAAGGGATTTTCCTCTGAGAGAGCATACTTTTTATGCATAAAAAGCATGCTTTTCATTTTCAAAGAAAAAGTATGATTTACTATCCAGATACATTTTAGAGAACTTAAAAGTATCTGCCCTACTTTCTGTGGGCCAGAAATCTGCTTACATTCTTCATGTTATTGGAAAGAGCTGGTATGAAAAGGCAGTGAAATAGAAAACTGCAGTGTAATGAGGACAAAGATGGGGGGAAGAGAGGAGATTTAGAGACTAGGAATTTTCCTAGTCTCTAAACTGTCAATCGATGACATTCCCAAGAAACACCTGTTCCATTAAAATGATCTGCAACAAGTGATATAATCTGGTTAATTAATTGTCATTAATTACATTAGGGCATTATGAATTGTCTGATTTAAAACAAGGAAAGCTTCCAGAGACAGATTATTTCATGACTGAAAGCTAACCCAGGACCACCATACATATTAAAGGACCAGGCATTCTCTAGTCTATTGCAAAACACATGTCTTCTGGTATGAAGCGAGCACACGTGATTCTTGGGAGGAAGGCCCTTAAACCAGGCTATGACTTACTAAGAGCAGTCTATTTTACTAGACCCTGCCTTCCTAGGCAATGTTATGAGTCACTACTCTTTAGAACTTACTGATCTGAGATGGATTTCCCAATTTAATTACTTGACTATCAGGTTGGCGTGATTACTACAGTCGATCTTTGAAAGAGGGGTACCAAAGCCAGGTAAACCTGGAGAGAAGACATTTACCTGGCCCCTAAGTAGGAGACCAGTAGGCAAGTTGGCTCTATTTTGGCTCCTGCAGACAGATGAGTCTACCTCCCGTATCAGGCAGCCAAGAAACAAAGCCTTAGGCTATACAGTGAATCTTAATTTCCCCATAGCATGCCTGACCAACTATGTACTTGTTACCCCTTCTCTTCCTCCTTTCTTCTCTAATGCCATTTCATTTTTCTGTCGACCATTTTATTTCATTTCATTTTTTTTGTTCTAAAATCCATGTTTCATTTGCAGTTTTTGTTTTAGCTTCTTCATAACTGTATTTGGTCAATTGTTTGATGCAAGACTGTTGGTTATGAGATGTCCCCCATCGTGTCAATTCTGGGATGCCAATCGCGTTGTTCAGTGGCACCAACTTGGTCTTTGGGGTTCACTGTTGGCTGTGAGATTTTCAGCATTTGTTGTGGAGACCTTCGTTAACCGATACCAAGGTGCTCTGGGTTTTTGCATTTGGTATTGTAGGCTGCCGCATGGATGCTCTGGGGTTTTGGGCACTAAAATTCCCTCCAGGATTGTGAGATTAGATCCCTAGCCTAGGGAATCTTGGTCTTTCCTTTTCTTGTTTCCACCTTAAAGTTATTTTCTGTAATAGCATTTTCTTTTCATATTGCCACTTTATTTATACTTTTCTTTCTACACGCTACTTAATAAAAAGTTATTTTTGTCATATTTTGTTCACTAGCAAATGCTTATAATCCACTTTCATAACACATTGCTAGCTATAGAGGTGCCTTCTCTGCAGGAAGTGAAAATCTACAATGGAAAATAACAATAGCCCAATTGCTTTCCCTCTCGTTAGACTTAGAAACACTTCTGTGTCCAGTAGAAATTGTTGTTAGTCATGAGGACACTGATGAGCATCCCACTGGACTTGCATTAGGGTGTCTTTTAGGCTATTGGAACGAATTCTATGATGAATATTATAAATAGCAAATGCTATTTTATAATTAGATTTGTTCTGCAAATAAAGAAGGAAAACGGGAAGAGGTCCCTTACGTACAGACTTTTATGGCCCTTTCCTGGCTCAGGTTTCTTCCAGGGACCAGAAAGCCACATTTAGGGGATCTTCTCCCTGCCGCTCTCTGTAGAAGACCAATGGCCTCTTCAGAGCCTCCTCAGTATCCTAATTGTGAGGGGCAGTCCTGCCAGTTCTCTAATGCAGGGGTCCACCCTACAATAATCAGTCACACCCCTCTCCCTTATCCAAGTAGCCTCAGCCTATATCCCCTGCTCCCTGAGAAAGTAAGCCCAACCGTACCGTCAGGAGGAGAGCTCCGTATCAGCTCTTGTCAAACCTTTGTCCATTGTGGGAAATAGCTGATGGAAATGGGGAAACACTTAGAGTACACGTACCATTTTCTATCTGATGTGGCTTTACACAAGGAGAAATTTGGCTGGATTTAAAAAAAAAAATCCAGAAAAGTTTATAGAAAAAATTTAGTTGACCATTTTGTTTAATTTAATTTGTCATGACTTGCAAGTATTGATATCCACTTGCTTTGCCGCGGAAAAAAAAAGAGGAGGAAAAAGTCTACAGTTAAGCCAGACAATTGTGACACAGTTAGAGATGTAACTCAGGGGAGAGGTGAAAATCCTGCTCTGTTTCAGGATTGCTTGGTTGAGGCACTCAGGAAACACACAAATGCTTACCGAAACTCCCAAGAGGGGCAAGTGTTCCATGTATGCATTTTATTATTCAATCTGCCCCTGTCATTAGGAGAAAACTACAAAAGGAAGAAATGGGACATCAAAACCCTGTGAGCAGACTCTTAACACATGGCCTTGAAGGTTCATAACAAAAAGTACAAATGAGGTAGGAAAACCCAAAAGAAATAGCCAAAAAGTGCAATTGTTAACAATTGCTTTAAGTCCCCTACCTCCTCAGGGTTACCTATCTCAAGAAAGTGTTACAAGATTGGCTTTTGGGTATCTCAGTTGAGAGCCCTCAACTTGCCAGTTCCTGGGTCAAATCAGTGTGCCTACTCTAAGGAAAAAGGCCATTGTCAATGAGAATATTTTACACATCCCCATTGGGAGAAGAAAAGATTCCTCATCAATACTAGAGCTAATCTTATTCCACTAACCCCATGAGCTAACTTGCTCAGGTAAATTTACTCTTGGTCTCGGACCCTTGACCTGACAGACAGCTTCCCGCCGTGGCAGACAAGCAGCTACCCAAACGTTTTCTTCAATGTCTCTACTGCTGGGTGAGCTCTCTGGTGGCTCAGGGACTGAAAGGGCTCCCCTTTAGCAATGCAGTTTGCCCCTTCCCTTCCTTATTTACTGATATGGGATCCTTTTCCCTCACTCTTCCTGCCTTTCGTACCTATTGGGCCAAACCAGAATTTGGCCAGGTAGATAGATAGGTCCCATTTTTGTCAATAACTTTGCTCTGGCTATCTTATGTAGGTGACTTCATTTGTGTAATGTGTTTTGTGTCCAGCATGCTATTAAATGGGCTTATAAATTTAAAAGTGCTCATATATTAAAAAAAAAAAAAAAAAAGGCCAGCCTAAACTTGTTAGTTTGAAGGAAATTTGTGTCTTGTAACATTTAAATTTAAGATTTTTTCCTAGGTAAATCAGTCATGTTTGCAGTCTTCAAAATAGTTAAAACGGCTTTAAATAGTGAGTTTTTGTGTGGTTTTAAATCTTAAAATTGTAAAATGGTTCTCATCAAAAATTGCCAACGTCTAATAGGCAGTTCAGGATTTCCTGCTTCCTAGGTTCATATATAATGTGCCAAAGAAGATATATTCTTTACTGGGAAAAAAAAAGTCTGTCTAACTTGGAAGTTACTAAAAGTGAGGTTCAAAATATAAAGAAACCAGTGAGTAGAAAAGAGATATGCAAGAAGCATTACAGATGGAAGGTGTATTTTTTGAGGGGAGGGTTATTAAAAGAGATTTATTTCATCTGAGGAGGGACTTTATGTGTTGGATTGTTGTCCTAGAATAAAGTGACGGGTTATTTGGGAGGGAAGTGGTGTAGGACAGGTCCTTGCATCTAGACATGTCATGGATGGTCATTATGGGTCATAATGAGGTTTATGAAAGGGGAATTTGTGACGGGGAGTTTTATGTATGACTAAGCTGACTGCGATTGAAAGGATATTGTTTGTGGCAGACTTTCCGCAGAATGGGCTATATATTTTAACTGGGTTTCTTTAAGGTATTGATTTATTAAATTAGGGGAAATTTGCTTCTAATATAATAACTAGTGTCTTTTAAAACTTCTCAGATTTATGTCTTAGAGGTTCAACTGTTGAGTCTTGCTGCTTTCAGCTCTTTCTCCCTTTAACAAGGCCTGGGATGATGGCTGACCCTTTTAGCTGTTTCATTAACTCCTCTGATTATTTCCCCTCCAGGTCTACCTATTGTGGTCTGACGCTAAAGTGTATTGTCTTGGAGGTCTATGGGAGCAGGGCTTTCCCTCAAGATAGCTTAATTCTATGCTCTTGGGTTTTCTTAACACATAAGCTTATTTTTGGCTTTAGTTTTTGACTCTAATATTGCTTCAAAATATGTTAAATGTTAATGAGTGCCTACCCACCCCCATTCCCATGTGGCCTAGAATGTTTAATTTGCTATAAGTCGTTTGACTCTAAGCCCTTAGGCCAAAGGAAATACCAGAGAAACTTAGGAAACTAGTACAAGCAATGATGGAAAACAAGGGATTTTATACATATATCTCATTGTGCATCTCCTATGTTGAAATTTAGGCCATGTTCAAAAGGCCTTTCAAAGTTATGAAGAAAGAGTATTGTCCTTTTCCAGAAAAGAAAAAAAATAGCTGTGCTGTTAAAACAAAAAACTTAGTCTTACTAAAATCTTAAAAAGAAAGATTTGGCAAGGATCAGTTATAAGTAAAATGGAAGGGTTCCTTTTAGGCATTGTTAAGTACATCCATTGCTGTTGAACTTCACAGAGTTACTAAATGGTTATACCTTTACAGATTTACATATTTCGTTTAAGTACCTGTATTAATTTGTTCTCATGCTGCTCATAAAGAAATACCTGAGAATGGGTCACTTATAAATGAAAGAGATTTAATTGACTCACAGTTCAGCACAGCTGGAGAGGCCTCAGGAAACTTACAGTCATGGAGGAAGGGGAAGCAAGCATGCCCTCCTTTACATGGCAGCAGGAGAGAGAAAAATGAGAGCCAAGCAAATGGGGAAGCCCCTTATGAAACCATTGGATCTTGTGAGAACTTACAATCATGAGAACAGCAAAGGAGAAACTGCTTCTGTGATTAAATATTCTCCACCTAGTCCCTCACACAAAACATGGGGATTATGGAAACTATAATTCAAGATGACATTTAAACTAGTACAAGCAATGATGGAAAACAAGGGATTTTATACATATATCTCATTGTGCATCTCCTACGTTGAAATTTAGGCCATGTTCAAAAGGCCTTTCAAAGTTATAAAGAAAGAGTATTGTCCTTTTCCAGAAAAGAAAAAAAAAATAGCTGTGCTAAGTTCCAGTTTTGGAGCTGGCCTTTCCTGCATCAATTTTGACATTGCAAGCCATATGTTTTCTGTTTTAATTAAAAACTGGTGCTGTTGTCTGAAATCAGCCACTGACATTATGCAAAAAAAAAAAAAAAAAAAAAAAATGAGCATTGCCGTGCTCCCATTAAGCTTTGTCTATGGACACAGAAGTTTGAATTTCACTTACTTTTTATGTAGCACAAAATATAATTCTTTCTCTTTCTTCATTTTATATCAAGATATATCAATTTTATATCAAGATATATCAATAAAATAAGGTGGGGCTTTAATAGGATGTTTCAACTGAGGTATCCACAAGTTAGCAAGTTTCACTGTGTAAGAAATTTCAAAATCAGATCATATACATAAGGTAGAAATTGTAAAGTACCTTTCCATATTATCAATCTTCTCTTTAATTATATAAGTAGAACCTGACTATGGAAAGAGAGAAAATGTGTTCATAGTTTCCTTCGGAGGAAGCTGTTGCCACAGTGTGTGGTGTGAGAGGCTGCCATCTCCTTCTACTCAAGCTTAGGAGGGGTTTTCGAGACACTAAGAGACTTGAAAGGTATTTATAAGACATTCTAAACTGGTGCCCAATTAACACCTGAAGTTAGAGTCACCTGTGGAAGCAGGCTAGCGATGACTGTGCTAAGACTCACCACACTTCCAGAACGACAGGCCGCAGGATGCTTATGTGTTTCCTGGACTCATATCTAAGCCAATTGGAATAGAGAGCAGGCATAGAGTCATATTAGGTCCTGCCCAGTCACTGAGGAGGCAAGAATTCGAGGCTGAAGGCCTCCGCTGAGGAAGAAGAGGGATCTGAAATAAAGAAGCATTTCCTCAGTATAAAGGAAACTGTTGGAGAAAACAAAAAGAAAAAAATTTCAAAGAACCCACAAATTTGTCACACAAATATCAATTCTAATCATGTGTATACCTAGAGCCATCCAACCAAATAAAACAAGTTCTATTTTATTATCTCCCTTTCTCTACCACGTTACAACTATGCAATACTAAATAACAGCTATGGAGTAGGAGAGGAGTTGAGGAGACAGATGGAGAGAGAGAGAGAGCGAGTGAGTGAGAGAGAGAGAGGATCACTTCCTGCAAAGGCAAAATTCATGCAAGCACGAGCTCTAGGTAAGGAAACAGGTGGGGTTTTATTCTGAAATTATTATTTGAAGGAAACATTCATTTCCTTCAAATACTTGTTAGAAATAATAAAAACCGAGTGGTTTTTAAAACAGGGCAAATGACTATATGATTATGTAATTACTTAAGGATTAGCTTGAAAAACATGTATGAAATCTGCTTACATTTCTTTTTTGGAAGGAGAAAGATTATCTGTATGTAACACAATTTATAGTAACGATGGCAGATAAAGTTGTGTTTTGTTACATTGTATGAGTCATATTTGACGTAACTATTACAGAAGGCAGGAAGGAAGTATAGGAAGGGAAAAACGAGAAGAAGAATGAAAGGAAAGCATACAGAGGACTTTTCCTATTTTTTTAATTATACAGGGATTTACACTGAGTACCAGAGGATTGACTTGTCCAAAGGTTCAGAATGTATCTAAAAGATCTATTCTACAGTCTACATTTCTCCATTCAATTCTATATATATTGTATCCAGGATAGAACACACATCCCCTTATTCCCTTCTCCTCTTATATTCAGATTTAAAATAAGAATATTTAAAGGAACCTAGAGATAAATGTGTGGGAATTCAGACTTCCATTTTTTTTCTTATTTGCCCTGTGCCTCATAATTTTAAAACAATTCCAGTTGAAAATTCATCTGGGCGTCAATGAGTTATTAAAAACAATCTAACTGTATCAGAAACTAATTATTCCAGCTGGCAACAAACCCAAATGTACCAAATTAATAGCTTGGTTCTTCCCAGGATCTATAGTACATTAGCAACAATGAACACGATTATAAAAAATGTTGTTTGAAGGTATTGGAAAAGTATCCCAATGAACACAGCTGTAATTATAATTATGCATTAAAATAATAGTAGTTCATGTGGGGAGTCAAAAGCTCTTTTCTGATAATTTTTTATTATTGCAATCTGAGCTTAAAATTTTTCACCCAGAGCCAAAGCAGAGGGAAGAAAGGAACAGTTTATCAATAACGAACTGGGACATAAAATATAAGAATACACAGAGCTGAAGAGCCAAATATGTAATTGCCAATAGATAAATTTGGAGAGAGAGAGAAAGAGAAGGGACTCCGTATCTATATTCTATAGATTTAAATCAGCAGTAGGTTGAGAAAGAAATCTGATGTGATAAATGAACTAATAGGTCAAAAACTCCTGGTCATTCAAATATTATTAAGGTACTACATTGTCTTTTGTGCCAAGCTAGGATACTATGCAAGTCAACAACAAAAAGAGATATAATGTTTTACTACTAATCAACCTATAGGACAGTGAGAAAATATAGAAGTCTATTGTTAAGGTCCTTAAGGAAATATTAGGCTCTGTGGAAAGCAAATAAAATGCTGTAGGAAATTTCAGGATAATATGAGCTAGTTAAAGAGATGACAGAAGGCTGGCATAATCAGAGCGAGCTTTTCAAAGTGTTGTCTAGTTTAAAGCACTTTTATAGTATAAGAGCAAAACACTATGCTCAGTAATTATACTGGGGGATTCTATAGGATCTGACATGGCCACTATTCCATTTTACCCCTAGTCTCCTAAAGAGCATGTAGCAAACCCATCGCACTGAATTTCACAAATACTACCCAGCCATTTATGTACGTGCACATATGCACGTGCCTGTGTGTACTATATATATATAAAATATGATACAAAATATATTACATATGATATATATGTAGTATATACTGTATTTATTAATATCTATCTATGTATTGATTACAATTTCTACAAGTGACTAGATAGGTTGATTGAATCCAAGTAAGTTTTACTAGTATTTTGTAAGTGTCTACTGTCGCTACTGGTAATTTAACTTACAAATTCTGCTTAACTCATTGTTGGAGCAGCACATAACAGGTCAGTTCCCCCATATTCTCCCCTGGAATTCATCTTAATACCTAAGTTATCAAAAGATGCTAGATATCATTTTTTTTTCCGAATCCCTGCTTCTCCTAACCCACATGATATTGGGGTGAGGATAAAGGAAAGAGTAGACACAAAAGGGCTTTATTACTTTGACACCTGCTATACACATGTGCAAAAAAAATAGTGAAGAGCACATGCCAGACTCTGCACCTCGTAACAACTGAACATTCCTATGTGCCAGACTTGTTCTCCCACATTAGATGGATTACTTCATTTATTCCTTAAAAGGCTATGGGGTTCTCATGATTATTATGTTCACAGCAGAGGAGAGGAAACTAGAGTGTTATAAACACTAAATACAAGAACAAGAATACACAGAAAACAGTGTCAGTGCCAGGCTTTGAGTGAAAGTGATTTGTTTTATGCTGTATCCTACACTTTGCAGAGGGTAGGGACACAGATGTATGGGAGTAGTACATTTCTCCTTTCTTGAGAAGGTCAGAAATTACTAAGGGAGGCAGATATGTAAATAAACCATATAGAATAAACATAGAGTGAAAGAAGCCCAGATATAAGAATTTAATTCTAGAGAGTTCTCAAAAAATATTTTATGGGCAGGCAACATTTCGTGTGTGTGTGTCTTGGAAGAATTTTACCAAGGTGAAAAAAAGAAAAAAAGGAGAAGCATTTCCAAAAAAGAGGGAAGAAGTAGAGTGAAGTTTCATAGGTAGGGAGGAGCCAGATAAGCTTGTGAGTGGCAAACCTCCATGCAGGTCAGAAAGAGGAGATGCTACAGAGACAGGTTTTCTCTCTCTAAATTGTGGAAATTCAGCTTAGGAGAAATGATTGGACTTTTATTATGATTGTTGTTTTGCTTGTAATACATTTGTAGAACAATATGTTCGCTTCCAAAGGTGTTCGAGTTGGTGTAGTGAAACCAGCATCATACTTTCAGTGAATGGAGAAAGACAGAATCTCGACGTCCTCACCAGCTATGTGAACTTGAGCCCACTGGTTGAGTTGAGGAAAAAAAATTATCAGTGTCCTGTGCACGAATGCTGTAGATGAAATGTTTTTCTCCCCTAAATTCACAGGTGGAAATTCTGATCCCCAATGTGGTGGTAAGAGGAGGTGCAGCCTTTGGAAGACGGTTGGGTCACAAAGGTGGAGTTCTCATGAATAAGATTAATGCCCTTATAAAAGGGATCTCAGTGCCATCTCTGTTTTCCATGACATGAGGACCTAGTGAGAAGATGATCGTCTGAAACACAAAAGGTGGCCCTCACTTACATCATACCATGCTGGCACCCTCATCTCAGTTTTCCAGATTCTAGATCTTTGGGAAACAAATGTCTGCTGTTCAGTTTATGGCACATTTTTATAGCAGCCTGAACACACTGAGATAACAAAGTCTCTGAGAGAACTGGCTGAGATATTGTCCATGATGGCATTGGGGGCTAAGTGATAGGAAATAGTAAAAATTGCTCCTGAGTCGCAGTTCCAGGGGACCAAAGGAGAACTTGTAACCAAGGCTAAGAGCAGAACTGAGTGTAATCCTGAGGATTTGATGGCTTCAGCTGTGTAAGAGACTCCCTGACATCAGAGTGGTAGGGCGTCATTGTCTCTTAGCACTCTGGACATGGATTCCTGATTCTCTTTCTTTCACCAAATAGTCTTCCTACAGTAAGCTTCTAGGTGTAGGGAAGCCACATAAGGTCTAGTTTGCCTTATGTAGATCATGCTTTGCCTTCCCTTTCTGGGCTCTAAAAGATACATAGAGGGACTTTTTTTTCCTTCTTTTTTTTTTTTTTTTTTTTTTAAAGGTGATGATCACAATGGGAAAAGAGCAGGTTATTAAAAAATGAACTATTTGAGAGTAAATAATTTCTACAGGAGACCTTACTCTTTCTGCCATTCCTATGTCCTTCATTCTCAGACAGCTGGATCACTAGATGAGCCCTACTGGTTGACAAGTGTTGGTTTCATATTAAGCCACTTTTCCAGCCTAAGAAGATAAATGATTGTCCTCCTCATCCATTCTACTTCTATTTTTCTGAGCCGCACTTGCTGCTAACCAGATGCATGCAAACCTGAACTTCACTTTTTGTGTGACCTTGCATGACCTCAAGGAAAGGTAAAATTTTGCTCTGTGCAGGCACTCAGTGCTCCTTTATCATAGTATCTCTCCCATTGTGCTAGATGATGAACTCCAGGAACAGACTGGCCAGGTTCAAAGTATTTCCACCAGTTGCCACTGTGGGGGCCTGGGGTCAATTCTCAGCAAACAAGAATTAGAATCAGAGAGGTGATGATTGTAGAAATGGCAGTTGAGTGATTTCAGTGACTGATTTCTTTGAGGTAAGTTTTCTTACTTGTCAAATGTGGGCAATACCAAATTATTGCTTAGTGTTTTATTGTAGATTAACTGACTTAAAATTACATAAGACACGAAGCACATGATGAGAGCTCAATATGTACAAGAGATTACTCTGTAACTGATAAGTCTCTCTGAGATTGTGAAGTATCTATCTCTGATACAGAGCTTCACACAGAAAAATTTTTAATGCATTTTTTAATTAAATTGCCCCTACTTTCTCATTTCATATGTTGACCCAACCCTAGATTGGGACCACCCACTGTTTTTTTCCTACTCTGGTCACAGCTTCTCACCTGGATCACTGTTCTTTTTAGGGTCCTACTGCCAACTGTGTTTTGCTTGGCTTGTTCTCTCACTCAAAACCTTAGTTTCTCCATAGTCCCAGATCCATTTTTTAGATCCAAAAAATCAAATTAGCCGTGTGCTTTTTTCTATGACAGGATGTGGTTTAAAAAAACAGGTTTCATGAAATGCATATCAGATCGCATGATTTCTGTAAGCACTGTGAGGTTTGAGTTTACTTTATGTAAGGTTCTCATTGCTGTTGTCATTTTACACTGTCACATTATAAGACAGGGTAGTGTTGCTGGTATTGAGATGCCCTTCACTCATCAGAAAAGTCAACCTCTTTTCAAAAAAATCTGAAACAAATCCCTAGTTCACTCACTGAAATCTCTCAGCCATAATTTCTCCAGTCACCACCTGTGTGGTTCTAACTCCTGTTTGCTGACTGGATCATTTTGTATCAACACTTCTGGAATTGGAAAGAGATATTTATTGCTTCTCAGTTGCTTAGGCAAGAGTTTGACTTTTGAGCCCACGTTTGCAGTGGACACTGTTCTTCTGATGCTAGACTACTTCTGGCTAACTTCTCCTTCTTGGTAGCCCCATGTTGCTGGTATCCCAAATGTTGTCCATGCAGAGCAGTGGGACAGAGGTTCAAACTGAAGCTGTTTCCAAGATGATGTTAGCAAGCAGCATTGTATGTAGTTTTCAAGTAGACTTGTGTGGATGTGCCCCAGGGTCTCTAAAGTGTGAAAGGAAATAAAAACCTGGGATGTCAATTCACTATGCCAAAAGAAAAAAAAATTAAGTTGAAAGCTGACTCATGCAAGAAACTGCCTTTTCTTGTACCTGAGCAGATAGCTACAGATAAAGTTACAGATAAAACAGATAGAGATAAAGGTTAAATATCTCCATAGGTGAACATGGGTTCACCCTATCTTGTATAAAGTGCCAATTTACTGAGCATAAATACATAAATGACTACCTGCTCCTCTTCTCTTGCAAATTGCAGATTGCTATTCCCTCCTTCTTTCCTCTTTAAATTTTGAAGTCTTCAAAATCATATCTGGAAAAAGGCTCAGGCCACAGACTGTTTCTCTGATTCCATGTTTATTTTTTTGAGGCATGAGATTAACTTTGGCAAAACACATTTTGATATGGATTGAGATGTGTCTCTAATGCTTTTTGGTTTACAAATTGGTGACCAATGGAAGGGACTCTGAGTGAATGTGGCCCTGACGTTTGACAATTCCTGTTGGCGTTTGGTACCAGCTTGGGCTATCTTTATTGCTCAAATCTGTACAATAATTTCCTGAGGTCCAGAAGCTCACACGTCTACAAAAATCCTTGATCTCTCAAATTTTGGTTGAGATCTAAGGTTTATGTTGCTGTGCAACTCCTTATCTGGAGTTTTACTCGTTCCTAACAAAGAAGGCTCGTTTTCCTGCTTCCATGACAATGGAAAGCAGGCAACTCCTTTCTGGAATCTCAGCTCCCTTCCAGTAGGGAAAGTGAGCTGGAGTTTTTTCCTGCTTTTGAGCCTGCAGACAGCAGTCTTCAGCCTGGGCTCCATTCAAGGTAAGTAGCTGATGGTTTTGTCTTGGAAATGCTCCTTAATGACTGAACCATAAGATTAACACCTATCTGGTCTTAATTTCTCTTTACCATTGGAGTACTCAGTAATTCTTTTACTTGGTTTTGTATTGCTAGTGTTTCAGTCTTTCTCCCATCAGATTTCACCAACTCTACGTGACTTGGTTACATCTGAATGAGAATTTCAAATTATGGGGAACAAGGTCTCTGAATTGGCTAAAATTCCTCTCAGCTGCAAAAAAGAAGAAGAAGAAAGAGGAAGAAGAAGAAGAAGAAGAAGAAGAAGAAGAAGAAGAAGAAGAAGAAGAAGAAGAAGAAGGAGAGGGAGGAGGAGGGCAGAGTACGGAGGATGTTAGGAGGGGAGTGCGGAGTCGGAGGAGGATAAATTCCCACTCTGCATCCCCCGACGCATCCAAATCCTCACAATCAAGAAGAAGCAGCTACACCTAAATAACGAAGCTAAAGCACAGCCATCACCTAATCATGTTAGTAGTCTTCTATGCAGATCCCTCGTCTACTGCCCACCTCCCCTCTTCCTCCTCCTCCTCCCTCCTCCCAGAAAAGAAGAAGAAGAAGAAAAGGAAGAACCTATGCACTTGGTTTACTTTCTTCCTTAAAAGTTATTCATGCATTCACTATTCTTCCACCTTATGCCTCCTTCCCCTTTCACCATCTTTGGTACCAAGTAAAAAAGCTTTTTAATGACTTGGACCCTTAAAAAACTCAGCAGAAAGGTACTACTTGCTCACTTTTGGAGTGATCTGCTTTCTTTGTGGAGTTTCAGGAGCATAGGCAGATTCTTCTTAGTTCTAAAGTTCTTCTTTCTTGTTCTGCATTACCTGACCTCCTTGGCTTTGGGGGTACCAGAGATTCCCTTGTACTGTGAGAGGATTTGACCTTTAGCGTGTGTAATGGCAGAAAAGGGCTACAATTTTAGGGGTGGCCGAGGATGGTTTATAGGAACTAGGAATTACTACAGAAGACTACTTGTTTCTTTGGGCATTTAAATAAGAAAATAATGTATGCTTTACTAGCCGTGTTCCTTAAAGGGCTGCACCCTAAAGTGAGTAATCTAATGAAGCTGTATTGGAAATACCTATCAAACTAAGTCACTTAAATAAAACTCTTTGTAAAGGAAATTTACATTTTTAAAGGACATCTCCATTTTTTAAGGACATGTCTGTCTCTGCACCTAATCACTAGAAACTTTAACTGGGTAGAAGTCAATGGTTTATAGTTTACATAACAGACTTTGCCTTTGTTTAGATCTAAGTCTGTACCATAGAGACATACATTTTCTACCTAGTTTCAACTAAGTCATATTTTTGGAGGTACAAATGTAGAGAGTTACCTACTTAACAATTTTTCAGGACATGGAACAGAAAACCAAGAGATTAATAGTCTAAAGTAAGGAAGAGAAAATATTTGAAAACTGGCAAATAAAAAATTTTAAATATTTAAGAGTTGCCTCTGTCTCATTCTGTTCTGTGTATATATTTACATGTCTCATATGGAAATAATATTTCACTATTAATTCTATGAAAGAGCTCTAACTAGTTGGCTTAAAGAAAAGAAAGCCTTTATCAGACTGATAGAAGCTAGCTCAGAGGCCTTTCAGTTCACATAACATAATGTTAGTAATCTTTGGTAAGATTAATTTGATAAATTTAGTCTGAAAAATATTTCCAGCAATCTAAAATCTTAAAATAACATTATGTTAAATTAAGCAATCCTAGGTTTTTCACTGGCAATTGGCATCACTAAGAGAATAGTAGGAGTGTAAGATGTCTTTTTAGTGAAGTTTATACAAAACATAAAGAAGTAGTATTTCATTATACATTTTTTTTGCCCTAGTTTAGAGGACCTTTCTACTGATGTTGATATAAAAACCACTGTTTGCATCCAACCAGTTTCTTATAAACTGGTGAGTATGTGTTAACGTCTCATGGCTAGAGTTCCAAAGCAAAAGCTATGGGATCTTTATTTGTATGAGTGAGTATGTGTGCTTAGTTGTATTTATATGCATGTACACGTGTTTTGTTATTTGTTGTGGCATAAGGTACCAAATTGGCTTAAAAATAAAGGAGTACTCATAAATTAATTAAAGATGCTCAAATACTTTTTAAATTCATGTGACTTAAGTAAAACTTTAATAAATATGGTGGTTTTTAAAGTATTGATAAAATAAAGTTACTAGTGTCTTCAGAATTTTCAACATACATTATCGTTTAGATTTATTGCTCAAAAATTTTATATTTATCTCTGCATTTGTGAGATATGAGGCCAGACATTAAAACTACTCAACACCTCTAATTTCAGGAACTATTACAGAAGAGGTGGGAGTGAGAAATTGTAAGGGCCAATACTGAGAGATAAAATTAGTTCAGAGTTTCTCTATAAAGTAAATACTAATACCAAAGGCACACTGATGCAAGACCAGCATCTGAGCCTCTGTGTCAGATTAACAAGGTTTTCTTGGAGAATCAGCCACTCTTTAATTTAAAAAGAATTGTAAGAGGTTATAAAATGGTTTACAGAAATTTTATTTTGTTGTCAAAATAATTAAAATTTAGTAGATTTGTTTATAGAATTTGAGAGACAGATAAATTGTCCTTATGCTCTCTTTCTTAGGACTTATTATTTAGGAAAGTAAGTCTCCTCTATTAAAAAACAAAAGTTTTTGGCTTTTCTAAATGTTCGAGTCATCACTTTGGCTAAATGAATGACTTATTTTACAGTTACCTGTGATCCTGTTTTGGGATAACAAGTGTTTTAAACTTATAATATTTGACAAACTTTCTAAAATCAGACTCTAAATTCAATCTTTTTGACTTCATTGATTTTTTGATATTATATCCCCTTAAGTTTAAATGAGACATATTTGGCTTATTTGGTCTAATAAAATCATACAGGAGGCACTGTCAAGTATGAAATGGTGTTTAAGCTTCTTTGGATTATATTTATATAAATGTGTTACTAATATGTGTTCCAAAAGTTTATGAGTTTTCTGTGATTCTAATATATCTTAGTATATGCCATCAATAGTAATTATGACTATATTATGATTATTATGTAAAATGGTTGTATGCAAAAGAAATAACCAAGTTTCCATGTCAGTTGTGTCTTTAGCCATGACTGTTCTAAGACTTTTGTCATCCACCATTGTTATTTTACTTTGATCCTTTTAGAGGGCAGTTTATAATCAGTTGTAGAATTCTAAGGAGTATTCTTAACTATTGATTTCTGATCAATTTAGAGATTGTGCCATTGGAATAGAGAGAGAAACTTTCAAGACTCTAATGGAGAGCTGACATATTCATAAGATTTGCTGACCCAATATCCAGCAGAACAGGAGTTAATTGCATGAATTGAACTAATAGAAGTCAGAAGTAATCTTTTATCACTTTTTGTATGAAACGTTTGCTGCTTCTTTTTGTTTTGCTTTTCAGAGTCAAGAAAATTTTCTCTTCTTTTAAACCATTTACAACTTTTACCAATTGATTAAAGTACACTCTTATGAGCAAAATTTAAAAATACCTACTTTATCTCAACTAAATTTCTCCAAAATTTGAAAGTATTTTGTGAATATCCTTAGTTTATGACAATTTATTTATTTTCATAACTTAAATAAGAATCTGTTTTCATCTATAACAGGGCATAATTGGAGACACTCGTTATTTTACTAAGGATTTGACTGGAATGACATTTCCAGATTGCCTTGAGAAAATGAGGCTGACCTATAGAGATGATAAAAGTCCCTTGGAAAAACTAGTCTTATACTTTGTCCTTTACAGGGTCCTGACCTGTGGTAGGTAAAGAATGTCATTCTCCGACAGTCCCAGGAAGCCTAAGTTTTCTCGGGACCTTGAAAAGAGAGAAATTCATTCAATTCATACAAGTATCTGCAGGCACAGATAAATCCTTAGCTGTGCCAATATCTTTTAAAAAGTACTAGTCTTAGATTCCTTGTGTAACAGGTTCCTGCAAAGCCAATTTAAAGAGAGAAAGAGAGAGAGAGAGAGAGAGAGAGAGAGAGAGAGAGAGAGAGAGAGAGAGAGAAAATCTATATGGCAAATGATTATTCTTGTTTTACTTTATGCAAATGAGGACTAAAACTTATTTTACAAATAAATTGGTCCTACTATGATTTTGTCTTTATTAAATTGGAGAATTGGAGAAAGAAAAAATTGTGTTTCAAAATAAATTGTAGAAGACCTGTTATTACATTGTAGCCTTGCCTATTTTTTTTTCTTCAATTTTAACTATTTTCTACAATTTGGACTGAACTCTGAATTTTTTCCTGGCTACAAGTCTCAGATGATATATATTCATTCTTTTCTCCTTTCTTTTTCTCATTTTCCCTGATTTGAAATTACTAAAAGTAAGCCATACTTTTATTAAAGTCTTGGAAACTGAAGCTAGACAACTTAGACTTTGGAAGAAAATAATAGCAACTTATTTATGTACCTAAATCATTTTCATACCCGCCTACTGATGTATGAACTTCAGAGTCGTATGGTTATGTCAGTTTTTCAGGATTGTTTTCCCTTTGTGCTTAGTGTTTTCTTTCTCTTTCCTTCCACTTTTTCTTTTTCTTTTTGGAATGTGAGCCTTCACAACCTCCTAAAAATAAGCTTTCCGAACAATGTGAGACCTATCTGTCTAGGAATAAACCATCCTAGCCATGAGAAATCAGATAACACCCGAGACCAAAGACTTGTTTTCTTCTAAAATGCTTTCTGTGAAAGACTTTGGAAAGGAAAGGGGGGACATGCGAAAGGAAAATACAAAGTCAGGACCCCAATTTACTATGTCAAAAGGAAAAAAAAAAATAAGCTGAAAGCAGAGTCATGCAAGAAGCTGCCTTCCTTTTTGTTCCTAAGCAGGTAGCTACAGATAAAAGGTTAAATGTCTTCACAGGTAGCTACTCAAGTTTACCTTATTTTATGTAAAGTGTTGATTCACTGAGTGTGAGACAAATATGTACTCAACTCTTCCCCTACCTACTCCTTTTCTCTTACAACATGTGAATTACATACCCTCCCTTTTTCTTTCAGTCCACGTTTCCCCCTTAAATATCAAAGCCCACAAAGTCATCTTTGAAGAAAGGCACAGATCTGTGATTCCATGTTTATTTCTCCCAGGCATGTGCTTAACCTTGGCAAAATAAACCTCTAAATTGAATGGGACTTGTCTCAGATACATTTTGGTTTACAAAAGGGACCAGAGCTAGGGTATACTTGGATGGGTTGTTATAGTCCCCTTCTATTTGTCTTCCCCTGAGAAGTTTTAGCAGTATTTCCCAAAGCAATGTATGCAATGTACATGTTTCTTTTGCTTTCTTCTTTTATTCTGTCATAAATACATGTGCCTTCTTTATGCCAATCATTTTTTTCTCAGCTGTATAATTTTTTAAATCATTATTTGCACTTTTCTTATGTTCAGTTACGTGAGACATAGAAAGTAAAACCTAATAATGCCAAACAAAAGTGTTATTTGCCAAAGAGAAACAGGATTATGCTGCTCACTACAGAGCAGCCAGTGGAAAGAAGCAAGAGGTGCTTATTAAATAATTACGCAAAAAGTTGGCTAAAACGTACATGCATTTGTTGGTAAATGACGATATTAAAGGTTATGAGAAACAGCCATTTGCTTGGATAGAATTATTATTGTGCAGAGAAGAAATACAATAAACATAGAAAGACAAACAGAGGGTTGAAGATATGTCAGCATGGTTTAGCCAGTGAAGATAAAATTCGGTGATTTCACGTTGTGGTGAGCCTCAGTAAATCGGAACATGCACATAATTTAAATTGACTTCTGGCAGAAGCAAAAAACAAAATGTTTACTGCCAAGCAGTGCATGATCTGAAGGACAGAGCATATTCCTGAAATGCAACATGTAACGTTTCCTCATGTGTCATTGGATATAGTGACATGTAGCTCTAAGTGCTGCTCTGTGGATAAAATGAGAAACAGGTATGCCATGTGTTTAGGACGTAGTAAGTGTCCTCTAAGTGTTAATTTTCTCCACACCATCATGCCAGAATTGATTTTTGGTCACAATAAGGCTGACCAACACTCTCAAAATATGTGTGAGTCAGTGTGGTATCATGGAAAGAATGCTTGATTCTGTTACCTGCTGTGTGACTGGCTGTGTGACCTTTGACATGTTTTGTAAAGCCTCTCTTACTCTTAGTTTATTCATCTTTACATGGAGATTAGATACTTACTCTGACTTCCCATGAGAATTAACATTTAGGTAAGTGACACACCTGGTAGAGTATCTGGAGCTTGGTGGCAGCATTTTTTTTATTGTTATGTTTATTGTGTTTACGATTTTTTTCTTCAAAATTGAAGATACTTCTTTTGACAGAACACATTCTGAATACCAACATTTTCTGCACCCTAGAATGTTTGTAAAGCTAAAATAATATACAAAAACTACTAAACCATGATAAACGTTACGCCTGACTTGTAAGACAAAGATTGATATGTCACTCCAAGGTTCCCTCTTTCTTCGTGCTCAGGAAGTAACTAGCCATCCTTTGGCAGAAACCACTCCTTCCCCAGATTCCATGACCCCAAAACCCTAATATTTTTAATTACTGGCCCATGTTAAAAATGCTTAAACTTTTTTTTTCCCCTCAAAATCTGCTCTGCAGTGGGAAATGATGTCTTCTTCATAAAAAAAAATTCAAGTGAGATGGATAATAGACAATAGACCAAATGGTGCCATATGACCTCAGTTCTGTTGAGACGTTCTGGAGCCCAGCTCCTCATCTTTTGTCTTCAAAGTACCCTACTTTTGTAGAGACGTGATGTTGTGCCTCACAAGTATACAACCCTGCAAACTTCAGCTCCACCAGTAAGAATCCCACCAGAAGTTACGATGAACCTGATACATTCACAGGCATGTGTGTGTTCATTTGTGTTCTCTTTATTCAATATAGTTCCCAATTCAATGTCTTTCTTGGCCTGTTTAATCTCTGCACTGCCTCTTATTCATAGTCAAGCATTTTTCCCACTTCAGTGCACTCCAATAATAATGACTTGCCATAGTGCATTCACTTTATAGAGTACATTCACATCTATGAATATATTTGATCTTCACAGCAGTCTATGAGTTTGGCAAAAGTTATTTTCTCCTTTCTTGGAAGGAGAAACTGAAGCTCAGTGATGTCAGAGACTTGTTTTTCAAGGTTGAACAGCTATTAGATGTTTGGGTTAGATCTTAAATGTAGGTCTTGCTTGCTTCTTTATTCTAAAATACGTAGTTTTTAAAATGTCCTTTATTTCTACTATTTGAGGAAATTTATTCACTATAACTTTTCTCCAGAGCCAAAATATTGGTTTTGGTTTATACATTTAATAACTTACTTTATAAGGATTACGTGTAACTTAGGGTTTCTTTCATTCATTGGTTCAATCAGTCATCCATTCTTTTGCTACGTATTTATCAAGTGCGTAGAGAGGACTGGTAGAAAATCAGTCACAAAAGACCTTAACAACCCTCAAGCGAGAAACATTACAAAGTCACCATGAGAATTAGGATTACATATAAAATAACCATTATCAATCTAACTATGGTTTCAAATATTAATATACAATGTGGGAGCTGTTAAATTTAGAATTCTTGTGCACAAGAGATTTCTTCTACCCATTTATTTATTTGCTTGTTTACTTAATATGAGCTCACGCATATTTATTTTATACTTTGGGTAATAATCCATCACTTGTTCATTTCTTTTGTTCTGCAGGGTTTTCAACTTTGTCCTTTGGGAGCTTTTTCTGTTGGCTTCTGTGTCCCTTTGACATATCAACATCCTTGTGGATTTTTTTGTGAGCACCTTTTTTTCTTTTCACTTTTGTCACTACAGAATTTTCCAGGTTCATCTTGTACATTTCTTGCCCAATGCTAAACTCGTCAGTCTCCAGAGAGGCCTGGTTCAATTTGTTGAAGAATAGTATTAGAAACCAGGATCTGACCCTGAGGTATGCTTGTTGTGATTGAGGTGTTATCGCTTTTAGACCCTCACTACTGACACAAATAGGAAATACATGTGTGTATACTAACCTGTGTATATTCACACATGTATTTAAATATTTCTTCATGTAACCATCTGTATATCTATTAAGCTAAACATATGTTTGACTCTAGCACACCATTTAATTTGAATCATATAGTAGGGTAGTTTCTTTCATACAGACTTGCTTGTTTCATTCACTTAACAATATACATTTAAGATTTGTCCACATCTTCTTGTGCCTGATGGCTCATTTCTTTTTATTGTGTGCAGGGGTTTGTGTGGACAGATTTTCCAATCAATTGAGTACTTTAATTGGCTTCCTAGTGCTGCTGTAATAGATGACCACAAATTGTAGTGCCTTAAAACAACACAAGTTTATTCTTTTGTGGTTCTGGAGGCTAAGTGCAGAATTAGGGTACTGGCAGGTTTGGTTCCTACTGGACAGCCTGATGGAGGACCTGTCCTGTGCTTCCCTCCAAGCAGCTCATGGTTGTTCTCACTCCTTGACATTCCTTGGCCTACAGACTCATTACTCCAATCTCTACCTCTGTCTTGGTGTTCTCTCCTGTGTCTCTCTTCTCATCTTCATGTAAGTGCTGAGTCATATGGAATTGAAGACCCATCATACTGCAGTATGAGCTCATTTTAACTAATTGCATTTGCAACAACTCCATTTCCAAATAAGGTCACATTCCAAGGTTTTGGGAAGGACATAAATTTTGGGGAGACACTTTTCAACTCAGTACAGTAGTTAAGCTTTTCTTTAACAGCATAAAAATGTACTCAACATGCTTATACACTACACAACACAGATGTGTTAAGACTCGGACAGTCACACAGAATTTTTCTTCAGAAGGAAACTGTTAAAACAAAAAAATGTGGTCAGATTTTTTAAGAATAACTGTTTGTGTTCTGCTCTAGTTGGATAAAATTATATTTCTCTTTAGTCTCCTTAGTGAATCTGCAGTTGTTCTATATCAGCCCTCACACTTACTATTTATGTAATCTTGAGTAAATGACTTAAATTCCTCTTCGAATTCCTATTTCTCATCTCTAAAGTGGAATTACTAATGATAGCCTCTTTCTGTAGAAGAAATCAAGATGCTGTGGGCTGGATGCCCTAATAGAAACAAAACTATTGAAAATGGAAACAAAGATAGAGAAAAATAAACATTTTCTCAGTTGATGAAGAGCACAATGTTTTCACTTGATTGTAGATATAAAAAGGGAATTCCCCCACCCACAGCTCATGTGCTGGTTCCCGCATACAGTGGGTTTTGATGAGTCTGGGGAGCTGGCTGTTGTTAGCTCCTGTCTTACTCCCTTTGGGTTGTTACAGCAAAGTACCAGAGATGGAGTGGTTTATAGAGAACAAAAATTTACTGCCCACAACTCTCAAAGCCCAAGTCTGAGCGAAGGGTGCAAGCATGGCTGGGCTCTCGTGAGGGTCCTCTTCTGGGCTGCAGGTGGCCAACTTCATACTGTATCTTCACACAGGGAAAGTGGGTAAGCTAGCTCTCTGGCCTCTTTTCATAAGGGTACTTATTCCATTCATGGGGACCTCCCCTCATGGCCTTTTACTCCCAAAGACCTAACCTCCTAATATCATTCTATTGGGTTAGGCTACATTTCAACATATGAATTTTGGACAAAAACCTTCAGTTTGTAACAGCTCGCTTATCATGTGTACTCAGCTGCTACTGGATATTGTTGGGAAAAGTGCAGTAGGCCACGTTCAAGGGTATCGCTTTCATCTGGGACACCACTGTGGCTAAAAAAAAATCTCATAAACATTTCATTTAGAAATAAAGATCATAAAAATTTCATCCTTTAGATATTCTGTTGGAAAGCCTTCCGTAAATCATCTTTATGAGAAGGCTGCTGTGAGGCTTAAATGAAATCATGCTTATACAGCATTGAGAATATTTTTTGACACACAGTAATAGCTTACATTGGAATTTGTATTTCTTAAGTTAGATCTTTGTAACTATAGATAGAAAAAATAATCTCTGTTTATGTTTTTAATTCAAAGTTTTATTGAAGTTAAAACATTATTATTAAAAGGATTGCCTTCTGCTGCATGTGCTGGAGAATGCCTGTGTCCTGTCACCACCCTGGGAATTATGTCATGCTGAATTTGCCCTTTTGAGGGGAAAAGTAACTTCTAGATTGTGCTGATGTGAAAACATATCTATTGTCTCTTCCCCTCCCAGCACTTTTGGACAGGAGCGTAGTCATTATGGTTCTTTTATACATTCCTCCTTAGTAAAGCAATTTTGGTTTGTTTTTCATTTAGCAGTTTCCTTATGATATATGTACCACGCCAGGAACAAGAGAATGGGGGAAGGTTAGAGGAAGAGAGAAACAGAAGTGAACTAGATAAAGACTCTGCCCTCAAATTGGGTGTTTATTTATGCATTCATCCCAAATGTATTTATTGGACTTTATGATGTGCCTGAAAAACTGAAAGTCCCTCTCTATGCAATGGTTACACTCTATCAGAAAAAAAAAAAAAAAAAAAAATTCAGATATAAACCACACAAGCTGACGTCTCTAATGGATCTAAGTGAAACACAATTTTGATTCTGGACTATGAAGTTAGATGTAAATAATACAATTTCCTTAGTGGAACCAGTGGAACTACACAAGGGACTATCTCATTAATCATGATCTACTCTTAGTAGTTCATATGGAAAGCTAATTCGGGAAGGAACATTTTCACCTTTCTCCTTTGGCCCAGCAAATGGAAAAGTCACTGGGTGTTGATGCAGAGTGATGTGTGGCACTGGGGACTTGTGCTGTGCCAAGGGAGGGGACCCAATTACTTTCTGTAGCAAAACTAGATTTTTCTTGGACACATTGTTCTAAAACCAAGACTTTCACGGCTTCATTTGGGAATTGATTTTTTTCCAAGCAAAATGAACTTCATATTCTCAGAGCCAATTTTCTGGCTATTTGACTCGGGTTCATCAGTTGGATATTTGAATAACTTTTTTATTCTTTTGTGCCAACACAGTGGGCACAATTCCATTTAAGGAAAAATGATAATAAAGCTGCAATTTATTATTGACATAACCTTAATAAGTACCTAATTATTCTTCCTCAGTTCCAACAACCAGTAAATTCTGAGTCAAGAGGTTTGAATTTTACACATAGTGTGCATTGGCTCTATTACAGGGCAATCACTCAGGAGCAATAACTCTAAATTATAATCAAAATACTCACATGCTTCAGAATTGATAAAGCACATTTCCACCATGGTACCACTTTATGTAATTCTACCCCATTAAAGTAGCCTGTAAGATAAGTGCAGTTGGCCGGGCGCGGTGGCTCAAGCCTGTAATCCCAGCACTTTGGGAGGCCGAGACGGGCGGATCACGAGGTCAGGAGATCGAGACCATCCTGGCTAACACGGTGAAACCCCGTCTCTACTAAAAATACAAAAAAAAAAAAACTAGCCGGGTGAGGTGGTGGCGCCTGTAGTCCCAGCTACTCGGGAGGCTGAGGCAGGAGAATGGCGTGAGCCCAGGAGGGGGAGCTTGCAGTGAGCTGAGATCCGGCCACTGCACTCCAGCCTGGGTGACAGAGCGAGACTCCGTCTCAAAAAATAAATAAATAAATAAATAAAAGATAAGTGCAGTTATTTCCACCCATTTTAAAACAATAAAGTGAAGCTCAGGGTGGTAGTAGGAAGTACTTAGGGGAAGGAAGGAATGAATGCTTGTATTTATTAAGACCTAATTATTTGCTTATTCCATATTATTTTTATCATTTTATTCTTCAGAAAGTGATATAATTTATGCATTTTATCTTCCATTTCTATTGTTGATAGTAGATATTGAACCCAAATTTCTAAAATGAAACTCCGTCCTTCTTTTCCTTGTACACATCAGCACTTTTGGACATATAACATGTGGGAAGACCGCAAGAGCTGAATGAAAGTAGAAGTCTGCATACACATCAGGGAGGAAGACAACAGAAATGATGTTATCGAAGCCATAGGACTTAGGATTTAGGGACAGATCTGTTTTCTTAAGGAATCCTGAAGACAACAAAAAGAGCAGGAAGGTTATGTTTATTTTTTTCAACTGGCCAAGCATTCCTGAAATCTTTTGTGATCAAACACAGTATGAGTTCCACAGCTTGGTTCAGAAAATTTGCATTAGATGAGATTCAGCAGCACACAACAAAAAATACTAAAATAATGGTAGCATATATGTATAAACATGTTTTTTATCTCATATAGAAGTTGTTTAAAGATGGAAGTCTTGGAATATAGCGGTAGCAGCACAGTATGAGATACCAAGTTTTCTCTCACCTTGTTCACCATTGTTAAAACTAGAATTCCATGTTCAAGGTCACTTCATGGTCTAAGACCGACAGTATGATCATACCATCACATCTGTATCTCAAGAAGCAGAAAAGGAGGAGGTAGAAAAGGACAAAAATAATACAACACAGCAGTCAGACTCATTTTTCAAATGATTTCCTGTAATTCATCCTTCTACTTATATGTCAGTGGTTGTAACTGAATTAAATGTCTACTTCTAGCTGCAAAGAAGGCTGAAGAATATTCTTTCAGCAGTGCCAACTGTTGCCTTGAATTAAATCGTGGTATGTAACAATGTACAAAGGAAAGAATAGCTAGTGGGTAAGCTACTAGCAGTGTCTGCAAATATACTCACAGGCTTATTCCAGTTCAAGAGGCTAGAGAGACGAGGTGGTGTTTCTTAGGAGGCAGCAGCCAAAGTCTTGAAATCAGATGGAATATGGCTTTGGTGGCCAAAAATACCTGCTGCAGTGTGAATCAAGGAGAGAAATTCTTTATTTAAATTACTTACTTGTATCTTTTGGAAAATTAACATAATATACTGTGATTTTGTTAGAATGAGGCATATTCCTGCAATCTCCCAGAAATTTGTCCTGATAAATATATAAATCAATGCTTTCTTTGCTGTGAATGACACTCCCTTTGTGATATAGTTTGGCTGTGTCCCCACTCAAATCTCATCTTGAACTGTAGTTTCCAAAATCCCCATGTGTTGTGGGAGGGACCTGGCGGGAGGTAATTGAATCATGGGAGTGGTTACCCTCACGTTATTCTTGTGATAGTGAGTGAGTTCTCATGAGTAATGATGGTTTTATAAGGGGCTTTTCCCCCTTTTTCTAGACACTTCTCCTTCCTGCCACCATGTGAAGAAGGACATGTTTGCTTTCCATCATTACTGTAAGTTTTCTGAGGCCTCTCCAGCAATGCTGAATTGTGATCAATTAAACCTCTTTTCTTTGTAAACTACCCAGTCTTGGGTATGTCTTTATTAGCAGTGTCGTAACACAGTAATACACCTTGAATAGTTTCAAGCATAAACAAAGTCCCTGGAAGAAGGTACCGTCAAATTCGATGACACGTACTTATCTACTTTAGAGTTCTAAGTAGTACTAACAAGGACCAGAGTGTGTTTACAGCTAATCTAGGGAGATGGAAAAAGCCTTGGTTATAATACAGTCTTCAGATGGCCTATGAAAGACAGCCTGCAAATCCAACATTTGAATGCTTGCTCCTTGAGAAAGCATTCTTTTTGTCATTTCTGGGTTATCTCTGTAAACCAGAAGAAAGTAGCATTTCACTAAGCTGAAATATATAATAAAACGTGCTGTAAATCTAGTCTAAGAAACTTCAACTTGTCATTTTGCTGGTCTCTGAAGTATTAAATTATTATGTAGCACATTTGACTGTGTGTTAAGACACTTGAAAATTGTCTGTCAAATTATATACAGAGTAAAATTCAAATCAAATATTTGAAGAAATGCCAAAGTACACCACAGTAGTAGAGTTCTATGAAACCGAATTTGAAATTAGATGTTGAATGATGCTCTTGATCTCCAAGGTTGTGTGCCTAGAGTTCATAGAAGTGTAGCTTGAGAGAGAGGTTTGGAGTGGAGCAGGTCTCATTAGTGCTGAATTCAATGACATTGTGGTGACAGGGATTACCCTGGCTATATCCCAAAGCCTAACTTGGGACACTGGGAAAATCAGAAAATCAAGGTATTATACAAAGGAATTGGGCTGGGTTTGGAAGACTTGTATACATTATTAGGGGTAAATTTGGGAATAGAAAAATACAGATTTCTGTATCTTGTATCAGGTTCTGTTAAACACAACTTTCCTCTTATAAACAGCTATAGGGCACATGATATAACAAATGCAGTTAAACCTAAGGGGCCAGTTGTTTAACACTGGATTCCATCAGATGGGATGAGCCTCCATGGTAGAAGATACAGTGTCCCAGGAGCCCTGTATGAATATCTACACCTATAATTTCAGGGTTGTTGTAAAATATAACAAAATTATTTTTATGTAAAAAATAATTTTACATAACTTCTTTGTTTTATTTTATTTTTAATTGGCAAATAATTATTGTACATATTCATGGGGTACAATGTGATGCTTCAATATATTGATATAACTATAGCTTTGTACCCCTTTCCACCCCTCCCTGCTCCAACCTCTAGTAACCACCTTTCTACTCTGTACTTTGATTTCAAATGTTGTAGATTACTCATAATGAGATAGTATGGTATTTGTCTGTCTGTGCCTTATTTCATTTAACATATTTTTCTCTAGGTTAATCCATGTTGTCTCAAATGAAAGTATTTCCTTTTTTATTATGGCTGAATTATATTCTATTGTGTATATATGCTATATGTTTTAGTCAATTCATCTGTTGATAGACACTTAAGTTGTTTTGTATCTTTGCTATTGTGCATAATGTTACAATGAACATGGTCTTGCAGGCATTTCTTCAGTATAATTATTTTAATTCATTTAGGTATTGACCCAATTGTGGGATTGCTGGAACTTGTGGTAGTTTTATTTTTGGTTTTCTAAGGAACATCCATACTGCTTTCCATGAGGGCTGTACTAATTTGCATTCCCATCCACAGTGTACCAGTGTTGCCCTTTCTCTGTATCCTCATCTGAATCTGTTATTCCCTCCCTTTTTAATAAAAGTCATCTTAACTGGAGTGAGATGATATTTCACTGTGGTTTTAATTTATATTTCCCTGATGATTAGTCATATTGAACACATTTTTCATATATCTGTTGGCCATTTGTGTATCTTCTTTTGAAAAATTGCTATTCACAAATTTTGTCCATATTTTAATTGAATTATTTGTCCTGGTTTTGTTTTGCTGTTCATTTGTTTGAGTTCCTTTTATATTCTGGTTACTAATCTATTGTCAGACAGATAGTGTGCAAGTGTTTTCTCCAATTTTGTGGATTATCTCTTCACTTTGTTATTTTCTTTGTTGTCCAGAAATTTTCTAGCTTGATATAATCCTATTTGTATATTTGTGCTTTTGTTGCTTGTGCTTTTGAGGTCTTATACCAAAACTTTTTTTACCTAGACCAATGTCCTAGGTCATTTCTGCAAATATTTCTTCTAGTAGTTTTATAGTTTCATGTCTCCGTGGGGACTTCATCCCTGCATCTGTTTTCTGCCTGAACATTCAGTCATTTCCATACATCCTTTGAAATCTAAGCAGAGGTTCCAAGACCTCAATTGTTCATGTCTGTGCCAGCCCTTCCAAGGCCCAACACCACGTGGAACACCCATGGGGGCCCAGCACCCTCTGAAGCAATGGCCTGAGCTGTACCTTGGCCCCTTTTAGCCACAACTGGAGCTGGAGCAGCCGGGACACGGGGCACCATGCCTCGAGGCTGCAAAAAGCAGGGAGTGTGTCCCTGGGCCCAGCCCATGAAACTATTTCTTCCTCCTAGGCCTCTGGGCCTGTGATGGGTGGGGCTGTCATGAAGATCTCTGATATGCCTTGGAGACATTTTCCCCATTGTCTTGGCAGATAACATTGGACTCCTCATTACTTATGCAAATTTCTGCAGCTGGCTTGAATTTCTCCTCCCAAAATGGGTTTTTATTTTCTACCGTATGGTCAGGCTGCAAATTTTCCAAACTTCTACCCTCTGTCACTTCTTGAATGCTTTGTCTGCTTAGAAAATTCTTCTGCCAGATATTCTAAATCATCTCTCTCAAGTTCAAAGCTCCACAGATTTCTAGGGCAGGGGCAAAATGTTCCCAGTCTCTTTGCTAAAGCATAGCAAGAGTGGCCTTTGCTCCAGTTACCAAGAAGTTCCTCATCTCCATCTGAGACCACCTCAGTCCAAACTTCATTGCCCACATGATTTTCAGCATTTTGGTCAAAACCACTCAACAAGTATCTAGGAAGTTACAAACTTTGCCACGTCTTCCTGTCTTCTTCTGCGCCCTCCAAACTGTTTCAACCTCTGTCTGTTACCCAGTTCCAAATTCACTTCCACATGTTCAGGTATCTTTACAGCAGTGATCCACTACTTTAGTACCAATTAACTGTGTTAGTCCATTTTCACACTGCTATAAAGATACTATCTGAGACTGGGTGATTTATAAAGAAAGATTTAATGGACTCAGCTCTGCAATAGCTTGGAGGACCTCAGGAAACTTACAATCATGGTGGAAGGGGAAGCAGGCATGCCTTACATGATGGTATGTGAGAGAGAGAGCATGTAAGAGTGCAGGAAAATTTATCATTTATAAAACCATCAGATTTTATGAGAATTCACTCACTATCATGAGAACAGTATGGGGGAAGCCTTCTCCATAATTCAATCACTTCCCTTTCTCAACACATGGGGATTAAAGGTCCCTCCCTTGGCATGTAGGAATTACAACTTGAGATGAGATTTGGGTAGGGACACAGAGCCAAACTGTATCAGCTTTGTAGATGTGGGATGAGATTGGGTGATATCTCTGATTGAACACTGCAACTGGTAGGAACAGGGGTACCACCAATACCCATTAGCTGGTTAATTTCTTTGTTTCTACCTTACAGATGGGTGGTAAAACTGTACCATTTTCCCAGTATTCCCTATAGGTGAGAATTGAGTGGGTGTCCTGGGAAGTGCCTCAGAATGCTAATAAGGCTGGTTGCCTCCCTCCTATTCTCTTTTTTTTCTGAAGAAACTGTAAGCCTAGGGAAATACTCTCTGTCTGGCCTTGTACCAGCTTGGGGATGAAGGAGAGTGTGGTATGGTTGTACTGAGACCATTCTTGCCCTCTAATTAGGATTTTTTTCAGTTCTGTGTACCATGCAAGTGTGTCAAGCTTGTTTCCAGGTGTTGAGGTTTCCAAAGTGATGTTCTTATCTGTGCATCATTGGTAGTCAAACTTTCTGTAGGAGGAAGGAAGGCTAGACTTCCTATTCCATCACCTTGCTGATGTCACGCCTGAAAAAATATTTTAAATGGTACAATGGTCTTTGCATATATCATATTAATGTTCACATCTAAATGAGATTCCTCAGCCCTGTAGTTTGATGACTGATATGGTTCGGCTGTGTCCTCACACAAATCTCATCTTCAATTTTAGCTCCCATAATTCTTATGTACTGGGGGAGGGGCCCAGGGGGAGATAATTGAAGCATCGTGGTGGTTTCCCCCTTTCTGTTCTCATGGTAGTGAATAAGTCTCACAAGATCTGGTTTTAGAAAACGGGCTTCCCCTTTGGCGTGGCTCTCATTCTCTCTTGCCTTATGCCAATGCATAACTTGGCATAACTTTTAACTCTGTAATATGAAGAAACCGCGAATTCCCTCTGAGTCTTACTTTCTTATTTGCATTACCAGAATTCATATTTCTACCCATTTTATATCCAAGAACAGGATAATGTAAGAAAAGTGGTTCTCATATTGTAGAGCACAATTAATGTAAAAGCTGCAATTTGTCTCAGCTCCATACCAGCTACAAAAGTCGAATACCGATTCTATGAAATGTTGTAGCACATAACGAATAATATTTTGTTCTCATTGCTGATTTTGCAATACACTGGAGGAAAGCTTTGCCACTGCAAAAACTATGACAACTGGGACTCCTCTTCTTCAACTCACTCCTCCCTGCTCTTCCCCACCCCATCCCTCCCTATCCATCTCTCCCCAACAACCAAACTGCTTCTGGGAGCAGGTAAAATTCCAACAACTGGGATTTTAATACAGGCTGCTCCACTTATTCCTGTGAGAAGTGAATCACTCTCCTTATATCTCTAATCATTAGTAAAAGGGCCAGTTAAGACACACAGCACAGCATCACTACGATGCTGTAAAAATGCCTAAAATGTGTAAAACTGATGTGGCTTTGAAACAGTAATATGACTGGTATGTGGAAAAAGCTCAATAAATGGTTGCTAATACTATTGCTCCACTTTGTTTGTTTGTTTGCTCAGCAAACTACAAAAAAAGCTCATTTTAATCATGCCAGTCAGGCATAAAATAGTGAGTGGGAATAAATGTCTCAATTTATGTCCATATTTTCTCTCTTTTATTGTGGATACAACTTCAAGACAAGTTCTTTACCTCATTGTCTCTTAGTGATAATCCAACTATTCCTGCTTTATTTCAAGCATAAATGTATTCTCTTTCATCTTCAAGGGTGTGAAAGCAATGAAGATAAAATGTAATTTGTTAGCAAATCCTTGGGAAAGGATTTCCCCACTGTGGGGCTAATGCAGCTCTGTTGTGTCATGTGATTGACACGGATGTGCACAGGTGCATCAGAGATTCAGTCCTCTCCTCCATGCTACTGTGGGTACTGAAATTGGACAGTGGTCAGATGCTCATTTATTCTGTGTGTTCTGGGGCAATGCATTTTATTTTCTGGAACTTCTTTAATATTTGGAAAACAAATAAAGGACAAGTACAAAAGTAATTCTCTGAGACACCAAATCAAACATATTAATAACACCAAATTCTGAAAATATTTTCTTGTCTATTAAAAGATAAAATGCTAGTGTTATGCAAAAAGTATACTTCTATTAGTAAGAATGACAACTGACAGTAATAAAGGTAGAGTGCATGCATTTTTAGTTATTTAAGAAAGAAAAGGGTTACAAGAATAGGTTCCTTCATGATACACGCTTGGTTATTCATTGATAATCACAATTTAAAGGCTGAACGAATTCCTACATTCTCCAATTAGGTTATATATGAATAATAAAGTACAAAATTCCTGTTCATATACAAGAGTCTTGACAATTCCACAGCGAACTTTTAAGCTTGAGAATTTATGATACGTTTATGTAGTCTTTTGAAGACTAAACATTCTTTTATAGCATCAATAGTTAACTTTTCCAGCTCGGAGTGAGCTGAGTCAAATCCAAGCTTTTACATGAATTGTGCTTACTTAACTGATTTTTGGAACTTGCTTAACTGATTTTTCTCTCTGTGTCTCAAAACCTTGGAACCAAATAGGATTCACCAAATTTGTTGTCTGTACATTCCCTATGTGTTTCTAATTTAATTTTGCATATACTCACGTACATATAATTGCACGAAGGCACTCATATGATTGTAATATGCACACTGATATCACTGTTTTATAGTTATTTGGTCTTAGTTTGTATCTCCCCCTTTCATTTTCTGTCTTCTAAACTTACCCTTTTGTCACAAACTAAACAATTCACAACGGTAAAATAACATTAGTTTGTTGGCATGAATTACCTGGTTTGAGACATTACCTGTGTGTGTGTGTGTACTTTTAAGTGCGTATCTATATGCTTTATATGCTTTTATATACTCTGAAACTCATACATTCTTTACTTCTTGCTTATTTTTTTATGTGAGATCATGTTATAAACTTTTCTGCATCTTGCTTTAATAACTGCACGGTATTCAATAGTTCAGTGGTGATTCTAGCATAATTTATTCTAACAATCTCCTGTTGATGGACTTGCACTGTATTTCTAAGTGCTTCCCTCCATAAAACAATGTTTTAACAATTCCATATCTATACCCTGACATATTTGTGTTTTCATTTTGTGGAACTGATTTCCAGAAGTGGGACTGCAGGGTCAAAGGCAATATTTACTCTTATATGTTCATACATGTTGCTAGACTACTGTTTAAAAACTCTGTAACAATTCAAATTTCTGTCACAATGTGTGAGGGAAATAGTATTGATAATACACAATATTATCAGTCCTGGCAATACTGTGTATTACACCTCTTATATTAGTAAATTGTACCAGTATTTTAAATGTAAAGAAATATGTTACTATTAATTTGACTTGCATTTCCTTGAAACTAGTGACTTTGATTATTTTTTCATATGTGCATTGATCATTTCGATATGCTGTTTTATTTTTGGCTTCTTTATATCTTTTGGTCACTTTTTCCATTTTGTTTTCTGTACTGTTTTGTACATATATAAAAGCTCTTGGTACGTAATATGTATGTATATATATAAATCTTTTATTTGTATTGCATCTTTAAAGATCCGTTGTCTGATTATTGACCCTTTTTAATTACAATGTAAGTTGCCATTAACAAGTTTTTCATTTGTATGAAGTCAAATACATTTACACTTTCTTGTACATCCTCCGAGTTTCTTATTTTGATTGAAATCTTTTTTTTAAATTTCTAGATGATATTTATAGTCACTTTCAATTCTTACATGATTTCTCAACTTTTAGTTTTATTTGTGGAATTTATTTTTGCGTGGTTAAAAGAAAAAGTAGGATCCAAAGTTGTTTTTGTGTGGTCAAATTTGTCAGAACCAAAATGGAGTGCCTTGCGTCAAACCCTGATAAAATGGAGCCAGGAAGTCATGGAGGGAACTTTTCACACGCAATTGCCTCTTAACAAGACCTATCACAAATAGCTCTGCTGAAAACCTTAGGCAAAAAATACTCCTCTGAGGACATCTGCCTGGCAACTGCTTGCCTAACTTGGCTTGACAACCACCCTTGTTATTGATCCTTGTAGCCAAGGATAATTGTTTCTAAATAGCTTATATAAACCTATTTATTTTTCTTTTAAAACCCTTCGTCTTTCTTTACCTCCCAGAATACACGCATACGTCTTCCCACTGCAATGTTTATTCCTGAAAAACTTAGTACCTTTGAAGAATCTGTTTTTCTAAGTTGATGATAAGATTATAGTAAGTAATTTCTACCATTGTATTTTCCACCCGGAATAAGAATAGTACCTTTATTATATTAAGTTATCATACATACTGTGATTTAATTTTTAACTATTTTCTTTGATTGATTCATGTATCTATTTTTATACAAAGAATACATTGATTTAACTTCAACGTTTTTATAAATTATTATACTGCTGACTACAGCAAATTCTTCCTTTGACACTGTCTTCCACTAATCTCTTGTTTCTTCTGAGGAGGTTTGCCTTCCACATAATAATTCCGATTATTATTTCCAATGCCAAAACACTATGTTGAGTTACTAATTAGAATTAACATAAATTTATATATTAATCTTGTAAAAATCGGCATTTCATTTAGTCTTAAAATGAAGACTATGATATGTGTCTTCTTTTGTGCAGAACTTATTTTATATCTATAAATACATTTTTATTTAGTGCTTCATTCAGGACCTTATACTTTAAAAATTATTTCTAGCCAGCATATAATTTTGAATGCTAGGAAATAGAATATTTTCCCTGATTCCCTTTCTAAGAGTTTTGCTAGAAAATAGATCAACTGTTGATTTTTAATATTAGAAATTTCATGGCAGAAAAATCTGGATTTTTTTTGGTATTAATATCATAGAGAAAAATACTTATTTTCCAATGTTTATATCAGCAATCTTATTTTTCTAAGTGCATTTTCTAGAACCTAATAGGCACAATTTAAATGAAAATGATGATGGTAGGTGTACAGTTTCTGATTTTAATTTAGTTTTATTGTTTTACCTTTTAGGATAACAACAAATGATGACTTTTATTAGTGTTTACTATACTAAAATTTCTCATTTGTAGCTATGATTATATGACCTTTCTTTGATGTATTGATGTACTACTAGAATAAATTCTATCTGCTTATAGTTTATTGTTTTGCTGACAACGTACTTGCTTCTTTTTAATAATGCTTTATTCTTGATTTGAAATTATTGCTTCTACATTCACAAAAATACTATTCCACGTTGTTCTTAATAAAAATATTTTTACCTAGTTATTGTATTAAAGATGTCTTGATTTTACAAAAGGTATCAGGATTCTTAAATCTTTTCCTAGCTCCAGGAATTACTTATAACAGTTTAATTATCTGTTCTTTTGAAACTAAGTAAAACTCAATTATTAATCCAGTAGATCCTGGTAACAGTTTCAATGAACAAAGTTTTCAAATACTTTGTAATAATTAATCTTCATATTTTGACTTATTTGAGGTTCATTTTATTTTTGCCATGAAATTTAGATCATTATTTGCTAGGAATTATAGATTTCTCTTAGGATTTCAAATTCTTTTGACAATATATCCTTTCCAATATTTATATTTATTCTATTACATTTATTCTACTCTATTCTAGTGCAGTTTTTAACATTATTTATCCCGATGGTAGGCCACATATAAGATCGCCAGATGATCCCTGTCTCTCAGTATTTGTGCTCTCATATGATCCCCTCCCATTGAGTACAGGATGGATCTGTGGTTTGCTTTGAACAAACAGAATACAGCAAAAATGATGGGTGTGATTGGGTTATGAAAAGACTCTCTCAGACTCTCGCTGGCTTCCTCTGAGGGAAGCTAGCTACCATGCTGTAAGCAATCCTATGGAGAAGGCTGTCTGGCCAGTGGCTAAAGGAAGATGCCTGTTAAAAGCCAGGAAGAAATAGAGCCCCTCAGCCAAACAAATGGAGAAGGACTGAGTGTTGCTGACAATAACATCAAGAAATTTAGAAGTGAATTATCCTCTCCTTCAGACGAGACTGCAGCCCAGATGACATCTTGATTATCACCCCACGGGAAATCTTGTCAGAGGCACTCATCCCAGGCCCAAATTCCTGACCTTCAGACACAGGGAAATCAATGTGGGAGGGGTAATTTGTGATCTGAGAAATAGAGAACTAATACAAATTCTTTTCACTAATAATTTTTACCTTGGTTTATGTTGTTGTTTTAAATTTCTTTTCAAAATTTAGAATTTTATTTTATTACATATATTAGACAAGTCTTAATTTAGATGGATTTTTAAAAAAGAAAAATATTTATTGTAAAAGGACATAATTATGCAGGCCAAACTGGTTAGTGAGTTCATGAACTTGTTAGAGACCCTGGCTCCTTTGAGCTTACTCCTTTAAGTGTAGGCATCTTCTCTCCTTTTGGTACAAGTTCTACCAGGTGAAAAGGTGGGAGAAGGACCAGAGAAGTGCCAGGGATTTAAGGTATTAAATAATATTTTTATGATAGCAAATTGACTGGATATTTTGCCATGTATCTGGAAAGTAGGTAGGAATATGATAACGTTTCAGCAAAGCAGTCATGTGACCATTGCTACCATGGTAACAGAGTTTGTTACCGTAAAGCAGGGTCAACAAACTACGACCCATGGTCCAAACCCAGCCCATTGTCTGCTTTTATAAATATAATTTTATTGAAACATACCCACACTTCATCATTTATTGTTTTGTTTTCTATGGCTGCTTTCACATTATAATAGCATAGATAGATGGAGACGGAGAGCATAAAATCTGTAAGAAATTTATTAGCAGGCCCCTTACAGAAAATGTTTGCCAACCTCCCATTTAAGAGAGGATAGAGTAGATGTGGGAACTAATCTATAAAGTCAGGACAAGAAGCATAGCAGCAGAAAAAGCTTTCCATATTTGATATAATAAAAGTGCAGGGATTTCAGGTAGGTAAATGATGACACAAAGGTAATTAATCATATCAGTTAATAATTGCACCATAGTGCTGCACACATCCACAGAATCTCTGTGCCATACAATGATGAGTATCTGTTTGACTCATGAGACGGAAGGTTGGATGGGATTCAGATAACGTAGGACAGGCCCAGGTTGGCTTCCCTGCTGGTACCTGCTAGGCCTACTCGTAGGTCTGCTTGTACAAACTAGTATCTGGTCATCTAGGCTGGGTGTGGCTGGTGGCACTGCTTCGTGTTTGTCATTACCTTTTTCATAACTACAGGCTGGGCTGAGGATATTCTTCTACTGGTAATGACAGAGAAAAAAAGAAGAAACAAACATTAAAATCCTGCTGAGGCCTTTACTTAACATTGGTATAATGTCATTTCATCTTTATTCTATTGGTCAGAGTAAGTCAAATAGACAAATCCAAAGTCAAGAGGCAAGAAGTATACCCCAAGGTGAGTAGATGCTGCTAAGTGTTGTAGCATAGGGAAGGAAAACCATGGGGTGAAGAATTGGAATTATAACACAGCCTCTGACATCAGTCTGAATGGATTCTTCCCATAGGGCTACCTGGGGAGATGTGAAAATTGTCTGAAGTGTGCATTTCCTGCCACCAGAGAGTTCCCCAGTGCAAAGGTGTCCATGACAGAGCAAGGGACGGAAATATTTCTAAGGAAGCTGCAGCTGTGTACACTCAAAATTTACTGTTTGAACTCCTGCCCCACAGAGAGTGTGCTGACTAGGTACTGTTGGGTAAGCGAACACCACAGACAGTAGAATTCATTTCCGTCTTCTCTAATCTGTGCACCTCCTCCTGCCCCACCCACCTGCTCCATGAAGTGTGGAGGCAGATATACATGAAAAATAAATATTGAAGGGACCACTATTTTATTTCTCCACCTTATGTTCTTTAGTTTGGGGAAAAGGAGATGTTGTGAACTAGACTGAAGATTGAGATCTTGGATTTTCCAGAATCCAGAGTGCTTTTATTTCCAAAATGACGTGTGTTCTTATGACTAAAAAGTGATTGGGAAACCTATGGACTATGTCTAAATTACCTTCAACAGGGAATGGAGGGAGAACCTATGCAACATGTCTCAAGGCACCAGTTGGTGAAGAAAAATAAACTTTAAACAATTTTTGTTGCTATTATTTTCATAAATCTTTGAATTAAGCCTCTTCATTAAATGAATTACAAGAGTAAATCTACCATGGTAGTCTATGATCTGTTAGAAGAAAAATTTACTTAGACTCAATGATTCAACAACAAATGGCATTTAAAGTATGAAGCTTCAATGCACATTTTTTGTTGTTATTAATGTGTTACTGGCATGAACTCTGAAAGAATGACATGGAGTTCCTCCCCTACTTCAAGGCAGCAGTTTTGGGATCCTCCCATCTTCTTTTTTTTTTTTTTTTTTTTTTTTGAGATGGAGTCTCGCTCTGTTGCCCAGGCTGGAGTGCAGTGGTGCCATCTCGGCTCACTACAAGCTCCACCTCCCTGGTTCAAGCCATTCTCCTGCCTCAGCCTCCACAGTAGCTGGGACTACAGGTGCCTGCCACTACACCTGGCTAATTTTTTGTATTTTTAATAGACACGGGGTTTCACTGTGTTAGCCAGGATGGTTTCGATTTCCTGACCTCGTGATCCTCCCGCCTCGGCCTCCCAAAGTGCTGGGATTACAGGTGTGAGACACCGTGCCCGGCCAGGATCCTCCCATCTTATTCTAAGAGGGCTAATGAAATAATATAACTTGGAGCTGTCCCTGTGAGATCAGAAGGACCGGAAGATTAATCCCAATGCGAACTTCCGTATTCCTGATATTGTGGTTACCTTTGGTCTCATTTGATTGATGGTTCAACAATGAACTGATGAAAATGCAACGTTGGTTGAGTCTGAATTGTCGTTGTCATGAATTCTTCCCCTGTGTTAGCCCTGTGGCTGGTCAGGCTTAATCCCCAGGTCTCAATGTTGTGGTAGGGTTAAACTGACAACAGAGGGGATAGAACTTGGATTATTATTATCATTGCCACCACAATGAGTCAGATCTGTTCATCTTTGATCAGGATTTGGTGACAGGAGGAGTAATTTCATTTATAAACATCCCTAGGTAAAGTCATCAGGGGAAAGAGAGTAGAACCGTATCAAAATTATTAGACATACACAGAAAGTACTCAATAGTTGATGTAGTTTGTCTGTGTCCCCACCCAAATCTCATCTTGAATTGTGGCTCCCATAAAACCCACATATCATGGCAGGGATCTGGTGGAAGTAATTGAATCATGGGGGTAGTTACCCCCATGCTGCTGTCCTCCTAATAGTGTACGAGTTCTCTTGAGATCTGGTGAGAAAGGGGCTTTCCCCCAGTTGGCTCAGCACTTCTGCTTCCTGCCACCATGTGAAGTAGGATGTGTTTTCTTCCCCTTCCTCTATGATTGTATGTTTCCTGAAGTCTCCCCAGCCCTGTGGAACTGTGTTCCAATTAAGTGTCTTTCCTTTATAAATTACCCCACCTCAGTATTTCTTCACAGCACCATGAGAACGAACTAAGACAGTAGTGATGGCTGAGTTGAGGAATAAATGAAGGAGCCAAATACAATGTTAGACTTTGTCTTTTCTCCACCTCAGTCCTCTGTACAATTCCAGTTTGCTTCTCTGAAGGAAAGGGAATAAGGACGGAATTACAAACACATCTGAAATTCTTATTTGTAATTTAAACAAAGCTTATCATGGGTCTCTTCTTTATTTCTTCACATTGACACCCCACTTACCCCCTAATTCCCCTTTCAGTCTCTCCTCCTTCCCACTTACCCTCTTCATTGCACCTAAATATACAGAGTGTTGTAGGGAAGGAATAGAACTAATCACTTTGAATGCATTAGCTCATTAAGCCTCATAATACATTTATATAGAAACTATTATTATGCACATTCTATAGATGAAGAGAGTGGAGTTAGAATATTTAAGCAGGTTGCCCAAAGCCTATTCTTAGGCCTAGGAGTTTGGATTGGTTCTACCCCTAATGCACAACCATACTGGTATATTGGCTTCAAGTATGGTTCATATGGTAGTATATGTTCAGCTTAAAATCCTTCTATTTTCTTCTCTTCAAAAGAGCAACAAATCATCAATAGAACAGTTAAGATGCTTACTATTTCCTTTTACGATAATTAAGTGCAGTGCACAGCATGGTACCAAGGAAGAGCTGGGGCAGGGATGTGATGTGTGACCTGTCATAATTTCAATTATCCCTTCCCATATTTATATAAGAACTATCAGCATTTTTAACACTGTGTATATGCAGCTTCAACTCATTCTATCAGGTAACTACTGTTAAAACTCTCGCACATTTCACTGCTACCATTGCATGTTTCTCCAACCTAGAACTTTGACGTTTCTTGTTTTGTAGTCACCTAACTCCAGCCTCGACTGCAGCCATCCCATGGTTGTCTTTTCTCTGTGTCTTTCTGTCCTCACATGAGAATTTCCACTTCTTATAAGAACACCAGTTGTATTCGATTAAGGGTCCATACTGTTCCAGTATTACCTTATTTTAACTAGTTAGAGCTACAAGGTCCCTATTTCCAAACATGCACAGAGACTACGGGTCAGGGCTTCAACATCTATTTTTGGATAACACATTTAGCACATAGTAGAGACACTAGAAAATTAACATTTTTCTCTATAATTTTACACAGTTTTAGGTTCAGGCCAAATGATCTCTGACTTCTTTTACAATTCTAATAGGCCTTGTCCCTGAAAGTTCTTTTTGTTGACATTTTTTATAATTTGAATACTTTTTTTAATTGAAAGGACTGGAAAAAATTACTGTATTCTCATGCATACACACACACACACACACACACACACACACACACACAAAGATTCAGTGAGCATAGCTTGAAGTATGAACAGCACTGATGGGAACAGAAAAGAAAAATATTTAAGATCCGTCAAGGTTACAACGGACTGCCAGAGACTTACATACTGCCTTGTTCCTAAGGTCAGCTGCTAGACAGCTTACAAGAGTTTTGTTTGCACAAAGATTAATTTATTATTTATGAAATTAATAATTTATTAATTTCATTAATTCATGAAAGCCCATAAAACATATTTGTAGGTGGTTGTTAATGTTTATTGAAGTGTGTGTGTGTTCGTGTGTGTGTGTGTTTGTCCACACTTTACCATAGCCCAAGATCCTTAGGAAAAAATTTCCATCATCCTTTAGCTTTCTTCTTCTTGAGATCTTATTATCTGAATGACTTTATACATACTAAAAAGTAATCACAAAATTTCAGGAGTGCAGCTGCCTATATATTGGATGATGACTGTATGGTGTTTTAAACATTTGGCCATAGATAATGAAAGCTTATTCATCTCAGTTCTTTCAATGAGTATTACACTGGGGCGTGACTGAATCTGATGTGTGCTTGGAACACAAATGAAAGCCAAAAGTTTACAACAGGATTTTTCATCCCATTATTAGGATTTTTGCTTCACGGAAGGACATGCAGGAGAATTGGACAAGAGGAAAGAGGAGGAAGCGCTAACGTTTGCCCATATTAGGATTAGAGGAAAGCACTGATTTTTGTGTGTGTGACAAGTGTTTTGTATGCTCATCGCATTTTCACCTATGGGTACATTCTCCGATTGTTCTCATGTTATCAAAAAATAAATCGAGGCTTCTAAAATTAATTCATTTGCTTCTGATTAAACAAGTGATAGAATATGGACCAAAATTTGGACTAAGTCATGTGCCACTGACCATACAAGTGGTAGAAAATGGAGCAAAAATTTGGACTAAGATTTGTTAGACCCCAAATCCTTAGCAGACTTTTCTCTAGGCCACTGTTGTATGTGTGTATCGCTGTGTGTGTGTGTGTGTGTGTGTGTGTGTGTGTGTGTGAGTCTGTGCAGGAAGAGACAGAGGCAATCACTGTCACCCAAAGGAAGCCAATGTGGCAAGAATGTTGTCAGGACACTTTACATTTTCCTGTTTATATCTTGCTCTAAAGATTCTTCAGCTCAGATTGCTCCTAGGGAAATTTTGAGGTGTTTAAAAGTATGAGTCTGTTGACCTGGATAAAAAAAAATGCATGGGTAGTGGGTTATAATAAAGAAGTTATTGGCATTTGTATTAATCAAATTCTATTGGTTTCAAAAAACAGAACCAATAGAATAGCTATAGCTACAGATGGAGACAAAGAAAGAGAGAGAAGGAAAGAGAGAGGGGGGAGAGAAAGAGATCACAGGAAATTGGTCCAAGTGATTTCAGGGTCTGACAAGTCCCAAGATCCTCAGGTTGAGTCAGCTAGCTGGATTACCATGAAAGCCAATAGTATAGTTCCACTCAGAGTCAGAAAGCCTAAAAACCAGATGATGTAAGCTGATGGCATAGTTCCAGGCTAAAAGTTGATAACCTTGATACCTAGGAAAAGCCGATCTTTCAGTTTGTGTCTGGATGCAAGAAGAAACTGATGTAACAATCTGAAGGCCACCAGGCAGGATAAACTGTCTTTTACTTAAGGTAGATTGAGACTATATTCTCTTCAGACCTTCAACTGATTTAATGAGGCCCACCCACATTAACATAGTAATTTGCTTTATTCAGTCTACAAATTAAAATGAGAATATCATCTCAAAACACCCTCACAGAAGCATCCTGAATAATATTGCACCAACTGTATGGGCACCTTGTAGCCCATTCAAGTTGACGCATGTTTATGATTTCCATATTTATGTCCCCTGAACATTCAGATTTTGAAATCCTAACAGCCACATTGAAGGTTTTGCAAGGTGGAGTCTTTGGGAAGTAATTAGGTCATCAGGTCAGAGCCTTTATAAATGGAACTAGTGCCCTTAAAAATAGGTTCAAAGGAGCTCATTCACTTCTTCCACCAGGTAAGATACAGTTAAATCTCCATCTATGAGGGAATGGGTCCTCCCCAGACACAAACTATATCTGAGTCCAGATCCTGGACTTCCAAACTTCCAGAAACATGAGAAATAAATATATGTTATTTAAAAGCCACCCAGTCGAAGGTATTTTATTATAACAACTTGAATGTACTAAGATAACATATAAAAGTAACCATCATAGAATTGGTAAAACTTTCCTTTCAAAAAATGATGTTCATTCAATTTGTTAACATGGATAGTCTTATTTAGACCTAAAGAAAAAATAGCTATACATTGAATATTAAGAAATATCTTATACTGTTTCTGCAATAAACCTGCCTTTTCCTCTTTGCATCTAATAAGAGTTCTCTGAAATTCTCTGTAAGCATTATTTCCCACTGTTTTTTTCCCCACACATGCAATGTGCTAAAAATGCCAGAATATTCATATGCCCTGAATACCCCAGGCAGCCATGCACTCGTATGCCCTGAGCCTTTGATCGTGCTGTGCCCTGTGCATAAAGAGACCTTTCCTGCCCCCATTCTCTAGCTGAAAGAAACCTGCCTGATTTTCAAAGGCCAATACATGTATCCCCTCCTTTGTGAAGCGTTTCCTCTGTCCTTGACCAACAAAATTGACCGGTCCCTCTACTTGATCAGAGAATACTGTTCATACTACTAGCATGATGTCTGCCCTGACTGTTAGTTGTAAGGAGGCACATTGTCCATAGTTCAGCCTATCAATCCATAACGGCCAGCCTGACCACTCCAGCTCGCTTGGCAACAGCCCCTCAGTGCTTTTTTACTTTGTTCCCAACATGCTTCCTTTGGTTCATGTCTCAACCTGCCTCTGCCTTTGGCTTCTGCTTCTCCTTTGTACATTTTGTATTGAGATTTGTCCCTGCTGATTTTGGCTTCTGGAGTACCCCAAATAGTCATTATTTTCTATATTGCTACACTATTCAAGAATGCTTTGAGCAAGACCCTCCCAGAGGGCCAAATTCTCAGCTGGGGCCTTCTTCACCTCTCTACGTGTGAATTCATTCACAGAGAACTCATCACTCTAATTGCTACCTATATAATTATTTCTCTCCTGTTAGATGGTGAGCTCTTTTTGTGTAGAATTTTTATCGCATCCATCTGTGTTTCTCTTGTGATTTCTTTATGTTTATCATAATTTTTATGCTTAATAAATGTATGACCTGGATTAAAATAAGTGTATTTTTATTTTGAGTGTCCTCTTTACTCCTCTCAGCTTCTAAATTCTTGCTCTCCTTTCAGTGCTAATTCTAGTCTTCTCGGATTACCCCAGCTGGAGGTGATTTGTTCTGAACTGGATTCCTGTCTTTCATAGAAAGCAGATGTTACTCTTTTGACTGACTGTGGCCTTCTGCTTTGTCTCACTGCTGAATGGAAAAACTCCATGAGCCATCACTGTTTCACTCCTTTCATACCTCTATACAACACTGATGAGAGTACAGGAATTCATGTACATGAAGTACATGAATTTCACGGACTGAAAAACTGGTTTTACTTTGCTTTCTTTGAGTTATACGCTATGCTGAATGCAGATAACCCACAGTAATAAGTGGTATCCAACCATTTGTCACATTCTTATTTACTGTTTGAGTCTGCTACTCAGGCATTTGTGAGCATCTTTTAGGATAGGGGACATAATTAATCATGTCTGTAAACCTAGCATTTCACATGTGCCTGGAACTGAACAGCGACTAGGTCAAGACTGAATAATTATTGATATATTATGACAATCTTCAAATTGCTTCTTAATTACATAATAAAGGAGGAAAGATAATTCACATTCATTGAATATCTGCTTTGTTAAATAAATAGTGTATTTGATATTTATTTTATTTTTTATTTTTTTGTTGAGACGGAGTCTCGCTCTGTCGCCCAGGCTGTAGTGCAGTAGCCAGATCTCAGCTCATTGCAAGCTCCACCTCCTAGGTTTATACCATTCTCCTGCTTCAGCCTCCCGAGTAGCTGGGACTACAGGCGCCCGCCACCTCGCCCGGCTAGTTTTTTTGTATTTTGTTTTTAGTAGAGACGGGGTTTCACTGTGTTAGCCAGGATGGTCTCGATCTCCTGACCTCGTGATCCGCCCGTCTCGGATATTTATTATTTCATTCAAAGCTTAGGGAAGGTTATTCAATATGTCTTGGCCTCAGCTTCATCTGCAAATTGGGAATGCTATTAATACTTACCTCATGGAACTGTGAGGAATAACTGAATTAATAAATGTAAAACCACTAAATTGTATCCTTTAAGAGGGTGAATTTTGTAATGTGAATTACATCTTAATAAATATTAATTTTTTAAAAGCCCATGGATATGCTGAAAATAATGCTTTCATATTTCATAGGCAGACCCAGTGTCAGAGGTCATAAACTCTATGAAATGCATAAACTCTATGAAACGCATCTGGGGAGCTCTGACACTGGCGCCTCTTTCTTTTTCCCATCATCTGAGCTCCAACATGGCCATCCTTATTCTTGTTCTTTCCCTAATTTAGCCTGTTGGTCACTACCAGATCTTATCAATTTTATGCTCACTATTTTTTTTTTAAAGCTGTTTACTCAAACACTGATCTCATCTAAGTCTAGGGCCTCATCATGTTTTCCAAATGGTTACCGTAACCTCCTCCCTGCCTCTTTTACACAATTCTCCAAAGGGCTGCTAGGTTTTGCTTCTGCAAGTGAAAGACTTATTCCTTTTCTGCTAAAAATAATTCAATTACTTCCTATAGCCTGTAATACAGGTTCCTTTTTGGTTTATTTGTTTGTCCTGACATTCCAGGTCATTTTAAATCTAACTGAAAACTATACCGCAATTAAAAATAAAATATTCGCACCTGCTAAGTGTGAAGTACTCACTCAGAACTAGAGACAGAGAAATCAATCTGCCTAGCCCAGGTACAAAAAGTCTCAGACACCTCTTCTATGCCTTCTGTGTCCAAACACTTCACTTTTGTCAAAATGCCCTCACTTTTGCCAAAATTCTCCCCTAATTTTTTGTTTCTCTCTCTCTCTCTCTTTTTTTTTTTTTTTTGCCTTCCCCCATATGGAGTGGCCAGGCTCCACCTCTAATTACAGAATCCTACCCTTCCTCAGAATTCCAGCTCACATTCTGTCTCTTTCTTTAAGGTTTACTTAACCAATAACTTGACAGTGGATTATCTTTTGTCTGTTCTTATACACCAATTATTGAGAGCCTTATAAAAAATGTCACGTTTTCTCCAAGAAGTGACACAGTTTCCTAGGGTTAAGATATCTACGTGGATTCGCTCATGCTATGCTCCATACAGAGCCTAGATGCATTCCTGTCTCTATTCCACTTGGACTATAAACATTTTGTATTTCCAAGATGATGGCACTATTTTCATGGAGTAATCTCCTGCATGGGTTGATTTTTAATCTCTCTTCACGGGAAAGCACCACTGTAGCACTGCTGATTTGTTCTGACATCTTTGCTACTTCCTTGTTGAGAGTGTCAACTCTACTATCCCACAGTAAAATTATTGAGAGAAACAAAAGGGAAATCTCAAGGAATTGAAATGAGGGAGGACTGGGAACTCCGGCTCCGTAATTTTAAGCATACAATTTTTAAAACTCAATGTTGGCTGGGCGCAGTGGCTCATGCCTTTAGTAATCCCAGCACTTTGGGAGGCTGAGGCGGGAGGATCACGAGGTCAGGAGATCAAGACCATCCTGGCTAACACGTGGAAACCCCGTCTCTACTAAAAACTACGAAAAAATTGTGGTGGCGGGCGCCTGTAGTCCCACCTACTCTGGGGGAGGCTGAGGCAGGACAATGGCGTGAACCCGGGAGGCGCAGCTTGCAGTGAGCCGAGATCGCGCCACTACACTCCGGCCTGGGTGACAGAGTGAGACTCCGTTTAAAAAAAAAAGAAAAAAAGAAAGAAAGAAAAAAAACTCAATGTCCAGTGGTTAACCTGATGGAAAAAATTATTGTCAGATTTCTTGTACAACTATTATAAATGCAAAAATTAACCACCCAATTATACTGAACACTTCATTTATATTGAAACAGTTGATATTTATAGTACTACCGAAAGGTGAAATTTATTTGCTACATCTTACAGATGCAGACACAGAGTTTCAGAGACGTTAATAACTAAGTTCATAAAAATATGTGCAAATTCAAGGGAACTCAAAATAGAGGGTGGAATAGTTTCCATGTTGTTCATCATGACCATGTTTTGACTCTGAACTGGTTTTGTAATCTGTACTAATACGATAACAATAATAAAAACAACTACAACTGATAATATTCATCTTCTAAAATATTCATTTACATGTACTTTCTTAAGCACTTGTCATGGACTCATTTAACATCACAACATTATGAGACATATCCTTATACTGGAAATATATCATCATATAAATGGAAAAATTTGTATATCCATTTTGCAGGTCGGAAAGTAAGAGGTGATGTGACTGGCCAAAGGTTATATGAGTTCAGTTCATCGCCTTGGCTCCAGAAACTATGCCACTATTCATCATTCTAAACTGACTGAGGGTTTTGTAGTAAGTTATCTGTATTTATGTATCGTACACTATAGTATAGTTTAGTATAGTATAGTGTACTGTAGTATAGTATAGTATGTATAGCATATGTGATTTTTTAACATCTTTGCTATTTCCATTTAAATTAAGGAAACTACATGAGAAAAAGTCAATACATTTAATATGTCCCTGGGACTTGTAAATGTGTACTTTTACTGGCAGTATTTGTTGTTTTCTTTCCCTTTCTCTTTTAACCTTACATGCTTTTATTTAATATATTTTGAATATTTAATATAGAAACGTTTCTATATTTTTATGTATAAGACCGCATTCCCCAATCCTATATTTTCAAATTTCTTTTTCTTACAGAATAGTATACGCCCTTCTCTTTAAACAGACACTTCTGTTCTATCATAACTACTGGATACAGAATTACTATCATTGTTGATACAGGAGCTCTAAAACATATCATAACATAACATTTATGATTTCTTTTCTAATTGTGTTATTATGGGGACACATGGATTTCTAATAGGGCTTTTTCATTCTTTGGTATGGATTTTCCTGTTAGAGGTCTAACTTATTTGTCTTGGAAGTACATGGCTAAAATAAAAATGATACATAGAAATATAGATTCATATTTCAGACCAGACATTCATATTTTGGACCATACCTAAAAATATAAAATTGAGAAATAGGAAATCAATAGGAACAATGATGTGGCTGTATTAATTTCCTGAAGAGGTGGGAAGAAATAATTACTTTAAACAATTGACAAGTATCAGAAATGCAGTCTACTTCTTATCAGGAACACTGAAAAACAGAAACAGTAATGACGCCAATTTCTGAAAACCAGTATCTCTAACCTACAATTCTATATCCAAACTATTAAGTGTAAGAGGAGAACACATTTATCAGATATCCTGAGTATCAAAAAATTATGTGCTATATGCCTTTTCTCAAGATATTTCCAGATATTACGTCCTACCTCTACCAAAAGGAGAAATAAAACCAAATATAAGAAAACATAGGATCTAGGAAGCAGAGACTCAAACAAATTAGAAATGAAGATAATCCACAAGGAAAAGGTGAAGAAAGATTGTAGATAATAGTTTTGTGACAGGCCTAGAGAACAATCAGTCCAGATGGAATGAGTTCAAAATGCACTGGAAATGCTTTCCAAAGAAATCATATAGATAAAGTATCTCATGTTTTTGGATTTAGGTAAAGAAAATTATACATACTTTAAGAAGTATTGGGATTAATGTAGACTTAAAAATACAGAAATACGCAAGGTCAATAAATAGGACAATTATTATCTCTGAAATAAAACTCAAAATACAGCAAAATATTTCACAGGAAATGAATGATAATCATAACATTCTATATATCTTTGCCGTGAACAACATTTACCTACTCATTATAACTTACATAGTAAATATTGATTTACTAAAAATAATAGTATGATTGTATTAGGATCATAGTATTAAGAGATGTGGAAAAAAATTGCAAAATATCAACTAAAGCAATTGAAAGCATTTACCACTGGGGAATGGGAACATGGCGTGTGCATGTTGGACCATCATGTCAGCATGGTGAACTGCTGACATTTTTAACAGGCACCTGTAGAACTCTTCAGTTTGTTTTCTCTTTAAACTATGTGCTTACATAATGCTGGCTAAATTTTTGAAAAACACCAAATACTGCATAAATTAAGCATGTATTTGAAAATATTACTCCTCTTTATTTGCTGTGATTCGTAGATACACAGGCACATGGAAATGGATTTCCATGACCATATTTCTGGGACTAATTAAACATTCTCTAAGTGTGCTGATTACCTTTGAGCTTTGTAATGAGAGATCAATTAAAGGAGAGAACAGCACTTCCCTCTTAGACGACTTCATTTCTGTATTGTTTACAGCCACATCGCGAGTTTATGATGCTGCCACCTTTTCCAGAGGAGGGGCAGATGATCTTTCAGGGTGTCCTTTCTCTGTCAATGTTTGGTGAAGGAGCAGAATCTTTGAGGCATGAAAGAAGGTCAGAGGTTCTAAACCAAATGCCAGGTTACGTTCCAGCTTTGAGCAACCTAATTCCTATTCTGTATTCTAACCAAAACACAAAATGCAGGCATGTGCAAGGCACACAAAGCACTGCATTGCCTTTCTTTCTTTCTTTTTTTTTTTTTTTGTCATGGCTGTATTTTTTTCTTTCATTACAATACATTGAAATGTAAATGTCTGTATTTGGAAAACTGGGTATTATTTTAATTCTTCTTGAGCTGCAAAGAGCACAAAACACAAAGAGAAAAGTACTCTGGGGAAAAATTAGAATTAATAGGGCGAGGTGTGTGTTACAATACCATTTCTGGCAGTTCTCATGAAAGCTGATGATTCTGTCTTCAAATAGAAGTATTTTCTTTTCTTCATCCAGTGAGTCGGGGAGGGAGAAAATACTCATGGAAAAATAAATTTGGTAAAGTGATAAATCCTTTGTAATATTTTAGGAGAAAAATAGAAAAATAAAAGAAAGACTATAAATAGTTCTTACCTATCTTTTGCTGAACCATGAAAAAAAATTGATGATGCTGTAAGATCTCAACATCCAGTGTGAATGCTTTAGGTGTTGTTAGGGTTTTCAGTTAGGAGGTAGAAGTGGTCAGTAAAGATTCACAGATTTCTCTTGTTCATTTAAATGTGAGGGGACACGTTGCTCTAAAAAAAATAAGCCCATCTGGGGCTTTCGGATAATCAGAAAAGAACAGTGCCATTTAGACAGGTAAAACAGTTCTTCTTGGTAGAAAAAAAAATTTCTGAAATAAAAATAATGAAATTAGCTTTTTAGTAAATGGTGACCTACTGCCTTCAAAATCAGAGGTGTGACACCTTCATCAAATATATGTATATTTAAAGCTAGGATTATACTTTGATTTTTAAAATCTTCTTACCTACAAAGGGATGCAAAGCAATTTAAGGACTTATACTCTGTGACAATGGCTTGCATATATTATTTTTAAACCCTTTTAACAGACATTGGTTTTCTTACTTGTTAAGCAAGCATGGATTGATAACTTCACTGCTCTGTTGCCAAGATAATTACAAATCGAGCCCTACTTGTTATGCACTTAGAATCTATTAGATGAATGGAGAAGAGAAAGCAACATTTCTTGAAATGTTACTATGGATTTTATCAATTCTACATTTTATAATAATTACATGAGAATAATATCATGATTTCCATTTTATATATGAAGATTCAAAACAGAAAAGTGAAAAGACCTGTACATGATTACACAACTAATGTGCTGTGAAGCCACAACTCAAGCACAGGCACATCTGAATCCACATTCAACAACTCTCTGTTAGATCTGGTGTCTGAAGAACACCAAGAAGAGGGTCCAAGAAGAGGTAGCCTGTAAGGTATGGAAATAAACAATCCTTGACTTTTAGGACCTTGTAGATCTCAGCTAACAAGGTGGACATAAATCCACAACTGAGAGGGTGATTGAAATTACAGTGAAAACTACAACCTGATGTTGCATAGTACTATAGACAGAATGTTTGTATCCCCCCAAAATGAATATGCTGAAACCTAATCTCCAGTGTGTTTCTATTAGGAGTTGGGGGCCTTTGAAAGCTGATTAGGTTATGAGGGTGCAGCCCTGATGAATGGAATTAGTGCCCTTATCAAAGACATTCCAAAGAGTACTGTTACCTCCTGCACTCTGGAAGGACTCAGCAAGATGGTGCTGTTTATAATCCAGGAAGCAGGAACTCTCCACACACCAAATCTGCAGGGTCCTTGACTGTGGAGAAGTAAATTTTGGTTTCCTATAAACCCCCTAGTCCAGGGAATTCTGTTATAGCAAAGGCTAAAACACATAGCATACACCAAAGAATCACTAGTGATGGAATCTGTTTGATTACCTAAGAAAGCATAAACAGCAAGGGTTAGCAGCACAACATAGAATGAGGAAACCAAATGACACTATACAATTAGATTTAACAAACATTTAATTGTCTATGTCTGCTTTTGGGCAGTATGGCCATTTTCATGATATTGATTCTTCCTATCCATGAGCATGGAAAGTTTTCCATTTGTTTGTGTCCTCTCTTATTTCCTTGAGCAGTGATTTGTAGTTCTCCTTGAAGAGGTCCTTCACATCCCCTGTAAATTGTATTCCTAGGAATTTTATTCTCTTTGTAGCAGTTGTGAATGGAGTTCACTCATGATTTGGCTCTCTGTCTGTTATTGGTGTATAAGAATGCTTGTGATTTTTGCACATTGATTTTGTAACCTGAGACTTTGCTGAAGTTGTTTATCAGCTTAAGGAGTTTGGGGCTGAGACGAGGGGGTTTTCTAAATATACAATCATGTCATCTGCAAACAGGGACAATTTGACTTCTTCTCTTCCTATTTGAATACCGTTTATTTCTTTCTCTTGCCTGATGGCCCTGGCCAGAGCTTCCAATACTATGTTGAATAGGAGTGGTGAGAGAGGGCATCCTTGTCTTGTGCCAGTTTTCAGAGGGAATGCTTCCAGCTTTTGCCCATTCAGTATTATATCAACTGTGGGTTTGTCATAAATAGTTTTCATTATTTTGAAATACAAAATCTATCAATACCTAGTTTATTGAGGGTTTTTAGCATGAAGGGGAGTTGAATTTTGTCAAAGGCTTTTTCTCCATCTATGGAGATAATCTTGTGGTTTTTGTCATTGGTTCTGTTTATGTGATGGATTACATTTATTGATTTGCATATGTTGAACCAGGCTTGTATCCCAGGGATGAAACCAACTTGATGGTGGTGGATGAGCTTCTTTTTTTTTTTTTCTTAAGTATTCCAAACAGTTTTTTTTTAAATCATTCTATAAATGTCATATATTGTATGACAGTATTAAATATTTAAGAAACAAAATAAATTGTCAACAACCATATTTCTCTATTGCTATTTAGCACTTCCAGGAAATTGCTACATAAATATAAATAGGTCGTGATTCCTGCCTGTGGAAACTAATGCTCAGGTGCAGAAGACAGGCAAACTGATAATATAAAGAAAACTGGCCAGATACAGTGGCTCACATATGTTATCCCAGCACTTTGGGAGGCGAGGTGGGTGATCACCTGAAGTCAGGAGTTCGAAACCAGCCTGGCCAATATGGTGAAACCCTGTCTCTACTAAAAATACAAAACTTAGCTGGGCATGGGAGCCTGTAATCTCAGCTACTCAGGAGGTTGAAGCAGGAGAATCGCTTGAATGCAGAGGAGGAGCTTGCAGTGAGCCAAGATGGCACCACTGCTCTGCAGCCTGGGTGACAGAGCAAGACTCTATCTCAAAAAAAAAAAAAAAAAAAAAAAAGAGAGAGAGAGAGAGAGAAAATAACATGGTTATTACAATGATAAGATGAATAGAAAGTACTGTGGAAGCATTGAGAAACAGAACCATTCCTACCTTCGTGTAGCCTGAGAGAGCTTTCTGGACAAGAAACTCAACAGCCTAAGTAAAGCACTTTGTAACTATATCATTATAGCCCTTATCATACCACTTTGAAATGATCTGTATAAAGTTTCATCTACCCCATAAATAGAGTTTCTCCAGTGTAAGAAGTATGGCTTTGTTTTCATTGTTTGACAAGCCCTTACAGGGATCTGATTGATTGTACACTCAACAAGTATTTGTTCAAACAATAAAAAAGAAAAAAAAGGAAGGAAGGAAAAATAAAAGGAAGGGAGAAAGGGAGGGAGGAAGGAAGGAAGAGAAAGGGAAAAGAAGAAGGTGAAGAGGAAGGAAGCAGCGAAGAAGGAAGAAGGAATGAAGAAGAACGAAGAAAGAACTAAAGAAAGAATAAGTAAGAAACTCCGAAGAACGAAAAAAGAAGAAAGAACCTCCGCCCCCCCCCACCCGCCCCCTACACGCAAAAGAAGAAAAAAAAAGAAAAGAAGGAAGGAAGGAAAGGTAAAAGGAGGGATGAAGAAAAGGAGTTGAAAGTTGAATAGGAGTCATACAGAAGGCGAAGAAGTGAGTGGGCAATTTATCTCAGGAGAGAAGGGATCAAGAATAAAGGAATGGAGACACGAAGTAGCAGGATGTATCTAGATAAGCTTGCTAAAAATGTTAAACAAACCCATGAGTTGGCAATAAATGAAGATGAATAGTTTAGCTGAGTGTGCAATTAGGGGGTCACCTAAATTATGATAAAAGTTACATTGTGTCAGAATAGAGGAGAAGCCTAATAGATTTTTCAACTCTGAGTCTACTGTACTTTGACTGTGGAAAAACTGTTTAATCTCTTGAGTCTCACTTCATTATAAAATGAAATAATACTATGTTCTTCTAAGCGTTTATGCAAGCAATACGAAGTGGTTGATATAATACAAGGTTGAATATATGGTGTTTATGTAAGAAATATACAGATACAAAGAATGTATCAGTGGTCGGGTTTGGTTTCCCTTGCTTGTGCAAACAACAACAACAACAACGACGACAACAACAACAGCAACAACAGCAAAACCTAACTTCAGCTGTTTCTGTCCAGTGTCAATTTGATCAGTGTCCCTCAGATGGTGTGTAGGTGTAAGGTAAATGAGCAGTCCAGACTTCTAGAACCCCAGAGGTTGAGTTCGTGGCCATTTGCTAAAGACCTCACTCAGAAATCCAGAAGAGCCTGCTTTCCCTCAGTCCTTGCCTCTCATCTCCCCTACATCTAGGAGTCAGGTTACCTCACAATACTTTTCTCTTACTCAAAGGAAAAACTGCCTTTTGTAAAAACTATATCTACAACTTTCTGCATTTTTGACATAATTATAATGAGATGAAAATAAGTCAGTTTAAAGAAAAAAAATCATTAAAAGTTGCTTACTGGGGAAGAAGGTGTGAAAACAGCTAGACTTTGACCCATTTCCTCCTTTTGGGGGAAACACGTATTGAAAATACAGCAAGTTACCCAGTGTAATCTCATTGTAAACATGATAACTGACCTCCTAATAAATAAACTAATGATACTTGCTGGAAGGAGAGACCTGGTGTATGTGATGTTCTTAGCAAGCTGTCTCTTGTTTAGGATTGCTTGTGGCAAACAAGTCTTGATTCGATGAGTTTACGCATCATGGTCCTCTGGAAAGTGTCACATAAGCCTTGTAATGACCTAGGTATAAAAGAGAGATGTTTCATAACCTCAACACTACCACATGTGTGAGGTGAACTACAGACCTCACTTAGAGACGTCAACTATAATGATGGGCCAGAGAACATGTCTAATGCCAACAGGAAGGGCCTGGGAAGCTACATGAGTGGTCCCAGGTCTCTCTCCATGTTCCGCCTAATAACTGCATTCTTTATGTATGATAGACATAAATCTTATTTTAAAATTTGATGCTTTATGTTTTCTCAGTGATTGATTGAATATACGGGTAAAAGGGAGAATGCCCAGTAGATTTATGGCTTTCTAGTTGGGTAAATTAGTGGTTCTATACACTGAGCAATGAAACTCAGAAGAAAGTATTTGGGGAATATAACATTTTCGACAGATTGAGCTTGAGCCCCTGCTAAATAACTGGGTAAATGGTTCAACTTTAATTTGATTTATAAACCTAAACGCAGGGAGAGACTGGGGAGAAAATGGGGGTAGAAGTAATCATTTGGAGTAATGTGTATACAGGGAAACAGTGTGATTGAATACAATTGACCTCTGTGAGGAATTATGTATGGAGGGTAGAGCCTTGTTAAAGAGATGAGCAGAGAAAGAAATATTTATGAAATCAAAGAAGTAAGCAGAAAGGAGATGCTGGGCATTGGCACTACGGAGAATTTCAAAGTGATCTGTTGTGACAAACAGATAGACTTGAAATAAAAGATTTCCTGTGGTTTATCAACCCATCAGTTAACAGTGATTTTCACCAAAAATAATCTCAGTTGGGTTTGAAATTTTAAAATCTTCTTATTTTAGGAGGAAGTAAGATTACTTACAAGGAAGTAAGAAGAGAGAATGTGCAAAGGTTGTAGATAGGAGTATCCAAAGCTAGGAAAGCAAAGAGGATTTAAAATATGAGAAACAGATGGCATACCTGATGAAAAACAAAAGTTTTCCAGCATTTGCTTTCAACCAACCAAAGCTCCTACAACTCCCAGGTATGGAGGCTTCTGGGTAGAATTGTGATGGGTGCAAAGCCCACACCATATTTTTTGCCCCATTATTGACTGGTGGATTTTCCCTTGCTTAGTGCCTTCTTTTCCTCACTGGCTGTAGAATTTCCCCATTAAAAAATAATGATATAGGGAAAGTAGACACCTTGCACATTTATAACCTACAACCTACAATATTTTTCATTCAATATTTAATTTTTTTCCATTATATATGCTCTATACCAAGTCAAGAAAGTACATCTGAAGCCATGAATATCAGTAACCAAGAACAGACTAATAAATATCTTTCCTTGGGTTATACTTTTTTTTTTCAATTTTACCAGCAATTTTACTCATTCACTGGTTGCTTGCTTTTAAGGAAAACTCCATTTCATTGAGATCCTTGTTCTGTTTGTCTATGTTATTTTATAATGCTGTTATGAGATACAGCTGTAAGTGTTTATTAAAGATTTAAAAACACACAATTGGTGTAATTTAATTGAAAAATGTTAGCATTTCTCTATAAAATTAGTGAACTCTTTCTAATGATTTGTTTTCTGAAATTGCCTTGGAGGGAAAAAAAGAAAGCATTTCTATTTTCCTTGCAATGACATAATTTAAAGTCAGTCCAGTGTATGTGTGATCAAATTTGTAATAATCTGTCACTGCCGGCAGAGAAGAAAATTAAAGGAAACAATTTATTTCAAAGAAAGAAATGTGTCACTTCCCCTCCCTCCACAGAAATAAAATAAAGTTCACTAGAGATGCTTTAATGTCATTTTCATATTTCTGCTACAATGACAAGAATATACTATCAGGGAGGAATTTTATCTCTTCCCAACATCTGCAATGAAAACTCAATTCCTCAGAATCAAATGTTTTATATTCTATACTTCACTGTTCTGTGTTTGTGGGTATGACTTGTGAAAACCTTCAACTTGACTCCATGACAGTTCTCTCTTTGTTTCTCAGCAAGTCACTACCCTCCTGGGGAAGAGCTGAATATGAGTCTGTGTTTTGGAGCCAGGAGGTCAGGAGATTAGAGAACGTTGCTCTATCTCATGAATTTATGGACATAGTTCTCCAGAGCAAAAATTAAGCCTGAAGTTAAGGCTTTAAATATAGAATGTTAGTAAACCTCTCTACTTTATCAAGAATAGACTGTTAATAGATGGTAGAAAATAAAGATGTGGCCTGCTTCTCTGGCTGTGGCAGTAATTAACTGCATGCTTAGGTAAATATATATTCAGTGCTTGAAATAATTGGAAAGTTACTGAGACCTTCTTTCTGGTTTCTCTCCATAAATATCCCCACATAGCTGCTGAAGGATATGTATAAATGTGCCCGTTTTTGTAGCCTCAATCTAAATAAGGAATATACGTTTGTGAACATAGTTTGAAGATTAGGCGAATTGCGGCCCAATTAGGTGAATTGCAGCCCAATATTTCCTTCCCCAAAGAGATCTTTTCCAAATAAACTAAAAGCTTATATATGTGTGTGTGTGTGTGTGTGTGTGTGTGTGTGTGTGTGTGTGTGTGTGTGAAAGATCATCTTTACTAGTTTTTAAATGCAGTATGTGTCTCTGGTTTAATATTGTCAATTCTTGCCAAATTAAGTTGTTCCTAAGTAAAATCCTAATAAAAATTCTAACAAGGTTTCTTTACACAATTGTTCTACAGACTATATGTGGATATATAAACACCCAGGATGGACCAAAAATTGTTCAGAAAAACATAATAGGAAAGAACTTTTTCTATTATAAAGAGCTCCTATAAAGCAATTATAATTAAAATACTATAGCAGTAGAATAAAGTCCAATAGAACACAATAAAGAACCTGGAAACAGAGCCACAAATAGATGGTAATTTCACATATGACAGATCATATATGTTACATAAGGTATCACAAGCCAAGGACAGATCATATATGTTACATAAGGTATCACAAGCCAAGGAGTGAAATAGGAGATAATAAAATGGTTATGTTAGTTGGCTTTGTGTATAAAAATAATATGAAACTATATTCAAACTTTAGGTGTGACATGGGTTGACTCTGTGTCCCACACAAATCTCATGTCAAATTCTAATTCCCAATGTTGGAGGAGGGACGTGATGGGAGGTGATTAGATCACAGGGGTGAATTCCCCCCTTATTGTCATGATAGTGTGTGAGTTCTCATGAGATGTGGTTGTTTAAAAGTGTGTAGCACTTCCCCCTTAGCTCTCTGTCTCCTTCTTTGCCATGGTAAAATTTGCTTGCTTCCCCTTCACTTTCTGCCATGATTGTAAGTTTCCTGAGGCTGCCCAGTCATACTTTCTATACAGCCTGAGAAACTGTGAGTGAAATAAATGTCTTTTCTTCACAAATTACCCAGTCTCAGGTAGTTCTTTATACCACTGTGAGAATGGACTAAGGCAGAAAATTCGTACCAGAGAAGTGTGGCATTGCTACAAAAATACCTGAAAATGTGGAAACAGTTTTGGAACTGCTAAAGGACAAAGGTTGGAAGACTTTGGAGGGCTCAGAAGAGGACAGGAAGATGTGGAAAAGTTTGGAACTTCCTAGAGACTTGTTGAATGGTTGTGACCAAAATACTGGTGATATGGACAATAAAGTCCAGGCTGAGGTGGTCTCCAATGCAGATTGGGAACTGGAGTAAAGGTTACTCTTGCTATGCTTTAGCAAAGAGACTGGCAGCATTGTGCCAATGCTCTAGAGATCCATGGAACACTGAACTTGAGAGAGATGATTTAAGGTATCTGGCGGAAGAAATATCTAAGCACAAAGCATTCAATAGGTAGCCTAGGTGCTTCCAAATGCCTATGCTTATTTGCATAAACAAATAAATGACTTGAAATTAGAACTTGTATTTAAAAAGAAAGCAGAGGATAAAAGTTTGGGAAACTTGCAGCTCTATCCTGTGATAAATAAGAAAAACCCATTTTCTTGGGTAGGAATTGAAGGCTGCAGAAATTTGCATAAGTAAAACAGAGTCAAATGCTAATAGCCAAGACAATGGAAAAAATGCCTCAAAGGCACTTCAAGGACCTTCCTGGCAGCCCTTTCCATTACAGGCCTGAAGGCCTAGGAGGGAAAAATGATTTCCTTGGACAGGCCTGGGGCCCCACTGCTCTGTGCAGCCTCAGGAAATGGAGCCCTGCATCCCAGCTGCTCCAGCTCCAGCCATGACAAAAAGGGGCCAAGGTAAAACTCGGCCCATTGCTTCAGAGGGTGCAAGCAACATGCCTTGGTGGCTTTCACCTGGTGTTGGGCCTGCAGGTGTGCAGAAGACAAGAGTTGAGGTTTGGGAACCTCTGCCTAGATTTCAGAGGAGGTATGAAAATGCCTGAATGTCCAGGCAGAAGTCTGTTGCAGGGGCAGAGCCCTCATGAAGAACCACTACTAGGGTAGTGTGGAGGGGAAATGTGGGGTTGAAGCCCCCACAAGAATCGTCACCATAGTGCTGCCCTCATAGAGCAGTGAGAAGAGGGCTACAGTCCTCCAGATCCCAGAATGGTAGATCCACTAGCAGCTTGCACCTCGTACCTGGAAAAGCCACAGGCACTCAATGCCAGCCCCTAGAGAGCAGTTGAGGAGGCTCTATGCTGCTGAGCTATTAGACCAGAGCTGCCCAAGACCTTGGGAGCCCATCCCTTGCATCTGTCTGGCCTGGATGTGAGACATAGAGTCAAAGGAGATTATTTCAGAGCTTTAAGATTTAATGACTTCCCTGCTGGGTTTTGGATTTTTAGGGGGCCTGTAGCCCCTTGTTTTGGCCGATTTCTCCTATTTGTCTAGGTATATTTACCCAGTGCCTTTACCTCCATTGTATCATTGAAGTAACTAACTTGTTTTTGATTTTACATGCTGATAGGTGGAAGAAACTTACCTTGTCTCAGATGAGTCTTGGGACTTGGATTTTTGAGTTAACACTGGAATGAGTTAAGACTTAGGGGGACTGTTGGAAAGCCATGATTGTGTTTTGAAATGTGAGAAGGACATGAGATTTGGGATGGGCCATGGGCTAAATGATATAGTTTGGCTCTGTGCTCCCAACCAAATCTCAGGTCAAATTGTGATTCCCACTCTTGAGAAAGGGACCTGAAGAGAGGTGATTGGACCATGGGGTGGGTTTTCCCTTTGTTGTTCTCATGACAGTGAGTGAGTTCTCATGAGATCTGGTTGTTTAAAAGTGTGTTGCACTTCCCTCTTCTGTCTCTCTCTCTCCTGCCCTTCCATAGTAAGACATGTGTGCTCCCCCTTTGCTGCAAACCATGATTATAAGTTTCCTGAGGACCTCCCAGCCATGGTTTCTGTAGAGCCTGAGGAACTGTGAGTCAAAGCTCTTTTTTTTTTTTTTTTTTTTTTGTAAATTACCCAGTCCAAGGTAGTTTTTTTATAGCAGTGTGAGAATGGACTAATAAAAGGCCGTACCTTAAAATATAATTCAAGGATAATTAAAGTTCTAAAAATAAAAAGCAAAACTTTAAAATTTTGTTTTTTAATTTTAATTTTTTATGTTTATAGATTTAAGGGTTAGAAATCAAGTTTTGTTACATAGATATATTATGTAATAGTGATTTTTGAGCTTTTAGTGTAGTCATCACCTGAATGGTGTGCATTGTACCCATAAAGACATTTCCCATCCCTCACCAACCTCCCACCTTTCTGAGTCCTCAGCTTTTATTATTCCACTCTCTATGTCAATGTGTACATGTTATTTAGCTTCCATTTGTAAGTGAGAACAAGTAGTATTTGACTCTCTGTTTCAGTTATTTCACTTGATGTGCTCCCGTTCCAACCAAGCTGTTGCAAAAGATACAAATTTGTTCTCTTTTTACGGCTGAAGTATATATATATACACACATATGCCACATTTTCTTTATGCAATTATCCATTGATTGTTAGGTTAATTTCATATCTTTGATATTGTGAATAGTGCCGCAATAAACATACAAGTGTGGATATCTTTCTGATATAATAATGTATTGTCCTTTGCATAGACACTAAGTAGTCTGATTGCTGACTGAATGGTTCTAATTTTAGTAAGAGGAAATATAAAAAAATTTCTTGGTAGGCCGGGCGCGGTGGCTCAAGCCTGTAATCCCAGCACTTCGGGAGGCCGAGACGGGCGGATCACGAGGTCAGGAGATCGAGACCATCCTGGCTAACACGGTGAAACCCCGTCTCTACTAAAAAATACAAAAAAACTAGCCGGGCGACGAGGCGGGCGCCTGTAGTCCCAGCTACTCGGGAGGCTGAGGCAGGAGAATGGCGCGAACCCGGGAGGCGGAGCTTGCAGTGAGCTGAGATCCGGCCACTGCACTCCAGCCTGGGCGGCAGAGCAAGACTCTGTCTCAAAAAAAAAAAAAAAAAAAAAAAAAAAAAAAAAAAAAAAAAAATTTCTTGTACTTAGTACAAAATAATAAATCACAAATTATTTTACATCCAAAAACAATTGGAGTACTAGCACAAGTTAGTTGTACACAAGCTCCTCTTAATAAATCAGTATTCAAACTCTATAAAATAGCTTCCAAAATTAATGAAAAGAACATGAATCTTTAAATGCTCTGAAGATATATGTGAGCAATTAAGTCACAAAATAGGAATCCTGAATGGCCAAGAAACAAATGCAATGCTATTCAACCTCATGCTAATAATAATGGCAAATAAAAAATTCAGGTGGTTATAATTTTACAACTATTTGTTTTGGCACCATCAAGAAGTCTGAACATAGTAAGTAATCACACAGATAAAAAAAATCACCAACTAATACTGTTTTTTAGAAAGCAATTTTTTGTAGCCACTTTTGAAGATAATTTTCCAATATGTTGTAAACACAATTATGTGCATAAATTACCAGTCAATAATTCTACTTGTGAACATTTAATTAATTGCTTAGTTAATGAATATTTAAATACACATTTATGAAGTTTTTATTCAGTGTTGAACATTTCTTTTTGTGCTAGGACTATAGTTGTTAATAAGATGGAAGCATTTTCTATGCACAGGAAATGTGCATTCTTGTGGGAGAAGACAAAAATCGAAATAAGTATGTAAACATACATTATAAAAGTGCTGCAAATATATATCAAAACAAAATAAAGGAAACACAGCATGGAGGATGTGCTATGTTAAATTAGATTGTTTCAGAATGGATTCACAAAGAAAGTGACAATGAGTTGAGACTGAAATGGGATGAATGAGAAACAAGTTTAAGATCCAGAAATATCAGTTAGTTAAATAAGGAATCATAGTGTGGTTATAGCAATGTTGAGGAAAGTAAAGAGTGTAAGGAGATAAAGTCACTGTAACATCCCAGGACACGTGAAGCCTGTTAGGCCACAACGGATCATTTGCTTTTAATTCTAAGTGTGATGAGAAAGTTTGTTAGAGAGTTATTTTCTGCAGGGCAATGCTACAGTTTTGAAAACTCACTGTGATTATTCTAGATAATTTGCTATAGAGTTCTGAAAAAGTAGAAGGAATACCATTTAGAAAACTCCTCCATTTTATTTAGGTATACCTAAAATATACCTGAAAGTGTGGAAGTTACTTTTCATTGGATGATAGCCATGAGCTCCAAGACTCTAGGCATAGAAAGAGAGAGAGCTGACAATATATTTTGTAGGAAGTTTCTGCAAGACTTTCTCAATGTTTAAAAACAGTATTTGAAAGAAATAGGTTCCATACCACTAGGAGGCTGCTCCACTTCCAGGTTTTTAGCTTCAGTGGCTAGATATGAGCTAGTGTCATTTCCTAAGAGACAGAGGACTATGGAAGAGTAGGTTTGGAATAGTGTGGCAATTATAATCTTCTTTCACAATTAAATTTGTGGTATCGATTAGACTTGCAAGTGAAGATGCCAAGTAGGCAGTTGAAAGTTCAGGGCAGAAGAGAAATGTTGGATAATTATGAGCATATGAATGGTATTTTATTTAGTATTGCATGATCATATTTAGGAGTGGTTAGAGGCAAAGAACAAAGGTGCAATAACATTCCTGAGAACATTCCTTGAAGAAGAGGTATCCTCAACAAAGGAAACTGAGAAGGACCAGCCTACGCAATGGGGGTAAATTGAATGTATTCAGGAGTATTGCATAAGTACAAGAATGCTTGTCTAAGGATGTCCACTGTTATACTGACTTTTGTTCCAACCAAAAGACACAAGCAAAATTCATTAGGGAAAGAATGGAAAAAAGTAAAACACGAAATTCTCATTTAAACTTATTATGTTTAGCTGCTAAATGAATGAACTAATATGAATGATGTTGAAAACAATGTTGAGTGTTAGGCTTAACAATCTATATATGTAATTATATAATATATAGAAAATATTCTCCCAGAAATTATTACTATGTGTTTCTATGACTTCATATATTTTATAAAGTACAAATAGCAAGAAAAAAAAACTTTGAGGTAGTGACTCCCACTTTGAAGGGAGTCAGGGAAGTAAGATGACAATGTAGGACTTTAGGATATTAGTGATATTAACAGTTTTTAAAAATATGAACCAAAACTGGAAAATATAATTTGTTGAATTTTTCAGTTAGTTGCCCAAATATTTTTATTTTATTTTCTATGCTTTTTTGTATATTTAATTTTTTATAAATAGAAAAATAACCATTTGTAAAAAAATCACGAATGGGTAAATTATTGTATTAAACATTAAACAGTAAAGATTAAAAATTAACTAATCCTAATAATATATCTATATCATTAAAATACTTTTCCTTGAACAAATTATACAAAAAAATTCTGAACAAAGAAATATTATGGGAGGATGCTATGGCTCGAATATGGTTTCTTTGTCCCCATCAAAACTCACGTTGAAATGTGATCCTCACTGTAACAGTTGTGAGAGGTGGGTCCCAGTGGGAGGTGTTTGGGTCAAGAGGAATCCACCTTTGTGGGTGGCTTGATACGAACTGTATGGTAGTGAATGAGTTTTCATTTTGCAGAGACTGCATTAGTTCTTGTGGGAATGAATTAGTTCCTGTAAGAGTGGATTGTTATAAAGTCAGGAGCCAGCACCCTTCTTAGGCTTTGCTTGTTCACGTGTGCCAACTTCCCCTTTGACCTTCTCCACCGTGTTATGGTGCAGCAAGAAAGCCCTTTCCAGAAGCCACGGCCATGCCATTGAGCATCCCAGACTGCAGAAGCATGAGCTAAATAAATCTCTTTTTAAAATAAGTTACCCCGACTCAGGTATTCTGTCCTAGCAACACAAAATGTATTACAACAAAAATCGCTACCAAGCACTGAGGTATTGCTCTAAATATACCTGAAAATGTGGAAGCCACTTTAGAATTGGATGATGGGTCGAGATTGAAAGAGTTTGGAGGAGTAGGCTAGAAAAAGACTGTACTGCCACAAATGGAGCAGTAAGGGTGATTCTGATGAAAGCTCAGAAGGAAAAGGAACATGGGCAAGTTTGGAACTGCTGGTTTAACGGTTGTGACCAGAATGCTGATAGAAAAGTGGATAGTAAAGGACACTCTGATGAGGTCACAAATGAAAATGAGAAACAAGGTATTGGGAATGAGAGAACAGCCCATGCTTCTTACACTGTAACAAAGAATTTGGCTGCATTATGTCCACGTCCTAGTGCTTTGTGAATTTTTGGCGAGAAAATTTCTAAGTAGGAAAGCATTCAGAAAGCAATACGGTTATGTTTAACAGCATACATTCAGTTGACAACAAAAGAATGATCTAAAGGTAGAATTTATAATTAAAAGGGAAGCAGAGTGAAAACATTTAGAAAATTGGCAGCTTGGCTGTGTGGCAGAGAATGAAAGAACATTTTTAGGAGAGGAATTCAAGGGGGCTGGCGGAGGACCCCTGGGCCTTGATAAAGAGATTAGCGTAGCTACAATGTAGCCAGGTGCTAAGAATCAGAACAATGGGGGAAAATGGCCCAGAGGCATCTCAAAGATCTTTCAGGTGGCCCTTCCCATCCTAGGCCCAGAGACCTAGGAGGACAGAATATTTTCCAGGGACAGGCCTGGAGTGCCACTGACCTGTACACGTTGGGACACTGCCTCTTTGAAATTTCCCTTTCACCCTCTTTTCCACATTATGATGCAACACAAACACCCTTGTCAGAAGCCAGGACTGTCCCCTTGAACTTCTCAGCCTGCATCACTCTGATATAAATAAACCTCTTTCTTTTATACATTGTCCAACCTACGTTATTCTGTTACAGCAACACAAAATTGACTAAGATAGGGGATTTACATTGTGTGACTATTAATTGAATTTAAAAACCTGAGATTATACTATGAAAACATGAGGGGTGCAGTAACACTTCTATAAATGTCCTACATTACAGGGATTTTAAATGATATTGTTTGGGGCTTAATACTTATTGAGGGGAAATTTAAATATGCAAATATGTCAAAATTACTGAAAACATTTTGTGTTTTATATCCTACTAAGTTTTCTACTTTTTATTATCTAAGGATGTAATCTAATATGCCCCAATGTAGACAATTATTGTAGCATTTTATAGTAACTAAAATTTGGTTGCAAATTATACATTTAATAATAGATGTTTAGTTAAATAAATCCAGACACATACATATGAGGGAACACTACATAGCCCAGGAAAAAATTAACATGTTGTGGAAATTCAGAGTGTCAGAAATGTACTAATAAATACTAATTTATAATAAATTAATTAACATTAATAAAAAATAATATTAAATCAAAATAAGGAGGACAGTGAGCCAAAGTAAGAGAAATTAGAATAAAGCCTGGTTATTTTAAGAGCATAAATAAGTATAATGGTAGAAACAACACGTTAAAAATAATGTGTCAGTGGAATAATAAACAATTTCAATTTTTATTCTTTGAGATTTTCTATATTTTTAAACTTTATGAAATAGGTGTATGATTTTTATCAGTATGAGGGTGAGAATATAATTATCATTTGAGACAAAGCAAAATAAAGTACTACTAAAGATTTATTTCTCAATATATAAAATAGGTATCTGGTATTAATAAGAAGCCAAAATGACATAGTGAAAAAAATAATGAGTAGATACAGAAGATATACACGTGCACATGACATATTATTTGCCCAAAGAATACTAAACCAGCAAAAAAACCTCTAGGGACATATGCCTCATTCTGTTAGCATTCGGCACATTATTTAAAAATCAAAAGGAGAATAAATGGTGACATTGAGAATTAAAGTAAAATCATTCAATTTACTCTAATTTGTAAAGTCATGTAAATCTATATACACTACTGAATAGAGCCTTCCAGTAGAAATATAATGTGAGTCTTCTATTTAATTTTTAATTTTCTAGTGGCCACATTTTTAAATGTAAAAAGAAACAGATGAAATTACTTAAGACTATATTTAATTAACCAATTATTTCCAAAGTATGTTTTAATATCTAATTAATATAAAATTACTAAAGAGATATTTTACGTTGTTTTGTCCATTTGAAGCCTTTGAGATCTGGTGTGTGCGACTTACCTTAAAACACATCTCAGTTCAAACTAGATACATGCCTAAGACACCATTAACTGAAAGACATATTATTTTCTTCTCTATTTATTTACTTTTCTAAAAACATTATAGGCTTTTTTTTTTTTTTTTTTTTTTTTTTTTGAGAAAGGGTCTCACCCTGTTACCCAGGCTAGAGTACAGTGACAGGATAATGGCTCACTGCAGCCTTGACCTCCCTGGGTTCAGATGGTCTTCCTGCCTCAGCCTCCCAAACAACTGGGACTACAGATGTGTGTCACCTGCCTGGCTAATTTTTGTAGTTTTTGTAGAGACCGGGTTCCACCATGTTGCTTAGGTTGGTCTCAAACTCTTGGACTCAAGCAATCCTTCCGCCTTGGCCTCCAAAAGTGCTGAGGTTACAAGTGTGAGCCACCACACCCAGCTGACCATTATTGTACACACTGGTAAGAAAGAAGAAAATATGACAATCAAACTATGATGAAATACTAAAAACCACTGACTGTACTGTCTCAATATGATAGATGTTAATACCAGAAAAAATACATATTAGAGGCAGTAAGTTCCAGAGTCTTCCACTTGCTGTTGATAGAATCTATTTTACATCAGCTTAACCTGAAAGGGATCAAATGAAAAAACTAAAAGGCAGAAATGAAGTCCACAGGCAAACAGCCCGGGCGGCGCCCTGAGCCTAGTTAAAGATCGACCCCGGACCTAACCGATTAGGTTATCTATAGACTCCAGACATTGTAAGGACAAACCTTGTGAAAGTCTCTGTCCTGCTCTGTTCTGTTCTAATTACCGGTGTCTGCCATATATCTCAGTCCTGGGCCCAGTACAAACACATCCCTCTATTTTGTCCCAACTTCGTGAGCCCAGTACAAACACATTCCACCCCACACACATCTCAGAAACACCACCTAGAGAGCCCCTGATAAGGTCACAACCGTTTGTAGTTTTACTAAATGCGCGGGAACAAATAGAAAACTGTTAATTGTATAACTTAAAATATTAACCAATTACCAGTTGTGATGCTGCAACCAAAAGAATTCCTTTGTACCTCTGTAACCTTACATATCCTGTATGCATCGGGCTATAAAAAGCGGGCACATGCATCATTCGGGGCCCTCTTGTATGTTGTAGAACGGAGGGACCAAGTTCGAACTTGCATTAAAGATCCTTGCCGCTTGGCTTTGACTCTGGACTCTGGTGATCTTCTTCGGGGAATAAACGGTCTGGGCATAACAAACCAGTAAAGAGAAATGTTGCTGATGACTTGAACAGAGTGTTCAGAAACACTTCAGCTTGAGGCACTGCTGAAACGATGGCTTCTAATGACATTACCAAGACTCAAGTCTCCCTTGTTCTTAGATTCTACTTGATAAGCAAGATGGCTGATGTCATTTCATCTCATATGGTGCCAGTTTACAAACTTCATTAGAGAAAGAATCTTTTCTAATAGTGGTAAGAGAAAAATCCCAGCGTTATTCTGATTGGAATTTAATGGTGTCCCTATCGATTAGTCATTCATTCACTGTTGCCATGATTTGAAGTTCTCTGATAAGCCAGATCTGTCTATTGCTCCTCCCTGTAGGTGATGGGAGTAAAAGGCAGAATCAGCCCCTTCCAGAGATGATGGACCTGGGTCTCCAAAGGTAAGAGACGCTGAGCAGACAAAATAGCAGATATGCACTAAGAGGAAGGCACACACATACAAAGAAAATCTCAGTAATTTTAAACTCATATTCCTTGCCATATTAAAAAGTAAAAAGAGATAGTGAAGAGAAATAAAATTTTTGTCTTATACGCTTCCCCAACTATTAGAAGCATCAAGTTTATATATGCAGACTATTCAGTAATAATGCCTCATATTGTTTATCAACCTCAGTTCTTAAACAGTAACTTAGGAACACATTGAGTGTCTCCTAGGAATTTATAAACAAATATTTAATCGACCAGCAACAATATGAAAGTCACTCTTTCGTTTCTGCAGAGATTAAAAAAAAATATGAGCCTCATAATCCAAGCCCATAGTGAGCTTCCATATTGTGGGGAAAAAAACAGATATGGAAGTATGGAAATTTAACTAGTACTGTAATAGACACATATTAAACAAAGAAATAAATCATAAAGTCAAACACGATTTTTGCTAAGCATGTGATTTCCAGACTCAGAGGGGACTCCACTAACCCCGCCAGCTAGCCAAATATCATCTTTCAGCCAGACATGTTCCTAAGTTCACGATGGAGTGACTTTCTGCTGAGCAAAGTGCCGCATGTTCTAATTCTTCCTCCAGCCAAGAACTGGCACAAGAGAGGGCAGTCTCAATCAGCTGGGCATTGGTGCTAAAGCGTGAGGGATTTCAGAAAATGTGAAATTGGCTGTTAAACCATGTTTTTCTCCTTTCAATATTAATGAAAGTTAGTAGAAAACCTTTTTAAGTTCTCAGAAAAATACATTTAGTACTGAAATTAGTTTCACTGAGCAACCTAGGAGTAAACATTTTTATTTTCTAAAGGGTAAAGACTTGAGTTAATGCCAATTATATATGAGATATTATCTTTCCTACTTTTTTTTTGCATTCACTCGCTTTGCATTCTATAATTCATAAGATCATACATTCAGTGTGGGTTTATTGGTCTCTATTACTTCTCATCAATGTGGTACAGAGCCTAAACAGAGATAAAACAAATTGTGCCTCCTCCTTCTTGAAATTTACATGCATTAACACAGACAAGTGTGTCAGGAACTAAATGTAATTAAACAACTCTATTTTTATAAAGTATAATAAATAGGCATAAATTATGGGGGATATTGAGGACCATGGAAAGCAGGATCTTCTTACAGCTAAAGCAACTGAGAAAGCTTTTAACTAGCTGATAATATTTGGTTTTTACATGCCAAACAAACTTTTGGAATATAGGTAACTGTGTCACTGATTCCTAGCCAGTGGGAACCCCATCAGAAAGAGTCTGGAAACTTAGTAGCTCCTGTCACATTGTAGAATGGGAAGTCATTCAGAGAGCTGGAATTCTGTATGCATTTCACTGACTCCAAAGCTTTTTACTGTGCTCTCATAATTGAGGAAATTCCAGTGAATATGCTGTGCACATTGGTCAGGTTTCTTATTTTTTCTTTCTTCCTTTCATTTGCATAGGTCTGCTTTGGGAAATATCACATAACTCAAACCAATCTTTGTTTTCTGTATGTGGAAAGAACCAGAAAGTCTCAGTACTAACTAGTTGCGTGGGGCACTAAGGGAAGCTGCTATCTCTGTTATGAAATGGAGAAGGGCTGTGGGGTTCTCACATATGGAAAGACTGTTTACCATGGTTTGTGGTTATTTATTCTGTGAACACTGCAGAGGTCTACTTAGGCTAATTATTCCAGTGAATTGAGACCTCAAATTATAGACTTCATCATTCATATAAGTGACTAGGTAAGTCCATGGGTACAGATAGGATTTGACAATGACTTTCAGCACCTTTTTCCCAAAGTATACCGAGCCACCCATGCGGATGGCATGGAGAAGCATTAATGAGTGTTCTGATTCTATGTTTTTATCTTGCGTGTATTATAAAGTTCTGACATCGTAAAAACCTTTCTTGGGTTACAGAGTAGCCAGTTCCTAGAGACAGCAAGAGGCTCATTTGGGGCATACCTTTCGTATGCAAACTAACCAACCCAGAATGCTGCCTCCTCTACGTGGCCTGTCTCAGTCATCTCAGGGCCAGGTCCCAACTAGTGACCTCTCCTTTAGCTTAGAGCTTTTCAAAATTATTCAGACTGAAACTAGAGAGATCCCTTATCCCCCATACAGTGCATGCAACAGGGGTGTGGATGGCTTCTTAAGTGCCCCACTGTTCAAACCCCTAGGGGATCATGCAGATAGCCGGGTGCAGAGGTTGTGGGGAGCACTTTTGGGCTCCGACCCCATGGCAGCATCCAGGGATGAGTGTTTATGACTCCCAAAGCCCAAGTGGGCCTGTGTTACATACACTGTGTTCTTTCAGCTTTGCCAACTGCAGACAGCTTGTGTTAATCAGCTCAATTAGGCCCTCTGCCTTATTGCAAGGTCAGAAGGCTTTCTGTATCCCAAGTTCTTGCCCAGTGTACCAGAAAAATTGGATCACTGGTGGGCTTGGAGGATGAGTGCAAGGTTTTATTGAGTGGTGGAGGTGGCTCTCAGTGAGATGGATGGGGAGCTGGGAGGGGGATGGAGTGGGAGGGTGGCCTTCCCCTGGAGTTGGGCTGCCCAGCAGCCGGACACTTCTCCTACCACCTCTGGGCAAACTCCCCTCGGTGTCCACATCATTCCGCCATTGCTGGTCTGCCAGTGTCTGCTGCTGCTGTCTGTCAGTGTGTTCCTCTGCTCCTCTAGATGTCCAGCCACTTGTGTGTGTGCCTGCTTAAGGTCTCAGGCTCATATGGGCACAGGATAGGGGGTGTGATGGGCCAGAGTGGTCTTGGAAAATAGAACACTTGGGTGTGAAAACAGGAGTGCCTGTTCTCACTTAGCTCCACGGGCACAGGCCCAAGGGCAGAACCCTGGCCAGGGACCCTGCCCTTCTCTACCCAGCATACTCCTAATCCCTCCTATATAAAACTTGTCAATCCTATACTGTTTACCCTGCCCTGTCTTGCCTTTCCTGAAGAAATTCCAGGGAAGGCTGTGGCCTGGGATCTCCTCTTGCTCCTTCTCCTTCTGCCTCTTCACCAATGCAGGTGCTTTCCCAGTAGTTCTGCCTGATGTGCCATACTCTTGTTTCTAAGACTTGTAAGTATAATAAACTTGGTTTTCTCTGAACCTTTCTGAGTCTTCTCTTGTGATTGCATCTGACTGACCATCGCATAAAAGAACAAAGAATGGCGAGTCTCTTTCCTTAAGAGAGGAGTTAACTAATATACTGAATACTTTATAGCATCCAAAGCAACCCTCAATATACAAACCCATTGGCCGGGCGCGGTGGCTCATGCCTATAATCCCAGCATTTTGGGAGGCCGAGGCGGGCGGATCATGAGGTCAGGAGATCAAGACCATCCTGTCTAACATGGTGAAACCCTGCCTCTACTAAAAACATAAAAATTTAGCCGGGCATGGTGGCAGGCACCTGTAGTCCCAGCTACTCTGGAGGCTGAGGCAGAAGAAAAGCGTGAACCTGGGAGGTGGAGGTTGCAGTGAGCTGAGATCGCGCCACTGCACTCCAACCTGGGTGACAGAATGAGACTCCACCTCAAAAAAAAAAAAAAAAAAAAACTATTTAATTTTTATAAAAATGCATTAGGTGGAAATAAAGTACTCTAACTCAGAAGTCCTGAATGTGCTTTGTTTCATTGTGTGAACTTAGGAAATTCGTAAATTTTCTTCATGTTTTACTTAGGATATTAGCCTTTTCCAGTGTCTCAAGTCTGCTTAGAGAATGACATGAAGCTACACATTTTAAAGTGCTGCATAAAGTGTTACTCCTTATGAAAGTTCCATTGAGATGGGTGGTCAAAGTTGTAGTGCTCCCAAAATCTGTTCCCGTTTCCCACTTTGTGGTGTGGAATACTTTGTCTCCAAAGACCCTGCAGTTAAGGCAGGGTCATGTGACTAGTTCTGGCCAATGACATGTGTGCAGGGGCGACATCACCACTTCTTGGATCTAGCAGTGACAAAGCTTTGCTTGACTCTTGAGTTTTTCCTTTGCTCCCACTACAAACAAGAAGATGAGATGTTCTAAATAGTGTAGCGATCGCACTGTGGACCTCTGTCTGCCTCTCTGAGAGACTATTTGCAAAAGAGTCTTCCTTGTTTTAAACTACAGTTTCTCTCTTTCATTTTGTGTTTCTATAGGACAAATTCATGTATATTCAAAAGTAGAAAGAATATAATAAGCTCATGTACCTCTCACGTAGTTTCAACAATCATTAACCCATGACTAGTTTTGTTTCAATGATGCCTCCAACTTTTCCACCTCCAGCTGATTTGAAGCAATCTTCTGTTATCACTTAATTTGATTTGTGATATCACTGTGTACCTCTAACATATGACTTTCGTAAATCATGATTAAAGTACTACATGACATCAAAAATATGAGAATACTTTCTTAATATCATCAAAGATCTTGTCTGTTCAAATTTCCTCCACCACATCTCACATTTTTACATTTTTTCTTGTTTGAATTAGGATAAAATAAAGCTCATATATTGCAAGTGTTCAATAACATGTCTCAAATCTTTTGCAAAATGTGACAGAGTTTCCCTCCCGACTGTCATTTTTGTGGGTTTTTTTTTTGTTTCAATTTCTATGTTAATATAGCAGTCCATTTTCCCTCAGAGTTCCACAGTGTGGATTTTAATGGTATTACCTACACAGAGTCCTTCATCATGTTCTTCTGTCTTCTGTATTTTTTTTTCTAAATTGGTAGTTAGAGCTGGAAACTTGATTAGGTTCAGATTAGATTTTATGTTCCAACTTCTTCACATGTAATGTATTGCATTTCTAGCAGAATGCACACATACCCTCACCATCTTATTTTCTCTGATGTTAACAGCTATTGATAAATATCACCTTCATTCATTATTTGATTAGGGATTCTAAAATATCAATGTTATAATTTTATCATTATTTTTCATACATTGTCTTTAATACATCTGAAAAGAAAAGCTACTTCTCATCAACTATTGGTTATCCTAAGATACAATTTGATTTGAACATGCAGAATAGAATAAATACTTGATTTTCACAATAAGGACTACATTCCCTAGCCTCTTTCTAAGGTGACCCACAAAACGTTTGTCTTATTTTGTTTCACAGAGAATATAAATTTATCAATTCAATTATCTTTGATATGTGTTTTAAGGTGGGCTTCCTAGATATCCCATTCTAAGGCAAAGGCCGTATGACTATTGTACTGGAGATTGCTCCATTCTTAGAAAAACAATGGCAAACTATACTTTTCTCCATCTTGTATAGTTTATATAATTATCTTCTATTTCATATATATACTGAGTATTCCATTATGTAACTGTACCGTATATTTCTTAACTGTTCCAGTAGACATTTAGGTTACTTCAAGCCTTTTGCTATAACAAATAGTGCTACAGTAAATAGCTTTGTGCACATATCTTTTTTATATTAGTGGCAGTATAGCTCTGTGACACCTTTCTGCCAGCGACATTGCTGGCTAAAAAAGGAAATGCATATCTAATTTACTAGATATTGCCAAATTCCCCTCCATAGGGTTCATATCTTTTGGCATTGCTACTGGCAATATATTAGAAAAATCTGTCTCCCTATAGCTTTGCCAACAGAGTATGCTGACAAATTTGAATTTTTATCAAAAAAATTGAAAAAAAATTGTATTTTAGTGTAGCTTTAACTTCCATTGCTTCTGTGGATCTTTTTGTATTTTAAAAAGCCATTTGGCTATTTTTTTTTTTTTTCTTGTTAAGGAGAATTAGCTGTTCCTATTTTTTGAACATTTTTATATCAGGCAGTTAAGAATTTTCTCCTTCCTTTAGATAGTTTTTCCAGTAGAATTACTATTTTTTGTTTATTTTTACATAAGTTGCAAGGTGTTCCCTTTGGAAATTCTGATGTTGATCTGATTTTTGTTCTTTTTCTTTTGTAGCTCTTTTGGAGGAGCTGGAATATCTCCCACTTTTTATTACTAATTTTGAAAGTTCAATAATCTTACTTGATAATCTTGGTACATGTATTTAATATTATGTTTAAGTATCTTTTATTCCAGAAAAGTTTCATAAAACTATGGTTTATAACATGTGCCCTCTTTCATTGTTTGGAATTCTTTAGAAACCCCTGTTTTATGTATGCTTATTTTTCTTATCTATCTATTAAATCTGGCATTTCTTTCATATCATTTTAAGCAATTTTTTATTTGAAAAAATTTAATTTAAAAAATACATTTTTCCACATTCTCTTTTATATGAGGCAGAATTTTTGGTATTCGTTTGCTCTTTCATTCCTTCTAGTGTAATGTTAACTTCCGAAATGACTTTTTTTCTTGCTTTTTCTTCAGTTCTATCAGTCTTCATTTCAGATTGCTATTTTGTCTAATCTTCTTAATTTTGGAATTTATAAATCTAACTTATACTGTAATTTCCTAATTTCTATCATTTTCTTAAAATGTTTGGTCATTTTTGAAATATGAGGTGAAAGGTTTGTGTTTGTTTGATTTTAATAGTTTTAGGGGATGGTATGTGTTTCTGTTGTACTTTCATTCAACCTCTGTTACGTTTCCCGTATTTAAATTAGATGGCTTTTACTATATTCTTAAGAAGAGAGGTTAGACAAGGACAGTTTTCCCAGATTCATAATTTTATAATTTTTATCATGTTGCTAATGCAAAATATTCACAGATTAAGTCTTGTAGTTTTTGAGATTTGCCTTCCCTGGTTTCATTGGGATTTTCTGTTTCTCTTGCCTTTTCGTATCTCTGTATTATTCAATTTAATTTTATTTTAAGCAATTTCTCCTTAGTTTGGGACAGTTTCGTTTCTATCCTGGAAAGTGCTTCAGTTTTTAACCTCGAACATGCATAAGACACAGCGTCCCATGGGCAGTCAGTCACGTTGTGATACTCATTATCAAAGCCCCTTCCTTGTTTCACCTGTTCTTCTCAGATGGACTCAGCTACTCACACTGCATGTGACATTTTAGAGTCGATACTTGTTAATGATTAGATTCTGTGTTTCCAGCTCTTGGGGCCTTCCCTCCACTCTTTCTACCTAGTTGCTATTATGATGTCCCCTTTGTTGGTAGTGGCTATTTAGCCCCTCATTCTAATATACTAGAGTTTGTGAAGATACCTAGTCACCTGGATTTTTGTATGTTTTCCAGGTATTTTGGTTTGGGTCCTTTGTCTGTTTTTAAAGAGGAACTCGGGAATTCCAGTAGTCTACTGCCTCAGTTACCAGCTTGCTCAAACCTCAGACATATATTTTTTGTCTCTTGTTGTGTATCAGGCTTTCTACTAGATACATAGATGGGTAGGGGTGAGCTAACCAATGCATGAGAGTACAGAAGCTCCTAAACTTACGATGGTGTTATATCCAGATACATGCATAGTAAGTTGACTATATTAAATGTTAAAGATGCATTTAACACACCTAACCTACTGAGCATCATAGCTTAGCCTAGCCTATCTTAAACATGCTCAGAACACTGACATTAGTCTACATTTGGGCAAAATCATCTGGCAACACAGTACACTACATAGTATAAATTATGTGCCCTTGTGCTTGCTGCAGCCTGCTTTCACTGCCCACCTGGCAGTGCAAGATAATTTTCTACTGCATATTCTCAGCTTGAGAAAAGATCAAAATAAAAATTCAAAATACAGTTTTTTTCTGAATGTGTATTGCTTTCACACCATCTTAAAGTCAAAAATTTGTAGGTTGAACCATTGTAAGTCAGGGACCATCTGTATTAGTGCTAATGCTTGAGGCTGGAGACATAAATAAAGAACAGTTTATATACTAGACAAAGACTGGCTAGTTGTAAAAGAAAGCATTATACAATTTTATTCAGGGTGTGACATGATGATACTTACATTTTAGGAGAAACATACCAGAGTCCTCTGAAAGAAGGTTGGAGAGAGAGACTTTGAAGGTAGGCTCTGATTGGTTCTGAGATTTCTGACTGCCATTCCAGAACATTTCCATCAGGCTCCCCCTTCTTCACCCCACTCTGTGAGTTGCCATGTTTTTCTTTACATATTTCAGAGTAGTGTTCATTAGTAGGTTTGTATTTAAATTCTTCTGTTCTCATGTTCATTTAGTCTATCCTGGACAAACATCACACTCCTTTAAGTATTTTTGAAGGTTTAAACATTTTAAAAGCTACTGAAGTTTGGAAATGTAAAGAGCTTTGCTTTTATTTTTAGATTAACATGGCTATTACTTTCTATTTGCATTTCTAAGTGAATTTCAAAATCAGTTTGTCAATTTTTACAAAAGTAAAACTAGCTTGAATGTAGCATTCTATAGAATCTGTATAATAATTTGCAGATAACCAGTATGTTACAATACTGTGTGCCTTCCAATCTATAAAATTTATCATGCTAAAACTGTAAGAAATAAAAATCTCTATTGTTTGGTATTGAAAGTAATTGATTCCATACTAAAAGATGTCCACGTCAATAAGCTACAGGGCTAACTGGCTACTCTCACATATTCTTGCAAATATTTAATGAAGCAACAATATAACCCTTAACAAAATCTTTCAGAAAACAAAATATAAATGACAGCTTCTAACTTGTGAGGCTGATACCCAAATCTGAAAAACGTAAGAAAAAAGACTAAACATACATGCAAAAAAACTAAAAAATGTAATACAAAACTTGCATGCTTGTCTGCGGTGGGATTGCGCCTGTGGACAGACACTGCAATCCAGCCTGGGCAACATAGTCAGACTCTGTCTCTTAAAATAATAATAATAATAATACATTTCATATCCAACATTTTACCAATAGAATACTGCATAAAGGCAAAGTGTAGTTTATTCCAAGAACACAAGGCACTTAACGAAATAAATTAACATAACTCAACAATGTAATTCTATAATGAATAAAAAGAGAAAAATACTTTTATCATCTCTATAGATGCAAAAGGAGAAATTAATAATATGTAATATTATGATACATATTTTTTCACATTAACAATAAAAGGAAATTTACAACATTTTAATGGTTAACTATAAAAAAAGCAAATGTCACATTTAATCATGAAATATTGAAAGCATTAATCCTGATGTTCTCAAATGAGGCAAGATTGGAAAATGAAAAACGAAGTTAACAAATCATGTACATAGAAAATAAAAATAATTAAAAATGTGTGAATATACCATTGTTGCTGGATACAAGGGCAATAGAGCAAAAGCATTTGTATTTTTACATGCTAGCAGCAAGAAAATAGAAAATAATAATTTAAATATTATTCCATATGAATTGTTACTTTAAAATATCAAATACCCAGAAATAAATCTAACAAAAGATTTAAAAACTTATGTACTTTATATGAATTCCATACTCCCACCTAAAACATTAGTGAAATTAAAGAAAACTTACATACATGGAAGTTCATGCAATTGTCATAGCTTGAAAGACTTGCTACATTTAAGATGCCAGTTCTATTTGAATCAATCTACAGATCAATGCGATCATATTGGGTACCACTATATTCACCTCTGTACAACAGTTGTTACCTATTGCAAACATGTATGAATTACTGCCTAACACATGTTTTTTTTACTTTGTGTAGAAATGTTAAGATATTTTTATTGTATAAAGAATCTCAGAAAAACAAATATGAAAAAGAAAAGCAATTTTCCCAGTGTGCTTCTCTACTTGACTCAGTGAGGTTACCTTATCACTCAGTAACTTCACATAATAAGAGAAATTGTTGGTAAAAGGTGATCTAATACCATACTTGCTATACTTTTTCCCATTTCAAAAAAGATATTTACAAGATGAGTAAAGGCCATCTCTCAAAGAGGGCCATTTTACAACCAGCTTGCTTTAGTTTTATCTGACAGCGCTGGCTTTAGGATACTCTTTCAACACAGTAAGTTATTCCACACCAAAATTAAACCAAGTCACCAATACTAGGATAGAAAATGATGGATATGGTTGTGAAATGTTTTTACTGGGAAATGGATGAGGAGATTCTATGAGGCATATTCCACGTACTGACTTGTTCTTTCCGTACTATGAGCCCTGAGTAAGTAACTAGTTTCTCTTTAAAATGGTATAGATGGAGAGAAATACAAAAACTTACCAAAGTTCACACCTGGACTTTGGAGTAGAATTCAAGTTTTGTAAGAGACGATGGCCCATTTATCTTTTGATGTAAATCCTCTTGTCCTGATGCTATGAAAAAGAGGTCAATGATGGTGATTCATGATTCTGCACATGGAAGGCCCCACACTGCAATCTCTTCTCACTAAAATTACACTCCTAGGTTGCCAATGGAGATGAAGCCAAGAAATCTGAATTTAACAAGCACTCTGGGAAATAATAATAATTGTTATCACAATTTTAACAGTGTCTAACATTTATTGAGCACACACTTCATAGGCATTATCTTTCTAATTTTAGAGCACTGCTAAATAGTGTTATTATTGCAATCACTAATACCATGTTACAGATGTGCCAACCAGTGGTCCCATAGCTATGAAGCCAACTTATAACCACTACACTCAACACAACTCTGAGCATTCATTGAGAAACCCCAGCCTAGACCTTCTCTAGCCAAGGACACCTCATAACTGAGAAGCCATGCCAACATGGTTTTCTGGAACTAGAGATATAGGAAAGCCAAGAAATAACCGAAAAATACACCAAAGAGGTAAATAGAAGGGAGTAAACAGAAGTGTCCACTGCTTTTCTCATTGCACTTAGCTGCATGGGACTAAGTCACTTTTATTGGTGCTTGTGTACTGGATTTGATGTGGCTGAGTTTCATCTAATTTATTCAGTGATTAATTGTGCCAATTAAACTGGTATAAACTTTTTAAGAGAGGCATTGTCACAGACGATCTAGTCCGTATCCCCGTTATTTTAAAGATAGAGGAAAGCAGACCAAGACAAACAAAATGATCCTTTTCAGAATACACAGCTAGTCAACCTCAAAACAGCAACAGAACTCAGGCTTCCTAACACTTTGTGCAGTGGTTCTTCTCTCTAATCTTGGAATCAGCCCAGCTCTCCATCCTCACATCAAACTTTTAAAAGTTTTTCATTCTAAATGAAATTACACATATCTCCAATAAAAGGGTAACATTAGAGCAAACTTGCACAAAAAGTAGAAATATTAAATAAATATAAAGTTCTACATGCAAAACCCCACAATTTTCCTAAAGTCACAGAAGCCAGACAACTTCAGTACTGTGACTTTGTTAACAAGAGAGAAATGTTGGTTTGTAACTGCTGTAATTCGAAATACCCACATAGTTTCAGTTTCCAAATATGTTTCTTCTTTTTAGGTGTAGATTTTATTTTATTTTATTTCATTAATTTATTTATAATTGACAAATAATTATTTATATTTATGGGGTACAATGAAATATTCTGATCTACGTATACCTTGTAGAAAGATTAAATCAATAGTGCTACTGGGTTTGAGAAAACATTTTGCTCAGATGGTTTCTGAAAAGTCTTTTCTTCAGTGTTCAAATTAATCAAAGTCAAAATTGTAGTAAAATTGAACATTCACAGAGGAACCGTGAATGAGTTTAATTACAGCTGACTTCAAAGAAAATCACAGGAATTTACCTGACAGAATTTAGTTCGTAATCTAACAGACATAAAATTTATTCTATTTTTACTTGTGATTCACCCATAAAGAAATACAAAACAGTGATTTTCCTCTAAGGCCCTGTTTATAACGAATTTGTCAATGTAAGTGAAGTTTAGTTTTCATATTTTTTCACTTCGCTACGACAGTCCTTGACATTCTTTATAGGAGACAAATTTTATGTTACTACTCCTGGACGAATATCTGGCAGAGAATTAGGGCAATTATGAACACTTCTAAGCTTAGATAATTGATAGTCATTTTTGCTTTATCCTGTTTTTATAACATTTCTAATTGAATAAGGAAAAAGAAAAGGCAATTTTAGGAAATTCTCCGTTTTCCCAGTCATTGTGCATGCGTGCTTGCATGTTTTCCTCCCCTTCTCTACAACGTTTCTCTTCAACATTTCAACCAGGTATATAACTTAAAACTAATACATCTTGGAAGGAAGGAAGGAAGGAAGGAAGGAAGGAAGGAAGGAAGGAAGGAAGGAAGGAAGGAAGGAAGGAAGGAAGGAAGGAAGGAAGGAAGGGAGGAAAGGAAGGAAGGGGAGGATTGGAAAGGAAAAACAAATTATCATTACTTCCAGAAAATAAGTTTTTTCTATATAGTACCCTAATGTAATCTACAGATAATTATGAAATTCATGAGAGAGTTGAACAAGTTTGTCAGATACCTAATCAATACAAGAAAAAAAGTAAATTGCATTTCTAATTATCAGTTATAGTTATATAATAAAATGTGTCATTTAAAACATACACTATTTTTAATAGAAATTAAACTAAGATCCCCTTGAATAAAAATAATGAGTGCAAGAACCTTAAAAAGAAAATCAGACACCAATTTTACTTTATATTAAGTACAATATACTTTATATATAAGTACAATATACTTATATTAAGGATCATCTAAGTAAATATTATTAAAATTTCAACTTCTAATAATACATTATATAGTAATTTATTATAATTCTAATAAACTCAGAAAACATTTCTGGGAGGAACATGACTGAAAATTGACAACTCAAATAATATATTCCTCAGAATAGCAAAGAGTCAATATTTATTAATACTTTCATAAAGGAAAATAATAAGACTTGGCTACAGATATCAAGACTTATAATAAAGGTATGGTAATAAAGACATTTTGATTTTGGTTTTGTGCAGTGACAGGTAATTGAAGATGGTAGAAGATGGAAGGCATATGGATAAACCCATGTCTAATTTTTGATAGATTTTGATTTAAAATCAGTGGGAATAGAATGATAATTCAAAAGAATAGAACAATTGGTCAAATATAGGAGAAAATAAAAACTATTTATCACTTCATTATATTCACAAAAACAAGGTTTTAAACATTTAAGAGTTTAAATGTAAAAATTTTATAAACGAATTAATATTATGGAATCTGTTTATGACAAAAACTTAAGTAACACCTTAAAAAAACCAGGTTAAAGGAAAGACATATAAATGTGAGTACACAAAAATAAAAAAAAAAATCTATTTATTAAAAGCTACCGTAAGGAGAGTGAAAGCACAAAGCAGAAAATTAGAGAATATTTGTAATATGTAAACCTGACAAAACAACCAGAACACAAAATGAAGCTCTGTAAATCAATACAAGAGACTGACTTCATAATAGAAAGATGGGCAAAATGGATGAAAAGGGATTGCATAGACAAGGAAACAGAAATGTCTGGTGAACTTTTTTTTTTTTTTTTTTTGAGACAGTCTCGCTCTTGTCGCCCAGGTTGGAGTTCAATGGCGCGATCTCGGCTCACCGCAACCTCTATCTTCCAGGTTGAAGCGATTCTCCTGCCTCAGCTTTCTGAGTAGCTGGGATTACAGGCACCTGCCACTATGCCAGGCTAATTTTTGTATTTCTAATAGTGACGAGGTTTCACCATGTTGGCTAGGCTGGTCTCGAATTCCTGACCTCAGCCGATCCACCCACCTCGGCCTCCCAAGTGCTGGGAATACAGGCGTGAGCCACCACGCCTGGCCCAGTGAACATTTGTTTAACCTCAAATGCAGTAAGTGGAATGAGATTGAAAAACAAAATGAAGCATAACTTTACCCTCATTCAATTGGGAAATTTAAAAAAAAATACACTTAAGATACCAGTCTTTATCAAGTTTGGCAACACAAAGCAAAAACACTGATAAAATGATAGCGTATACTTGCATCAATGATGTTGAAATAATAATCCAAAGTTACATGGAAAATTTGATTAGTTCTAATTTGTAACTTTACATTAAATATGCAAGAATATATATAACTGAAATAACCTCTTGCACGTGTACATCAGGAGAGGAGTGCCAGAAAGTGCACAGCAGCATCATTCACAATAGAAGCAGCAATAACAGAAGACCAAAAACCAGAGAAATAAATCACAGTGTAGTCAAATTGTAAAATAGTCTATAGCAATGCACAGGAGTTAACTATAGTTTCATGAAACAACATCTATGTAAAATACAAAATATTGAAGAGAAAAGTCAAGTAATTTTGATTATTTATAGTGATTTCATGTACATGAATGTTAAAATACATAAAGCTAAAAATACCATAAAGGAATGCATGGATTTGTGGTCACATGCTAAGAAGAAACAAAAAAATATTAAGAGATAAAATGTTTTTTTCTCTTAGTTGGATAGAGGTTTCTATGATCAGAGAGAAGCAGACTGAAAATTACCGATTAAAATTATTGGTAATTTTCTGTTGTTAAACCAGTTGTGTGTATACATGTGTTTATTTCATTAACATTATTAATTAAACTTCAAATTCATAGTACAGAGATATTGTGTGCATAATGTAAAATATAAAAAAAGGCCTTTTGATAGATGATATAAAAATTAAGCTTTTGCAGGAAGAAAAAACTACACACTAAAAGCTGCACACTAAAAAAGCTTACGCTAGGATTTCATTTACACAATGGCCAGCCATGGGTAAAACTTTCCCATGAAGAAGATCAAGAAAATTATGATTAAAATATTCAGTGAAGGGAAGAATTATGATCCAGAAGTGCCTTTATTCGGCTGCATAGTAGTTTCTTAGGTTGCCGTTTTATCTTTAGACTTTAAACTATACACACATATTATATATAGTCTATTGTAGGCATTTCATGATATAAACTTAAAAATAAAAGACTAGGAAAGAAAGAAGGAAGGAAGTCAGATGCAGGTCTTTTTACTTCAAAAGGAGATGACATATAAATGGAGGTGTTTCAAGCTGTTCATGTAATAATAAACAGTTTTACAAAATAAATGCAGGTATATCACTTCCACCATACATCCTTCAGTGAGTTCTCAAATTAGCAATTTATATTTGAGGTTTAATTATCTTGGGCAAGTCCGTGTGCTTGTAATTCTGATTGATATTACATCCAATATAATACACCCATATTGATTATCTTTCATTGTAAATTAGTGGTCAGTTTTTATTATTAGTAGATCATACACTGTGTGGTTTTAACCTTTCATTCTCCCAGACTTAAACTGGATCACGTTGTATGTGAGGGAAAGTGAAACGTGTTGGATATTTTTCCCAGAAACCTTGCTCATGAAGTAAAATAGCTGTGCTGCTATTCTCTGAATTAAGAGTACTCTGAAAGAAGACCCAATTTTAGGGGAAGTCTATATTTTAGACTTTGTGACCCTTTTGTCTTCCTCAATGACATTGTAATAGATTCCATCATCAATCTTTACTATGTCATCCATCCTCAGGTTGACTATGGAGTCCTGTTAGCTTCTAAGACTCCATCAGTCTAAATAATTCCTTATAAAGAAGAAGTCCTTACACTCTTAATGATGAGCATCTTAAACTAAATAAAGAGATAGTACTTAAAGTGCCTAAATCAATAAAATTGATATCAAATTAATTTCTATATAGAGAAAGCAATTCCCTTAATGCAATGTGACCAGCTGTGTATCAGGCTTTTCCTCTGGTGCATTTGCTTAATCTCCAAGTCACATGACCCTTTCATTTCCTCTTCACTGTCTGTTGATGTCTTCAGAGCTACACTTCTTACCTCTGGCTCGTTTCCCATCCAATTTATCCATGAATTTGCTGCCGCATTAAGCTTCCTAGAACCTAAGGTAGCAGATGGGCTGCTGTTCACTACTGGAGGAATGCACCAGGTGACTCAATCCATCTTGTTATAAACAGCTACCTTTTGTTTCTGAACTCCAAAAGCAAATTATCTGCATCTGTCTTAGGGTACTTGGAACATTCTATGTTCTATTACACCTGGGCATCTCGACTATGAACTATGAGTCAATTTATTGTTCTTCTTGCTTTTAGTATATGGCTTACTGCCTGTCTTTCTGCTTTACACATAGTTCATGCTCAGGGAAGTTTGGTTAAAAATACATGAATTAATTAATTTGAGAATGAACTGATTTTTCTCATTTTTTGATTGAGTCATTTATTCATCCATTGAACTACTTTTTGCTAAGTGTCTAACGTATGTCAGTTACTGTTCTGTATACTGAGACCAGAGCAGTCATGAAGGCAAATTTCTACCCTCAAGGGATTCATGTTATTAGAGGCACAACTGAAATTTGGTGATACAATAAATAAATATATATGGACAAATAGGAAAAACGTCACAGATACTAACAGGGTAAGATAAGAGGAAAATGAAAATGAAAGAATGGTGTGGGGGGATGATTGTGTGTGAGGCATTTATTGTAGATGATGTGACTGACATAGGCATCTATGTTTTCCAAAATGGTGATGTTTGAGCTGAGATGTGAATGTTGAGAAGTAGCCAACTGTGAGAAAATTTGGGAGAAAAGCCCTCTAGGCAGATGAACAGCAAGGGCCGGAACCCTATGCAGGAACCAGCTTGGAATTTTCATCAAGCAGACTTGGCGGTTCTAGATGGAGTGAAACAAACTGTGTTATTTGAGGTGGTATGAATGACCAGGACAAAGACGATACCACATGGGCCCTGTAGAGCAAGACAGGGGTTTGAGACATATTGTAGGGAGGATAAAAAGCCATTAGAAGATTTTGAGCAGTGAGCGTTAAGAATGAATTGTGAAATTGTGATAGGGAGAGGAGTTGTAGACTACTACATTAATCTGTCAGTGGCTTTGATTAGAATGGAGACAGTCGTGACAGTGTGAGATGAATCAATACAGCCATTCACACCAAGGCACAGCCAACAACGTTGGCCAATGGATTGACCTTCTTTCTCAGCCCTAACTACACAAGTCTGAGAATATGAGAAATTGTTCTTAAGAAAAGTAGCTAAGAAGAGGCACCACAGGGATCAGTGTGGGGCTAGATAACATTGAATGTGTACCCCACAACTCCAGCAGAAATGGTAAAAAAGGATCTTTCAGAACTAAATTATAACATCAATATATTTGAAATCAAATCAGTGATGCTCAACTGTTTCTAAAGAGAAGACATACCTCTATTAATTGTCTGGAAATTTATTAAACTTCTAACTGATTTACACTTGGGAACTTGGTAAACCATAAAAATATAGAGGGAAAAATAATCTCAAAGGTCAAATCAGCAGTGATCTTAAAAGGAGAATTCTCAGCCTAAGGACATTTTTTTTTTTTTTTTATTCTGAACCTGGCAAAGTAACTGTTACTTCTGTGAAAGATACATTAAACATTTTTAGCTGAATGTCACTGAACATTTATTGAGCCCTGATTCCGTTTGCCAAGTACTTTTCTGATTAAAAATGCATACTCATAGCAGGAGATCTTAACCTGGAACCCATGGATGGGCTTCAAGTCACCATTAAATCTCTGCATTTATGTGCAAACGTTCATTTAAATTTGCTAAGGGAAGGTCAGCATGTTTGACTAAATTCCCAAAGAGCTTTATGATACCATAAAGGGTAAGTATGCTTGGCCTACAGAGAGAGAAAATAATGGCGGTTACTTTTTTTTTTAATTTATTTATTTTTATATTATACTGTAAGTTCTAGGGTACATGTGCATAGCGTGCAGGTTTGTTACATATGTATACTTGTGCCATGTTGGTGTGCTGCACCCATCAACTTGTCAGCAACCATCAATTCATCATTTATATCAGGTATAACTCCCAATGCAATCCCTCCCCCCTCCCCCCTCCCCATGATAGGTCCCGGTGTGTGCTGTTCCCCTTCCCGAGTCCAAGTGATCTCATTGTTCAGTTCCCACCTATGAGTGAGAACATGCGGCGTTTGGTTTTCTGCTCTTGTGATAGTTTGCTAAGAATGATGGTTTCCAGCTGCATCCATGTCCCTACAAAGGACGCAAACTCATCCTTTTTTATGGCTGCATAGTATTCCATGGTGTATATGTGCCACATTTTCTTAATCCAGTCTGTCACAGATGGACATTTGGGTTGATTCCAAGTCTTTGCTATTGTGAATAGTGCCACAATAAACATACGTGTGCATGTGTCTTTATAGCAGCATGATTTATAATCCTTTGGGTATATACCCAGTAATGGGATGGCTGGGTCATATGGTACATCTAGTTCTAGATCCTTGAGGAATCGCCATACTGTTTTCCATAATGGTTGAAGTAGTATACAATCCCACCAACAGTGTAAAAGTGTTCCTATTTCTCCACATCCTCTCCAGCACCTGTTGTTTCCTGACTTTTAATGATTGCCATTCTAACTGGTGTGAGATGGTATCTCATTGTGGTTTTGATTTGCATTTCTCTGATGGCGAGTGATGATGAGCATTTTTTCATGTGTCTGTTGGCTGTATGAATGTCTTCTTTTGAGAAATGTCTGTTCATATCCTTTGCCCACTTTTTGATGGGGTTGTTTTTTTATTGTATCTTTGTTTGAGTTCATTGTAGATTCTGGATATTAGCCCTTTGTCAGATGAGTAGATTGCAAAAATTTTCTCCCATTCTGTAGGTTGCCTGTTCACTCTGATGGTAGTTTCTTTTGCTGTGCAGAAGCTCTTTAGTTAATTAGATACCATTTGTCGATTTTGGCTTTTCTGCCATTGCTTTTGGTGTTTTAGACATGAAGTCCTTGCCCATGCCTATGTCCTGAATGGTACTACCTAGGTTTTCTTCTAGGGTTTTTATGGTATTAGGTCTAACATTTAAGTCTCTAATCCATCTTGAATTAATCTTCGTATAAGGAGTAAGGAAAGGATCCAGTTTCAGCTTTCTACTTATGGCTAGCCAATTTTCCCAGCACCATTTATTAAATAGGGAATCCTTTCCCCATTTCTTGTTTCTCTCAGGTTTGTCAAAGATCAGATGACTGTAGATGTGTGGTATTATTTCTGAGAACTCTGTTCTGTTCCATTGGTCTCTATCTCTGTTTTGGTACCAGTACCATGTTGTTTTGATTACTGTAGCCTTGTAGTATAGTTTGAAGTCAGGTAGCGTGACGCCTCCAGCTTTGTCCTTTTGACTTAGGATTGTCTTGGCAATGAGGGCTCTTTTTTGGTTCCATGTGAACTTTAAAGCATTTTTTTCCAATTCTGTGAAGAAAGTCATTGGTAGCTTGATGGGGATGGCATTGAATCTATAAATAACCTTGGGCAGTATGGCCATTTTCACGATATTGATTCTTCCTATCCATGAGCATGGTATGTTCTTCCATTTGTTTGTGTCCTCTTTGATTTCACTGAGCAGTGGTTTGTAATTCTCCTTGAAGAGGTCCTTTACATCCCTTGTAAGTTGGATTCCTAGGTATTTTATTCTCTTTGAAGCAATTGTGAATGGAAGTTCATTCCTGATTTGGCTCTGTTTGTCTGTTACTGGTGTATAAGAATGCTTGTGATTTTTGCACATTAATTTTGTATCCTGAGACTTTGCTAAAGTTGCTTATCAGCTTAAGGAGATTTTGGGCTGAGACAATGGGGTTTTCTAAATATACAATCATGTCATCTGCAAACAGGGACAATTTGACTTCTTCATTCCTAACTGAATACCCTTTATTTCTTTCTCTTGCCTGATTGCCCTAGCCAGAACTTCCAACACTATGTTGAATAGGAGTGGTGAGAGAGGGCATCCCTGTCTTGTGCCAGTTTTCAAAGGGAATTTTTCCAGTTTTTGCCCATTCAGTATGATATTAGCTGTGGGTTTGTCATAAATAGCTCTTATTATTTTGAGGTACGTTCCATCAATACCGAATTTATTGAGCGTTTTTAGCATGAAGGGCTGTTGAATTTTGTCAAAAGCCTTTTCTGCATCTATTGAGATAATCATGTGGTTCTTGTCTGTGGTTCTGTTTATATGCTGGATTACGTTTATTGATTTGCGAATGTTGAACCAGCCTTGCATCCCAGGGATGAAGCCCACTTGATCATGGTGGATAAGCTTTTTGATGTGCTGCTGAATCCGGTTTGCCAGTATTTTATTGAGGATTTTTGCATCGATGTTCATCAGGGATATTGGTCTAAAATTCTCTTTTTTTGTTGTGTCTCTGCCAGGCTTTGGTATCAGGATGATGTTGGCCTCATAAAATGAGTTAGGGAGGATTCCTTCTTTTTCTATTGATTGGAATAGATTCAGAAGGAATGGTACCAGCTCCTCCTTGTACCTCTGGTAGAATTCAGCTGTGAATCCATCCGGTCCTGGACTTTTTTTGGTGGGTAAGCTATTAATTATTGCCTCAATTTCAGAGCCTGCTATTGGTCTATTCAGAAATTCAACTTCTTCCTGGTTTAGTCTTGGAAAAGTGTAAGTGTCCAGGAAATTATCCATTTCTTCTAGATTTTCTAGTTGATTTGCATAGAGGTGTTTATAGTATTCTCTGATGGTAGTTTGTATTTCTGTGGGGTCCGTGGTGATATCCCCTTTATCATTTTTTATTGCGTCTATTTGGTTCCTCTCTGTTTTCTTCTTTATTAGTCTTGCTAGCGGTCTGTCAATTTTGTTGATCTTTTCAAAAAACCAACTCCTGGATTCATTGATTTTTTGGAGGGTTTTTTGTGTCTCTATCTCCTTCAGTTCTGCTCTGATCTTAGTTATTTCTTGCCTTCTGCTAGCTTTTGAATGTGTTTGCTCTTGCCTCTCTAGTTCTTTTAATTGTGATTTTAGAGTGTCAATTTTAGATCTTTCCTGCTTTCTCTTGTGGGCATTTAGTGCTATAAATTTCCCTCTACACACTGCTTTAAATGTGTCCCAGAGATTCTGGTATGTTGTATCTTTGTTCTCATTGGTTTCAAAGAACATCTTTATTTCTGCCTTCATTTCGTTATGTACCCAGTAGTCATGCAGGAGCAGGTTGTTCAGTTTCCTTGTAGTTGAGCGGTTTTGATTGAGTTTCTTAGTCCTGAGTTCTAGTTTGATTGCACTGTGGTCTGAGAGACAGTTTGTTATAATTTCTGTTCTTTTACATTTGCTGAGGAGTGCTTTACTTCCAATTATGTGGTCAATTTTGGAATAAGTGTGATGTGGTGCTGAGAAGAATGTATATTCTGTTGATTTGGGGTGGAGAGTTCTATAGATGTCTATTAGGTCTGCTTGGTGCAGAGATGAGTTCAATTCCTGGATATCCTTGTTAACTTTCTGTCTCGTTGATCTGTCTAATGTTGACAGTGGAGTGTTGAAGTCTCCCATTATTATTGTATGGGAGTCTAAGTCTCTTTGTAAGTCTCTAAGGACTTGCTTTATGAATCTGGGTGCTCCTGTATTGGGTGCATATATATTTAGGATAGTTAGCTCTTCCTGTTGAATTGATCCCTTTACCATTATGTAATGGCCTTCTTTGTCTCTTTTGATCTTTGATGGTTTAAAGTCTGTTTTATCAGAGACTAGGATGGCAACCCCTGCTTTTTTTTTGTTCTCCATTTGCTTGGTAGATCTTCCTCCATCCCTTTATTTTGAGCCTATGTATGTCTCTGCATGTGAGATGGGTCTCCTGAATACAGCCGACAGATGGGTCTTGACTCTTTATCCAGTTTGCCAGTCTGTGTCTTTTAATTGGAGCATTTAGTCCATTTACATTTAAGGTTAATATTGTTATGTGTGAACTTGATCCTGCCATTATGATATTAACTGGTTATTTTGCTCGTTAGTTGATGCAGTTTCTTCCTAGCCTCGATGGTCTTTACATTTTGGCATGTTTTTGCAATGGCTGGTACCGGTTGTTCCTTTCCATGTTTAGGGCTTCCTTCAGTGTCTCTTGTAAGGCAGGGCTGGTGGTGATAAAATCTCTAAGCATCTGCTTATCTGTAAAGGATTTTATTTCTCCTTCACTTATGAAACTTAGTTTGGCTGGATATGAAATTCTGAGTTGAAAATTCTTTTCTTTAAGAATGTTGAATATTGGCCCCCACTCTCTTCTGGCTTGTAGAGTTTCTGCCGAGAGATCTGCTGTTAGTCTGATGGGCTTCCCTTAGTGGGTAACCCGACCTTTCTCTCTGGCTGCCCTTAAGATTTTTTCCTTCATTTCAACTTTGGCGAATCTGGCAATTATGTGTCTTGGAGTTGCTCTTCTCGAGGAGTATCTTTGTGGCGTTCTCTGTATTTCCTGGATTTGAATGTTGGCCTGCCCTACTAGGTTGGGGAAGTTCTCCTGGGTGATATCCTGAAGAGTGTTTTCCAACTTGGTTCCATTTTCCCCCTCACTTTCAGGCACCCCAATCAGACGTAGATTTGGTCTTTTTACATAATCCCATACTTCTTGCAGGCTTTGTTCATTTCTTTTTCTTCTTTTTTCTTTTGGTTTCTCTTCTCACTTCATTTCATTCATTTGATCCTCAATCGCTGATACTCTTTCTTCCAGTTGATCGAGTCAGTTACTGAAGCTTGTGCATTTGTCACGTATTTCTCGTGTCATAGTTTTCATCTCTGTCATTTCATTTATGACCTTCTCTGCATTAATTAGTCTAGCTGTCAATTCTTCCACTCTTTTTTCAAGATTGTTAGTTTCTTTGCGCTGGGTACGTAATTCCTTCTTTAGCTCTGAGAAGTTTGATGGACTGAAGCCTTCTTCTCTCATCTCGTCAAAGTCATTCTCTGACCAGCTTTGATCCGTTGCTGGCGATGGGCTGCGCTCCTTTGCAGGGGGAGATGCGCTCTTATTTTTTGAATTTCCAGCTTTTCTGCCCTGCTTTTTCCCCATCTTTGTGGTTTTATCTGCCTCTGGTCTTTGATGATGGTGGCGTACTGATGGGGTTTTGGTATATGTGTCCTTCCTGTTTGATAGTTTTCCTTCTAACAGTCAGGACCCTCAGCTGTAGGTCTGTTGGAGATTGCTTGAGGGTCCCTCCAGACCCTGTTTGCCTGGGTATCAGCAGCAGAGGTTGCAGAAGATAGAATATTGCTGAACAGCAAGTGTACCTGTCTGATTCTTACTTTGGAAGCTTCCTCTCAGGGGTGTACTCCACCCTGTGAGGTGTGGGGTGTCAGACTGCCCCTAGTGGGGGATGTCTCCCAGTTAGGCTACTCAGGGGTCAGGGACCCACTTGAGCAGGCAGTCTGTCCGTTCTCAGATCTCAGCCTCCGTGTTGGGAGATCCACTGCTCTCTTCAACGCTGTCAGACAGAGTCGTTTGCGTCTGCACAGGTTGCTGCTGCTTTTTTTTGTTGTTGTTATTTAGCTGTGCCCTGTCCCCAGAGGTGGAGTCTACAGAGACAGGCAGGTTTCCTTGAGCTGCTGTGAGCTCCACCCAGTTCGAGCTTCCCAGCGGCTTTGTTTACCTACTTAAGCCTCAGCAATGGCAGGCGCCCCTCCCCCAGCCTCGCTGCTGCCTTGCAGTTAGATCGCAGACTGCTGTGTTAGCAATGAGGGAGGCTCCGTGGGCGTGGGACCCTCCCGGCCAGGTGTGGGATATATTCTCCTGGTGTGCCTGTTTGCTTAAAGCACAGTATTGGGGTGGGAGTTACCCAATTTTCCAGGTGTTGTGTGTCTCAGTTCCCCTGGCTAGGAAAAAGGATTCCCTTCCCCCTTGCACTTCCCAGGTGAGGCGATGCCTCGCCCTGATTCAGCTCTCGCTGGTCGGGCTGCAGCAGCTGACCAGCACCGATTGTCCGGCACTCCCTAGTGAGATGACCCCGGTACCTCAGTTGAAAATGCAGAAATCACCGGTCTTCTGTGTCGCTCGCGCTGGGAGTTGGAGACTGGAGCTGTTCCTATTCGGCCATCTTTCTCTGCCAAAAACTGGCAGTTACTTTTTAATCCTTACCTTGTCTCAAAAGTGAGATGAGAAAGGCCACTTCAGATTCAGATTTTGTCCCTTAGCTCTTCTTACACTGGTCTTTTTATTCAGTTTTGAACTTAGCTGTAATTACCTTACAACCTGTGTTAGAGCTTTCTTTTCCCATGCTGCTATCACTCTACCATGGTAGCTGACTCAAACCCTTGGTGGCTTCCACAATTTGCATGCCAATTTTGATCTTCCCTGAAAGTCATGTGCCCATCTCATTCATCCCCAAGGTCAACTTTATACTTAGACTTCTTTTGAAATAGATGAAAATGCATTGTGCAAAGTAGGGGCATGAGGTTGAGGGAATAGTCATGTGTTACATATTTCTTTCTGCTTTTCTCAGCCCTAGACAGAACTAGATGGATCTATGAAATCTAATTGTAATTTTTGGTAAACTATTACCAAATACTCGAATACTTAATTTGTATTAGACAAATTCAGATGTTGCCTCATTTAATTCTCAAGAAGAAATGAGAGTCACTTCTCACAAAAGATTGAGAGTTAAATCTTGCAGATGAGAGCTGGTATGGAGAAACTTGCTTGGATGTATTCCAATTGGCACTACTCATTTGTTAAAAGAAGAAACTGTGCTAGGAAATTAATAGCATTATTACAATAAATCTCTAAAAGAGTACCTACATTTTTTATTGTTATCTTTATTAAAAATGAGGAAAGAGAGGACCAAAGAGAGTAAATAACATGTTGAAGCCCTAGCGAGGCAATAGTGAAATGATTCAAACCAATTGTAAGATGTATGCTCTTTCTGCTACAAATGAAAGTTAGTCTCTTGACTATTGAATTAATGTTCTTTCCACTACTTATGATAGTTTTCACTCACATTTAAGTATCTCAGTTTAAAGTCATATAGTCATACACATTAATTTTTTAAAGTTTTGCAGCTTTTTAAATACAAAAACCAAGTTAACATACATCCTAAAAAATTCACAGATCTGGTAATAGAAAGTCATCTGATTTTTAATCCAATGCTCTTTCTATAATGTAGCAATGCTTTTCATCTAATGAGCACAAATAGAAACTATCTCAAAAACAAATAAACTTTGAAGAATATTTTTACAATGCAGCCTGTGCAGTTTTTAAAGCCTACCTTCACTGTTTCACAAGTCAAAATAATTGATGCAGTCATTTTGTAGAGCACCTCTCAGGAAACTGTTTTCCAAGCTATTTCACATCTGGCCCTTCTCCTCACAGATGTTTCTAACAGTAAAAATAGCTGAGGAGAAATAAGATTAAGATAACAGCAAGAATCTGAGATTGGAAATGTGCCCTGTAATATATTTTCAGACTATAGTTTTTTATTTAGCAGCAGACATTCTAGAAATATTGTTACCAAGAATATAGAAAGATTTTCAAAACTTTCAGAGCGGTGATTGTCTGAAATCAGAATTGCAAGCATGTGGAATCACATGAGTGCTCTTTAATAAGTAATAGCCATGGAATAAACCATGTAAAGCGTGATGATTAGTTTAGCTATCATTCGTCACTTGCAAAAAGTGTGTATCAGTTTTTTTCTTTTTCTTTTTTTTTTTTTTTTTTTTTGCTTTCATAACAAACTATAAACCTTGTAGCTTAAAAAAACACCAATTCATTACTGACAGTTCTGCAGGTCAGAAGTATGACATGAGTGTCCCTTGGTGTTCCCCTCTAGAGGCTATAAGGAAGAATAAGTTTCCATGCATTTTCAGCTTCTAGAGGTTGCCAGCATTCCTTGGCTCATGGCTTTCTAACTCAATTTTCTCAGCCTGTAACAGTAGGTTGAATAAATCTCAAATCATATCTCTCTGACTGCCTCTTCTGCCTCCCACTTTCATTTTTAAGGACTCTTGTAATTATGTCTAGATTATCCAGAGCAATCTTCCTTGGTTAAGATAAGCTAATTAACAATTTTAATTCCATCTTAACCCTAATTTCCCTTTGTCTTGTAACGTAACATATTCATAGGTTCTGAGGATAAAGATGTGGTCATCTTTGGGGGATTGTTTCTGCTTTCTTCAGATATTAAGCAGGAATATACTATTCACATCATATGAAAGTCCCCCATTCAACCCAGCCAGTTAGAAATGCCTGCTAAGTGGTAGCTCTGCAAATACTCGACTGAGGAGATATAATTCTGAGTTATTTTCTTGTCAATGAGGGTTAGCTTATTTTAGCTTTGTTCACTGAAGGTATGAAGAATGTCAGTTTATTTTCATTTTCAGCCTAAATCAATGCTCTTCCAACCCAGCCTAAACCAATATTTACTCTCATTCAACTTCCCTAAATTTCCCAAACAAGCCACATCATATATTAATTAAAAAATTAAAGTATTTTTGACTCACTGAATACCTTCTAATTGTCATTAGCTTCATTCAACAGCATTTATTGGATACCTTTTATTTGTCGGGAAAATAAAATAACCAAAAATTTCACTCTGTATGGAGCTTGCCTTCTGTGGAGATTGAGGGGAAACAGATGAAAATTAAATATAATAAATTAGTAGTATGTTAGAAGGCCATAAAATACTCGGAAAAAGTGAAGTTTTTTAAAAATGAAACATTCTGTAGCAAATGCTGAGCTAGGTGAGAGATGGGCTGTTGACATTTTAAACAGGAAGTCAGCATAGCCTTTGCAAGAAGGCAGTATCCGGACAACAATCTTGGTGTGGAGGAAGCTGCTCACGTGGATAGCTGGAAGGAGAGCGTTTTGTGACAAGACTGTGGAAAGAGGCTTCTGAAAATAAGAACAACCTCTTTTGGCATCACTTGTTCAGATTTTGATTGGGTTTCCAGATTTATATCCAAATTATTAGGATTTCTATGATCTATGAGAAATCTGGGATTTAGGAGGTAGAAAAGATTTAGGGACCAACTCCAAGGACAAAGAGGATTCAGAGGTCTCAAGCAAACAGCAGCAGCTGAGTGAGACCAGAGAGCAGTCCTTGCAAGGAAGCCAGGGTTGCTGAGCCAAAGGAGTTGGGGCAGAGACAGTCAACCAAGATGCTTCGTTTTGTTTTTGAAGGTTCTTATAAATATTTAGCAAAGTGACTGGGGAAGTCTAATCTAGGATTGGAAATGTGAAAAATTCTGAGTATCTGGACATTATAATACCCTGAAGAAATGGATCCTCTGTGATCATCAGTAAGTGAGAAAAACATCAGAGGCTCGGAGTCAAGCTGGGTCCTGTTCAGATTGTGGCTGGGAGTCTGGACAGGTTTGCCAGGCACAACAGAAAGAAAAGAATCCATACCCTCCAACCCTCCAACTTTTCATTTTCACTGTATCCATCTACCTAGTGTCTCCTTTCCTCTCATCATCATCCTTACTGGTCTGCTGTAAATCTCTCCCCTTCCGAAACCTTTTTCTATCAACATTTCTCACCCACTTAAAAAATGCCAGTGACTCCAAATTGCTCTCTGAATTTAACATAAACTTCTTAATATTGCATTCAACTGCTTCCATAATCTAGCACCCATTGACAATGTCCACTTTATCACAATGGACATTTCTAGGCATTTTACTCTCCAGTCATACACATGATGGACTGCCAAACTACACCTCACTTCTCACCTATCCATGACTTTGCTTCTCGCGCTTTTGCTGTCTATCAAAGTACTTCACTACTTCAAAGCCCAGTTAAAATGTGATTCCTTCTGGGATGTCATTTCTTATCATCTCAGACAAAATCATCTCTAACCTCAAGATGTTTTTATCTCTGTTATGACTGCATGTTGCCATTATAAGTTCCTTCAAGGCAGGGACCTATTTTACTCATTTTTATAGCTTTCCAACATCTAGCTCAATCATTAGAGAGTGAACTGTAAGAGTTTTGTTAAATGAAGTCACGAAACAACAAATGCCAATAACAGGTAGAATATTGCCTTCATTCTAGATCTGAAATCGAGAGTAATAAATGCCAATAACAGGTAGAATATTGCCTTCATTCTAGATCTGAAATCGAGAGTAATAAATGCCAATAACAGGTAGAATATTGCCTTCATTCTAGATCTGAAATCGAGAGTAATAAATGCCAATAACAGGTAGAATATTGCCTTCATTCTAGATCTGAAATCGAGAGTAATAAATGCCAATAACAGGTAGAATATTGCCTTCATTCTAGATCTGAAATCGAGAGTAATAAATGCCAATAACAGGTAGAATATTGTCTTCATTCTAGATCTGAAATCGAGAGTAATAAATGCCAATAACAGGTAGAATATTGCCTTCATTCTAGATCTGAAATCGAGAGTAATAAATGCCAATAACAGGTAGAATATTGCCTTCATTCTAGATCTGAAATCGAGAGTAATAAATGCCAATAACAGGTAGAATATTGCCTTCATTCTAGATCTGAAATCGAGAGTAATAAATGCCAATAACAGGTAGAATATTGCCTTCATTCTAGATCTGAAATCGAGAGTAATAAATGCCAATAACAGGTAGAATATTGCCTTCATTCTAGATCTGAAATCGAGAGTAATAAATGCCAATAACAGGTAGAATATTGCCTTCATTCTAGATCTGAAATCGAGAGTAATAAATGCCAATAACAGGTAGAATATTGCCTTCATTCTAGATCTGAAATCGAGAGTAATAAATGCCAATAACAGGTAGAATATTGTCTTCATTCTAGATCTGAAATCAAGAGTAATAAATGCCAATAACAGGTAGAATATTGCCTTCATTCTAGATCTGAAATCGAGAGTAATTAAAAAGTAATAAAGACAAATTCGTTCTAATGATTATAATGTAACAAATTATTCAATCTTTGTTTAATCTAAGTTAATTTACCTTTATTTTCAAAAAAAATTAAATAAACTATATTGAGTATGTGCTATTGACCTTTACATTCTGGTATATTCTTGTTTGTTAAGCTGATAGTTGCTCATCCACTGCCACTTTATAAATTTTTCTTGCCAGAAATGGTTTAACTTATTGCTATCTTTCTATTGTAGATATTGTCATTAGTAATATGTTTCTAAGATGCAGATATTACAGCTCAACAAATTAAATAATTTGCCGAAGGTCATGCAGCTTCTAAGAGACAGAAAAACGACTTCTAGTCAGTAGATTGATTCTAGAGCATCTAACTTTCTTCCCACTTCTTGATCACAGAGAATCCACTTAAACAGGGAATTATGATGTCCAGATACTCAGGACTGTCCATGTTTCCTATTCTAGATGAGTTTCCCATGGTTACTTTGCTAACTATTTACAAAAGCTTTCACAGACAAAACTTGAATCAAGGATTATTGAAAGCACCTTTGAATGGGTGCCAGGGCTGTAATGGCCAGTTATTAATGATTTCTAAATTAGCTGTGAGATTGCTTTAAATCCCAAAGATGGTTATCATTAGTGATTTACTTGTAATGAAATCTATTATAATGCAATGGAATTTACTGTGGCATTTACTTAATAGGTTGATTTATTTTGCATAAAATATATTTAAGATATTCCGTTCATTTCACTGATGAAGTATACCTAGAATGTAGAGCTGGAAAGTACTTGAAATATCATGTCATCAAGGTCCTTGTTTGGTGGATGAAAGCAGAGGCTCAAGAGGATAAAAGACCTGTCCAAGGTCAACGTGCTTGCCATTCTGCTGGCTGGGCCCAGAGCCAGTCATCTTCCCTCTATGACATTTGGCTCATTTTCTCCCCAAAGTCCTGCCAGAAACAAGTAACTTATTGAAAACTAGTTTAATTCCAAGTGGTGATAGTTACTTCCCTTAATAACCTAATTAACTGTATTGCCAACTCATGCCAGTTTATAAATCTTATGCAAGCTGAAATTCTTATACAAGTTGCCTGCCTGCATCTAATTTTGAGATTTGTTTTCTGTCTCTTTCTTTAAAGACAGAAGAAGAGGCCAGGCGTGGTGGCTCATGCCTGAAATCCCAGTACTTTGGGAGGCTGAGGCGGGCAGATCACCTGAGGTCAGGAGTCTGAGACCAGCCTGACCAAAATGGTGCCCATCTCTACTAAAAATACAAAATGAGCCAGATGTGGTGGCACATGCCTGTAATCTCAGTTACTCGGGAGGTTGAGGAAGGAGAATCACTTGAACCCAGGAGGCAGAGGTTGTAGTAAGCCGAGATCACATCACTGCACAGCCTGGGCAACAAGAGTGAAAATCCGTCTCAAAAAAAAGAAAAAAAAAAAAGAAGAAATGGCTTCAAATTATGAGTTATTTTTAGTCATTACTTTTAGTCTTCTATTCATGAATTACTAAGCATATTTTTTTCCTTGATACCTTCTTTACCTTGACATACTTTTAAGATGTATACGTTCTTTTCCTTTTGTTCTTATAAATAGTAATTAATGTTATGCTTCCATTTAGTGACTTTAAAATTTTGTTCCATAAAAACTATAAGTATTTGGTACTGATCTCTAATATGTCCTTTCTCAGTTTAACTTGTTATTTATTATACCTTGAATGATATAATACTCGAGTGGATGGGCTCTGGGGAGAAACATCCCAACTTTCTCTCCTGGATTGAAGGTGCTAGCTATCTTAGATAACGCAATGAGTTATTTGTGTTTCATTTCTCTCACACTTGAAATGGAAAGAGTATTTATAAAGTTTTGGTAAGGATTAATGAGAAATTCACATAGAGTGATAGACATAATGCCTAGTATTTTGTATGAACTGAGTAATTTAATGTGTAACAGTAGTAGTTAAAGTAATTCAAATTATTGACTGACTTTTTTCTAAAAGTATCACTATGAGTATTTTATTTTTTAGAGAAAAACTAATTATGGGTGAAAAAATACAAATTGGAGGGCATTTCTGGTTACTACTGGAAGAAATTAATAAAGTACCTATAAATGTAGAGGAAATGGGGAATATTGACATGCAACCATGATGAAGTAACTAGTATAGTGTTTGCACATCCACCATAAAAACTATAAAATGGAGCAATATATATATGAGGCAATTGGATTCCTACATCAGATTGCAGGCAGCACAGCTCTGAGATACCTGAGAGAATGGGAACATGTAAACTGGGGCCCATGTTTGCCCGGGCTATCTGATAGAAGACACTGGCTGCTGCGGCACGGGGAAGTGGAGCCCAAGGCAAGAGCTCTGGGAAGGTGGACGTTCAGGGCAGCTGAAGAGACTGGTATTTGCAAAGAATATGAGAAAAAATAGAGTGGGGCAGAGGAACTTGTGGAAGTCTTTGATACTTAAGAAGTGCCAAGGGAAAAGCACCAGCTTTGGAGTCAGTCAAGTGTAGGTAATCTGGACTGAGAGCTGAGGCGTGCATGCATTGTTTGAAGCTCCCTAAGACTATCAGAAAGTGCCACTTGTCGGGTTCGGAGATAAATAGAAATATCATAAGACAAGAAATGCTAAGACATATTGTATTGTCAAGACAGCCACATAAAGAGGCCGTTTTGAGGCCCTCGGGCATTAAGTTGAGAAGTCAGAAATGTAATGATTTAAGAGTAAAAACCCTGCTCTACAGTTAAAAACATGTCCTGCCTGGGTGCCGTGGTTCACACCTGTTATGCCAGCACTTTGGGAGCCCGAGGTGGGTGGATCACCTGAAGTAAGGTGTTCAAGACCAGCATGGCCAACATGGTGAAACCCTGTCTCTACTAAAAATACAAAAATTAGCCAGGCATGGTGGTGGGTGCCTGTCATCCCAGCTACTCAGGAGGCCGAGGCAGGAGAACTGTTTGAGCTCGGAAGGTGGAGGTTGTAGTGAGCCAAGATCACGCCACCACACTCCAGCCTGAGAGCCTGAGAGAGACTGTCTCAAAACAAAAACAAATAAAACAAAACAAAACAAAAACATATCCTAAGACTAAGGAGAAAAGAAACAGACTCACTCTAACAAAAAATAGAAGCACACCTGGTAGGATCAAAATTATATTCCAGGAATTCATCCACCTGTGAGAACACAATCCAACACCCATTCCAAGTACACACCACAATCCAGTCTCCTTAGAATGTACAGAAAATCAAGAAAAGGTAGCAATGAGAGCAGACACTGAGCTGTACCAGATGTTGGAGTCAGTTGACCAAGACATTGAAGAAGCTGTCATTAATAACTTCTTCAAGGACTTCAGAGGAAAAATGGTTAACACTGAGGAAAAAATAGAGAACCTCATCAGAAAGTGAAAACTATATAATAAAGAACAAATAAAAATTCTAGAAATGATAAAAAAATTCTGAAATTAAAAAAATGAAAAACAAACAGGCAACAACGAATAAAACACTGGATGAACTTAACAGCACATTGAAAATGGAAAAGAAAAGTTTGTATTTAAATGCATATCAGTAGAATTATCTCATGTGAAGTACAGAGAAAAACAGGTGGGAGTAATGAACAGGGGTACTGGTGGGCACTATCATTGTTCTAACTTGCTTTTAATTGTTGTTCCTAGAGGAAAGAAAAGAGAATGGAACAAAAAATATGTATTTAAAACATAATGGCCACACATTTTTAATATATGGTAGATGTGATAGTTCATGTTGTACCATGTCCCCTTTTAGGCATGGCTGGAGTGGCTGGGATGTGGGGCACCATATCAGAGGCTGCACACAGCAGGGGGTCCCTGGAACGCCCCCACCCCCACTCCCACGAATCTTTTTTTCCCTTCTAGGCCTCTAGGCCTGTGATGGGAGGGGCTGCCATGAAATTCTCTGACATGACCTGGAGAGAGACACTTCCCCCATTGTCTTGATGACTGACTAACAGTCAGCTCCTCATTACTTATGCAAATTTCTGCAGCTGGCTTGAATTTCTCCCCAGAAAATGGGCTTTTCTTTTCTATTGTGTCTTCGAGCTGCAAATTTTCCAAGCCTTTATACTCTGCTTAGTCTTGAACACTTGCCACTTAGAAATTTCTTCCCCCAGATACCCTAAATCATCTCTCTCAATTCAAGTTTCCACAGATCTCTAGAGTAGGGGTAAAATGCCACCAGTCTCTTTGCTAAAGCATACAGTTACCTTTGCTCTGGTTCCCAAGTTCTTCATCTCCATGTTGACCCTTTCAGCCTGGAGTTCATTGTCCATATCACTATCAGCATTTTGGTCAAAGTCATGCAACAAGTCTCTAAGAAGTTACAGACTTTCCCACATCTTCTTGTCTTCTGAGTCCTCCAGTTCTCTACCCAAGATTGGGTAATTTATATAATGAGTGAGTCTCATGAGATATGATGGTTTTATGTGTCTGGTATTTCCCCTGCTTGAGGTCATCCTTTCTCCTGCCGCCCTGTGAAGAGGTGACTTCCACCACGATATTAAGTTTCCTGAGACCTTTCCAGCATGCTGAATTGTGAGTAAATTAAATCTCTTTCCTTTATAAATTACCCAATCTTGGGTGTTTCTTCATACCAGGGTGAGAACAGACTAATACAATAAATTGGTACTAAGGGAGTAGGGCACTGCTATAAGGATACCCGAAAATGTGGAAGTTACTTTGGAACTTGGTGAGAGGCGGAGGGTGGAACAGTTTGGAGGACTCAGAAGAAGATAGAAAAATGTGGAAAAGTTTGGAACTTCCTAGAGAATTGGAGGACTCAGAAGACAAGAAGATTTTTGCTTTAGACTGTCAATCATCATTTGAACAGATATAAATAAGATAAATGTGTCATGTTTAATTTTCATGTTTACTATTTAGTATTCTCCATGACAGAGCAACCCACCTCTTCCTCTGTGTCTTCAATCTTCTATTTCCTTCTGTTTACTATTTCCATATTTCTTCAATTGTCTATGGATAAATGCAGATTTCCATTTGATGTGGATGACTTCCATATTTGGGGTTAGGCCTACAAAGGTGAATCTTTTCTTCCGTCAGGCTATTAGTTTGTAAAAGTGAGTCAATCTACTCAAAAATTATACTGGTTTGGGGTTGTGTTATTGCTCTCTGAAAGTGAGAGATTCTTCTCTGATGTCCTCAGAGAAGTAACAGCCTACAGAAAACGCCCCCTCTAGGAATTGAAGGTCTTAGTCCAACAACACAGACATCCTCAGAAAACTTGGCATACCAAGTCCCCCAAGAAGCATGAGATGCTAGCACATTTACTTTAGGGGTAGTTGTATCTGGGAGATGACTGGCCACCTTTTCGTGAGGGTAGGAGGTTCTACAGATGCTTAGGTAGTATTGCATGCACAGTCAGTCACTTACATTCTTAACTTAAATCATTCATTAGGAATTACAAGCCAGACTGGGAGGGCTGATTGCACAACCAGCTGGATATGTTTTTAAGCCTTCTTGCCTTTGCCAGCTGTAATCAGCATGGTAGTCTTGTCCTTCTCACATGGCTGGACCGATAGGGCCTGTGGGTTCCTGATTGTCCACTTGTCCTCCATCACTCTTCATGTCATAGCATTTTCCCATCAAGACTATCTCTTACAACTCTTTTTCTCATCTAGAACATCTGTTTTAATTAGTGAAATCAAGAAATGTTGCACGTATTTGAAACATTAATTTTATAATGTACTGAACAGTATCAGTTGCAACTACTTCAGTGTGTATAATGTACAGAATGTACATCAAATACAATACGATGCAATTTATTTTAAAGACCACAATGATGAAGACAGTGGATTGATTAGCTACACTACTGTGACCTGAAAAAGTGTTAGCAATGTTGAGGAACCACTGATGACCCTGAAAGGGGGTGAAAAGTCAACTGTAGTCAAACCATTACAAGTAAGGGGGACCAGCACCTCATGACATGTGACCTCTTTCTTTGCAAGACAAATGGACAAGCCTTTGGCAGGGGGTTACAAGCCAGGCATAAACTCTAATAAAATGTTGACTTTATTAGAAACATAACATCCTTTTCATTTGTTAAACAATTGTTGTTTGACTAATAGAGGGATTCCATATGGCCAATCAGTTAATAAAGTTCCAAGAAACAAGCCTCTATATTTTGTCAGGATTTATTAGCCACTGCTCTTGGGAGACATATGATAGCACCATTTAGATTGAGGCTTCCAACCTGCCAACTCACAGTACGTTATAAAACTTTAGACATCAAAAGGAGAGACTCTGTGCTAAATTTTTACCTGCTGGTGGAAAGTGGTAGGGCGGTTTGTGGCAGTGCCTCCAACAGAAACATTTTCTGTAACACTTTGTGCACATCCACAGTGCGAGCATGTGATATATCAATTTCAATCCTACAATTTTACAATAGTCTCTTGAACAGGCTTGCAGATCTCACTCATGAGCCACTTTAACTTTTGTTTTCCTTTACTATAAATTTTGCATATAAAATTTGCATTAAAACAAATAAAAAAAACCCCAAAAGTTTAACCAAGACAGTTGAGGAATTACAACTGCAATTACCAGCACACCATCTTTTCTTCTTGTCTGAAAATTCAGGGAATTCCAGAGAGTGTAGAGGAGGCCAGTCAGCCAGGGCAACCAGAGCAGCAGGAAAGCATCCTTCCTTAGAGCTGCTTAGGATAGGATGATGGGAGAAGGAAAGATTAGGGATGCATAAGGAGCGACTTCACACCAGGAAGAACAGGGTAACACTCACTTTGAGTTTTACTGGCTGAAAACCCAGCATCAACAAATGGACTTTTAAGAAAAACTAAGATACTCTTTGGGAAGCCGCTTTCAATTCTACTTCGTATTGTTCAGTCTACTGACTGCCCTCCCACTCTGGCTGGTAATTCCTAATTAGTGCTAGCACTAAAGATAGCACACACTACCTGACCTTGGGAAGTCTCCTCATATCCCCTAACCTGGCCTATTCAGCCCCTTAACAGGTAGGACACTGGAGGATGCTGATGCCGCCTCCAGCTTGCTTGAGGGAGTATGTGCTACCAGGTCCTAGAGAGTCTTATAATTCCCTATAACCTCGTCCGCACAGCCTCTGCTGCCCTTTAGCTAAAAAGTCAGTGGGGCTTTACTGACCCCACATTGGGTGACACATTTTTCAACAGTCCAGCAAGGCCTAGACAGTAGTAACTATTGCATCTGCTAAGCTGGCTGATCATGGTTTCATACAATTTTCTGGAAAAGTCACAGTGAGCCCAATAGCTTGAAATAATGTATTACTTACACAGGACAGCATATGCAAGATCAGTATGGTATCCATTTTCCACCATCCACAGGGCAACATCAAACAAGGAAACAGAAGATAGAAGACACAGAGCAACAGGTGGTTGCTCTGTCATGAAGAAGCTAATTCCATACTGCTGCTACACAGTTGATAGCCTGAAGCTGTTTCCCAAATGTGTAGGAAGGGAGTGTGAGGGGTAGAAATTCTCATGCTACACCAGAGTTGGGGAGTTGGGTAAGGAAACTCCTCATGGCAACCTCTCTTAAGATGGGGAGCTTTTTGCAAGATATGGAAGCTGACTACTGCCTGTCAGGCCCAAACACAGCTATGCCCAAAATAAATACTGTGCCAACATCTCTTACTTCTTGGAGGCCTTGATGCCCTAAGTCCCATAAAGGGCTCTGATCCCGGTTCATGGGTGAACCAGATAAATGAAAGACTCATGAAGTAAACTGGGCCACAAAGCTGTGGAGTCATGGAGAGAATTGTTAAAAACTATGCATGCAAATCAAAACTCAAGTCTCTGGGCAGAGGTGCAGACTGTGGGGCCTGCACTGGAAAGCACATCCAAAATGCATCTTGCTGCACTTTAATTAACTGATGGACAACAGCAATGAGCTGACAGTATGACCCAGTGCCTGGCAGTGAGAATATGAATGATTATGTCCCCCAAACCAAATATATTGTGTTTTCAAAAACAACAAATATTTTCTAAGTTTTTGGGGTTCTCTAGTCAAGGTCTCACAAGCCTGCAAATAGGTTGTTGACTGGGCTGCATTCTTATCTGGAGGTCAGGTTCTCTTATAAGAACATTCAGGTTGTTGACAGAATTAATACCTTGTCGTTGTCAGACAAAGTCTTTCAGGCACTAGAGGTAGTCCATCTCTATGGGCAGTACAAAGCATGGCTGTTTGCTTCTTTGGGGATGTGGGGAGGGCATCTCGTCTTCAAAAGGGGCTTCATTCTTCTTTAGAGCTTCCATGTGACAAAGTCAATATCATTATGATAAAATATCTTCAAATTAACTTAAAAATCACCAAATTTGGGCGCTTACTTGCCTCTAAAAATATTCCCTTTGCTTTTGCCGTAGAATTTAACCAATTACAGGAATGATCTTGAATTACATCTTTACTGGTCCTCTTCATACTCAAAGGAGGAGATTATTCAGTGCATGTAGAGCAGAGGGCAGAAATATTGGAGGCCATCTAAGAAATATGTCTTACTTTGCAGGCTTAGGTAGAATTACCAGGGCTTTCAGAATCACTGGTGAAGTGATCTGCGTTACACAATGTATACCCATTGAAACATTTTTCTAAGGTGTAAAAAAGAACAACATTTTTCGTGTAATATCATGAAGGCATGTATAAATTGCCCTACAGAGTATTTGTTTCTCAGAATTCGCTTAGAAATATATACATATATATATATATATATATATATATATATATAATTACTAGGAGTAGTAGCACATGTGCAGTAGCAGCAGAATAATAAGGCTGCAGGACAATTTCTGTACACATCGCCTCTTAACCAAAGCCCTCATGCATTCCACATGATGCTGTTCTGGCACAGTAAGTCTAAATCCATTTTTATTAATTGATACATTGACGTTCCTTTTCTTGATATATTTTTAAATTACATAATGTGAAATTTTAGGCATGCATCTAGAACAAAGCATTTTCTCACTCTGAGCATCAGTTTCCTAATCTTTAAAATGGAGTTATTGCATATGTGAACTCTAAACTCCTCCCAACCCTGAGTATTTTCAGAATCTAAACTTAGACCAAATATGCTTTACATCATTAATAAGAGGAACTTTAAAAATTAGGATGGTACTTCTTAAAATTCTCTTTAACTTTTATGTACTGCTGGCTCTTATTTTAAAGAACTTTTGAGTAGATTATTAATATTGCCATCTTAAAAATATCTAGATTTTACTGATATAGTTGAACCTGGATCAACTCTATTTCTCTCATTTTTCTTATGTGTTCAATTACCTCCCTATATCATGGCAGCTCTTTGAAATTTTCTCTGGATCATATGTTTTATCCCAGAGATATATCTGAGATATATCTGAGCTCATTTGGAATTTAACAGATGAATGCATGATGCTTATATTAATCTTCTACTGAACTGAAATTCTCTTTTTAGAAAAGCGTAATAAAATTTCTCAGACCCAAAGTAAAATAATTACATATTTTCTTGAAATAATGGCTTTCCAAACTACTAATAAAAATTGGAAATATTATATAAAAGTCTTATTTAGAATACTACATATAATTATTAAATATAAACAGAAAGAACTTTTATATCAGATGTTTTTATTAATTTGAAACAAAATATCTGCTGTGTTTGTGTAATGTACAAAAGAACTTCAACTATTTAACTTATAATAGTTTAACAGCTCTTTTTAAAAATTTATATTCATTTTACTTACATTTTTCTGCATAGTCTAGTTTTTAATGTATGTATGAAATGCAGACAAGTATTGTAGTTTTGCTATTGTACCTATGTATTTTATAATGTTTATTGTTTTAGATTACTTTCTCTCTCCCACTAATGGTCCACTGTTAAAAATTAGGATTAGATTAAAAAGCTTAGAGCATGAAAAAACTTATCATAAAATAGAAAGAACAGAGATATTATAAATTTGACAGGTAGGCTTTAATTCTAACTTTCCTAACTGCAACAATTTAACCTTGATAAACTTTTTAAATCTTATTTTCCTTGACATTAGTTACTTCATACATAAAATATGGGTAATGATACATATTTCACAGAGTTATGAGGAGTAAATAATCTATAATTTATAAATACACTTGCATAGCATTTGACATACTTTACACACCAGTAATGCTATAAATAAAACCAAAATTCTTTATCAAAGTACTTTGCAACTGTCTTTTTTTTTTTAACTTGCTTTTTTGAGAAGACAGAAGACACACAGGTGGGTTGGCCTCTCATGGAGAAGCTCATTCTATGCTGTGCCTACACCATTGGTCGCCTGAAGTTGGTCCCTAAAATTGCTGGGAGGGGTGTGAGGTGTGGAAATTCTCATGCTCCATTAGAACTAAGGAGTTGGGCAAAGAACTTCCTCATGGCGGCCCTCACAATATTGGGAGCCTTGTGCAGGACATGGAAACTGATAACCGCGTGTCGGGCCCAGATACAGCTGTGCCCAACATAAACTTTTCAGGGTATTTATCTTCCTTTCAGTAGTTATGACATAGATACGGCCTTCAGTTGATCAAATTCTAGCCCCAAAATACATCTGCAAAACACACAACAATAGAAAACAATTTAGAAAAGAAGTCATCTATATTAAAAGTGGTGGTGACCAGAGTTTCATATTGCAGAATTTGAAAAGACATCCTAAAACCCAGAATAATTTCAGCAAGAGAACAGGAAGATGGCAACTTTTACATCACCTTATATGAGAGCCAAGAAGAGTCTGTAAGAGCCTTAATATGAACCTCTAAGTTAAAGAGTTCAGATTTGGAGTCAACACACAGGCCTATTTTATTCATAATGGAAAGTAAGGAAGGCAGAAATGAAAGCAAAATTCCATGTTTGTAAGCAATTTTTATGTTGGCAAAATTGATATCATTGGTAAGAACAAGGCTAAATATTTGCCCAAGGAAGCATGGAATCAGGTTTGTAGCTGCAGATAAAAGTGAGCTGAACATAGGAAATAATATTCTAATGCAGAAAACTATTATTTTCTTCTTACCATGAAATCTAAGGCTTCTAATAGCAAAATATATAGGATTAAATTAAGAGAGGCACCACTCCATCATCACTGAAGGTTGCATTTCACTGACAGATTTAGAATAAGTACACATTAGCAGATTGCAAAAAAAAAAAGAAAAGAAAAAAAGAAAAAAAAAAAAAACAAAGAAAGAAAGAAAGAAAAAAGAGCAAGCATAGAAAGTTTTGCATTGTGAATATCCGAAGTTCCATTCTTGTGTAGTTGATGGGCTAAAACTAGCATAAAACTAAAATGAGCATAAAACATGCAACTTTGCAACCCAGAATCAAATAATAAAATTCTGAAGTCTTCGGATAAAGAATTAAGGAATTTATATAGGTTCCACCACTCATGTATGGTTTATAGCAAATAGAATGACAAAGACGCATGGAATTTAACCCATTCAAACTAGATTTAACAAAAGTACAAATATCATGTACCTACATGTGCATGCAAGCCCACACACTCATGATCTCACAAACTTAAAACAACACAGGGATTGGTATATTTTTTAAAAGACATAAGAAATAATATTCAAAATATTGAGAATCAAGAATTTTAAAAATTATATGTTAGGGAATAGAGAAATGACTTAAAATGTAACTATGTTTCCTTTAGGAAAATGAAAGAAGACATAGACAGGATGAAATATTTGATTAAACATAAATGAAGAAAAAAACATGAGCTCAAAAAACAGGGAACTGGCATAGCTAAGTATTTACATTAAGGTAAAAGTTAATACCATTGCTATGCTCATTTTGTTTACTCAAATCAAAATGTAAAGAAACTACCTGCAGGAGAGACTGGTGAGAATCACAATGATAAAGGAAATTAACAAAGCAATTGATGTGATTTGAGGAAAAATGAGAGAAATGGAAAACAGACAAATACGCATATGAAGATAATTTATATAAATTTAAGAAAATGTATCAAATGAAATGTTATGATAATGTCAAACATAAAAGAAAATGATACTAAAATGAAGGCATGGATGTTTAGATAGGTGTTACTCATTGTACTCCAGAAAAATAAAATTAACAACCACAACACTGTATATATATCATGAGTAGTGAACTAAACTTTATAGTAAAAGGTGCAACATCTTACACTACAAAAAATGCTGTAGCTAAATTTGAAAGAGAAAAATAAATGACTTTTGAGTTACTTCTCGTTAGTAAAATAATGTAAGATAAATAAATATTTAGCACACTTTGAGGGGAATACATTATGTGACTTCCAAATTTTATATTCCTTCACATAATGTTAATGAGTAAATGCAAGAAAAAGACATTTTAAAATGCACAACTTCTTAAGAATTTTATTATACATGTAGCTTTACTGAAAAATTGATTTGAAAACATAAGCCTATTAAACAATATACGAATATACATGCATGTGGAAATAAAGCTTTAAAAAAACTTGTAAGAATTAAATCCATATAATTACAGAATTAAATTTAATTCAGTGAGGTAATTATGGTTGTAAAACAGAATGCTTATGGCATACTTAAGAAAAAATTTGCATAGTACACAAATGAAGATCGAAATAAAATAGCTATAGCCTACTATTTTTTTTTTACTGAGTGCTTCTAAGATGCCAGGCAATGTCACAAGATGGTGAAAATAATTTGAGAAAATACATGAGAGTTTTGGACTGGAGCAGAAAAATAAAGTCATCACAATATGTTTGAAAGAAATAGGAAAAATACTATTTGCATGAAATCAAGTACAGCTAAATTTGATGAGATGGTGACATGGTCTTATTAGACATGGAGATTTCTGGATATTATCCTAGATCTGTTAAATTTTTCCAGGAATGTGCATCAGAAATCTGCATTGTAGATAAGCTGCCAAGGTAGTTTTATGCCTATCTAAATTTGAATACTATGCTTCTTAATAGATGAGCAACTCAATAGGTACCTGAAATCAGTAGCAAGAAATAATGGGGGACTGTATCCTATAAATATTTAAGTACTGTGTCCTATAAGCATCCAGGATATTTGAAAAACCAAGAAATTTTGCTGGAAGCAGTAGCCTTTAAACTGGGACTTAGACTATGAGCAGGATTTATTTAGTTTCGGAGAGTGTTCAAGGCACACCCTTTTTAAATGTAGAATTTAGGAAACAAAACATTCAATGCCCACGAACTTAACGATTCAGCCAAAACATAGGTATTTAGAGAAAAGTGGAAGGAAACACCTTTTCTATTGCCACAGCTAATCCTTCCTTTTCTTAACAATGAAATTTATTTACTTTATTCTTAACATGAAAATTTCATAAATATGTCTGAATTTCAAATATCTTGATTTTCTTATCCTGAACCCAATCTCTTAGAGTGATCTTGGGTTGATCACTGCTTTTGATATTTAAAGTATTATGTAATTTAACAAAAAAGCTATATTTCCTTTAAGAAAAGTATAAGTATAAAATTAACTCATGGTTTTGGCTATATTTAATTCAAGAATATGTAGTAAAGGCCTGACTCTAAAAGTTAGTTGGGTGTGCTGGCATGCATCTGTGGTCCCAGCTACTCAGGATGCTGAGGTGGAAGGATGACTTGAACTTCGGAGATTGAAGCTACAGTGACTTGTGATTGTACCACTGCAGTTCATCCTAGGGGACAGAGTGAGAACCTATCTCAGAAAATAATAATAATAGTCTATAGTAAAAATGTCATTACATGTAAGACATAGATGGGAAGCTAAAATGAGTAATAAGGTCCAGTCCCGCCCAATTAGCCATGTGCATCCTCAATTTGGATGCTGTTGACACTCCCCAAACGTAATCTGTTTTATATCAAATGCCATATGACTCAATGTATGTAATAACATCTGTTTTTGAGATTAAATTTCCAACTTTCTAAATATTCTGTACTGTAACATACATGTTACAATTGATGACTAACTGCTAATTAAATAGTAGATACCATAGAGAAAATGTTTTCTGACATGTGTGCTAAAATACAGGTCATTTTGACACAAGAAAATGAATAGCTGTCTTTGAACCAAAAATTCATCCATAAGTAAGATTTTTACATAGCCTTTTTAGAAAAGAATATATTTTACAGCTTTATTCATTGTCAATCCCTTGGTAGTTTTCAGACTGTATGAGATGAAGATTGCAAATTCTATAGAAAGTGCAAGGGATCAGAATAACACCAAAGTCTAGGAGTATCATGACAACTAGACACATGACTGTTTTACAAACAAAATAAACTTTTGTATTGCACATGACAACACTTGTATCGTAACTCAAAAACTCGTTAAAGTATTTACACTATTAGCCAACCTCCTATTTTCAGCACAAGACTGCAAATAAGGTTTTAGGTATGAGAAACATGTGAAGATTTGACTCTTATAAGGCTGTAAGTGTTGAGTATTCATTATACTTTATGCTGTAGGCAGCTCAAAAAGTTTGCTCTGTTTTGTAATAGACAGCACACTGAATGGAACATCTCACTCTAATGTAGTAGTAACCGCTTCCTTAAATTTTATGAGAGACAAACATGTTCATTCTCTTTTGCTCTGTTTGCTTCATTTCTATATGATACCAGTTTCCTCTAACTGCTCATGACTCTCTCCCCTTAGTACATCTTTCATTTTTATTTTGTTATTACTTTTTTATTTTCCACTTTCTTCCATGAAAAAACCAGTAGAAGAAAACTCACTAACTGAAGCCAAAAACCATCCAGCCAACAAATCTGACAATCTGGGGATTGAATTTGAATTTGTAGGTAGGTAGAGTTCTATTTTTTTTTTAAACAGGACCTTGCTCTATTGCCCAGGCTGGAGTGCCATGGAACAACCACGGCTCACTGCAACCTCGAATTTTTGTGCTTAAGCGATCCTCTTGCCTCAACCTCCTGAGTAGCTGGAACTGCAGGTGCATACCACAACACCTGACTAATTTTTTTTTTCTTTTGGTAGAAATGGAGTCTCACCATGTTGCAATAGAGTTCTTAATTAACATATGAGGTTGATAAACATTTGTTTAGAAATTGGAAAATGTACATTCTCCAATTAGACTGTATTTGGAAAGCCTATGATAATTAACCCAGATTACATAAAAACATATTTAAGAGAAACAAAGAATAAAAAACATTAAGTGTTTTTGTTGTGTGGAAATATGTTACCAGCACATTATTTTAGCCACGCTCTGCATGTTTTGGTTAAAGCATGAGTGCATGCACAGATTGGAAGGGCAACTCCCAGGAACTCAAACAAAAGCCATGGTATGAACACAAGCTAAGTGGCCCACAGAGACTGAATTCAATACTAATCATGTAACATAGTGTTTTAGTCGACTAAATCTAGAGAATATAGTATCATCTGCTGCAAAACCCTATTTTCAGATGTCTAAGGAAGCCTATTCACTCATGAGAGATAAAATTAGAATTTTACAAAGTTTAATTATTTTGTCATATTTGCTTCCTTTAGTCAGGCATTGTTATACAAAATTTATTTTCCAATATTGTTAATGAAATAAGAATTGACTTTGAAGTTATTTCTATGTGAATGTAATCAGAACAACTATTTAAACGACTTTATTATAGATTTTTTGTTACTTAAACAGTTTGTTCTAGAATATCCTTGACCACGAAATCCATATTCTTTTACATCTTAATCATGTTCTTTTAAATATACAGTAAGAGGTTTAGATTTTAGCTTTACCTTTAACAATGATTAAGTTTTTATCTACTTCATAACCATGAAAAAGATATAATAAATCTATGGATAACTCTTAGAAGATCAAAATTGAATTGAGCTAAAGTATTTTTAGTCCTAGTAAGCAGTGTCCCCCAAGTAGTATCATCTTTTCTGGTATGCAGAAAAGTGTTAGGTCACCTAACTAGATCATGCGTGCACATACACTGTTTCAAAATCTACTCTGGCAATATTACCAAGTTGCCCTTGGAGATTTCCACTAGCAAAGTGATCTTACCCTAGTGGAACAGCAAGAAAAACAAGCAGACAATTATGAGATAGTATTTTTGGATGCTTTGATAAAGAGAGGTACAGGATACTGTAGAGGATCTGAGGAGGCGTCTCCATGCTGGTATGTGAGAGTCCGACGTTTTCCTCTAAGAGCTGACATTTGGGATGAGGCTTGAATATTTGTCTTAGTTTTATTTTGCTTTGTAACACACTGTGCTCACACTGAACAGCTTAAAACAACGTAAATTCATTATCTTACAATCCCTGTGGGTACTTTGGCTGAAGTTTTGTTACAAACAGGATAATCAACTTATCTGGGCTTGCCCAGGGCGTTCCCAATTTTAAAATAGAAAGTCTGCACCCTAGGAAATCTCAGTCCAGGCAAACTAGGGACTTCACATAAGTACTCACCTTGCAGCCTTGATGAGGCTGTAATCACCATGCTGACTGAGGCCAAAATCATTTCAATGTTTGACTGGGGCAAGGTCTATTTCTTAGCTACCCAGTGGTTGCTGACAGGACTCAGTTCCTTTGGAGCTGTAAGCCAGTGGGGTCATCAGGTCCTACTCGCCACTGGCCAGAGGCTGCCCTCAATTCCCTGGCATGTGACCCTTTCTATCAGAGTCTTACCTGAGATCCGGGGAGAGAGTGCCAGCAAGACGAAATCACCGTCTTTTGGAATCTAATTACAAAAGAGACACCTCATCACTTTAGCCAAATTATATTTGTTAGAAGCAATTCACTAACTAGATCCAGCCCACCCTCTGAGGGAGGGGAATAAACAAGTGATAAATCCATTTTCTACATAGCATGTAACCATAGATTTATCTGATTAAGAATATGCTCAAATAATAGATAGCAAAGACAAATTTATTCTCAATTTTCTTTTAAAACATTTCACTACTCATGGCTGGGTAAAGCGGCTCAAGCTTGTAATCCCAGCACTTTGGGAGGCTGAGATGGGCAGACTGCTTGAGGTCAGGGGTTCGAGACCAACCTGGGCAACATGGTAAAACCCTGTCTTTACAAAAAAAAAAAAAAAAATTAGTCTGGCCTGGTGTTGCATGTCTGTAGTCCCAGCTACTCGGAGGCTGAGGCAGGAGAATCAGTTGAACCCAGGAGGTAGAGGTTGCAGTGAGCTGAGATCACAAGATCACAGCACTGCACTCCAGCCTGGGCAACAGAGCGAGACTCCATCCCAAAAAACAAACAAAAAAAATCACTACACTCGATGAACAGGTAAAGGAGTGTAATTTTGTGAGTGTGCATTTGTGCAAATGTGTGTTGGGGTGGAGTAGGTTGTTTTGAATTCCCTCTTTTTTTCCAGCTGATTTTTGAAGTTTTTTTTTTTTTTTTTTTTTTTTTTTTTTTTTTTTTTTTACAGAACTCCAGGAATAAACTATATAATTAAAATTATAAAAAGAACAAGTCTGAAAATAAAAGTATTCTTAAAGTCTGAGCTTTCCTGCTTGTCTAAAGCTATTATTTTCTCTGGCTTTCTGATCTTTTCAATCTTTCAATGTGTATTTTCCCCCACTAAAAACTGCTTTTTCCTACCATATTTCTCTTTCTCCCAAATCCATCCTGAATCCTTTGCTCTTACAATGCTTGTTATTCTTTTAGATTTCAGCACAGGCATCACCTTTTCAGGATTTTCTGAACTAATAAAATGTTCTTTATTAAATTTTCTCATATCTATATATTTCATGTTCTGGCATTTACCACAGTTCTATCTTTACACTTATAATTATTTATTTATGTTTACTTCCTAAAACATTAGCTTCATGTGGGAACTCACCATGTTTTCCCTACTCCTAGACTAATGTCTTGCACAAAGGGTACAGTAATCCCTCCTTATCCTTGGAGATATGCTCCAAGACACCCAGTGGATGCCAGAATAGTACCACAAATAGTACTGAAGCCTATATGCACTATGCTTTTCCCCATACATACTTATGATAAAGTTTAATATGCAAATTAGGCACAATAAGAGATTAACAATAACTAGTAACAAACTGGAATAATTATAACATAGTATTATAAAAATTATGTGACTATGGTGTATCTTTCTCTCTCTCGTAATGTATTTTTTATTTTTTTTTATTTTTTTGAGACGGAGTCTCGCTCTGTTGCCCAAGCTGGAGTGCAGTGGCCGGATCTCAGTTCACTGCAAACTCCGCCTCCTGGGTTTATGCCATTCTCCTGCCTCAGCCTCCCCAGTAGCTGGGACTACAGGCGCCCGCCACCTCGCCCGGCTAGTTTTTTGTACTTTTTAGTAGAGACGGGGTTTCACCGTGTTAGCCAGGATGGTCTCGATCTCCTGACCTTGTGATCCGCCCGCCTCGGCCTCCCAAAGTGCTGGGATTACAGGCTTGAGCCACCGCGCCCGGCCTTCTCGTAATGTTTAATTAGCTGTACAGCAGTAACTGAAACCCTGAAAAACAAAACCCTTGATAAGCAGAGACTGCCATATTATTTTTAATCACTTGCTGAATAAATACATAAAAACACATCTAATAATTACCTCAATGTTCTTTGCTAAATTAATGTGTTTTTTCTGAATTGAAGTTCTTATTTTATTTAGTTTGTATATATTTAGTGAAGGAGTAGGTATATAGTGTTAAATTAAATGTGGCCTAATGCTGCCTCTTCTCTTGAATCGATTTGTAGCAAACTGCAGCCTACTTTAAGAATAGAATCTTGTAACAAGTAGCTGTGTCTCAGTCATTTACATGAGATGAGCTTCAGCCAATCACAGGCTGCCAAATGCTCAAGCCATGTCCATGTAAGGCAAATGCATCACACCCTGCATAAAGAAAGTCAACACTCAGCTGCAACCAACCACTCAAGCTATTTATGTATACGCTTCCTTGTTTCATTTATAAATACTGCCTTCCCATGTGCTGGGTGGAGCTGTCTGAACCCCTCTTGGTTCTTTGTGCTGTTTGATTCATAAATTTGCTTAAATAGGTTTTGCTAAATTTATTTTGTCTAAAACCTTTCTTTTAACAGTAGATATAACTATACACAAAATATAGTAGTTTATTTTCTCAACTTTAATATTTTTCTGTGCTAAAAGTTATCAATATTTCTAGTCAATAATAAAAAAGTTATGCTATTGGATATTCAATATCCAATAAGTGTATGTAAGTTATGAATATACTTAAATGCATCTTATTTGAACTTACACGTTTTTATGGCATATATATATATACATATATATATAATATGTGTTATGAAATGTAATGATCATATGCCCTTTTATTTTATTCACTTAGATAATGAAACACTTTAATCAAAAATAACCTATGACATCTTTACAGCATTCCTGTGGAATTGTTTGGAAAGAAGAATATCTTCATTTTCAAAAAGAGGCCAGTGATGCTCAGGACAATTAAGTAAGTAGCCAATGGTTATGCAGCTTCTAAAAGCAAAATGCTTTTTCAGAAAGTGTGGGTACAGTTGAACTCTTTTTAGTTCTGTCAAATTTCTCTCTTTATTATGTACCTGTAATTTCAGATGGGTTAGTGGCTACTTTGGCTTTCACGCCTAGGGGAGCATCATCTGTTACAGGCAGGATGGGTAGAGGGTCCAGCAGCCTCCTGTCTTCCTGCAAGATTCTTCAGTATTTATGCTGCCAAATCGAATTGCCACAAGAGGGCACAATGACTTATGAAAAGCTCTCCCTATGCTTTCTGCTTCAAATTCATTCAAAATAGGAGCGATGGAGAAAAAAAGAAGAGGCAAAGAATACTTTTAAGTAATTAATTTCTATTTTTTAATCCTGGCATTGCAGGCATACTGATCAGAAATTTAAAGTACTTCTACTCATTAGGCTAGACAAACATATATCCTGCACTGATTTGACATATCTAGAAAAATTCATCATAAACATATTGATTAATGAACATTTTAGGAACTTTTACATGCAGAAGATGGTTTCATGTAGTTACCACAAAAGTCTACATTTGGCCTAGAGGAAGCAAAACTCAAATATTCTTTCCTTTTTTTTCAGTCCCATACACACTCTGGTGTCACGCTCAATACTCATATTTACTGGGAGTCCTTCCTTAATGGTATCAGACCTATGAATTACTTCTTCCTCTCATGGGCATTAAAAATCTCATTATTCGCCTTTTATTCTCACTCATATGTTGACTCATTTTTAGGTGTTAAATTCTGCAACGGGATAGGGATGATGAAACTTTCAGACAATGGCTTGGACGAACTCAAAGACTAGCAGAGAGGAGAGAAAAGTAATCTTTATAAAAAGAAGGAAGGCTGATGAGTGATTCTTATTTTACAGATGAGATAACTGTCTCATGAGTTTAAGTAATTCCTCAAAACCACACCAATGCCAATTTGACTTTAAAACCCATAATTTTTTTCTTCCAACACTGTGATAAGGTCATGGATTTTTAATTTCCTTTCAGCCTTTCAAGGATCAGCACAGATACTCAAGTAGTTTGTATGAAATGCAACAAAAGTGTATCAACAACTAATTTATATACATTATTATTTGATTTAATTTTCTGTACATTAAACATTTTGGAAAATGCCATTGTAATAAGTAATGTGAGATGGAACTATATATAGAATTACTGAGAAACAAAAAAATTGCAAATTTATTTATGTAAAACAACATCATTGACCAAAATTCAGAAAGTATTTTTAGTTATTTACTGTTTGTGATGAACTGTGCTATGAGAGATAAATAGAGAATAGATTAAATGAATGTGGTGATCAACCACTAGGAAGACTTCACAGAGGATGTTCTTTCTGGTAGGAAGCTTTTAAGGCTTTGGAAGAAACTCTTCTGTGAAGAGAGTTAAGACAATTCCAAGGAACAAACCTGGTATGAGAAATGACATGCAGATAAGAACTTAAAATGAGTAATAATACATTTGTGCAATTTACAATAACTGGTACTTAGATTAATTTACAAAATAGGCAAGTACTTGAAAACAATGATTATTCATCAAATATTTGTTTTTACCTAAATATTATTAGATAACATATTATAATGAAAATTCAACTTCAGTTGCCTCAAGAAAATTTATATACATAAAATATAAACATATGTATTATAATAGTATGAAAATATACTTTTAACCAAGTTCTTCATATACCTATCTACATTATATTTCAGGAAAGAAATAACTTACAGTGAAATTAAAATAAAATAATGTATCTGAATAGTAAATAATTGGTCAAGATAAAAAGTAATTTGAAACATTTGTAGGACAAGACCTTTAAATTTCCTAATAACTATCTATTAGTATTTGGAGTCATAAAAAATTGAAAATCATCATCCAAAATTATTGATCCTATTAACATAAAAAGTTTAAGGTGGTAGAGATAGATGGCAAACATGGATGAAAAACAAATATTTTTCGGGAATATTTGTGAGTATCAAAGGATAAGTAGAGTGTTAGCCTGGTTTGGTTAATTTCTTTTAACTTTTTTTTAAGCAATTCTCTATGAAAATAGGTTTCAAATAATAGTTTTTAAATATATATATATATATGTATATATATATAAAATAGTATATGAGTAATTTCTTAACCTGGTGGTATACTCCCAGGAAATCAGACAGAATAGAATATTAAGAAGAAAACTGATATATATATATATATATATGTTTTCAGACATAGCTGATTAAATATTAGAATGTTGACAAAGCATGTTTGTGGAAAGATTATGATTATTTTCATGATGCATGTGGTTTTTATATTTGTAGCATTACTGAAAACAAACAACCAAAAACTAATCAATGCAAATAAAGCTGTTACTGTTAGAGCTTTAACGGCTGCTTAGGACTAAATAACAAATTGAATAAACATGTGATGCATTTGGGAGAATAGTTTCCACCCACTTCCCGCTCCCCTAAAAATGACAAAAAACAAAAAACAGAATACCAGAGGCCTTGGAGAACATAGTTTAACTTAGCAAAGTTTATGGGTTGAGGGGGCATGAAAATCAAGGTATCAGGTTGGTACTGAACTAATAGAAGGTCCCACAAGTCAAGTAGATGCTGCTGAATTACAGAGTTGAAAATCATTTGTCAGTCAAAAATTAGCATAGTAATGATATGACTGAGCCTGCTACTGACATGATTGGTATTACACCAGTGAGAGTGGTAACTAGCTGGAATGATGCTCGTTGCAATACATGATGCCCTCTCAGATAAAAGCTTAGATTCTGCATAAAATTTTATTAGAATGAAAATTTATAGATCTTCTAATACATGCCTTCACATATCCTTTTTCTATCATAAATTATTCTAGAGCAACATTTTCCTAGGGTAACCTTCAGAAGATTATTTCAATAGGATGTTTAGTGATAGCTACTGTATTAATAGTGGGGGGAGGATGCTGGAGATTATTGACTTCGTCTTGGTGGTTTTTTCTTTGGAAAAATCATTACAGCTCATGAGTGGCAGCCAAATGTAAATAGCACGTGGGACTAAATCTCTAGCTCTGACCTCTCCCTGAAATTTCCATCCCTTGGTCAGACAAAAACAACCCGCTCATCATTACTTCATCATTTCTAAAGTCTAAAGTCAAAATTGGAAAACATCTGTATTTTTTATGTTTGTAAATGTCATCACCATTCTCTCACTCATCTAGATTTTTGTAAACTTCTATTTTAAGTTCAGGGATACAAATGCAGGTTTGTTACAAAGGTAAACTTGTATTATGGGGGTTTGTTGTACAGATTTTATCATCACCTAAATATTAAGCCTAGTAGTAACCATTAGTTGTTTTTCCTGATTCTCTACCTCCAAAAGGCCCCAATGTGTGTTGTTCTGCTCTGTGTGTCCATGTATTTCCACCATTTAACTCTCACTTACAGGTGAGAAAAAAAAAATAGTCTCATGTCCAATCTCCCATTCTGTGTATGACTCATCTCTTTAGGTTCTTATTCTGCCTGCACTGCTCTTTAATATCTAAATTTGTCCGTTTTGTCTTGTGACTACTGTCACTACTTAAATCCAAGCCCTCACAAATGATCACCTGCACAATCTTAAAAGCCTTCTCACTGGCATAATTATGCAGCTTTATGTCCTTCCAAGCCAGCTGAATTCATGATGGTCAGATGGCAATTTGAAGAGCAAGTGTTGAATTATCTTTCTCCAATACATAGTTATGTTTATGGATTCTCCTTTGCCCATTGAAAAAGGTCCAAGTTCCCCAGATAGGTTTTTAAAGACCTCAGATTCTGCACCTATTTCGTATTTCTAACTTTATTTCTTCTTTTTGTTTGCATATCATTTGGGTTGAATGGGACTATTTTTCAGAGGGAGAACACAGAGGAAGACTGTGCTGTATTGAAGGAGAGAACCACGTTAGGAACAGTGAGTTGAAATAGAAAGCAAATCAGTGAATTGAGGAGAAAAGAAGGACTTAAACAAAAACTTATTGATAAATGGGACCTAGAAGAACTAATTGCCAATATTTTATTTTCTTGAAAACACAAAATTAAGGTTAGCCAAGACAAAATTGGAGTTTGACCACACAGGACAAAGAGTCTAGCTGAGGATTACCTGAACATGCCATGCTCATTTGGTTACCTAAACAAGAGGTTGATTCATTATAATGAGAAGAAACCGTGTTAAAAACATAAATACTCTATTTTGCCAGAGTGATACATTGTCCAGTTATTTTACCTTGGGAGAAGATCTGGGGACAAATTGGGGATGTTTTGTCCTGCAGAAAAATAATCAAATCGTGTGAAAAATAGTATGAATAAATCTAAATTAGTTAATTGAAGCTTTTGGAATTAAGATGCCCTCTGAGTGTGGTGTGGATCTGTTGGTTCACTCATTAATTGGTCAGGGTTAGCATAGGTAATAAACCACATGTTTTTGTATACATGTTGTCTTATCTATTCTGCTTATGAACATTCTTCCGTAGAAGAAACTTCAGACATGGAAATGTGCTAAGTTCATTTTCCTGAAACCTAGGTGGGTTGGACTTGCTACTTGTAATAGAAGCAGTGATTTGGTCAGGCTGCACTCATTGCTTTATCCTTAATGAGGGCTAGATTAATCCAGGCTGAGACTGGCAGTAGAATATGTGTCCATAGTTTGTTCCAGCCAAACTGAATTCTTTATTTTCCTGTCTCTAATATTTATCATATTGTTTTTATCAAGCTCTTCTCTACACACCTCTATATTTTCAAATGGCACTTATAATTTAAGCATCAAGTCAAAGGCACTTTTTCAATATTTTTCATGGAATGAACTAAGGAATAAATACATGCAAATAAACAAATTGATGAATAAATGAACAAAGGAATAAATGGATATAAATACATGAATTGACAGGAAGTTCTGGGAATAATATAAAACTGTACTACTTATATCCCAGACTTGTATAAAATGTTAATCCAATAAACATTTACAAAACATTCTCTTAAGAACTCTGGGTCAAAGAGAATAATAAAGCTGTTTCTGTCTTCCAGATATCCTGACTTGCTCGAAGAGTACAGACACATCTTATGAGTAATTTAATAAGGAAAACATCATTTTATCTCCAAATCTAAGGAAGTGTTTACTTTCACATACTAGACAGGATGGCTAACAGTAAAAATATCTGTGAGGGTTAGTGGAGGTTTATTGACTGGTAAGAAAAGGATAGGATATTTTAGAACCAAAATATTAGCATTAAAAAAGTCTACAGATTTTTGTCAAATGAATAAGATAAAGTAGCAGTAAAGAGTAAAGAATAGCACTGTATAAATATATAAGAAATTGATATGTGTGCCTGCTTTGTAAAATAACTATTTCCATAGAATTAAATCTAAGTGTTGAGAGAAAATTTAGCAAATACGCAACTTAATAGTCAAAAGAATAGCCATTGATATAAAATCTCTTGTTTATTCCTTTGTCTTGTCATGACATAATTAAAAAATAGATACTACATTTTAATTCATAAATTTATAATCTGGTCATTCACACCTGCCACTTTTGCTAGATAGGCATATACGAACATTTGTTACCAGAATATGGATGTCTTTCTGCCTCATTTGCAAAATGCCTGTTTATTGTGAGCAATTTCAATTTATAAAATTTTTTAAGAATCAATTTGGATTCCATTTTGAAAATATACTAGTGCCTTCTTCCCTAAGTCATAGTCAGTAAAATAAATTGTTCTGACTTCATGGGAATCAACAAATGAAATTGGTTTATAAACATAAGTTTAAGTTAACCCACAAACCATACAATTCTCATTGACTCACGAGCTACACAGGCGAGAGACCATTAAATACATGACCTGTATGAAAATACAGAAATAGAAGGAATTCACTGTGGCTAAAGAGAAAGAGTAGAAGCTAAGTTCATTAATAATATGTGCTTGAAGATTTTGAATAATTGAGAAAATTGGTGATTTGCTCTGTATGCTTACTTATATTCTGTTCTAAATCATGCCAGTAGCAAAGATTACCCCATTCACAACCCAAATAGAGATTAAATATGTAATTAGTCTGAATGTGTGTAGCCCAGTGAAAAAAGCATAAGAAAATGGAAAGAACATGAAGATTTTAGGGGCACACACACATATACACAAAATATATACTTTCAAATCCTTAGTCCAACATCATCTAGCTCTGAGATACTAAGACATTTTGTTGTTTTGAGTCTTAATTCCACCTCATATATTTTTACAAATATTGTTAAAAGTGCCCAGTATGAATTTGAGATGTCACTTAGTCAGTATCAGCTGAACCTGAATGTAATTTCAATTTTGATATTTGCTTTTATTCTCTTAGTAATATTTACTTATATCTAAATGCTACTTTTAAACTTTCGCAATAAGTTACTGAAGATTCTTGGAAGTTAGTTTCTGTAATTTTCAACTTTTTGTGCCTCACTACACAGTTTTGTATTTAGTAAAAAATGTACTCTCAGGGTGTTTATTGTCTAAATGACAAATTATAGATAAAGTTGATAACATACTAAAGTTTGAATTATGATAAGATAGAAATTATTTTTGTCAAATCCAGAGCAATCTGACAGTTATAGTCTAGTAATGGCCAACTTGCTTGTTTCAGATTATTTGTTTCAATATAGATAATCAAAATTAGACAATTTAGATGAAGAGTATGTTTGAGGGCACTGGAGAGCTATCAGAACATTGAGAATTTGCCAGACCAGGATGCAGAAAGAAGGCAAGAAGAAGGGCGGAGGCTGTCCTTTTCCCCATGAGCCAAAATGGAGCTAAGAGGTGAAGGCAGGAGGAAGGGCTTTCTTCAGTCTCCTAAATCGTGGGGGAACAGGGGAAAAATTTAAGCTCAGAGACTTCCAGGAAGAAGATTATCTGGTTAAAAAAAATCAGACTTTGGCTTATAACCCAAAGGGTTATCCCATTAGGAAGAAAAAGTGAGCCAGGGACTTAAATCTGACCTCAAATAACCTTGGCCTCTGATAGCATAAAGGCAAACCTAGTTGCCTTAAAAAAAAAAAAAAAAAAAAAAAGCTCTTTCTGGAGGAACAGCACTATCCGGAGTTTGTAATTATTTGCATATTTTTTCATATATAATATCTAACAATTTTAAAAATCATTTGAACAAGTTGGAAAAAATAACAGAATACCAAAAAAAAAAAAAAGTAAAGAAAAATCCAAAGGATATACAGTTATAAATAATCAGACACAGCCTTTATAATAACTATCCTTATTATTTTTAAGAAATTAAATTACAAGATTAAATATTCAGAAGAGAATGGAAAACTTTAAAAAGTCTAATATAAATTATAGAACTAAATAATAAATGATTTAAATAAAAAACCCAAAGAATGGGTTTAAAAAAAATTAGATACAGATAAAAAGAACTTTTGTTAGCTGAAAAATAGATAAACATATATCAATACTCAATGAGAAAGAAAATTGTATTATTCCATTCTCACACTGCTATGAAGAAATACGCAAGACTGGGTAATTTATAAAGGAAAGAGGTGTAATTGACTCACAGTTCCACATTGCTTGGGAGGCCTCAGGAAACTTACAATCATAGTGGAAGGTGAAGGGGAAGCAGGCACCTTCTTCACAGGGCAGCAGGATGGAGTGGGTTCCCAGCGAAGGGGGAAGCCCCTTGTAAAACCATTAGTTCTCATGAGAACTCACTCATTATTAGGAGAACAGAAGCAAGGAAACCGCCCCCACGATTCAACTATCCCCACCTGTTCTACCCTCAGCATGTGGGGATTATGGGTATTACAATTCAAGATGAGATTTGGATGGGGACACAAAACCTAGCCATATCAAAAATGTTATGTAATATAGAAAAGAGGATAAGAAACATATGGTAGATGGTAGGATGATGTGGTAGGATGGATTAGCATATAAGTAATACGTAATTTGACTCACCGTAACTCAAATGGGAGAAGAGAGTTTCAAAATAATGTGAGTATTTTGGGTTTGCCATGAAGACAGAAAATGCTTCTTTTCCGCGTAAACCGTTTGATAACCGTTTGCTGTTAATATGCTGTTAATATGCTGTTAATATTCTTGATGGTAATATACCTAGAATCATGTGTTAAATGATCAGTTTTAAGCAATACTAATCGAAGAATATAAAAGTAACTTTTTTTTGTTTGTTTGTCTTCAGGCCTCTCGTCTACACTACCAGCTGGCGGCAGCGTGTAGATGGCAGGAATGTGGTTCACACTAGTAAATGTTCTCATTTGCTTCCAGAGTCTGGTGATGTGATCGAGAAATTTCAAGGTAAGACATTGTTGGCAGATGTGTGTTTTTACGTTTGGGACCATAAAATACTTTGAAGAGTTAATTTAACATGACCAGAAGATGAAGTTTTTTTAAAAAATATTTTCCGGCATACTCTGGTTAAGAATTACAGCATATGGGCCGGACGCGGTGGTTCACGCCTGTAATCCCAGCACTTTGGGAGGCCAAGGCAGGTGGATCACCTGAGGTCAGGAGTTCAAGACCAGCCTGGGCAGCATGGTGAAACCTCGTCTATATTAAAAATACAAATATTAGTCGGGCATGGTGGCACGTGCCTATAATCCCAGCTACTCAGGAGGCTGAGGTAGGAGAATCACTTGAGTCCGGGAGACGGAGATTGTGGTGAGCGAAGATTATACCATTGCACACCAGCCTGGAAGACAGAGGGAGAGTCTGTCTCAAAAAAAAAAAAAAAAAAAAAAAAAAAAAAAAAGAATTACAACATTTGAATTGGAAGCCAGAGTTCACACAAGCAGCACAATGGATGCTGCAGCATCCTGAGTAATTATGTAGCCCAGCATTAAATAAAACAATACTATATATGAGATTTATGCTAAGTGAGTAGATTTTAGTCATTCTTGCCGCAAAAGCAAAAATAAAAAACAACAACAAAAAAGCGAGATGATATATATATTCATTTGCTTCACAATAGCAACCATTTTACTATATTTACCTCGTAACATCATGTTGTATAACTTAAATGTATACTATAAAATATTTTAAAATAAATAAGTTGAATTAGATAGCTGAAGAGACAAGAAAATCTATACTGTTTCAATATCAGTATCTACCCTAAATATCTTTAGTGTAGACAGCATGGTCAGAGATTTTTAAAAGAAAACATTTTGTAATGGTAAAAGTCACTCAGCCAGATAGAAAAGATTTTGATATGTCTGAATGTAGAAATATATTTTTAATTTTGGAAAACACAATCTGACAGAACTAAGAAGAAAAATAATCCATAGTCATTAGTGGGAGGTTTAACACACCTTTAAAAATAAACTTTATGTTAAGAAGACAAAAAGAAATCTATACAGGAACAATAGACTATATCATATAACCTAGTGTGTAGTTTGCTATACCATCTAGGTTTGTGTAAGTACACTCAATGATGTTTATACAAGGAATAATTAAATTGCCTAACAACGCATTTCTCAGAACATATCCTCATCATTAAGTGACACGCGATTGTTTTTGTGTATCTTCATCTGTGAAGTGCTATTCAATTGCCTTGTGCATATTTTTTGCTATGTTTCCTTTCTTTGCCTTAGTGACTTGAAGCATTTATTTACACCTTGCAGATGCAATCTCTTTGTCAAATATATGAATTAGAAATATATTTTCAATACTTACTTTTTTATTGAATTAATGTTGTTTTTAGAAGAAATATCTTTATGTTATTGTCATCAAAATTTATCAATATTTTCTTTCTAATTAATGATTTACATGTCCTATTTGAGAAATATTTTCCTATATAGAAATCTAAAAATACTTTTGTGTATTGTATTTCTAAAGCTTTTATTTCTCATTTTAACATTCAGACTTACACTCCAATGGAATTGATTTCAGTACAAGCTGTAGATATAGATGTGTACATGAATACCAACTATTTCCAGCACCATTTACTGAAAAAAAAAAAAAAACACTGTTACTTTTCCTTTACTCTCTGGGTACATTTTGTATAATAAATATCCATGTATGTGTGCTGTCTTTCTCACATAGTGGGCTCATTATTTTGTTTCATTGGTGTAGTTGCTTATTTCTACACAAATGCTGTGCTGTCTCAATAATAGTAGCTTTACAATAATTCTTGATATGCAATAGGGTCAAGTTTTCCCATTTTGTTCTTCTTATTCAATATTAATTTTGATTATTCTTGGTCCTTTGCCCTTCTATATGATTTTTAGTATTGGCTTGGCAATATTAATAAACTATTTTATTAGAGATGGGATTGGGTAAATCTGATAGGTTTTGGACACACATGACATTATTACAATATTGAGTCTTATATGATATTAAAATGGTACATTCCTCCACTTATGAAGGATTTGTGTAGAAGAGTGAAGACTAGAAAAAGCAAATAGATCTTGTATCCAACAAAATTGCTTACAACTTGATTTGATCTAAAATAATTATCTACAAATTATTTTGGATATTCTGCATACATAATGCTAATAACATAACAAATAGTATGGCAGTTTCATTTCATGCTTTAATTCATATAACTTTTGTTGATTTTCCTTCTCTTAATGGACTATCCAGGGCTGCAAATACGTATTGAATAAAAGTGTATACTCTGCCCATCCTGTCTGTGTCCCTGAGATCAAAGAAAAAGCTATCAACATTCCACCAAGTATAATGCTTTCTCATTTTCATTTCTTGTGGCTATGTTGTATCAGAATGAAAATGATCCTTATTTTTAATTACTAATGAGCATTTATAAACAGATTGTTCTGCATCCATTGTGATAATCCTCTGAATTTTCTCATGTTATTATGGTGGAAAATTACAAAATAGTTGACACGGTTTGTATCTGTGTCCTCGCCCATATCTCATGTGGAAATGTAATCCCCAGTATTGGAGGTGGGGCCTGATGGGAGGTAATTGGACCATGAGGGTAGATTTTCCCCTTGATGCTGTCATTGTGATAGTGACATCTCATGAAATCTGGTGGTTTAAAAGTATATAGCACCTCCCCTTCTCACTCTTGCTCCTGCTCAGGCCATTTAAGATGCCTGCTTCCCCTTTGCCTTCTTCCATGTTGTACGTTTCCTGAGGCCTCCTCAGAAGCAGAAGCCATTATGCCTCCTGCATACGTTTCAGAACTGAGCCAATTAAACCTCTTTTCTTTAAAAATCACCCAGTCTCAGATATTTCTTTATAGCAGTGCAAGAATGAACTAAAACAAAAAATTGGTACTGAGAAGTGGAGCGTTGCTATAAAGATATCTGAAAATGTCAAAGTGCCTTTGGAACTGGATAATGGGTAGAGGTTGGAAGAATTTGGAGGGCTCAGAAGAAGACAGGAAGATGAGGGAAAACTTGGAATTTCCTAAAGACTTGTTGAATGGTTGTAACCAAAATGCTGATAGTGATGTGGACAATAAATCCAGGCTGAGGAAGTCTCAGATAGAAATGAGGAAACTATTGGGAACTGCAGTAAAGGTCACTCTTGCTATGCTTTAGCAAAGGGCCCATCTGCATTGCGCCCCTGCTCTAGGGATCTATGGAACTTTGATCTTGAGAGTGATGATTTAGGGTATGTGGTGGAGGAAATTTTTCAGCAGCAAAGCATTCAAGATGTTGCCTATGTTCTTCTGACAACCTATGCTTATATGCATGAGCAAATAAATGATCTAAAACCAGAATTTATATTTAAAAGGGAAACCAAGCATAAATGTTTGAAACATTTGTAGCCTGGCCATGTGGTAGAAAAGAAAAGCCCATTTTCAGGGAACAAATTCCAGCAGGCTGCAGAAATTTGTAAAACTGAAAGGAAGGAAAGTACTGATAACCAAGTCAATGAGGAGAAAGCCTCAAAGACATTTCAGAGAACTTCATGGCAGCCTCTCCTACCACAGGCCCAGAGGCCTAATTGGGGAGAATGATTTTGTGGTCCAGGCCCAGGACCCTACTACCCCATGCAGCCTCAGGACACTGCTCCTGGCATCTCAGCCACTCCACTTCCAGTCATAGCTCAAAGGGACCCAGGTCCAGCTAAAGCCACTGTTTCAGAGTGCTAGCCTAAGCCTTGGTGGCTTCTATATGGTGTTAAGCCTGTGGGTACACAGAGTACAAGAATTAAGTCTTGGGAGCCTCTGCCTAGATTTCAGAGGATGTATGGAAAAGCCTAGATATACAGGCAGAAGCCTGCTGCAGGGGTGAAGCCCTCATGGAGAATCTATATTAGGGCAATGAGGAGGAAAATTGTGGGGTTGGAGTCCCCACACAGAGTACCCACTGGGGCATTCCTTGGTAGAGCGGTGAGAAAAGGGCCACCATCTTCCAGACCCCAGAATTGTAGAGTCACTGACAGAAAGTACTGTGCATCTGTAAACACCCAGCCCTTGAGAGCAGCAGTGAGAGTTGAATAGTGGAAAGCCACAGGGGCAGAGCTACTTAAGGCCTTGGGAGCCAACCCTTCACATCATTGTGCCCTGGATGTGAGACATGGGGTCAAAGGAGACTATTTTGGATCTTTAAGTTTTAATGACTGCCTTGCTGTGTTTCAGTCTTGCATGGGGCTTGCAGCCCCTTTCTTTAGGACAATTTCTCCGTCGTCGAATGGGAAAATTTATCCAATGCCTATACTCCTATTATATCATAAAAGTAAATAACTTGGCCAGGCATGGTGGCTCACACCTGTATTCCCAGCACTTTGGGAGGCTGAGGTGGGTGGATTACCTGAGGTCAGGAGTTCAAGACCAGCCTGACCAACATGATGAAACCCTGTCTCTACTAAAAATACAAAAAGATTAGCCAGGCGTGGTGGCACATGCCTGTAATTCCAGCTACTCAGGAGGCTGAGGCAGGAGAATCGCTGGAACCTGGAAGGCGGAGATTGCAGGGAACTGAGATTGTGCCACTGCACTCCAGCCTAGGTAACAGAGCAAGTCTCCATCTCAAAAAACAAAACAAAACAAAAACTCATAAAAAGTAACTAACTTGTTTTTGATTTTCTGGTTCATGGGTATAAGAGACTCACCTTGTCTCAAATAAGACTTTGGACTATTGAGTTAATGCTGGAATGAGTTAAGCCTCTGGGGGAATGTTGGGAAGCCACGGTTTTATTTTGAAATGTGAGAAAGACATGTGATTTGGAACGGACAAGGAGTGAAATGACATAGTTTGGATCTGTGTCCCCACTCAAATATCATGTTGAATTGTAATCTACACTGTTGGAAATGGGGCCTAGTTGGAGGTGATTGGATCATGGAGGCAGATTTCCTCCTTGGTGCTGTCATCATGATAGTGAGTCCTTATGAGATCTGGTTGTTTAAATGTGACCAGCACATTCCCTCTCTCTCTTGCCATGTAAGACGTGCTTCCCCTTTACCTCTCCCATGATTGTAAATTTCCTGAGGTCTCCACAAAAGCAGAAGCTACTACGCTTCCTGTACAGCCTGCAGAACCATGAGCTAGTTAAACCTCTTTTCTTTACAAATTACCCAGTCTCAGGTATTGCTTTATAGCAGTATGGACATAAAAAAATACTCCTAACTTTACTTTTAGAACTAAACACAACTTGAATAATTGATATATTTTGCCATAATTTATTTGCTTTTTTAGGATTTTAAAATTAATTTGTGAATGTGACTGGCCTATCATTTTTCTTTTTTGCAAGAGCTGTGTCATGTGTTTCTTAAGCAACATTATGTTGATCTAAAAATAAAGAAACTGACCTAATAGGCAGAGCATCTTTTATTTTTTTCCAATTTATCTGAAAAAAGTGTAAAAGTTTGGCATTATTTCTTCCTTCACTGTTCAGTACAATTTTCAGGTGAAGGTATCTGTGCACGGAATTCTTAGTGGGATAATTTTAGTTAAGAATACTGCTTTATTTATTTTACATCATGCCACTTATCTATTTAAATATCATGGAAAATATAAGAATAATACCATTTCTATTGCACACAGTGGTAATATTGCCCTTAGATTAGGCAAGGAGAAACTCTACCCTTAGTTACACGGTGATCAATTAGTCCATTTGCCAGTGAGAGTCTTTGTTTTAAACCGTAACAGTCCCTCTATCCCAGTAAATGCCTCAGTCTCATGCAGACCACAAAAGCTAGTTACACTAGTGTTGCCTACATGGCAACTCTGAGTACTAAAGGGATCTATATATCAAGCATAAGGGTAACAAATATAGAATTGCAAACAAAAAGAGGAAATAAAAAATTGCCAAGGTTAATAATTTTTTTTAAAAAAGGAAATGAGATATAAGCTGTGTCTAGTTGGGGTTCATAAAAGAAAATAAACTAAAAATTTATGTTTTTATTTAAAGACATAATCTAAGAACATGTTTCTGAAATTGCAAAATGTCTTACATGTATATAATTAAGGGTACATTATGTGCTGGGAAAACCAACCCAGAATGATTAACAATGAGAAAATTCTAGCTAAGTTATTCAATTAAAAAGACAAACAAATACTCAGAATCCTGAAAAATAAGGTGCAAGTCTCTAGAAATTAATCTAAGGCTTAACATAATTTCAATCAAAATTCTAATGACTGTTTTTTTATTCAAATTAGTAACCTAATTCCAAATTTTATGCGGATGTACAAAGAATAAGAGTTTAGACACACCTGAAAAGTAATCAGAAAGCCTGACAACTAATATGAAATTATAGTAATTAAGCCTATTTTAGTATACATTTAGTTTTATGTAAGTACACTAACAGAGCAGAATAAATCCAAGATAGTACCCACCCATATATGGAAGCTTGTTTTATAATAGGGATAAATAGAAAAAAATGTTAGGCTTTTGAATAAATGGTACTAACAGACAGTAACTGGTGCACCTTGAAAAAATGATGGTGGGGTTAGAAAAGAATGGATCCAAGATAACCTGGGAATATTCTGTCATGCCAGAAGATCAGATGGGAGCATGGAATGAATATGCAGGAACCAGACTGAGGAGATTCCCAGGCTCTCACAGGCCAAATCTGGGAGAATCTGAACAACAAAAAGAATTAAGTCCAGTAATAAATTATAATTAAATGTAGAAGTTTGTGATTATTCAATAATGAATATATAAAAATAGATACATAAAATGAGACATACACATATATATATATAGGAAAATGGAGGCTCTTGACTATGGTAGACTACTGAAAGCTAATTACTAAATATGAAATGAGTCCTGGAGATGGAAAAGTATCATATTGCTATCATTATGGTAAAGTTGAGATCAGGCAAAAATAATCAGTGGATGCTGTGTATAGGGAGAAATATTTATGAGATCAGAATATCTGCATGATGCTAACGTGTTCTCCATTGGCTCTTTACATTAGTTTTGACAAACAGTTTAACAACAGCATTTAAAAAAATATATGAATGGGCAGTGCAGAATGGGAGCAACACCTTTACCAGATGTTACTATCATCAGTGACATCGTGTGCCTCCTGATGTGAAATCTTGAGGCATACTACAAATGCATAAACTCATCCTAGTCAGGAGAAAATGTCAAAAACAAAATGAGGATTGTTTTCTTTAAAAAGGGGATGGACTTCAACTTCTCTGGGTATGACCATATTGTTGAAGACCAAGAATGGCTTTGAAAATATTACAAGCTAAAGAGACATGACAGCTCTATATTATCTGATCCAGAGGTTGGATTCTGTTACTAGAGTGTGAAAGTGCTATATACAACATAATTAGGTCATGTGAGAAAAGTTGAATATGGGGAATAGACTAGATAAAAGTATAAATTCAATGTAGATTTAAAGATTTGATAACTACCGTGGTTATGTAAAATAATACCCTTATTATTAGGAAATATATATATAAAATTATTTAGTGGTAAACTGTCATGAGGAATGTAATTGACAAACAGACATATCTATGTATATGTGTGCATGTATATATACACACATAATTTAGATATATGAATAATAGGGAAATCTAGGAAAATAATGTATTTGCTTTATATTATTTTTATTTTCAGCAATACTCTGTAAATTTGAAATGATTTCCAAGTTAGCATTTATTTTAAAAATTGATAAACAATACTAGAAAAAATACCAAATTTATTCAGAAAAAAAGCACTTTAGACTTTGGCGCATAATAAACACAAATTGCATGTGTGTTAAAGACTTAATGTGAAATAAAACATTATAAAAGTTATATGACAATTTGAATATTGCAGAATATTCATTTTTATTGCTGTAAATATCCCCTGCTAGGATTATAAGCTAGAAAAACTCTTGAATGTCCACCAAACACATACACAAAAATATTTAAATATTTATAGCTGCTCAATGGTAGTCATATAAATAAAACAAAACTGGAAACAACTCAGACTCTGTCACCAATTAAATACATAATTTGTGGAATATATGCTCTATGGAATAGTATAAGGCATGTAAAATGCTTGTTTTTAGGCTGCAGGCACATATTATTGTATTGTTCTTGGCTGTATTGTGTTTCACAGATCTTGCATTTTATACAGACTGAAGGTTTGTGGCAATCTTGCATTAAAAAATTCTATCAGCACCTCTTTCCAACAGCATGTGGTCACTTCATATTTATGTGTCACATTTTGGTAATTTTTCTCAATATTTCAAACTTTTTCATTGTTATTATTTTATCTGTGATGATGATCTGTGATCAGTGATTTTTAATGTTACATTGTAATTGTTTTGGGGTATCATGAACCATGCCCATATAAGAAGGTGAATGACCATTCCCCATTTCACTCTCTTTCCTCAGGCCTCTCTATTTCCTAGAAACAAAAAATGTTAAAACGAGGCCAACGAACCACCCTGCAATGGCCTCTAAGTATACAGATGACTCACATGCCTCTTGTGTTAAATCAAAAGCCAGAAATCATAAGCAAGAAAGAAATAGCAAAAGCTGAGATAGGCTAAAAGTAGGCCTCTTGCACCAAACAGGCAAGTTGTGAATGCAAACGAAAAGTTCTTGAAGGAAATTAAAAGTGTCATTCCAGTGAATGCACAAATAATAAGAAAGCAAAACACTCTCATATTGCTGATACGTAGAAAGTTTTAGTGGCCTGGATAGAAGATCAGCGTGGCCACAACATTTCTTTAAGCCAAAAGCCTAATCAGAGCAAGGTCTTAACTCTCTTCAGTTTTGTGAAGGCTGAGAGAGATGAGACAGCTGTAAATGAAAAGTTGGAGTTTAGCAAGGTTAGTTTGTGATGCTTAAGGAAAGAACCCATCACTCTAACACAAAAGCACAAGGTGAAGCAGCAATGCTGATGTAGAAGCTGCTACCCATTTTCCAGATCTAGCTAAAAGATCATTGATGAAGCTGGATAAACTATGCAATAGATTTTCTGTAGAGATGAAATAGCCTTATATTGGAAGAAGATTTCATCTAAAACTTTCATAGCTGTAGGGGAGAAGTCAATGCCTGGTTTCATAGGAAAGACTGACTCCTTGTTAGGGACAAATGCAGTGGTAACTTTAAGTTGAAGCCAATGCTGATTTATAATTCTGAAAATCCTACATCTGCTCTGCCTGTGCTTTACAAATTTAATAACAAAGCCTGGGTGACAGCACGTCTGTTTATAGCATGGTTTACTGAATATTTTAAGCCCACTGTTATGATTTACTGCTCAGAAAAATGATTCCTTCCAAAATATTACTGCTCATTGACACTACACCTGGTCATCCAAGAGTCCTGATGGAGATGCAAGGAGATTAACGTTGTTTCCATGCCTGCTAACACAGCGTCCATTCTGCACCATGGATCAAGGAGTCATTTCAACTTTTAAGTAATATTATTTATGAAATACTTCTTATTAGGCTATAGATTTCATAGATAGTGATTTGTCTGATTCATCTGGGAAAAGGAAATTGAAAACTTTCTGGAAAGATTTCGCCATTCCAAGTGCCTTTAAAACATTCATGATTCATAGGAAGAGGTCAAAATATCAGTAACAAGAGTTTAGAAGAAGTTGATTCCACTCCTCTTGGATGACTTTGAGGAGTCCAGGACAGCAGTATAGAAGATCTCTGCAAATGTGGTGAAAACAGCAAAAGAGCTAGAATCTAAAGTGGAACCAGAAAATTTGACTGAATTGCTGCAATGTCATGATAAAACTTGAATAGATGAAGAGCTACTTCTTAAGGATGAGCAAAGAAAGTGGTTTCTTGAAATGGAATCTATTCCTAAGACACTGTGAACATTCTTGAAATGACATAAAGGATTTAGATTATATCAGCTTTGTTGGCAAAGCAGCGGTAGGTTTTGAGACAAGTGACCTCAATTTTGAAAGAAGTTCTATTGACTAAATTGCTATCAAACAGCATCGCATGCTGTAGGTAAATCTTTCAGGAAAGGAAGAGTCAGTTGATGTGACAAGCTTCATTCCTGTCTTGTTTTAAGAAATGGCACAGCCACTCCAACCTTCAGCAACCACAATTCTGATCAGTTAGCAACCATCAGCATCAAGACAAGACACTCCACAGGCAAAAAGATTAAGACTACCTAAAGACTCATATGATCATTTGCATTTTTTAGCATAAATTATTTTTAAATTAAGATATGTGCATTGCTTTTAAGAAATAATGCTGTTGCCCACTAATAGACTATAGTGTCTTGTAAATATGACTTTTATATGCACTGAGAAACCAGAAAATTTATGTGAATCACCTTATTTTGGTATTTGTTTTATTGCAATGGTCTAGAATATATTCAAGGTGTCCCTGTACATGCAACAACAAGGATGGATCTTAGAAACATGCATTGAGGAAGAAAAAAAAGACAGTTGCAGAAGAATTCATTCAGTATTATTATTATTATATGAAACCCAGATCTGCACACACACATGCATACATATGCATTGATTGTGGGCCACCATGAAAGCACACATGGTAAAACTATAGAGAAAAATATAAAATACAGGGAGGTGGAGAAGTGTAAAAGAAAGGGAAGGAGGGTGAGACATTCAAAGAGAAGTACAGAGGGGTTTCAGAGGTAATGATGAAACATTTCTAATTATACAATGGATAGTTGAAATTCAAATGTTATGTTATCATTAAGTCTTAACCTAAGGCAGATTGTATTTTCCATACCTGAACAAACCAACAGCAGCCTATACTACACTCTAATTACAATGTGGTGTCGAAACACTTCAGATGATAGGTAGTGTCTATGTTTCCTCTCTTTTATTCTGAGTGGATCTTTGAATTTGCCTCCACCAATAGAGTTCTACTGCATACCATGATTTGACCTCTGAGGCTAGGTCATAATAGGTGATCTGACTCTCTCTCTTCCTCACCTCTCTCTCTCCCTTCCCCCATCTCTCTTTATCAAGGCATGTGCCTTTGAAGCCCTGAGCTGCCATATATATGGCTACTGTGAACACACTGGCTACTGTGCTACAAAGACCACGCAGAGAGAACACACACACACACACACACACACACACACACACACACACACACACACAGAGAGAGAGATTCCTGGGGAATCCTAGTTGCTTCAATTCCTAGCTTTTTGAGTCATCTCAAACCAGAGGCCAGATGTGTGACTGAATGAGCTCTTGGATGATGGCAGCTACAACATTTTAGTCTTCTAGCTGAAGCCCCACACATTGTAAAACAGGGAGAAAAAAAGCCCAGTGTCTTGTCTGAATTTCTGAAACAGAAAATGTATGAGTATAATAAATGGTTGTTTTACACCACTAAGTTTTGGGATAATTTGTTCATGCATCCATAGTAATTGGTACATTGCCTTACCCTTTTGAAAACAGATTCCTTTGTATCAACTTCACATCTTATAAAACAATTTTTAAAAGGCAGTAGAACAAAGTGTACAGAATTTTGAGAACAAAAACATCCCACAGACTGTATTCTCAGCAAATGTATTTTTTCAGATGTAAAATCAAAATGAAACAAAGAATTTTAGGTAGGAACGGGCTCTTTGAGACTTTATCAACTCATTGATTAAAGACACAACATATGATTATTTCAGTACTTTGCTCAGGTAATTTGAAATACATTGCATGTGAAATTAATTTGGAAATTATTAGAACATTTACGAAATTGTTTTAATGGTTGAGACAGAAAATCGCTTAAGAAAACCAAATCTGTTGTATTAATCTGTTTTCATGCTGCTGATAAAGACATACCTAAGACTGGGCAATTTACAAAAGAAAGAGGCTTATTTGACTTATAGCTCCACCTGGCTGGAGAGGCCTCACAATCACGATGGAAGGCAAAGAGAAGCAAGTCACATCTTACGTGGATGGCATCAAGCAAAGAGAGAGCTTGTGCAGAGAAACTCCAGCTTTTAAAATTATCAGATCTCATGAGACCCATTCACTATCATGAGAACAGTGCAGGAAAGACTCGCCCCCATGGATCAATTACCTCCCACCAGGTTCCTGCCACAACATGTGGGAATTGTTGGAGTTACAATTCAAGATGAGATTTTGGTGGCAAGACAACCAAACCGTAACATTCCACCTAGCCCCTCCCAAATCTCATGTTCCTACATTTCAAAACCAATCATGTCTTTCCAACAGTCCCCCAAAGTCTCAACTCATTTCAGCATTAACTTAAAATTCCACAGTCCAAAGTGTCATCTGAGACAAGTCCCTTTCACCTATGAACCTGTGAAATCAAAAGCTAGTTACTTCCTATACACAATGGAAGTACAGGCAGTTGGGTAAATACAGCTATTCCACATGGGAGAAATTGGCCAAAACAGAGGGGCTACAGGCTCATGCAGTCTGAAATCCAGTGGGGCAGTCAAATCTTAAAGTTCAAAATGATCTCCTTTGACTACATGTCTCACATCCAGGTCACATTGATGCAAGAGGTGGGTTCCTATAGTCTTGGGCAGCTCCTCTCCTGTGGCTTTGAGGGGTATAGACCCTCTCCTGGCTGCTTTCACAGGCTGTCATTGTCGGCAGCTTCTTCAGGCACATGGTGCAAACTGTTGGTGGATCTAGCATTCTGGGGTCTGGAGGACTGTGGCCCTCTTCTTACAGCTGTGCTAGGTGGTGCCCCAGTATGGACACTGTGTGAGGGCTCCAACCCCACATTTCCCTTCCACAGTGCCCTAGCAGAGGTTCTCCATAAGAGCCCCACCCCTGCAGCAAACTTCTTCTTGGATATCCAGGCATTTCTATACATCTTCTGAAATCCAGGTGGAGGTTCCCAAACCCCAATTCTTGACTTCTGTGTACTGGCAGGTTCAACACTACATGGAAGCTGCCAAGGCTTGAGGCTTGCACCCTCTGAAGACACAGCCTGAACTCTATATTGGTCCCTTTCAGCATGGCTGGAGCAGCTGGGATGCAGGGAACCAAGTTCCTAGGTTGCACACAGCACTGTGACCCTGGATCTGGTCCAGGAAACCACTTTTTCCTCCTAGGCCTCTAGGCCTGTGATGGGAGTTGCTGTCATGAAGGCCTCTGACATGCCCTGGAGATATTTTATACATTATCTTGGGGATTAACATTCGACTCCTCATTACTTATGCAAATTTCTGCAGTCATTTTGGATTTCTCCTCAGTAAATGGCTTTTTCTTTTCTATCGCATTGTCAGGCTGCAAATTTCCCTAACTTTTATACTCTGCTTCCCGTATAAAACTGAATGCCTTTAACAGCATCCAAGTCACCTCTTGAATGCTTTGCTGCTTAGAAATTTCTTCCACCAGATACTCTAAATCACCTCTCTAAAGTTTAAGGTTTCACAAATCTCTAGGGCAGGGGCAAAATACTGCCAGTCTCTTTGCTAAAACATAGCAAGATTCACCTTTGGTCCAGTCCCCAACAAGTTCCTCATTTCCATCTGAGACCACCTCAGCCTGGATTTCATTGTCCATATCATTATTAGCATTTTGGTCAAAGTCATTCAACAAGTCTCTAGGGAGTTTCAAAATTTCTCACATTATCCTGTTTTTTTTTTTTTTTTTTTTTTTTTTGAGCCCTCCAAACTGTTCCAACCTCAGCCTGTTACCCAGTTCCAAAGTCACTTCCACATTTTCATGTATCTTTTCAGTAGTGCCTCATTCTACTGGTACCAATTTACTGTATTAATCTGTTTTCATGCTGATGTTAAAGATGTACCCGAGACTGGACAATTTACAAAAGAAAGAGGTTTATTGGACTTACAACTCCCACATGGCTGAAGAGGCCTCACAATCATGGCAGAAGGCAAGGAGGAGCAAGTCACATCTTACATGGATGGAATCAGGCAAAGAGAGAGCTTCTGCAGAGAAAGTCCTGCTTTTAAAACCATCAGATCTTATGAGACTCATTCACTATCATGAGAACAGCACAGGAAAGCCCTGTCCCCATGAATCAAGGACCTCCCACCAGGTTCCTCCCACAACACATGGGAATTGTGGGAGTTACAATTCAAGATGAGATTTGGGTGGTGACACAGCCAAACCATATCATCTGTCTTTCCTACTTACTTCAACAAAATCCAGTTTTATTTTATGCCATTTCAAGCATAAACTATTCATATTCAGACAGTCTTAAAACCATCATCATCTTACAATTTATGCTTCTACCTCAATATTCTTGGCTCATGAGATTCTTGGCTAATATAAATAACCTAATATCTTCCTGTACCTTAGTGAGGCTCTATTTATTCTGTAATAAATAACTCAAAATATTTTATTATATTTGATGAAGGTTTTCTTAGTAATTTTTAAAAATAATAATGCCTCTTTTTAAAGAAGCAGCTGCTTGAACACCACAATTATACTAGTGTGTGTCGTCATATCCTCTAATTGTCAGACAAAATACAGATTGATGCATTTATTAAACCTGACATTTATTATAATATTCTGTGTTTATTTACAGTACATCTTCAAACAAAAAAAATTCCAAAGATGTGAAAAATTATTATACTATAATGTGTAACATCAAAGGCAGACATAAAATTTAATGTACAATAGAATATCATCCATGTAGAAAACTACACTATAAAGACTAGAGGGAAATGCAATAAATGGTTGAACATGGCAATCTGTGAGTGTTGGGATTATAGTGATTAGTCATTCCCATCTTTAAAATTTTCTTGCCTTCTCTTCATCTTTTGCTATGTTCATGTATTACAAAAGTATTTTATTAGTATATTTACTGCTATTTCTCCAAGACTGAAAACATCTTCTTTTCTTCTTCTTCTTCATGCTTGTCACCCAATCTGGAGTGCAATGGGGTGATCTCCGCTCACTGCAACCTCCACCTCCTGGGTTCAAGCGATTCTTCTGCCTCAGCCTCCCGAGAGTAGCTGGGATTACAGGCATCCACCACCACGCTTGACTAATTTTTTGTATTTTTAATAGAGATGGGGTTTCACTATGTTGGCAAAGCTGGTCTTGAACACCTGACCTCAGGCTATCCACTCGCCTCGGCCTCCCAAAGCGCTCGGATTATAGGCGTGACCCACTGCATTTGGTCCTTTTCTTCTTTTTAATTAGAAAATTAATTTCAGGCTAGAGCAGGATAATTAATGGCATATTTATACTTTTTCCTGCATAAGTTCAAGATTTATTTATATTCTGAGAATTTTTGCCATAAAATGATATTCTACAGTATAACAGTTTTTTCATCTGTATTTTTTAAGTGCATGCCTTCTCTACTGATTTAGCTTCTAATTCCTTAATGAATTAAAATGCATATCGATAGTGATAAGGTTAGTCCAATAATATTAAAATTTTGAGCATTCTTTACAGGCGAGTGGCACAGAGTATTTGACACTTTGTGTGCACATTTACATTATATTTCAAAAAATTTTTATGGCTCAGAAACTATTTTTATCACAATTTAGAGATGAGGAACCTGACATTAAAAGTGTTAAGTACCTCACCGATGATCACTCATTAGTAAGTGGAAGAGCAGAATTCAAAGACAAGCTGGTGTGACTCTGGAAATAAAAATCTACCACACTCTACCATATCCTCTCCTTTGTATGCTTTGTATCTCCTCACTGTACCTAGCATATCATCCTGCACATAGTAAATACTTAATTAGTACTTGTGGGATGATTGATGGCATCATGTCTAAAAATTAAAAAGAAACAAAAACGATTAACAAGTTTCAACTAATGTCCATAAGTGCATTTTATGTAATTTAATAGTGTATGAAATATTCCCGAATTTATCTTATTCAATAGAGAAAATGATACGCCTCCTCAATGCAGCAGCCCCTCTTGCATACTGCAATAGAAAGACTGCTTTTAATTTTACGAGTCAGGGCACCACTAAATATGTCTTTAACATTTTCATTTTAAGTCCATTTTCCTTTTCTGCTCCAGCAACATATTCTCTGAAAAGCGTAATTAAATCCCCATTTTCTAGAATAGCAGCAACAACAACAGCAAAAGACAAGTTGACATGGCAAGTCATCAACAAAAAAGAAACTGAATAACCCTGTAGGTACCAGACACACCACATCATTCAAATCTAAATTACTTGCAAATGACAGCTTTCCCTGTTATGAGTAATGAGAGGAGTAACATTCTCATTTATTCCAAATAGGCGATGCTTTTCTGAGCGAAAGTGTGAACTGATGTAACTTCCAGTTTTTCTGTGGGCTTTCTCTATTTGAGCCATCTATTTCTTTTTGAGGAAGAGTTCAGTTATTTCACTTCTATCTAGAAAATAAATTTAAATATTTCTACCTTAAATAAAACTTATTTTCACTACATTATGATGAATTTATTAATTTAATTCTTACGTGTTACTTGCATATGAGGTAGAGTTGCAGAAAGTCCTGTGTGAGTACCTTATTCATGGATGGCATGATGTACATGTACAGTCATGCACCATGTGACATTTCGGTCAACAAGGGACCACATACAAGATGATGGTCTCATAAATTTATAATGGAGCTGAAAAGTTCCTATTGCCTAGTGACATTCTGACGGTTAATACTGAGTGTCAGCTTGATTGGATGGAAGGATACAAAGTATTGATCCGGGGTGTGTCTGTGAGGGTGTTGCCAAAGAAGATTAACATTTCAGTCAGTGGGCTGGGAAAGGCAGACCCACTCTTCGTCTGGAGAGGCACAATCTAATCAGCTGCCAGCATGGTTAGAATACAAGCAGGCAGAAAAGTGTGCAAAGAGAGCAACCATCAGTCCTGCAATTTATGGTAAGCGCCGTATACAGGTGTATCTTTTAAATCTTTTGTACTGTATATTTACTGTATGTTTTCTATGTTTAGATATATTTAGATATTATAAATACTTACTACAGTGTTACAGTTTCCTACAGCATTCAACATAGTCAGGTGCCATACAGGTTTGCAGCCTGGAAGCCATACGTTCTACCACACAGCACAGGTGCGTAGTAGGCTCTACCACCTACATTTGTGTAAGTGATGTTCGCACAACAGCAAAATTGCCTAATAATGCATTTCTCGGACTATATCCTTGTCATTAAGGGATGCATGACTGTATTTAAAATATGAAAGGGGCCCTGAAAGTTGTAGTGAGAAAGTAGGAATGAATTTGATGAAACAGTAGCAAGCAAAGTATGTGCAGAGCAGACTTATGTGTGATAGGGTGGTTGGGGTAACATACAGTAACATTAGAAACAAACTTATATATCTGTTAGGCCATGGCATACATGTGCTGCCTCATGGATGAGGGAAGCACCACACACAAGCTGTATTCCTCTGAGCCTCAGTTGATTCTATGGCAGTCTATGTACTGCAGCAACCAATTTTGTGGCTAACCTGATTTTTCACAGAGAAAATCTTCCTTGGCTATTTTATGCTGAAAAGGTTACATAAAGATTAAGCATGTGTTTTATTTTCAAGTATTCAATTTTCTTTGAATTTCTAGACATTGTGCGTGGCAGCATTACCCACTCTAAAATTCAATATAAAAATGCTATTCAATTCAATAGCTTTACAATTGGGGTTAGTTTTTTTTGTATTACTACCCAATTTTTAAAAGTTATCCATATGAAGAACCAATAAGAACATACTTTAAAAGCAATAAGCAAGTTGAATAAAGATGTCGTATTTCTATCTAGAATGATTTTTGAATGATATATTGACTATTTAAAATTCATAATCCATGACTTCGGTTTTTGATCTAAGGATGGAAAAATGATACTGTTTTCATTTTTTCTATGGGATTTCACTCTCATATTGCAAAGGTTTAAGCTGAATGTATATTTGCGGTGTCGAATGATCTCATCTGAAATGGTACAGGCATAACAATATATCTATAAAGCAGAGAATGGGGTTAAAGCTAGAGAAATTTTACTGCTAGTAACTATAGCGAGTTGCTCTTTCTTAATATATCAGTTGACATTTTGTGTGCAGAATTCATGCATTTCTAATAGTCCCCATAAAATGTCAGCATGTTCGGGAACAGTAAGCCGCTGGAGAAGTCTTCAGCAGCATATCCCGTGGCCCAGTGTTGCCCTCCTGCTAAGTCATTGCCCCAGTGGCGTGTCACAGACAACTTTTCTGAAGAAGTGCAGATGAACTCTAAATGCCAGCCACAATTCTGCTCTCCACTTTCCCCTCTCCAAAAGTGAACTTGAAGGTCTGCTTTTTTTCTTTTTCAAAAACTTTGTACCATAGTGACAAAGTGAAAAGAAAGTTAAAATCTGCATTATATTATTTGATTTGGATGAGGCTTTCAAAATTACAATTGAATAAATCCATTTCATTATTAATCAAAACAACTCATTTGCCTGTAAAATCTTTGTCCTCCTTTCCCTCATGCGCCAATCCTTTACACACACACACGCGCGCGCACACTCATGCACCCACACACAGCTGATATATACAAAGGATTTTCTGAAGGGAAGAAAAGTTGAGACCACATAAAACTATAAAATTTGTTTTCAGCAATATTAATAATTTATTTTTGTTTGCAAACTAACTTCCATTTAGTTAAAACTTACCTTCTCTAAGAAACTATTTTGATTCCCCTGTCTAGCCCCAGCCATTCTGATCTTTGAGTGGCGGCACAGAATATTGCTTAGGCCTGGAGACACAAGAGCCAGTTAGACTGAGTTGAATCCCAGTTCTATTCTGACAAGCTGTGAGACTGCAGCATGTCCTTTCACTACTTATTTAAAATGTGTGAATGATAATGTTAGTATAGAATTGATAATTTGGTTGTGAAGATTAAATAAATTTATCAATGTAAAGCACATGAAATAGTTTCTGGCCCAAAATTAGACCACATAAGTCTGTGATTATTAATGTAACCTGTGCTTTCTTCCTGTCTTTTCAGAATATTATCTGCACTTGTAATTTTGCACTTTTCAGAGGCTCAATTGGCATATATTTAGTTACAGATATTTGGAAGAGAAAAACAACATTTTCTTGAATTTTATGTCTTTCATAGTACTTGACATTGATTCAAGCATAGTAAGTCCTAGATTGAGAAAAAATGGACTTAACACACACTTTAATAACATTCAGCTGCCAAATTAGGTAATTCTTTCATCTTAGCTGATGTGTGTGTGTATTACAGTTTATGTAAAGAGTTTTTTAAAAAGGAAACCAAAAACAGAAGAGAGAGAAAGAGAGAGCAAAATCTAACAGATTAATAATGGTGAAAAGATTCTAGCAATATAGCAATTGAGAAATAAATTTAGCTTATCTTCCTAGGCATTCACTATAAAACAGATTCACACTGACTTCTATATCCATATCACTTAAACAAACAAATTGAAGTATTCATTCTTTGTAGAAATAAAAAGTTATTTCTTTTCTGATCCTATATTATCAAGGAAAATTTGTCATATAATATAGAGAAAAAAGCCCACACTGATGAAGAAACCACAAGTAATTTGACCCTGGTTTTACAAAATACTGTGGACCATTTATAATGTGTTTACATATTAGATTTCAATTAAAGGCCAATGAATAATATGGGTTTGTCACCTAGTGAATAATTTTCTATGAACTTTTAAGTATATATGTTTGTGTATTTTTGCTTTTTGCTATCTAACTTGGTTTGGGTTTAGAACTTTGATAACACAGAACAAAGAAAAGAGCTATAAATTACGCCAATTCAATATCAATCTTAAGTGTGAATTTGGCTGGATCTGAATAACAGTTAATGCAAGAATCAGTTCTCTGGCAAGGACTTCTGATGAGCAATTCCATGGTGTTGATTGAAGGGGCTCCATAGGCTTCTGAGATGATAGCAGGGTGGACATTCTGTTAGGGAATGTACAACAACTGTATTGATGTCAGACAGACACCACTGAAGAGTCTCTGAGTGTTTTTCCCAAAATAGTGTAAATCCATGCAAATACCTAATAGCATGGTATAGGAGGAAGAAAACTAAAGGAACAACTCTACCCCCAGCACCAACACGAGCTTTGGAGTGAGAAAACCAGCGTTTTCAACATAGCCCTGCACCAAAAATGCTTGAAGGTTATTTAATGCCACATTCTTTGTCCCAACCCAGGCTCAGCCTTCTTGATATAAATAAAAGAATTTTGGGAAGATTAGATGAAATAGCAAAGTTTAAGCCCTAATCCCTGATTCAATTTCTGATATGATGGATCCTAGGAATAATTAGTCATTTTCTCTTCGCCCAAACTTCCTATATATTTACTTTTTACATATTCAATATTGCTTCCTGGAAAGAAAACTGGGTAGAGTACCATTCAGGATACCCTGATAATAATCTCTGTCCTTCTCTGTATACTGTTTGTTTGTACATGTGTGTGCATGTGTGTACGTGCATTCATTGTTTATGCAAATGTCAGACGTTTGCATACTGGGAACTGGAGAAGGTAAAGCTCAGTTGAACGGAAGTAAAGATTTGATTTGTAGGCCAGTATGTTTTATGCAACTATTTAAACTAAACTACCTACATTCCTGTGCGACTTAGTTTTGAAAAAGACAAGATATCAGGGACAGAGAGAACCTCAAATTGCAGTCATGAGCAATACAATCGAATTTTATGTGAAAGAAGAATATCTTCATACTCTTCAAGATTCATAAACAGAGTATTCCATCAAGATTGACCCCAGAGCTGTAACTGAAGCTAACACAGTGATTGATTGGAAATCAGTATAAGCTAGAAGAAAAGAGGAGCATGGCACTAGTTGAGTCTTCCCTAAAACATTCTCTCACAATGTAATCAAATGTTTTATTTGTAAATTGGAATGTATTTGACTGGAGATGTTAGCATCTTGGCTATAGAAAGAAATGGACATCTGCATTTGGTAGCAGACCAAAGATGGCTGTCCCATTTTCAAGGTATGTGTGTGGATTCAGTGACTTGCTTACTGAAAGCTAGTTCATGTCCCAGGAGTCCATGAGGGCTCTGTTTGGTTCAGTCTATCTAGTTGTTCATAGTGTTGGCTGAACTGGGGAATTAGCCCTTGTCCTTTAAGGATCTTGCACTGGTAGGAATGAGAAGGTGACACCATATCCACCCACGAACAGGATAAAAACACGGGAACTCTGGAGCACATTTGGTTCTGTGACCATCACAGAAGTTATTCTTGTTCAGCTATTTTATACACATACACACACACGCGTGCGCGCGCGCACACACACACACATATACAGGGCTTGGGATATTGGTTTTTGAAAAAACCAAAAAAATGGCTGGAAGTACTTTAAGGGCTGGAATATCACATGCCTGTTGGTAACACTGAGCAGAACATCGCTCTGAAGCACATTCAGCCACTTTTCCAAGGGTACTAGTTTGTTTGAGTCCATATAAATTTTGGCCTGTTTTCAAGTGTCTTGATCCTGAAATTCAACATTTCCTGAAATTCACTGTTTCAGTTTAAACAGAGCCTTGATTAGCCCGGGGCTGTTAGTTAATACTAGATTTAGGTGGAAGGGAAGAAATACCCAACAGATTTATTTACTTAAACAGGAAATTACAACTTTCAGGATCTAGAGTCCACACATTCTGTTGAGAGCAATTTCTTCCCAGAGCAAATGCTTGAGAATAAAATTTCTCAAGAAGAGGATTTTTTTTAGAAAGCAGGGAATTAGAAAAGGGAAGGAACCATGTTACATTTTCCTTAGCATCTTCCAGTGCATAACACATTTAAAAAAAAAATTGGGCAATCCTTACGTGGCCTTAGCAAAGGCCTATATTGTGATACTTGACCAGAAAATAAACACACACACAGATAAACACACACACACACACACACACACACACAGACATATTTATATATTTTAATGGGAGTAATTACAGAGAAGTTGTTTACTTGTGCTACAGTGGATACAGGCTAGAGTAATTTGCCAGAAACCTGTATTTTAATCCTAGCTCTGTCCTTTATTAGCTGTATGACTCCAAGTCTTTACTTAATCTGTCTGAGCCTCAGTTTCTGCAGTATAAATATGAGATTTTCTATCACAAAATTTTTCTGGGACAATAATCTCATGTATGTAAAAGTCCTGTGAATTGTGATAAATTTTACTAATTCACAATATAATCATCAGTCATTTTGTAACAGATTATCTGTGTTTGATAGAAACACATTTTTTAAAATTAGTGTAATTTTAAGTCATACAGAAATCTTTCTCAACTTCCAAAATAAACAATTTGCCATTATTGGTACTTACAATTTTTATGACCCATGCCTATAAAGAAAATTCTGTTTTCCTAACTCAAATTCCATCAGTAGAAATGCTTAGTGTGAAAGTTGGTGCTTAAATATTCAGTGAATATTTTTCAAAAGCTATATAAATTGTCTTCTGAAATATAAATACATGTGAGAGGAGAAAATCAAAGACTCAGAAGGATTGCTGTCCTTGTGTTCTCTAACAATAAGCTTCTATTAAGAAGGATAATGAGGTTTTATATTTGTATAGCACCTGTTTAAGCAGACTCAAGCTGGGAAGGAAATGCACTTTGTATCAATGGCCTCAGCCTGGAAGTACAGAGAACAATTTTGGGAGCAATTTGAAAAATTTGCCTTTAATGTAGCTGAACCAGCTTCATATTTTGTTTTTGTGAATATGCTATTTTTAATGTTTATTGTGGATGCTTACAGCACACAGAGAGCATATCAAAAGTTTAAGTTTGGTTTTTGTTTTCTATTGCAACTATAGAGGTTAACAGATGCATTCATTTTCTATTCTTGTAAGAGAAGTGGTCACAATTATTCATGGAATATGTTTAGAATGTTACCAATGGTGAAGTGTTTTATTTAAAGGAATATATATACATTTATATATTTTTAAATATAAATATCTATATGTATATATATTAAAATTTGGATTTGATTATTCTTTAAGAGCAACCCATAGCAGATATAATCACAAAAGCCATTGGGGATCAGCAAAATTTTGCAGCAATGTAAAAAAAGTAAAAATCAAAAAATCAAAAAAAAAACTACTTACCTACTAATAGTAGATTCTCTTTCTACTCAAGTTGATAGCTTTCCTTAGCTTTACTATGGGGACTTTTACTAAGCACATATGATAATTGTGTTTAACAAGTACTGTATTACAATTTATGAGCAGTTGAATTTTTATTATTCAAAGGAATCATATTTCAACCTTCTTCAATGGAGGTGACAGCTTGTGTCTGGTGGCAATTTTATCTTTTGATCTTTTAAAATTCTGTTTTGAAATGTAGGTATTAATGTCATTCATTTATCTAAGCTGAACTTAAATTGATCCAGATTAATTTTAAGGTCAAAATGCTTGTAATTTATATTTATCTATCAGGCAGTAGCAGTCAAAAGCTGGAAAGATACTGAAGTAAGCCCATAAGGGTTCGGTATTAACCAGAACTGGGTCTGAATCTCAGTTCTGCTCTCTATAGCTGTAAAAGCTGAATTTTTCTTATCTGTGCAATAGGCAAAGTAATACTTACCTTTTAAAGCTCTAATAAAATTCAAATCAAATGTTGACATTAAGTCTTGGCAAGGAGAAATTGCTGAACATATTAGTTTTCATCCCATTGCCTGATTCTTCAGTAGATTAATTCGTATTAATTAGTAATTAGCATACCTTATTATCTAGTACAACTTAACTGGAAATAATTATTTTTGATATTACTGAAGTCCAGTTCAAAGTGTCATTTATAAATTTACTCGATAATTTATTTAACAAAATTATGTTTCATACTAATAAGCAACTATTCATGTTAAAGTCAAAGAGTTAGCCATCACATACTAATCAGGAGATTATGCTAGGCTTAAGAACCTAATATAGAAGAACTTCTAATTATTAGAGGTTCAGAGGATTAATGAGACATTGTAGCCCATATCACTCAATAGATGGTTAGAGCTTCATTCTCATTTTTTGTGAGATCAGAAATCTGTAATTGATACCAGTTTCTCACCTGATGTTAACATGGATGGCCAATAAACTATAAGCTGAGATATATCCAAATATATCATAGATAATTCCCAGCTAAACATAAGGTGGCACTAAAACGTTCAGTGATATTCATTTGATATGCAAAAAGATTCCTGACTTAATAAATCAATATTTATTACGTCACCATTTCAGGAAAGTCAGTCTGCCAAGTATAATCAAAGATGAAGAGATATTTAAGAATCTGTGCCAACCTTATTCTAGCTGGAAACACAGAAGTGTAAACAACAACTCATCAGATAATTTGTTTTTCATTGTGATTATAAAATTGTCATAGAGTTTAATGTCATTTTGCTTCATCTTTATATTACATGTTCAGGCAAATGTTACCCAATCCAAGGAGTATAGACAATGCCACGCTAACCAGAGAAGAGGAAATTTTCTTATACCCATCAGTATATTATTAAATATTATCCCTTCCCGATACAAATAGCCTTTACTGAATGTGGAAATTCAAGTTTTGAAAACATCTACTTTGTGGAGTCTAGCTATATTGATGAATCTAAACCCTGAAATCTTGTTCAAACACCAAAATGTTTATATTTGGGTTCTTGCTTTTTATTTTATTTTATTTATTTTTCAGACAGAGTCTTACTATGTCGCCCAGGCTGGAGGGCAGTGGTGCGGTCTCCACTTACTGTAGCCTTGACCTTCCAGGCTCAAGTGATTCTCCCACCTCAGCCTCCTGAGTAGGTGGGACTACAGGTGTGTGGCACCCTGCCCTGCCCATCATCTGCCCCATCTCAATATCTCAAAGTGCTAGGGGTACAGGCATGAACCACCATGCCTACTGGCTTCTTGCTTCTTAAATGAAAGTTTTACAGCTCTTAATTTGTCTCACAGCTTCTAGAAGTCCAACATTTTTGTTGCAATCTTTTCAGATTTCTCAGATGGAGACAATTGGACCCCATTTACTGCTGAGACAACCCAATCCATTGAGCATCATTCTGTGAGACCCAGCTAGCAGCAGAATCACACACACACACACACACACACACACACACACACACACACACACACACTCACTCTAGTTTTCTCTCCTGGGAGAAAACTGCAGTGCTAGGTTGTTAAGTGATTTTGAAATGGGAGAGTTCCTTCGATCCCCTCAAGGAACTTGAAACAGGGGTGTGGCTCCTTTACCTGGTCACTGTGCTCAAACTCGGTGCTAGAGGGGCAACAGCTGGTGAGCAGGTGCAGGAGCCAGGGAAAGTGCTTTTGAGCTCAGGCCCCACAGCTGCATCTAGGAGTGTGTTACGATTAATGCTCTTTTAGCTTTGCAGTCTGTGGATGGCTTATGTGTTAAACAGCTCAGTGAGGAGTCAAGGTGACAGCTTTTTTGGTTCCTGCACTCGGTGTGTCCTGAATTCTTGTTGGGGATCCATGAATAATCAGGTCATAGAAACAGTTTGGAAGGTGATGAGTGCAAAAGATTTCATTAAGCAGTGGAAGTGGCTGTCAGTGGAAGGGGAGCTGGAAAGGGGTTGGTGCAGGAAGAAGGTGATCTTTCCCTGAGGCCCGGCCATCTCCAGCTGGGCTTCTCTGTGAAGCTGTATGGAGTTGTGGCGTCTGAAGTTAAGCCGTGTCTAGTTGCTTCTTCTCTCAATGTTCAGCCACTTGTCTCTCTGCCAGCTGAGGTCTGGGGTATATATGGACACAGGAAGGGGAGTGAGGTGGGTGAAAAAAGTAACATTTGGGTGGGAAAACAGGGATAACTCTTCTCAACAGGGCAGTGGTTTCCAGGCTTGAGAACTGAGTCTTTGGTGGGAAACCACCCTCTTCTACCCAGTATTTCCCTGCCTCCTGTCCTTTAACTGAGATCAATTTAACTGAGATCACTTGAACCATCAGTAAAAAAATACAGTACTTGAACCCCATTCTTTGAACTCCAAATTCTGTAACCTCAGTTGCAAAGGAAAACGTGTGGGTTGTCAAATGGGGAATCACTTGGTTTTATGAAAACTTGAATCAGGTTAATGCCAGCCAAATATTTTTTCTTGCAATTGTGCATTCAATAACAAAATTAATGCAGTGTATTCAGAATTATAAAATTGTATTTTAAAGTTCTGATTAAATTTCATGAGAGCAGAAAGAAATGAAGATAACATTATCATAATGACATCTTATTAAATTTTTTTTTGAAATTCTGATTGAAGGAGGCCTACCAGATTAAACCATTAAGGAAGATCATATTCCTTCTAGTCCTAGGGCTCTAGAGCTCTCCTTTGCAAGATTTGATATACTTTAAATAAACTCATGTCTCAGACTATCACAGATTTTCTTCAGGCTTTACCATCTAGATTAACAAACTATCTAACAATACTTGTATACAATGGAATCAGAATGTAAGCTATTCTCATATATTGCCTCACTAGTTGAAGATCTTGGTTCTTCAAAAGGAATTAAAGACTCTCATAAATCCACTGTTGAATCATTCAGCATTTCTAAGTAGCATGAACTATTTTGGATGCTGCATATAGAACATAAGAAATACTATGTTCTTTCTATAAGTTCATATTTTCTGTCTAAAGGTACAACACTAAATAAAGAATTACACGCAAAATACTTACAAAAAAGTCATTCCCAAGTGTTATAAGATTATAGAGAATAGGATTTCAGCACGGTTTTAAGCAACAGGACTCTGGAATTGGCTGCCCAAGTTCAAACCTTGGCTCTACTGCCTGCTAGCTGTTTAAGTTTGGAAAATTTAGTTTAACTCTCTGTGTCTCATTATTCTTATTTGTAAAACAGGCACTTTAGAAACTCTTGCTTCCATGAGGTTATTAGAGAACTGAAGTAAATAACATATCTAACTTGCTCAAAACAGCACATCGAACATGGTTATGTCACAAAAACAAGGTATTAATATTACATATAAAAGGCTGTTTAAAAATCTTTGATAATGCTAACATCCAAGAAATCATAAATGACGGATGGGAATTGACCAGTAAAATTGTCCAAACACACTTAAAATATGCAAACACATAGGAGAAAAGCAAGAGTGGTAATGTCAGAGAATGGGAAACAAATTTGTACGGGGGGAAGTATAACAAAGATAGCAAAGTGTATATATGGAGGCATAAAGGAAGGTTCAGAAGAGCTCTGAAAAGGCTAAGCTTGCCTTTCAAAAATGTAACTTACAACAAAGAATTGTCCTTCATTTCAGCAAGAAAATGATCTTACAGAGCATTGTCAGAGAAGCATGCCTATCATGTATGGTTTTCATATCAACCCAGATGATAGAAAATGCCAACTGTGTTTCTACCAAAAATTGCAGTATCTTGCCAGTGTTTCAAGAAACGGTTCTGGTTGCATTACGAAGGATAGATTGGGGGTAAGAGCCTGAAGGGAAGGCAATACATTTAAAATCTGCTGAAAGTGAATAAAAGCCCAACTTAAACCAGTGAATAGAGGCATAGCGGGTCAGGTAGCACAAGTAACACAAACTGTGGTTGGGAGACTTAACACCTCATTGGGGAAGTCTTTGACCAAAGAGGCAGGAAATGAGAAAAAGCCAAAAGAAAAAAAAATACTCAATATATAAGGAACTCCTCTAAATATGTTTTTGAAAGGCAAAACCAAGTAGAAAATGACCAAAAGTCTTAAACAGACACTTCAAAATAGTCAATATCCAACAGGAAATGAAAAGTAAAATCATAAAGTATTACCACTACGAAGCAATCAGAATGGATAAATTAAAACAGAAAACACCAAGTGACCAAGGGAAATTAGAAACACGACTATTCCAGAGGTGGTGATGGTAAATAATAAGTGGAGTCTGTAACATTTCTTTTGTCCAAAAGGAAAACAATATATTATTTTTAAAAAAGATGAGAGTATGAAAAGGAACAGGAAGCCAATTTGAACAGAATTTTACTGGCTAAATCTTAGTTGATGAGTCTGTATAAATAAATAATGATATCAATGGATTATAATCCACTGAATAAAACCACTTAGACTATTTAACTCCATGCAAGAGGGGGCAAGAGATGGTCTGCATTGTCTCTGGGAATGGAGGCTGTACTTGAGAGGTGGACAGTCACTTCTGCTGGAACAGACAGTTTAGAGGAATCTGTGAGGTGCGGGTTTCATCCAAATATTCCTGCTTTAGAGCTCTTCTTCTTTCCAGTGAGGATCTTCACTTTTGTATGACATGTGTTAGAGCTGGGAACCTAGCCTGTAGTGAGTTAAATTCTGTCCCCATAAAAATATGCCCATGTCCATAGATGGAGCTGGAGGCCATTATCCTTAGCAAACTAACACAGGAACAGAACCAAATACTGCATGTTCTCATAAGTGGTAGATAAGTGATGGGGACACAGACACATAGAAAGGCACGACACACACTGGGGCCTACCAGAGGGTGGAGGATGGGAGGAGAAAGAGGATCAGGAAAAATAACTAATGGGTACTAGGCTTAATACCTGGGTGACGAAATAATCCATCCAACAAAACTGCATGACACAAGTTTGCCTATGTAACAAACCAGCACATTACCCCTGAACCTAAAATTAAAAAAAAAAAAGACCGACCCAACTTTACCCCAACTACTTTCTGACCCAAAGTCTATTAAACTAGACTTTAAAGATATTCCACAGGATAGGGCAAGGAAATATTAAAATCAGATCATTTTATTGATTTAAAAAAAGTAATGTAGAATTTAATCAACAGAATAAAGTCACCGTATGTTTGTATGAGAGCAATAGAATAATGCATTGAAAACTGAGTAAGAAAATCACAAGAAAAAAATACAGGTCAATTATTCTTATTAACATAAATGAAATATCCTAAATAAATATTAGGTATCAGAGTTAACTGTGAGGGTTTATCTCATGAATACAAAGTTAGTTCAACTAACTTAAATCTAACAATATAATTAACCATAGTAAAAAATTATAGAAAAAGTAGCAGGTGCTTATTTCAATAGATATAAATGAAAGCTTGCAATAAAAGCCTACATCTATCTATGATTGTGAAAAGATCTTAAGAAGAAATTGAACTCCTTGATAATACGAACACATCTAAAAGCTACAGGAAGGGTACTTAATCATAAATTTCATAAGCAGTTGATTTAAAGCAGTAAATATCACTGCTCACTCTCTGTTATTGTTTAACAGAACTAGTAATATTTGATAATAAGAAAGAAAATATAAGTACACTGTTTAAATACAGAAAGTGGCAAGACTAAATTTGAATTTTGGTAGAATTTTTTACTTGATATAATTATTTAAAACCTGAAGATTTAATTTATAAGCAGTGGAACATGACAGAGTGCCTAGCAATTTGTCAGCTAGTGTTTCTTAACATAGTGAAGATGTTCTCACAAAGCTAAATTCTTTTCAATGAAATGACTACCAAATTCCTGAGACCTAACATCTTGATTCTAAAATGTATTTAAAATAATACATTCCCTCAAATAGTGTTATACCTGTGCAGGGAAATAAAAATAGGCATAAAATAATAGGGAACAGAATATGTTTCATACGTATCTAAGATATTTACATATGATAAAATAGCTTCAAAAATCTGTGGAGAGAGGGAGTATTATTTGATAAATAGTTGCAGACAATTTGGATTACCATTGTGATTTTTTCCTGTGTGCTACACAAGAGATATTTCTGGCTTTCCATCTAGACTTATAGAAAGATTGTACTGAAAGTAATTACCAAAACTGCAATGACTTTTGCACCAACCAAAATTTCCACCTTGAATTTAGGATTGTTCAGGTAAATTGCCTTGTCCAGTGCATTCCTGAATCAGTTACTTGTCAGAGAGATGAAATATTCTGAGAAATTCTGGGTCTCATGCCCACTCTGGAGCCAGGGGCTGAAGCAAGCCTCACATGAATCAATCATGCAGCCAGTGAGGAGAGGGAGATTTGCTGACATTAGGATATAGAGATTAGACCAAGCTCATGTCTAATACATTGTCCACTCATCCAGATAGTTCGCAATTAACTCTGGATTCGCCCAGGTGTGACCTTGTTGAGCTGTTTTTAATCAACAGTTTGTATTAATGAACGTTATTGGAAAAAGCTGTATGAAACTTAAGGTTATATTTACTAGAAATGTGTTTCGATGTATCAGTACAATACATTCAACAATGACTTCTTTTTGTGAATTTATAGAAAACATTCAGCTTTCAGCTCTAGGAAGAAATGTGCTTCTCTTGAGAAACCAACTCAGGTTTGCACTGCCAACTCTGATTCGCATACTTTTTGTACTTTGGCTAGCAGAATTCTTACAGTCAAACTTGTGGTGTTTAAAGTATGCATACCAGACCTTCAGAAATGCATTTCTATTTCTTTGTTTACATTTTACTTTAGATATTTTTTAGCCTCATTTTTCTAACAGAACAATGTATGAATTTGTCTAATTTTTTGAAAATTGCTTTTGGAAAAGACAAGTTATAGATTAATATGCAATAATAGATAATATTATTTATGCATGCTTGTGTTCTAGGAGCAAAAAAAAAATGGTGCTTTTTTTGTTGTTGTTGTTCTGGAAACTGTCCTCAGAGCTTTATTTGCATTCACTCAGTGAAAAGATATCAATCTCATGATTACACATGTGAAACAATGCACAAAGATCAGGAAATTGATCAAGGTCACAAGCTTCCAAACGGTAGGGCTGAGTTATGAGTTCATATACAGCCACACCCCAAAGATGTCACATATTTAGTTCCAGACCACCATAATAAAATAAATATAGCCATAAAGCAAGCTGTGTAAAAATTTTGGTTTCATAGTATATATAAAAGTTATATTTATACTGTACTGTAGTTTATTAAGTATGCAATAGCATTATGTCTAAAAACCAATGTACATACCTTAATTGAAAAATACTTTATTGCTAAAAATGCTAATAATCCTCTGAGCCTCCATGAAGTCTTATAAAATATTTTTGCATGTGGAGGGGCTTGCCTTGGTGCTGATGGCTGCTGACTGATCAGGACAGTGGCTACTAAAGGGTGGGGTTTCTGTGGCAATTTCTTAAAATAAGATGACAAAAAAGTTTTCCACCTCAATCGACTCTTCCTTTCACAAAAGATTTATCTGTAGCACATGATGGTATTTACTAGCATTTTACTCAACAGTCTTTCAAATTTTGAGGCAATTATCGAAACACCTGCTGCTGCTTAATCAACCAAGTTTATAAAATACCCCAAATCTTTTGTTGCCATTTCAATAATGTACATGGCATCTTCATTAGGAATAAATTCCATCTCAATAAACCGCTTTCTTTGCTCATTGATAATAAGCAGCTCCTCACTGATTGAAATTTAATCATGGAACTAGCAATTCAGTCATACCTTCAGGCTCTACTTCAAATTCTGGTTCTCTCACTATTTTCACTACATCTGCAGAGACTTCCTCCATTGAAGTCCTGAGCCCATTAAAGTAATTCATAATAGTTGGAATCAACTTCTTCCAAACTCCTATTATTGTTGCTATTTTGACCTTTTTTCATGAATTACAATTGTTTTTAATGGCATCTAAGATGACGAATCCTTTCCAGAATGATTTTAGTTTCCTTTGCCCCCCTCCATCAGAGGCATCACTATCAGTGGCAGCTATAGCCTTATGAAATACATTTCTTAAATAGCATGACTTGGAAGTCAACATTACTCATTAATCTATGGGCTACAGAATGCATGTTGTATTAGTGTGCATGAGAACATTAATATCCTCATACATTTCTGACTGAGCTCTTGGGTTACTAGGTATACTGTCAAGAAGCAGAAATATTTTGGAAGGAACTTTTGTTTTTTGGGAAGTAGACCTCATTGTGGACTTAAAATATTCAGTAAACCATGCTATAAACAGATGTACTGTCATCCAGGCTTATTGTTCCATTTATAGAGCACAGGGAAAGTAGATATAAGATTTAGGAGTGGCAAACGAGCATCTGCTTCAAACTAAAGTCACCAACTGCATTAGTCCCTGTATTAGTCTGTTCTCATGCTGCTAATAAAGACATACCTGAGACTGGTATTTTATGAAGAAAAACAGGTTTAATGGACTCACCGTTCCACATGGCTGGGGAGGCCTTATAATATGAAGGAAGACAAATGAGGAGCAAAGTCATGTTTTACGTGGTGGCAGGCAAGAGAGCTTGAACAGGGGGACTGCCTTTTGTAAAACCATCAGATCTCATGAGACTTACTATCATGTATAACATGTAGGAATTATGGGAGCTACAATTCAAGATGAGATCTAGGTAGGGACACTGCCAAACTGTATCAGTCCCTAACAAGAGAGTCACCCTTCTTTTTAGCCTTTTTACCCCAACTTTTAAGTTCAGGGATACGTGTGGAGGATGTTCAAGTTTGTTACATAGGTAAATATGTGCCATAATGGTTTGCTGTACAGAGCCTTCCATCACCTAGGTATTAAGCCCAGCATTGATTAGCTATTCCTCTTGATGCTCTCCCTTCTCACAATCCCCCTTCAACAGGCGCCAGTGTGTTTTGTTCCCCCTGATGTGTTCATGTGTTCTCATTACTCAGCTCCCACTTATGAGTGAGAACATGTAGTATTTGCTTTTCCACTCCTGCATTACTATGCTGAGGATAATGGCTTCCAACTCCATCCGTGACCCTGAAAAGGACAGGATCTCATTCCTTTTTTTGGCTGAATAATATTCCATGGTGTCTACGTACATTTTCTTTATTCAGTCTGTCATTGATGGGCATTTAGGTTGATTCCATGTCTTTGCTATTGTCTCTGCAATGAGCATACACATGCATGTATCTTTATAATAGACTGATTTTTCTTCCTTTGGGTATTGTATTAGTCCAGTTTTATGCTGCTGATAAAGACACACCTGAGATTGGGCAATTTACAAAAGAAAGAGGTTTATTGGACTTACAGTTCCACATGGTTGGGGAGGCCTCACAGTCATGGAGAAAGGCAAAGAGGAGCAAGTCACACCTTATGTGGATGGTGGCAGGCGAAGAAAACTCGTACAGAGAAACTCCCATTTTTCAAACCATCAGATCTCATGAGACTCATTCACTATCGTGAGAACAACATGAAGAAGACGACTCACCACATGATTCGATCATCTCTCACTGGGTCCCTCCCACAACATGTAGGAATTATGGGAGCTACAAGATGAGATTTGGGTGGGGACACAGAGCCAAGCCATATCAGGTATATTCCCAGTAATAGGACTGCTGGGTCAAAAGGTATGGCTGCCTCTAGGTCTTTTAACTTCCAGCAGTTTCTACATCAACACTTGCTGCTTCTCCTTGCACTTTTATGTTATAGAGACGTCTTCTTTCTTTAAACTCCATGAACGTCCACCTTTTCTTCTTCAGCTTTCTCACATCTCTCGGCCTTCATAGAGTTGAAGGGAGTCAGGACATGGCTCTAGATTAGGCTTTGGCTTAAGAGAATGTTGTGGCTGCTTTGGCCTATACAGACCACAAAACATTCTTCGTATCACTAATGTAAATGGTTTTGCTTTCTTATTATTTGTGTATTTACTGGAGGAGCATTTTTAATTTCCTTTATGAAATTTTCCTTCATATTCATAACTTGGCTAAATATTTGCCATAAAAGAGACGTAGCTTTTAACTTACCTCAGTTTTTGATACACCTTTCTCACTAGCTTAATCATTCCTAGCTTTTGATTTGAAGTAAAAGATTGGGGGCTCTTCCTTTCTCTTGAACGCTTAGAGGCCATTATAAATATTAACTGGCCTAATTTCAATCTTGTTGTGTTTCATGTAATAGGGAGGCCCGAAGAGAGGGAAAGATACAAAGAACTGGCAAGTCAGTAGATTGGTCAGAGCACACAGAATTTATTGATGAAGTTCACCATCTTAAGTGGTGTCCCTAAACAATTACAATACTAACATTCAAGATAACCGATCGCAGGCCACTCTAACAGATAAAATAATAATGAAAAATGCTTAAATTGAAATAATTAGCAAAATGAGATGCAGAGGCATGAAGTGAGTACATGCTATAGGGAAAATGGTGCTGAGAGAGTTTTTGAACACAAGATTGCCACAGACCTTCAATTTGTAAAAAACACAGTATCTTAAAAGTTCAGCAAAGTGAAGCACAATAAAATGAGGCATGCCTGTACTCTTACTCTGAGATTAACAACTTCCCTCTGTTACCTCTTTGAGTGCTACATACCTCACAGGTGTTTTCTAGTTGTGTTCTCAGCTCATAAATTGGTGTTCCATAATACCTCATCAGCTCATAAATGTATACAGTTTGTAAAGCTACTGGGCATGACATTCTGGTGGATTAAAACAAAATAGACACAATCATCTCCCATTTAAAAAATACTATAGTAGAAAAAATTGAACATGTTATAATTAACTATAATATAAAATGTACATAATAATGATGTCATTTGCAAGGCTCACATAGAGAACTGTTGATGCTGTGTGTAGTTGCTTGTGTGTGTGTGTGTGCCTGTCTGCATGTGTTGGGGATATTTTGATTGCTTCTTGATGTTATCTGTGCAAATGATCTTGCTGAGGCTTCTAAACTGAAAGAGAAAGTTTCAATATGAGTAGTATTAACTTGCACTCCTCTCTGTCCCCACTTTGGCCTGTCCTCATAGTTGGAATTAATAAATGTTTATAAAAATAGATATTTATGGATCATTCACTATGTACTAGCTGTGGTCACTTGCTATGTATCATAATATCACCTCATTTATCTCTCCCAAAATTCGTGTAGCAGCTTCATTTGTAAATAAAGGCTTTTAATAGTTTAGTAAGTATAAAATATCAATTATTATTTTTTCTGTAGAGTTCTAATGATATTCTCCTTTGAACTAACCCACATGATTTTGACTATTGAAACCAGATCAGGCTTACATTATCATCTAAGCAATTTTAAATATCTTTTCTTAGTCTCCTTTTAGATATCTCTGCTCCATTTTTTTTCTTTTTGATGAATTGGATTTTTTATATCATCTTGTTTGATAAGATAGCTCATCATTTTTGTACACAAACTCATTGTATCCCATATGCTTTTGAAAATCCCTCTGAATATTACCCCTCGTCTTCACCTCGGTGTTCTCTAACAAAATGTTTACCATTTTCTAGCCTGTTGTCCTAATTTTAGAGAAAAATACAATTTTTCAGAATATGTACCTCCTAAAAGAAGGTGAAATTCACATGGCAATGTTAGAAACCAAAATTGATGTATACATGGAAGAAATCTAGCTATTTTCCACTTTGCTGGGTAAAAGCTCATCCCCCCCACAAAATATTATAAACATCTGACATCTACACTAGAGTAAGTATGAACTTAGGCATGAATTTTTAGTGAGTTGTTATTCCTCAATATGGATAATCCAGTCTTATGTAAATCTCTAAATACTGCTAAAGTGAAAAGTTTTTATAAAATCCATAAACTTTACATGTGTACAATAAGCAAGATATGTTACATGAAGTGTCTCAATAGAGCCATATATAGCATGTGGCCACTCTAGCAGATCTCCTTAGTCTTTTGTTTCCTCAATGTTACAGAAATCCTCCCTTCATGCCTGTACTGGCTATGTCATTCCTGCATTACGGTTAAAATTCTCTTTGTGTTTGTAGACTGTCCTTGAAAGTGAGCTACTCTGTTAGGCATTTTCAACCACATGTGACCTCTCCTGGGATGCCATGAGTATAATTTCTTAATCCTCTATTAATGAAATGTGGAAGACAATAATAGCAAGTATACTTTAAGTGCAAGTGGGGCAGAAAATTTGAAATCACATCTAGCCCAGAAAATTGTGGATATGCTATAATCTTGTATTTGGCATGCATAAATTGTCATATATTGTATCTTTACATTTTATGTGTTCTCACTCTAAATTGTAGACACTTAAGGCCTTAACCTATATTACTACAGTTTCAAGCTTTGACATAGACAATACTGTGGAGTAACTTCTGAAATATACATGTATTCAAAATACAGGTTCATTCTTTCAAATACAATATGATTTCAAATGCAAAATTCAAGTGCTCACCTAGCATAAGCTTAGTCACTGAGCTTGTCCTATTTCTTTCTCTACCTTAACTGAAGTAATGGCAATGTGACTAGAGAAATGGAAGAGATGGCCGGGCGCGGTGGCTCAAGCCTGTAATCCCAGCACTTTGGGAGGCCGAGATGGGCGGATCACGAGGTCAGGAGATCGAGACCATCCTGGCTAATATGGTGAAACCCCGTCTCTACTAAAAAATACAAAAAACTAGCCAGGCGAGGTGGCGGGCGCCTGTAGTCCCAGCTACTTGGGAGGCTGAGGCGGGAGAATAGCGTGAACCCAGGAGGCGGAGCTTGCAGTGAGCTGAGATCCGGCCACTGCACTCCAGCCTGGGCGACAGAGCGAGACTCCGTCTCAAAAAAAAAAAAAAAAAAAAAAAAAAAAAAAAAAAAAAAAAGAAATAAGAGAATAACAAAACATAAAAATACTTGAAATAAGTAAGGTAGGGCTCGCTCAAAAGTTGCTGAACAAGCTAGAAAATTACTAATTTTAACGTTTGCCAGTAGTTTTGAATATATAGTATTTTCCATAGCCTTTCTTCTGTGGTGGGTATAAATATAGGTTATAGCATGCATTAAGTTGAACCATGTATAATTGCCATTTTGTAGGTCTAAAGGTGCAGAACAATGATAACTTCACATGATTCAATATAACACCTTCTAGAGTATTTAGTGGGAAACAACTGAACACATGGCTTATATTTATACTAGGAAATACAAAAATAAACCCTTAAACAATCTTTAAAAATGACCAATAGACCTGAGTTTTCTCATTTAGAATATTGAATTTAAGAATTATATGAAATTATAAGTATTTAAAAATATGTAACTTTATTCTCACTAGAGATATGCATTTTAAAGGAAATTATGTGAATGATGTTAAATGAGCTAAACATCACTTTTTCAGTCTTTGAGATGAAGAAAATATGTCACTTTTGTTCTTCAAATGCCAGTATTTTAGTTCAGTAAGCCTATTTAAGGTGCTATGATTTTGTAGTTTTAATTAAAGACACAATTAAGCCTAAACCATTAAAATTTGTCCTTGCGAATCTTCCAAAGAGGGAGCTGCTTTCAAATAACTGAACGTTCATAATCATCAATATGGGGAAACAACAACAATTTGTCCTTTGAATTTTTCATGTAACTGAAAGAACAACATAATTACCTCCAATCTATTCCATTTATTCTCCACGATAAGTTTTCTGAATGTCTCCTTTCTGTTATGTAGTGAAAATTTCTGATGATTTACACACATGCTGTGGCCTGAGTTTGAATAAGAAGTAACCCTAGAATTTAGACCGATCTCATTCTGTCTGGATGGCATAAAGGGTAGGCTGGGAAATGGCGGGATTAAGGAGATGCTGGCAAATAAACCTAAAATGAAAAGAGAGACTTGACTCCAAAGGCTTGGAGCTAAGTGCTGAGAATCAGAAAAACAGGATTGTTTTGGAGTTTTCCAATGATTGCTCTAGAGTTGTGTCTTAGGAATGGAGGTCTATGAGTAAAATCTCAGAGAAACACTTGTTAATCATCAGTAACACAATGATGTTGTACTCTGGAATGAATTCCACAAAATATGGCACAAAATAGGTAAGAGGAACGCTCTGTACTTCAGAGAAGAGTGTGCTCCACTTCAGAGCCCTGAGCAGTCGGTACTGGGATTGGGCATTTGGGGCTGCAGCGAGGTGGTCGGCTCTATCTGTGACACCAGTTAGCTGTATGATGAGCACAGCTTGGACTCTCTGGGTCTCAATGTCCTCATTTCTAATGTGGGAATGGATAATTGTGGCATATTTAGAGAGAGGTGTGAATCTTAAGTTAATTTGCACATGCAGGACGTTACGGACAGTGCTTGACACATAGTAAACAATAAATGTACAAGCATTTGTTATTATGTACACTCAGCCTTTAGGCTTCTGGGTTACAAAAGAAATGCGCAGCATTTTCCTCAGAAAGAGGGATTAGAGTTATCATTATGTGTGCCACAGTGCAATCAGAGGCATCGAAAGACTGAAAAATTGGCAATGATAAATTCCATCAAAGCTGTAAGAAATTGGTAGAAAAATAGTGGATTTTACCCAGTCATTGATGGATGTCTTCAATGCATACACAAGGCAGTTAATTGTTATTTTCTAAAAACAATTTGTGAATTAGAATTTGTGAGGAGCCTGGGTGTTGTTAAATTTAAATGGACTGCAGACCCTGCACTTTACCTAAGTCGGAAGTAGAGAAATACCATACTGTGTCTCTTGTTATAGGCTAGAAGTTGTTAAAAACATGGTCTTGTGTTTGAAGCCCAGATTTACTGCTTCCTATTATGTAATCGAGTAACCTAAATAATCTTCCTTATTCTAGTCTCTGGGCTTAGTTCCATCATCAGAAAAATGAGTAAGAACCATGATAATTTATCTATAAAAATTGTTGTGAGCTTCGAATGAGTAAATAAATTCCAAGTGATTATCACAGTTACACAAACTATTATTGAACATCTCAATAATGAATGATGCTTCCTTAATGATGATAATTATGATAAAGATGATGATGAAAGATAATTATATTGAACTGGCATAACCATGGAAACATAGCTATCATTAATAAGAATCTCTCTTTTAAATGACATTGTGAAGATATGATATTGCTTCCAAGGCACTGGGCTAGAAAAATTGCAGATACATTAATTTATAGTTTTAAAAAAAGCAGTATCAATAATTCAGGAGCCCACAAAGGATTAGAGGGGACAAACACATATGCATCTAACATATGGTGCATGGGAGAACGTGATTAATTCTAGGAAAAATAGAATTAAAGTGCCTTGTGAGCATGGGAAGAAGCAAAGATGAGTTTCTATGAAATAAACTCTAAAGACAGTGAGTTGTGGATTTAGGAGTGAACAGGACTTCCCCAAGTAGTGATAGTATCTGGCTGAAGTTGAGATTTTGAGAGGTTCAAAGCTGTATGCTCCAGGTTTCTGTAACTGTTGCCTTTTCTTATCCTAAACTGGATTACAAGATAAAACACAGATGCTCAGTTAAATCTAAATCTTAGATAAGCAACAATTTTTTATATAAACATGTCTCAATGATTGCATGGGACATACACATCCCTAAAAAATAAAATTAAAATTAAAAAATATTAAAATCAAATATAAATAGGCCTTTTATTTTTTATTTATTAAATATGGAAACCATAAGCAGTTACAGCATAGAGAGAAAGAAAACCGAATCAGAGCTTTAAAGACAACTCTGTTAACCAGAAACTGCTTCTAGCTCTTTTAATGTGCTCAAATCAATCACTTGCTGTCTCTGACCATCAGTTTCTGCATCTGATGTAGATTAAGAGAGAGTTAAGAGACGATCTCTAAGTCCCCTTGCAGCTCTCCTGCTCTATGGATGTAAATATGATGCTTGGAATTTGAAGTAAATGATTTTTAATATATGACTATAATATTCATATTGATGTTGAACATGCACTATGTCAAAAAATAGCATTCATTAATTTTTATATGTTATCCATAACTCTGAAAACATTTTGAAATGTGCAAACTGAGATTCAATTTTTTTTTTTTTTTTTTTTTTTTTAATTTTTGAGACAGACTCTCACTCTGTCTCCCAGGCTGGAGTGCAATGGCACCATCTTGGCTCACTGCAACCTCTGCCTCCTGGGTTCAAGCGATTCTCCTGTCTCAGCCTCCCACGTGGCTGGGACTACAGGCACCTGCCACTATTCCCGGCTAATTTTTGTATTTTTAGTAGAGACGGGGTTTCACCATATTGGCCAGGCTGGTCTCGAACTACTGACCTCAGATGATCCACCCACCTTGGCCTCCCAAAATGCAGGGATTACAGGCATGAACCACCGTGCCCAGCCTATGATTTAAATAAGTCATTTGGCTAGAACTACACAGTTCATGCACTGAGGAGTCAGATTTAATCTCTCTTCTTTCAAACTTCCACCACTTTTGTTACCCTTAACATTCTTAGGCTTTCTTGAGTTTTTTTTTTGGTATTTAAGGTGAGTTGTTAGTAGAAGATAATAAAGTAGATAAATATAAAATTAGATATTACATATTACTTTAAAACTGATTGTTAAAATAATTATAAATTTTCACAAGAGGAGACACTAACAAAATATTTGTATAGTTTTTGCAATATCATTACTATGATTCTACTTTTAAAACAGAGTTTCAAGGTTTTCTAGGGAAGGAGACTGGTGTCAAAATTTCCAATAAAAACTTGATTGTGTGATATATGACCTGTTTGAGTAGTGACAGATAGTTTCCAGTAATTTTGAAAGCACATTTAGGCCTCATTCCACTGTATACATCACATTGATTTTATTTGAAAATTTGCAAAAGTGCTACCCAATCATTCTTTGTACTTAAGTTGAAGGGGAAAGCTGTAAGTTTCACTAAAGCATGACACTTCCAAGCATATATTCACAATATATATATATTTTTTTCACATTTTTCCTTGAACACTTAACAGGTCAGTAGGCAAGATATTATAGAGATAGAGCACTTTTGTGTAATGCAACTGTTTTAGAAGCAGATTGATGACCGTCCTCATAGATTAGAAATTAGATAATGGCAAAAACAGTAGTGTAGCAACATTTTATTTCTTATTAAGAGCTACGAGATGACAACAGCCAGGCATACCACGAAACTTTGACAGTTACCAAGAATCCTCTGTGATACATACTTGGAGATGTTGTCAAACAGCATGACCATGAACATAGGTTTGGTCGTGCCATCAGTTGGGTGAAGTATTTAAGGATAGTTTCCTTTTCAGTTGAAAAAGCCAAAAGAGGGAATATCTGAGAAAAGATAGTGTGTGGAAGTAAAAGAGAAACAACCATCTTTTCCCTAAGTGTTCAGAGTCCTTTCACTCCAGTGAGTGATGGACACATACACAGCTGTGACTATTGATTTGTCCTGTGGGTAAAGAAGGATGAGGCTCTCAAGGGGTCAGTTAGAAGACAGTATCTGGAGGACAGAGTAGGTGCCACATCACTGAAACACCCAATGATCTATCTTCCCAATCAGTTGGTGAGGCGGTGGGCTGTTATTTGGAAGCGTGGAGGCAGTGTGAGTGGTTCATTCAGACTACAGTCCTCAGGCCATATTGTCCTGCTGCTCCTTTTTGTATGGCCCATAAACAAAGAATGATTTTTACATTTGTATATGCCTAAAACAATAATAATAATAATAATAATAATATGAAATGCAATTCTTAGTGTCCATAAGTGAAATTTACTTAAAGCACAGCTATACTGATTCATTTACATGTCTGGCTACTTTTATAACGTGTTATGGCTGAGAAGTTGCAACCGGAATTGTATGGCCTATAATGCCTAAAATATTTATTATATGCCCCTTTACAGAAAACCGGTTTGCAACTCCTGCACTAAGCATTGAATTAATGCTGTTTTATGATTAATGCAAATGTCAAGGTATCTTTTGCTATTATCACTTTTCTGTATTTCAGGGATTCTCAGAATTATTGAGATGATGGATGAGGGAAAGAAAAATGACACAAAACAAAAGCCAACACAATTACTTTTATATTGTTAAATAGTAATTTAGTGGTATGATAGACAAGAGGAAACCTCTTGTCTTGGGGAATTGAGATAGCAGAGAATGTATCCTGGATATCCCAAAAGGCAGTTTGTCTTGATAGTGGTAACCAGAGCTAGGGTAGAACTTGGTAATTTCTAATTAAGTTCAATCCATGCATTATAGGCAAGGAGGAGAGAAATCTGGCTTGCCAGGCTATTTAGTGCTATCTTCATTTTTTTTTCTTGTCCTCGTTGAATCCTCCTCAAGTGTGTGCATATGTGATCATATTCTCTCATCATTTACAATCCATGATCAAATTTCTCCCTGATGCTACTGAAACATTCCACAGTAATTATGCAGATGATTATTTGCCACAGCTAGCAAAGTGGGAGAATTAACATTTGCTTTCAAAATATTATTAGCTGTGGGATCGGTTAAGTGAGAATATCTGAAGTACAACACTTGTTGTGTAACAGGTAACACTCAAAATGCTTTTGAATTATTTTATTTGATTTTTATGTTGTTGAGAAATAGTCCCTCTTACTCTTATGGAAAACTTTAAGTGGCATTGCAATCCCATACTAATGAAAAGGAAATTAAGTCACAGTTTCTAAAGCCATACAACTAGCAGGTGATGTGGCCTGATTTCTGAAGCAAGTCTTCTCACTCTAGAAACCCAGTTCTTGACCAACCTGATTATATTTATGTTCCCGGACATAATCCAGACTTACGCTATATACTTTGATGGGGAATATGCTAGCAAAATTTGCAAACCTTTCTAGTATTTTTGTTGGCAAATGAGTAGTCCCTCCTCCTCCTCCTCCTTCTCTTTCTTCCTTTTTAATGCTCTCACTAGAAAACAAGTGAGGAGATGATAGGGAAAAAGCTAAAGAAAAACCTAGACTTGGAAGCTATGTGTGGATGGACTCTAGAAAGCCTTTTCCCTCTTGACCTTTTACTGAGAAGCATGGATCAAGTCTAGAAGGGATTATCTTAAGGAAGGTCTACTGTGCTCTCAGGAGGACTCATCAGCGGCAGAGCTTACTGGTGCTTGAACCTGGATACTCTGTTGGGGTCCTAGGAAAAGCATGATTACCTCGCTGAACAATGACCTGAAAGGATGCTTAAGGCCATTATTTGGCAGAATTCAACCCTGAATCATGTTTCAGTCATAGAATGTACCTAACAGTGAGATCACTCATATTTGCCCCTGGGATATCCGCCATGTTTTAAAGGCAAATAAGTTATCCTTCTTCAAATTCCCACTGAAATGAAGAAATCTCCATCTCCATGTAAAGGAGAAAGGCGAAACATTGTCATGCTTTTACAAACTGACCTCTTGATATTCCCTTGCTCCTTCTTTGTACAGATCACTACTAATGACTTTAAATTCTGCAAATTTAATCTAAGTGAAAAGTGCCACTTTCATTCGTCAAAGAATTCAAATGTCTTTATCGTAACAGCTTCATACTCATTCTGCTACCCAACGATGTCACATAAATATACAAAACAATGAATTATTTTTACTCTGCATGAGTTGCTTGGTTTTACTTTTGTAGCCGTTGGACGCAGTGATTTCCCTTTAGATGCTGGGATCAGGTCAGCTCATTTCTTCTAACATCCTTCTAGAAAGTCCTGTATTTCATGCTTCCGGGAGAATCCGTTCCACTCCCATACCTCTATTTCTACGTTTCCTTGGACGTTTTCTTTCCTTCACTCTGTAACCAGAATTTTCTTTCTTTATTAACATATTTATCCCTAAATCAACTTTTTGGGGGATGAGATTTGATACATATACTATCTTTTTCAATCTTAATTTGAAATTGATCTGTACTCCATGAAATTCACCCAATTTATACTCAGAGTTTTAGCCAATTTTTGTGATAGTGCAAATATGAACACAATCCAGTTTTAGAACAATCTCATCATTCACAAACATTTTCTCATGCTCTCTGACCTCTGGGCCCAGACAACAATTAATAGGCTTCCTGATATGTTTTTGATTTTTCAAAAAAATGCATAAATCTTACACCAAGCGTTTTTGTGTCTAACTTCTTTCACTTTTCATGATGTTTGTGAGATTCGCCCCTGCTGCTGAATGCATTAATATAGTAGTTTGTTCCTTTTGTTGTGTCTTTATCGCTGAGTAGTATTGCATTGCATGGCTGTAGTACATTTTGTTAAACTGATTCAGGTTTTGCTATTATGAGTAATACCGCTATAGAAAATGTCACAAAAGTGTTTGTGTGGACCTTTTTCTCATTTCTCTTAGGTAAAAAGTTACTAGTAGAAGATCTATGATTTAACATAAGCTGTCTACAATATTTTAAAGACTGAGAAAATTGTTTTCCAAAGTGTCTGTACAATTTTTAATTTAAAATGTCTCCAGAAATGCATGAGGGTTCTTCATATCTTTAGCATTCTAGTAGGCATATAAAGTGTATGCTTTTTGCAGTTTTTGTATTCAATTATTAATAACTAATGGTATTAAGCATTTTTTCATTTGCTTACTTGACATTTGATTTGTACATTTTCTTTTGTGGAGTGTCTGTTTAAGTTCCTTGCCCATTTTGTAAATTTTTTCTCTTATTCTTCAGCTGTAATAGTATTTTATATATTCTGGATACAAGTTATTTATCAGTATATGTTTGCAAATGTATTCCTCAAGTTTATGACATTAGAGAAGAAAATGTTTCTAATTTTAATGAAGTCAGTTTATCAGTTATCATTTTTAATGATTCAAGCTTTTATATTTCATATAAAGAATAACCCAATGATAAGAATATTTTCTCCTTTGTTTCTTTTGGACATTTTATGGTTTTAAATTTACTTTTTTGTTTACTTTTAAGCCTATGACTTACTTGTAATTTGGGTAATATGTTATAAAGTAAGGGTCAAAGTCCATTATTTTACACACATATATCCAGTTGTTTCAAAACTGTGGAAAAAAGCTGTCATTTTAAAAATTGAATTGCTGTGGCACTTTTTTTGAACATCAGTTAATCATATGTGTGGGTTTATTTCTGGTTTATTTCATGCTAATGCAAATAATAGACCATCTTGTTTACTGCAACTTTATAGTAGACTTAAATTAGTTAACGAAAGTTCCACAACTTTTTAAAAGAGCTTTGGCTATTCTGGACAATTTGCATTTTCTTTACAACTTTAGAATTTACTTGCCACAAAAAAAAGCAACCTGCTAGGATTTTTTAGGGGAGTGAATCTATAAATTATTTGGGTTAGAATTTCCATTTTAACAATAACATGTCTTGCAATCTAAGCACATGGTAATCTCCTAGTTAATGGTTTCTTAGCAATGTTTTCTAATTGTATTCTCATAATTTTTGGATGATATTGCGAAGGTTTTTAAACTTCATGCTTTGAATGATTGTTACAGGTATATAGAAAACAGTTGATTCTTGTACATTAACCTTTATTTTGTTACTGTGAAATTTACTTACTGTTTGTAGTAACTTTTCCATGGGTTTTTTAGGGTTGGTCTTTATGTACATGACAATATTGTTTGTAAACTAAACAATTTTACTTCTTCACCAATCCATACGTATCAATTTATTTATTTTTGTCTCATTCCACTGGCTAGGACCTTCAGTATTAGGTTGAATAGAAGTCACAGAAATGGACATTTTGCCTTCTTAATAATCTTAGGTAGAAATCATTCAGTCTATTACCGTTTAGGATGAAGCTATTTCAGAATTTTTCGTAGATGACCATTGTGAGTTTGCCTTCTGTTCTTATTCCACTGAGAGTTATCATGTATGTGCATTAGATTTTGGCAATTTCTTTCCATCTACTGACATAATAATACAGATTTACCTTCTATTTTATTTACATAGTGATACATGTTGATTTTCAGGTGTTATAGCAGTCTTTCATTGCAGAGATAAACCCTCTTTGGTCTTAGTATATGATTCTTCCTTATATATTGCTCTTCTGCAATGTATTTTTAAAATTTAAAAGATACTGTGTTATGCTACTAAAGAACACTGTCTGGTCTATAGCTTTTAGAATAAAACTTTATTAATAAAATAAGTTGAGATATGTTCACTGTTGTTACACTGTATAAAGTTGTGCAGGATTAATATTATTTCTTCCTTCAATGTTTGATATAACTCCAGAGGTCAGGATTTGAATTTTCTTATTAGAATATATTTAATGAGCAAGTAATTTTCTTCACTTAATAAAAGTTTGTCGAGATGGAGTATTATTCATTTGTTGCATTATGTTGATCCAACTCATCTAAGAGGTCTAAATGTTTGGCAGAATGTTGAGTATAATAATGCTGTATACGGTGGCTCAAGCCTGTAATCCCAGCACTTTGGGAGGCCGACACGGGTGGATCACGAGGTCAGGAGATCCAGACCATCCTGGCTAACATGGTGAAACCTCGTCTCTACTAAAAAATACAAAAAACTAGCCGGGTGAGGTGGTGGGCGCCTGTAGTCCCAGCTACTCGGGAGACTGAGGCAGGAGAATGGCATAAACCTGGGAGGCGGAGCTTGCAGTGAGCTGAGATCTGGCCACTGCACTCCAGCCTGGGCGACAGAGGAAACTCTGTCTTCAAATAAATAAATAAATAAATAAATAAATAAATAAATAAATAAATAAATAATGCTGTATAACCCTTTTACTTTCTTAAGTATGCGTAAAGATGTCCTCTTTTTCATTCTGGATGTTAGTTACATGTATCTTATTTCCTTTTGTCATGATCTGTCTGGCTAACTGAAACTGTATCCTCAAGTCAGTGAAACTGCCAGTTGTATCACTTATCTTGAACCAGGTTTGCTTTTTCATCCAGACAATCTGTGAGAGTTTATGGCCAGCCTCTTCTAGCACCACATGCCTCAGTAAAGCTGTGATTTTATCATCAAAGCTGGAGGGATGGGAGCACCCCCAGCCTAGAAGGCCACCAAATTCCTGCCATGCTTACCTGGTGCAAAAGCAGTTTTTCAAGAATAAATTTTGCCAATTGATTATCTGCCCTTGATGAGTTCCTAATTCCTAAAATGGTTGTTTTTAGTAGTTTTACATTTATTTGCTCTGGAGGGACATTGTCCAACCTCTTCATGTCTCCACTGGTCAAACCTAGTTTTCTATAATATCATTTAAGACTAATAATAATATCTTTAAAATCATATTAACTCTATCTACAATATTCATTAAGCATGTAATAAGAGGATCTGAGGAAGGCATGCAACTCTGCCTGTTCTTTTGTAAGAGAGAATCCCAGCGGTGACAAGAGACATGTGGCCTGGGGCATCATTCTATGGAACTCTATGCCTGGACTTGTTGTGGAAGATAAAACTGGTATTAGCGATCCACACAAGGCACTCTAAATGTTCTGATCCTGTCACCTTTTTCTCTGTGTTATATCTTTCTTGCTGAGGCAGAAACATTACATCTGTTCTCAATTCATTAATTTTAGCCTTAGGATCTGAGTTTCAGCTTGCTACAGAGTGCTTGAGAAGGCTCTGATAGACACCACATTTTTTTCAGCCTGACTGTCCATTAGGAGTGCCCACATGACTAAGTTTAACACAAAAGATTAATGTGAAGAAGTAAAATTCACCAGTTCAAGTAAATTCTCTGAGAAACAAAGATATTTGCTATGGACCCTCTCCTGTTGTGTGGAAAGTGGAGCTGCTTGGAAAAAGTTGTCTTAGATCCTGAAAAGAAAGCCACATATCGAGGTTGGCAGAGCTTCCCTGTCAGACCAGGTCCGTGGATAACCTCATGAAACAGAATCTTCTTTGTCCTAAACTGTACCATAAGACAAATTCTATTTCAGGAACGATTTGAAACAGTCACATAGCCAATACTCTTATGAATAAACTCACCCAGTGCCACATCTCTACACACCAACTGCTACACATACATGCGACAAATATTGTAAGCTCCTATGAAGCAGGCACTACATGTTCTATTCCTATCATCATTACCAAAAGGTAAGAAAGTAAGCTAAGATTATTGTGCACAATAGTAACTTAGGAATGGTAGCTGTCAGATGATATAAGGCCCTGAGTTAAGCAACCTTGGGGGATCTGTGCACATAGAGGAAAATGTGAATGGTGCCTCTGGAATTGCACAATGTAGCAGACCTGCTTGATGTCATCTCATCAGCAAAGAAAGTGCTATTTCAGGGAAAGACAGCCCTGACAGATTGTACACTGTACAGAACCCACTGTTACAGGTTGCTTTCACATATATAATCTAAAACTCAAATTGCAGAGATTTTTATTCCCTATTCTTAGCTCTTCGTGCTAAATGAGATTGCTAACCACTTCTCAAGACACCTAAAGAAATAGTAAAACAACATTTAAAACAAGAACAGAAAAAATGTTTAAATTTATATACTTTAAAAAGAATTTCAATTACGTTAGTTCTCAATTCTTTTAAATTACATTATCCATTATTTTTGTTCAACAAATATTCAGAAACTGGATAATACATGTCACAAAATGTGGAGTTTTTTTCTGGCACCACAAGATAAATAAAGAACTCTCATTCTGAAGTGGAGAGAAATATAAACATAATCTAACAGGATTGAGGGTATAAAAGTTGAATTTGCAGTGTGCAATGAGAAAGAAAAATGAGAAAAAGACTTAAAACTTACTCTGATGAGAAAAGGAAAGCCTATGAACAAAATAATAATTGAGCCAGAAGGTAAATAAACTATGGAATTTCCCATCAAGGTACATGGAAAGATGAAAACTTTAGGAAGAAATGGCAAGATGTGAAAAAATATAGTGTTTTTATATATATACTTTTTTCTTTTTTTTCAAAGAACAATACACTGTTTAGTAGGACAAGTTCTCAGGAACCAAATTGTATGTGTTTTAATCATAGCTTTACCACTTAATATTTACATGATTTTGAGCAAGTTGTTTAATACTGAAGTTTCTTCATGTTTCCCTTTCATAATCTTTAAAATGGATTTAATAATATGTATTGCATAGGGTTTATGAGGATTGAATGAATAACCATATTTAAAGCATGTAGATCAGTGCCTGACCTTTTCTATAGTAAGCATTAGTATTTTTATTAAGCAATACAAAGCCTAGGTGTTTTATTGGGATCAGAGCAGGAGTGTGTTTTTTAAAAATCCTGCTGTACTAGAATGGGGAAATCTAGTGAAGAAACTATTGAAATAGTACAGCCAATTACATATTCACCAACAACATGGCAAAAACATAGTTTTGAAATATAAATGAATATTTATCATTTTAATTGAGTCATTTTTATTGCCTTCCTCTTCTTCATTTTCCCCACAAACCATTACCCTTAGATGAGCACTACATCACCATAACATTAATTGTACATTACAGTACCATTACACTTTTACTAAGCATATAGCTACTACGTGTACAACTTTGGGTTCCAAGGACTTTCACTAATGGACTTGTGTTCAAGATCATATTACCAAGTATGGAAACATACACACACACACACACCAACAATGCACCTAATGGGAGGTGACATATATAGTTGATATTTCAACTATATCCATTTGCCATTAATGTAGTCTACTTCAATAAGCTTTTTCTAAGTGTCCATGTATATAAGGCAAAATGATACATGCTGGGCTTTCAGAAATGATGGAAGCTTAGTCTCCATCAGCTATATTGTAGGTTGTGTAACCTACCCGGGCAGATAGATAAATAAGGAGAAAACCAGAATGCCAGTATGAAAACATCTTGTTATGTAGATGTAGAAAACAAGCATAATTAATGCAAACTGTAGACCAGGAAGGCTTTTCACAGATTATATCTGACTCTTAAAGCATGAGGAATGTCAGTGGAATAGATCAAGGAAGGTGAAGCAAGGACATGGAAGTGTATTCCAAGCAGACAGATAGCCATTGAGATATTAAATTTGTGCCTTAGTAGTTTTTTAATTTAGAGCAAGTCTCTTCACCAGTTCTAGTTGGACTGTTTTTATAATTCTCATTATCTTCATCATTACTACTTCCTCTGAATACCTTTTAAATATTTTGTTTCCTCAATGACCTTCTGTTTTCACATATCTCTTTTCTTTTGTTCCTCATGAATGCAGATACTTCTGTTCTATTGAGACATGTCTAACTGCTCATGAAACTTTGCTACCTTCAACTTTCACTGACACGTTACAGTCCAACTGTGTCAAACTTACTCAACCTTTCTTTTCAAAATGGATCTACCTCCCCGTATTCATCCTCTCAGTGAATGACACCACCTTCCAATCATCCACAGAAGTCAGAATTCAGAACGGTAACTTACAATTAACCCCACCTGTTCTTTATTCTTCCTCTTTGATCAGACATTCACCAAGTATGCCGGGTTATCTCCTTTTAATATCTCTCAACTTCTAACTTCCTCTCCCTATTGGCTATAAAGTTCTGCCGTAGGTTCACCTTTCATCTGAGTGATATGAATTTTTTTTCTAATTGTTTAAAAACTCTATTCCAGTCTCAGTTTAATTTCCACAGAACTACTAGTGACTTTTCTAAAAATATGTATTTTGTTTCTGCTAAATATGTTAGCAAAATGTAACACATTTCATTACAAAGAATGTCACTGCTTTGCTATAACTCCTTTAATGAGTTCCTGTAGCTTGTAAATTAATGTGCAACTTCCTCTGCCTGGCATGCAAGAAAGTGACATTTGGCTACCCCATCTCTTTAGCCACTTCCCTCTGCACTTTGTACATGAACTGTTCTCTGAACTACTGAAGTATATTCCCTCTCCCGATGTTGCACTTTTATGCCTCTTGTTTTTGCCAACATTGTTCCTTCTTTCTGGAATGCCTTACTCTTTTGTTTACTTTATAAATTCTCATTCTTCAGACCTTGCCTTAGGTATCTCCTCTTTTTAAATATCTTCTACTGCAACCCTGGGAGGATTATCGCATACCTTTGTGCTCTGGTAGTAATTTCCATATAGATAACTCTCCATACAGAGATCATTTTTGTGACTTTCTTTTTCAGTACATCATAAGGTCCTTGATGATAGGTACTATGCATTATTGTATGTTTCCTGAATATGAAATATAGTGTCTGACACATGATTAATACTCACTAAATTCTTCATAAATGCTTAGAACTTTAATAAAACATGAAATTATTTTCTTTCGTATATTTTGTCTTAAGTTTTTAGTGTTGAGGGAAGAAATAAGATGTGATACTCCCTGTTATGCGAATTTTAGTCGTCTTGGGAAAACACATCTAATTCATTTTAGGTAGAAATATCTTGAGAAAAAACTAAGTGGGTCCTAGAAGATGTCTTATATGCCATATGGTAGCTTATATCAATCAGTGTCAAGCAAGAGACATATTCTTTCTTTTGTGGCACACACAATCTCTGTTCATTAATCACTCGTACTGTCTTCAGATATCTGATAGCCTGTTATGTAAAAGAGGAATGTGGATTTGTTCCATAAAGCCTCAAGTGATGTTCAGAACCAGTGTTGAAAATGGCTAATCCTAACAGTTTTAAAATCTCACCTGCATACATTTGAACTAGTTTCCTTTAGAAAACAGTGAAGCGTTCAAGCAGGGTCTGAGTGAGCAACTACTTGGCAGAGATGTAGTAGAAGGGACACATTAGATGGCTCACGGGACAATATTGCCATTCTATACAATCACAAAAAAAACCTAAGATGAAAGGGACCTTAAAAGACATCAAATGAATTTTTCAAAAGGAAAACACATCTTTCCAATGACTAAGTAGCAAAGTGCCCTTGGATTTGACTACTACTCATGAAGGTGCCCATTGAAGCATTGAAGCACTTTTTTTTTTTTGTCACTGCTACCCATAAATTTGAAAATGTTGTTTGGGCTACTGATACGCAATCATTTTAGGTGATTTTCTATCTGGTGTGAGATTTAATGTAACATCCCTGCAGAATGGAAGATAATCTTATTATGAGAAACACATATATTTGTTGTTCTAAAATGACACCATTGAAATTCAATTACACACCCATTGCAGGTGTCTTTATGTTAGATCAGCTCCATTTATTTTGGTCATTTTGGCATCTTGGGTTTGCACCATTAACTGTTGTCTAAAACATGAAAAATCTAATGTCAAGATGGCTAAGGATAAGCTGAGACCTCCATAAGAAACCTTTATTTCCATCATTTATTATGTTCATTCTCCTATTTAATGAAGCTAGCTTTTATATAATATTGGATCAAGTGTGAGAAAATGTATTACTGCCTGTCTAGACTAGCTCAGGCTTTTTACAGAGCATAAGTGCACTAAAATCCAAGCCTCAAACTAGGATTCTGTCTCTGTTGAGTAAATTTAATTATTGATCCTATTCAGGGTTCACCTTTTTGGTGAGACCTTATATATCCCATCTGCTCTCAAAATGAATCACTCTTCTTCTTTGTGATTCCCATAGCACTATTACCTTTTTAAAAACATCATAATCATTATTTTTAGCAGTTTAGGATTGACAGCATAATTGAGTGGAAAGTACGGACAGTCCACATCCGCAGACAGCCTCCCCAGCTATCCACATCCCACATCACAATAGTGCAACTTGTTACAATCAAACCTGCATTGACACATAATTGTCCCCTAAAGCCCATGGTTTATATTAGGATTCTCTCAAGGTGTTATGTATAATGCTATGGATTCGCCCTTGTGTTATCATACCCAATAGTCCCACTGCCCTAAAAATTTGCTGTGTTCTGCCTGTTCATCTTTCCTTTCTCCCTAATCCATGACTATTATTTGTTTTGCTCTCTTCATTTTTGCCACTTACAGGATGCCATAGAGTTGGAATCTTGCTACCTTTTCAGTTTGGCCTCTTTCACTTAGTGAAGAGCCTTTAAGTTCCTTCCATGTCTTGATAGCTCATTTCTTTTTAGGGCAGAGTGACATTCCATTGGCTAGACGCATCACTGTCCATTTATCCATTCACCCACTAACGGACATATTGCTTTCTTCCAAGTTTTGAAAATTATGAATAGAGTTACTATAAACTTACTTGTACAGGTTTTTGTGTGGACATAAGATTTTGATTCATTTAGGTTAATACCAAGGAGCATAATTCCTGGATTCTATGTAAGAGTATTTTCAGTTTTGTAAGAAACTGCCAAACTGTCTTCCAAAGTTGCTATACCATTTTGTATTTTCACCTGCATTGAATCAGAGTTCCTGTTGCTCCATATCCTCTCCAGAATGTGAGGTTGTCAGTGTTTGGGATTTTGGCTATTTCAGTAGGTGTGTAGTGGTATCTCATCCTCGTTTTAATTTACATTTCCCTGATGGTATCTGATGTTTAACATCTTTTTACATGCTTACTTGACATCTGAATACCTTTTTTGGTGAGGTATCTGTTCAGGTCTTTTGGTTCTTTTACTTTTTGTTGTTCCTTATATATTTTGTTCAAAGGTCCTTTCTCATAGGTATTCATTACAAATATTTCCTCCCAGTCTCTGGCTTGTCTTCTCTCATTCTCCTGAAATTGTATTTCACAGAGCAGAGGTTTTTATTTTAGTGAAGTCCAGGTTATTAATGATTTATTTTTGGTGTTGTATTGTAAAAAGTCATTTCTATACCCAAGATCATCTAGATTTTTTCTATGTTATCTTCTAAGAGTTTTACAGTTTTTTTGTTGTACATTTAATAGCTATTATTCATTCTGAGTTTATTCTTTTGAATGGTATCAGGTTTATGCCTAAAGTTATTCGCAGGTAGTTTTCTAGTTGTTACAGTGCAAAGAATACCTTTACACCCTTGTATTACCTTTGCTCCTTAAAAAATATATGTATATATTTAAAAATATATATATGCAAAAAATATATATAGTTTTTGATGCGCAATGGCAGCACATACATATATAATTACATATATGTTTATATATTATAAACATATTTATATATATATACATATAACATATATATGTATAATTTTTTGAGGCAAAGTATCATTCTGTCACCCAGGCTGGACATAATATAGAATTTTAAATCTACTATTATATATTTATATACATTTGAGTGTTTATATATAACAAAGTATATTTGTATTTACTTATGTGTGTATCTGTATTTCTGGGGTCCTTATTCTGTTCCATTCGTCTATGCGTCTGTTCTTTCACTAATCCTGCACTTTCATAATCACTGTAGATTTATAGTAAGTCTGAACTCAGTTATTGTCAATATTCTGACTTTGTTCTTCTCCTTCAGTTTTCTTATTTTTAAACTATTGTTTATACTTTGTCCTGCATTAGACTTTTTTCTAATACAAAACAATCTTTAAAAAGTAGTATTAATATATGTGATACTGTGTTAAGATTTAGAAACCCTGTCTGTATAATCAAATTGAGAAGTCATTATAGGGAAAAGCCAGGATACAATCATTTTAAATATTTGTCAAATTCCTGACATAGCATCATAAACATTTTAGAGATGCTCAGTTGAAATTTCTGACAATGTGAAATGATCTTTGTAGACATACAAGTCTTTATCTTCTTGCTCTCTGCTTCTCTTTTCATTTCTCTGCTTTCCTTTTTCTCTTCCCCCCCCCCCCCCCGCTTTTACTTAACTCCATCTTTCTTTCTTTTTTTTTTAATCTGTTAGCAGATATTCTGCTGTGCTACCACGATCTGTCTTCAAGACTTACTGGCTGGTTCCGCCAGGGACTGGGAATGCTGCAAATCTGTCCTCTTACAGGAGGCAGGGTCATTTGACAACTTGGTGTGACAATATAAAGACCTTGCTCTCTCACCTCAACTTGAGAAAGTTCTGAAGGATGCTCCATCCACAGAGCCCCAGGTGTATCCTGGGGATTATAGTGGTTGCATCGGTGTCCCAGATTTGCCTCTACCCAACCCTGTTGTCTTTATTTCCTTACAAGTAGTGATTTCAAAGCCTGCCCTAATACACTTCCTCCACCCAATCTATCTCACAGTCCACTTTTTGGAGTATCAGATTTGCAACAGTCAGTGACAGGATTTCTCTGAGAAGGTAGAATCTAGAATGTGATTGGAAATAGATCAGTTGCCCATTGAAAGCCAGCAAGCGACGGAATCACTGATAGAATGATCCCTGGCTTACTGTCACAGTGAAATCATCGCAAATTTCACTAGGATGATATAAAGGAGAGAATACATACGCTAGTGCTGTAGTTTATCATTCTTTAGGAAACTATTGGAGTAGTGATAATTATAAGGAAAATTAAGTTACTGGTGGTGGAGGCAGATGATGTCTTGGAGAAAGGAAATAAAAGGCTAAGAGAGATGATTGTTAATTAATAAAAAGCTAGGTTTTAAAGCTAGACCACCCCCTTGACAACAGCTTTTTCAGGCAGAGGACAGAAAAATCTAAAGTTTAGGGGCATCATTTAATCATCAGAGTAAGAAAGCAAAAGGCAATATTGAATCCTCAATCTAGAAGTGTCTGCCATGCCATGTTCAGCATTTTTGGTGAAAGAAGAATGTGATGGCAGATTCTAGATTGTTCCACTAAAAAATCTTGAAATCTCAGATTCTCTTGAATCTTCCAAACCTTCAGAGGAAACTAACTTTCCCTGTCAAGGACAACTGCCCCTCTTTTGCGTGAAGATGATGGAGAAGTCTCCACTCTCAAAGCAATGTATATCTCTCTTAGGATTCAAACCCTCTTCCTCTCCTGACCAGTAGGCCAAAAACTCGGGTGATTCAAGACACAGCTCACCTAGCCAGGGAGGTGTTGGTTCTAGAAACAGAAGAAAGCGTTCGTATCCCCAGGAAATTGCAGGATCTAGCCAACTATAGTGGCAAGAGCCAGCAGAGTATTCATGGGAAAGATTCTGACAGTGTCAGGTGAAGGGGAACAAAAGTTGGATAAGGGAGGCATTATTCATATGGGGGCATTCTCCCAGTACTCAATATTCAGCACCATGGCTAGGTCCCAGGGAGGCTGCCCTAATATTCTGCTGAAATGGCTCTTGGAAACTTGGGGAACTCATGGTGAAACCTAAGTAATGTAGAAATGGCAAAACCAGCGAAGCTGATTATGGAAGAAAGATCAAACGTTTTCCACCCATACAGGATTAAACGCAGTGGGAACTGTATCTAGTGGCAAAATCTATGAAAGGAAGTTTTTGACATAGAACTTACCAGCAGCAAATAACTGTGTTCCTAGAAAGGAAAGAAACAAATGGAGTGACCCTAAGATGCTACCAGCTTACTGCCTGTAAACAGTTTCCAGGCTGTAGTATGGAAAGCAAACCCCAAAATATCCCAGTAGTCTTTCTGAGTTAAGGAGACAGAGATCTGAAATAGGAGAGGCTGAGGGAGCAAGATTTGTGGGGCAGAGTACTGAAGAAAAGGGAACTGCATGGTAATAAAGCTCTGATATCTGCAAAGGAACCCCCGAATCTTAGGACCCTATCTTCACACGGGAAATGAACTCAGTAAAGACTGAGCCAAATTACTTCAGAAAACATAGGATGGGCAGGGGATATAAAAAAAAAATCTATGTGGGTCTTACACTGCATGTCTGCCGGATTAATATTATCAGAATGAGGATTATAAGTTGAAGCTGTGTATTATAATTCCTAGAACAGTCCCTATTCATTCACTGTGAAGATTCTGGCCTCCCACATTTGTATTATTTTCTCCTTAGTCCATCGCCCTAATTGCTGGCACACTTCACAGCTTTATGCAGACATTAAAAAACAAGGTAGGCGTTAAGGTCATTCTGCCATGTTTATGCTTGAGGGGAGGTGGTGCAACTCCCTGCTTTCTCAGCAAAAGGTTCTTCCTCTGGCAGGACCATAATTTTCCATTGCCTTTAAATTTCTTAACAATAGTTAATCTACTGAAGTATTACCTTAGCAAGACGTGGAAAGCTATTTCTCTTTCAGAAGTACATTTTATTGCTCAAATGTATCCAGTATATTTTACAGTAGACAATCAATACACTTGAATGTTATTTCCTTTCTTTTAAGCAATAACAGCCTGTTAACGTTAAAGCCTTTTATTTTCTTGGAATTTATTTAAAATTGATCTATCTCATCTACTGAAAAAATTAAACATAAATTTCATCAGAAATTTCATTGACTATGTTATTCATAATTACTTTAAACCACTGTTATCTTAATAAAACAAACCTTTTAAAAGTCATGTTTATGTTTTTCCACTTTTGCAAAGGTAGCACTTATTATAGCACAGGATTTAAGAGCACAAATTCTACAGTCAGAATTCCTGGTTCACACCTTCACTCTGTCACTCACCCGTTATTCTAAATAACTGTGCCTAGTGTTTCTCATCCAAACAAATAAATAAAAAATTGTATCTAACTTCAAAAGTCATTTAAAGATTACGCTTTGTAATACACACAAAGGGCTTAGAATTTGCACACATATTTTAAAACAATAAATATTACCTTTATATGTCATATCTATACAAAGTCTAGCAATCACAGATAAAGAAAAAATGCCTTTATTCTTACCACATAGAGATAATAACTGCCAATATTTGTTCCTTTAGATTGTTTTGTTATTATTGAAATATTGACTATTTCAATAATACTTATACATAAATGCAAAATTTAAATGCTTATACGTATTATTGAGGGGGACACTCTTCTAGCCTAAAAATATGTAAACATTCAGCGTTATTTTCTTAGAAATTAATAGAAGTAAAATTTATGAGCATGACTAAGATTTTTGGACATGTTTTAAAATACATTCAAAAGTGTTATAATAATTCAAAGTCTCATTAAGCTGTATCCATTACTTTTAACACATTGCCAACACTTGCATTAGTATTTTAAAAAGATCAAACTATGTATTTAACTCAAGGGTGTAGAAAACCAAAATAATAATTATAATTGGAATATAGATAGTATATTTGAAAAATATATAGTTTAGATGTTATATCTGCTGGTAATCAAAAAGTAAACTGTTGTGTAAAATGTAGCCTTGTTCTTAGTGAATAAACTTGAAATATTTAGAAGTAAAGGGCTTTGATGTACACAATTTACCCTTAAATTGTTCAGAAAATACATTTAAATAGATGATAAAAGTTTAGGTAGAAAGAAGTAAAAAATTGATAGCAAATGGTAGAGCAAATGGAGTAAAATGCATTACCAATATGTGATTCTCTATGCAGGGTGTAGGGGCATTCCTTGCATTATTTGTATTGTTGCAAACTCTACAAATTTCTCATAATTTCCAAATAACAAGTTAAAAATGATCATCATTTATAAATTACAAGGAAGCAGTGAAGAAAACCAGCACATATGTTATTTTTAAAAAGGACTACAAATAAAGAACAATGTGAGTCATAACAACACAACAATAAAATGCATAAATCAACACTAGCTAACCTAAATATTTTTAAAAATAAAAACACACAAGTAATAAAATAAAAATTAGAGTGAAAATAACTACAAATAAGTAAGTGATATACAGAATTGAAATAGATTTTATAATCAACCTGTGGGGTCTTGTGAAAATCTCTGTGAGATGGATAATTGTCTAAAAAATTTTAAATCATCCAATGGTTGAGCCAAAGAGGGAGGGAAAATTTGAATAGACTGATTTTTATTGAAGAAATTATGCTTTTGAAGAGCTGATTTTTAAAGTTCCAGATATTTTAAAGTTGAATTTATTCAAATCTTTAAGAGAGAGAGAATTTAGATGCATTGAGTTGTATAAAGAATAAACTATAAAAACATGTTTTAATAAAGCCATCAAACAAAGATAATACCTAACAAAGATACAGTTGTGTTAATTTACTAGGGCTACTATTACAAAATCCCACAGACTGGGTGGCTTAAACAACAGAAACTTTTTTTTTTTTTTGAGATGGCGTTTAGCTCTGTTGCCAGACTGAAGTGCAGTGGCGCAATCTTGGCTCACTGCAACCTCCGCCTCCTGGATTCAAGCGACTCTCCTGCCTCAGCCTCCCGAGTAGCTGAGACTACAGGCGTGCAGCACCATGCCTGACTAACTTTTGTATTTTCAGTAGACACAGGGTTTCACTGTGTTGGCCAGGATGGTCTCGATCTCTTAACCTCATGATCCGCCTGCCTCAGCCTCCCAAAGTGCTGGGATTACAGGTGTGAGCCACCGCGCCCAGCCAACAGAAGCTCATTTTCTTACTTTTCTGGCAGCTGGAAGTCCATGCTCAAGGTGCTAGCAGAGTTGGGTTCCTCTAACACCTCCCAGACACCCTTTGACTCCCTCTTCACAGGGTAGCCCCTCTATGCATCTGTGCTGCTTGTGTCTCTTCAGCTTCTTCTAAGGACACAAGTCATATTGGGGAGGATGCCACCCTCAGGGCCTCATTTTAATTCAGTCACCTCTTTAAAGATCTTGTTTCCACATACAGTTGCATTCTGAGGTACTACGATTAGAACTTGAGCATATGAATTTGCAAGACACACAACTGAACCCGTAACAACCATGAAGCGAAAATTATGGAACAATATCATATGTGATTATACTTATGAATATCTTAACTGTTAGTAAGTAAAAACCAATAGCAGCTTTAATGAGCAATACACTACTGTGTCTTATTTCCCGCTGCACTCTTATTCTTAGTATCTGGTTTCTTGATGCCAAAATGTGTGTGTATTGAATGAGATCTTTTTGTACATAACATACACATGAACACACACAATTTCTGGAGGGAATCTGTAAAGGTGTGTCAAGGTCATCCAAATGTAGTAAGTGACTAGCCATGGAGAATAAACATAAACTCTACGTGTCCTTTGAAACTTATCTCAATTAAAATTGTAAGATTTTTGGCTGGGCATGGTGTTTCACATCTGTAATCCCTGTGCTTTAAGAGGCTGAGGTGGGTGGATTGCTGGATGCATTCTAGGAGTTCAAGAACAGCCTGGGAAACATGGTGAGGGCCCGACTCTACTAAAAATACAAAAAAATTAGTGGGGCATGATGGCATATGCCTGTAGTCCCAGCTACTCGGGAGGCTGAGTTGGGAGGATCACTTGAGCCCAGGAGGTCAAGGTTGTGGTGGACCAAGATCGTGCCACTGCACTCCAGCCTGGGTCACAGGTACTTCAGTCCTAGACCCTATCTCAAAAAGGAAAAAAAAAAGTATAAGATCTTTGTGTCTGTCTATATGTGTGTGTATGTTATGTATATTTGTAGGTTACATATATGTGGCATTTTCCTACCTTTAAGTGGTACTACTAAGCTATTTACAAAATCCTTTAAAGAGAACTAAGAGTTGAACTACCATCAATCCAGCAGTCTCATTACTGGGTATATACGTTTTGGTATATTCTACCAAAAAGACACATGTGCCTGCATTTTCATCACAGTGCTATTCACAATAGCAAAGACATGGAATCAAACCAAGTGCCCATCAATTCTGGATTGGATAAAGAAAATGTGGTAAATATACAACATGGCATACCGTATATCCATAAAAAACAAGAAAATCATATCCTTTGGAGCAACATGGATGTAGGTAGAGGTCATTATCCTAAGTGAATTAATGAGAAAACAAAACCAAATACAGCGTGTTCTCACTTTTAATTGGGAGCTAAAGATTGAGTACACATGGGCATATAGATGAACACAATAGATGCTGGAGAATACAAGTTAGGGAGAGAGGGAGTGGGGCAAGAGCTGAAAAACTACCTCTTGAGTACTATGCTCACTGCCTGCGAGAAGGATTCATTCATACGCTAAACCTCAGCATCACACAATATGCCTTTGTAGCAAATCTGCCTGTAATAAAAGCTAAAAAAACATAAAAAATAAACCATTCTCAAGGATTTAACATTAGAATCATGTCATTTAAAATAATATGTTATAAAGCTATTAGGTTTGTAACATATTATAAACATATTGTACAACATATATAAATATTGTAGCTGTTTCAACTTGATTTATAGCATATACATAGGCTGTCTCTACAAATATAGTCATGTGCTGTGTAATGACATTTTGGTCAACAACAGACTGTGTATTTTACAGTGGTCCCAAAAAGACTAAAATGAGGCTGAAAATTTCCTATTGCCTAGTGACATCATAGCTGTCCCAATGTCATCATGCAATGCATCACTCATGCATTTGGGATAAGGCTCGTATAAACAAAGCTACTGCACTGCCAGTTGTATAAAATTATAATAGTGCATGCCATTGTGCACATTACATAATACTTGATAAAAAATGACTATGTCACTACTGTATGTATCTAATATACCATACTTTTTTCACTATTTTAGAGTGTACTCCTTCTATTCATACAAAAGTTAACTGTAAAATAGCATCAGATTGATTTTTCAGAAGGTATTCCAGAAGAATGCATTCTTATCACAGGAGATGACAGCTCTGTGCATGTTGTTGCCCCTGGAGACCTTCCAGTGGGTCAAGATGTGGTGGTGAAAGATGGTGATGTGGATGATCCTGACCCTGTGTAGGCCTAGGCTAATATATGTATTTGTGTCTTAGTTTTTAACAAAAAATTTAAAAGGTAAAAAATTAAAATAAAAAATCATATTCCATGGTGTATGTACCACATTTTCTTTATCCAGTCTATCACTGATGGGCATTTAGGTTGATTCCATGTCTTTGTTATTCAAAGATCATGTCCTTTTCAGGGGCATGGATGGAGTTGGAGGCCATTATCCTTACCAAAGTAATGCAGAAACAGAAAACCAAATACTGCATCTTCTTACTTTTACCTGGGAGCTAAATGATGAGAACACATGAACACATAGAGGAGAATGACAGACACTGAGGCCTAATGGAGGGTGGAAGTTGGGAGGAGGGAGAGAATCAGGAAAAGTTACTAATGGATAGTAGGCTTAATACCTGGGTGATGAAATAATCTGTACAACAAACCCCCATGAAACAAGTTTACCTATGTAACAAACCTGCACATGTACCCCTGAACTTCAAATAAAATTTAAATTCAAAAAATTACAAATAGAAGACCTTATGGAATAATAATATAAAGAAAGAATATTTTTGTATAGCTGTACAAAGTGCTTGTGTTTTAAAAGCTATTATTACAAAAGAGTCAAAAAGCTAAAATAATTTAGAAGTTTATAAAGTAAAAAAGTTACAGTAAGCTAAGGTTAATTTATTATTGAAGAAGGTATTTAGTGTCGCCTAAGTGTACAATGTTTATACATTGTACATTAGTTTACAGTAATGCCCTAGATTTTCACATTCACTCATTAACTCACCTAGGGCAACTTTCAGTCCTGCAAGCTCACTCATGGTATACAGGTGTAACTTTTACAAAAAAAAAAAAATCTCTTAAAGTCTATTATTACTATACTTTTTAATGTTTGGATACATTTAGCTATAGAAATAGCACAGGCATTGTGGTTACATTTGCCTGTTGTATTTAGTACAGCAACATGCTATACAAGTTTGTTGTCTAGGAGCAGTAGGCTGTACCGTATAGCCTAGGTGTGTAGTGGGCTATGCCATCTATGTTTGTGTAAGTACACACTCTCTGATGTTTGCACAATGATGATATTGCCTATTGATGCATTCCTCAGAACCTCTCCTCATCATTAACTGAAATACGACTGTAATGCAACTTAGCCGAGAATACATTTATCAATTTTTAGTATGTGTTTACTATAAGCAAACTAATTCTGAATTCTCTTTTGAAGAATAAAATTAGGGCCTGGCATGGTGGCTCATGCCTGTAATCCAGGCACTTTGAGAGGCCAAGGCGGGTGGATCACCTGAAGTGGGAAGTTCAAGACCAGCCTGACCGACATGGAGAAACCCCATGTCTACTAAAAACACAAAATTAGCCAGGCATGGTGGCACATGCCTATAATCCCAGCTACTTAGGAGGCTGAGGCAGGAGAATTGCTTGAACCCAGGAGGCGGAGTTTGTGCCGAGCCGAGATGGCGCAATTGCACTCCAGCCTGGACAACAAGAGCAAAACTCCATCTCAAAAAAAGTAAATAAATAAATAAATAAATAAATAATAAATATTAGAAAACAAGCCAGATTTGTATTTTGCTATGGTGGGTTTTTTGTTTTTTGGTTTTTTTTTTTCATTTCCAAGGAATCTTTATTTTTCTCTTTTGGTCTATAATCTTTAACATTTGTTCTTGTTATTCAACAACTGTGTTAATGTGTGCCAAATGCAAATTTAAAGACATGGGAATGGAAAGGGAATTCAACTAGCATTAAAATAAAGTAATGATGAATTTAAAAGTTATTGGTCCAGAATATAGTTCCTTAATGTCCTTATAACATCAGTGCTGTCATTATTCACAAAGTTTGAGAAAAGGATCATCAAACATATAGATGACAATCTGAGAATGTGTGATTTGTTCCTGCTGTGAAATGAAAATATCCTTAAAACTAATGACAGATGGAAAAATGTGAGTCAGAAAACAATAAACCTAATAGGAGGGGTTGGGGAGAATTGTAGTCGAATTAAAGAGATGTCAATAAATGTTAGAGGACAGAAAATAAATGAAATTGGGCTGATAGATAAAGCAAAGATAATTCACTAACCTAGAATATGTGAAGAGATGGCTAGATCCTGTCTATTAACATTATGTCGGAGAAATAATGAGTTTTAAGTCTGCAGTAAGTACAGTGGCTGAGAATAAGAAATAAGGCTGAAAATGAATTAATTAAAGATCTGTACACTGGACAACAGCTATTTACTCCCAGACAAACTGGCAATGACCCAAATTGGATTGCTATTCCCAAAACTGGTAAAGGTGTTGCCTGGAGAAAATTAAGGTTGTAACCACAGTTGATACACAGACGTGAACCTTGGTACCTGATGTTAAGGTACATTTTAGTGTCAGGACGAAATGCTGCTTGCCAGCTGGTCAACTCCATTGGGATATGCGCTCTAGGTTATGTATTTCACTCACTCGCTCCCTACTCATAGGTAGAGCTATTGCAGAGAAATAGTTAGGTTATCAAAAGTTAAGGAAGCAGACAGAAGAAGTTACATAGGCTTTTTTCCTAAATTATATGCAGCTAACCACAGATCAGGAATAATCCATGAAGAAAATACCAGAGAAATTGCACAATTCAGAAAAGAGGAGTTTTTTTTTAAAACAACAAACCATTGTAGACACCAGCCTTCCCCTCAAAAAAACCCAAAAACATAAAAATAACAAAACACCCGGAATTAATGGTTCTCAAACTTTAGCATCTATCAGAATCACCATTGATCTTGTTAACAAAGACTGCTGAGTCCGTCTGCAGAGTTTCTGATTCAAATCAGAATTTGCATTTCTAACACATTCCTAGGTGATGCTGATGCAGGTCACACTTTGAAAACTAGTATTCTCGATGAACGGTCGCTGAAAAAATTTTTAAAAATATATGATTATGCAGAAGATGAGGATGCTTTTTCAAAAGGAATAATCTGAGAATGTAAGTAAATGGTGGGATATGAAAATTATGATTTCTGAAATTAGTTACTAGAAATTAAAACAAAAATCAATAAAAGACTTGGAAATATGAGTTTAAAAAATCCCAATGTATGGAGAGAAAACAAATTTTAAAATCTGAAAGAAGAGGCTTGGAACTTAGAGTAGCAATTAGGGACTCTGAAGCTTTAAGAGGAGTCATCAAATGAAATAAGACAAGTAATGGAGGGGAATAGGGAATTTCTAAAGATGTAGTTGTAGAAAATCTCAATATAAAAAGAACCCCCCCAAATGCCTCATATATGGAAAATAATACCTACAATTTAACCTGTACACTATTTAATAGGACAAAAATGTATTGAAGAAGGAACTGTATTAAAGTTGATAAATACAATGACTTTTAGCACATTTACGATTAAGAAGACAAGTTGATGGAATTTTGCCAAGAAAGTGGTACAATTACAAGACTAGCCAAAAATAAACCATGAGCAGAGTTGGACTTTTACTAGAGAAGTGGGAGTTTCAATCAAGAATAACTACAACATGCTTCATTTTGGTATTTGGAAACAGATAATAAAATCTGTATTAGTGATATTACAGCAAGAATGTGTGCCAAATACAAATGAAATAGAGTAGAGAAGGAGCAGTACTTGCTCTGAATATTTCCAACTTGGAAGAAAGTCTGGGTATAAATTTAGAAGCAATACAGCAGACAAAGCATAGTAAGAGAGAAAGAATCTGGGTCAGTATGAAAAGGTTAATTTTGGAAAGCTCAGAAACTTTTCGGGGACTATAGGATCTGCTTGTTCACTCACAGACTTGCTCATTATCAATACAGATGATTAAATAATACCACAGAAAGAAACCTAAAAAGAACAGTGTAGATAGACAGCAGGTTAAATATATTCTCATGAAATTGTAAAAAAAAAAAAAAAAAAAAAAAACACTATAAAGAAAACTTTCTGTAACTTACTTTGAAGGTAAGCCCCCGTCAAAGAAAAAATAATCAAAATAGCATCAGAATTGTGGTGGAGAACACAGAATATCATGAATCAATGCAAGGATTGACAATCAACCGTTTTCAACATAAACTAAAGCTCCATCATTGAGATTTGTGAAGGTGACTATCAGAAATTTTTAAAAAGCCTTCCTGTAAAGAGTAAGAAAGGATATGTAGAGGATATTGTGGTGAGGCAATATTCCTATTCATAAAAAGCTCTTCTGAATTATTTTATGTTTTAGAATTTCATGCATTAATTTGAAATGATATAAAATAAAAACAACTCTAATTTTTATATTTTATGTTACTATTTCTTAGATTGTTACCCTTTTTAACATGTTAACCAGAAAAATTATATCAATAGACAGCAGTTTAAAAATTAAAGATATATGCCAGGTGTGGTTGCTCATGCCTGTAATCCCAGCATTTTGGGAGGCCGAAGCAGGTGGATCACTTGAGGTCCAGAGTTCAAGACCATCCTGGGCAACACGGTGAAATCCTGTCTCCACCAAAAATAGACAAATTAGCCAGGCATGTTGGTGCATGCCTGTAGTCCCAGCTACTCGGGAGGTTGAGGCAGGAGAATTGCTTGAACCCAGGAGACAGAGCTTGTAGTGAGTCAAGATCCTGCCACTGCACTCTAGCCTGGGCCACAGAGTGAGGCTTTGTCTTAAAAAAAAAATAGATAAATAAAATAAAACAAAACAAATAAAATAAAGGTAAAGATGAAAAGTATATTTCAGGAAACCCAAAGATAAAAAATTTATATAAAACCCATTTTTTGGTTAAATTGTAAAATCAATAACTGGTATTTCTCTCTCTCTCTCTCTCCAGGGCCTTTTTTTTTTTTCTGTGAACATTTCTCTGAGTATAATACTCTAGTTTCATAATGTTATTATTTTTTTAAGAAACTTTATAAACATGTATTTCAATTTTCTTCTGTTTTGCTTAATTCTGAAAATATGTCTTCCATAACACTTATATTTATTCTCTTGTACATGTATCTCCTTTTTTTCCTCTGGAAAAAAATATTTATATCTGTATATATATGATGTGGAATATATATATGTATATATATTTGGTATATTTATATTTGATTATTTTTATTATAATTCTATAGATATAATTTATTGTTAGCTTTCTGAAGGTTTATTATTACAAGCTTCATTGTCGTTTTCTTTACATTTCTTCTGGGTTTATTCACTTTCCTAGATATGGTGCTTTTATTTCGCAGATTTGGAAAAAGTGCCCATTATTTTCTCCTATAATTTTCTGCGACCATTTTTGAGACTTATTTAATGTATATTATATTACTCGATATCGTCCCACAGGTATCGAATGTTCTGTTATTTTGTTTTTCAGTCTTTCTTTGTTTCTTCCTGTGCTTTATTTTGGTTGGTTTCTATCATGTTTCCAAGTTTAGTAGTATTTATTATTCAAAGCCTAATCTGACATTATTGCCATTTCGGATTTTTTAAAATTTCAGATAATGTATTTTTTATCTCTAGAATTTACATGCTAATCTTCTTTATAGTGTCTATTTTTATGTTTTTTTTGATATGGAATTTCTTATTTAATAGATCTGTGATTTTTGTGTCATTTTTCATCATTTCCATCCCTTGTGATTCTGTTTCTGTTTATTCAAATTTTATTCTTATTATGGATCATATTTTCCTGCCTCTTTACAAGTCTTATACATTCTTATGGGATGCCAAATATTGTGACTTTTGTGTTATTGGGTGCTGGATTTTGTTGTGTTTCTTTAAATAGTGCAAGGCTTTATTCTGTTGTATGGTTAAGTGATTTGCAATTAGCTAGATCATTTTCAGATTTTCGCTTAAGATTTGTCAGGATGCCAGCCTTTCTTCTAGGAGTAATTGATTTAGGATAATCTAGAATACCCTTCTGCAAGCTTTCGAGGCTCTCTTTCTGAAGCACTCACCTCTTCATTTTTCAGCTTCACACATTCTAACTGCTTCTGTCTCCCTGAAATCTAATCTCTGCCTTCCCAAATCAGTAAGACTTCTGAGGTCTGAGTTCCCATCTCTATTCTTCAGTCTAGAAACTTGTTGCAAGTGCTAAGCTGGGCAATCTCTAGAGCTAAGGCTCAGTTTATTGTTTCTCCTTTTGTAGGAATCATATTTTTGCAATTAGACACTGCCTATTGTGTAATGTCTGAAAAGAGTTGTTTTGCATATTTTATTTCGTTTTCTAGTTATTTGTCACGAGAAGACCATTTTGTAGCTGTTAAACCTTTATGAGCAGAAGCAGAAGACCTACTTTTAAATGTTGGAGTGTTTCAAACTATGTACTTAGTCTTGTCTTTTCTGTTTTAGTTTATTTTTGTACTCTTTCCCCTAAATGATCTTAGTCAGCCCATTCACTTTCAGTATTATTTATATACTGATGACTTGAGTGTGTATTTTAAGAGCTCAGACTTTCCTTTCTATTCCACTATATTCAACTGCCCACTTTACATCTCATTTAATAGCCCTCTCAGCATTATCATGGCTAAAACAAACTATTGATTCCTTGGCCTGCAATAAATGAAACCAACATTCACACAGGTGCCAAGGTTAAAATCCTAAGTTCCATTCTTGATTTTTCACTTTTTTTCCACCCTCGCATTCAGTCCATCAATAAATACTGAAGTCTCTGTCTGTAAAATATATGTTCGCTCTTCTTTTTAAGCATTTCTCACAATCTTTACTGCTACAGGCTTAAGTCAACAAAATTAATCAGATCATGTCACTCCCCTCCTTAAAACTCTCTTTTAAAATACAATAAAATAAAATCCTTTAACCATAGTCCGTGAAGCTTTCTGTGATCATCTAATTCTGTTCTTTTATTCTTCCCGCTGACTGTGATCAAGCCCCATTTGCTCAATTTTATCTCTCGAACACATAAGCTTGCTTTCATCTCAGGGACTTTGGAATTACTCTTCCTCTCCTTCAAAACTCTTTTAGATTTTGGCATGGCAACATTTATGGAACAATTTATATAGGCGACAATTTATACATGTATCTTCCCTTTGTAGATGTACAAGCAAACCATACTTGCCACTTTCTATAACATCCTCACTTTTACTTTCTATACATTTACCAAATTTATCAATACTTTCTTTTGTATTCATTTGTGTATTTATTTTCTCTTTTCTCTAACCGGGATAAAAAATTCTCAAGTGTTGAGAGTTGATTTGTTTTATTAATCAACACATTATCAGTCTTCGAAAAGTGCCTGATACCTAGCAGAAACTAACAATGCCTATTAAATATACGAATACATAAATAATAACATTTTATTGTGAATATACTATTTATGTATGCATAAAGAATTTTGATATAAAAACGTTAAGGCGGCCGGGCGCAGTGGCTCACTCCTGTAATCCTAGCACTTTAGGAGGCCGAGGCGGGCGGATCACGAGGTCAGGAAATCAAGACCATCCTGGCCATCGTGGCGAAACCTCATCTCTACTAAAAAAATACAAAAAATTAGCTGGGCGTGGTGGTGGGCGCCTGTAGTCCCAGTCTCTCAGGAGGCTGAGGTGGGAGAATCACTTGAACCCGGGAGGCGGAGCTTGTGGTGAGCCGAGATCGCGCCACTGCACTCTAGCCTGGGCAACAAGAGTGAAACTCTGTCTCAAAGGGAAAAAAATACATATATGTGTGTGTGTGTGTGTGTGTGTGTGTGTGTGTGTGTGTGTGTGTATAAAATGACAATGAAATTTGGTTTCGTAGATACCAGAGTTGTGTCAGAAGCTTTCTGTTGATATAAGAAATAACTTTTTAAACAAAATGGTATATTGTCTTTTGATTAAATAGACAATATTTTGATTAGGAAAATATTTAAACTATTTAAAATAGACTAAGATGTGTTTTAGTTAGATGTGTACAATAATATTTTACAATATAAATATTACTTTTAAAATGTAAAGATCTATGTATGATCTGGGAGACCAACATAGATGCACCTTTCTCAACTAAGACAAGTTCTAAGGTTAAGGGAACTATAGTTACCTCTAGTCAAGGGTTCAGAACCCCAGCAGCATGACAAATTTGTAAATTCCTGAGGCGTAACTCCCTAACAATAGGAGCTATCTGCTCTGATGCACAACCCAGACCATTATGTCTCTGACTGGACAGAGGACCAGCCTTAAAACATTCTTGTGTGATAAACAATTGTCGATCTTAAGCCAGTTTCATCCAACTTACAGAGGCTGTATATATGTTGTCTTTGTATTATCCAATTCAGTTTTGACATAAAAAGCCAAATTCTAGCTCATTTTAATGCTAAAACCCCACCTCAAAAGGAACATGGACTGTATGTTGTATACATTTTTACCCATTATGCATGTGTGCGGCTCCTCTGTAAATTTTCATAGCTTTTCTCCCAAACCTGCTTAATATGTATTATACCAGCCCTGTGAGGCATAAACACCAACAGTTCTCTGAAGAAAGCGCACCTTCTGTCTGCACTGAAGACTTTCTCTTCCAATTTTCCAAACTGATTTGCTAATAAAGCTCTCTTTTCTACTATTTAGCCACCCTGGTGGTCTTTTGGATGACAGCATTTATTTAAATACACATTATATATATCCTCTCATTATTTCCTGCTTTACAGGGCAATGAGAGATTAAAGAATAAAAACCTTTCTGGGGTGTTTTTCAAAATAGTGTTTTATTTATATAGGTTACATAGTAATCCCAAACTGTAACAATATGAAAGATGAGAGAAGTATTTTATAACTTATCTATACAACCTATATAACTTTCATTAACTTGTATACTTTCTATTCCCTATATCTTTAAGATAGAATTTGTAATTAGTTTAATTCATATTTTACTATTTCTTATTCTCTGTTTACATGTTTCTAAAACTACTTTTATTTGCTCAAATCCTACGAAAGAAGGCAAAATTCTAATGAAATGGGAAGCTTCATCTATGACTATTTTATATTATTTGTAAGTTTCTTGAAATGTATAATAGAAATACTTATTAAATGACAACTTCAAACGAAATGGGTAAACACTATACAAGTTAACCAAGTCATAATTGCTCTCAGCCTTTTCAAATAAAATTATTTGGCAAATAGCATGGAGAAAATATAGTGAGATATTCCAAGACTTTCAGAGAATTATATGTATTTCTAATGTACATGATGTGGTTTGGCTCTGTCCCCACCCAAAATCTCATCTTGAATTATCATCTGAATTGCAATCCCCCTGTATTGGGGGAGGGACTTCATGGGAGGTGATTTAATCATAGGGGCAATTCCCTGATGCCATTCTTATGACAGTGAGTGAGCTCTCAGGAGATCTGATGGTTTTATAAGGAGCTTTTCCACCCTTCGCTCTGCTCTTCTCTCTCCTGCCACCATGTGAAGAAGGATGTGTTTGCTTCCCCTTCTGCCATAATCGTAAGCTTCCTGAGGCCTCCGCAGCCATGTGGAACTGTGAGTCAATTAAACCTCTTTCCTTTAGAAATTATCTAGTCAAAGAAGGACCCTCCCCTAGAGCTCAGAAGGACAGCAGCCCTGCCAACAGCTTGATTTCAGACTCTAGCCTCCAGGACTAGAGAGGGTAAGTTTCTGTGGTTTTACGACTCCCAGTCTGTGGTACTTGGTTATGGAGCCTGAGCAAACTAACAAGGAGAGAGTGAGCAAACTAACAAGGAGAGAGTGTGTGGAGAAGCTTCCTGAAGGCTGTGTACTTCTCATGCTGCCTGGAACACGGTGGTACTCAGTAAGGAAGTGTGGATTAATAGACTAGGTGACACGTACATAAGGCACTGATGACAGACGTGCGAGAGGAAATAAAGTGCAAACTGATGCCGGAAAAAAAAAAAATTATCTAGTCTTAGGCACTTCTTTATAGCAGTGTGGGAAAGGACTGATATAGTACATTAACTATTATATATGTTGAAACACAGTTTGTTAAAGAAAGAACAGGGACTTTGGATATAGGAGAGAAAACTGAAATAAAAAATTGAGATTTTCTACCTTTAGAATGTAATCAATTTTCTAATGATTGTTGAGCTTCCGTTTGTTTCTGTACTGTGTGCTGTAGTATCTACCTCATTACATTCTTATAAAGATGAAATAAATAAATTAAAGGCAATCAGAAGAGGGCCAGGCACACACTTAAATTCTCTCTCTCTCTCTCTCTCTCTCTCTCTCTCTCTCTGTGTGTGTGTGTATTTGTTTATTTACTGCTGTTATTATCACCCATAAAATTTTTTTAATACCTACCAGGTAACTATCATGAAAACAAAAGAAAATGCCTATAAAAACGTTCTTGAGTACATCATAAAATCCTACATAATAAACCGATTTTTATGTACTGTAAGAGTCAGAAGTATTACACTAAAGAGCATCACAAGCTAAAAAATATGATTTTTTTTTTCAATCTAAGATTTTAACTTCTTTCTTTGTTCTTTTACAACATTGTTTCTTGTATTAATGCATTAAAGACTTTCATCATAGGACATTCCAAAACATTCATTCAACAAGCAAAAATTTGTTAACATATCCATTGATTGTATGGTTTTACTTGTTTTATAACTACCCATTTATTTATTCACATATTAATTCTTTCAACATATATTTATTGAGCTAGTAATTTATTCTACATACTGTGAGGAGCTAGAAATACCAGAAGAAATGAAAAGTAAATGTCCTTGTCTTTGTGCATTTTATATTCCACAAAATATAGTATCTTTATCTCTATCCAGTAATTAAAGAAGTTTAGTGACAAATCACCAGGAACGTTACTTTGAATAAAAGAGTAAGAAAAGGCCTTTCTTGAGCAAGTGAAATTCTAAATAAATTGAGCAAGATGATTGAGACATAGTCCAGTCTATGGTCTGGTGGGCAAGAAAGGTGTCTTATAATAATAATTTAATAATGATGAATTATTCTCACTGGTATAATTACTGTGACAGTATGTTAAATGGAAAGTGTTGAATGCAGTGCCATAATATGATAAATATCAGATACCAAATCAGTTGTGAGATGGATCAAAGTGCAGCTTTCAAGGGAAATATATATTAATGAGTTTCATAATCCCTTAAACCTCTCATACACTTCAAGAGTGGCAAAAAGTTGTTTTAACTTTAAGAGGATGATCTTAGGAAGAGGAATTTTACAAATATTATGGGAATTCTACCTAAAAACTTTGGAGAAAATACCAAAAACTGGGCTTTGGAAGATAAGTAATTATTTTTTGGTAGGCAGGGGCAGGAGGTGGGAGTGGAGAGACAGGGCATTTCCAGAAATAATAAGTTATGTGAACCCAGACATAAATAAGAATTGGTACTTTGCAGCAATGCAATCAGGTATAATGTCCAGGGTATCAGAGACTGAGACCTGAAATGTTGGCTGGAGTCAGGTTCTAAAGGGTACAGTGATCTCGAGGCAATTTTATCTATAGGTATGGGAAACCATTAACAGTCATGGAAGTAACAGGAAATTCGAGATATTTGTAGCATATCCCTAGAACATGGCATTTAATGTCTAAAGCAATGTCCACAGGAGCTTTAATAGTCTCTGTAAATTAAACATACTGGAAACTTCCGTCCTAACTTTTTGTTTTTCATTCATATTTGTCTCGGACTACCTTTAGGGATTTGGATCAGGCACTGTAGGCCTCTTCAAGGAACTTAAAGAATAAATCTGTGGTCTACTAAAGCAATAGACTCCAAGAAAGATGCTTAAACAGTCTTTGCGGTGGTCAATATTTCATTGCACGTTGCCCTTTATTTAAAGCCTCAGAATCATCTACACAGTTCCCATTTAAATTATAGTAACAGTAAGCTATGCATGATCAAAGCACAACCTTTAGTTCAACTAAATGAAGTCACAAGTAGTACTTCAGCTCCTTCTCTGCAAAACAGTGATCACAGAAAAAAATACAAATGAAATAATTGGATACTTGAGATCTCATTGCTGGCTACATGTGCCACCAGGGACCATACTGTCTAAAATTTGTGTTCAGAATACTCCATTACCCTTTTTCAATAAGAGCTTTTTTGTCCTTTAGTAAAAATTATGTGGAAAAGAAAACTATCAATTAAATACACCTATAATTGCTCAAACTTAAAAGGATTACTTATATCTTTTCATATTTTACTTTTTACTTGTTACATGCATTCAGATATTTTGTAGATGAAATCATAATTTATTTATTCATAAATCTTGCCCCATATTGAACATTTAGGCTAGATCACAATTCTTTATTACAGAAATGTTACAATGTATATGTACTCATTATTCACTCTTTTAACAAATATTCATTGAACACCTATGCACACAAGCACTGTTATACATGATGATAACACAAGTATCCCAACTTCATGAAGCTTAAATTCTAAAGGTCAAAGAACATCAATAAAGAAAGACATAAGTCGAAGTCTCCCTGCTGCCCTTTACACAAGGCAGCTACTCTACTGACTTTTATCATTAGAGACTAGTACTGTCTATTGTAGAACTTTATATAAATGGAATCATACAACATGCACACTTTTTTGTTTGGCTTGTTTCATTCAGCCTAATATTACCTATATTTATATATATTATTGTATATTAGTAGTCTTTCTATTTATTTTTGAGTGGTACTCCATTTCGTAAATACATCACGTTTATCGATTCACTTGTAAAGGCTATTTGACATTTTCCAATTTGGGTATTACAAATAAAACTATAAATATTCTTGTACAAGGGGTGTGTGTGTGTGTGCGTGCGTGCATACACGCAAATATTTAATTTCTTTTGGGTAAATAACAAGGGAGGAAAGTTTTGGGTCAGAGAGTAGGTATTGACTTAACTTTATGAGAACTCCCAAACAGTTTTGCAGAGTGTTGCATAATTTTACATTCCCATTAGCAAAGTATGAGATTTCTGTTGCTTAATAGTGTTGTTAGCCTTTTTAAATTTTAGCCATTATAGTAATTCTGGAGTTGTTTCTCACTATTTTATATTTATTTATTTATTTATTTATTATTATTTTTTTTGAGACAGAGTCTCGCTCCGTCGCCCAGGCTGGAGTGCAGTGGCCGGATCTCGGCTCTCCACAAGCTCCGCCTCCCGGGTTCCCGCCATTCTCCTGCCTCAGCCTCCTGTGTAGCTGGGACTACAGGCGCCCGCCACCACACCCGGCTAATTTCTGTATTTTTAGTAGAGATGGGGTTTCACCGTATTAGCCAGGATGGTCTCGATCTCCTGACTTCGTGATCCGCCCGTCTCGGCCTCCCAAAGTGCTGGGATTACAGGCTTGAGCCACCGCGCCCGGCCGTTTCTCACTATTTTAACTTGTATATCCCTGTTGAACAAATGTTATTGGGAAATTGGGCGATTTTATATGTTTATTGACCATTTCTACATCTTTATTTGAGAGGTATTGTTTCATGACTTCTGCCTGCTTTTTATAGAGTTGTTTTACTTTTTATTATTGAGTTCTGTTAGTTTTATATTCTGAATAGTAGTAGTTTTTCAGATATGTCCATAGAAGATATTTCCTTTCATTCTGCGACTTCCCTATTCATTTTCTTATTACTGTCTTCATATGAGCAGAAAATTTAAATTGTATGAAGTCCAGATTGCCACTTTTCTCTTTCCATGGTTAATATTTTCTTTGTCTTTTCTAAGAAATCTTAGATTAGCCCAAGGTCTCGAGGACATACTTCTATATTTCTCCTAGAAGTCTTATAATTTTTATTTTTAAAGATGTATAAATATGAATCCTTCTCAAAATAATTTTCTGGATTATCTTCAATTAGACTCTATTATTTTCTCTCATACAGATACCCAGTTGTTCCAGCCCCATTAACTGAGAGACTGTTTCCCTGAATGTTGTCCTTGCATCATTGCATAAAATCAGCTTACCATAAAGGTCTGGGTGTATTTCTGGGTTTTAGTCTGTTTATTTGACTTAATGTTACATCTATCCATACTACACTGCCTTAGTTACTGTAGCTTTATGACAATTCTTGAAAAATGTCCACCCTCAGTTCCTTGTCATTTGACCCTCTCCATAGGGCAGCTCATAGTATAGCAGCTTGTTGCTTCAAAGGCAGTAACAGAATTTTTTAGCAAGATAGACATTATAGCGCAATCATGTAAGTTAATCACATGCATGTAACCAAGTATATGCTGTCTTCTATGCTGTCGTCTACTGGTTAGCAGCAAGCCACAGGTCCTAGCCGCATTTGAAGAGAGGAAGGTAATAAAAGGTGTGAATACCAGCAACCTGGGTTTGTGAGAACTACCTTAGAGTCTCTCCACCGCACAGTGATAATTACAAAAAACACAGATTTCAAAAATTATAATACAATCAAACATTGATGACAAACAAAAATATCCTTTCAAAATGAGGGAAATGCTCAAAACCTTATGTAAAGTAAAATAAATATATATATAAATATATATATGTAAATATATGTATTTTATATATATATATATATATATATATAAATTCCCACTAAATAATTCTGTATTCCATGTAAAAAACACTTTGAAAGTGAATATCAAAATATTATCAGGTTTTCCTGTATAATGGCTATTTTTTACTTGCTTACTTTGTAATATTTTTCTGATTTTCTAATTAATACATAGGATATTAATTATTTAATTATATACAATTACATTTGTGCACTTTCAGAAAACATAAATATAAATCTTATAAACAAAAAAATGCTCAAACTGTCTTCTTCTCACTACATATTTTTTCTTCCCTTTCTGGATGGCAGAAGATTTACTGAAATCCTGAAACTTAGGAGTCAGCAAGTTTTTCATTTGTGTTTGTCAAATGTCAAGAAAAGCTGAGGACTTACAGGAAACTCAGTGACCCCTGACAGCTCTCTGCCACTGCAGTAAAATCTCAGCAGGACTGAAATAAACCACTCGGGGACAGACATCTGACTTCCACAGCAATTAAAATCATTGAATACAGAACCAAAATGTCTTTATATGTAAAACTCCATCCAGACCCAAGAAAACTTCTCACTCATTAGTAGTTTAAGGTACATCATGTGGATGCATTTGAAACACCATTCTTTGAAGTCTTCCCCACTTAACATGTATCTAAAAGCCATACATAAGTTCACTAGATACATTCTTAGTTACCAGCTTTAAAGGAAATAAAAGCATATAGAACACAATAGTTACATCTCCAAAATAAAGAAACTTGTAAGATGTGTAAAAGTTAAGAATTCATTTTCACTAACAATTATTCTCAAACTTAAGTGAGGATACTGAGGATATGGAAATTACAGAGCTAGTATCATGATGCTATAAAATACTGATATATTTAATAATCCAACAAAGACTGGTTAGACTTCTATATTTAAAACATATTTAAGTTGCTTAGAAATTTTAAGTCAATCAAATTCACATACAATCATATGCATTATAAAATACAAATTTAAAGCTTTGGAATTTACTCATCAGACATTTCCAATTGCTCTTTGAAATGTTCTCATACATGTATTTTGTTGTTTACTAGATAGCAAAGTTTAAAAATGTGTAAGTAAAAATATTAGAACTTGTGAAACCCTGTTTGTACACCCACACACACTTTTATGTGTGTGTGTGTGTATATATATATATATATGGCAAAATACATTGCTAGAAGAAAGGAAATAAAGTCACATAGATTCTCAGCATCCATTCAGATTCAAAAATTCTAACAATCTAAATATGGGATTAAGGAATGCTAAAATTTTAAATCTCATATTAGCACTACATACGGTTTTAACAAGCAATAAACCAAGCAAAGGCATTTTCTTTTCTGTAAGAGCAAATCAGTGGGCAGGTCAGGATCTCTCTCTCTCTTTCTGTCTCTCTGTGTGTGTGTGTGTATTTGTGTGTGTGTGTGTTTCTGTCTTAGTTCATTTGGGCTGCTGTAACACAATGCCATAGACTGGGTGGGTTATTAACAATAGAAATCTATTTCTCAGTTCTGGAGGCTGAGAAGTCCACGATCAAGGCTTCAGATTTTGTGTCTAGTGAGGTCCTGTTTCCTGATTCCTAGATGATATTTACTTGCGGGACTTTCACATGGCGGATGTATGAAAAAGCTCCTTTGGGCCTCTCTGAGAAAGGCGTTAATCCCATTCATCAGGCCCTAACTTCTGGACCTAATCACTTTTGAGAGGCCCCATTTCCTAATACCATCACCTCGGATTATGATTTCAATATATGAATTTCAGCGGGACACAAACATTTAAGACCATACTGGCCTCCTTCTTCCTTTTTCTACCCCTCCCATACCATGCCCATCCTTCCAAATTTGTTAGTAGTTGTCATTTATAGTTTATATTTTTCTTCATCCATTTTCCTTAGACTGAATAAATCTTTATGGGTTTCTCTTTTATGCTAACAAAAATTGGAAATATTGAATGGAGGTAACATACATCTCATCCAACTTTTCTGATCACAGAGAAGGAATCGCCAAGCAGAGCAGACATGTTGGGGCTTAATAACATTCATAGTCCTTATGGTGGAAAGCCTCAGTTTGAAAACCTACATTCTATTAGGCTCAATTATGCTTGCCATTTGCCACAGTTCAGTGCACTAAACTTAGGACTGAAAATGTGCATTTTGGATACTTGGGGTAAGAGAAAGTTTTTGCTCATAGAAATCTGTTTATTTAGAGCTGAATGCAAGGAGCTGATCATTTTCTCCTCAGAGGTTCTTACTACACAGTGTCATAGGAGAATGTCAGAAAACTGATGATAAGAAAAAATGCTATCTGACTTCTCAGGAAATACATTAAAGTAAATTCCCAACAAGAAAAACTTGCATTAATCCGTTTGATAAGGAGTGTTAGAATTATTGTTCATTTCTACTAAGTGGCCTTTTCCTTGTGTTTGACCTGAAATATAGGACCTTAAATGCTATTTGGGGAGAAAGGTAAGTTTGTGATTTTCTGCTTTTACTTTTTAACCAATTTATTTTAAATAATGATCTCTTGATATGTTCAACTACAGCAATTTTGATACCTTACCTAAAATTCTGATTACACTGAGTAAATTCATAACTTTAAAACTGCCTCATTTTGATTATAACTAGTAAATATTTTTCATTTATATTGTTACATTGTAAAAGATGTATCAAAAATGATAATTCATAAATATTTTTAAAGTTTATAAATAATTTTTGAGTTATTATATCTGTAGAAAAGCAGTATAAATTCCTGACATGCATATGCCACATAGACATGCTCAGAAGTTACTGATACCTCCATTTCACACATGTTGTTTTTACACATACTTAAAGTGAGTAGAAACTTACTAGATCTTAATACCTGAGTGATATTAGATATTGTCTGTGATTTCCTATACACTTTGCTAGGTTATTATATGTCACATTTAATCACTAAAGCAGCCTCCACGAAGGTTGTTTCATATCATTATAAAGTGAGTAATTGGAAAGCTAAAAAGGCCACAGAGTTAGCAAATGGTAGACATGGCATTCTAAACTACGTGTGTCTGACTTCAAGATACACGACTAAAATTTTCAGATTTTATGTCCTCTATTCAGAATCTCTTCGCATTTATTTTTTTTCTTTTTTTCTTTTTTTTTCAGACATGGGGTCTTGCTTATTGCTCAGCCTGGAGTGTAGTGGCACAATCGTCACTCACTGAAGGATCAACCCAACCCCTGGGCTCAAGCGATCCTCCCACCTCAGTCTCCCAGTAGCTCTGACCACAGGCACACACCATCAAGCTCAGTTAATATTTTATAATATTTGTAGAGATGAGGCCTCACACTCACATGTTGCCCAGGCTGGTCTTGAACTCCTGGGCTCAAGTGACCATTCTCCCTTGGCCTCCCAAAGTTCTGGGATTACAGACGTGAGCCACCATGGCTTCCTCTTCATTTCTTAAATGGAATATTTTGACTGAGTGAAGCCTTATGTACCACTAATAAAGTGTACTTTTAAGCTTCTACACTGTGCTTGTAAGTTAGGCTTTGCTAACTGAAATATGAAATAGTCCATATGAATCTGAAATATAAAAACTGAAAAATGCCACACTTTGGCAAACTACTTATAGTCATATATGCTATGACTGTTTGACAGATTATTTATCAAGCTATCATATTAAAATTTTATATTGAGGTATTATGTATTATGCAATAATTAAATATACTGATAACAAAAATAATGAAAAGCTATCCTATTAGCCTGGTGATATGGTTTGGCTGTGTCCCTACCCAAATCTCATCTTGCTTTGTAGTTCCCATCAATTTCATTAATTGGAAGATATTGGGGCAGTCATAGTTAGATCTAAAATCGGAACTATCTAAAATTGTCGTTTTGATCATACTCTTACCTTTGGAAAGGTAAGTACTCCACAGTTTGGGTTTCTTTTCGGAGTTTAGTTTCCTCTTCTCAGTTTCTACTACACTTGCCCTAGCTCAGATTTGATTGTTTCTTTTTTCATTGATTTCACTCTACTGTTTGTTAATTCCTCTCCAAGTTTCCAACCTTTCTCTCCCCCAAATTCTCCTCCACATCTATATTGTTCAGCCCTTGTCACAGTAAAGCTATATAACACATAACCCAAAATACAACGGTTGAAATGATAATCATTTATTTTCACTGATCTGTAGATTACTTGAGGCCATTCATATCACTTTGCCTATGAAACCTTTCTTCCTAACCCTCACAACTTGACAACCACCAGCTCGCCACAAATGCCCCCATATGTCTCGAGCACATTTTTTCACAGCATATATTTATCCAAAAATATTTATTAAATACCTACTGAAACAGACTTTTGGAATAAATTGATAAACAGAATAAAGATTGTTACTTGTGACTCTATTTACTGAATTTTCTGTCTCTCTTCTGCAATTACACTAAAATCTCCTTGAGATTAATTAATTATCTCTGTATCTACAGGGCTTAGCAGGGTGCTTGGTGTATATTAGGTGCTCAGTGATTGAATGAACAAATCAATGAATAGATGAATGATTAAGCTAATGTGCTGTGGGGTACTAAACTTTTGTGGCTGAGTCCCTTTGGATAGCGTCTCTGACCTGCCTAAGCTATAATGTACTAGTGCGTTGAGCAGAGGAATGAATCATTTATTAACCATTTATCCTCTGTGAAAAAAATTGTTTTCAATAATAATCATGCCAGAAAAAAGTAAAATCAGTTAGTAAAATACATATTATATAGAGAATAAAAGAATAAAACTAATAAGAGTTAAATTGCATTAACAGACTAGGTGCAGTGACTGACACCTGTAATCCTAGCACTTTGGGAGGCCAAGAAAGGAGGACTGCTTGAGCTCAGGAGTTTGAGACCAGTGTAAAGAACAAAGCAAAACTCTGTCTCTACCAAAAAAAAAAAAAAAAAAAATTTAAGTTATCCAGGCACAGTGGCACAGACCTGTAGTCTCAGCTACTCAAGAGTCTGAGGAAAGGAGCCCATGAGTTCCAAGTTACGATGAGCTATGATTATACCACTGCAGTCCAGCCCAGGTGACTGAGAGAGACCCTGTCTCTTAAAATATGAATATATTTTATTAAACATATTTGAGAGAATATTAAATATTCTCTTTATATATATTCTTCAAAAGAAAGAAAATATGTATTAGTCTGTCACAATAATAAACACAATACAGTTTCTGCTTTCTTTTTCTTTGGTTTTCAAACAAGTAGTTAATACTTTTACAAACAATTTTTTTCTATGTAACACATATTTAAATTCAGTAAAGTATTTCAGTATACATGAAAATTTGTACTTAGCAAATATGTCTCACAGTTTGCATGTTATATGATTGTAAATTTTATAACATACATATAAACTCTAGCTTGGTTTTACTATGATTTTTAAAATTTTTTATAGGCCTTGCCTTCATTGGTACACCTGGAGTGCAGAATTCTCACCACCTCGGCTGTCTTGTTACATCACTCTGTTTACATAGGCATGAAAATATAGATAATCATAGACAAATATGTGTGTGTGTCTGTCCTACTATAGTCAGAGCACAAAGAAACGATAAAGATCTTCTAGAATAATGGGTCAAAGTTAACCTCTAAAAAGATAATTCATCAAAAAACCTACAAAATAGAAAGAAGATGGCCCTCCAATGAAGTAGCATATTTTGAAAGACAAACTGTGAAGCCTTCATGAGAATAATCATGCTCTGTTACATAGAGACCAGCTTAGTCAATTCTATCAGACTCCTCTCTTTATAATTTTAAAATATTTAATTGAAAGATAAGAATTATATACATTTAAGGTTTGTGATGTGATAAGTGGATATACATATGTATTATATAATGATTATTACAATCAAATTGACTGATACATCTGTCATCACCCATGCTGTACTGCATGAGCTTATTTGAGGGTTATTGGCAGAGGAGGAAGCTGATCAGTCATTTTTTAATCATTTATTAAACATGGTCACAATACCTTGGTAAAATTTTCAGTAGAATAGAAGAAAGGAATTTGTCACCCTGCCTAACTTAATGGGCACATTCATTTTAAGACTTTTGATTGACTTTTAAACTATTAGTTGGACCACCATACCAAAATGGAGTGAACTAATCGAATGAACAATGCTGGCTTCCATGTATTGACTATCTTATTTATGATTATTTTTTCTGTGACGCCCTTTCCTTCACCCTTGAGACCTTGAGTCCCAGAGATGAATGTGATGTAATCCCTACTAGCAAAAGTGAAGCAACAGAAAGACTTGTTCATGTCACTTGCCTTCCCAGGATAAGTTTTCTGTAAAATGTCACTTCCCTTATTGAATACAGGGCACTATTCTTGTTCATTGGAAAAGGAACTAAGTTGTAATTGTAGTAGGTTTCTGAGAAGAGAAGATATCTGTATCAAGAACAAGTACAATAAAACTGGACAAAATATGCATGTGTGTAGGATCTGCAGTGGATGGGGACATGAACCAAGGGCATGAATTTAAGACAATAAGCAGCGTTTGAAAAATAAGAAAGGTAAGAGAGACTATGGCTTACTCTGAACAAGGTGTTCACTGAGGCTGTGTAGTGAAGGTGATCTGAAAATGGAGAAAACAAAGCTGGAGTGATAGATAGGAAGCTGATTATGCAAGGGCTTATGGGGTTTTATAGCAAGACTTGCGGTTTTATACTAAGGTTGTTGGAAAGCAATGAGTGTTTTAGCCAGAAATGATATGATGAGATGTTTTTGTTCCCAGCTAGGTGCATTACTAAATGTCAACCATTTGACATTCTGGTTTTTAAATGAGCAAAGATTGATAATGAATGGCATAAATCAGTCATGAAAAGCCTGGCTCATCTCTGGGATTGCGGAGGGGATAACGTTATGTTTCTGATTATACTCCCTGGTGCCATACCTGTCTCTGACAGCTCTGTGGCTCTACAGTTACATATTTCAAAATCATTCAGTCACTGTAAGATTTTCTGCATGGAAATCACTAAGATCCAGGTGTTTACTACAATGATTTGTGAGAGAGTTTAACATCAAATTTAACTTAACTGTGCAATGTCTTGATCCCCTTACTTACCTTTTTTCCGATAAAGCATTGGTGATCACAGCTGTGTCAATAAGTTTTTAAAACAACTTTTTTGTTAAAGAAATTTACTTGAGGGCTGAGTGTGATGGCTTGTGGCTGTGATTCCAGCATTTTTGGAGGCTGAGGCAGGAGCATGATTTGAGCCCAGAAGTTCAAGACCAGCCTGGGAAACATAAGGAGACACTATCTCTACAAAAACAACAAAAGCAAAAAACTCTCCATAACTTTACTTGAAGATCCTTGTTGAGTTGGTCAACCTTATGGAGAGCTTACAATAGGACTGGTTAGCAGAGGTTCATAGAAATTGTACTTGTTTACTAAAATGCATTAAGAAAGAGATGAGGTGTGAAGGGTTTTCTTTTCATATGTTATTAATAAATTGTGCATTCTTCACATTTTACCATCAAGTGAAATGACCTTGGATCCAGTATCCTCAGGCATCAGCCCTCTTCCAGCTCTTTCAAATACAATTTTTCTAGGTCCCACAGCTCCTTGCAATGTAATTTCTTTCTTTTTAAGTAGGCTTATCAGAAGCCTGGTCAGATTATGTTATAACTTAATCATTGTTATGGATAGTAGCCAGAAGAGGATCATGATGAGGTCATGTGTTGAGTCACATTGTAGTGGCCTTTTCAACATCTTCATCAAATGGGTGAGTTTTAGCCCCCTAACAGGAGGGTGTAGGCCAGATCAAGAGGATTTAGAGGGATGTCAGTTTTCAATGATTTCAAGTTTATCAACCCAGTTTTTCTTTTTTTCTTTTTCTTTTTTTTTTTTTTTTTGAGATGGAGTCTCACTCTGTCGCCCAGGCTGGAGTGCAGTGGTGTGATCTCGGCTCACTGCAATTTCCGTCTCCCAGGTTCAAGAAATTCTCCTGCCTCAGCCTTCTGAGTAGCTGGAATTATAGGTATCCACCACCACGCCCAGTTAGTTTTTGTATTTTTAGTAGAGACAGGGTTTCACTATGTTGGCCAGGCTTGTCTCGAACTCCTGACCTCAGATGATCCACCTGCCTTGGCCTCCCAAAGTACTGGGATTACAGGAGTGAGTCACTGCTCCTGGCCTCAACCCAGTTTTGCTAATTTAACATCTCAAATTCATTTCTTCCCAACTAGGACCCTAAACTTGGCATTGCATAAGACAGTACCCAACCTTCTCTGGAACTCTCTGCTACTCATATAATTAGCCTGTCCCTCGTCATTAGCATTTCTTGCTCTCTTACATCACATATAGCTCTGTCTATATTCTGCTAAAGAGGTCCTTTGACTTTCCCACTTTGCCTTTAACTATTAAATATGCTTTCAGTTTTGTCTTGTCTTTTTTAAGTGTGTTAATAGGATTCAGTAATTGCCATCAAATTCCATTTTCCTTATGATTAGTACTTAGCCCTAATCTCTCAAATCCCTGAGACATCGCTCTAGCCAGTGTGTCCTCATTCATCACTGGTATTAACTAACAATTGCAATGCTACAAGGTACCAGGTATTGTCAATGCTTCTCCTACCAGCAGTTAAGGGATCCTCAATGCCAGTGAGAGATCAGCTCTAAAATACTATTTTTGACACTGTTTCCTCAGATAAATTCTGGAACCAACTACTGTAGGTTCGGTTTCCTGGGAAACAGACTCATTTTGAAATTGCTATAATGGACGTTTGTTTATTGTTAAGGAGCAAAGAAGTAGGATTAATCAGATATAAGTTGAACTGTGATGCATTTGCAGTGCAGACTGTAGCTGATCCCAGAGGAACCCTGGAGCTGTGACTGACCTTGAAAACTATCCCATTTTAAACAAGTGGCTGTTACTGTGTACTACCCCCTGCCCTCCACTACCATGAACTAGTCAGTGTTTTCAGTATGTCCTCAGGAAAGGATCTTGATCTTGGGTGAGGTGGTATCTTGGAGAGAAGACAACTCCCAGAGAGGGCTTTAGCTGACAGCTGTTATGTAGTCAACATTCCCAGAAGCTGGGAGAATGAGTGTCTCCATTTTAAAATAGAGAATTAGGTGGTTCACTCTAGCATTCTTTCTCTGAAACTTTCTCAGAAATTTGTCCACTTTGTTCAGTGCGATTTTTGCTTTGACAATCTGTGAAATGTCCTAATTGTTCTCATAATTTCATATGGCTTATCTATATATTCCTCTTCTTTTTATTTTTGTAAAATTCAAAGTAATTAAATTATCTTTGTTTGAGTCATTAATTTAATCTAATTTAGTTGTACTAATTTCCATTTTAAATGAATAGCAATATTAATGAGTTTATGGAATGGATTCAAACACTAATAGATTGTAACACAATTTTAATAAAAACTTCCTGAATTCTTTGTAAGTTTACATCATAAATCATTCTATCCATCAAGTCATACCTGTGGAATTTTTATACTAACACAGAAAAATCAGCAGATGGCTTTATATTCTTTTATTTAGATATTTATATCCAGATTTTTATCCAAAAAATTAGAAATAAATATAACTAAAACTTAATCCTAGAAAGAACAGCATTAATATACAAAACTCTAAATTTTCAGGGTTGACTAGACTAGAGATGGAAACAATTAAAATTATGGGATTTTAATTTTGAAAGAACATGATCTGGGGAGGGAGTGCATCAGGATAAATAACTAACACATGTGGGGCTTAATACCTCGGTAATGGGTTGCTAGGTGCAGCAAACCACCATGGCACACGTTTACCTATGTAGCAAACCTGCATGTCCTCCACATGTATCCCAGAACATAAAATTAAATTAAATGAAAAAGAAAAAGCAAGAACATAAAAAATCTGGTTAATGGCTATCTTCACTTTGCACATAAAAAAGATGAAATTGAGATCATCTAATTATGATTGCCCCAGTATCTGCCAATTAAGGAAATGGATGGGAACAAAACTATGACTCTGAAGCCTATAATCATTGCACCAATTTTTTTCTCCTCAAACACATCTTACGAAGCAGCTTTAATAAAGTTAATACAAATGTACATGCTTTCTAAAACTTCAAACCAAATTAGGACCGGCAGAAACATTCAAATACAATGTGATTATTGTCACTGTTCATTCTCTGGAAAGATCACTATCATTCTCAGGGCAGTTTCAATAAACACAATGGATTCATCCACCCATATCCCTATTGTCTTTCTTAGACAGACATCTGGAAGCTCACCACCTGGGTCCTATCTCTTTAATCCCTCCTCTTTAATCAATTATTGACATTACATGGGAATGGTTGTTGGTTTCTCCTTCTGTCTTGTGTGTGGATTTCACACTATTGGGCACTTATTATGTTCAAAGCACTCTACTAAGTGTTGCATGGAAACGAGTGAATTAGATACAGATCCAGCCCTCATGGACCTGTCCATCTCACAGGGCAAATGGTATTTATGCAGATAATTATATAAGTAATTATTTAGCCATAATTCTAATAAGATTTATAACGTAAGAGCCCAAAGTAAAACCAGAGCTTGCAATTTAAGAGTGAACAATATCTTAGTAAGTAGTGAAAAAAATACTAAGAGGGAGAGGCATTTGAAAGACTTAAAAGTTGTCAGGAGCGTAGAGGAATCATGCAGGAGAAGCCCACAGAAAACCTGGGGTTCAAGGTCCTTTAGGAGGGAAATGGTTTTTGATGCGCCAAATTAAGAAGTCAACAAAACCAGGCTTGACCGGTGTGAGGTAGGGAGGTGTGCTGAGTGAAAGTAGTCAGAAGGAGGAAAAAGATTAAGGAGTTTTGAGTGCCTACAAGGTATTGGATTTGATATAAGAGAAGTCTAAGGCTTTGATTGAGAGTAATGTGTGAATTGTTGGGCTGGAGAAGGCATGATCAGATTTTTTTCTTCCTTTTAACACTTTTGTTTCCACCTATGTTACAGATTAGATCTGGGGAGAAACAAATGGGAAGGAGATTTTGATTATGGGAAAATTGTAGTGCTCTCAATAAGGCATAATTTTTGCTTTTAAATTATTAAAGTGTTATGTTATGGAAATTAGAAAAGAAATTCACTCTTAAGAACTCACTATTTTGGCTTTTTTATCCAAAAATTTTTTGGCCACATATCTTTATAATTTTTACATTTTCTTAAGTTTATTGTACTTACTACACTTATTTAATTTACTTGAGTCAACTAAATTATGTCATAAGTATTTTATAATGTGAGTAAATAAATGCCACAATTATTATTTTGATTTCTCTATAATCTTGGAATTATACCACTCTAGGCACATATACTTACTGCTTACTGAACGTTTCTACTTAGATATATAAAAGACCTTTCAAAACAACTGTATTCAAAACTAAACTCTTGATTCCTTCCCTCACTCCAAAGCCATTTTTTCCATGTTTTCCCATCTCAGAAAACACTAAGTCCATTCCACTCTTTGTTCAAACTAAGTATCTTGTGGTTATCATCTAGAATCTGATCATTTCTCGCCATCAATACCACTACTATCTATATGTCCTGCTTGACTGGTTTATTGCAGTAATCTCCATAACAGTCTTCCCTCGAAGGTGGATGAATAAATAGGACAATTATTTACTGACAAAAAACTACTATGTAACATTCTTCTCTTTGCTCTCTCAGACACACTACCTATGGCAAGGGTCTAACCAATTTGCTCATCATACATAGAAATTTAGTATCAGGAATAAGACTGAAAAGAGTACTCTATTTCTAATTTCTACTATTGTGTTCTTTGAGCTTTATCATCTTCATAATTTAAAATGAAACAAAGAAAAGCTTAGACACATTACTAGTGACACCTAGGCACAGTAATATGAAGTGAAGCCATTATCTAGTGCTTATTTTTCAATCTAATGGAAGTCAAGACAATGAAGAGTTACTAATTCCCTGTGTAATTTTTCTTTCTCATCTGGCTGCACTATTCAGTTGGGTTAGGTGACCTATTAGGTCTTTGCCATTTATTATAACTTTCTGTGATTTACAATAATTCTCAACTGCATTTGATCCATTTTCCTTTAAATTTTTGATTAATATAGGCCAAATAATGTGACATTGAAATTAGTGGAATGACATTGAAATTTTATTAAATGCTTCTAGACTTCAAAAGGTTTTTTTTTTTTTTTTTTTTTTTTTTTTTTTTTTTTTTTTTTTTTTTTTTACTGTGAAATAGTTAGATTTATTTAGGATCTAGGAGAATGTTGTGAAGAAATGAACTTTTTTCATAATATTGCCAGCAAAGGAGAGTTATATTTATCTCTTCCATCTTAATTCTACCCAATTTCAGATGCCCATCATCAACTAAACCTTGAATTGAATGGTGACATCTAAATTATCAACGTTAATTTTTTATGGGAAGATAGATTTTAATGGATCATATATTTTTAAGCTAAGGATCATAAATTAAGAACAGAGATTTTAAGTCTGACAGTTCTTAGCTGTTTCCTATATAAGCATAGTCTTAGTAAAACTTTGTAATGTCTAAATCATGCTTATTTGCTGAGAACCTATATCCTAACGTGTTCTGTGAATTCAATAGACACTCTATGTAAATTGCATCATGCAGTGGAATTGCTCAATTCATGGAAATTACTAACAGTATTTGTATTAGGAGGTAAATAAAATCAAAGCTTTCCTGAAGAAAAAATTGAAAAGGTTTTTTGCTGTGAGTCAAAAAATTATAATGGATTCAATAGTGAGTTTGTCCTTTTCTCTATATTTTTCCTTTTCTGTTTACATTGTATAATTTTCACTCTTGGAGCCACCTCACTTATTCAGTGGCCTTCTGACTCAAAGGTAGACTTCAACATCTAGCCAAGTGCCCGGTATGCGATAGGTGACAAAGACATGTTTTTAAATGAAAAATTTCAAACCATACACCATATACTCCTTTTCAAAGTGTTTCTCTTTAAGTCATTTCACTGGATTTAAATCCTACTAACCCTACTTTTATATTATGCTTTCTATATTTCCTTAGGGATGTAGGATTTTTCTTGTCAGTCACTTTGCAAGCCAGGGACCCTTGATCGATAATGCCTTGCCCTGGCCTTGCTCTGCCACGCTGCATGCCCCAGCTTGCTTGTGTTATAGCTTGTGCCCACGTTCAGCAGTTCCTGAGCTTTTGCACCCTGTCCAAGAAGAATGAGGATATGCTGGACATTGAAGGGTAAGGAGAGTGGAGAAGAATTTTACTGAGCTACAGAACAGCTCTCAGCGGACAGGGAATGCAGAGGGTGGTTCCTCTAACTGAAGGTGGGTAAGTCCCCTGTGTGGCTGGGTTCAGGGCCTTTTATGGACTCAGAATGGGGAGTGCATGCTGATTGGTTTGTGAGTATGCTAAAAAGATTAAAGCAAAGATACCATTCAAAGGTGGGCGCGACAGTGTAGAAAAACCAATTAGGAAAGGGTAGCTATACGTAAAATAAGTGAAGGATGGAGACCCATCAAAGGAAAGTGCTCTGAACGGGAAGAACTTTCTCCATCCTGTCCAACGACTTAACCTGTAGCATTGCTTTCAGGCTTTAAACTGTCTTTGGCTTGACGGTGGGGTTTCACGGGGACCCGCCTCTACCTAGACATTTGGCTGCCGCCTACTGCTCTCATTACTTCCTTTCTTACTTACATCCACACTTTCTTTCTATTTAAATTCCTCTATGTCTCTTAATGCAAAGGATGATGGAATGCATAGTAGTGACTTTCCTAGACCATGAAACCAAAGGGTCTTCAAATGAAAGTCCTATCAATTTCAAGTCAAGTGAGTTATTCAACAATTTTGTGTTACAGTTTCCTCACCAACAAATGAGGATGATCATTATGCCTTTATCATGAGTATGTTTTGTGGAGTAAATACATATAAATTAATTTTTTCAAACAAACAACCTTACATAAAACTAGCACTCAAAAATCATAGCTATTTCTGTTATTGAATTACACCATTGTAATATTTTATCTCCCTGATTCTTAGTCTTCTTGAAAGATTCAATCGCAGTAGCAATGTATTCATTCTTTCCTTCAGAACATATTTACTTATTACTACTTATAGTGCTGCAATGAGCACTATATCTACAGAATTGAATAGTTCACGATTCCTCATACTTAAAGGCTTCACAGTCTTAGGCAAGGGTAAATTTGTTGGAGAGAAACGATAATTCAATATCATAACCACTTCCTTAAAAACAAAAACCAACAAACAATACAAGAAACTTTAATGACAAATCTACAAAATAATTGCAAAACTACCATACCAATTTATATAATTGCAGATTTTATAAGGAGTGGAATTGTATTTATCATGTTTTTAAAGTTTGTGTATTTTTCTATAATAAGCTCAATTTCATTTATCACCAGCAATAAATTATCCAAATGATTCTTCGTAGAATTCTGCAAACCAATTTTCCTCCCTTTTCACCCTCTCCCTTGTTACTCTACACATAAGACACCCATTCCTATGATTTTCAGGTATTTCTCTCCACCTTAAACGATTCTCATGTCCCTTCTTTTTCTCTCTTCAAAACCCAGGTCATTATTTTTTAATCATCCTCAAAATAATGTCAGTTTGTTCCTTTTCACCCACATAGCCACTGTGTATTCTGAGACATTATGTAACATTATGAATAATCCTTTTGTTCATGTGTTTAGTCCAATCAGATTGTGAGATCCTACAAGTCAGAAACATTGTACCCTTCAATTTTATTTGCCTGCTAGCCCTGCTTCCCATTCTCCACCATAGAGACTAGCATCATGAGCCGTCCACAACTATTTGTAGATGAAAAATAAAAAAAAGTAATTTACAAAATGGATAAATGAATGAAAAGGGTAGTCACTGTGTTTCAATTTTTTCCTATAAAATGCTAGTACCACACAAAATCCCATAACAGGAAGTGAGTGGGGAGACGGAGTACAGGAAGAAATGTTAGACAGCTTTCGAAAGCACATTGCGTTGCATTCCTGCCCTTTATATTTATAATGAATCTGAGCAAGCTAAAGGCTCTGAGAAATACACAGTTCAAGGACCTAGCATTTTCTTTCTTTATTGGATTATTGACTCTCCTTCAATAATATGCATTTAATTATGCATTAAAGGTAATGTATAATTCAGGTATAATAATTATTGCAAAATATAATGTATAATTAATATATTTAATTAAATGTATTCATTTAATATACACTAATGGAACCACATTTGAGAAACATGAATATAGTCCTTTAAAATATTCTTTATTTGGTTTATTTTGATAATGGCTACATAGTAATAGAATTCAAAAATTATTTAAAATAATGTCTTACTTTTAATAAATTAGAAAGACACATATGGGCAATTATATATATTAAGCTATATATGCTTATGTAGCTATATACACATACATATGTTATGCATGTATATATTATATATATACACACAATTTTAATTGTGAGACATATAAAATTGCGTGGTCTGGATCAGTATGATATCGTGACTGCATGTCTTTAAACAGGACTATACCAAAGCTTATGTAAGCTGACATTCTGATTGAAGAACATCAATAGTCTTTAATTACGTTTTGTAATCATGAAGCCTTAGGATTTTTTGAATTTCACTTTATCACATATTTAATTAATGAACATCACAGCATTTTAAGTTATGTTAATTTAAACTTTATTTCTCAGTTGTATTATCTAAAGTATAAGGAAAATAAAAACAAACAGAATGTTGTAATAGATGCATCATTGCTTTGGATGATTAAAACACACACACACACCACACACATACACATTTATAATCTTAGTTCAGTCACTAACCATTATGTGAACTTTATGAAGTCCCTTTATCCAGTAACAAGAAGCACAAGTGCCACAGTAGTAGTATTAAAAGGGATGGTCATGTTTCCTTTAGTATCTCCTTCCTTCAAACTTACAAACATACCATAGCTTTGTTGATGCCCATTAGTCAAAGATTGCCAGAAACGGCCAGGCAGGGTAGATCACGCCTGTAATCCCAGCACTTTGGGAGACCGAGGCGGGCAGATCACGAGCTCAGGAGATCGAGACCATCCTGGCTAACACAGTGAAACTTCATCTCTACTAAAAATACAAAAAGTGAGCTGGGCATGGTGGTGGGCGCCTGTAGTCCCAGCGACTGGGGAGGCTGAGGCAGGAGAATGGCGTGAACCCGGGAGGCGGAGCTTGCAGTGAGCCAAGATGGAGCCACTGCCCTCCAGCCTGGGCGACAGAGCGAGACTCTTGTCTCAAAAGAAAAAAAAAAAAAAAAAAAAAAAAAGATTGCCGGAAACACAGATATAGTCAAACTAAAGTGAGGTTATTGACTTGCTGCAATGAGGGAGAATACACCATTGGAAACTTGAGCTTTCTCAGAAAAAAGAAAAAAGAAATAAATAATTATTCACGGTTAGGGGAAAGTGTTAGATGGTCTTTGAGAGAGTTTAACAAAAAGAGAGTTTTGCTCTTAATTAGGTGTGCTCTAGAAGCCCAGGGTTTTTTGTGCATCCACGTTTTTAATAATCATATCTAAATGGCAAGAGGAACAAGACATCAAAAACTATACATGTTTTAAAAAGCAGCAGTATTTTTATAATGATTAGTGATTACATATATTTTTGTTGTTGTTGTTTTGGTCACTTGTATATCTTCTTTTGAGAAGTATCTGTTATGTCCTTTGCCTATTTTTGATGAACTTATTTGGTTTTTCCTTGTTGATTTCTTTAAGTTCCTTATAAATTCTGAAAATTGACCTTGGTGGCATACACAGTTTGCAAATATTTTCTCCCATTCTGTAGGTTGTCTGTTTACTCTCTCTCCACATATATATATATATATATACACACACATATATATTATATAAACACACACATATATATATGTGCAGAAGCTCCTTAATTTAATTAGGTCACACTTGTCAATTTTTGTTTTTGTTGCAATTTGCTTTGAGGGACTTAGCCAAGTATTCCTTGCCAAGGCCAATGTTAAGAAGGGTATTTCCTATGTTGTCTCTAAGAATGTTATAGTTTCAGAAGATTTAAACATAAATCTTTAATCCATCTTGAGTTAATTTTTGTATATGCTGAAAGGTAGGGGTCCAGTTTCATTCTTCTACATATGGCTAACCTGTTATCCCCACATATTTATTGAATAGAAACTACTTTCTCTATTGCTTCTTCTGTTAGTATTGTCAAAAATCAAGATACTTCCAGGTGTACCATTTTATTTCCAGGTTTTCTACTCTGTTCCATTGGTCTATGTGTCTGATTTTCTACCGGTACCATGCAGTTTTGGTTACTGTATTTTTGTAGTATAGTTTGAAGTCAAGTAGTTTCATGCCTCTGTCTTTGCTTGTTTTTCTTAAGATTGCTTTAGCTATTCAGGCTCCTTTTTGGTTCTATATGAATTTTAGAATGGTCTTTTTCTAATTATGTGACAAATGTCATGGTAGTTTGATAGGAATAACATCAAATCTGTCAAGAAAATGAAAGTCATAACCACAATGAAATATCATCTCACACCAGTCAGAATGGCTATTATTAAGGCAAAATGTAATAGATGCTGCAGATGCTGCAGAGAAAAGGGAACACACATGCTTTTGGTGGGAATGTAAATTAGCTCAGTCGTATGGAAAGCAGTTTGGAGGTTTCTAAAAGACCTTAAAACAGATACCATTTGACTCATCAACTCTATTACTGGGTACATACCCAGAGGAAAATAAATTGCTCTACCCAAAAGACACATGAACTTGCATGTTTATCACAGCAATATTCACAATACCAAAGACATAGAATTAACTCAAGTGCTTATCAGTGATGGATTGGATATAGAAAATGTGGTATGTATACACCGTAGAACACTATGCAGCCAGAAAAAGAATAAAATCATGTATTTGGCAGCCATATGGATACAGCTAGAGGCCGTAATCCTAAGCTAATTAAAGCAGAAACAGAAACCAAATACCACATGTTGTCATTTATAAGTGGAAGCTAAACATTGAGTACACATGGACATAAAGATGGGAGAAAGCAACACTGTGGACTATTAGAAGGGGAAAGAAAGGAGGAGAGCTTGGGTTAAAAGCCTGGGTACCCAGTTCTTTGCTCACTACTTGGGTGACAGAATTCACACCTCAAATGTCAGCATTACACAGATACCTATGTAAAAACCTGCACATGTACCTTTGCATTTAAAATAAAAGTTGAAATTATTATTTAAAAAACAACATGTAACAAAATTATGGCAGTACAATATGTATGTGCATGCGTGTATGTGTGTGTGTATACACACACACCTACACAATTGCATAGGTGGCTTCTATTTTGAATCCTGTGTCTTCAAAACCAGAAGAAATAAATGAACATGTTTATATTAACAACAACTACAACAACAACAAAAAGTCAGATTTGGTTGCTCATATTAGCCGTGAAAGGAAATGTTTGATCATTAGGGAGTTTAGGGTAATGCTTTGATGTTTATCAAAAATGATTACAGAATGATCTGTTTCGTTGTGTTCTATCATGTCACAGGGTGGCCTTGTTTTTTGTTTCTGCTTTACGAAATTACACTATCCATGTACAACATAAGGAAAATGTGAACTAGCTGAGAGTGCCAGACCAGATTCTGGCAACAGCAATGTCTGGATGTCAGTGCCAAACCAGCTCCCCGATGTCAGGCTCTGGTTTTTTTTTTTTTTTTCCTCTGTTTTTGTTTCAACACATCACACTACCTTATATCTTGCATTAAAATTGTAATGTATGTCTGCCTCTTTCACTAGACTGAGACCCTAGAGAGCTGTTAGCTATATTTTTTCTCCTTTATATTACCTATAACGTATAGTCTTATAACTTCTGGTAGTAGGTACTAAGAAATTGTTTATTCGAATGGAAATGGACTCAAAGATAGCTCTTTCTTTTATGGTCCCGAAAAAGTGTAGAACAACTGTGATAATTAAACAACCATCAAGTTTAAAGTGACCATAGTAATCTGCATGAGACCATGCTCATTCTGACACCAAGTATAAGCTCTAGGGATCTCCAAAACTACGCTTAGGTCTGCGAATTTACTAGAAAGACTCACAGAATTCACTGAAAGCTGTTATTTTCATAGATATAGCTTATTGCGGGGAAATGATACAGAAATAAAATCAGTCAATGGAAGAGACACGTGGGGCAGAGTCCAACAGACTTGCTAGACACTGAACTTTTGATGTGCTCTCCCTGCTAGCATGCTGGTAACTGTGTGTGACAAAACTTACAGAGTATTATCAGCCAAGAACACTCACTTGAATGTTGAGTTGATAGTTTTTATTGTGACTTCATTATCTAGGCATTAGTGACTGACTGGTTGATTGATTTATATACATATGGTTGATATCAGTCTTTAGATCAGTTGATAGTTTATTATTCAAAGCCTGCACCCTAATCATATTTTTGGTATTTTTGGCATTTTTGGCATTTCTAGTCCTTACCCTACAGTATGGTCAACTCCAGTTCTATATCACAGTTACTGTCTGGCTACTCCAAGACCCTCAGGCAAACAAAGATCATCTTACAGGAGCCAAGAGCAAAATCCAACTTCTTTGGGGGCAAGGTTAAATTTCTTACTACACAGGTTCACATATCAAATTCTTACCATTAACATTATTCTATCAGAACAGGTCTATCTATATTGTGAAGTATCTTATCCTAACAGTATGCCAAAATAATGTCTAATTTTAGCAAAATCACAGTTCATAGATAAATTGATCAGGAATAGTTCTGAAAAGTATACTGCAGATGAAGAAAGCACTGTCTAGAGAGATGAAGACAATCATTCAAGTTTGAACATTTCTACTGTATGTCATTCTCGCTCGCTCTCTTTCATTTTCCTCTTCTGCCCGTAAAGTCAACTTTTAGCCATTCATCTTCTTTCTTTATTGAGACAAACATTATGAGAAGAATTTATCCCTTATTAATAGTGACTGTCTTTCTTTTTAAATTTTTAATCTGTATGAGTACATAGTAGGTGTATATATTTCTGGGGTGCGTGAAATATTGTGATACAGGTATACAGTGTGGAAGAATCACTTCAGTGTAAATGGGTTATCCATCACCTCAAACATTTATCATTTCTTTTTGCTACAAACATTCCAAGTATACTCTTTTAGTTATTTTTAAATGTACAGTAATATTTAACTGTAGTCACCCTGTTGTGCTATCAAATACTAGATCTTATTCATTCTATCTAACTATAATTTTGTACCCATTTGAAACCTGCATTTCCCCCACACCAGTCTCTGGTAAACCATCATTTTACTCTCTATATTCATGAGTTCAATTGTTTTAATGCTTAGTTCACAGAAATGAGTGAGAATATATGAAATTTGTCTTTCTGTGTTTGTCATGTTTCATTTAACACAATGCCCTCTAGTTCAGTCCACAGTGCTGCAAGTCACAGGATCTCATTCTTTTTTACGGCTGAATAGTACTTCGTAGGGTATATGTACCACGTTTTCTTTATTTGTTCATCTGCTGATGGACACCTATGCTGCTTCTAAATTTTGGCTATTGTGAATAGTGCTGCAATAAACAGGGGAATGCAGATACCTCTTTGATATACTAATTGTTTTACTTTCGGGTATATACCTAACAGTGGGATTGCAGGATACTATGGTAGTTTGATTTTTCGTTTTCAGAGGAACCTCTATACTGTTCTCCCTAGTGGCTGTACTAATTTACATTCTCATCAAAAGTGTACTAGGGTTCTCTTTTCTTCACATCTTCACCAGCATTTATTATTGCCTGACTTTTGGATAAAAGCTATTTTAACTGGAAGAAGATGATATGTCACTATAGTTGTTATTTGCATTTCTCTGATGATCAACGATGTTGAGCACCTTTTCATATACCTGTTGGCCATGTCTTTGTCTTTTGAGAAATGTCTATTTAGGTTTTGGCCCATTTTTAAATTGGATTATTAGATTTTATTCGGTAGAGTTGTTTGAGCTCCTTATATAATCTGGGCATTAAGACCTTATCAGATGGAGAGTTTGCAAATATTTTCTCCCATTCTTTGGTTGCCTTTATACTTTGTTGATTGTTTCCTTTGCTGTGTAGCTTTTTGACTTGATGGGATTCCATCTGTCCATTTTTGCTTTGGTTGCCTGTGCTTGTGGGATATTACTTAATAAATCATTGCCCAGACTAATGTCTTAGAGAGTTTCCCTAATGTTTTCTTTTAATAGTTTCATAACTTGAGGTCTTAGATTTAAGTCACTAGACTATTTTTATTTGCTTTTTGTACACAGCAAGGATAGGGATCTAGTTTTATTTTTCCGCGTACGGATAGTTTTCCCTCCCCAATGTATGCTCTTGTCAACTTTATTGAAAATGAGTTCCTTGTAGATGTATGGATTTGTTTCTGGTTTCTCTATTCTGTTCCATTGCTCTGTGTGTCCAGTGCCTGGAATGTGGCTTCAGGACTCTGCTTGGTGGTTTATTTTCCTATGACTGAACTGGTATCCAAATTGCAAGACAAAGTTCTCTTTACTCTCTTCTCTCCTTTACTCAAGAAAAAAAAGTCTCTGCTGAAACTGCAAGTCATGTTGCCTGAAGTTGGGGAAAGGGTGATGCAGGCATTCCCTTAGCCACCGCAGCTGGAATTGTACTGGATCATGTGCACCCCAAGCTCACTGGCTCTGGGCCCAGCACAGCAACAGGATTTGCCCAGCAATTGCAGTGTTTGTGGCCTATGCTGCATTTCAAGTTTATTTGAGACTGCAGGGCACTTTAGCCTGCAGTGATGGGGCTAGTCAGAATTAACTTTCTGACTGCTGGGATAGCTGAGTTCCCTCTGGCTAGGGCTTGTCTAAATCCTACCTCCATGGGTGCCATTTGAATTCTGCCTCGTATTTGTTTTCCACTGTGCCGGCAACATTAGGTTCCAATGCAAAGCCTCACAGTCACTGCACTGTCCCTCCCCAAAGCACACAGATTCTCTCTTTCAGCCAGGAGGTCACTGCAGGGGAAAGAGAGAGTGGTGATGTAGGCAATTCAAGACTGTCTTTTCTACTGTCTTCAGTGCCTTATATGATGTGAAAACCAGGTAGTTACCATTTACCTGATTTTTAGTTCTTATGAAGGTGATTTCTTGTGTGAATGGTTGTTTAATTGGTTTTTCTGTGGCGGGTGAGAGATGGGAGGGGATGATCCCTGGAAGTTTCTATTCAGCCATCTTGCTCTAACTCCTCCTTGACTGTTTTTCTTGAAAGTGATGCTTTTTTTGAAAAGCATACGTGGTCATTCCATAGCATTAAAACAGCCCAAGTGCATTCTGGGGTTTTTTTTCTTAGTCTTGATCAAGCATATTTTGCTACATTAGCGTGAGATTGGTGGCTGCCATTATTTGTAGTTGTTCCTTGTTTTCTCTGTATACCTCCATCATGGCATTCTAATCTCTGAGTGGAAGGTTTCCATGTAGCTAGACTGGACATGAGCTTTTGGATGTGTCTGTGCAATGCATTGTCTTTCATTAATGAGACTGGGTACTACTGTCTGTTGTGTTCGGCTGTGAATGTGTATGTAGGAGGTAGAATGGAAAAGTAGTTGCTCCAAAAACCTGTAAGAAGTATAACATTATTTCATTGACTGTTTGTTAATATGTAGTAATTTCCAGATGCTGCCGTGCTACTGTGGTTGAGATAGAAATACGTGAGGCATAATCCTTAGTTGAGGATACTACGGTTATAGATCTACAATTTGAAAGTACCATTATTTACTTAAAACCAAGTTTACCAGGCTTTATTTCTGCAAAAGATTTTTAATTTTTCCTGACTCAATCAAGTTTTGACATTATTTTTAAAATTAGTAGATTTTAAATGTAAGGGCAAAAATTGGGCAGTGGAAAAATGAACCTCTGTCTCCTGAGCACTTCTGTGTTTTTCTAAAATCAGAACAGACTTTCAGATAAACTGTCCTTTCCTGAGGCCAATTCAGAGATTTTTTTTGGCACCCAACATTACTTAGTATTGCACATCCATGGCAGTTTCTCTCAAACTTTTCTCAAATTCTTACTGAAATACTGCTACACTTTGGTGATTTTGAAACTCCAATATGTACTTCATGTCAAATTATATCAATGCAATGAAGTTAGACACATTAATCAAAAGTTTTAAGAATATCAGCACAGTAAAGATAAGTCATGAATTTAAATTTGTGATTAAATATTATCAGAGGAGCCAAATGGTATTTCCAGTTAGTAATCCTCAGGCAGAATTTTCAATAGACAAGTTGTCTCTGCTAAGAGGCTGCGTGATGAATGAAAAGAACAGAATATAGAACTTGGGTCTGTTTGAGTTCAAGGTCCTACAATTACCAAGTGTATGAATCGGGCAAAGGAATCATTAAACTCTCAAAGTTACCTCTAGTAGGAAATAATCTTTTTTTTATAATACTTATAGTGTTACTTTAAAGTTCATGATAAAAGTAAATAAATATTTGTGAAGTACTTTCACAAATGCTAAATATTTTATTGCTATTTTAATTGCCTCAGTATAATTTTCATTGATTTTAAATTGATGAATCCTATGTATAAAGGTGGGTTTAAATGGGAGGGAGGTCTGACTGGTTTAGTTAGAATAAAATTGTCATTGCTTCTAAAATTAACATGTAATATAAATTGTCATGGAATGAAATGCTGAATAACAGTAAATGTGTTCTTATAGTAATAAAAGAAGTGATTAATTTAATTGTTCTCTACTATTCCCCATAAGAAGCATATCAGAAATGATCTCAGGAAGCATTAATTTTTACCTTAATTAGATATATTGAGGATGCAAAAATTTCTGAGAGAAGATCTTATGTTTTCTAACCACAAAAATGACAACTATGCAAGGTAATGCTTATGTTGATTGGCTTGATATAGCCATTCCACAATATACATATATTTCAAAACATTATGGTGTTGATTTTATATATATATATATATATAAAATTATATTTTGTCTGTACAATTATATATAATTTTATATGTTAGTTAAAACTAAACTCAATGACAAGAAAATATTTTTAATTTTTTCACTTTCTAAATTCTAAAGAAAATTTATTTGGATGGTCTTTTTTTTTTTTTTTTTTTTTTTTTTTTTGAGACGAAGTCTTGCTCTGTTGCCCAGGCTGGAGTGCAGTGGCCGGATCTCAGCTCACTGCAAGCTCCGCCTCCTGGGTTTATGCCATTCTCCTGCCTCAGCCTCCCGAGTAGCTGGGACTACAGGCGCCCACCACCTCGCCCGGCTAGTTTTTTGTATTTTTTAGTAGAGACGGGGTTTCACCGTGTTAACCAGGATGGTCTCGATCTCCTGACCTCGTGATCCGCCCATCTTGGCCTCCCAAAGTGTTGGGATTACAGGTTTCAGCCACTGCCCCTGGCCTGGATGGTCTTACACAACAACAGAAGAGTTAAGGTTTAAAAACCTTAAAAATTAATGAGATTCATTTTATTCCTTAAGAGTATCATGTGTTTTGTGTTATGGATGACACAGATAGGGTGCAGAAAATTCACCTGGTATATAATTTCATTTGAAAACCATTTCTCTCGGGGGCTGGCCATAAAGAGACCAGTTGTCACCAAAAGATTATTTAGTTGGAGAGTACAATGATATACAATAGATGAATGTTGGTCTTCAGGTAAAGAAGGTAAAGGAAATTTAAAAAAAGGAAATAAAAAAAAAACTGGAAGGATAAAGGGCAGGTTAGTGGAACAGAATTTGAGCGTTAAAAAAAGTGGTCTCTTTTATAACTGTGTACTAAACCATCACTTACATGTGAGTGACCCTACAGGTGTAGTCCAGCTCTGTCTGGAGTGCTCCTTGTCTGTATGGAATTACTTGCTAGGCATCTACAACATGAAGCCAAGGGCACTTCATTCATTTCCAGAACTGACACCATTATCTCACTCCCGTAACCTACTCTGCATCCTGCATTAACTAGCTCTGTAAATTTCACCAGTTATTCATTCAATAAATAGTTATTGATCACTAAATTATGCTAGGCACTCTGGTAAACTTACAGATAGTAGGATACTAACACAAGTGAATTTGCAAGTTCACTTAAGAGCTTAAGAGGTTCCATACACCATGCAGTACTTGGAAAGTCAGAAGACAAAAAGTAATTTTATTTGATTTATTTTCATCATCCCAGGAATTAATTAGGCTGCAGGTTCTTTAATATTTGTTAATTAAATTTTAAAAACACTTAAAATTTGATAGGTACCTATCTCCTTCTTTGTTTATGATTATTTCTTCAGTTCACACATTGACTCACCTAGGTGACTACAACAATAAAATAAAAACTAGGTTTTTATTATTAAAACCTTCAAATAGCTCTGTCTTCTTATTGTTAAAATAATCTTTTGGTCGTAAAAATACGTTATGCTACAACTCTGCCTAAAATCATAAATAGCTCTCCATGAACAGGATTAGGTCTTAAATTCATTGGTTGGACAAAAACGACCTTGTCTATCAAATTAGTACTAATGCCCAATCTATATTTTACAGAAATATCAAGTTACTTGTTCAAAAACACAGTAGTATTTATTTCTCACACATCTTGAATTTTCCATATGTTTTTGCTGCTTCTAGGAATTCTATCTTCAGGTCTGCATATCTGGGCAAAATGTCTTCAACTTTCAAGTCTCAGACTGAAAGTCTTTGGATTTTGAAGGCTTCCTATATTCTGCCAGAAAAAATTATTATACTGTTTCCTCTACTTTCTCTATCTCGTTTACTGGTTCTTATACTTTTTTTTAAAACAGATTGTTTATTCTTCTGTCTAATAAGTAGCCTGTATCATGATTCACTCATTCATTTTCTTCACTTTCTACATTTACTTCTGCATTTGTCTGAAATGTATTCGGAGTCACCAACTTTCTCATCTCTTGAGATAAAAAATTATACAGGTCTTTTTGTATCTCCAGTTCCTAGCACAGTGCTTGATATATGTAAGGTGCAAATAAAACGTTTCTGAAATAAAATAGAAAAAGACAGAAAGAATGAAAAAAAGTAAGATAAAAGCCTCAGATCTAGAGAGTCAGTAATACTTTATTTTTTTTTATTTTTTATTTTTTATTGTATTTTTTTTTTTTTTTTTTAGTAGATATGGGGTTTCACCGGGTTAGCCAGGATGGTCTCGATCTCCTGACCTTGTGATCCGCCCATCTCGGCCTCCCAAAGTGCTGGGATTACAGGCTTGAGCCACCACGCCTGGCCAATCAGTAATACTTTAAATATTAACAACCAAAATATAACACCCGCTGAGTGCTTATTACATATTTTTGCTCACTAGCAACTGATATCTTATGGCCAGTAATTATTAGAGTGAGAATCTGAATATGAGCAACCTGAGCTGAGAATGATTTATGTAACAGAAATGAATATACCTGTTGAACATATGTGTGTGTGCGTGTGTGTGTGTGTGTGTGTATGTGTGTGTGTCAGATAAAGCCTAAAAGTAGCCTTTAGTTGGTTTGGTTTGTTTTGTCATTAGTCTGATTTCCTTGAAAATAATAATCTGTATAATTTACTAATTAAACCTCAGTGATCTTCCTTGATGACAAAAGATAAATGATAAAAGAGAATCATCATATGTTGTGATCTATGATTCTTTTCAGGCCTCTCCCAGATGTCTTGCATTTGTAATTTCAATTCATCTTCCTAATAAATCATTGAGGGAGAAATCACGACTCCCATCTCACAGATGGAAGTGGGCAGAGGTCCGAATAAGAACACCTACCTAGCATTTACATCTGTTTTGTGTGCCAGAAAACATACACTGGTCTAAGGTCTTGTGGCATAAGAAAAAGCAGTCACTCTTAAGTGAATTAAGTAGACTAGGTGATAGAGAAGAACCTGCTTTAAGAAATGTCCATGGGGAAGCATTACAAAAGCATCCAACAACCTTTAGCGTAAGTTTATTTTCTTACCCAATGAAAATAGTCAGCACTCGGCAAATTAAGCATTCTTAATGGTGGCATATTTCTGGATGATTTACGAGTGTCTTTTAAGAAATAATATGGCATATATTTGAATCCAATAATAGACACATGTTTCATCTTGATTAACTGATTCTACCCAGAAGGAATAAAAATGGCTATAATAAGCTGACTACCCAATGCAGCAATAAATCTCAGGTTTAGCCATAATGCAGAACTAACAAATGAAGTACCATTCTTTACATCCCCAAAATATTAGAATGTAATAAGAACATTTTCTCTCTGTAATGTGGCTTAACATGGAATGAATGTGACAAAGCCTACTGCCTCTGTGCTTTAGAAACTGGTCATCTAGTCAATGAATTCTTACTGACTACTACTTTGTGCCAAACTCCGTGTAAGAATTGGGACACAAAGGCAATGAGCATGGCCCCTTCCCTCTCAGCAGCTCACAGTTTAGTGAAAAAGAAAAGAAGTTAGGCAAGGAAATAAATCACAATATTAACTATTGTCATTGAGGTAAATAGCATCATGAAAACACACGTTAGTAAGCCCCTTTTCTATCACTCGCTAGGCACCATCCTTTATAGAGTATCTTATTTTTGCTTGCTCTAATTCACACTGAAATTATGCAAGGTAGCTATCATTCCATAGTTCACAAATAAGAACGTTGGGACTTGGATTAAGCAGTCGAAGAAGCTAGGATTTAAACCAATCTATGTAGCTTCAAAAGCGAATTTTGAGGGGGAACACTGCCTCTCAGGAAGCAATTCATAAGTCTCATATTCACAATGTACTTTCCCACATATTATAATATCATTTGTAAGTTTTAATACTGTGGTCATGTTACTACCAACTTCTCCTCTCTATAGCTTTGTGAGTTTAGCTGTGTTACTAAACATCTCTGTGCTTCAGTTTCCTCATTTGTAAAATATGGATAATAACAGTAGCTACTTCATAGTGTTGTTGGAGAAAATAAAGGAGTTGTATGTTGTAGATCAGAGGTTGGGAAACATTGTTTTGTAAAGGGCCAGAGGGTAATACTTTGGGATTTGCAGGTGATACCATCTCTGTAATATCTATTCAGTTCTGCTGTTGTAGCACAAGATAAGCAATAGACAGTCTACCTATAGGGTGTTGTTATATTGCAATGAAACTTTATTTGCAAAAACAAGTAGGGGGCCGAATTTAGCTTTGGGTCTTAGTTTGCCATATCTTGCTATAAAGTATATGCTGAATAAGTATTAGCTAATATCATTGTCACTAATATTAATTTTAAGCCAGAAAAATTGAGATGCTAAGTGCCTTATCCAGAGTCAAACATATTGTGTATTTATAAGGGCGGAAGCTAACATCCAGTCTTCCAAATTCAAATCCAGTGGGTATCTCCTTAAAAAATCCCTCCAGGAGTATCTGCTAACTCCAGTGACCTTTCTTATTTGTCTGTTGAGTGTATCTCATCATCACAGTATGTTTCACAAGGAATAAGTGCAATTTTTCCTTTTCAGGCCCCAAGTGCTTACTCACTGAGGCAGAAGAATAGAGTTTTTAGATGGAATAACTAGCATATTGATAATGAAAGTAGGATCGTTGAATTTTGCTGTCTCTGGAGATTGCTATTCAGAAGAAATAAACAAAGTTATTGTCATAGCTTTACTTTCATTTTCAATTAAACTTCAATTAATATATCATCAAGTAAGCCATAACCTGGCCATTCTGACCTTTCCTACTTCTATGCCTCTAAACTTTGTGGGAAATGCTTGAAACCTCCATTGATCTTTTGTTATTTTACCCTCTTTCAAGATGTGTTACAAACCCCACTACTGCAGGCACGCCTGGCCATTCCTGGGAGCACAGATGTCAGTTACTGCTCTGATATTCTTGACTCTTGCACATTTAGTTTTACTATTTACAAAGCGCCTAAGGCCTTTTAAGTACTTTATCTCTTAGACATAGCTCACTCTGTCAAGGTTAGTTATTTTATGCAGATTCCAGGCCCTCAAATAATATAATGGAACAGGGTCTGGATTTGCCTCTCAAGATTTCTGGGATCAAATCCAGACTCTGCATGCATTGAACTCTATAACCATGGACAATTTGGAGGACTTCTTCGATCTTGCTTCTTTATCTATAAAGTTGAAATAATATCTATGTTTTAGTGTTAAGAATGCATAAGACGAATGCTAAGAAACTCCAGTATGTTTGCAGCCTACGTTTTTTCTCACCATATATTCCTTATTTTTTCTACTTTGTTTTCTTATCCTGCCTTGCTGAGAGTAAGCTTTTGGAATTTGTTAATTGATGAGTACCTTACCAGAGAATTGGTCATCATTTGAAGAATTGGTATACTTCTCCATGTTCATTTAAAAGTGAGTTTTAAAAAACATATTTTTGTATACTTTGTCTATTTTAGCCAAAATAACATGGTTTTGTTTTATATATATTTTAAGGTATGTTTTAAAATTCATTCTATTTTCTTGAAATAGAATGTACATTTTATGTACAGCAAACCTGTATTGTTTGGGTCTTTATGACTAAATAAATAGATTCCTCAAGTTTATCTATTCTATCTATTTATTGTTGCACATTTTCAAAGTAATTTTACATCTGCCTTCAGAAAGACTCATGAACCAAGACAGGGACTTATCAATCAGATTTTGTCACAAGGAAATACACGGATGGAATTATAGTGATTATGGAACCACGCACTGTAAAAGTAGAACTTGGGTCTTCTGACTCTCAGTTCTTAAAATATGCCACTATCTGTTGTCACTGTAGGCACAAGTCAAGGAAAACCAAAAGAAGTGAAAGCAGGAGATACGCGTTGCAAAGATAAGAGCTGGGCTAAGTGATATATATGATGAAATTCTGTTTTCAAGCCCCGCCCCATACTGAGCAGCTTCAGTTTTCCTGAGGTGATACATTTTGAGGAGATCAAAGATAGGAATATTTGGTGAAAGCACAACTAAGAAATATAGATTTTAGACAGGTAGATCATTTTGTTACATTTTACTACAAATTATGTAACTGCCTCGCTTTAGAAACACAAACATCAATTCCCACTGACACCTGAGAGCTACTTCTAATATGAAGAAATTTTGCTATCATGTGAAATATATGCCAACATTGTCTTACTTCTTGAGACAGGTATATTATGATCCCCTCTTTATAGATAATCAAATGGAGACATAAATAGTTTAAATGAGCTTTCCAGGATTATATCTGGATCTGGTAGCTGATATAACCGGGATTTAAACATAAACGTTCTATCTCTAGGACTGGTGGCCTTAACTACTAAAATACTCTAATCTCTATTAAGGTCCTTTGTTATTCAGAATATTTAAATTAATTCTCTGTTGCTGGATGTTTGACTTGTTAAATTTCTTTGTAGACAGTGAGTCTCTAAACTTTGCTCTCTTTTTCCAAATAACTGAGAGTCTCCCAGTTAGCTCAGGTTTCTGTGAAGAGATAATGGTCTCTCGCAGGGGAAGTGGTGTTAAATGTAGTAAGCTAGCATTTATAAGTTGGGAGGAAAGTGTTCATGTTACTTCCAAATCCTTCTAAAAATGATCAAACTACTTGAATGGGTATGGCTGAAGGCACTGAAAGAAAAATGACAGGTAGGAAAACAACCTAGCTTCACAGGACGTGGCTTCATCAGGGGTTTTAGCTTTGTGACTTCACGATGTTATGTGACCCTAGGCCTCAGAGCAGAAATGGGGCTGTGGAAGACGATTGGGTGGGGGTGTCTATTCTGGGTTTCAATGACTTCTCTTTCAGTCCTAAAAATTTTGAAATAACAGAGTTCATTTCTCCAAACGTATAATGGCGATAATAATGGAGTGTTCGAATTGATAAAAGAAAACCATCTGTTACAGATGTCTGTGCCTGGCATTTATCAGGTGGTTGATAATGTTGTATGTACGTGCGTAGATATAATATACACATATTCTCAGCTTCTGCAGGAGGTAAAACAGGTTCCACTCAATTGATGTTTAAAACTAGAAGTGCTAGCATCAAACTAACCTGGTTTTGGAGCTTGGTCCTTCCACTGCCTGTTTGTGTGACCTTGGGTCAGTTATTCATCCACTCTTATTTAAAGATGAGGAAATTAATATCACTTACCACCATCAACATCAAATGAGAATGTCTGTAATGGTTTGGAATAGTTTGTAATGCACAGAAAGTGAAATGCGTAGTCTCTATTTATCACTTATAATTTTTTTAAGAAAAATGTATCACATTCTAGAGTTGTAGGTTCCTATCCATTGGTTTGTGTGTTTCACATATTCCTCTCCCAAAAATGTCTGAAAATTCCCAGATGTCCTAGGTAAGATGAAGATAGTTCATTTGGAAATCTATAGGATCAACAGGGAGGAGAGGGCATGGTGCTGCTCATCTCATGGGCAGTCAACCTTTAGTCAGATCTCAGTCTCTGCTTCTCTATCCCTTACTAAAAGAGACCCCCGGGTTCATTGCCTTTCTTACTGTACTGCTTTTGTTCATTTTCTTTAGGCTCGGTTTTTCTCTGGGTCTTTTATGGCCCATCTGTGCCACTGCTGAACTCTGAGTTAATGTATCACCTCATCTAGGGTAGAAATTCTCAAACTATCTATGGTGCAGGGCCAGTGAGTTTGCTTTCTAGTTCATAGCTATAATTGTTTCCTTTATTGTCTCATAGTTATAGAGACTAAAAATCTGAAATTCAAGTGTGGTCAGGGCCCTGCTCCCTCTGAAACAGAGTGGGGAGTCTTTCTTGCTCTCCAGCATCTGGTGTCCTATTGGCAGTCCCTGGCATTCTTTGATTACCCCTGCAGTATTTCAATGTCTGCCTCTTTCATTACTTTGCATTCTCCCTGTGTACCTTTGTATTCACATGACATACATGTCTGTGTTCAGTTTCCCCTGTTCTTAGAAGAACACTGATATGGATTGGCTGTCCCCATCCAAATCTCACATTGAATTGTAATCCCTATAAGCCCCACGTGTCAAAGGTGGGACCAGGTGGAGGTGATTGGATCATGGGGGCAGTGCACCCCATGCTGTTCTGGTGATAATGAGTGAGTCTCATGAGATCTGATTGTTTTACAAGCATCTTGCATTTCCCCTGCTTGCACTCACTCCATCCTGCTACATTGAGAAGAAGATGCCTACTTCTCCTTTGCTTTCCACCATGATTGGAAATTTCCTGAGGCCTCCCCAGCCATGCAGAAGTGTGAGTCAATTAAACCTCTTTCCTTTATACATTACCCAGTCTCATCTACCTCTTAATAGCAGCATGACAATGAGCTAATACAAACATGAGTCCTATTGGATGAAGGTACACCCTGATGACCTAATCTTATGTTGATTACATCTGCAAAGATCCTATTTCCAAATAAGATCACGTTATGAGGTACTAGAGTCAGGACTGGAATAAATCTTTTGTGGGGGGAAATTCAACTTCTGAGTAGCACACAGATCATGTTTTTCTATATCCTATCCAAGGAGACGAGGCTAGTGATCAGGTGCTTGAATATCACAGCAATGAAAATGGTTATTCAAAGCTTAAACATTGTCTATTTCTGCCTTATATCACCACTATTCATAGTTTGTAGACAAACACCTCAACTACACTATAGGGAGCTCTGCTTAGAATGACAAACTGATAGGAATGTGAATGTAAGTTGGTGAATTCTGCCTTAGAGCCATGAGATTGGATACTTTTAAAGGTTGTGCCTATTCAATGTATGCCAGCAGGACCAATGGGGCTCTGATAAGTCCTTCTACCTTACTGTTCCATCTCGGCATTGCTCTTCCCTTTATTTTCATCTAGGTAACTCTTGTTTATCTTTTATAACTCAAATTTGATTTCCCCTAATGCCCAATTCAGTCTAATTAAGATATGTTTCCTCCCTATTCCCAGAGCAGCCTAGCATGCTTCTATGCTAGCAAAGCACTACATTTATTGATCAACGTGTCCCTTTTCCCCTTAACACAATGAATTAATGCCCCCTGAAGAGAAGATTGATTTCTTGTTCTACCTGTTCTCACTAGTGTCCTTCTAGTGCCTGCTTCATGTGGTGTGTATTTGTTTATATTAATACATGAATAAATAAATGAATGCATTCGCTATTCTCACAAAAGTGCTGCTTTTCACATCGGAGTCTCCTCTTTAGATGTTAGAGCTCTCATGACAATACCAAATTTAGTATAGTTCATTTTTAGAGTCTTACTGAACATGAGACTTCCAACCAAACAATACTGACCACCGAACACCTTCCAAGTGATGTTTAAATAGATCTTATTTCTCAAGGTTGATTATCTTTCTGTCCTGTAAGATGCACTAGTGTTCATATCGTATTTGAGAGATATACTGTACTCAGTTGTAAATGTCCAATTACATATTGTGAAAACAACCACTTATTTCATGTACTTTATTTAGTATTTAAACAATAATCATAACAGGAAAGCAACGATTTCTAAATCTGTCCACAATTTTGGAGGGGATGTATTGTTGAGGTTTTTCATTTTTAGTGCAATGACTCGAGATCAATTTACCTTTATCGTAGGAAATAATTCTAAAACCCCATTGAAACTTTGAATTCACTTATAGATATGATAATTTCTCACATCAGTGTTCTTAACCCACAAGTCTCTGTAGAATTGTCCAGAGGGCAAGAACTTGAAATCATGGTGGCTTGAAAACAATTGGCATTTAATTAATATCTATAGAGTAGTGCTGAACTGAATGTAATAGACTCGCCTACACCCTCATTAGACTTTCCTTTTTCTAAAATCAATTTGTCATCATTTTTGATAAAGAGGTTCTTTTCAGAAAGCTGCATTCTAAATTTGTATGTTACCGAAATCATTCTATTCATTCTTTTCAAGGGGCAATTACGAGTCATTAAGGGACTAAAGAATGTACTATTAATCAAGTCAGGGATTGGTTGATTTATCATTGTCAGTTTCAGGTCCATGTTCATCAAGTTTTCCTTTCAAAGATCACTGGAAATAGTGATCTTATGGTTGTAAACGGCACAGTAAAACTTTTGCCTAGGGGTCAAAGGGAATTAACTTCTACTGATGGGTTTCATCTCAGCAGGACATACAATGGACATGCATGAGTATCAGCAGACATTTTATAGGTTCAGTTGTCCTCTCTAGAGAATATAGGGATTAGAGAAAAAGAAGCTTGACGGAGGAAAGAATGAAAGTAAAATTATGTTCTTTTGTCAAGAAGCTTGCTACTCTTCGTAATGCTAACAATTTTATTTTGCTTGTCAGGAATTTCGTGCTTTGCTACTCTTAATTTTGTATAATAACCATGTGAAATAAAATCAGTTAGAATGTACAGTCATTGTCGCTTCATTTACATACTAATTCCATTCATGAATTTTTTTGTAATGCTCTTTAATAGGGGAACAAATGTTTGTAAATCACAAGGTAGATTATTGGTGGCTATTTTCTGAATTTTTCATAAATTCTTCGCTTACGTCCTCTTTTTTATCATTCACCTGCAAGTCTGAAGACCAAATGTTCTTTGCTTTCAGTAGTATAAGTAGTGCCAGTGGAATAATACTCTGCTGAGTAGCAGGGGTTCGTTTTGAAATCCACTTTACTGTGAATTAAGAGGATTTCAAGAAAGCAATCACAAGAAAAGAGAAGAGAAGCAATGCAGTTCTGCAAAACCTTCTTTTCGTCTCCACTTCTGAAATGCTACTCATTATGTAAATCGTTTCTCCTTTCCAATACTGTACCCTCTGCTTTGCTTGCCCACCTTCCTGCCAATTCTGGCTCTCCTGTCACTTGAAAATTGCTATGTGGTCTGGTCTCAGTGGCTTACGCCTGTAATCCCAAAATTTTGGGAGGCTGAGGTGGGCGGATCACTTGAGATCAGAAATTAGGGACCAGTCTGGCCAATGTGGTGAAACCCCAACTCTACTAAAAATATAGAAATTAGCCCAGCGTGGTGGCAGGTGCCTGTAATCACAGCTACTCAGAAGGGTGACACAAGACAATCGCCTTAACCTGGGAGGTGAAGATCATGCCACTGCACTCCAGCCTGGGCAACAGAGCGAGACTTTGTCTCAAAAAAAAGAAAAAAATTGCCATATGAAAATCAACTTTTAATGCTGCTAATTCACAATGTGTGTGTGTGTGTGTGTGTGTGTGTGTGTGTGTGTGTGTGTGTGTACATGTACCTTTTAGGATGATTCTGGCTTTTTTGGAAGTGAATGCTATTCCTCTGTAATTATGTGTTCTCACTTGCTCTCTTTGTCTTCCCGCTTCCTTTGGAATAGATAGAGAAGCACGTGATCAGGGAAAGCATTAGGCTCCACAAGTCTAGCCTGACTCATACAGATGGAGGCTCCTGTAAGAAAGCTTGGTCATGAGCACAAACAGTGCTTAGATTCAACCTACCTTTCTCTTGTCAAATTTTACACCTGGGATTGTTTGCAAGAATCGGGTGTGCATTCATATATCTGAAAGTATCCACCCAGAATAGATATCCCCTTTTTATTCTAACTGGTGCAAAGGCACCATATAAAATAGCAGTGAACCTCAGTGAGGGTCTAAGATGAAATTCTAAATGATGCAAGTTAAATACTTTCAGTCTCCTGATTCTATTTGTATAATGCTTTAAATAATCTTCCCTGTGCCCTATTTACAGTTTTTTTGTGATAGTAAAATATCATTTTATTATCTGTTAATATCCTCAAGTAATTCATATTTTTATTTGATTTTTATCATTTATATATTTCAATATAGGCTCCTAGTATTTAGTAAACAGATTCTGTCACCTGAAATGAACAAACACTATGTATGTTAGGCACGTAATTAGAGCATTGTTCAGTTTCAATTTATGAAGATATTCTTTTTTTAATGTCATCAAACGTAAAGATTGCCTTAACTACACTTCAAGATATGTTTACCAAGAACATTTTTGATTTGATTTGACCTCTCTAAAAATGATAGTATTCAGTTGAGTTGACTCTAAAAATATGCCTTCAGAATAAACTCCTAAAAGAATAAAAATGCTTGGATTCTTATGTTATGTGGCTTATACATTCACAGTTATATATATGAAGAAGCTTGGATACAATCAGTTGCAAGAGGCAGTTTTTTTCTTTTCTCCCCCTTTCATTAGTTCAAAATCCCTACTTGTTTTAACATAATATAAACACGTAGGTTGAAATTTAGGTTCTGTCTCTTGCTAGTTGTGTGATACTGGCTTATTTAACTTCATCAAGACTTCGGTTCATCGTTACAAGTAAGTCTGTTATGGCATGGAACGTAAAGATACCAATATAAAAAAAAAAGTTCATTGTTTATTTGAAATACAAGTTTAACTTTCCCTTCTGTATTTTTCTCATTCAAATGACAGCAATTTATTTATTTATTTATTTCCAGTGTACATGTGCAGTTTGCAGGTTTGCTATATAGTGTCATTGTGGCTTGCTGTATGTATCAACCCATCACCTAGGTATTAAGCCCAGCATGCAATGCTTTCGTCACCCCAGTCCTCTGCAGACAGGCCCCAGTGTGTGTTGTTCCCCTCCCTGTGTCCAAGTGTTCTCATTGTTCAGTTCCCACTTATAAGTGAGAACATGCAGTGTTTTGTTTTCTGTTCCTGTGTTACTTCGCCGAGGCTAATGGCATCCAGCTTCCTCCGCCTCCCTGCAAAGGACATGATCTCATTCCTTTTTATGGCTGCACACATTTTCTTTATCCAGTCTATCATTAATGGGCGTTTGGGTTGATTCCATGTCTTTGCTATTGTGAATAGTGCTGCAGTGAACATACACATGCACGTATCTTTATAATAGAATGATTTATATTCCTTTGGGTATATATCCACTAATGAGATTGCTGGGTCAAATGATATTTCTGGTTCTAAATCTCTGAGGACTCACCACACTGCTTCCACAATGGTTGAACTAATTTACAATCCCACCAAAAGAGTAAAGGGGTCTCTATTTCTGTGCTCCCTTGCCATCGTCTGTTGTTTCTTGATATTTAATAATTGCCATTCTGACTGGTGTGAGATGGTATCTCATTGTGGTTTTGATTTGCATTTCTCTAATGCTCAGTGATGTTGAGCTGTTTTTATAGGTTTTTTGGCCGCACATATGTCTTTTTTTGAAAAATGTCTGTTCATGTCCTTTGCCTACTTTATAATGGAGTTGTTTTTTGTTTTTTTTTTTTTTTCCTTGTAAATTTGCTTTAGTTCCTTGTAGATTCTGGATATTAAACCTTTCTCAGATGGGTAGATTGCAAAATTTTCTCCCATTCTGTACATTGCCTGTTCACTCTGATGACAGTTTCTTTTGCTGTGCAGAAGCTCTTTAATTTAACTAGATCCTGTTTGTCAATTCTGACTTTTGTTGCAATTTGTTTTGGTGATTTCATCATAAAATCTTTGCCCATGTCTATGTCCCGAATGGTATTGCCTAGATTTTCTTCTAGGGTTTTTATAGTTTTGGTTTTTACATTTAAGTCTTTCTTCCATCTTAAGTTGATTTTTGTATAAGTTGTAAGGAAGGGGTCCAGTTTCAATTTTCTACATATAGCTAGCCAGTTCTTCTAGCATAATTTATTAAATAGGGAATCCTTTCCCCATCACTTGTTTTTGTCAGGTTTGTAGAAGATCAGATGGTTTTAACTGTGAGGTTTTGTTTCTCAGTTCTCTATTTTGTTCCATGGGTCTGTGTGCCTGTTTTTGTACCAGTACCATGCTGCTTTGATTACTGAAGACTTGTAGTATAGTTTCAATTCAGGTAGCGTGATATCTCCGGCTTTGTTCTTTTTGCTTAGGATTGTGTTGGCTATGCAGGCTGCTTTTTGGTTCCATATGAATTTTAAAATAGTTTTTTCTAATTATGTGAAGAATGTCAAGAGGTTGCCCCTCTTCCCCGCCCCAGGAACTCGGTAATCTTAGCTGACTCCAGGCTGCTGTGTTGGCCGGCAGGGATTCCAAGGCAGTCGGTCTTAGCTTGCAGGGTTCTGTGGGAGCAGAAACCACTGAGCGAGGCTATTTGGCTTCAGCTCTCTTTCCACGGGAGTGGACAATTCTCCTGTCTCCCTGGAGTTCCAGGTGCTGCCAGAGTATGTGAAAACAGCTGCAGCTCATGCCTGCCCGAACGACCAGAGCAGCTGCCATGGGTCTGGTTAGTTTTGTGCTTGAGACCCAAGGCCCTGGTGGTGTAGGCTCATGGGTGAATCTTCTGATCTGCAGGTCGCAAAAATCCGTGGGAAAAGAGTAGTACCCCAGGAGGGTGGCAGAGTCTCTCAACGCCTCCCTTGGCTGGGGGAGGGAGGTCCCTTTGCCCCAAGCAGCTGCTGAGTGAACCCTCACCCCACCCTGCTTTTCCTTGCCCTCCACTGGTCACACCAACTGCCTAGTCAGTCCCAATGAGACAAACTGGGTACCTCAATTGGAAATGCAGAAATCACTCACCTTTTGCATTTGTCATGGGGACTGCAGACTGGAGCTATTTTTACTCACCCATCTTGATCCCTGCCCCCTTCCTTCTGTATTTTTTCTGATAAAATTACTTACAACTTATGTTCTCCATGGGACCCTTTCAGATGCAAAGTTAATGAATTAGCCAACATTAATTTATTCTCTTCTCCCTTCCAGCAAACAAAATATTCTTATGATTCTTTTCATAGCCTGGTGGTGGTATTGTTGCTTATGTACGTGTCTATGTCTTCACATACTTTGTGAACCACTGAAAGGTGAGTGCCATGCCCTATTCATCCTTATTCCTCTTCCGAAGGAGCGGTTTCCCTTCTCAAACACAACACTGTACCTATCCATAAAAGTGACTCTCAAATAATAAATTTACATTCTTTCCTTTGGTGTTCCAGAGTGAATTATTGAAAACAAAAAGGTTTTTGAGTACTGATGTTCGATGCTTCTTAAAAACTTTGTAAATTTTAATTTACAAAGCACATGCCATGTGTTGTAATTTATACTACAAAGGGATTCTTTCCATCATAGCAAATGTTCATCCCTTTATAAAACTATTTCTTGGGTGAATTATAATTGTTGATTTATTAAAATTCAATGTACCCTCACTTTCCAACTTCAGAGCAAAAATTAAATACAGCTAAGTGCCTTCCTTTGCTTAAAGATAATTTATTTGTAGCAGTCGGTAAAAAAAATTAACATATTTTTCTGTCCAAAAAATCTCAAAGCGTCTCTAAAGATTTTCAGAGCGAAGAAAAAAATATTAGGATGCTTCTCTAGCTGAGGCAAGAAATATATATATATATTTATATACATATATGTATATATATTTTATGTGTATATATGTATCTCTTTTAAAATTTTCAAGAAAAAGAGAAGTTTAGGGTAGGTCATTCCTCTGATATAACTGCTCATCTGTCCACCTGACTCAGTTCTCTTTCTTTTTACCTTCTACAGACTATAGGTAGCTTTCCAAATATGGAAAGTTATTGAGCAATACCCTGTACAGAACTTTCCAATGGCTTCCTATTGCCTATTCTAAACTCTTCAATATTGCATAGCAGGAAGATTATGCAATTTATTCTCAATACTAGAACATTTTGAGAATGAAAGGAAAAATAAAAGTGATTTAAATGATCTGCTTACTGATTGACAAATTGTTGTTACTCTATTGGTGAACCTAAAAATAGCTATATTTAAATTAAATTTTTGAAACAAATTTAAATAAATAAAAATGTAGCCACAGTAAAGCAAGTTAAAAAATACACATCATATTGTCTATTAAGTAACATAAAGGTAATCTTGGAACATATTTAAACATATTTTAATTGTTTTCTCAGGTATATCTTTCATTATTAATTTCATGTTATTGGTATTTTATGAACAAGAAACTTTTTCTATTTGGTTTTAGTACTATAATCCTGTTCATAAAATATCTTGCAATCTCTATGAAAAATGGTTGCACTTAATAATTTAAAATAATTAATATTTTTCCTTCTTTAGTTTTCTATCTAGACTACATTTCTGATTAAGAAAATGTTTTCTGTATAAGTGCTGATATAATTGGTAAGTTCAAAGAAAACTGTGTCAAATAAAAAATATCCTCAATTCTTTTATATTTTGTGAGAAATATAAAACTATTTAGTTCATAGTGTATTTATAAAAACTATCCTGTTGGTTATAATTTCTGTGTCTTTCTTTGAAAAATATTTTTACAAGACAATGTCAAATTATTTGTGTCTATGTTTTTTAATATTTCGTTAAATTAGATATTGAAAAATTGTTTTTTCAGTTTCATTTAATACCTATACAGAATATTCATTTTAAATTTAACTATTACAAATAAGAGTTTTAGTAGAAGATTCATTCCAAAAATAAATACATATAAAACTTTAATTATAGAATTTCATAATTAAAACCTCTGTGTCATTTTTGGCTCACAAAATTTAATTTTTTCAACTTATTACTTGATTGATTTGTAGAGAGAAGTTTCAATGTCTTCTTGCTTACAAGCTTTATTTTCTGTAATCACAATTTGCTAAAAGCAAAACGTTAAAGTTTTCTGGTTCTTAAAGTTGGTACAATTGCTTTTTCATTAAACAAACAAACAAAAAACAACTCAATTCAGTTTGTCGCTGCTTGATTTTTCAGTGTTCATGAAGCCTTTTCTTGTTGCTCTCTCTCTCTCTCTCTCTCTCTCTCTCTCTCTCTCTCTCTCTTTCTCTCTCTCTCTCGCCTGCCAGCATGTAAGATGTCCCTTGCTTCCCCTCACCTTCAGCCATGACTGTAAATTTCCTGAGACCTCCCCAGCCATGGGGAACTGGGAGTCAATTAAACTCTTTTCTTTATAAATTACCCGGTTTAGGGCAGTTCTTTATAGTAGTGTGAAAATGAACTAATACACTCCCTTAACTTTTTTAAGACTTATATAGTAATAATAAAAATAGAGCATACTAATGTTTTGATGTCTACGATTAATGCAGCAAAAATAACTAGACAGCATTAACTGCTACCTGCCTCCTCTCATAAACTTAAATGTAATTTAGGGTTTTTTTCTCTCCTCCTGAAAGTGCCTAATTTTCTCAATAAGTAAATGAATACAATTAGATACCAGAACTACGTTACATAAAAGTATCAAATTTTTAAGTCTAAGTAATACCAGAAGTTGGATGACTTTTTTTTTTTTTTTTTTTTTTTTTAATAGAGACAAGATCTCACTCTGTTGCCCAGGCTGAAATGCAGTGGCATGATCATAGCTCACTGTAGCCTTGAACTCCTGGGCTTGAGTGATCCTCCTGCCTCAGTCTCTCGAGTAGCTAGGGCTATAGGCACCAGCTTCCCTGCCAGGCAAGTTTTTTATTTTTCATTTTTTTTTTTTTTTTGTAGAGGAAGGATCTCTGTATGTTGCCCAGACTGATCTCAAACTCCTGATCTCAAGTCATCCTGCCATGGTGGCCTTTCAAAATGCTGAGATTACAGACATGAGCCACTATGCTTCTCTCATTGAAATATTTTGAATGCACAAAGCTCATGATGAGTATTGAATAACACTCATAATTTCATATTATGCTTAAAGCTGAAATTAATCTTAACATCATCCAAACCCATATTTTATAGAAAAAAACTTTGAGGATAAGAATTTGAATGAATTGCCGGGCGCGGTGGCTCAAGCCTGTAATCCCAGCACTTTGGGAGGCCGAGACGGGTGGATCGCGAGGTCAGGAGATCAAGACCAACCTAGCTAACACGGCGAAACCCCGTCTCTATTAAAAATACAAAAAACTAGCCGGGCGAGGTGGCGGGCGTCTGTAGTCCCAGCTACTTGGGAGGCTGAGGCAGGAGAATGGCGTAAACCCGGGAGGCGGAGCTTGCAGTGAGCTGAGATCCGGCCACTGCACTCCAGCCTGGGCGACAGAGCGAGACTCCATCTCAAAAAAAAAAAAAGAATTTGAATGACTTAAATGAGTTGATTGCCTTCCAACAGCAAGATAAGGATATTTTAAATGCATGTGTCAGTATAATAATGGTGAGAGACAATGTCATAAAACAGAAGCAACCTTAGAGGAAATACAGAAATATATTCAAAAGTGTTCATATTTAGTCCAGTTATTATTACTTTTTGGCCTCTGGCCATTTAACTGATTTAGGACACAATTTTTTAATAAAAATATTAGTATTAAATACTAAATAAATATTGTTGGTCTCATGCCTAATACATAATTTGGATCAAATCACTGAAATATTTATTACTCAACTAATATTTGTAGTATTTATTGGGCACTGGAGTTTAGAGTTGACATAGAGATGAGATAAATAAAATATACTTTAATGCTAAAGTGTTATTCTTGCATATTCATGAAAAAGTGCTTTCCCATTTAAGCCAGTATTAGGATAATGAGGAAATGCCAGCCTTCATGGAGAACTAGGATAAGAGGGTTCGAGGAAATCTCTGAGTTACTAAAGGGCTTATAGTTTTAAATAAATTCAAATAAGTTCAGTATGTATAGAAAATATTGAGAAGAAGGATAGGGAGTGAAAGATGCTGTGTTGTTATTACAGGAAAAAGCAGAACATGTGAGACTCCTTAGGTGAAAGAGTTGAGATGTATTCCAAGTTGACATCAGATATAAGGTCCATTAAGTGCCTTGTCTCACAGATTATATCTATGACAACTTTCTTCTCAATTCCACTTTCTCCACTCATTTTTATGGTCTCTGTCTGAGCCTTGACATCACTTAAACTGATCAAAGTCTAAAGGTATAAAGTCTCATTGATCCTTTCTTCTACTGCCTTTACTCAACTGCAAATATCATGCCTGCTTTTCAATGTTATCAAGAATTTTTGACCTATGTTTTTCAGTTTCTTTTGCTTTACTTCTATTCCCATTCTACTGAAATTATAGGAAATATTAAAACTGTTACCTGCTCTGGCTGTATATCAGAATTACTTACTTTTTTAAAAAATTAAATAATTTTATGAGACGTTTTACTCCTGGAATAAGGACCCTCTTCCATAAAGTTGATTATCGTTTAGGAATAGCTTGTCTATTTTTTTAAACAAACATTTAGAGGTGATTTAGATAAAAACTCATTATTTTCAGTTATTTATCACCCTTGTATTATACTTATTTCTCAATTTACTTTATTATTTCCCCTCTACCAAAACACTGAAATATAAAAAAACTTACCCCTGGGTGCAGTGGCTCATGCCTGTAATCCCAGCACTTTGGGAGGCTGATGCGGGTGGATTACCTGAGCTCCAGAGATCGAGACCAGCCTGGCCAACATGATGAAACCCTGTCACCACTAAAAAATACAAAAATTAGCGAGGTATGGTGGTGTGCTCCTGTAATCCCAGCTACTTGGGAGGCTGAGGTGGGAGAATCATGTGGGAGAACCTGGGAGGTGGAGGCTGGAGTACAGTGTCAGAGACTGAAGTGAGCTGAGATCATGCCACTGTACTCCAAACTGGGTGACAGAGCAAGACCCTGTCTCAACAAAACAAAACAAAATAAAAATAAAAAACAAACAAACAAACAAAAAACCCAATCCCTGAGTGCTACACATCTGCAGAAACAATAAATCATGTAACCACACCATTTGTTTTTATTAAAATTCTATACTCTTTACTCAAACATTGACTCTTTACTCAAACATTGACATTTCTTCTTAATAAAAGAAGAACTCTAAGGGGTCTGGGGAGTCATGCCCTACAAACCATAAATTCTCATCAGATGGGTTTTATTTAACCTTATATATTGTTACTTACTTTTCAACCTACTTCTGGCATAACATTATAGGACAAGGAAGAAAATGAAAATACTTTACCCCAAAGCATGACAAACATTTCCACAAACCAATTATTTCTCTTTTCTCATAAATTTGCTCTTATGTTTTCTCAATCAGTTTCTTGAATTATGTAATCTCTACAAATGGCCTACCCGACATTCTTCCTTTGTTTAATCAGGGTTTTTTTCCTCTAATTTATAAGCAAGGATTTACATATGCTTCATTTTATTGTAGCAGTAGGAGAAAGATCCATTCTTCTATGTAGGACCTGTGTTCTGGTTCTCCTCCTATCCCATCTCCACAAGGAACTTCCCTTACCCATTATTAGCTCATCTGCTGTGTTTGCATCTGTCTTCTACTTCTTGAAGTGCAGAGATTCCTTCTTATAGGAGTTAAAGATCAGTACATCCATTTCTTCTTAAAACAGGGCCAATATTAACATGATGGCTACAACTGTCGAGTTGGTGCAAAACCAATTGTGACTTTTGCCATTACTTTTCATGTCAAAAACTGTGAATACTTTTGCACCAACCCAATACTTTTACCCAGTGTCCCACTCTAGCTTCCATCCTCTCTGTTCTTCATACATTTTTAAATTTCCAGTAAACTTATTCTGTTCAACTGCCCCAGTATGCTTTTTGGTCTCAAACCCTCACCGTGGCATTCCACCCTGCTGTTTGCTATGCTGCCTTATAAAGCTCATTTGGCTCCCCATTATATCACTGTCTCCTGGCCTTTCATTTCAGGTTCCTCTGTCATTTACCTATTGTTTATTCTACTTATTTTTTAAATCAATGTTTCTCAGAATACACATACAGGCTCTCTTCTCATCTTTCTTTGTTTCTCATTCTTTCAATCACACTGTAATCCAGTTTCTTGAGTCTTCATCAAATAAGAGCAGGCAATTTCTCTAAAGTTAGTGATATTCATATCTTATTTTTACGTGTCTTAGTTTGACAGTAACTAGCAGGCTTTCTTATAAGTTGTAAGGACTAAGCTCTGATTTTTTTTTCATTATCTTTTCCAAATTCCTATCTAAGGGGTCTGGGGAGTCATGCCCTACAAACCATACATTCTCACCAGATGGGTTTTATTTAACCTTATATATAGTTACTTACTTTTCAACCTACCTCTGGCATAACATTATGAGACAAGGAAGAAAATAAAAATACTTTACCCTAAAACATGTTTCTTTGTCATATCTTGAAATGGCCCTGCAAAGCTGTCCTTTGTGGGAGAAAGTGTGCATCTGTAACGAATCTCTACTGACATGGCTAGAACTTTTTCTTCCAAGCCTTTTCAATCATGAAAAGATTAAGTAAGAGTCTAGCATCTTTTTTAAGTGTCTGTATAGGAAACATTTGTCATCTGTTGTCTCTAAGGGCAGTCACTATATGACTTCAAAAGAACCTTGACAGTTGTAAGTGTTCAATAAATATCGGTTTAATAAATACTTCAATAAATAAATGAATATTTGCTTTGAATACAGTGAAGCAACCTTGTTTACTACTATTTCTTTGCACTTTTCTTAAACTCTTTGACTGTCAGTTTCTCCACCTGGAAAATTTCCTCAGTTGCTTAATTCTTAAAGGTTTCTCATGAAACTTCAATGAAATATTTTGTGTCATACTTGTGCCTGGCGTAGATCAAATGCAGAGCTGATTCTGTTAAGTTTGCACAATTCTTTTACTCACAACTGAGTAGCAACACAGTCCAGGAATGTTCAGCTTCATGGACATCAGGAGAAAAGGCAACTAGGGAGTTGAACAGTCTCTAAAGGGAAAGACAGGGTGGAAACGATATTGGAGACATTAATCTTTCACACAGTAAGGATACGGGCAGAAGCACCAAATTCCTCACGCAACAGTAGAGAACATAAACCATCATTTGTTTTGGACACATATTGAACAGCTTTTCTTGTAAAACCTAGCCTGTTTTATGGAGTCATTTGGAAAGGACATTAACTATTGATGAGGTATTTAGAGCAGCAAGAAGGTGAATCAGATAAGATACTGGTGACAGGAGGTAGCAGCTGAGTACAGTGGTTTTCTCCCTCAAACAGTAAACAAGCCCAATCATAGAACAACTCAGAAATCCAGGCTGATAGGAAGCAGACTCAATTTTAAGGGAGAAAAATTCTTAGCGGACTGAGCTGCTGCTCATTGTATGTTTTCCAGTGGAGCAGTAGAGATAAGAGAGGAAATAGCACTGACCTCAAAGTGGGGAAATAATCTATGATTTCTCTGAATCTAACTTCCAGTATATAAAGTACTAAGATTGAACCATATAACTCCAGATATCCCTTCGGGCTCTGAAATCCCACAATTGTATCACTGCAATTAACCTCTTCCCAAAGTGTAACTCTTGATAAGACAGGCATGGCACTCTCCTTCACACCTATGTGACTACCAAAGAAATCAATTAGACATCAAGAAATGTATATTTTACTTAATACTAAGGATTCATGAGAATCTTATTATAAATGCCCAACTATATGGCTCCTAAGTTATACCCAGACCAGGTAACTTAATATATGAGCAATTTCTTTCTTAAATTTCTGATAACATATGCATTAATTTTTTCTAGCTTTAACTTCTTTGATGGTTACGAAATGTCACATAGTTTATGCACATACTCATGAGCAATTTCCTGTCTTTTTTTAATAAAGTGTCTTAATGTTTTTCTTTCTTGTTGTTGTTGTTATTTTTGTTCTTTTGTTTCCTAAACATGGGAGTCTGGCTTTTCAACCTAGTTTCCAAAGAGAAGAACTCGCGTAATTTGATTAGTGATGATGAATAAATGAAGTATTTTTAGTCCCAAGGGAAACCACTCTCTAATGCAGGATCCAAACACTAGCATCTTTCACTCGGTTTTGGAGAGATGGGATCTATCTAAAGGACACCTCAGAAGTCTACTCCAGAACTTCAGTGACCATGAAACCTGGGGCAATGTCCTACTAGACACTGCACAAGGGCAGGGGCAGAGCCTTGTCATCTGCACTCTTCAGTTCATCCTATAAATCCTCTTCATCGTAGGTGCCAATGAAATGTTGAATGTGTATGTCCAAAAGACAGCCATCTCTTTAAGTGGATTTAATGAAGAAGACAGCTTTCCAGAGTAAGCAAGTCTAGAATCTTTAAGAGTCAATATCCTAATTTGAGTCCAAAGGCTGCAAGCTTCTTTAGAACCAGGAAGAGCTGACATTCCAGTTTGACGGGCATCCTGCAGAATTTTCTCTTACTCAGAGGATGATCACTCTTTTATTCTATGCAGGTCTTCAACTGTTGAGACAAGGCTCATTCACATTAGGGAGGGCAATCTACTTTAAGCAGTCTATTGATTTAAATGCTAATTGCATCTAAAAACCACCTCACAGAAACACCTGCGATAATGTTTGACCCAATATCTGGAATCCTGTGGCTCAGTCTTGCCACATGGAATTAAGCATCACAGAGGCTAACAAACAAATAAAGAGCCAGGGAGGGAAGTAGAAAAGAGTGACAAGTCCATGACAAAAAATCAGTTGGAGGCAAGGCTAGGCCATGAATCTAGACTTTTATCTCTTAGTCCTAGGCAATTTTCATTACCCCATGATGCATCTTTTTTAGCTTGCTGTTGCCCAGTGTAAGATAAAGATAAAGTAGAGATGAAAAAGAATTTAAAAGTTGGATATCGCAAATACGTAATAAGAAATTTAACATGCTTCTGTAGGTTTTTATTTGTAAAAAAAAAAAAAAAAATTCTCTGTGTTTGCTTCACATTCTTGAACTATTCTTAAAGCTGTTTTCTTTGTTTTTAGCTTTCATTTGTGTTAACTGTCAGGAATCATTTGCATCAAGTCTAGAAAGGATAATTATTGAGCAATAAACTTTTATTTATGTGCAAGGTGTAGTTTTTGTTTTTTCATTGTCTCCTAAACCGACTGGCTATGTAAACAATTACCTAAGAAAGGAGTGTTCAAATTAATTTGAATTGTGCCAGACTTGGCCTTTAAGAGGATTACTTTAATGACTATACTTTATAATTTCTCAACGTGTCTATAGAAATACTGAGGTTTAAACCTTTTATGTAGGATATTTTTAGGAATTTGACTTGTGTGTATGTTTGCACAAAATAGCTTTCATTATAGAGAATGCAATTATCTGATTAATTAGTAATCAAATACCAAATTTATATTTTTATTCATAGGTATTGTATGGAAAAGTCTGCACCTTCTTCCAAAATCATGTTAAAGCGGGAACTTTTTTAACAAACATATTTCATAGTGTAGCATGGCATAGCTTCTGACATCTGTACTCTTAGCCCATTTAGAAAGTATGAAAACTCAGGATCCTTCACATCTTTTTTCTCCACTTATGGCAGAAAGACAAGAAATAATAGTTGTTACAGAAAACACTTTCCTGATAAACATTGACATAACTTTTTGGAAAAAGAATCAGCACCGAGCAGGTTATAAATTTCTTAAAGATAATTAAGGCATGAAACTAAGTTTTAAACATATAACTATAACATATAACATATATCTAGATATGCTAGATATTTTTAATGCTAGTTTTTATTACTTAATTCTTATGACAAGCCACTCAAGGTAGATATTACTCTCTTCATCCATCATTATAAAAAGGTAAACTTCTGAGAAATTTGGTGATGACTTGCACAATATAGTGCTAGTAACTCACAGAGAAAGAATACCAAGAAAATAATGATTGGTTCTAAAGCATATTTTTGGCAGATACATAGATATATACGTATGATATATCTATATATATTATATATCTATATGTTGATATTTTTGTTTTTTGAGACAAGATCTTACTCTGTTGCTCTGGCTGGAGTGCAATGGCACAATCATGACCACAGCTCACTGCAGCTTCAACCTTCCAGGCTCGGGAAATCCTTCCACTTTAACCCACCAAGTAGCTGTGACTACAGGCATGCATCACCACACCCAGATAACTTTTATTATTATCATTTTTCTGTGTGTGGAGATGGGGGTCTCACTATGTTGCCCAGGCACTTCTCAAACTCCTGGGCTCAAGCAATTCTTTCTCCTTGGTCTCCCAAAGTGCTGTGATTACAAGTGTAAGCCACCATGCCGAGCCTTACCATTGATATCCTTTTAATATGAGATAATTGGAACTTGTGCAGAAAGCTTCATTACAGTACCAGGGGAATGATTGTATCACAGAACATATAAAGGTGAACTAGATCTATAATGATGGTGTCTACAGAGAGTTTCTGGATTAGAGATGGTAGATGCCAGGTGGTAAATATAGACCGTAGGTCAATGAAAGCATGGCTCTGTCCCCTGGGAAGAGTTTGTGTTCACTTGTCAGGACCTTTAAACCTACAAAGGCCAATGTTGTAAAGATGAGACACACAACGTGTACAAGATTAGGTGGGTTGTTTCCAATGACATAAGAACATCTCTGCTGTTATTCTCTGGGAACATTCATTCCACCTAGCAGGGTGCACTAATGTATACATTTATTTGATTCGGAGTATAGTAACTATATTCTGGAAGATGTTTCCCTTCCTCATAAGTATTGTTTATATACCAATGTTTTACGTGAGTCTTCAAGAGGCTGGTCCAACGTTCTACCAAACAATGAGTTTCTGGGTAGTATGATATGTAAGATAACTAGTAGACTTCAAGTTATGGGCCCACTTCCACACCTCCACTGCTATACAATGCATCCTTTGGCCTAATGTAGTATTGTGTAGGCTCACTTACCATCACAACAAAACACTCTGTAAGTCATCGGACAGTGGTCCCTGAGGGTGAGAAAAGCAAAACTATGCCCAGAATATATGTATATTTCTTTTAATATGAAATGCTGATTCCTCTGAGACAGGAGATGTCCTAGGTGAATCACTTACCAACAAGAGCCTGTTGGTTTTCTGGAGAGATAATCCCATCTTGGGGACTCAAGGTTGCCTTCTGCTGAAGGTAAATTATATAATTAATGACACCAGCGGCTAATCCGTCTTGGCAAGTGGGAGCTCATCCTTTTGAATCCACAGCTTCCATTCCTGTTTGCATGGTCACCTTAATAAATAGTTCACTGTACCAACACTGGGGTGGCCATGGCAGAAACTGGCTGAAGTCTGGTAGCTGTGCCAGTTTATAATGTGGCTGCTGGCACCATCTGACCTTATTTCTCAGTAGGCCACACAAAACCCAGCCTATGATAGACATCTAGAGCTGCATGGTTATTTGCTAACTCATGGTCAGCCTCTCTGACTCCATCAGGTCATGACAGCATGCCAAGAGCTACTTTTAAAATATGATCAATTCTCTAATGTAGTTGGCAGTTTTGGTCCAGAATCATAGTAGTGTGTATTTTTATTCTCCCATTGGTGGCTGTAATGAACTCTTCAAAACATTTTTTCCCACCAATGGTACTTGTGATATCATTATAATGTCATGGGGTTTGTTGGAGCTTATGATCCTAGCCTCAGGGCTACTTGTACTATAGCTTAGATTTACTGCAAAATGGTTTTCCTCCTTTGGGCTCCTTTCAAAGCTTGCAAACTTTTGTGTTACCTAATATACAAATCAAAACGGCATTCCTGGGGTGAAATATAATATTCTACCTCAGGACTAAAAGTATGTTATTAGGAATTATGTCTCCTTCCTTCTTGGGGGATTTGCAAGGTACAATATGCTGTCCTTTACTTTGGGAGTGGGATATTCTAGCATACCCCAAACCTCTGGTCCCTCTGAAAATTCTACTGATGTGGCAGGACCTTGAATCTTAGCAGCATTTATTTCCTGTATTGTGGAGGACAGATGTCCTACCAAAGCCTTCAACATGCTGGCCAATTATTGCTCATTTGGTCTCAATACATAATGCACCACATTAAGGGACCACCAAATGGGGTCGATCTCTTCAGACTAAGTGCTGTAACAGAATGCAGGATCCCTTACAGAACCCAGGGGCAAAACTTGAAGCGTATAGCATTGTCAGTTCCATGTGAATGCAGACAGTTTCTAATCCTCTTCTAATAGGAATGGAACCCATTTGCCACATTATCTAAGGTCATATAATATCTTATCTAGCTAGGATACCCTATCTGGAGCAGGAGCAGCAATAGAAACTACTAACAACTTCATTAAGTGTGTAGGAATCGGCTATTATCTTCCAGGTCCTATTTGTGTGTGTGTGTGTGTGTGTGTGTGTGTGTGTGTGTGTGTGTGTGTGTGTGCAGGGTTTGTTGAAATTCAGAGATATTTAAGGAAACATATTCCTTCATCCTTCATGTCTCTAAAAGTGATACTAATTTCTACCATTGAACCTGAGATGTGATATTGTTTTTGACTATTTATTTTGGCAGAAATGAGGTGGATACATTTTAGAGGCTTCCACTTGACCTTCCCCAGTATGACAGCTATAAACCCATAGACTAAGCTTATGCTTTGGGTCTTGAGCTAATAAACAAGTATGTCTATATGAAGACTACATAAATGATCAGAGGGGGTCCAGGAGTCAACAGACCCAATTTCAGCCAGATATACACTAGAATTCATTTATGGCTTGACTCCAAAATACCCTTAGTCTAACAGGGAGGCATGATAATACTTTGGTCCACTTTGTTCCTTTGTTAAATGGTGTTGAAAAGTTTGGAGTATTATCCTTTACTGAGTGGACAGTTGAGCAACTAAATGTCCATAAGCATCGGTAAGTGAAGACCAAGAAGCAATGTCATGAACCATTGAAATGTTGTAGGCTCTTTGGTCCCAGTGACCCAGACTATTCTTTAATCTATCAATTCTGAGTCTGAAAATTCACTCGGATTTTGACACTGAGAAAGAAATCTTTTTATCTGGGAGATGGCTTTCAGCCTCTAATTATGTACTTGACTTATTTTGATTATACCAATAGAGTTGTACCCTCCTGACTGCGCATATATTTTTCCCCTAAGGATGTCCTGTTTTGTAACCATCTCTGTAACTTTTGCAGGATGTCGAGCTGCTCCTCCATCTCTGCCACTCATTGCAATAATTGTGACCACTGGGCTTCTGGTGGCCGAGTGATATCTCCTGTCCTCTTTGGCTGTGGAGGTCCCATCACACTCATTGCCAACAGCAGCCCAGTTCTTTGGCAACATCTGTGTACTACAGTCAGGCCTGGCTCATATAGCACAGTCACCACTGAACTCCTAAGTAGTGTTTTGTGCTTCTCACCAGTGAGTTAGTTCAAAGTTGCTTTAGTAAATATTATATCCTTTGTGACCTCTCATGGAAGTCCGTCTTCTAGAGTTCTGCAAGCTGACATACTATGTTCACTGTGGCATGTCACTTCTCTAAGCAGTTCAATCTGTTTTTTTCTGCCATCTGTCACTGCAACTCTGATGGCTCTACCACACTTAAAGCGTGCCATTGCTCTCTCCATGCTTCAATAATTCATCCTAACAGGGTACTTCACAATTTCCGGGAGTCTGTGTTAGAGTGTTAAATCCTGTGTCCTAAAAAGAGTATTCTAAAGCCAGTAAACTCTCCCTTAGCTATTGTATGATATAATCCCCTCAAAATTCAGCACTATGCACACTTTCACAGCTTCTTCTAGTATACATTGTAGTCTATAGTCCTTTTCTTCCCTTATCAGGCCCAGCCTGTCTTTACCTGGGTTATGTTCTAATAGAATCCTTACTACTGGCCTCATGACCAAATAGTGAGGGAGAGGTAGATCCTGAGAAGGGCCAAGTTGTCTTGTTGTCTTGTGGGAAAGAGACCTCTGCACTGTCTGCAAACAAGAGGACTGTGTCACTGCTGTATGCTCAGAAGGGTCCAGGAAAATCAGATTAAATTATTTTCTGAAGACTCAACTCTGATGTCTGCATTGCATATATCAGGACCCCATTCCATTCCAACTAGGTCCTTCGCTTTGGGATAAGAATTGTCTGTATTAAGAGTTTAAACTTTTTAGAGGTTCAGCTCCTCTTAAAATTAACTCCTGGTTCTGGTCTTCAGCTTTCTCTATCCTATCACTGCAGGAAATGAAGGTCCATTTATATGCTACCAAGGAAAGCTTCTGAGTTTAACATTTAGATTTGGGTTGTCAAATAATCTATCTCAAATTTTTCCTATTATTGTTTCCTTAGCAATAGTCATCTGATTCTATTGTTCTTATAGTTAGTATTTTACTTACGTTTCTCAAGTTACTGATACACTGACTGATACAGTGACTTTCTCAAGTCACTGATACACCAGCCCAGGAATTGGTTTTCACTGGTATATACCATCTACCCCAACTACCAAGGGGGAGTTTCAGCAATTGTATTATCACCTTGCCCAGGGCAATATATGCTTTAATTACCACCACTGATGGGGTCTTCTTTCCCAGATGGAGGCAAGTTATCCAGTTCCAAATCCCATCCTAATGTCTTCTTTCTTATAGCTTTTCTAGTTCCATCCATTGAAGTCTGAGTTCCCTGAGAAACAGAATCAGAACTCTTGCAAATTGGACTGCAGAGTGTCTTCATCTACGTATGCTGTCATGAAAAACACCATAGACTGTGGGGCTAGCAAAACATAATATTTTTCTCTCCTAGTTTTGGAGACTGCAAAGTTCAAGCATCCAGCAGGGTTCATTTTCTGGTGGGGGCTCTCTTTCTGGCATGCAGATGCTTCCTTCTCACTGTGTCCTCGCATGGAGGCGAGAGAGCAACCCTAGCTGTCTATTTCTCTTTCAAAGGACACCAGTTCTCTCAGATAAGGGCTTCATGGTTATGATCTCATTTAATCTTAATCTCTCCTTCAAGGTCCTATTTCCAATGTAGTCACACCAAGTCTTGGGGCTTTTAACATAAACATATGAATTTGGGGGACACAATTCAGTCCATAGCAAAAGACCAGCTTTTGATATTCCCACATCAGTCAGTGACTGGATATAGACCAATGGGAATGTGTGATGTCCTTGGATCATCAGCAATCTCAAAAGTGCTGAAAACCAAGGGTCGCCTACCAGTGGCACTCTGAGCAGCACATACCACATGCCCCATCAGGGTTATTGCCCTCAGCTGGGGAGAACCCCCTCACATAAGGTTGTGATGCCTTCCTAGAGGCAGCCTGCATTCAATGACAGCTTGAGAGAGGGGTAAAGGGCCAGCCATTCTGACCCGATTCAGGACAATTCCGCAAGGCTCTCCAAGCTCCAGAATTCTCATAGTTTTCCTGAACCCTTGTTGTCGCTGTTTCACAAACTGCTTCTCTTTTTGTCAATCCTATCCTTTTCCCTCTCCTACTACAGATGTTGGTCACTGGAGTACCCCCAGTACACATCTATGAATGAATCTTTGTCTCAGAGATTGCTCGCCAAGGAACCCAGCCAATGCCATCGGAAATCAAAGCATTTCTTTATTTAACTTAAAAAAAGTGAATAAAATTATCATTTTCACCATTTTTAATGTACAATTTAGTGATCATTACACATTATATACTTGTGTGAAATAATGACATTTACCCCATAAATATGGACAACTATTATGCATCTATTATAATTGAAAATAAAACATCTATAAACGAGAACATGCAGGAAACGTGTACTCTTGATGGTGGCATTATCTTATATTTTTAAATTAAGAATTTTGGAGCAAGAAAGGATTTCTGGCTCTACTAGGTCTTTGCATATCAGGAAATTTCATAAAAGACTAGAATAAAAGTAGCCATACAAAATATAACCACAAAATATGTTTTAAATAGCTACCAAAATGCCATGATATATCATTATAATCACTAGTAAATATGTATTATGCAACAGTATCATTTATGCAACAGGATTTTTTATAAACCAGCAATTTGCACTTGGAAATTCAATTTCAGTGAATCACAAGCATTAAAATTGAAATTCAAATTAAGCACGTTCTTTAGTCAAAGTCATATGTCATACTGAAAATAATCTGTATTTTTATTGCAAAAGAACACTTTAAGAAAACCGTGGAGAATTGTTTAACCTAATAATTGTAATTGTGTACATATTTCTTAATATTATTGATTAAATTTATATTTAGCTCTTTCTTTCAGCTATATATAGTCACAGCAAAGCTATTTTGTATCAACATATATGTCTCCCTAACTATGATAAGGAATATGATAATGATGTTGTAAATTGATTGGAAGAGATGATCTATCAATGCTTTTGCAGCTTCCAAATTCCAAAAGGTCATCATTGCATGCTACGCATTTCTTTTTAGTCTTTCAAATCCTTCCCATTACACAGAAAGAATAAAATATTACTGGCAGCAACCAAACTCAGTGCCATTTACTTGAGACCCGTATTCAGCTTTAATTCCATCAGATTTTTCAGCAGGTAGTATTGGTAAGTGCTTATAAACTCAGTCTCTGATTCACAAAGAGCTGTTGAATTCTGTCCTGACACTTGCTAATAACCTTCAGCAACTTAATGTCACTGAGTTTCTTTATGTCTGTTAAATCAGGACTGATAATGTTCATACCAAAAAGTTATTTTTAGAATGAAATGAAGTAATGGATGTACAGTGATGAAACCAGGGCCCATCAGGTAGCAAGTGATCAGCCAAGGTGAGCTGTTTTGTGTCTTTTACCTTCCTTTTATAAATAGATCTTGTGTACAAAAAGAGTTTTGGAAAGTATAAAGCATTAGGTATAAATAAAGGTTCATTAAGCTACTGCCACCCAAGTCACACCTCCATGATTACTAATGAGAGGTAGGATCTGTCACATACCAAAGACTAATATAATTATATATTAATCATCTGCATGAGTCCTAAATTAGGGTGCATTTTCTCCTTTCTACAGATGAGAGATTTGAAAATCAGTGGTAAATGATTTGTGCAAAGTAGAACACTTGGCACATAATGAAACCTAGCGTCAATTTTATGTTATTTTGAATTCAAAGTGTATAGTTCCTTCCTTATACTATTTTAGCTTTCTAAAGAAAATGCTGAGAATAATAGCAATTAATTGCACTACTTATTCTCTAAAATTTATTTCAATGTCAACATTCATATGCTTTAATTGGTGAATTTCTCATGCCTTACACTCTTACTTAATTTCAGAAATTTCCACGAAGAGAAGTTATAGCACGTTGGCTTTGTGAATTTTTATGTAGTCCAATTTATGATGTCCATGTTCTTAATTTCAGAATTGCTGGCAATTTTATGATCCATAATAAGACACAAACTGTCCATTGGCAAAATACCAAAAACAATGAAACCTTTTCATTCATTCAATGGACTCCTTTTCTCACCAGAGATACTGCTATTTTGTGACTTGACATTATGGTTTGCTATTAATATAGCAAATGAGAATTAGAGAAGCAGTCATTAAGAAAATTACAATTTCCCCCCCTTTATTTTCAAGATAAAGTCATTGACTAGGAAAGATAAAGAAATAATAAATGAAATATGTCCATTTTTAAAGGGAAGGCACAGATAGGAGAGTAAGGAAGAATAAACTTTTTGACACTATCTAGAAGCAAACTTACCGTAAGTCGGGCACAAGTGGATCCACAGCTTGCTTTAGGCCATGAGGGTATCTGGCACCTTGGTAGTGTTATGGGCTCTCAGTGCTCCCGGCAGACTCAGACCCTGATTCATGTATTAATATTTCATAAAACATTAGTACTTTTTTGATATCCTGGACTTAGCAGTCACAGTGTTTCCCCTTTTTTTAAAGAGTATAGGCTAAAAGAGGTTAATAGTTTTTGGAGTAACAGAAATAAACAAGAGGCTTTTAAAAGTACAGGGCACCTCTTTCACTCTCTTTCTTTCTCTCTCTGTGACCCATACTCTGGCTAAATCTTTGTTCTGAAAATAAGAACTATTTCCCCGAATATAATTACAGAAAGAATGGGTCATACTGGACATTTGTGTATTTGTATATCAAGTTCTGATCTACTTATTTGAAACAGTCCATGAAAACTTTGAAACTAACTTTCCCTGAATTCCTTACATCTCATTAAAGTTTTTGTTTCATCTATTCTTTAATTCTGGATAAGTAGTGTAGTAAGATATAGCATAGCACTAGAGGAAAAACTCAATAATGACTAACAAAAATTATACATGAAATATATGAGTAGATATACCACATAGTTTATGTATATATTCATCATTGTATATGAGGGTGTGTGTGTTCGTGAGTGTGTGTGTGTGTGTGTCTGTGCATTTATATGGAAGGCATGGTATTAACTGTTAATTACTCCTTCCTAGGGCATTGAAGAAAGTCTTCTCTAGGAGTAGTAAGTGGAATTTCTCTTTCTTGATTTGTATTTGAAGACATTTAATTTTTTTGTTGCCCTTGTTCTGGGTCTATACTACATTTTATTTGCCTTTGTATAACACTTGGATCAAAATTGGTCTTTCATGTCTTGGTAAAAGTGTGATTTTCTTAAATTAAGTAAATTTGTAGCCTCTGAGACTATTAGTCTATGTCTACAAGTTCAAATTCAGGCTTTCGTTTTAGTCCAGTAACTCTACTCCTAGGTCCAGCTTTTTTCGGCCACTTTCACTAAATATACCTCTTTTGAGTTCAGCCCCAGTCAGCTCTTGAATCCCTCATGACTAAAGCAAGCACTATGTTAGGAGTGGGGTATCTTCTATTGGGCTGGATCACAAATTAATGCTGTTTTCATGGGACTGGAAATATGCCCAGTCATGTTTCCTGTCATTATCCTGTATTATGAATCATCGTTTTAGCAAGATTGATTGGATTTCTCTCCTGGTTATGTGCATAATCATTGCTATTTTAGCATATATTTTCTTATTGAGAATAATTCCAATTTCTTAGCTTAGATTTCTCCCTATAATCTATAAAGCCAAATACTTATCTTAGATAATCCCAGTTATTATCTGTACTTGTGCTGCCTAGAGGCAGAGTCACCGTGCAATTCAATCATGAACCTGAACACTGGTCGTTTTCTCTATTTCTACAAACACACCCCTCCTCACACACCCTGTAGAATAGTGTACTTCGCTTTCAATGTCATGCTAGATCATGGTTTCTCCAATCTTTTGGACAAAGATTTTAGATTCTGATTCTCACTTTGGCACTAATCTCAAATGCACATTACGGTTTATATTCAAATGCTCTTTCTATTCATTTTCTTCCTGTTCCACATGGTTTGTAACACTGTGTACTGAGGGTTTTGGGTGGATGGCTAAGTTAAAGGTATAATTTTTATTACTATCTCTCCTGCTCTATTTTTGTTTTTAGTTTATTCTATAAATTTTGAAGTATAGAGCGATTTTTCTGAGTGCCTTCAAAAATAAAATATCTTTGCTCTGCACAGTGTAATGACAACTGTAGTCAAAGTGAACTGATTTTGATCTCTCTGGTTTTGATGAAAAACTGGGTATTTATTTATTTAAAGACTTATTTCTTTTAAGCAGTGAAACCTATTCTAAAAGATGTGAATAGGCCATCCAGAAGACAGACAAACTTAACATCTAGCAGGTGTTTATCAATGGTCATATTCCTTGACAAGAGTTCCTTACATTTAAAGGTGATCAAGATAATCTGTAACTTCAATCTACTGTTGTGATGTTTAACTTCTATACCTGGAGCTCAGTACCCAGAGCTTCCTTTCCAATCTTTGTATTCCCACCCTGAAATCTCAGAACACTTTCTCTGCTCGCTAGGGGTCATACTCAAAGAGTTACTTCCACAGATTCTGTTTACAAAGTCCTTCACAAGCCTTTATTCCCTGAATAAACCTCACTTCTATGGGAACAATAACAAAAAGAAGAGTGCTCATCAAATTACTCTAATCAGAACACAATCACATTCATTCACTTAATAGCTCATTCACGTCACTGTGTGTCAGACACTGCTGTATGCACTGGAGAATACAGCATAAACACAACTGGAAAAAGTTCCTTTCTTCATGGGATTCATAGTCTAGTAAAGGCATAAATAAGCAAAGAAACATCACAAGTTAAGATGACATCCAGTTGATCGTTTAAAAGCTGGCACTGTTAATAATTAACCTCTAAATCTGAGCTGTTCTAGGAAAAATTAAAAGCTTGTTTCCTCTAGTACAAAGAAGTATGGTGTGGGTCAGATGATGCCAATATGAATAAAGAAACTGGAAGAGACTGAGGAGAGAGGGCGAGAGGTGGGCTGCCTCTTTATGAGGGTGTTCAAGAGGTGTCTACCTGGCCAGACGTTTGAAGGTAGTTATGGGGCTGAAGGACTTGAGGACATTTGGGGAAGGGAACTCCAAACTAAGGGTACAGCGAAAAGAAAGGTGGAAGCTTTGAAACGCTAGCCCAGTAAAAATTCTGCCTTTGAAAATCGTACCATGCCTCTTCCATGTAGGTTAAATGAATGCAATAAAGTTTAAGTGATAATTTTTGATTCACTGAATAGACAACACTGTGCCATCTGTTAGGCAATTGTAAAGGCTTTAGGTTCAAAACATATTTCTCTCATCACCTTCCCTGTATCCCCCATATCTCACCTGTGTTACTGTCCAAACCTTTTAATTGGTCTCCTTGCATCTCCCCTTTCCTCCTGTCAGCCTGTTCATGATGCAGCATTCTCTCCTGTCCAGAGCCCTGGCCCTGCCTATCCCTTCTACAAGAACAGCTTACTTTTTTAACCTTCAATTTTTTATAATTTCAACTTTTATTTTACATTCAGGGGTTACATGTGCAGGTTTGTTACCTGGGCATATTGCATGATGCTGAGGTTTGGAGTATGGTTGATTTCATGCCCAAATACTGAGCATAGTACCCAATAGTTAGCTTTTTTCAACCCTTGTCTCCTGCTTCCTCCTGATTTAGTCGTCCCCAGTGTCTATTGCTGCCATCTTTATATCCATGTGTACCCAGTTTTTAGCTCTCACTCAGAGGTAAAAACATGCCGTGTTTGGTTTCCTATTTCTGCATTAATTTACTTAGGATAATGGTCTCCAGCAGCACCCATGTTGCTTCAAAGGACTTGAGCTCATTCTTTTTAATGGCTGTGTAGTATTCTGTGTAGTATTCTGGTATATTTTCTATATCCAACCTACCACTGAGGGGCACCCAGATTGATTCCATGTATTTGTTATGGTGAATAGTGCCGCAATGAGCATACGGTTGCAAGTTTCTCTTTGGTAGAATGCTTTATTTTCTTTTGGATATATAACCAGTGATTGGGTTTCTGGGACAAATGCTAGTTTTATTTTCAGTTCTTTGAGAAATCCCCAAACTGCTTTCCACAATGGCTGAACTAATTTTCATTCCCACCAACAGTGTATAAGTGTTCCCTTTTCTTCATAGCTCCCCTGGCGTCTGTTATTTTTTGACTTTTAATAATAGCTATTCTTAATGGTGTGAGATGGTATCTCAGTGTGATTTTCATTTGAATTTCTCAGATAATTAGTGATAATGAGCATTTTTTCATATGTTAGTTGACACTTTGAATGTCTTTTAATAAGTATCTGTTCTTCTTTCCATTTTTAATAGGGTTATTCCTTTTTTTCTTGTTCAGTTGTTCAAGTTCCTTCTAGATTCTGGATACTAGACCTTTGCCACATGGGTAGTTTGTGAATATTTTCTCACATTCTGTAGGTTGTCTGTTTACTCTGTTGGTCGTTTATATTGTTGTGCAGAAGCACTTTAGTTTAATTAGGTCTCATTTATCCATTTTTGTTTTTGTTGAAATTTTGAGGAATTAGTCATATGATGTTTCCTAGATTTTCTTCTAGAGTTCTTATTGTTTGAGGTCTTACTTTTTAAATATTTAATCAACCTTGAGTTAAATTTTAATATATGGTGAAATGTAGGGGTCCAATGTCAGTCTTCAGCATATGACTAGCCAGTGATCCCAGCACCATTTATTGAATAGGGAGTCCTTTCCCCATTGCTTAGTTTTCTTAATTTTGTCAAAGATCAGATGACTTTAAGTGTGTGACTTAATTTTCAGTTTCTCTATTCTGTTATGTTAGTTTGTGGGTGTGTTTTTGTACTGATACCGTGATGTTTTGGTTGTTATAGCCTTATAGTTTGAAGTCAGGTGATGTGATGCCTCAGGCTTTGTTCTTTTTGCTTAGGGTTGTTTTGCCTATTCGGGCTGTTGTTTGGTTTCATATGAATTTTGGAATAGATTTTTTCTAGTTCTGTGAAAAATGGCATTGCTAGTTTAATAGGAATAGCATTGAATCTGTAGATTGCTTTGGGCAGTATAGGCATTTTAATAATATTGATTCTCCCAATCCATGAGCATGAGAGATTTTTCCATTTATTTGTGTCATCTCTGATTTCTTTCAGCAATGTTTTGTAGTTCTCCTTGCAAAGACAACTTATCTCCTTGGTTAGATGTATTCCTGCATACTGGTTTTTGTTTGTTTGTTTGTTTGCCTATTGTAGATGGCATTGCATTCTTGATTTAGCTCTAAGCTTGCACATTATTGGTGTATAGAAATGCTACTGATTTTGGAACATTGATTTTGTATCCTGAAACTTTACTGAAGTCATTTGTCAATTCCTGGAGCCTTTTGGAGTCTTTAGGGTTTTCTAAGTACAGAATCATATCATCAATGAATAGAGACATCTTGACCTCTTTTCTTATTTTGATGCCTTTTATATCTTTCTCTTGACTGATTACTCTGAATAGAACTTCCTGCCAGGAAAACTTGTACAGGAACTTTCCTACTTAATACTGCAAATTATTTCCTCCAACACTCAGCACTGTGAGTCTCTTTGTGTTTCTCTACTTTTCCTTTCCTCATAACAGTTATGGATATATAAGTACTAGAAACAATATTTGTCACCTAAAGAAATGAACATTATTTCCTGACACATGGCTGGTAACAATCCATGTATGTCATGTGTCAGTAAATAGTTCTCTCACTGGTATTCAGAAGCCTGAATACATCATCTATTATTAGTTTTCTAGGTGAGACAAATATTCCCTTTTTATTATCATTTATGACTTCAGCCTCAACTCTCTACCTCATTTTTAACTTTGTTACTAATTCCAAATGCATGTTCAATTTTGGTAATTTGGACAAAATCATATACAAAACATGGAAACTTACTAAGTCTTGTTAGATCTCATCTATTTGTGGAAGACAGAAGGACTTGGCTTGTTTCTTTTTCCCTGTACTCTCCAAGAACCAGCACAGTACTCCAATTCTTACCACTCTATTAGTAAAAGAACAGATAGATAGATAGATAGATAGATAGATAGATAGATAGACGCATATATACATACACTGCTACATAAATACATACTTAGAAAAATATATGTATAGAGAGAGACACAAAATTATCTTCCCAGATTCCATAAAAAACGCAAGCTTAGAAAACATAACTAAATGAAATAATGTTATCATAACCCTTCATCTTTCAGAAAGTCATCCCTTTATATCATGAACCCATTAACCATTTTTCTGTCATTTCATTTTGCCTCTGAAACACAGCAAATATTACTCTCTGCAGGGATGAAGTGATTATCAGAACTTTGAAATTCTTTTGGAGAAAATCAAGTTAATGTATTAATAATACAAGAAAAAAATAAGGCCTGCTTCATATTCAGGGAATGTGAAATCTGTTGGGATAGACAAGCAGTAGACAGTGAAAGTAGAACTTTTCATTAATGTCAAGTAGACTTCAAATTTTTATGAAATCAATTTCATTCATTCTTAAATTGTCGTGTACTATTTTGTCCATAACACGCAAGGGACCAAAATTAACCGGACAAGTGCCTGCAAGGAAACATTCATCCCAGATCAGCGTCCCAGTGAATGGAATGTTTCCGGGTGAGGTTTTTACCTAAAGCAAAGTAGCCAGAGAATCATTTGTTTTTTAAAGAGAATGCAAGCTGAGTCTTTTGAGACAGATGAGTCCGACAATGGAAAATACAAACATGTTCTAAAATCTAATTCTTAAAAATGAGAGGCAATGAAAAAATTCTAAAGGAGAGAAATGTTGAAATAGACTGGGAATTGCATGTGAATGTTAAAAGCAGAAGAAAAGACTCTGTAAAAATTATATCCACAAAATCCAGGATGCCTCAAAGTTGCAATTAATTGCAACTTTTTTTCAGTTTCTAATCAGTTTAAAGTTCATATTATAGGTCAGAACTGTGTTTCTACTTCTTCTATACATCTTTGTCATATATATAGAAAGAGGTATGTCTTAGTCATGCCCAGAGAATGAGGTAACTTCCAGATGGTTCAGAATCAGTGTGCTGCTTGTATGTTAAAAGTTTAAGAGACTTGCAAGATTTAGCGTTAAAGGTTATTCAATCTGACTCCCATACTGTAGGTAAATTACTATCCTACAATGTATGGATAAATATGGAACATAAATTGAGACAGAAAAAGTTTCTATCTTGAAAATCACAGAATACCAGATTTAGAAATGAACTGAAAGTACTCAAAAATTCGATCTTTTTAAAACTGCAGAATCTTTGGGTACATGATCTTGATTGATTTTTGGTTATTCAGTTTCCATTTGATCATATCAAGGAGCAAAGGTAGCCAATTATTATTCACAACGTATTATCAACATTTGCCTCCTGTAATATATCTGAATTGCTCCATGGGAGATTTATGAGATGACACAGCATGTATTACCTGACAATAGCAATTCAGAGATCTGAACATGTATCTAATGTCTCCTTGGAGTCAGCAATGCACCCTGACATCCCAGTTCTTTCTATGATTCTACCCGTATGTAGGCTTCTCAATCACTTCTCTCTCCTAGGCATTCCCTCACAGGTTTTCAGTATGCTGGCTTCTGTAGCATTTTATCACTCATTCGCGTTATAAGATTTAATCTCCAAGAATGATATTCAAGATCATACACATTATTTTACGCGTGTATGCTTGTTTTGATAGTGTGAGAAAATGTAAAATCATTTGTTCTTAGGAGATAATGTCAGAAGTAGATATATATTCATCTTTCTAATCAAACTCATCAATTACACTGGAGCATAGGGAGGTAGGAAAATAAAATTCTAACGGTTGTTGAAAAAAATGATGTTATCTCAAAGTAGAGATACTTTGCCTTAGCTCTAGTATACCATATGAGAGAAAACTACTATGGACTTAAGTGATGAGTCACAAACTGCACTTACTAGTATGTTTTTATACCTAATAGTACTGCATACATATTTCGTTGAGATATAAAAACTAAACACCTGTTATCTTGGAGTACAGTAAAATGAGAACATCATGAATTGCAAAGTTAGGTAAGATTCAATTTGAGTCTCCACAATAACATTTTCTGGCTGTGTGAAAATAGCCTAGTTAATTAGCCTTTCTGAGTTTTACATACTTAAAAGAGAAAAACAGCACTAGCCTAAGGTTAGAAATATATAAATAGAGTTAATATTTAAATTAGCTACACATAGGAGAGAGCACATAGTACGGTTCTACTGTATCTGATACAATGTTTGCAACCCTAAATTCTCTTTTTTATGTCTTTAATACTTCTTTGAGCATTTATATATATGACTGTATACAGACACCGAAGTTATACGTGATGCCAGCATACAACATACAATGTAAGAAAAGCATAAAATACAATATTTTGTGTATAACTCCCCAAAAGTTGTGAATAACACTTTGCTTTAGACATGCATTTGGAATATATAAATTCACTATTTATTACCATTAAAAAATAATTTGAAAGTAACAGCCATTAACCATATTAGGGAACTGAGTTACCTAACTGACAAAGTGATTCATATATATATACACACAGACACACACATATATATACACACACACACATATATATATATCTGTAATTCAGTGAAATGATATAATGAAATGATATAATATTATGAGTATGCTAAACGAATAAGTGAAAAAAACTATGCCACAATGTAATAAACATATTATAAATCTTGGAAGTAAATTTCCCTCACAAAAAAAGAAATCTTTCTTGCTTTAAAGGTGTAAGCACACTTTTAAATCGTTTTACATTAAGTGAGACACCGCTTCATCAACCAGATTGGGGGAATCATGCCTAGAGATTAATGGAGTGGCAAATGTTTTAGTCATAGCTCCTTCATATGAATTATATTCCTGATTCAGTCACTTAATTCTGTACAGTCTTGGACAAGTAGCTTAACCATGATGATCTTCAATTTTCTTAGATATTTTATGCGGAAAATAAACTCACCAGTACAATGCCTCATTTAAATTCCCTTAAAGAATATAATAAAGTAATATACATGAATGGGTATTGAGAATTTAAATTGGCTATAAAATATCAGATGCCATGTAATCATGAGAACAGAATATTTAATAAATGTGCTCTGATGCCTGCTTATTCACATGGAAAAATCATATTACATTTCTGCCTAACACCCTTAACAAAAATAAATTTTAGTAAGGTTAAAACAAGTTAAAAGAAAAAAACCTTTAACATTTTAGTGTGATAAAATAAATTTAGACACGTACTTCTAGGAAAGATGAAGTAATGCAGATTTAACCACTTGAGACACACAAACGCACACAAACACACACACACACACACTCAAAAACAAAATACAGGACATGATTATTTTCAAAACACTGGACAGTAGGTAATATAGGACTTTGATCCTTGAGGAACAGGAAACAAATAAAGTGAGTCCCATGAATGCCCTAAATTCTTGTCTTAATAGAGTTATCAGACTACGGTACAGGGAAAGAAAATGCAGGCAGAATCCATCTGATTCCTAGAGTTGAAGAGAAGGAGCAGAGAGTCTAGGAAGCTCTTAGTGGCTAAAATTGTTTTAATCCAGTGAAATATGTCAAAAGACACACTGTGTCCACTCATGTCCAGAGAAGCATTATTCACAATAGCCAAAATGTGGAAGCAACCAAAGGGTTCGTTGACAGGTGAATGAATAAGCAAATGTGGTCAATACATAAAATGAAATATATATAAAATATTCATTTCATTCAAATTATATATATTTGAATGAAAATATTTTATACATTTATATTATATATAATTAATATTTAAAATTCATTATATATAATATAAATATATAAAATGAATATACGATATTCATTTAAATATAAAATGAAACATACATAAAATGAATATCCACTTAAATAGCAAGGAAATTCTGACACATGCTACAATATGGATGAACCTTGAAAACATGCTAAGTAAAACAAGTCAGCCATATATAAAAGGATAAATAGCATGTAATTCTACTTATCTGAGATTCTTAATAGAGTGAAAATAGGATGATGGTTCCCGGGGACAGAGCAGAGGAAGAAACAGGGTTTGTGTTTAACGGATACAGAGTTTGTTTTGTAAGAAGAAAAAATCCTGAAGACTAGTTGCACAACAAGGTGAATGTAAGTGATACCATATGTATCAATCAATTCACAAGGTGAATGTAATTGATATTCACAAGGTGAATGTAATTGATACCATAACTTAAAGATGTTTAACATGGTCAATCTTATGTATATTTTACCAAAAAAAAAAATTTAAAAATGAGCCAACGTAAAAGATAGTATATCATTTCCTGTATAGCATTTAATATTTCCTTGAAAGCCAGGCTGGCTTAACAATAAAAAAAAAATCAACATATTCACAAAATAGAAATTAAATCACCTAAATATTTATAGGCTTAAAAAACACCTAATTTCAGTAGAAACAGAAAAAAAATGACAACATTCAACATTCATTATTGATATTATTCAGCTGAGTGGAAATACAATGAACTTTTCTCAGCCTGATGTAAGGTATCAATGATCAGCCTACACCTAGCATCATATTTAATATAAAAGTTGATTTTTCTCCTCTAATGTCAGAAATAAGGTAAGGATGCCTGCTCTTTGCACTTCTATTCAATATTTTAGGGGAGCTTCTAGCCAGTATAATAAAACAACAAAAAGAAACATACTGTATCCAGGATTAAAAGTAAGTTGAAAAATTATCTTTATTTGTAGATGTCATGATCATGTATATGAAAATACAATAAAATCTACAAAAACTTCCATAACTTATAGATGAGTTTAACAAGATTGCAAGATAAAAATTAATATACAAATTAATAAGTTGTATTTTTATATACTAGTAATAAAAAGGAATAGAATGTAAGAAAAATACAGTTTTTAATACAGTTTTTAAGAACATCAACATAAAATATTTAAGTATAAATATTACAATATATGTGAATATTACAAAATATTAAGTGAATCATATGGAGACTTTTAATAATATGGAGACTGAATAAATGGAGACTTCTACCACATTCATGAAATAGAAGGCTAATTATTGCTAAGATGTCAAGTCCCCCCAATAGATCTATTGATGTAGTTCAATTCTGACCCAAATCTCAGCAGAAATTTGGTAGGAATTGACAAACTGATTGTGAAATTCAAATGGAAATGTAAAAGAGCCCGAATAGCTAAATTAGCTTTGAAAAATAAGAATAAAGTTGGAGAACTAACATGTCTTCATTCCATGGTTGATTACAAAGCCACAGTTATCAAGATAAAATGATACTGGCATTAAATTATACTAACAAATCAATGGAATGGAATGCAGCATCCCAAAATATTGCCACACATATATGGCCAACTCATTTAATTGGAGAACGTATAATCTTATCAACAAATTGTGCTAGAATAATTAGATACACATTTGAAAATAAAACATTGAACTAGCAATTTCAATCTATGTGTAACACTGTATAGAAAAATTATTTCAAAAGAGATCCTGTAAATAAATGTAAAATTTAAAACTTGAAGAAAATATAGAAAAGAATTTTTTGAGTTCAGTAGGCATTTCCCATTTATGATGCCAAAAATCATGATCCATAAAATTAAAAATTACATACATATATGTGTGTATGTATGTAAAGACATGTATTTATATGTGTGTACACATACATATTAAACTCTTTAAGAATAAAATCTCTTGCCTTTTGGAAAGCTTCAAGAGAAGGAAAAGTCAAGCCACAAAGTAAAATAAGCAACTTTTAAGTCACATGGTTAATAAATATTTTGTATTTAGGTTTCATAAAATGCTTAACCTGATAAAATGATGGGCAAAATGTTAACAGAGACATCACTAAATCAGATATAAATAAAGATGACAAACAAGCACATGCAAAGATGCTTCATCTCATTAGTCATTAGGGAAATAGAAATTAAATTACAGTGTATAATTTATTAGATGTAAAATTTACAAATGTATCACTACACACTTACTACAATGTTTAAAGTTCAAGACTGGTCACACCAAGCATTGCCAATGATGTGCAATTTCTGCAATTTTATACACTGTGGTTGGTTATGTGAAATATTACTACTATTTCAAAAGCAGTTTGATCGCTTCTTTAAAAATTAGACATGTATGTACTATGTGATCCAGCCATTTCACGCTTAGGCATTCAAGCAAAGGAAAAGAAAGCATACATCCATACAAAAACTTGTACATTGTTCATGAATATTCACAGCAGCTTCATTCAAAATACCTCCAATCCAGAAACAGTCCAAATGTCTATCAAAAAATGAACGAATGAACCAATGGTGTTACATTTATGTAAGTGAATACTACTCAGCAATGGCAATAAATCACTATTGACACACAACACAATATCATAGACCTCTAAATAATTATTCTGAGTAAAAAAAGACAAATGACATATAATACATGATTTCATTTAAATGAAGTACTTTTGAAAAAGACATCCTAATTGACAATTTAAAGCAGATCAAAATTTGCCTGGAAACGTGGGTAAAGTTAGCGGAAAATCTGAACGGTCACAGTGAAACTTTTGGTGTGATATAGATGCTCATTATCTTGATTTTGATGGTGATTTTATGGGTGTGTACATATGTCCAAACTTGTCAAATTGTACCCTTTACATATATGTGCAGTTTATTTCATGTCAACTATATCCCAATAAAGCTCTTAAATTAAAAAATTAATGTATGTGGAAGGAACATGATAATATGTAAAATAGAAAATTATTGCAATCACAGCCCCATGAACCTAATCAGGGCAGGCAGTCAAGATTTCTTACATAATAAAGAAATTGCACACAGTGAATGAAGGGCATTGTGGATGGCACTTATATGTAAACATCTAATCCAACCTCTAGAGTAGATCTGAACAGCAGTTTAAACACAAAATGATTGAGTAAAGCCACAGCCCTACTTATTTTTAGAAGCCATAAGCTTTTGAAGAAGTTCATTACAGAGAAAATTTTTAAAAGAAATGACAGTAAAGAGAAACTGAAACGGATATAAACCTGAAATTTCAGAGAATTGCCCTCTGCAAAACTTATTTAGTATTTTCATTAGAATAACTTTTTACAAGAAATTTTTATCTTCAATGGAATGAAAGAAGTTACAAATGCCATCAAAGAGAAGCAGACATCTATAGTGACAGAAAAAAAAAAAAAAAAAAAAAAAACGGAAAAAAACAGCAGTATCAAAAGCACAAAGAAACAGGTGAGATAAACATAAAATACAAAATAAGAGCAGAACCAAAAGTTTTAATGAAGGTTTAATGAGAAGAATTAAAATTTCAAAATACATCAAATTAATGATGTGGAGGACACATTTAATAAACTCATTAAGAACCAGAACAACATAAAAATTTGAAAATAGTGGGATGATCAATGAGGAGAACATAGAAAATAAATTTATCTAGTGACTAGAGTAATTCATCAAGAAGAAAAAATAGTGTGTATTCAAGGATCAAAATTAACACTATTTGTAAAAATTATGAAAATCAAAACATAGCCAGGTATAGAGATCAAAACTATTGACTGTATTATTAACAAAATTATAAACAGAAAACCCCAGCAAAAATATTCTATGTATATTTTAAATTCTAGGTCAAAAATAAAATAATTTAATGTGCAGCAATTAAAAAGTAAAAGTCTGTCTTATAAAACCAAAATTGACTACAATTTCTCTGCAGTTAAACTTCTTTGCTGGAAATAAAATATTGGTAGCTGACTTAATGAATGGACCATTTCTGGATGAATATTAGGAGCTTTAAGTATTTGATGCTTGAGAGAAAAAGCTTGGAGAACAAAAGAAAAAAAGAAATATGCAATTTTTAAACTAAGTTTTACATAGCTTGATACAAGAAACTGTCAAGGATAGTAACGGGTAGGAAAATGCTCAAATTTATGAGTGCAGATACAAGTAATTCAAACAGAATATTAGCAAACTGGATTCAGCAGCACATAACAGATATAATACTTATTGATCTCCCCCATCCCTAAAGATTCTATTTAGTGGCAAAAAAAAAAATCATTCTCCACATTAACAGATTAAAGATAAACACATCAAAAGCTTAAATCAATGCATACAGAAAGGGCAAATAATATTAAAGATCTATTTATGATAAAAAATTATCAATCCTAGAGAAATTTCCTTAATCTGATAAAATTTATTAAAAACTATAGCAAATATACTTACTGTTAAAATGCTAATAATTTTTCCTGTGAGAGCAAAAAGACAAAAATATGTGTTATTGCTTGTTTTATTTAATTTTGGGGCAGAGTTCCAAGTTAGCATGAAAGTATGCGATTAAAAATAATTTAAAAGGAATAAATAATACTGTGATTATTTGCAGATGGTGATTATACAAATAGAAATTTATAATACCTAAAATATATATTTTTAGAATTAAAAATTAGGGAAATTTTCTAGATAAAAATATCAATATATTAAAAGTCATTATATTTTGGTATATTAGAAACAATTGAAAAACAGTAATGGCATTTTTGAAAAAGACTAAAAAGTAAGGCCTTACCTTAGAATTTATGGAGACTCACCATAAAGGTCTATAAATAATTATGATACTATAGTATTTGTGAAAGAATGCAGAAATTGACAAATCAAACATCTTATTCAGGCTTTAAAATTCACCCACACATACATGATATATGGAGGTGGCATTTTGGGGAAGGGAGAAATGTATGGTGCTGGGATCACTCAGATCATAATAAATGATTTTAAGTGAACTAAAGGCATAGATAAAACTGTAAATATTATTTTTTAATTTGGAAATTTATTTCTTATTTTTAAAATTGTTATTGTTTAGGCATTACCATAGGGCTTTAAAATTTAACTTTCTTCTTTTATGGTCCATAATTTTTTTAACTTTTATTTTAAGTCCAGGGGTACATGTGCAGGTTTGTTACATAGGTAAACTTGTGTCATGGGCTGAGGGGAGGTGGCGTTGTACAGATTATTTCATCACCCAGGTATTAATCCAAAGACATATTGTTATTTTTCCAGATCTTCTCCCTCCCCACCCTCCACCCTCCCATAAGCCCCAGTGTGTGTTGTTCCAAACTATGTGTCCATGTGTTCTCATCATTTAGCTCCCACTTATAAGTGAAAGCATGCAGGATTTGGTTTTCTGTTCCTGTGTTAGTTTGCTAAGGATAATGGCCTCTAGCTCCACCCATGTCCCTGCCAAAGTCATGGTCTCCTTCTTTTTTATGGCTGCATAGTATTCCATGCTATGTATGTAGCACATTTCTTTATCCAGTCTATCATGGATGGGCATTTAGGTTGATTCTATGTCTTTGGTATTGTGAATAGTGCTGCAATGAACATACAACTGCATGTGTCTTTATAGTAGGGTGATTTATATACCCTTGGGGATGTACCCAGTAACGGGATTGCTGGTTTGAATGGTGTTTGACATATTTAGGAATTGCCACACTGTCATTCACAATGTATAAGCATTCCTTTTTCTCCACAGCCTCACCAGTATTCGTTATTTTTTGACTGTTTAGTAATAGCCATTCTGACTGGTGTGAGATAGTATTTCATTGTGGTTATGATTTGCATTTCTCTAATGATAGTGATGTTGAGCTTTTATTCATATGATTGTTGGCGGCAAGTATGTCTTTCTTTGAAAAGTGTCTGTTTATGACCTTTTCATACTTTTTAATGGGGTTTGTTTTTTTCTTGTAAATTTGTTTAAGTTCCTTGTAGACACTGTTTATTAGACCTTTGTCTGATGCATAGTTTCCACAAATTTTCTTCATTCTTTATGTTATCTGTGTACTCTCACTCTCTCTCTCTCTCTCTTTTTTTTTTTTTTTTTAGATAGCATCTAGCTCTGTCTCCCAGGCTGGAGTGCAGTGGCACAATCTTGGCTCGCTGTAACTTCCACCTCTGTGGTTTACGTGATTCTCATGCCTTAGCTTCACGAGTAGCTGGGATTACAGGCACGCACCACCATTCCCAGCTAATTTTTTGTAATTTTAGTAGAGATGGAGTTTCACTGTGCTGCCCAGGCTAGTCTCAAACATCTGGCCTCAACTGATCCATTTGCCTCAGACTCCCAAAGTGCGAGGATTATAGGTATGAGCCACTGCGCCTGGCCGTTTACTTGTTGATAATTTCCTTTGCTGTTCAGAAGCTCCTTAGTTTCATTAGGTCCCGTTTGTCAATTTCTGAAGTTTTACTTCTGTTGCAATTGCTTTTGGTGTCTTTGTCATGAAATCTTTCCCATGCCTATCTCCTGAATGGCATTGCCTAGGTTGTCTTCCAGGGTTTTTATAGATCAGAGTTTTACATGTAAGTATTTAGTCTATATTGACTTAATTTTGTTTGTGGTATAAGAAAGGGGTCCACTTTCAATCTAGCCAGTTATCCCAACAGTATTTATTGAATAGATAATCTTTTCCCCATTTCTTGTTTTTGTCCGCTTTGTCAAAGATTAGATAGTTGTAGGTATGCAGTCTTATTTCTGGGGTTCTCTATTCTGTTCCATTGGTCTAGGTGTCTGTTTTTATGCCAGTACCATGCTGTTTTGGTTACTGTAGCCCTGTAGTATAGTTGGAGGTGAGTTAGCATGATGCCTCCAGCTTGGCTCTTTTTGCTTAGGATTGCACTGGTTATGTGAGCTTTTTTTGCTACATATATTTTACAAATTAATATAGTTGAATATTATTATAATATTAAATACATTACAAAAATTATTAACCATGAAAGAAAAGACATATATTTAACTATATTTAAATTAAGAATTTTAGTTCATCCTTAGATGCCATACACCCAGTGAAAGTCACAGTGATCTGCAACAAATATAACCAACAAAGTTTCGGCATCCAGATGCATAAAGACCTCCAACAATTAAATAAGAAAAAGCTCTAAAAAAACAAAAGAAAATTGAGAAATTTAAATTTAATTGGCATTTCATAATAAAAAAGAAATACCTTCCAGATATCAGTTGTTCATAAATCTACAGTAATTACAAGGCTGTGTTTTTCACATAAGACAAAAATGCTATGTGAACAGGAGAGTGGCCAAGGGAAAGACTCATTTACCTGTGGACTCTTGGCTTATGACATAGGCTGTGTTGCAAAGTAATTAGGCAAGGACACACTTTTATACAAAAGAAGCTGAGACAACTCTGTGTGAACAGAAAGAAAACAACAAAACTTGACTCTAAATGTGAAAGACAAAAGGAATTACTTTCTGATGATATTATTACAGAGTAGCTTAAGTAATTCAGTGTGGGGAAAGCTTTCTTAAACATTACAAAAATACTAACCGTAACAACAAATGTTGATAATTTGACTAGATTAAAATTGTGAACTTCTATTAATCAATAGGATCATTTAAGAAAGTAAGGAAGTCAGCCTTCAGAGTGAGGGAAGACATGTGCAACACATTTGTCTGACAATGAACTCAAATCTAGACTTATAAAAATCTCAACAAAAAGCTAAATGATCAAAAATGTGCAAGAGAGTTGAAATGTTTATTAAAAAGTAAAGCTAAATGATTAACAAACATGTAAAATATTATTAACCCCATTAGTAATTACATAATTGCAAATTAAAACCTCAATGAGGTAACAAATCTGCCAGATTCTTAAAAACTTAAAAGTTAGGTATAACAGCATTTAAAAAAATGAAGCAAATAAATTTTCATACCCTGCTGATGGAAATGTAAGCCTGTAGAACCACTTTGGAAAAGTTTGACATTGTCTGGTCCTGTTAAGATATGCATACTCTATGATATAAATATTTGCAACACCTGATGTTACACAGGTGTTACTTTGACATTTTTTCTTTAACCTGTACATCTATGATGTATGTACACTTCATTGAGTATGATTAATCTCATAACAGAAGCAGGAATCAAAGCTATCATTTTCTTATTGTAACACTCTGTCATTAGGAATAGATGTCTATCAGTTTTCATACTCTTTTTATATCTACCCATGGCCATGGTCCAAATGCTATGACAAAAGGATCAATTAGCCCACTATGGGTCACAGGTCCTCTTGTGGGGAGGAGAGTAGCATTCCTGATGAAAGTCTCGGCCAATATGGAATTTTACAAAACAATTGTTCAATTGTTAAATAGAGAAAATTGAGTTAATAGCCATCAATAAGTAAATATACACTAGACTCCCTCTTCTTGTTTGTACTTCAAAGAAATTCATATATTAAAATTAAAACTAGAAAAGACAATCTCTGTATAGCAAAGACTCAGAAAAGTACTATAAGGCAGGCAAAAGAGTGATGAGTCAAACACTTCCACCCCTCATTCCCAAACATTTCTACTCTGGCTATGGAAGAAAGAGTGCCATATATTCTTTGCTATTTTAAATCATATATTGCATCTACTGAAGTAGAGTCCTATTTTTCATGGTATTTGCTCTGGACTGGTACCATAACTGAGTTTTCAGAAAGTCATCCCATGAATTGCTTCTCATTTATGTGGTACATGGTGAAAAGACTCACCTCTTAACCACAAAGGAGTCAAGCTCCTCACTGCGCTCTTTTTGACTAGGCCTTGACCTTGGTCCCCAATCTCCTGGGCCTGCGAAGCTCAATTTTAAGGAAGATCTGGTGTCGATTTACAGACCATCATCCACCCTTGATATCTAGTCACCTGGATATATGATGAAATTTCTCATCCCTCAGCATCCCTCAGGCAATACCTGATCACCCTGGTTTGCCTTCAGCAAGAATCCTATTTGGTCCTCAGTAGGTTTAGCAAGATAGCAAGAATGCCACTATACTTGATGTCTCCTCTTAGCAATTTTCTTTTTTTCCTTTTTTTTTTTTTTTTTTCTCTGAGACAGACTCTCACTCTGTCATCCAGGCTGGAGTGCAGTGGTGCAGTCTCAGCTTACTGCAATCTCTGCCTTCTGGGTTCAGGTGTTTCTCTTGCCCCAGTCTCCTGAATAGCTGGGATTACAGGCGCGCACTGTTTGGAAAATTTATGAATATTTGGCTTCTAATGTAAGATAAATACACATATTTTAAAAGTAAGTATCTAACACTTATATAACACTAACCATGGAATAGATAAAATCCTAAGTGTTTTATTTATACCAACTCATTTATCCTAACAATTACCACAGGAAGTAGGTGACTATGAGGAGTATCCTTGTTTTAAAAATGAGGAAAGTGAGGCACAAAGAAATTTATCAATATTACACCATTAGAAAATGGCAAAGCTTAGATATAAAGTTTTGAAAGAGGCTCACAAGTTCAAATTTTTAACTACCACCATAGTGAATGGGGACTATAAAAAAGTAATGCCTTGTGGAAAAAACCAAGAAAGTTATGTTTTTATACACATGAGCTAATACAGGTAAATTCTGGCCTCAATACATTCTTTACTAATTAGTACATCAAAGAGGGTACATTTCCTGTGACCCCCTCTTAGTGTACCATTTTTACATACTTAGTGTACCCTCCCCACTCCCCATGATAGGCCCTGGTGTGTGATGTTCCCCTTCCCAAGTCCAAGTGATCTCATTGTTCAGTTCCCACCTATGAGTGAGAACATGCGGTGTTTGGTTTTCTGTTCTTGTGATAGTTTGCTAACAATGATGGTTTCCAGCTGCATCCATGTCCCTACAAAGGACGCAAACTCATCCTTTTTTATGGCTGCATAGTATTCCATGGTGTATATGTGCCACATTTTCTTAATCCAGTCTGTCACTGATGGACATTTGGGTTGATTTCAAGTCTTTGCTGTTGTGAATAGTGCCGCAATAAACATCCGTGTGCATGTGTCTTTATAGCAGCATGATTTATAATCCTTTGGGTATATACCCAGTAATGGGATGGCTGGGTCATATGGTACATCTAGTTCTAGATCCTTGAGGAATCGCCATACTGTTTTCCATAATGGTTGAACTAGTTAGTTTACAATCCCACCAACAGTGTAAAAGTGTTCCTATTTCTCCACATCCTCTCCAGCACCTGTTGTTTCCTGACTTTTTAATGATTGCCATTCTAACTGGTGTGAGATGGTATCTCATTGTGGTTTTGATTTGCATTTCTCTGATGGCCAGTGATGATGAGCATTTTTTCATGTGTCTGTTGGCTGTATGAATGTCTTCTTTTGAGAAATGTCTGTTCTAATTTCTAAGTTCTCTGCACATAAAAGGATCTTAATATTAATTACTAAATAAAGAAATAAATTGCATATTTGATTGCAAATTCAGTAGGATAATCTGTAGTAATTTCTTAGTTGTTCTTTTTTTTTTAACCTTATTTTAAATAATGGAAGTTGGTAACAAAAACATATCAGTAAAAATCGAGCATATCTTCATATAATATGGTGATGCACAAATTATTTGGAGTGATGAATCTCTACATATGTCAAGCAGTGATATCATGTGGACTTCTCAGCTTGAAAGACATTTGTGTTAAATATCAAGCAAATGTTATTAAAAATAAAAGTGGAGATTTTATGCTAGGTGAAATTTCTATAGAAAAGGAGAAGTTTACATAAATCAAATTATTTCAAAGGCTGTGATAGAGTCCTAAATAATAAATAACCTTATATCAATTAAGAAACTGGTAATTTTTGTATATTTTGTTTTATCAAAATTCCTTAGTAAAGAAAATGAGACTTTCAATAAGTCTCACTGGTATTTAAAATTAAAATTAAAAAATTAATTTTCCCAATTTCAATGTAAATTATAAAATGTGCGATCTAAATGAGTATATTAAATTGCATGTTTGAAAAACTTTTAAAACATGTTTGTAATAAGTCTATATCTAAAAGAAATTATTTACATAGAATATACTATATTAAAAATATTATTTTATCTTAATTGGGTGGCTACTGCCAAGGTTGATGTCAACTTTGAAATTGTGTCCCAATTGTTTTCAAGTAAATGGATGAAATAAGAGGGACAAAGCTGACTATAAAAGGATGATGCTTCTGTATTTGGAGAATTATTATATTTTCAGTAGGAACAATTTTGCATAAAGGATTTATTACTTTGTGAAAAGAATTATACCTCAGTGCTTTATAAAATACTTCGTTAGGAAAATGAAGAAGCACAACAGAGCTTTATCTTCCATATTTTCTAGGGTAGAGAACATGCTAAAAGTATTTATGTTTAACTCTCCAATTAATAAAATGTGACCAATCATAAATATATACATATATGAAAGTGTTATTTGTAACTTTTCATTACATGTATCTCTTGTCAATATTTATTTTATTTTTCAATTTGACATCTAAGTAAAATTTGTATATTTATTTTTAAAAAGAAACATTGCAACAATATTTGGAAAGTTTGGTATGGTTAGGTAGACATTAAATACGATGGTTTTACATGTCATCCGGCCAGATGTTAAAATAGCAGTTAACTATGCATGTAGAGATGCCTGGGTTTGTCTAGGATGTTCACTATTTCATCTGTCATTTTATTCCATTGGTAAACCACCTGATATGCTTTTTTGCAAAACCAGAGCAAGAATGTACTATATGGACAGATTTCTAGGGTATGTCTCAATGTTTGTATTGGAAATAACTTTTTTCATCCAATAATTTAAGTAGAATTATACAAAGAAAAAATATTAGTACAGCTTGTAGCTCTGTTTGGATGTACTATATCCATGCTAATTAATATTATGGGTAGACGGCTTACAAACAACACACTAATGTAAAAGCACTTCACATTGACTTTAAATTTATGACATTTCTCATAAATGTTCTGATTAAGAGATTTCTATAGATTTTTATAATATTATGTAATGACTAATCTCCCATTTTATGCTTGTTGTTTTGGTTCAGATATGTCATATTAGAGAAGTCTCCTTGCTGATTGTCAAATATTTTCTCTCTGAAAGAAACCAAGGTACCATTTTCTGGAAGGGTAATCAGAGTGATAGATTTTTAATTCATTTATTTCAATTTTGTTATTAAATATATAAAGAATGGTCAAGAATTTTGAAAGGTATTATAAATTTCAAATTAAATATACATAAAATTTACATTAAAAACACATAATAAGATCCATTATATACCAGAAACTGTCCCTAAATTCCAACAAAATAAAAATGAAGAGATACAAATCCTATTCTACAGAAACATAATGTATTGAAGTGAGGAGGCATATACACAATGCACTGTAACAAAATGAAAATTCCTCGGGACACAGAGAAAATGCTATGAGCATTTACAAGAGGAAAACATTATTCTCATTTGGGTGGTGTATATGTCTGTAAGCATCATGGTGGGGTGGAGGAGGTGACGACTGAACCGTATCTTGAAAGATTCATAATACATATGAATATGATAAAAGTGCATTCAGAAAAAAGCTAAGACATACCACAAGAACTTCGTGAGGGAATATTGATAAAAATTGAATAACAGCGAAAGACTTTAAAGATTAAAAATGCAAATTATGTTATAGTATTAAGAAAAAATGCAAATTTATTAAAAATAGGTACATGAAAAACATACACAGAGTCATAGAATTTTAGCATATACCAAAATATACACAATAGCTTGCACGTAGTGGGTACCAAATAATTGTTTAATGAAACAGATGAATTTATTTATTTTATTAGATTATATGTCTCTATTATATTGAAACTTAAAGATTAGGTACTTTTTAGGCAGGAACTGAGATTGATTGGCTTTGTATACCTAGTAACCATTACTATCCCTGAAACACAAGAGTCCTTAAATAAATGTTTGCTAACGGTTGTTAAATGGATTAAAATTTATGCCTGACTTATTGTGGAAGCATTGTAGTTCAGCTTATGTAAGATAGACTGTTCACTGATTTGATTTTATGTAAATAAACCAATAAATCATTTGTAAGATTGCTGAAGAACATACTCAATCTCTGTCCCAGAAATTTTTACTACCTTTTAAAAGAACACATTATTTTTGTATAAAATGTTATTAACCTTGAATCATGATGAGTTGAAAGAAGACATTTATCTGGTAGTCTCTTGGGAAACTGGGCAGACAATGTCTATCTGTAGAGAAGGATAAAACCTAGAACTCCTAGCAGTCTCTTGTTCTGACACTGTCTATATACTGTATTCCCCTTACCCCTGTGGTGTTCCACATATGAATTGAATTTACATTGCTTGGACTATAATTGCTTATCCCTACCATAATTACTTATTAGTTGAGCTATACTATTGGGAAGATCATTTCCCATCGTGGTTATACAAATTTGTTTACAAGCCTATTTAACTCAAATTTAAATTATGCTATTGTGGATAAAAATAGTAACAAGTACTTTTTCATGGATTTCTTCAGAGACTAGCTAAAATGATCAATCAACGTGTCCAAGAAAATATGAGAAAATTTATCTTTCAGAAATGTTTTGTATGAAATTCTCAAATGCTTCAAAGGCCTACAATTTTACATGAGATGATTAAAGACAGATTTCAAAACAAGAGCAAAATCCACAATTATTATCATACACATTACTTTTGAGTACTGTTAATGCAGCTATTACAGAGACCTCCAGATAGAAGGAATGATAGTATCTAAATAATAGAAATAGGATAATTAAGTTGCATTCACTTAAAAACAACAAGTCTTTTTGGTTGGAAATAGGGTGTTTAATAAAGCTCAATACCAAAATTTAGATGAGATGCACATTTATTGGAGATAATAAAATGAATTTGTTGAGATAGTTTTTCTAACAACAAAAAAACAAACCAGGAAAGCATACAAAACAAACAAATAAAAACCTGAATTAGAGCTTTGGACTTCCTCAAATCACATTATTTGTAGTGGATTGGTTGACTCCATTTTAAGATAGAGGAGATGAACAAGATGGCTAACTAGACACAGCCAGGAAGTGCCACTCCTCTCAAGACAGGCCAAATTATTCTGTAAACCACCATAATTTGAACAGGTATTCAGCGAGAAAATGCTGAAAGTGGATGGAGAGGCAAGATCGAAACCAAGGCTGAAGAGGGAGGAAGCTGGAAACCCTGAGTTAGCTACCCAAATGCCAGGGCTAATTCCTGGCCCCAAACAATTCTAGGAAAAGACTGCATGAAGGAACTGAGGGATGGTTCACTCTCGCCATGAGCATCTGATTTTCTAGCTACAAGGGACCTTACACAACCATGGATGTGGGAGCTGGTAGGGGGATCTCCCTGGGGAGCAGTCAGAGACAGAACTTTGGACAGCACAGAGCCCAGGAGCTTTTGTGTGCTAGACCGCTGCAGGCAAGAGCAGCCATAGATGCCCATTCCCCAGGGATTTCCATTCTCCTCTGGGAGGCATGGACCCCTACTGACCTCCAAGCCAGGAGAGAGTTGGGCCAACTCTCTTGCAGGACTGGGGTGCGTCCGCTTTGCAAGCCCTTCTGCCTACCAGCCCCTCCCAGGGTTCATGCCTAGCTGCCCTATAGGAGCAGGTGCATGGTGCAGCCCTGGAAGGCCAGCCTGAGTGTGTAGTTGCACCTGCATACTTTCTTCATGACCCTGGAGCACACTGTATCTCCCAGTGCAGCAAGAACCCAAACCCAAGCCATAGGATATCCCAGTGCCCCCAGGGGTGTAGTGTGCAGCTTGGGAGTATGGAACCAAGATTTGTGGCTAGCACTCAAACAGAGAAAGAGCCCCTACTCTCAGAGCCCTGAGAGGGGTGAGATGCATGGGTTCCTGAGCTGGGGTAAGAGTGAAACATGCCTCCCTTCTCAGGTCTAGTCCAAAAAGCATGTGGCATATTTCCCTGCCACAGCTGCTGCCCAAGAAGACCATGAGGCCCAGAAAATCTAATAAAAGAAATGTGAGCACAGCACCAGCTATCAGAGGGAGCTCTCTCAAGTTTTACGAGCAGATCTGTTGACGGAACCATCTCCCTCCCTCCCCACTGCAGTGCACATCTGTGAACCCAGGAGGTACCAAAAAGCCCTGTTACCAGGTATTAACCTAGCTACCAGCCATTACTGTTAAGCCTCATTTACTGGATTGCCGCCCAAACTACAACACCTAAATTTTGTCCTGTTTATATAGACAGCTGTGAAACCAAGTTCAAAAATTTATCCACACATAAAGATTCTGTACAGAGCCCTGGGTCTCTAAAAGCATTCAGAAATCAAGCCAACTGACTATTCTCAACTTACACCACAGTTAAAGAAATGCCAGCCCTCCCAGATGAGAAAGAATTAGCACAAGAACTCTGGCAGTCCAAAAAGTCAGAGTGTACCCTTACCTCCAAATGAGTCCACTAGCTCCCAAGCAATGGTTTTTAACCAGTCTGAAATGACTGACATACCAGACACAAAATGCAACATCTGTGGCCAGGAAACTCACTAAGATTCAGGAGAAAGTAGAAATTCAATTCAAGGAATTCAAATAATTTAGTAAAGAACTGAAAGATAAAATGGCCATTTTCAGAAATAACCAAACTTAAATTCTAGAGCTGAAAAACTCACTATCAGCATTTTATCAAATAATCAGAAGTATTAGCAGCGGAATAGACCAAGCTGAGGAGATAATCTCAAAACTTGAAGACTGGTTCTTTAAATTAACTCAGTTAGACAAAAGTAAGGAAAAAAATAAGAAAAATAAATGAAACCTCCAAGAATGTGGGATTTGGTAAAGCAACAAAATCTATGACTCATTGTCATTCCTGAGAGAGAAGGAGAGAGAACAAGCAACTTGGAAAATATATTTGAAGATATAGTTCATGAAAATTCCTCTTATCTCTTCAGGGAGGTTTAAATACAAATCCAAGAAACACACAGAACCCCAGCTAGATATGACATGAAATGACCACCTCCAAGGCACACAGTATAATATTCATCAAGGTCAACACTAAAGAAAAAAGTCTTTTTTTTTTTTTTTTTTTTGAGACGGAGTCTCCTTCTGTCGCCCAGGCTGGAGTGCAGTGGCCGGATCTCAGCTCACTGCAAGCTCCACCTCCCGGGTTCACGCCATTCTCCTGCCTCAGCCTCCCCAGTAGCTGGGACTACAGGCGCCCGCCACCTCGCCCGGCTAGTTTTTTGTATTTTTTAGTAGAGACGGGGTTTCACCGTGTTAGCCAGGATGGTCTCGATCTCCTGACCTTGTGATCTGCCCATCTCGGCCTCTGAAAGTGCTGGGATTACAGGCTTGAGCCACCGCGCCCGGCCAAGAAAAAAGTCTTAAAGTCAGCTAAAGGGCAGGGTAAAGTCACATACTCATGGAATGTTTTAATGTTTCATGATAATGAAAAATCAATATCATTAAAACAACCATACTGCCCAAAGCAATTTACAGATTTAATGCTATTCCTATCAAGCTATCATAGAATTAGAAAAACTATTCTAAAATTTATGTGGAACCAAAAAAGAGCCCAAATATCCAATGCAAATATCCAATGCAAATATCCAATGCTATCTAAAAAAAATAGCCAAGCTGGAGGCATCACACTACTTAATTTCAAACAATAATGCCACAATGAAAAAGCAGCAGGTTACTGATATAAAAACAGACACATAGACCAATGGAACAGAATAGAAAACTAAAAAAATAAAGCTGCTCACTTACAACCATCTGATTTTCAACAAGGTCAAAGAAAACAAGTAATAGGGAAAGGATTTGCCATTTGATAAATGTGTTAGGTTAACTGGCTTGCCATAAGCAGAAAAATGAAACCAAATTATTATCTTTCACTTAATACAAATATTTACTCAAGATGGAATAAATATTTAAATGTAAGATCTCAAGCTATAAAAACACTAGAATAAAGTCTAGGAAATACTCATGTCAACATTGGCCTTGACAAATAATTTTTGGCTAAGTCCCCAAGCAATTGCAACAAAAACAAAAATTGACAAGTGATACCTAATTAAATTAAACAGCTTCTGCACAGCAACAGAATAAACAGACAACCTATGGAATGGGAGAAAATATTAATGAACTATGTATCTGTATTAGTCTGTTTACACACTGCTATAAAGAACTACTTGAGACTCAGTAATTTATTTAAAAAAAGAGAGGTTTAATTGACACAGTTCCCATGGCTGGATAAGACTCAGGAAACTTAAAATTATGGCAAAAGGTCAAGGGGAAGAAGGCACGTCTTACCTGGTGGTAGGAGAGAGAGAGCAAGGAAAAAAGGAAGTGCCACACTTTAAAACCATCAGCTGTTGTGAGAACTCACCCACTATCATGAGAACATCATGGGGGAAACTGCCCCCATAATCCAATCGCCTTCCACCAGGTCCCTCCTGGGCCATTTGGAGATTACATTTGGAAATGAGATTTGCGTGTGCCACAGAGCAAAACCATATCAGCACCTGATAAAGGTCTAATATTCATAATCTATAAAGAACTTAAACAAATCAACAAGTTAAAAGCAAAGAACCCCAATAAAAAAATGGACAAAGACATAACAGGCACTCCTCAATAGAAGATATATAAACAGCCTACAAAAATGAAAAAAACACTCGTTATCGCTAATCATCAGAGAAATGCAAATCAAAACCACAATGAGGTACCATGTCACACCAGTCAGAATGACTATTATTAAAAAGTCAAAAAACAACAGATGTTGGCGAGGCTTTGAAGTAAAGGGAATGCTTATATGTAGTTGGTAGGAATGTAAATTAGTTCAGCCATTGTAAAAGGCAGTCCGGAAATTTCTCAAAGAACTTAAAACAAGGCTACCATTCAACCCAGTCATCCTATTTCTTGGTATATACTCAAAGGAACATAGATCATTCTACCAAAAGACACATGCACATATATGTTCATCACATCACTATTCACAATAGCAAAGACATGGATTCCACATAGGTGCCCATCAACAGTGAATTGGATATAGAAAATGTGGTACATATACATCATGGAATACCAAGCAGCATAAAGTATACTGAAATCATGTCCTGTGCAGCAACATGGATGGAGCTGGAGGCCACAGTCTTAAGCAAATTAATACAGGAACAAAAAGCAAAACACCGCATATTCCCACGTATATGTTGGAGCTAAACATTAAGCACACATGGACATAAACATGGAAACAATATATGTTGCACACGACTAGCCAGAAAGGGGAGGAAAGGGGCACAGGTTAAAAAAACTACATGTTGAGTACTATGCTCACTACTTGGGTCCAATATACCCATGTAACAATCCTACACATGTGTCTCCTGTATCTAAAATAAAAGGTAATTTTAAAAAAAATCAGGCAAATGACTCAAGGAAGTCAGAAGACACATTCTGAAATCCTGAGAATGAAAGTTGGGGAAAGGGGTGGAGAGAAGGGTGATTGATGATGGTGGTGATGAGGAGAGGATGATAATCAATAGGTTAATGAAGAGCACTCATTCTAAAGGAAATCACTCAGGAAACAAAGGAAGAATTCATGCAAATACTCCCTCATGATTGAAAACAAATGAATGATACTATTATACTAATTTAAGTTGAAAAAAAAAGATAGAAGGTTTAATAAGTCATGAAAATTGAAAAAATAAAAAGTAAATTTGAAAAGCTTACAACAAAAATAAAATACTATAATCATCACAGAAATTAAAGTCGCATAAGTAGGCTGCCACAGAGCATATCATACATTTCATTGGAAAGATGGTCCTGCCATAAGATATAGCATCAAGTTAAAGCAGGGGAGTAAAATTATATGATCAAGTCTGGTAGTAGTTTTCCACTGCTACATAACCCATCGCCACATATGTAGTTGCTTAAAACAACACAACACACAACAACAAGAAAATTACTATCTCTATGGGTCCAGAGCCCAGCCCTGAGTTATCTAGGTCTTCTGCTCAGGATCCCATCAGGTTGCCATTAAGGCACTGGCCTCCTGTAGTTCTCATCCAGTTGCTGGCAAAGTTCAATTCATTACAGGTGTAAGACTGAGGTCTCTGTGTTGTTGCTGGCTGTTGGCCACGCCCTGTCACAACATGGCCGCTCACTTACTCAAAACCAGCAGAAGCATCTCTCTCCAGTGGACTAGAAAGAAGTCTTATGTAGCTTTATATACTCATGAGAGTAACTATCCCTCACAGTCACAGGTCTGCCCATCCTTGATGTTGGAATTACATAGAACATACACTGCAGGGGGTGAAACTCTTAGAGGTCATCTTAGAATTCTGCCTACCACAAATTACAAAATGGAGAGAAATGTCAAGAAAAGCAATGTCTACTATAAATTTGGTGTTTCCAAAGAAAATAACAAAACAAATAAAATATGAATTTTTGACTTTAAGATGGTAGAGAACTTTTGACTTCTTTCTCCTTCAAAAAACACACAGAACAAGAAGGAGACACAATAAACAATTAGGTGAAGTCTCATTCTCTAACTTGTGAATGAAAAAGCCTCAAGCAATTGCAGAAACTAGTAAGAAACAAGCAATTCAGCTTTGCAGGACAAATGAATTTAAGAATGAGCACTAGTACTACTGTAGTTGGTGGTGGCTGGTGTGAAAGTTCACAGAAGAAACAGAAAGAGCTTCCATTTTTCAATCACATCCCACAGAGTCCAGTACCTGTTCTTTCTAGAATGAGGCATAAGACTACGTATTTATTCTCTGGAGAAATATGTTAAGAGAAGGACCAGGTACATATACACAATGAAATCATGTCCTGTGCAGCAACATGGGATGGAGCTGGAGGCCACAGTCCTAAGCAAATTAATACAGGAACAAAAAGCAAAACACCACGCATTCCCACTTATATGCTGGAACTAAACATTAAGCACACATGGACATAAACATGGGAAGACCGAAAAGGGAGGAAAGGGACAAAAAGAGGGAGGAAACACAATTCGCAGAACAAGGGGATAAAGTCTACCAAACAGAAGGGTAAAATCTCATTGTACTAACATTAATTGTAAATCACTCTCATAACCTCTTCTGTTCAGATCCATACACTGATAGTAATAAGTATAGAGAAATTCACAAGCAGACATGTGACATCACCCAAATACCATCTGCAATAAGTGTTACGGTTCCTCTATCTTAAAAATGAATAGATAGCCAAGATTTGACAATACCCTGAAATGTGAAAGGCAGGGATCAAGGTAAAAATAATAATAATAATAATAATTACAAGTAAATCTACAATAAAAGATACAATATAGGCACAGGAAAAAGCTTTTAAAAATGATATGCCGTTATGTTCAGAGAGAAAATCTATAACACCTATACATCTCAAAGGTAGAGTAAGCTGTAACAAGTAAAAAATACAAAAAATAAAATACATAAAAGCTTGTGAAAATTAAGAAATACAATTGCTAAAAGAAAATAAGTCAGTAAGAAGAATTGGAAGTTCAGTATATTTATTGGAAAAAATAGCCAAACTGATCAAAATGGAGGCCTCTGGGGTGGAGGACTTCCCACAGAAACGCTCCATGCTGGAAGGCAATGAGGCAGTGACTGCAAAATTCTGACAGAAAGGAACTTGACCCTAGAATTCTGAAACCAGTCATGTGCTCTTGCAAGTGTAACGGAAGAAAACACCCATGAGCTTTAATTCTCACTCCTGACTTGAAAACACGTCAAGCCAGACGGCAATTAAAATAACAGACTCAAGAATGTGAAGATTCAGTGAAATGAATGATGCTGAAAACTACCCTCTACTTAAATATGGAAATTAAATTAGAATGAAACAAAATCTTTGTCAATCACGATTAACGGAGAATAACTTTTTAAAGCATTGGCAATGTAAACTTAATAATATAACAAAATAAATCAATCCATATGGAGAATAGACATACAAATATTATATCCTCTTCTATTAAATATGAATATGAAGTTGTTATTTCAAGTTGAATCGTAGAAAAAATGACACAATACTCTTAACTTTATCTTCTGTTTTTGTTGCTTTTGCTGTTTTTAATTTAGAACTACACTTTAGAATTAATTTTTTTTTGTGCTAGAATAGAGTTTATTTTTGCTATAATTTTACTTCTGCTTTATTTCATTAAATTAAATATTATAAAAGTAAAAATAATGTAGTGTGATGTAGAATCTCATTTGTGGGATTGTGTGAATTGATCTATTATTCTATTTATTTACATGTCTATTCATATGTCTGTCTCTACAGAGAAATATCTAGAATGCTGTTCACTAAATAATAACAATGTTTCTGTTTTGGTTTCCTTTTCTGAGTAATAAGATTTTGGTAATTTTTTTTAGCAGCCTTTTATTACTCTTCTATAGAAAACTTGCCCTAATGTTGTAACAACAAACATCAAGGTTTGTTTTGTTTTGTTTTTTTGAGACAAGTCTTGCTCTTGTCCCCCAGGCTGGGGTGCAATGGTACTATCTCAGCTCACTGCAACCTGCACCTCCTGGGTTCAAGCAATTCTCCTGCTTCAGCCTGGGATCACAGGCACGCGCCACCATGCCCATCTAATTTTTGTATTTTTAGTGGAGGTGGGGTTTCATCATGTTGGCCAGGCTGGTCTTGAACTCCTGACCTCAGGTGATCCACCCGCCTCAGTCTCCCAAAGTGCTGAGATTACAGGCGTGAGCCACCATGCCAGGCCAGACGTGAAGTTTTTACTTTTATTTTTTTCAGAAGACGTGTTGCTTGAACTCCTTTACAATCAGTCTTAGCAATTGCAAGAGCTAGCTGATGCAAGGGTAATGAAACAATCAGATTATTTAAATGGGATGGTAGCATGATGCTCTGGAATATGATCATTTGCTAATCCTGCCACACTAGTGTTCATGTCAGGTAATCTCTAGAAAGACATTTGTCTGTCCTTATGCCCTAAAAATGTTATGAATAGAGAACACAGAAAAACTCTGTAGATGTCAAATGTTTAGCGATAATACTATTTTCACGGCCTAACTCATTGTATGGTAGGTGTGCTGGCCCACTTAGGTAGCCTCTGCTTCTCTTTTGACAATATTAAACCTGAAGTTGGAAGTCATCAGAGTCTCCAGCACTGCAGAGCTGAGTAGAGGAGGCTAATTATTTTACCTCCTCTTGGGCCATATTGGACTCTTATCTAGGATTGTATGTATCGATAAGCTTTTTTCACTTCTACCACTGTATTCTGTTCTTTAGATGACCTTCATCTTTGTTTTGGTGTAAAGTCTACTCACACCATGCAAGCAACAACTTTCTGCTCCCCCCTTACTCAGGCAACTGCCCAGCTCACTCCCAGCTTGTGTTAGATGATAGTGCCTTCTCTCATTACATCCTGTGTTTAAGTTGACTACTTGTTATATGAAAATGTACATCAGCTGCCTTTTTAATGTCTTTCTCCTCAATTAGATTTTGAAACCCCAGAGAAAAATAGGTCTTATTCTCAACTTTCACCTCTGTTTATTGCCCCAGTCTATACATCTGACTGCTTCAGTGTTTGCCCAACACACAATCTAAACTAACCTATTAATAGATGTGGAATTCTACTACACTATCAGTGAGTTTAATGAATTGCAAAGAAAAGGATCATGTTGCTTCTTCTTCCACCTTAAATATCATCCTTTATAGCTGTTTTGGCTATCACTGATTTTTATGGTTCAAATTCAGATGTTTGCATAGTAAAAGGAAAATGTTCCACGAAAGGATTACTTTATTCTTAAGTGGCTGTTTCCATTTTAGTCAGAGATGAGTGAGGAGGCAATGCCCACTAAACTTTCTCTGTTATTGAAGAAGACAACTATCAAGGTTAAATCTGAAAAAGAGTGATAAAATCCTAAGATAAAATGGAATGTAATAGTGAGAGGAGTATTCTGGGAGTAAAACTGAATCTTATAAGTTTTCTGAAAACAAAGACAGGATACTGAGATAAAGACTTTGCAGGCTGGATGCGGTGGCGAACACCTGTAATCCCAGCACTTTGAGAGGCTGAAGCATGAGGATTGTTTGAGGTCAGCAGTTCAAGACAAGCCTGGGCAATGTAGTGAGATCCTGTCTCTACAAAAAATAATAAAAAGCAAAGATAGCCAGGTGTGGGGGCACGTGCCTGTGGTCCTAGCTACTTAGGAGGCTGAGGTGGCAGGATTGTTGAGTACAGAAGTTTGAGGCTGCAGTGAACCAGATTACACCACTGCACTCCAGCCTAGGAGACAAAGCAAGACCTCATCACACACACACACAAAAAGTCTTTTTATATATCACCATGTATGTTAATCTTTGCAAAAGCTTTATTAAACCTCATTATTCTTATTTTATGGATAAGAAAACTGACAGAGAGTTTAGATAACTTCTAGGTATCCTTCCATTTATAGATTGGGAAGCTACTATCTGAATTTAGAACTTTTGATACTAAGTTTATTTCTTCAGTCATGTTCTGGAAGAGTTATTATATAAAAAGTAGACAAAATGTGAGATGTAACTTCCACCTGCAGTAATTTTTGAAAAGACTATGGAAGTGTCATGGTTACCTATGTGTTTATGGCTTAAAATTAGAATCTAGGTAATCAAGTGTGGAACATAATTTATCACATTATTTTAAAGAATGACTTCTCTTAAGTACTGAGATGAAAACTTGTTTCAGGGGATTCCTGGAGTCTAGTTTGCTGGTCACTGTTCTCATACTGTTGTGTTTTTTTTTTTGCCTGATAGCATGCTCCTGAAGGTTCTTATACAGATATGTGGTAGTCTCATTTTCAATAAATACCTAGACAGTGTAGTTGTGGTCACACTAGAACATATATCTTAGGCATTCAGATTCAAGAATTAGGACTTGTATGATTACATGTCCTTATAAGATATTAACAAATGATGGATGTTCACTTAGAACCATTCAGCTGAGTGAATTATCATATATATGAAGAAAAATATAAACCAAAAGTGTTACACTTGTCTGCTGATCACACACAAATAGATATATCAGTGAGCAATGCACTTCAGATTTGAAACTATAGAATTTAATATCTTTTCAAAATGTAAATACATCTATAGGCATCAAGTTTTTGTTTTTGTTATTATTGTTATTGGTCTTGTAATTTTTATAAAATTGCCCTCATTGGATAATGGAGTTAGTGGCTCATTTCAAACAATACTTTTGGAATCCATAATTATATCTAAAAGCTATCCATTTTTTCATTTTTTTATAAAATATTCATGATCAATTTACTATAAATCTATCTTAATGTCTTAAAATTATACAACTGTTTTTTCATGAAGATGATGTTGATTTATACTTTTGCTATAAGCAACTAACACACTTCTCTGCTGAAGATACATGTATTCATTTATCACAAAGCAAAGCAGCAGTACATCTGTTAGCATTCAGAAAAATCCAGAATACTGTCATGACCAAATGCTGGAGTGGAGCTTTCATTTGTTGCTGGTGGAAATGCAAAATGGTATAGCCTCTTTAGAAGACAGTTTGGCAGTTTCTTACAAAACTAAACATATTCTTACCATACTAACCAGTAATCACATTCCTTGGTATCTACCCAAAGAAATGAAAAATATTTGTTCACACAAAAGCCTGCACGTGAATGCTTGAAGCACCTTTATTGCTAATTGCCTGAACTTGGAAAGCAACCAAGATATCCGTCCTTCAGTAGGTGAAAGGATAAATAGCCTGCGTTACCTCCAAACAATAGAATGTCATTCAACACTGAAAAGAAATGAACTATCAAGCTACGAAAAAACATGTCAGAATCTTAAGTGCTATTTACTAAGTGACAGAAGCCGATCTATGAATTTCCAATGATATGACATTCCAGGAAAGGCAAAATTATGAAAACAGTAAAAAGATCAGTGGTTGCCAGGAGTTGGGGATGAAGAGGTTGAATACACAGAGAAGACACAATTTTTAGAGCAGGGAAAATACTCTGCATGGTACCTTAATGGTGAGCACATATCATTATAAATTTTTCCAACTTATGTAATGTACAGCAAGGAGGGTAAACCCTAATGTAAACTATGGAGTTTGGTGATTATGATATGTCATGTAGGTTCATCATTTGTAACAACTGTCCCATGCTGGTAGGGGATATTGATAATGAAAGGTTCTGCATGTGAGGGGACAGAAGGCACATGGGAAATCCCTGTTATATCCTTTCAATTTCGCTATGAACCGAAAACTGCTCTAAAATAATTAAGTTCTTAAAAATAAACAAACAAACAAGTGAGGGATTAGACCAATGATGATCACGGCAGAGATAATGCAGATATGCCAATCTTAAAATAATCAGAAAGCTGCAGTGCCCACAACCTCTCCTGACTTTAATGAATTAAGCAGATATCCAGGGATTTTCAATGTGGAGTGGAAGATAAAGCTATAGGAAAAAAAGGCAAAGACGCAGTGGTTCAATGCTGAACTTTGGCCACATGCTCTGGTGTGAAAAATAAGACTTTGGAAGACTCTGGAATAAGAGCTAGATATCCCAAGTGACAGAGCATGAGAGAGGTCATAGGAACCACAGACAGAATACAGAAAAACAGTCTCACACCACAGAGACCTATCTCTACAGCCGCTATGGTTAACAATCATTGTTTATTTCTTAACGTGGAGTAACCAGGAATTGTGATCAGAACTCATTTTGATCACCTAAATCATTCAATTTATGGAAAGAATATGTATGTATGAAACTATGTATCTCTAATTCCAGAAAGCGAATTCAGTTATTGCCCCAAATCTTGCTGTTGTTTTAATGAAATCCTGAGTCAAAGAGCCCCTGCTGCTCTTGAATAGACAGATAACTCAGGTTTATGAAGTCTACCTGTGTGGTACCCACAGTAGGCAAATGAGAAAAGTAGCCCAATTCAGAAAACCATATTAACTGGGGCTTAACTCTGGCTGAGTGTTACATATATCTCATTATTGCAAGATATTTTCCTTTTAGATGACTTTTTCATTACTTTTTAAAAGAAAGAATGGATCCACATGTGGTCAATTCACTTTTCAACAATTCTTTTTCTACTGACAGGCTGAAGTGATTTCACATTAAGAGAAAATGAGTTTTGCTGCTCTTCATAAATTAGTAATGAGCTTTTTGAACAATCATAGCCATAACCTGATTCACAAAAGAACCTTCTCAGATTTGCCATTAACATGTCTGTAACAATAAGCTGAGAAAAAAATACCAAATAAGCTGATGCCACTTGCTAGGAACTATTTTCTTCTCTTCATTTCAGCCCATTAGATTATTTCTCCCTGTGACACTATCAAGCAGCCTGGGTTCAGTTTGACAGTTAAGCATTGAGATCTCTCTACCACTACCCTGTTTCACTTTGCAAAAGGAAGAGAACTTCAGTGCTTTGCAGCAGGAAGGATGCCAGGAAAACTAGATTTTATTTTTAGCTCTGCTTCTCACCAGCTTGTGTGATATTGGGAAATTTATTCTGCTCTGGATTAGTTTCCAATATTTCAAATATGTGTGGACCTGTTTCCAAAGAGCTAAAAGACCTCCAGAGGTCCTCTCATCATTAAGATATGATGATGCTAATAAAAGCATAACATCTGAAATGCTGCCCATTACTTTTATGGAATGATTTCTCCCTGGATGTCTTCTTGTTGCTTACTTTCATTTCCTTCAGAGAAACCAACAACCCATAGAATGTTGCCTTTACACTACTGGAATGGATTGAGGCCATATCGAGGAAAAAAATATTCCAGCAGTTCCTCTTTTAGCTCATCTCATGTCTCACATTCTTTATTGTGGGCAATTAAAGGAACCAATTGGTACATTCACCACTCTGCCTGGAAATTTTCTTGGCCAGATTTGGAAGTTTATTGACCACATTTGCTATCTTCCACATGAGAAGGTGACAGCTTCACTACTTTTTGTGCCAATATCATTAAGGTCCATTTGTTTTTAGCTCTTTCTAACAGTTTCCTCAAGGTTTTTAGGTCCATAACTTCTACCTGATCATAAAGTCGGTGCTGCATATTTTGATATTTTGTTTCTGAAGCACCCCTCTTCTTGGTGTCATTCTATTTGTTCATCTTCTTCCATGGAACAGACTACCTTTAAAATAGTATGGCTTAAAGCAGCAATCCCTTGTGATTGCTCATGATTCTGAGGGTCAGGATTTTACCGAGGCAGTGGGCTTATCTATGCTCACTTCAATGCCTGCTCTCACTAGAAAGGCTGCAACAGCTTCTTTAGCTCTTTGGTGCCTCAGCAAGGGAGATTTGGGCGGTGGAGGGCTGGCTAGAAGAGCTAGATTAGAGTCATGTCTGGATTCTTCAGTTCTCAAGGTTCTCTCTCTCCACATGACCTCTTCATATTTTCTCTTTACACAGTTTCATCTGGAATTCTCATGTGAAACTTTAGGACTTCTAAGAGCTCATAAGTGGAAGTTTTATACGTTGTTAAAGCTTAGGCTAGGACTGGCATAGCAATATTTTTGCTATATTCTAAAGTCTTTGAGTCATAAGCTAAGCTTGGATTCAAGAGGAAATAAGTACAAAAGGGCATAAACACTGAACATAACCCATGGGCTCCTACTAGTGTTAACTAACTACCACAATGACAGAGGAAAAAGTAACACAGGAAAAGAATTAGTGTTAACTAACTACCGCAATGACAGGAAAAAGTAACACAGGAAAAGAATTAGTGTTAACTAACTACCACAATGACAGGAAAAAGTAACACAGGAAAAGAATTAGTGTTAACTAACTACCGCAATGACAGGAAAAAGTAACACAGGAAAAGAATTAGTGTTAACTAACTACCGCAATGACAGGAAAAAGTAACACAGGAAAAGAATTAGTGTTAACTAACTACCGCAATGACAGGAAAAAGTAACACAGGAAAAGAATTAGTGTTAACTAACTACCACAATGACAGGAAAAAGTAACACAGGAAAAGAATTAGTGTTAACTAACTACCACAATGACAGGAAAAAGTAACACAGGAAAAGAATTAGTGTTAACTAACTACCACAATGACAGAGGAAAAAGTAACACAGGAAAAGAATTATTTTTTAAAAGTTAGGAAAATTGACAAATACCCTGGAAGTTGAATTTATGTACTTTTTAATGTATTTATTTATTTTTATTTTATTTTTTCAAGACGGAGTCTCACTCTGTCACCCAGGCTGGGGTGCGGTGGCACAGTCTTGGCTCACTGCAACCTCTGTCTTCAGGTTCAAGCGATTCTCCTGAGTAGCTGGGATTACAGGCATGTGCCACCACACCCGGAATCCCAGCTTCTTGGGAGGCTGAGGCAGAAGAATTGCTTGAACCCAGGAGGCGGAGATTCCAGTGAGCTGAGATCATGCCACTGTACTCTAGTTACAGCTTGGGCAGGAGAGTGAGTGACACTCTGGAAAGAAACAAAAAACCCACAAACATATGTATAAATGAAATAATAAGATTCATGGGATTTAATTCAAAATAATATGGGTAATGCAGTTTCAAAATGAGTGGGAGTATAGATAAAATAACAAGATTGATCATGACTTGATAATTGTTATAGTAGATTTATGGGTATATACAAAATTACTTTTTTATGTTTGAAATGTTTTAAAGAAAAAGTAAAATCAAATAAAGCAATACATTCTCATATCACTAATGAAAACTGGGTAATTACTACAGATCTTTCTTACAAATTAAAGCTATAACAAGATTAAAAATATTTCAGGCCAATATATTTAACACTTTGTATGACATATGCATATATCACGAAACGAAAAACTTGTGGAAATGGACTCAAGAAGAAATAACCTAGATAGTCCTGTATCTATGTAAAACAATGAATTCATTAATACCCTCAACACAATTTGAAGTACACAGGATGTGCCCAATGAATTATTTCAAGTTTTTAGAAAATAAATAGCACTGATATCACAAAAAGTATTTTAGAGAACATAAAAAAGCATGAGAACACTTCACAATTCCTGTTACAAAGCTGTAATATTCTTTTTAGTAAACTCTGGCAAGATCATTAGTAGAAAAAAATTCACAGAATAATGTGTTACCAACACTGATGAAATCATTTCACAACTGACCCTTGAACAACGTAAAGGTTAGGGATGCTGACCCATCCATGCAATTGAAAATTTGTGCATAACTTTTGACTCCCCCAAAACTTAACTATTAATAGCACATTGTTGATGAGAAGCCTTATTGATCATATAAACAGTTGATTAACACATATTTTGTATGTTATGTGTATTATATACTATATTCTTATAATAAATCAAGCTAGAGAAAAGAAAATTTTATTAAAAAGAATCATAAGGAACATAAAATATATTTATTATTCATTAAGTGGCAGTGGAATTATTTAAAAGGCCTTTATCCTCATTGTCTTCATGTTGACAAGGCTGAGAAGGAAAAGGCAGAGGAGGCGTTGGTTTTGCTGTCTCAGGAGTGGCTGTAGCAGAAGAAAATCTGTATACAAGTGGACACATGCAGCTCAAACCTGTGCTGTTCAAGGGTCAACTATATTCATTTATTTATGAAAACTGATAATATATCTCAAAGTCAATTAGGGTTTATTACAAGAATGTGAGGGTGGCTTAATATTCTTCAATCTATATAATTTATTATATAATAATAAAAAAGAGAAAATGACAGCATATTATTGATATATTTAGGAAGAATATTTGATAAAATTAATCACCATCAACAATAAAACTTTCATGATAATGTGTAAGTAGATGGAAATTTATACAATATGACATAGAATATTAACCAAAAACATACTGTAAATTTTACAGTTATGAGTGAATTATTGAATGTATTTCCTAAGACATGAGAAATGTCATAAGTGTCCCTGATTTTACAAATTATATTAATGATATTACAAGTTATAGAAGAAAAAGAAATAAAGACCACAAGATTGAAAAGAAAGAAATAACTCTCATTATTCAGAGATCATACAATTACATATATAGAAAATCCAAAAGCATCCATTGGCAAACTATAGGAATCAATAAATAAATTTAATGTGTTGGTTGTATGAAAGTCAATATGTAGATCAATTTTTCTTATATATAATAAAAACAATTAGAAAATAAAAATTTAAAATATTATTCATAATAAAAAGAATATCAAATAACTGAGAATGATTACGATAAAATATATTTGAATTGACACCAAATGCTGCAAAACTGTGCTGTAAGAAATTGCAGATTATATTTTTGTGCATATACATACATGATATACATATGTACAACAAACCTGTACACGTACAGATATACAATGTGATTTTATGAAAATACGTAATATTATAAAAATCACAGTTCTTTCTAAATGTTTAGATCCAATGTGATATCAATCAAAACTAAGTACAATTTTCTGTTGTTTTGTTGAGGTTGGCAAATTCTTTCCAATATTAGTTTAGAAATATGAAGGGTCTTACATAGCCAAACTATGTTCAAGAAGAAAAAGAAAGCTAAATGATTCATTCCAATTTATATCAAGATTTATTGCAATGCTCTAGTAATTAGTACAGTGTAAAACTCAAAAGAATGTAAAAGTGTATTTAAAAGCAGTTGCACATACATACGTTTCACTGATGTATAAAAGTGAAACGTTAGAGTACAATAGGGGAAAAATGGCCCTTTCAATAATTGCTGCTGGGCCACTTGTATGTTGATTGACATTTTCAAAAAATAATCTATTAATAGATTCCTATATTATACTATATACAAAATAAATATAAATTGAGTGGAAATATAAATGTACAAATTAACACTACTAGAAGACAGTACAGAAAAATATCTTCATGAACTTGGGCTAGCAAAAAAAATTAACACAGATAGAAGAGGATTAATCACAATGAAAAGAGATTAAAAATTCTACTCTAATACAACTAAGATTTCAAAAGTCACCATTAAGAGAATAAGAAATTAAGCCGCAAAAGGCTCTTATCCAATATATGTAAACAAATCAGCTTTTCACATTTGGAAAGATAGACAAATGCTAGAACATGCACTTCATAAAATAGGACATCCAAATGTCCAATAAACTTTTGAAAGGGTACTGACCTTCACAGTAAATATAATTGTACATTTAAATACAAATTATAACCAAAGTATAAAACCCTTAGATAACAGAAAAATAAAAACACAGACAACAGTACATCTTTATGAGAATGTGGAATAATTGAAACACTCATAATTACCGCTGGCTTCAACAAATGGTGCTACAATAACTGAGCTTCCACATGCAGAAATAAAAAGTTAAACTATATTAAAAAATTAACTCAAAATGGGTCAAGGACTTAAATATAAGAGACAAAAACCACAAAGCTCTTAAAGGAAATCTTCTTAACCTTGGATTTGTCAAGGAAATCTTAGATATGACACCAAAAGTATAAGAAGCAAAAAAAAAAAAAAAAAAAAAAAAAAAAAAAAAAAAAAAAAAAAACAAATTATTTAACAAAATTAGAGTCTTTTGTGCAACAAAGGACATTATCAAGAAAGTGAAAAGACTACCTACAAGATGGGAGAAAATTTTTGAAAATCATGTATCTGATAAAGTTTTAATATCCAGAATATATAAAAAATTACAATTCAATAACAAAGAGAGAATCCAATAAAAATTTTGTAATTGGCTTATTTACATTTCTTCATATAATATTCATAAATGGCCAATAAGCACATGAAAAGATGCTCAACATCATTAATCATTAGGGAAATGGAAATCAAAATCACAATGAGATACTACTTCACACCTACTAATATGGTTATAATAAAAAATATTTAATTAAGAAATGGAAACTAACAAATGTCCAGGATGTGCAGAAATGAGAACACTCATAAATTGCTGATGAAAATGTAAATAGTGCACTTGCTGTGAAAAGTAGCTTGATGGTTTCTCAAAAAGCTAAATACCTCTACACAATTACCATATAACTTGATAATTCTGCTTTCAGATATATGCTCAGGGACTCAAACAGATACTTGTATACCAATGTTCATTGCAGCATTATTTATAATAGCCAAAAGGTTAAAATAACTCAAATGTCTGTCAACAGAAGAATGTATAAAGAAAATGTGGTATATGAATGCAATGGAATATTATTCAGTCCACGAAAGAAATGATGTTCTGATACATGCTACAGCATGAATGAACCCTGAAAATATTATGCTAAGTGATGTAAGTTGCCTGGGAAAATATTATGTGATACCACTTATATGAATTATACAGACACGGCAAATTCATTGAAAAAGAATGTACAAGAGATTACCGGGGAAAGGCAGAAATGGAAAGATAGTGTTTAATGGGTACAGTGTTTCTGTTTAGGTGAGGAGATTTTGGAAAAAGATAGTAGTAATGATTCCACAACGTCGTATGTGTAATTAATGCCAATAAATTGTATACATAAAAATAGTTGAATATAAGAAATGTTATATTATGTATATTTTACCACAATTTTAAAAATTAAATCTGTTGAGAGTTTAAGAAAAAAAAAATCACATCTGAACACTTTTTGATAGTATCTATTGAATGTATTTATACCCTATGTCTCATATTTGCACTCATACCTATCATAAATGTGTACATACCCTCAACAAAGGACATTTTCTACAATTATCACTTACACTCTGTATACAATAAAGTGAGCTTATAAATTGACGTATATTTGTATCCTATGGAAACGAAAACAAAATACAACTATGCACATAAATATGTATAAAATTCACAAACATTTTATGAAAGAAGTCAGTGGCAAAAAGCATGCATATTTTATGATTCCAATAATACAATATCAAGGAAAAGCAAAATCTATCTATGGTTTCAGGTAAGAATGTGGTTGTCTTTGGAGTTAATTGCCTAAAAGGATCATGGGGTCAGGGGCAGGTTGTGATCTACTGTGACATTCTATGTTCTGATGTTTGTGAATTTTTCCAAATTCTTGTTATGCTTCAATAAAATATGTTACAAAGATAAAGAACTGAAAACTAAAAGTACATTGAAAGTGACCAAAACTATTTGTTTAACTTTTTTAAATGTTACACTAGAGAGGCAAATGTGATTACACTGGTAAGTAGCAGCTATATATAAATTGCTTGCAGATTTGTCGGTAATGTTATAGGCAACTAATTGCAAACCTAATATAAAGTTTATTTTTTAAAATGCTGATAAGAGAGAAATGGGATTATGGAGTAACTAGCAAATAGCTGGACCTTATGGGGAGGCTGAAAGGCATGATTGTCTTTGGCTAATAACCTACTCATGGGCACCAGGTCTATGATGAAGCTGCTACCTCCTCAGCTACAAAATAATGCACATTTCACCAAACCCTCTCTTGGAGTTTAATCCCCAAGTCATAGATAGTATAGTATCCTATTCACTGGATAATCATTTACAAAATATTTTTTCAATATAATACTATCCAGAAGTGCTCTGGGTCTTTAGGAAGTCTCCATCACAATGTCAAAATTTTAATTTTTCCCATAATGAAAAACTCATTAATATTAGAGCAATAAGAATGCCAACTAGAAATTATACATCTTTCTGGGCACAGGGGCTCATGCCTGTAATCCCAGCACTTTGGGAAGCCAAGGTGAGCAGATCACTTGAGTTCAAGACCAGCCCGTGTAACATATTAAGACATATTATTATAAAGATATATGCATGTGTATGTTCTCTACTAAAAGTACAAAAATTTGCTGGGCATGGTAGCATGTGCCTGTAGCCCCAGCTACTTGGCAGGCTGAGGATTGCTTGACCCTGGCAGGTCAAGGCTGCTGTGAGCCATGATTGTGCCACTGCACTCAGCCTGGGTGACAGAGTGATATCCTGTAAAAAAAAATACATATATATATATACTGTTATCCTGATGCGAACTGGTTATTTTGCAGATGTGATGTGGTTGCTTCATAGTGTCACTGGCCTGTATACTTCAGTGTGTTTTTGTAGTGACTGGTAGCGGTTTTTCCTGTCCATATTTAGTGCTTCCTTCTGGAGCTCTGGTAAGGCAGGTCTGGTGGTAATAAATTCCCTCAGCATTTGCTTGTCTGAAAAATTCTTACCATGAAGCTTACTTTGGCCATATGTGAAATTCTAGGTTGAAAATTCTTTTCTTTAAGGATGTTGAATATTGGCCCCCCAGTCTTTTCTAGTTTATAGGGTTTCCCCCTAGAGGTCCTCTGTAGTCTCATGTGCTTCCCTTTGTAGGTGACCTGGCCTTTCTCTCTGGCTGCCATTTTTTCTTTCATTTCGATCTTAGAGAATTTGATAACTATGATCTTCTCATGGAGCATCTTACTGGGGTTTGCTGCATTTTCTGATTTGAATGTTGGCTTGTCTTGTTAGGTGGGGAAGATCTCCTTGATGATATCCTGAAGTATATTTTCCAAGTCACTTCCATTTCCCCCTCTCTTTCAAGTACCCCAATTAGTTGTAGATTCAGTCTCTTTACATAATCCCATATTTTCCAAACATTTTGTTCATTGTGTTTTATTCTTATGTCTCTATTCTTGTCTGTCTGTCTTATTGCAGGCAGATAGTCTTCAAGCTCTGAGGTTCTTGGTCTCGTCTGCTATTAATACTTGTGATTGCACTGTGAAGTTCTTGCAGTGTGTCTTTCAGCTCTGTCAGGGTGGTCATGTTCCTGTATATTCCAGCTGTTTTTGGCTTTCAGCTCCTTCATTGTTTTATCATAATTCTTAACTTCTTTGCATTGGATTAAAATAGATTCCTTTAGCTCAGCAAAGTTTGTTTTTATCCACATTCTGAAGCCTGCTTCATTTCAACCATCTCAGCCTCAGTTCAGTTTTGAGTCTTTGCTGGAGAGGAGTTGCAGTCATTTGGAGGAAAGGGGGCACTCTGGCTTTAAAGTTCAACATCACTAATCTTTAGAGAAAGGCATATCAAAACCATCATAAGATACCACCTCATACCAGTCAGAATGGCGATTATGGAAAAGTCAAGAAACAACATATGCTGCCATGGTTGTGAAGAAAAAAGGAATGCTTTTACACTGTCAGTTGGAGTGTAAATTAGTTCAACCATTGTGGAAGACAATGTGGTGATTCCTCAGAGACCTAGAAGGGGAAATGCCATTCAGCCAAGCAATCTCATTACTGGGTATATACCCAAAAGAATATAAATTTTCTATTATAATAAAGATATATGCATGTGTATGTTCATTGCAGCACTATTCACAATACCAAAGACATGGAATCAACCCAAATGCCCATCAGTAACAGACTGGATAAAGAAAATATGGTACATATACACCATGGAATACTACGCAGCAATGAAAAGGAATGAGATAATGTCCTTTGCAGGAACATGGATGGAACTGGAGGACATTATCCTAAGCAAACTAACCCAGGAACAGAAAAAATAAAATGTTCTAACTTGTAAGTGGGAGCTGAATGATGAGAATACATGGATATATGTCAAGGAAAAACACAAACTAGAGCCTGTCAGAGGATGGGGCTGGGGGGAGGAAGAGCATCAGGAAGAATAGCTAGTGGACACTGGGCTTAATACCTGATTGATGGGATGCGCTGTGCAGCAAACCACCATGGCACATGTTTACTTATGTAATAAACCTGCACATCCTGCACACGTACCCCTGAACTTAAAATAAACATTTGAAAGAAAAAAGAGAAAAAGAAATTATATATCTTTATAATTAAAATAGAAAGTATATTATCATTAATCAATGCACCTTAATACAAAAATATTGAATTATAAATAGCGAAAATATGCTTACACAAATTTTTCAATACAGAAAATGTCTATTCATTTACAATGTTCACTGTAAATAAAGCTGGAGTTTCTCTCACATCCAGTACTTAATTAAGCTCCTTGATAACTATTTTATCTGCACTTGCAATTTACTGTAACTAACTTACCTTGTGATATAAAATATGTTATCTCTTATTTTATCATATATATGTGTGTGTGTGTGTGTGTGTGTGTGTGTGTGTGTGTGTGTGTGTGTGTTGTGAGATGGAGTCTCACTTTGCTGCCCAAGCTGGAGTGCAGTGGTGCGATACTGGCTCACTGCAACCTCTGCCTCCCTGGTTCAAGTTTTTCCTGCCTCAGCCTCCCAAGTAGCTGGGATTACAGGTGCATATCACAACACCTGGCTAATTTTTGTATTTTTTAAATAGAGATGGGGTTTCATCATGTTGGCCAGGTTACTCTCAAATTCTGAACCTCGAGTGGTCCATCTGCCTTGGCCTCCCAAAGCACTGGAATAACAGGTGTGAGCCAGTGTACCTGGCCTATTTTACCATAATTGTCCTGCCATTTTAGGAACAACTTTAAATTCTGACTTGTCCATGATTTGTGTGTTTTTATCTCTCTAATATATTTCAGCTCAATTAAACAAGGGAAAGTGCCCTCTAAGCTAAATATCAACAGGGCTGTCATTAGAGGTGACTAGAAGAGCAAACAAATTAGGACTCAGAGTTTTTGGACAATAGAGAATGAATGTCCCTTGAGCAAGTAATTTCTTACTACTTAATAAAATTTTGTTTACCCTAAAAGATACATTGAACAAATGACAAGTTGATGATCGAATTAAGTTTCTTGGTCTATGAAAATGAGTGTTCTAGCTGAGTGGTGAAAGAATTTGTGGCAATATAAAAAGAGGAGGAAGGAAATTCCAGGGTTGTGAAAACAATTGTCAGGGAAAGTAGAGTGGTATCAGGCCCTGATAACTTTGAAAAAATGGTAGTCTATATGGATTTCACATCTCAGTCTGTTGAAAAGTGAATAGGAATTGAATAAGATGAAGATAAGGAATGTGTATCATTCCTTTGAGAATTAGCTTCTGAAGAAAATAGGAGAGAAGGTATTAGCCTATTAAGGGGTATTGATATTGAGAGACAATAAAAGAAGTAAGGAAAACACTAAATATTTTAGCAGACACATTGGAAAGCACTTTTTGTAAAAGGATAAATTGATGGAATAGTCTAAAAATTGTAAATAATAAGACCCAGCTAACTAATTGTTATTTTCAAATAGGAGGTTATTTATAGTTATTTACTACTCAAAACGGTCTGGACTTTGAAACAAGACTGTTAAGGGCATCTTTTGTACACCTACTATTGTCTCTCTTTGTACCTTTTATTCTTCCGTAGAGACACGTTTGTGAACAATTTATTGCACTAACTTTACCATATCTCAGGTTTATTACTGGTAGTGTTGTATGCATATCTCATTATATTATGTCATGTATCTTAAAAGAATGTAGATTCATGATTAGACATTAGACATTAGATTTTTAATTGAAAAAATAATCCATCATTATCTTCAGGTCTATATGAAAAAAAGATGTGTTGACAAAAGCTAATTGCATGAGAACATCCCAGGCACTACAGGTGCTTGAAAGTAAAAGTCGTGGATTTTTGGGGGGCGGAGCAAGATGGCCGAATAGGAACAACTCCAGTCTCCAACTCCCAGCGCGAGCGACACAGAAGACCGGTGATTTCTGCATTTTCAACTGAGGTACTGGGGTCATCTCACTAGGGAGTGCCGGACAATCGGTGCTGGTCAGCTGCTGCAGCCTGACCAGCGAGAGCTGAAGCAGGGCGAGGCATCGCCTCACCTGGAAGCGCAAGGGGGAAGGGGATCCGTTTTCCTAGCCAGGGGAACTGAGACACACAACACCTGGAAAATCGGGTAACTCCCACCCCAATACTGCGCTGTAAGCATACAGGCATTCCAGGAGAATATATCCCACACCTGGCCGGGAGGGTCCCACGCCCACGAAGCCTCCCTCACTGCTAACACAGCAGTCTGCCGCGATCTATCCGCAAGGCAGCAGCGAGGCTGGGGGAGGGGCGCCCGCCATTGCTGAGGCTTAAGTAGGTAAACAAAGCCGCTGGGAAGCTCGAACTGGGTGGAGCTCACAGCAGCTCAAGGAAGCCTGCCTGTCTCTGTAGTCTCCACCTCTGGGGACAGCGCACAGCTGAAGACCAACAGGGGAAGTAGCGGGAGCCGGTGCAGACGCGAACGACTCTGTCTGACAGCTTTGGGGAGAGCCGCGGATCTCCCAACGCGGAGGTTGAGATCTGAGAACGGACAGACTGCCTGCTCAGGTGTGTCCCTGACCCCTGAGTAGCCTAGCTGGGAGAAATCCCCCACTAGGGGCAGTCTGACACCCCACACCTCACAGGGTGGAGTACACCCCTGAGAGGACACTTCCAAAGGAAGAATCAGACAGGTACACTCGCTGTTCAGCAATATTCTATCTTCGGCAACCTCTGCTGCTGATACCCAGGCAAACAGGGTCTGGAGTGGACCTCAAGCAATCTCCAACAGACCAACAGAGAGTCCTTCTGACTGTCAGAAGGAAAACTATCAAACAGGAAGGACACCTATACCAAAACCCCATCAGTTCGTCACCACCATCAAAGACCAGAGACAGATAAAACCACAAAGATGGGGAAGAAGCAGGGCAGAAAAGCTGGAAATTCAAAAAATAAGAGCGCATCTCCCCCTGCAAAGGAGCGCAGCCCATCACCAGCAACGGATCAAAGCTGGTCAGAGAATGACTTGGACGAGAGGAGAGAAGAAGGCTTCAGTCCATCAAACTTATCAGAGCTAAAGGAGGAATTACGTACCCAGCGCAAAGAAACTAAAAATCTTGAAAAAAGAGTGGAAGAATTGACAGCTAGACTCATTAATGCAGAGAAGATCATAAACGAAATGACAGAGATGAAAACCATGACACGAGAAATACGTGACAAATGCACAAGCTTCAGTAACCGACTCGATCAACTGGAAGAAAGAGTATCAGCGATTGAAGATCAAATGAATGAAATGAAGCGAGAAGAGAAACCAAAAGAAAAAAGAAGAAAAAGAAATGAGCAAAGCCTGCAAGAAGTATGGGATTACGTAAAAAGACCAAATCTACGTCTGATTGGGGTGCCTGAAAGTGAGGGGGAAAATGGAACCAAGTTGGAAAACACTCTTCAGGATATCATCCAGGAGAACTTCCCCAACCTAGTAGGGCAGGCCAACATTCAAATTCAGGAAATACAGAGAACGCCACAAAGATACTCCTCCAGAAGAGCAACTCCAAGACACATAATTGCCAGATTCACCAAAGTTGAAATGAAGGAAAAAATCTTAAGGGCAGCCAGAGAGAAAGGTCGGGTCACCCACAAAGGGAAGCCCATCAGACTAACAGCAGATCTCTCGGCAGAAACTCTACAAGCCAGAAGAGAGTGGGGGCCAATATTCAACGTTCTTAAAGAAAAGAATTTTAAACCCAGAATTTCATATCCAGCCAAACTAAGTTTCATAAGTGAAGGAGAAATAAAATCCTTTACAGATAAGCAAATGCTTAGAGATTTTGTCACCACTAGGCCTGCCTTACAAGAGACCCTGAAGGAAGCCCTAAACATGGAAAGGAACAACCGGTACCAGCCATCACAAAAACTTGGCAAAATGTAAAGACCATCGAGGCTAGGAAGAAACTGCATCAACTAACGAGCAAAATAACCAGTTAATATCATAATGGCAGGATCAAGTTCACACATAACAATATTAACCTTAAATGTTAATGGACTAAATGCTCCAATTAAAAGACACAGACTGGCAAACTGGATAAAGAGTCAAGACCCATCAGTCTGCTGTATTCAGGAGACCCATCTCACATGCAGAGACATACATAGGCTCAAAATAAAGGGATGGAGGAAGATCTACCAAGCAAATGGAGAACAAAAAAAAGCAGGGGTTGCAATCCTAGTCTCTGATAAAACAGACTTTAAACCATCAAAGATCAAAAGAGACAAAGAAGGCCATTACATAATGGTAAAGGGATCAATTCAACAGGAAGAGCTAACTCTCCTAAATATATATGCACCCAATACAGGAGCACCCAGATTCATAAAGCAAGTCCTTAGAGACTTACAAAGAGACTTAGACTCCCATACAATAATAATGGGAGACTTCAACACTCCGCTGTCAACATTAGACAGATCAACGAGACAGAAAGTTAACAAGGATATCCAGGAATTGAACTCATCTCTGCACCAAGCGGACCTAATAGACATCTATAGAACTCTCCACCCCAAATCAACAGAATATACATTCTTCTCAGCACCACATCGCACTTATTCCAAAATTGACCACATAATTGGAAGTAAAGTACTCCTCAGCAAATGTAAAAGAACAGAAATTATAACAAACTGTCTCTCAGACCACAGTGCAATCAAACTAGAACTCAGGACTAAGAAACTCAATCAAAAACCGCTCAACTACATGGAAACTGAACAACCTGCTCCTGAATGACTACTGGGTACATAACGAAATGAAAGCGGAAATAAAGATGTTCTTTGAAACCAATGAGAACAAAGATACAACATACCAGAATCTCTGGGACACATTTAAAGCAGTGTGTAGAGGGAAATTTATAGCACTAAATGCCCACAAGAGAAAACAGGAAAGATCTAAAATTGACACTCTAACATCACAATTAAAAGAACTAGAGAGGCAAGAGCAATCACATTCAAAAGCTAGCAGAAGGCAAGAAATAACTAAGATCAGAGCAGAACTGAAGGAGATAGAGACACAAAAAACCCTCCAAAAAATCAATGAATGCAGGAGCTGGTTTTTTGAAAAGATCAACAAAATTGACAGACCGCTAGCAAGGCTAATAAAGAAAAAAAGAGAGAGGAATCAAATAGATGCAATAAAAAATGATAAAGGGGATATCACCACTGACCCCACAGAAATACAAACTACCATCAGAGAATACTATAAACGCCTCTACGCAAATCAACTAGAAAATCTAGAAGAAATGGATAATTTCCTGGACACTTACACTCTCCCAAGGCTAAACCAGGAAGAAGTTGAATTCCTGAATAGACCAATAGCAGGCTCTGAAATTGAGGCAACAATTAATAGCCTACCCACCAAAAAAAGTCCAGGACCAGATGGATTCACAGCTGAATTCTACCAGAGGTACAAGGAGGAGCTGGTACCATTCCTTCTGAAACTATTCCAATCAATAGAAAAAGAGGGAATCCTCCCTAACTCATTTTATGAGGCCAACATCATCCTGATACCAAAGCCTGGCAGAGACACAACAAAAAAAGAGAATTTTAGACCAATATCCCTGATGAACATTGATGCAAAAATCCTCAATAAAATACTGGCAAACCGGATTCAGCAGCACATCAAAAAGCTTATCCACCATGATCAAGTGGGCTTCATCCCTGGGATGCAAGGCTGGTTCAACATTCGCAAATCAATAAACGTAATCCAGCATATAAACAGAACCAAAGACAAGAACCACATGATTGTCTCAATAGATGCAGAAAAGGCTTTTGACAAAATTCAACAGCCCTTCATGCTAAAAACGCTCAATAAATTCGGTATTGATGGAACGTACCTCAAAATAATAAGAGCTATTTATGACAGACCCACAGCTAATATCATACTGAATGGGCAAAAACTGGAAAAATTCCCTTTGAAAACTGGCACAAGACAGGGATGCCCTCTCTCACCACTCCTATTCAACATAGTGTTGGAAGTTCTGGCTAGGGCAATCAGGCAAGAGAAAGAAATCAAGGGTATCCAGTTAGGAAAAGAAGAATTCAAATTGTCCCTGTTTGCAGATGACATGATTGTATATTTAGAAAACCCCATCGTCTCAGCCCAAAATCTCCTTAAGCTGATAAGCAACTTCAGCAAAGTCTCAGGATACAAAATTAATGTGCAAAAATCACAAGCATTCTTATACACCAGCAACAGACAAGCAGAGAGCCAAATCAGGAATGAACTTCCATTCACAATTGCTTCAAAGAGAATAAAATACCTAGGAATCCAGCTTACAAGGGATGTAAAGGACCTCTTCAAGGAGAACTACAAACCACTGCTCAGTGAAATCAAAGAGGACACAAACAAATGGAAGAACATACCATGCTCATGGATAGGAAGAATCAATATCGTGAAAATGGCCATACTCCCCAAGGTTATTTATAGATTCAATGCCATCCCCATCAAGCTACCAATGACTTTCTTCACAGAATTGGAAAAAACTGCTTTAAAGTTCATATGGAACCAAAAAAGAGCCCGCATTGCCAAGACAATCCTAAGTCAAAAGGACAAAGCTGGAGGCGTCACGCTACCTGACTTCAAACTATACTACAAGGCTACAGTAACCAAAACAGCATGGTACTGGTACCAAAACAGAGATATAGACCAATGGAACAGAACAGAGTCCTCAGAAATAATACCGCACATCTACAGCCATCTGATCTTTGACAAACCTGAGAGAAACAAGAAATGGGGAAAGGATTCCCTATTTAATAAATGGTGCTGGGAAAATTGGCTAGCCATAAGTAGAAAGCTGAAACTGGATCCTTTCCTTACCCCTTATACGAAGATTAATTCAAGATGGATTAGAGACTTAAATGTTAGACCTAATACCATAAAAACCCTAGAAGAAAATCTAGGTAGTACCATTCAGGACATAGGCATGGGCAAGGACTTCATGTCTAAAACACCAAAAGCAACGGCAGCAAAAGCAAAAATTGACAAATGGGATCTAATTAAACTAAAGAGCTTTTGCACAGCAAAAGAAACTACCATCAGAGTGAACAGGCAACCTACAGAATGGGAGAAAATTTTTGCAACCTACTCATCTGACAAAGGGCTAATATCCAGAATCTACAAAGAACTCAAACAAATATACGAGAAAAAAACAAACAACCCCATCAAAAAGTGGGGAAAGGATATGAACAGACATTTCTCAAAAGAAGATATTCATACAGCCAACAGACACATGAAAAAATGCTCATCGTCACTCGCCATCAGAGAAATGCAAATCAAAACCACAATGAGATACCATCTCACACCAGTTAGAATGGCAATCATTAAGAAGTCAGGAAACAACAGGTGTTGGAGAGGATGTGGAGAAATAGGAACACTTTTACACTGTTGGTGGGATTGTAAACTAGTTCAACCATTATGGAAAACAGTATGGCAATTCCTCAAGGATCTAGAACTAGATGTACCATATGACCCAGCCATCCCACTACTGGGTATATACCCAAAGGATTATAAATTAGTCTACTACAAAGACACATGTACACGTATGTTTATTGCGGCACTATTCACAATAGCAAAGACTTGGAATCAACCCAAATGTCCATCTGTGACAGACTGGATTAAGAAAATGTGGCACATATACACCATGGAATACTATGCAGCCATAAAAAAGGATGAGTTTGCGTCCTTTGTAGGGACATGGATGTAGCTGGAAACCATCATTCTTAGCAAACTATCACAAGAAGAGAAAACCAAACACTGCATGTTCTCACTCATAGGTGGGAACTGAACAATGAGATCACTTGGACTCGGGAAGGGGAACATCACACACTGGGGTCTATCATGGGGAGGGGGGAGGGGGGAGGAGGGAGGGATTGCATTGGGGAGTTATACATGATATAAATGATGAATTGATGGGTGCTGACGAGTTGATGGGTGCAGCACACCAACATGGCATAAGTTTACATATGTAACAAACCTGCACGTTATGCACATGTACCCTAGAACTTAAAGTATAATAAAAAAAAAAAAAAAAAAAAAAAAAAAAAAAAAAGAAAGTAAAAGTCAATGAGTTCATTCTAAATTAATGTAAATGTTTTCTCACCTCCTTCACACACTGCAAATATCTATATAAATATAATTGCTAACTCTTATTTATATTGAAGTTTGAAAAGGTAGAGCAGCATCAGAAAGATGTAGAATAGACAGAACAAGTTTGGTTATCGCCTCTGCAGAATATGAGCTCTTTAACTGAGGGAAATGTAACGAATCTTGTTGAGCCTATTTTTTCACATGTAAAATGGGTTTATTAACATTTTCTTGCAAGTATTTTTGTGAAGTAAAGATTATGTATATGTAATATACACAGTATGTGTGCATATTTGTGTATATGTGTATGTAATGCTTAGCCTGGCAAAAATTGGTGTTCGATAAAGCAGTTCTCATGATTTTCATTAATCTGAGAAAAGATAAAAAACAATATTTCAAATCACAAAAGGTTCAATGAATTACCCCATCTTTGAGGTAAAATTTGGCAGATGTCTCAAATTGTGTTTAAACTTATATAAAATAATATACTTTGAATTCCTAACATAAATTATTTTGAAAGGCAAATGTCAATTATTAGCTGACTCCAAATCTAACTTTAAATTTATTTTGCTAAGGTAATTGGACTGCAGATCAATTTGTTTTCTTCTAAAGATAAGCAAAATATATTTTTATCAGAAAGTCACAAATGATTCACTTTACTCTTGCATATTTTTTCAGTTGTAATGATGCTGCCTTATTAATAGGATATAATTGTTTGATAGAGTATCAATTTACTATTAAAGCATTGGGAAATTTGGCTTAGGTTAATTCATAGTCTAGTAGCTAGTTGAATGTTGGCTTCCCAGACACTATCTTCCTAATCATTGTCTTATTTGACTCTTACTCATCTAGTACTAGACTAACTTTTTCACACTATAATGTAAGTAGAAAGGAAACACTTTAATATTTGTGACCACTTATGTCCTACCCATGTTTTTATGCCTCAAGAATATCCATACTTCTTTATTTCCATATTGGGATACAATTATCTCCATGATACATCATTTTCTCAAGTAATGGTAGAGATATTTTAATACATTGTAAAGTATTTATTAAATGATAAATATTGTATTATTTCTTTAGAAAAGAAATATAAAAATAATTCTGACTTGAAAACACTCAGATCAAGAACACTTTCATCTCTCTACAGGCAGTGGCAGAACTGCTATTGCTTACGTGCATAAGTTAAGCCATAGAGGAGATATAGTCAATACAAATATGAAAGCAAGATTTGTGTGATCAAGTGGAATTAAAATTGCAGCTAAAGATGGTAAAGTTAAGTTTCACATAGCATCTTCCTCCAAGAACTCATAACTTGAACAACTAATCTTTCATGGAGAGTGGCAGCAAAAAAAGCACGCCAGAAGCAATCAACAAAAAAGGCAATCACCTGCATAGGCAGAAATATCCAAGTATTCCCAAGATTTAGATTTTTGCAAACACACGTGGCACTTAGCTAAACCCTGAAGAGAAATGCTAAAAAGAGGCAAAGGGAGAAAAGAGTGAGGGCAAGTCGAAGTGATGAACGTGCTCACAAGTAAAAGACAAGCTTCAACTTAGAAAGGAAATTAAGAGTGGATACCGAGGAGTAATGATATCACACTCTGGGGTGCAGAGAAAAAATTTCCATTCTAGTGAAATTCCCCTCAATAAAAATCCAAATAACATCAGATACAGGAATCATTACTGGGATTAGCAAATTTTTGTGAAAATTTGGATTCAGTTTTTGCTTTGCAATAAGATGATATTTAGCCAAGCACGTACTAAAGAGCTAATTTAAAAAGAGAAATATGTATTAGAAAGCAAGCTTCAGATAATTTTAAAAAACCCAAAAAAACAAAAAAACGGAGGGACAGCAACATAAAAACTTAGTCATGAGTAGTAAATTAACATGTTTTCTGGTAAACTGAAATAAAATAAAATGAACATTATAATGGAAAAGGTAAAGTACGTGAATAGCATATGTCTCATGATGAAGATAGAGTTAAACTACAAAACTATGGGTATAAAAGATTTTTACTTCACATTAAATCTTGGAGGAAAAGGAGAAAAGGAGGAAGAAAAGTTAGCTGGTAAAGTTCATTATAGCTAATAGCAGGGAACCGATATACTGTATCCAAATTTGGGGAACAGAGATGAGAGCATTACGCACAAAAGTAAGTATAGGCCGGGCGCGGTGGCTCAAGCCCGTAATCCCAGCACTTTGGGAGGCCGAGACGGGCGGATCACGAGGTCAGGAGATCGAGACCATCCTGGCTAACACGGTGAAACCCCGTCTCTATTAAAAATACAAAAAACTAGCCGGGCGAGGTGGCGGGCGCCTGTAGTCCCAGCTATTTGGGAGGCTGAGGCAGGAGAATGACGTAAACCCGGGAGGCGGAGCTTGCAGTGAACTGAGATCCGGCCACTGCACTCCAGCCTGGGTGACAGAGCGAGATTCCATCTCAAAAAAAAAAAAAAAAAAAAAAAGTAAGTATAAAAATTTGAACATTTGAACCAAAGCATGAAATTTAAATGATAAAAAAGTGATAGAAAAAATAAAATAGAAATAAAACAACCACAAGAGAACTGAAGCCAAATGTACTGATAATATTTAAAAAGTTAGAAAGGCTTCCTCACCCTATGCAGAACACTCGAGACAAACATAAAACAATAAAATCAAGAAAGGCTAAACATAAAAAAGTGACAACGATGAACTATCGAAGAGTAAGTAGGAGGAGAGTGAAGGATAAAATATTAGTGTCTAGTGAGATTACTTTCAGAATAAAATCATAATAGATTCTAGTTCACTTTATAATATTAAAAGCTTTAATACTCAAAAAAATCAGCTATTAATGTCTATAGCCTCAAAATACAGCAAAAATATTTATAAGGAAGAAAATACAGAGCTACAAGAAAAAATAAAGATCAGTTTGTAAGAGAAAAGAAAACTAAAAAATGCTTTAGAGAGAGACATGCTAAAATGAAGAATCTAAAACACATATTCTAAATCCAAGACAAATAAAATCAACAAAAATTAGTAAAGATATAGAAGATTAAAAGAACATGATTAAGAAGGTAATAAACACACACACAAAGTCTTTTCAAATAAAAATATAATATTCATTAAATTTGCAGTAGTTGACTACAAGGAAAAACTTGACACATAATAAGAAAATAATACAAATGTATCTAATCACAAATCACATATAACTAGAAATTAATGACAAAATTTTAAAAATGCTTTGCATTTAATAATAATCCAATATTTTAAATACTCTGATCAAACAGGAAATAAAAAAGAAACATACAATCTTAAAAAATACAATAAAACCTATTGTCTAGATTTATCATATATTGGAGGAATTTTTTATCATTAAAATCCATATCAACTTCAGCTGATAAACAACTTCAGCAAAGTCACAGGATATAAGATCAACGTACAAAAAGCACTAGCATTCGTATACACCAACAACAACTAAACTGAGAGCTAAATCAGAAAGGAGATCCCATTCACAATTGCCACACACACACATACACACACGCACCACACACACATGCACTACCTAGGAATACAGTTAACCAGGAAGGTAAAAGAGCTCTACAATGAGAATTACAAAACACTGCTCAAAGAAGTCAGAGAAGACACAAACAAATGGAAAAACATCCCATGCTCATTAATAGGAAAAATCAGTGTCATTAAAAGGGCTGTACCGCCCAAAGGGATTTACAGATTCAATGTTATTCCTATCAAACTACCAATGATATTCTTCACAGAACTAGAAAAAATATTTTAAAATTTATATGGAACCAAAAAAGAGCCCAAATGGCCATGGCATTGGTTTAGGGAGTGATTTATTTATTATGACCACAAAAGCACAGGCAACAAAAACAAAAATAGATAAATGGGAGCTTCTGCACAGCAAATGAAACAAATGCGTAGAATGAAGAGACGATCCACAGATTGGGAGAAAAAATTACATATAAATCCTCTCATGAGGAGTTAATATCTAAAATATATAAGAGACTCAGATTACTCAATCACAAGAAAGCAAATAACCCTACTTAAAAATGAGCAAAGTCCACAAATAAACATTTCTCAGGAAAAGATGTACAAAAGGCAAACAGATATATAAAAAATGCTTAAGTACAAAAATTATCAGGGAAATACAATTTATAAAAACAATAATGAGATATCACCTTACCCTGTTAGAATGCCTATTACCACAAAGATGAAAGATGGCAAGTGTTGGCAAGGATGTGAAGCAAAGGGAACGCTTACACTCTGTTGGTGAGAATATAAGTCAGTACAGCCATTTTGGAAAACATTATGAAGACTCCTCAAAAAAAAAAAAAGAAATGAATTACTGTATGATCCAGCAATCCCACTTCTGGGTATATATCCCAACAAATTGAAATAAGTATGCTAAAGAGATATGTGCACACCAATGTCCATTGCAGTGTTATTCACAAAAGCCAAGATACAGAAACCACCTAAGTGTTCAATATGGATTAGTGGGTAAAAAATATATGTATACACAATGGAACATTATTCAGCCCCAAAAGGAAAGGGAATTCTGTCGTTTGCATCAACCTAAAAATATGTAGAGGACATTACACTAAGTAAAATAAGACAGGCACAGAAAGACAAATACCACATGATCTCACTTATATCTGGAATATAAAAAAGTTGAACTCACAGAGGTTGGGAGTAGAATGATGGTTACCAGAGGCCAGGGGAGTGGGGTGAAAAGCAAAGGGGAGACATTGGTCAATGGGTACAAAGTTTTAGTTAAACTGGAGGAATAAGTACTGCTAATCTATTGCACAGCATAGTGACTGTAGTTAATAATAATGTATATTTGAAAAATTTGAAGGGAATAGATTTTAAGTTTTCTCACCACAAATAAGTATGTGAGGTGATAGACGTGTTAATCAGCTTGATTTCATCATTCCACAATGCACACATGCATATAGACATCATAGTGTATGTGATGTACACAATAATTTTTATTTATTGTCAATTAAATATAAAATGCTAAAAAAAGTCATATAACCATCTTAATAAAATCTGAAAAAGCTTTAAACAGACAATTCCTGTAAAAAGCACTTAAATACTTCCTTGACACAGTAGATGTAGACATAGATGTAGATTAGACAGAGATGTAGGACTCCAGCAAATAAGAGTTCTGACTTAATTGTAACACACCAGCAGCTTCTTCATTACTTTTTCTCTTATTTTGCTTTGTCTGGAACTAGACAAGGCAGGCCACTATCTCTATAACTATTCAATGCCATTGTAGAGAAGTTAGGCAATGTGATTAGGCACCAAAAATGGAGTATAAAAATTGGAAAGGAAGAAGTAATGTCACCTTTGATGTAAATGGTATAAACGTGCACATAAATGTGCCAATAAAACTCAACAAAATTGGCAGATTTATGGGAAAAAATAAGGGGATCTAGTAAATTAGCTAGAGATACAAATAATATTCAAAAGATCAGTATCTTTTATGCACATTCAAAAATAAATATATAAGGAAAGAAAATGAATAGAATAGAATAGAGATAAATAAAATAGAATAGAGATAAATAAAAGAACCACACACAAATTTAACAAGAAATAGCTTTAACACACAAAAATGTTAAAAATATTCCTGAAAAAAAAGGTGGTCTTGAACAAATGTCAACACATATCAAGACAAATTCAACATATTAAATGTAATTTTTCTTAAATTAATTTAAAATTGTTAGAATTTCAATTAAAATACCATGCATTTTTATGGAGAAAAAAGTAAAACAATTTATAGACAAATTGATTATAGAAAACATTTGGAAGTACAAATAAGTGCTTTCTATATTCAATTGAAATTGGAGGGTATTAATTCTAAGAAGACTATAAAAGTTTAGTTTGTAAACTTTTAATTCCTAGAACAACAAATTAGTGTAAAAAGACTAGTGTAGGCCGGGCGCGGTGGCTCAAGCCTGTAATCCCAGCACTTTGGGAGGCCGAGACGGGCGGATCATGAGGTCAGGAGATCGAGACCATCCTGGCTAATACGGTAAAACCCCGTCTCTACTAAAAAATACAAAAAACTAGCCGGGCGACGAGGTGGGCGCCTGTAGTCCCAGCTACTCGGGAGGCTGAGACAGGAGAATGGCGTGAACCCGGGAGGCGGAGCTTGCAGTGAGCTGAGATCCGGCCACTGCACTCCAGCCTGGGCGGCAGAGCAAGACTCCGTCTCAAAAAAAAAAAAAAAAAAAAAAAAAAAAAAAAAAAAAAAAAAAAAAAAAAAAGACTAGTGTAAATAAATGAATAAATAATCTTGAAACTAGATGAATTATAGTGAAATGCTTTGTATACATGTTTAAATAACCCAAACAGAAGGCAGAATGAGGAAGGGAAAAAAGAGAAATAAAAAGCAGAGGGAACTAACAGAAGGTAAATAAGAAAAAGTAGACTGAAATCTAAATATATCATTAATTACATTAAATGTAAGTGGTATTAAAGCACCAATAAAAGAGACTAGATTTGGATAATAGATTAAAAAATAATAACCCAACGCCATCGAAAATAAACCCACTTTAAGAACAAGATATGGATAGGCTACAATTAGAAACATGGAAAAAAGTTATACCATGCAAAAACAAATCAATAGTAAGCTGGAGACAAAACAGATATTAGACCAAAGAAAACTAACAAAACAAAAAGAGATAGTATATAAAGATAAAACGATCAATTCACCTAAAAGACACAACAATCTCAAATGGAGATATGTCTAACAAAGGGTTTTATAAATGGAAAAATCTAACAAAAGAGTAAGAAGAAACGTACAAATTCACAATAGAGAACTTCAACATTTATCTGTAAATGATAAAGGGCTAGAAAACCAGCAAGAATTTAGAACATTATCAACCAACTAGATTTAATGGGTATTTATAGAACATTCCACCCAAACACACGAATGTTGTTTTTTTTTTCAAGTAGATGTGGAACATTCACCAAAACAGACATATCCTAATGGAAACTTTAACAAATTTTAGTGATTCAAATTAATGTAATATATTATTTATGTACATAAGGTAATTAAACTAGAAATCAATAAGAGGGGGGAAATATCCAAATTCTTAGGTATTAAATAGCACATTTCTGAATAATAAATCCGCAATAAAACTACAAATACACAGAAAGATACTCAATATTGTGCAGGTGTTCTCACCAGTATTATAAGGCAAATCTATTAATGAAACAATCAATCCATTAATCAGAACAAACATTAATGCCATTCTACTAAGAAAGGAAGCTGTAAAACTGTTTTTATTCCCTGATGATATCATTATGTAGAATATCCTAACAAATCTGCATTAAAAACTACTAGAACTAATAAAGAAGTTTAGCAAGGTTGCAAGATGTAAGATCAATAAATTGTATTTTATGTACTAACAACAAATAATTTAAATATGAAGTTATGAAAATAATGTATTTTATAATAACAAAAATATGGAATAGTTAGGAATACATTTAATAAAATAACTTCAAGACATATTCAATTAAAACTACAACATATTGGTGAGATAATTGTTCCAAATAAATGAATGCCATTCCATGTTCATTGATTGGAAGACTCAATATTATAAAGATAGCCCCTAAATTGATGTATAGATTCAATTCAATGTCTGTCACAACCCAAGCAGAATTTTTTTGTTGTTAAAATTCATAAACTCACCTAAAATTTACCTGAAGATGCAAAGGCCTTTAAATAGCCAGAAAAACTCGGGAAAAATGTAATACTGAAGGACTTATATTACCTGATTTTAAAACTCACTATAAAGTTACAGTAATCAATAGGGTATAGTATTGGTATACTATAGGCATATGGAAAAATAGAACAGAATTGAATATCAATCCAGAAATAAAACTTTCCATTTATGATAAATTAATTTTTTTTAAAGTTCAGATATTTGCTGTGGAAAGGATAATGTTTTCAAAACATTGTGCAAGGACACTGGATGTCAGTTTTAAGTTGAGGTACATTTTTTTAATGTCAACCCAAAACTTCAAAATGGTGTTTTATTAATATAAAAGGTATAAGAATATAAGAAGAGGCATACCTGACTCCCAAACTAGAAATGTGGCTGATCAACCTCACAGGCATGAAATAAAGATAGCTGTGTGAGCACTTGTACTTCATCAATGATAACACTGTTAGTTCCCTCTGCTTTTACTCTTAGAAACATCTGTTAGATTTTGGCCAATGATACAAACTGACAGAGGAAAATTATGCATAGTACTATAGGTCGACTCCTGACAAGATCTGGATTAGTAATATGCTGCATTCATTTTTTTAAGTGTACATGCAAATACATATATCCCTCATGCACAAACACACAAAAACGTATGTGCAGTATTTTGAATCAGATAGCTATGGCTATTGATTCAACTTATCTCATTTATTAACTGTCATTTACAACAAGCTACATAGGAAATATAATCCTTCCCATTGTTGTGAATTTTAAATTAGATGATACATATCAACCAGTTCCCACAATCAACACGTGAACAAGTATGTTTGGATATGCACAGTCACACATGCACAATACTAAACAGCATACTCTTTTCTAGGGAAGAAAAATACAGTCTTTCCAACTTAAAAGGTAAGAGGGGCTATCTGTATTATATTTCAAGAATTCAAAGTCTATTGTTGGTGTCTGCCATTGACAGGCAATAAATCAGAAAAATAACAGCCATGACAACCTCATTTCTAATTGGGACAATCAAATTTTTCACTTTCAAGAAAATGGTTAGAGGCTGATTAACTCCTCCTTCATGCTTCCCATCCCAATGAAGTTGGGATAAAACCTCCTTAAGCTTGAAATCGTGTGTATTTATATGATTCATACTCTGTTCTGGATTTCCAACCCAGAAATGGGTCACCACAGAGTGTCTGAATATGAGATTGTGGCAGTAATTGTCATGATCAGGAAATTCATTCTTCAATGATACCTTACTCTTAGTGAAATGGTAGAAATACACAGGAATTCATTACACAATCATTCAGGTTTCATTAAGACTAAAGATATTCAGTTTTAAAGTTGTGTAAAGTTTTTAGGACAAAGGTCTAAAACCCAGACTTTCTAGATAGAAAAACAAATCTAAATAACCAATTGGGATGAAAAAGTTACTTACCTGCAATGTTGTGAGGCTCCACAAAAATTACACTTTCTACAGTCACGGGCAGATTATGTGGTAGAGGATGTTTCAAGTTGATGTCTGTTTATTAATCTAATTTGATAACTTTATTTTTCTTAATAGACTTAGTTTTAATCTTTTCAAAATAACATGGTTTAGAAAATTTTGCACAAGAAATATAAAAAACCTAATCTTGTGTTAGGCCCAAATGAATATCTGAGAGTCATTATACTAGAGAGCAGGGAATGTTGGGTGGAATAACTGGGAAAATTACACACACAAAAAAAAACAGCCAACCAACCAATCAACCACTGGAATTCATGCCTGTGGTTAACATTTAAAAAGATCTTAGTCTTTGGATATCATAACACATACACATATATTTTTCATAGATTTGACAACGACTATTATTCAACTAACATTCACAAATCAATGGTTATGCTATGTCACTTTATCATTTTTACAGTGCTTTCACATATTACACTATGTTTCACACATCTTATCAATATGATAAGTGAAGTTCATAGAATTAGGGGAAAAAATTCCATTGCCAGAGCGCAAAGAAGCTTGTCTCAAATCCAGCTTCCCTAATTCTTTTTACTATACCTATGATGCTTCATGCAGCTATTAGTTTGAAAATGAGATTCATCGACCAGTATTAAAATTAATGATCATAAAAATAGTACCATCAACATCCTAAAAACAGTAGCATAATCCTTGGAATAGCTGTTCTCCTGTTAACACTAGCTACTTTATCACTAGTGTATTCCTAAATATTATAAATTATGAATTTGTCTACAGCTTCCTTCCGGAGGAAATAACCTCAACATGTGCACTAAGAGGAAACCATAAATCAGTCACTGCGGCAAATGATTGTTTTCTGCTTTCTAATCAACACTACCTAAATATCCAACCTCATTTTTCTTATACTATAATTGTACAGAATCATTACTCTTTTTTTAATTCTCAGCCCGTTGAAAGAAAGATTTATATTTTCTTGCCATACACCTTGATACTGATATTATTTCCCAGGAAAAATGATATTTTAGCATGGCTATAATGCTCTGCATGGTGCTTATATTACATAGAGTTTATCTGTAAAATGGTAATGTGATAACAGGATAATTCCATTTAAATAAGAATAGTGTGGGAGACATAAACCAGGGAATAGATTCAATGAGACATCTTACTCTTCTGCCAGGACTGTCGATAACACTTTATGCCTGTTAACTTATGGAAGAAAATCACTTAAATATTACTAAGGCTGAGAAATAAGGAGGGGCTCATTGAACATTGGTTATGGACCAGTACCTGTCTCATACACTTGCTTATATGTTGTAATGTTTATGCAACTGGCCCAATTGTCCCATAGAACTGATGTTTATGGTTTCTTTTGAAAAAAAAAAGAAAAAGAAAGAAAAAAGTTGACCCTCTCAGTCTTAAAACTGAAGAAGCTTACATTTTTTTTTTATCTGAGTTCCTTTGTCAAGAAACCAACTATCAGACTTCCAAGACAGTTTCAAGGAACTCAACTCACCAGATAACTACACCTGGACAATGAGATGTCAGACCCAGACCCCTCGCCGATTATGGTTGCATATGTAACCTGCAGCTGCCTGTTGACCACCTTCTCTTCCTAATCCTCTCCTAATTCCTATTTTCCCATACTTAGTTACGTTTCTCCCCTTCTTTTTCTACCTCTAATTTTAGTCCATTGAGAAGATGGATTTTTGAGTGATGTCCCATTCTCCTTGGCTGCAGTATCCAAATAAAGCCGCTTTCCCTGGCAATACTCCTTGTTTCAATGATTGGCTTTCTGTGAAGCAAGCAACAGGACCTAGACTGAACTCTTGATGTTTCATTAACATGTAGTTACACTCCTAGCAAATATGGTAGGTAAGTTATATAGATTGTAAAATAGAAAGATAGAATCTGGACTGGGATTTACATAATTATGGTATTATTATTAATTTACAAAACCATGCAAAGTAACAGACTAGAATAGAACACAACCCACAAATTTATCATTTCATAAAGGTGGAACCTGAGAGCAAGTGAGTTTGAATGTCATACAAGCAAGCAGAGGAGAAATCTAGACTCCTATCCCAGGATGATTTAAACTGTGGTCTATCTGGCTTGATGTAATGGGCTTCAAGTGTTTCATTCACACTGATTACACCCTAGTTTATGCAAATAATAGGACTGAAAAGCTACTTTAGGCTATAGCCTAAACTTTAGACAAGTACGTTCAATCTGGAAATATTCAGAGTACCTCCACTGGCAAGACATTGAGTGCTGAGGATGAATTGGTGAATTACAACAGCAAAATCTAATTTCTATCCTCATTGAACTTCAACTGTAGTTGAACTCCCTTGCCCACTCCTGTAAGAGTGCATGAAATTCCTCCATACAAGACATTTTCCATGGGTTTGAAGAGGCTGCTGCTCAAGCGATCCAGGCTGAAAATATTCCAAAACACCTTCCCCATACTCACTTCTCCACATGCAGTAAATAACACCAACATTAGCTAATTTTTACTGGATTTGTATAAATGCTCTGCTCTTGTGCTTTAGATGTACTGACACATTAAATTGCCAGAGCTTCCTGTCTTTTTACATTGAGTAATCGGAGGCACAAAGGGTTTGAATAATGATCCTAAACTGCCAACCTCTGGAAGTTGTGAAACCAGGCAATCCAAAGCCTTCTGGCTCCAGCATCACCCTTGTGGTCACCAGGTGGTGACACCAGCCACTGCTCTGGGCTGCTCCTCATGTCTTACTTACCCTGAACACAGGTTGAACAGCCTGGAGTGCCCTTTCTGTGCTGTGTCCACATGTGTGAACCTTTCCCTTCATGCAAGGCCAATGTCAGCTCTAACACCCCCCAGAAATATCACAGTTCTCAACACACATTTGGTGCTTATGCCTTGTTACATTCTTCATTCACCATTCAAAATGATTCTCTCTGCCATAGCGCATTTATTTTACTTTGACTGTGTACGGTGGCCTTTAGCAGATCATTTATTGTTCACAGTGCCCCTGCAAAGTGTATATTATGGTCTCCATTAAACAGATAAAAACATTCAGTACAGTTTAGTGATTTGCCCAAGGTCACAAATGTCAGTGTTGGGCTAGGATTCAGAGCTGTGCAATCTCTAAACTCAATGCATTTTCATTACTAAACTTTCAAGAAGTACATTCAATCAGGAAATATTATGGTTATACTTCCTCTGATATTGAAAGATCCTGCCCATGACTTCACCATTGGCATCAGCAGAAAAGGAGGAAACAAACAAAAAAGCCTATATTACGATATCTATACTGGTTTTCTATTGCTGTGTAGCAAATTACCACAAATTTGGGTATAACAACACAAATTGGGCCAGGCGCGGTGGCTCACGCCAGTAATTCCAGCACTTTGGGAGGCTGAGGCGGGCGGATTACGAGGTCAGGAGATCAAGACCATCCTGGCCAACATGGTGAAACCCTGTCTCTAGTAAAAATACAAAAATTAGCCTGTAGGCTCAGCAACTTGAGAGGCTGAGGCAGGAGAATCAGTTGAACCTGGGAGGTGGAGGGTGCAGTGAGACGAGATCGTGGGCCACTGCACTCCAGCCTGGCGACAGAGTGAGATTCTGTCTCAAGAAACAAAAAATGATCTCAACAATTCTAGAGAGCAGAAGCCTGAAACAGATCTCCCTGGGCTAAAATCAAGATGTTAGAAAGGCAGCATTGCTCTTGCACAACAAGCAAAATGTTTCCTTGTCTTTTCCAGCTCCTAGAAGGTGCCTTCATTCTTGGCTCCTGCCCATCTTCCATTTTCTAAGTCAGTAACAGCCAGTAGGGTCTTTTGCATGCTGCATCATCACACTCTCTTGTGTCTTTCTTTCACTTATAAAACCCTTGAGATTACATTGGGTTCATACATAATCAGAGACAACATCACCGTCTCAAGGTCATCTGAAGAGAAAACTTAATTCCACCTGCATTATTATTTCCCCTTGCCAAGCAAACTAACATGTTTACAGGTTCTGGAGATTAGGATATAAATATACTGAGGAGGCGTTATTCTGCCTACCACAGTATTGTAAGCCCAATTCATTCATTTAACTAACGTATCAAAATTGCCTACCTTATGCCAAGAACTATGCTAGGTGTGAAAGATCATGAGATGAAGAACGGAAGTATAGAAGGAGGGAAACATGGAAAGATTCCTACAAGGTGTGACCTTTGGCTTCAGTTCAAAGAAATAAGCAGTGATCAGTAAGTATGATATATGGCAGTTGGGTTTTAAGGCAAAACAGAGACAGAGTTGACTAAAGAGAAGAGTATTTTCATTTAATTTGTATGCTTCATTTGCTTATATTCTAATTGCTATTTGTTACTTGTTGGAAAAATTCAGTCTGGCATCCAAGTTTAAAGCAACACCATGTGCTTCCCAGTCTAGGAGATCAAGCTATGATACTTCATCCTACTCTTTAATTTTACCTGATTTAAAACATTACATTTTTAGATGAAAAATATTCTCAGGAGAGGTATGCTGTGTATTTTTCAGCAAAGAATGTCCAGATGTTCTTTTTGGAGAAGAAGAACTACAAAGTTAGAGCAAGTACTATTATTTATAAGAAGAATGAACTCAGTGGGTGAGAAGGAGAATACCAACGCAACAGCCTCAAATTGGCGGTGAATGCCTACTGGGCTTCTGCAACCCCTTTCCATTGGCAAACAAACTCTCAAAGCTTGAGCTGTTGTTCAGGTTTTCCCTAGGGAAGCATTGATGGTGTCCTGGGGACACTGCACTGCAGCAGTGATAGTCAGCAAGCCTTGTAAATACAAAGCATGGTACAGGATATGCATGATAAAACCACCTTGCTCAAATAAATGCAGCAGGAAAAATGGATTTTTATCTTCTAATTCCTTTAGATTCCACCAGATGGCTAGCTGGTACTGACCCAGACACCTCTGAGTAATCTCCCAGAAAGTCTGACAAATGTGTTGCAAACTTAGCCGCATTTTAGAGTTTGCAATGCTCTCTTAAAAGCATGATTTTCTTTAATAGTGATCACTTCCATTTTTAGGTACTTTATACATTGCTTTTGTCATTTGATACTGCTTCTTTTTTTCTGATCCTTGCAAAAACCCTGTCAAGGAAGCAAGAAAATAATTTTCCCCCTCAGGACCTGGACACCATCAGATAGAATGTGTCACATAAATATGTATTCCATAATGAAAGTTTATAGGTATTAATAAATGAAAGTTCAAAATGGCCAGGTGATATTCCTCAATTCACAGGAACATAGATCAGTTACCTTTTTTCTTGATATTATGTTGAATATGTAAAGATATTTGAAATAGTTTATATATGAGTAGTTAAACCAGCTCATCTTCTTCTCTGTTATCTTCTTTATTGCTTTAAATCTTACAAACCCATTTACCAACCAAAAATAAATAGCCAACTATATTGCTTTAAACTGTAAAACAGGTAAGTGTCCACACATAGACATACAGCAGTTAAAATCCCAAAGGGGAATACTTTCTACCAGACATAGAGGGAACCAGAATAGACATAAAGCGATAAGGACACCCTGAGTGTCAAAAAGAGATTTCAGCGTTCTCTACAGTTTTATTACTCTTTTTAAAATTTTTCACTCATTCATAAGATTATATTGGTGGCAACCATTTAGTACGTTTAATTATGTCCCCAGTCTGTCACAGTTGTGACAAAAGTTGACCAACCTAGTGCAATCAGAAAACTTATTCTTGGAGTCTGAAGCAAAAATGAGATTAAAATGTTTTTGGATGTGACTGGATCACGTTAGTGGTTATCTACAGGGCACAAAAGTCTAGCCTTTAGAAAGAAAGTATAGAAAAAATAGATAAAACTCTTAGAGGATAGGAGAAAAAAACAGAGAGAGAATATTGACTAATTTTCTCTTAGTGGGTTCCAGAAATTTTATCAGACCAAGTTGTACTTCAATCTTTTGGTTCCTTTAGTCACCACCCTCTTCCTTTTTGATTTCTCCAATTTGTGTTAATATTTGCCTGTATTGATTTCTTGCATTTGCAACCACATGAATATGAAATCCATAAGGGCAGTTTTGTTGGCTTTGTTCACTATCATGTCCCTTAACACCTAAAATAATGCTTGACATGTAGAAATCTCTCAATAAGTAGCTTTTGCATGAATGAATGAATGAATGAATGAAGTTAAATGAATGAAAGAACAAAAGAATATTAACTAAATAAAGCCAAGGGTCAGGAATTAAACATATCACAAACATGCTCGGAATCTTTTACTACATAATTGCCTGCAGAATATCATTACTATACAGTAACACCTAGAGAGCATCCGTAAATAAAATAGTTTGATTTACTGAAGAAAACCTTAATAATAATTGTAATAATGCTCACTAAAAATAATTCAATTCAATCTCAACAACTGAAGGACTAATTTTATATCAGCAAAAATGACTTTAGTAATTTTCACACAAACATTTGTTAAACTTACAATCTTGAAACTATTTTCTTTATCTCTCCTTTCTATAAAGATAATGAACAAGTATTTAATAAAATAGTTTTTGTTTGTAACACAATTTGTAATGTTTACATCATTCACTAATGTTTTTAAGAATGTCTCCAAGCACCAATATGTTTCAGAGACTATAGTAGTCATGAAGATAAGATAGTATTTCACACACTGGCTTTCTCTCTGCTGCACATGAACTGGCTTATACATCTTCGTTATGCAAAACTCATCTCCTTCGCTGACCTTCACAGGAGACAACTGGCACCAAGAATATGGCTATTTTTGTAATTTTACTAAACACTTACAACATAGTTGAGAGGTTTCTTCCTTTCTCTCTCTCATGTTCTCTCTCTCTCTCTCTTTCTCTCTCTCTCACACACACACATACACACACACACCATATACCATACTCCACATAGGCACATATACACATACACCACACATAATACACCACAGTCATACCACTTTCCCTCATCACATACAAACACCCACACCACACATCACCTACCACACATTACACTACACACATGTGCACACATAACAAACCACACCCCCCAAGCACACATCTCATATATACAATCACACTCCCCTCCTCCACACACACACACACACACACACACACACACACACACACACACAATAAGGCACACTTTTATTTTTTTTGGCTTCTGCTCAGTGCCCTGCCAGTTTTATCTCCCCCACAGCAGCCAACAGTGCATGGTGTCTTCCTCTAGTCCAGGGCTGATAAGTACCTGCTCTTTTTTTACGGAGAACATTTCACAAATGTCACATTCTTTAAATTTCTATCTCATTTTGGCACTAAACAACAAAATGTTCCCGTCCACACACATGCTCCAGTTAAGAGGACTCACATGCCTCACATTTTGTACAGAGAAATGGGGTAAAACAAAATAACAACAAAAACTACCCAAAGTTGCCGGGCGCAATGGCTCATGCCTGTAATCCCAGCACTTTGGGAGGCCAAGACAGGCGGATCACTTGAGGTCGAGAGTAGTTTGAGACCAGCCTGGCCAACATGGCGAAACCTTATCTCTACTAAAAATACAAAAATTAGCTGAGCGTGGTGGCGCAGGCCTGTGATACTAGCTACTCAGGAGGCTGAGGCTGGAGAATTGCTTGAACCTGGGAGATGGAGGTTGCAGTGAGCCCCCATCGTGCCACTGCACTCCAGCCTGGGCAACAAAGTAAGACTCTGTTCAAAAAAAAATAAAAAATCTACCTAAAGTCTTATAGAATGCATTCCTTTCTTCAGAGGTGTTTTGGAAAACTTATATATATATATACAAACAAGTCTATATATATGTATAGACTATATATAGAGAGAGAGACAGTGAGAGAGAGAGAGAGACTCTAAAATAAAAAGAGGAAAGCATGTGATTATATGAACTTTCAGAAAGTGAAATAAGTAACTCTTTAGAATCTGGGCCAATCAGTGATGTCCTTACAGACCAGCAATCTGGACCAAAGGCTAAAATATGTCATACAAATAAATAAGGTTGTGAATCAGGTTGTCCAGATCTTCACGGAAGCAGGAAACAGAACATGAGGATTTCCAGAGGCACAAATTGTAAGGTAATTTTTAAGGATTCAGACAATATTCAGTATGACTGGCATAAGTTTTGTGTAGGAGTCTAACCAGGGGTGAAGCTAGAGATCTAAGCAGGAGATCACATCATTAAGCATCTTTACAATCATTATAAGGACGTTCTTAATATTCACACAAAGGCAATTGGAACCCACTTAAAATCATGTCATTCCCCTTCCAATTCTTCTGATCCTCCAATATTGTGATTTGCTCTTCATTTCCTGCTCACTTGACCTCTTTCCACCATCTTGCCACTCCTGCCTTTGAATGGCAGATAGGTTAAATAGATAGCTTACATTTTAAATCTTTTGGTGCATTATTTTCTGCATAGTGCTTTGCTGGGGTGATATATTTCCCCCTATAATTTCAAAATTCAGTTTTTAGTCATTTCTGATTTTAAAAAGAATGATATCTCACTCCATAACCTATATTTAAAACTAAAAATAAACATTTTTACCATTTTATAGAAAACTTCTAAAAAGAGAAAAAGCATTGCTGTTAAAACAACTTGATTTCACAAGCCAAATTAGAGTTTCACAGGGAAACTGCAAAAGGGCAGAGGTAATTTAGCTGAAATTGGCATGGCAGTTATGTACCATGTTGGTCATCCTTTTCAAAGGCGTAAATCACAACAGGCTACATCAGATTGGTAACAAAATCATTTTGGTAGACTGAGAACTCTTTTTCATTTCCACAGCCAGACTTGGAATTTTCCAAACAAGCTGAATAAATGAAAGCCATTTGTGCTGTGCCCTAGAAAACTAAAGACCTCTGCAGGTTCCATAAATACATGAGCTAATTATTTGCTATATTCCAAATATTTCCAATTTATTTAATTTATCTCCTAATGGGAAAAAAACAGTAGGAAGTATCACTGGCCAGTTAGAGGCAATAAGGCATAGCAGATAGGAACAAGGGCTTTGAAGTCAGATTCCTGTCTTTCCATCAGGAAGAAGAACTTGTCGTAATAGGAACTACGTGTTCCTTACAAATTTCTCTGCAACTCAAGCTCCTCATCTTTCAAATAGTGCTACTAATTGTGCCTGACTCAAAGCCTGGCTAAAAAATTGGTGAACTTACACCACAAAATAGTTTTTAAAGCTCCTGACCTATAGTGTGCATTCCATATAAGGTTAGCTCTTTGGAGCCTTTTTGACCCTTAGGTCATGTGATGGAGATGTCAAGGCCTCTTAGAATTACAAAATCATAAATGAAGACTACCCAGTTGTATCTTGTGTGTCAGAAAGGAAAAGAGCCACGGCAGAGAAGCATTACCAAAATGGAGTTCTGGCTTTGAAGGGATGTTCATGAAGTGTTTTAAGTTTTAGAATGTGCATATATGTGATATATATTGTTCAAAATTTATGTAAAAATTAGATAATAAAATATATACTGCTAATTATGATGGTTAATTTTACATGTTAACCTGACTGGGCCACAGGAGGATGGGCAGATATTTGGTCAAACATTATTATGGATGTACCTGTGAGGCTGTTTTGGGATGAGGTTATCATCTGAATTAGAAGACCGAACAAAGCAGATTGTCATCCCTGAAGTGTGTGGGGATTATCCAATCAGTTGAAGGTCTGACTAGAACAAAAAGACCCTTCCATGAGTTGAAGGGAACTCCTACCTGACTACATGAGCTGGGACAGTGGTGTTTTATTGCCTTCAGACTTGAACTGAAACACAGGCTCTTTCTGGGTTTCAAGGCTGCTCTCTTGGACAGGAACTTACACATTTTTTTTTTTTTCTCCTGGTTCTCCAGCTTACAGATCTTAGGACTTCTCAGCCTCCATAACTGGATGAGCCAATCTTGTAGAATAATGTTTGTTCTGTTTCTCTGGAAACCTTAACTAATACATCGATAGGAAGAAGGAGAAAGACTGCATACTGGGGTTCCCAACAGGGATCTGAAATCAAGACAATAATAAGGTGTCCTGTGCTTGGTACCTGTGAGGGAGATTCACGTGCCCTTCACATATAATTAAAGTCAATCCTGATTATTTGTGGATTTCATACTTGCCAGTTTGTCTACTAATACATTTTTTTTATAACCCCAATACTCATGGCACCTTCATAATTTTTAAAAAGGTTCACAGCAGTGAAAAATTTGAGTCACCGGCATACACAGCTGAAGTCAAAATGGTGGTAATCCGCCTTACTGTTTCGGCTCTCACACTATAAACACATGTCTGTTTCTGGTCTATTTAGTACCACATTTTCAGCTTTGTATTGGTGATTTCATCGTTCAACATGGCCCCAAAGCAGAGTGCTGAAATGTTGTCTAGTTTCCCTATACACAAGAAAGTTATAACGTGCCTTACAGAGAACAGACAGTGTATGTGCTAGATAAGCCTCATTCAGGCAGACAATGTTGTTGGCTGTCTGTTCAATGTTAAATCAAAAATATATTATGATGAGGCATCTCTAAACAGAAACAACATAAAACAAAGTTATATACTGATCTGATGACACAAGTGTTGTGATTCACAGGAACCTAACCCTATATTTTTCCTAGGGACCCCTGCTCTGTTTTAAATGACTCTGTGTTCTTGGTGAGTGTGAAGTTGAAACAACAGTTACAAACAAACAAACAAAAGCGTCTCACAATTATTGAGCCAATCATGGCTTACAAAACATTTACTTCCTAGGAAACGCCATTTCATCTATGCCTGAGAGTAAGGTAAGACTTTAATGCCTGTTTTCCAAACTCACAGGTTCAATATGGCTCAAAGAAATAAAAATATTTGTTTAGTGATAACTCAGAGTAAATGACAGAGGCAAAATTAGAAAATTCAGAGGCCTGTGATTTTTTATGAGATCAAGTTTCTCAGAGCCATCAAATGCACCACCCTGGGCTGCTCAATGGGGCCAACTTGCTGGCACGGAGTCAGGGGAAGCCAGAGTGATGGCTAGACATACACACAAGGCCACGGCACTGTAGTCATCAACAGGGCTCTGCCTAGGGATAGAATTGATGGAGAACAAGGCTGTAGTTGAGACCACAGTTAAGGGGACACTTATAACAGCTACAAAAAGAAAGAATAGCCATTATTTATTGATGACCTGGAGTATTAAAAGATTCTACCCAAACACTTTGCAGTTAATTTCATTCCTAAGCATTTTATTATTTTTGATTTACACTAAAATGTTTTTTCTTTACATATTAAAGCCATATTATACTCAGTAAACTTGTGAATAAAAACGCAAAATATTTTAAATTTATATTTTCTGCCAAAACCTTATAATGTATTTTATTATGTGCTATGGTAGGGTCTAAAAAGGGAGGAGATGATAAGAGAGACAGTCTGTAATCTTCCTGGTAGCAGAAGTTACTTTCTTCATTGTTTCCTGCAGTAGTCTGCAAATGATTAATTTATTGTTTTTTTTAAATTTTAAGATCTTGGATACATGTGAGGAACGTGTAGGTTTATTACATAGGTATACATGTGCTATGGTGGTTTGCTGCACCTATCATCAATCTGTCTTCTAGGTTTTAAGTCCCGCATGCATTAGGTATTTGACCTAATGCTCTCCCTCCCCTTAAACCCCAACCCTCAACAGGCCATGGTGTGTGATGCTCCCCTCCCTGTGCCCATGTGTTCTCATTGTTCAACTCCCACTTAGGAGTGAGAACATGCGGTGTTTGGTTTTCTGTTCCTGTGTTAGTTTGCTGAGAATGATAGTTTCCAGCTTCATCCATGTCCCTGCAAAGGACATGAACTCTTTTGTATTTTATGGCTGCATGGTATTCCACGGTGTATATGTGCAACATTTTCTTTATCCAGTCTATCATTGATGGACATTTGGGTTGGTTCCAAGTCGTTGTTATTGTAAATAGTGCTGCAATAAGCATACATGTGGATGTGTCTTTATAGTGGAATAATTTATAATTCTTTGGGTATATACTCAGTAATGGGATTTCTGAGTCAAATGGTTTTTCTGGTTCTAGATCCTTGAGGAATCACCACACAGTCTTCCACAATGGTTGAACAAATTTACACTCCCACCGATGGTGTAAAAGCGTTCCTATTTCTCCACAGCCTTGCCAGCATCTGTTGTTTCCTGGTTTTTTAATGACTGGCATTCTAACTGGTATGAGATGGTATCTCATTGTGGATTTCATTTGCATTTCTCTAATGACCAGTGATGATGAGCTTTTTTTTCATAAGTTTGTTGACCACATAAATGTCTTCTTCTGAGAAGTGTCTGTTCATAACCTTCATGCACTTTTTGATGGGGTTGTTTGCTTTTTTTCTCGTAAACTTGTTTAAGTTCCTGTAGATTCTCTATACGAGGCCTTTGTCAGACAGATCGTAAAATTTTTTCCCATTCTTTAGGTTGCCTGTTCACATTGACGGTGGTTTCTTTTGCTGTGCAGAAGCTCTTTAGTTTAATTAGATCCCGTTTGTCAATTTTGGTTTCTGTTGCAATTGTTTTTGGTGTTTTAATCATGAAGTCTTTGCCCATACCTGTGTCCTGAATGGTACTGCCTGGGTTATCTTCTAGAGTTTTTATGGTTTTAGGTTTTACATTGAAGTATTTAATCAATCTTGAGTTAATTTTTGTAAAGGTGTAAGGAAGAGGTCCATTTTCTATTTTCTATATATGGCTAGCCAGTTTTCCCAGCACTATTTATTAAATAGGGAATCCTTTCCCCATTGCTTGTTTTTGTCAGGTTTGTCAAAGATCAGATGGTTGTAGATGTGTGGTGTTATTTCTGAGGCCTCTGTTCTGTTCCATTGGTCTATATATCTGTTTTGGTAGCAGTACCATGCTGTTTTGGTTACTGTAGCCTTGTATCATAGTTTTAAGTCAGGGAGCATGATGCCTCCAGCTTTGTTTTTGTTTGTTTGTTTGTGTTGTCGTTGTTGTTTTGCTTAGGAATGTCTTGTCTGTATGAGCTCTTTTTTGGTTCCGTATGAAATTTAGAGTAGATTTCTCTAATTCTGTGAAGAAAATCAATGGCAGTTTGATGGGAATAGCATTGAATCTATAAATTACTTTGGGCAGTATGGCCATTTTCATGATATTGATTCTTCCTATCCATGAGTATGGATTTTTTTTCCATTTGTTTGTGTCCTCTCTTTTTTCCTTGAACAGTGGTTTGTAGTTCCCCTTGAAGAGGTCCTTCATGTCCCTTGTAAGTTATGTTCCTCTCTTTTTAGCAATTAGCAGTGATGAATGGGAGTTCACTCATGATTTGGCTCTCTGTTTGTTATTGGTGTATAGGAATGCTTGTGATTTTTGCACATTGGTTTTGTATCCTGAGACTTTGCTGAAGTTGCTTATCAGGATAAAGAGTTTTTGTGCTGAGATGATGGGTTTTTCTAAACATATAAACATGTCATCTGTAAACAGAGACAATTTTACTTCCTCTCTTCTATTTGAATACCCTTTATTTCTTTCTCTTGTCTGACTGCCCTGGCCAGAACTTCCAAAACCATGTTGAATAAGAGTGGTGAGAAAGGGCATCCTTGTCTTGTGCCGGTTTTCAAAGGCAATGCTTCCAGCTTTTGCATATTCAGTGTGATGTTGGCTGTGGGTCTGTCATAATTAGTTGTTATTATTTCGAAATACATTCCATCCATGCCTAGCTTATTGAGAGCTTTTAGCATGAAGGGATGCTGAATTTTATCAAAGGTCTTTTAGGCAGCTATTGTAATAATCGTGTGGTTTTGGTCATTGGTTCTGTTAATGTGATGGATTACATTCATTGATTTGCATATGTTGCACCAGATTTGGATCCCAGGGATGAAGCCAATTTGATCGTGGTGGATAAGCTTTTTGATCTGCTGCTAGATTTGGTTTGTCCGTATTTTATTGAAGATTTTTGCATCAATGTTCATCAGGGATATTGGCCTAAAATTTTCTTTTTTTGTTGTGTCTCTGCCAGGTTTTGGTATCAGGATGATGCTGACCTCATGAAATGAGTAAGGGAGGATTCCCTCTTTTTCTGTTGTTTGGAATAGTTTTAGAAGGAATGGTACCAGCTCCTCTTTGTACCTCTGGTAGAATTCAGCTGTGAATCCATCTGGTCCTAGGCTTTTTTTGGTTGGTAGGCTATTAATTACTGCCTCAATTTCAGAACTTGTTATTGGTCTATTCAGGGATTTGACTTCTTCCTTATTTAGTCTTGGGAGGATGTATGTGTCCAGGAATTTATCTATTTCTTCTAGGTTTTCTAGTTTATTTGTGTAGAGGTGTTTATAGTATTCTCTGATGGTAGTTTGTATTTCTGTGGGGTCGGTGGTGATATCCCCTTTATCATGTTTATTGTCTCGCTTTGATTCTTCTTTCTTTTCTTCTTTATTAGTCTAGCTAGTAGTCTATCTATTTTGTTCATCTTTTCAGACAACCAGCTTCTGGATTAATTGATTTTTTGAAGGGTTTTTTGTGTCTCTATCGCCTTCAGTTCTGCTCTGATCTTAGTTATTTCTTGTCTTCTGCCAGCTTTTGAATTTGTTTGCTCTTGTTTCTCTAGTTCTTTTAAATGTGATGTTCAGGTGTCTGTTTCAGATCTTTCCACCTTTCAGACGGGGGCATTTAGTGCTATAAATTTCTCTCTCAACACTGTTTTAGCTGGGTCCCGAAGGTCCTGCTACACTGTCTCTTTGTTCTTATTGGCTTCAAAGAACTTATTTATTTCTGCCTTAATTTTGTTATTTATCCAGTAGTCATTCAGGAGCAGGTTGTTCAATTTCCATGTAGTTGTGCAGTTTTGAGTGAGTTTCTTAATTCTGAGTTCTAATTTGATTGCACTGTGGTCTGAGAGACTGTTTGTTATGATTTCCATTCTTTCGCATTTGCTGAGGAGTGTTTTACTTCCAATTATGTGGTCAATTTTAGAATAAATGCTATGTGGTGCTGAGAAGAATGTATATTCTGTTGATTTGGGGTGGAGAGTTCTGTAGATGTCTAATAGGTCAACTTGGTCCAGAGCTGAATATCCTTGTTAGTTTTTTGTCTCGTGGATCTGTCTAATATTGACAGTGGGGTGTCAAAGTCTCCCACTGTTATTGTGTGGGACTCTAAGTCTCTTTGTAGGACTCTAAAAATTTCTTTTATGAATCTGGGTGCTCCTGTATTGAGTACATATATAGTAAGGTTAGTTAGATCTTCTTGTTGCAATGATTCATTTACCATTATGTTATCCCCTTCTTTGTCTTTTTTTTATCCTTGTTGTTTTAAAGTCTGTTTTATCAGAGACTAGGATTGCAACCCCTCCTTTATTTTTTCGCATTCCATTTGCTTGGTAAATATTTCTCCATCCTTTTATTTTGAGCCTATGTGTGTCTTTGCACATGAGATGGGTCTCCTGAATACAGCACACCTGTGGGTCTTGACTCTATCCAATTTGCCAGTCTGTGCCTTCTAATTGGGGCATTTAGCCCATTTCCATTTAAGGTTAATATTGTTATGTGAGAATCTGATCCTGTCATCAAGGTGTTAGTTGGTTATTTTGCACATTAGTTGAAGCAGTTTTTTTAATAGTGTCATTGGTGATTATTTTTTGGTGTGTTTTTGCAGTGGCTGGCACCAGTTTTTCCTTTCCATATTTAGTGCTTCCTTCAGGTGCTCTTGTAAGGCAGGCCCGCTTGTCTGGAAAGGATTTTATTTCTTCTTTGCTCATGAAGTTTAGTTTGACTGGATCTGAAATTCTGGGTTGAAAATTCTTTTCTTTACAAATGCTGAAGATTGGTCTCCACTCTCTTCTGGCTTGTAGGGTTTCTGCAGAAAGATGCACTGTTAGTCTAATGGGCTTCCATTTGTAGGTAACCTGACCTTTCTCTTTGGCTGCCCTTAACATTTTTTCGTTTGTTTCAACCTTGGAGAATCTGATGATTATGTGTCTTGGGGGTTGCCCTTCTCAAGGAGTATCTTAGTGGTGTTCCCTGTAGTTCCTGAATTTGAATGTTGGCCTGTCTTGCTAGGTTGGGAAAGTTCTCCTAGATGATATCCTGAAGTGTGTTTTCCACCTTGGTTCCATTCTCCCCGCCACTTGCAGATACACCAATCAATCATAGGTTTGGTCTTTTTACCAAGAAATAGTCCCATATTTGTATTTCTTTTACAAAGAAATAGTCCCATATTTCTTGTAGACTTCGTTCATTTCTTTTCATTCTTTCTTCTCTAATCTTGTCTTCATGCCCTATTTCAGTAAGTTGATCTTCAATCTCTGATATCTTTTCTTCTGCTTGATTGGTTGAGCTATTCATGCTTGTGTATACTTCACAAAGTTCTTGTGCTATGTTTTTCAGCTCCATTAGGTCATTTATGTTCATCTCTAAACTGGTTATTCCAGTTAGCAGTTCTTGTTACCTTTTATCAAGGTTCTTAGATTCCTTGCATTCAGTTAGAATATGCTCCTTAGCTCATAGGAGTTTGTTATTACCCACCTTCTGAAGTCTACTTCTGTCAGTTCATCAATCTCATTCTCCATCCAGTTTTGTGCCCTTGCTGGAGAGGAGTTGCGATCATTTGGAGAAGAAGAGGCATTCTGGTTTTTTGAATTTTCAGCATTTTTGCACTGGTTTCTCCTCATCTTTGTGGATGTATCTACCTTTGATCTTTGTGGCTGATGAGCTTTGGAAGGGATTTTTGTATAGGGGTCCTTTTTGTTGATGTCGATGTTATTACTTATTGTTTGTTAGTTTTTATTCTAACACTCTGGCTCCTCTTCTGCAAGTCTGCTGCAGTTTGCTGGAGGTCCACTCCAGACTCTATTTGCCTGGGTATCATCAGTGGAGGCTGCAGAATAGCAAAGATTGCTGCCTGCTCATTCCTAAGGAAACTTCGTCCCAGAGGGGCACCAGTCTGATGCCAGCCAGAGCTCTCCTACACAAGGTGTCTGTCGACCCCTGTTGGGAGATCCCTCTTGGACAGGAGGCACGGGGGCCAGGGACCCACTTAAGGGGCAGTCTGTACCTTAGCAGAGGTCAAGCACTGTGCTGGGAGAATCATCCTTGTCAGGATTAGCTGCTCTCTTTGGAGCTGGGAGGCTGCAAAGTTTAAGTCTGCTAAAGCTGCTCCCACAGCTGCCATTTCCCCCAGGCACTCTTTCCCAGAGAGATGTGAGTTTCATCTGTAAGCCCCTGACTGGGGCTACTGCATTTCCTTCAGAGATGTGCTGCCCAGTGAGGAGGACTCTAGAGAGGCAGTTTGGCTACAGTCGCTTTGGCATGCTGTGGTGAATTCCACCCAGTCCAAACCTACTGGTCTCCTTAGCACTTTCAGGGGAAAACCACCTACTCAAGTCTCAGTAATTGTGGACGTCCCTTCCCCCACAGAGCTTGATCATCTCAGGTGTACTACAGACTGCTGTGCTGGCAATGAGAATTTCAAGTCAGAGGTTCTTAGCTTGCTGGGCTCTGTGGGAGTGGAACCTGCTGAGCGAGACCACTAGGCTCCCTGGCTTCAGACCCCTTTCCAGGGGAGTGAACAGTTCAGTCTTGCTGGGGTTCCAGGTGCCACTGGAGTATGAAAAAAAAAAAATCCTGCAGCTAGTTCAGTGTCTCCCCAAACAGCTGCCCAGTTTTGTGCTTGAAATCCAGGTCCCTGCTAGTGTAGGCACACAAGGCAATCTCCTGATCCATGGATTGCAAAAACCATGGGAAAAGCATAGTATCTGAGCTGGGTAGCATACTTCCTCACAGCTTCCCTTGGCTGAGGGAGGGAGGTTCCCCAGCTTCTTGCACTTCCTGGGTGAGGCAATGCCCCACACTGATTCCTCTCACTGTCTGTGGGCTGCACCCACTGCCTAACCTGTCCCAATGAGATGAACTGGGTACCTCAGTTGGAGATGCAGAAATCACCCACCTTCTGTGTTAATCTTGCTGGGAGGTGCAGACTAGAGCTGTTCCTATTTGGCCATCTTTATAGATCCCTGCAAATAATTAATTTCTTAAGGGAACATTTTATTCTGGTACATGTCCCTTCTTCCCATATGATTCCAGCAAAAGTGATCAAGTCCACAGCTCTAGCATTACATTTGATTGATACAAATGAAGTTCATTTGGTGGAGCTGGTGGCTTACACCTGGAATCCCAACAATTTGGGAGGCCAAGGTGGGAGGATTGTTTGTACTTGGGAGTTTGAGACCAGCCTGGGCAACACACCAAAAGATGTAAAGATGTAAGAGGAAGTCATTGGAATAAGGAAGATTGGGTTGCATTTCAGAGAACTAAGACAAACTAAGAAAAGGTCTTGACTGCTAAGTAGAAATGGATTTGGGGTAGATAGATTAGTCCTTTATTCTAAGGGATACTTTTTTTAATTCTCTCTTTTATTGGAATTGGATTGATAGAAAATCAGCATTAGGGGTTGGGCGTAAAAGGAAGAGAAAAAATATCACTCAGTATGTTTTTAGTTTTCTAGTCTTTACTATTTCTTGTAGCTTAGCAATGGTTCCCTCTTTTCCAGCAGAGCTTTGCTTAGGTATACATACATTATCTAGGTGTTCTTTGCTATTTTCAGGCTATGGTTTGGGTAGATGAACACATACATATTTAAAATTTCTAGCCCCTGCTAAGTGTTATTTCACAAAAGCTACATCTTCCTCAATTCTAAATCCTTCCTTAGAGCCCTTCTTATTATACTCTCAGCATTTCATTGCTGTCTTTGACATAAGCATGTTTCAGTTGTAATCTAAGCTGACCTATTGGCAGCTTCTGATACTACATTCTATTCCTTTCTTCTCTAAATTTCCCTCTGTAATTTCAGTTTGCTATGCACTTCTGGTTTTTCTCCTACTTCATTAACTATTCCTTCTCTCTCTTTACTGCTTTGTTCTAGCAACATGTTTGTTTACTTGGTGTATTAACCTTTTGTCATGCTACTAATAAAGACATACCCAAGATTGGGTAATTTATAAAGAAAAGATGTTTAATTGACTCACAGTTCCACGTGGCTGGGGGAGACTTACAGTCATGGCAGAATGTGAAGGAGGAGCAAAGTCATGTCTTACATGGTAGCAGGCAAGAAAGTATGTGCAGGGGAACTCCCCTGAATAAAATAATCAGAACTTGTGAGACTTCTTCACTATCACGAGAACGCCATGGGAAAGATCCACTCTCATAATTCGGTTACCTCCCACGGCATCCCTCCCATGACACATGGAAATTATGGGAGCTACAATTCAAGATGAGATTTAGGTGGAGACACAGGCAAACCATATCATTCCACAACTGGTCCCACCCAAATCTCATGTTGTCACATTTCAAAACCAATCATGCCTTCCCAACAGTCCCCCAAAGTCTTAATTCATTTCAGCATTAACTCAAAAAGTCCACAGTCCAAAGTCTCATCTGAGACAAAGCACATCCCTTCCACCTATGAGCATGTGAAAATCAAAAGCAAGTTACATACTTCCTAGATACAATGAGGATACAGGAATTGGGTAAATACACCTGTTCCAAATACACCTGGCCAGACTAAAAGCCTACAAGCCCCATGCAAGTCCAAAATCCAGCAGGGCAGTTAAATAAAGCTCCAAAATGATCTCCTTTGACTCCATGTCTCACATCCAGGGCATGCAAATGAAAGACATGGGTTCCCACGGTCTTGGGCAGCTCCACTCCTGTGGCTTTGCAGGATATAGCCTCACTCTTGACTGCTTTTGTGGGCTAGTGTTGAGTGTTGGTGGCTTTTCCAGGTATACAATGCAAGCTGTTGGTGGATCTATCATTCTGGGGTATGGAAGACAGTGGGTCTCTTCTCACAGCTCCACTAAGCAGTGCCCCAGTGGGGATTCCATGTGGGGGCTCTAACCCCACATTTCCCTTCCACACTGCCCTAGCAGAGGGTCTCCACGAGGGCCCCACTCCTGCAGTAAACTTCTGCCTGGACATCCAGGCATTTCTGTAGATTGTCTGAAATCTAGGTGGAGGTTCCCAAACGTCAATTGTTGAATTCTGTGTACCCACAGGCTCAATGTCACATGGAAGCTTCCAAGGCTTGGGGCTTGCACCCTCTGAAACCATGGACTGAACTGTACCTTGTCCTCTTTTAGCCATGGCTGGGGAAGCTGGGATGCAGGGCATCAAGTCCCTAGGCTGCACATAGTAGTGGTCCCTGGGCCTGGCACAACAAACCATTTTTTCTTCCTAGACCTCTGGGTCTGTGATGAGAGGGGCTGGCATGAAGTTCTCTGACATGCCCCGGAGACGTTTTCCCCATTGTCTTGGTTATTAGCCTTTGGCCCCTCATTACTTCTGCAGCATGCTTGAATTTCTTCCCAGAAAATGCATTTTTCTTTTCTACTGCATCATCAGGTTGCAAATTTTTCAAATTTTATGCTCTGCTTTCTTTTGAACGCTATGCCACTTAGACATTTTTTTCTACCAGATACCCTAAATCATCTCTCTCAAGTTCAAAGTTCCACAGATATCTAGGGCAAGGGCAACATGCCATCAGTCTCTTTGCTAAGCATAGTAAGAGTCACTTTTCTTCAGTTTCCAACAAGTGCCTCATCTCCTCTTGAGACCACCTCAGCCTGGACTTTATTGTCCAAACTATCAGCATTTTGGTCAAAGCCATTCAACAAGTCTCTAGGAAGTTCTAACATCTTCCTGTCTTCTGAACTCTCGAACTCTCTAGGAAATTTCAAACATTTTCCTATCTTCTTCTGAGCCTTCCAAACCTTTCCAATCTCTGCCTGTTACCTAGTTCAAGTCACTTCCACACTTTCAGGTATCTTTACAGTAGTGTAACTGCTCAATGGGTTCAGTTTGCACACTGCCTAGACAGAGCCGATTTATCAAGACAGGGGAATCGCAATAGAGAAAGAGTAATTCATGCAAAGCTGCTGTGCAGGAGACTGGAGTTTTATTATTACTCAAACCTTTCTCCCAGAGCATTCGGGGATCAGAGTTTTTAAGAACTACTTGGTGGGTGAGGGAAAGCCAGGGAGCCAGGAATGCTGATTGGTCAGGGATGAAATCATTGGGAGTTGAAGCTGTCTTCTTACATTGAGTCAGTTCCTGGGTGAGGAGGCCACAGGATCAGATGAGCCACTTTATCCATTTGGGTGGTGCCAGCTGATCCATCAAGTACAGGGTTTGTAAAATATCTCAAGCACTGATCTTAGGGGCAGTTTAGGGAGGGTTGGAATCTTGTAGCCTCTAGCTGCGTGATTCCTGAACCATAATTTCTAATTCTGTGGCTAATGTTAGTGTTACGAAGCCAATCTACTCCCCAGGCAGGAAGGAGGTTTGCTTTGGGAAAGGGATGTTATCATCTTTGTTTTAAACTGTAAACTATAAACTAAGTTTCTCCCAAAGTTAGTTTAGCCTATGCCCAGAATGAACAAGGACAGCTTGCAGATTAGAAGCAAGATGGAGTTGATTAAATTAGATCTTTCACTGTCTCAGTCATAATTTTGCAAAGGCACTTTCATCAGCACCCCACTCTACTGGTACCAATTTACTGTATTAGTCTGTTCTCACGCTGACATACCTGAGATTGGGTAATTTATAAAGGAAAGAGGCTTAAGTGACTTAGAGTTCCACATGGCTGGGGAAGCCTCACAATTATGGTGGAAAGCAAGGGAGGAGCAAAGTCCCATCTTACCTGGCAGCAGGCAGGAGAGCTAATGCAGGGGAACACCCCTTTATAAAATCATCCGATCTCATGAAACTTATTCACTATCATGAGAACACCATGGGAAAGACTCGCACCCTAAATCAATTGCCTCCCACCACTTTCCTCCCACAACACATGGGAATTATAGGAGCTAAATTTCAAGATGATATTTGGGTGAGGACAAGCCAACCATATCACCTGTTTTTTTCTTGTTATTGTTATTGATTAATTATTTTTCTTTTTCCTCTATTTCTTTTTCTTCTCCTCCTTCTCCCTCACCCCTGCCCCCTCTCTCTGTCTCTTCCCCATTTCCTTTCTCCCCTCCTCTCTCCTCTTTCTTTTCCCCTTCTTTGCCCCTTTCCTTTCTTCCTTCCCTCCATCCCTCTTTCCTTGTTGTATTTTTGGTGCTGTTTCAACATTAGGTGCTCAGTCTTAGCTTAATATTATCCTCTTATTATTTTTTTTTAACTTTACAGTTTGGCTTATTCTTTTCCAGATTTTCGTTTAACAATGTTTAAGGTTTTTGGTTTTGTTTTTTGTTTTTTTTTTAACTGTAAATGAAACTTTTTTAGATAATATATTGTTGAATATCATATTTCTCACCAGTTTGAGAGTATTAAATGATGGGTTAAACTTATTTATATCTTTTGTAAGTACAGCTACACAAGCATTCAATCATACCACACTGTTTTTCATTTGTTCCACTTAGTGTATTTGCATTACTTCCTTTTCTAATTTTTATTGCATAGATCAATTTTTCCTCTGCTAATATTAAAGTTATGCACCACATTTATTTTTTATTATTCCCCTTCATATAAGCCAGATTTATGTTCATTTACAACTATTCATTTAATAACATATCAATATTTCTATCCTTCCAAGAAAACTTACGTATTTCCTTAGGTCCAATTGTTTCTTCTATTTATTCCCAACCTTTCATTACGTTTACATTGTGTTAAGATTTTTGTTCTACAATGTTATTTTTCTTTTAATTTTTATACTCCCCTGTGGCACTTCATCCAATCACAACCATTCATTTATCTCATAAAATGAGTAGTGTGTCTATGTGTGTATTAGAGTCACACTAGACATTTATATAAGTTTTAGCTCTCGACATTGATCCTGAACATCAAACCTCCATATTCCCAGGAAACTAAAATTTAAAGTGCCCCAGATTAATTTATTCACATTTCTCTTTATATGTGCTCATTCTTTATTTTCTAAGCTCTCCACCCTTATTCAGACTACAATCCATCCATAGGCCATGTAGATAGTCACTAACTCACAGCTACAGATATTTTCCCACTTCTCACAAGAAATCTTGACATATATCATCTGTTCTCTGAACAACTGGGCTATGCTATTAATTAGTCTTCATGATTCAAGTTTTTAAAAACTCTTATACATCCTTTAGATTACTTGCTGAATGATTCGATAAAGTAGCATTTGATAATATAATCACAGCTTCAACAAATATTAGTAAATAAATTTTTTCACCTTTAACAGGCCTCTCCTGCATCATGATTTCACTCTACTCCTGTAAACTCAGCACTTTATCCAAGTCTATTTGCCACCATTGTTTAAACAGACTATAATCATGTATGTCTACTGTGTTTATTTTCCCTTTTCTCTACCTTCATCTACTTGTTTATCTAAAAAATTACATACCCTTCTACATTCAGGTTAATCACTTTTTCTAAAAGAAAACTTCACAGAAGAGCATCATAGAAGCAGACTTATTCCTTCTTTTTCACTTAGCACTTTGCTAATGCCCCTTTCTTAACCCTCATTTCAGTATATGGTGCTTATCCATATTTTAGTTTGTTTCCCTGAGCTAGAGCATGAACATCTCTAGGACAGGAACAATGAACTAGTCATTTATTTTTGTAGTGCCACTTTCAATGCCTGATAGAATTTCTTCAATGAGTTAACAAATGCTGAGATGGGTCATTATTCTGAAAGATAATGCATGCTTAAACAACATAAGATATTGTGTGAGGTATTAGTGCAAAGTGATATAATGGAAAAGGCATGTACTTTAGATCCAAACAGACTTCCACAAGTTTTATATTTTATTATGTTTAAATTGAAAATGAATGTAAACAAACTAGATTAATTTAATATATATTTATCCTGTATACTGTGCCAGGCTAAGAACTGTTAAGAATAAAAGGGAAAAAAAATCATACAATTCTTTTCTGACTGCTTGTAGTAGAAAGGCTTGAGAACATGGCATCTATGGCATATTAAATTCCCCAGGAAGATGCTCCCTAGACAAAGGTTAGTATGCAAAGGATTTGTTAAGAAGTGTTCATTTGGGAACATCACCTGCAAAAGGTATGAGAGGAAAACAATTAGGTATAGAAAAATAGTGACCTAAAATGCAGTCATAACTAGGGACTTATCTTACCCCAAAGTGAGTTCTCAGTCTGGGAAGGCACTAGAGAGTTATCCCAAGCTAGAGAAAGAAATCTAGGTCTTTATATTCTGATAGTGCCTAATTACTGGGTGGAGGCTGCCCAAGAGGTTGGGTTAAACTTGAGTGAGATAATTGTCTCCAATGACTGCTAATAGCTGAGAGCTATCTTCTGGCAGCACTCTAAAAACCTGGGAGAATATGTTTTTGAAGGAGGGTCTAGGTGGTGGTGGTATATCAAAACATCCAGCCTGTTCATCCTGAAGGTATACATATACATAACAGATTTTTAGAGATGCTTACGGCCAATTTTCCTAGATAAAACAAAAAACAATAGAAAATTAGTGAAAGGAACCTCAGTTTCTTGCTGGTTTTGAGGCCACAATTTATTCTCATTATATTTCTCCTCTATTCTTATTCTATATTTTGTTCCACCTTGGCAAGCACATCTGCTGAGCCCATTGACACAATGCACACCATCATTCTTGAGTAGTATGAGCCAACATTCATAATGCCCTTCTTAGATCACTGCTGTTGCACTTGTCCTTTTATCATCAAAATTAGCAGAGAATACCAATATATGCCCAGGTGATTTACTTAAGTGTCAAACATATTGCCCCTTGACACCATTGTTTAGCAGCAGATGAACCACTTTCTGATTATCAGAGTCATCAGATTACACTGCTGGTGAAATTTGGGTCTGCTGCTTTGTTGAGTTGTCACTACTCCGCTCTCATTGAAAAAAAAAACACACACACACACACACACAAAAAAAAAAACAGGGCTAAGACTGTTACATTAAATGGAGATATAATAGGTACCATCAGTTATTGGGATGCAATAATAATGCATGTGGTTTATATTTTTGCCAAAGTACAGCGAAGTTTCAGAAAATTCTACTTGGATTTCTCTCTTGGATTAGTCCATTTTCACACTCCTATAAAGAACTGTCCAAGACTGGGTAACTTATAAAGAAAATAGGTTTAACTGACTCACAGTTCCACATGTCTGAGAAGGCATCAAGAAACTTATAATCATGGCAGGATGTGAAGACAGAGCAAGGACCTTCTTCAGAAGATGGCAGGAGAGAGAAGTCAGATCACAGGAAAAATACGCCACTTTAAATACCATCAGATCTTATGAGAATTCACTCATTATCACAAGAGCAGCATCGGGGTAACCACCCCATGATGAAATCACCTCCCACAAGGTCCCATCCTTGTCAAGTGGGGATTATGGGAACTATAATTGAAGATGAGATTTGGGTGAGGACACAGAGCCAAACCATTATCAGCCCACTCCTCGCTCTCCCCAAATCTTATGTCCCCACATTTCAAAACACAATCGTGCCTTCCCAATCATGCCCCAAAGTATTAACTCATTCCAGCATTAACACAAAAATCCAAGTCCAAAGTCTCATCTGGGATAAGGCAAGTCTCTTCAGTCTATGAGCCAGTAAAATAAAACACAAGTTAGTTGTTTTCAAGACACGATGACGATACAGGCATTGGTAAATATACAAATTCCAAATGAAATAAATTGGCCAAAACAAAGGGGCTACAGGCCCCCATGCAAGTCCAAAATCCAGCAGAGTAGACACTAAAGCTTGAAAATGATCTCCTGTGACTCCATGTCTCAAATCCAGAGCATGCTGATGCAAGAGGTGGGCTTCCACAGTCTTGGGCAGCTCTGCCCCTGTGACTTTGCAGGGTAGAGCCCCACTTCCAGTACCTATTTACTGTATTAGTCTGTTTACACACTGCAGTAAAGAGCTGCCTGAGACTAGGTAATTTATAAAGAAAAGAGGGTTAATTGACTCACAATTCCACATGGCTGGGGAGGTCTCAGGAAACTTACAATCATGGTGGAAGATGAAGAAGAAGCAAGGACCTTCTTCACATGATGGCAGGAGAGAGAAGTGAGAGTGCATGAAAAAGCTGCCCCTTTTAAAGCCACCAGATCTCATGAGAATTCACTTACTATCACGAGAACAGCATGGGAGACACTTCCCCCATGATCCAATCACCTCCTACCAGGTCCTATCCTCAACACGTGGGGATTATGGGAATTACAACTCAATATGAGATTTGATTGGGGATACAGAGACAAACCATATAATCCGTCATTACAACTCTTACTCTAAAGGCATAAGAATCAATATGGAGAATATAGCAACTACCAACTATGTCTATTCCAAGTATATATTAAGGAACTGGGGATATATCTACTGGTGAAGGATACATACATTGACACGTGGTCCCACTGTGGGCTGATCTGTGAACAGAATGTTTATTAAACTGGTTTTGATACCTTCATTGTGATACTTCAAGTTTCTGGGTATCATTACCACTTAAAATTCTACGCATAGAAGTCTTGATATGTTTGAGTCCTCCCATTTCTTCAGTTGATGGTTACTTAAACATAATGCCATAAATCGTTTGGAAACGAACTTGAAGGTATCATTAATTCGATGGTATTATTGGGCCCCTCTTCCAAAAACCCAGTCTCATCTTCAGTCTATGACTTCTGAATCAAAAATCATCTCTGTACAGAAGCTGACAAAAGCAAGATTCTTCTGATCATGTATCCTTGATATATTTGGTTGTACAGAATAAGCAATACCCTTGTTAGATGCTCTTCAGATTTACATCTACAGAAGCCATACTCCCTTAACCATTTCATAACTCTCAGCAAGTCAGGTCTCCTTTGTTATTACTCTAGTCTTAACTCTCATATGATAACTATATCCACCTGGTTCCTGTCACATAAATGCCACCTCCTGGCCTTTGTTTTGGCATTGTATTATCACCATTGCTATTAGTGAGCTCAGTTCTATAGTGGTATATCCTACAATCAGTCATGGCCTATAGAAACGAGCTATCACTGAATTTCTTGATGACGCTGGAGTTCATACTGCCAACACATTCTTAATTACTTTGGTAAATAGTTTATCCCTGCCACACCAATGGGAGGCAGTAATTTGAGGGCTGTGTGTGTGTGTGCGCGCGCGCACGCATGTGTGTGTGTATTTCAGGTTTACATGGTATTTCCATTTTAGAATACCTACTTATTTAAGGCTTGTAATCCTGTTTTGCATAAGCTATCAGAAACAGCCTTTCTACCTTACTTAGTGTGGGTTATCAGTCTTTCCATGTTTTCATAAGACATCCTCCTTTCATGTTTTTATTATTTACTAGGAGTCTGAAAACTGAGATAACACTCCAAAATTGATCGATACTTTCCCATGTATTTGTATGTACCTCCCCACTTCCAATATTTGACTAGTATCTAATACTGTAATCTCATGCTTACTCTCTCAGCCATGACTAGTGGCTGTTGGCTAGACTCTCTAACTCCTTTGAGGTATGGTTTATTTACTCTCCTATCAGGCCCACACATCACCAGATGGGCAATGTTGTGGCTTAACTTTAGTTATTGATCTAATGGTCAGAAGGGAATGTGAAAACACATTGTGAGGGTGGAATACTTTGTAGTATGAAGGGGAGGTCTCTAAGTCATTTTGATGCAAAGGAGGCTCCCCTTAACAGGAATGTATTGGTCATATCTGTGGCCGATGTTGAAATCTAAGGGTATGTGGGTTTACAATATTTTTAGAGTAATAATCCAGATGCTCTTATTCCATGATAGTTTCATTCTTTCCTGGCCTGAGTTTTTATGTGGTTATAGCAGACCTGCTTACGTTGAGAGTTTAAGTTTCTTTACAGCTCTCTTTGACTCATGATTGAGATTTTGGTTTGGTCCTCAACATTCTTTGCCTCTAGCTGCAGTAAATGAGATCCTCTTTATATGCTACTTGCATTCATGCACTGGCATTCATGCTTAGCTTTTAATTCCAGATTAATCAATCACATTTTTATCTTTTTCTTCAAGGCATACTTCAAGCTTAGCAAAGCACTCAATTCCACTCTCCTTATAACTACTATGTCTCCAATATTTCTCAAATATTTAACACATCACGCCATATCATCTAGTTCATTCTCTTTTACGTCTACCTGAGTGTATACCATCACTCCGCCACTGAAGATTTTAAAAATTGCACTGTTCTCTTGTGCCAGGGGCTGCCTTTACTTTATTTATCACCATTGATGGTGCCCTTATTTTCAACTGGACAGTGGATAATCCAACTGCAAAACCTCATTTTAGCATCTGCTTTCTCACACCAGTTCAGATACCAGCCCTTTTTGGTCAGGTTTCAGAGGAAGAAGGGCCTGATATTGGACTTCGCATGCAAAAGATTTATTAGGGGACTATTTTTGAGAATAATCCCCTAATAAATGAAAACTGCTTCCTCTGCGCAATCTTGTTTCCTGTCCTTCCTGTAAAAGATGAGGAAAGGGAAGGAAAGGAAACAAGATTGGGCAAAGGGGGCAGTTTTCATTCTCAATGAATTCTTTATTCAGCTGATGGAGTCTGTATTTGGAGGGCCCCTCAGATCCATAAGGAGCCACAGAAAGAACATGAATCTTTATAAACCTGCATGAATCAGTTATCACTTACATGCTGCCTCTTAGGAATTCATGAGATGAAGATAGTTACCTTGGCCAACGTCACTTTGCCCTCTCAGGGCAAAATTGTGCAGCACAATTCTCTGTTGTGCTGTCTAATGCATTGCAGATGTTTAGAAGCATCCCTGGCCTCTACTCACTAGATGTCAGTTAGCACCCTCCCCTAGTTCAAGAATTACACTGTTATCTTGTGTCAGGGGCTGCCTGTACTATACCTCACCAATGATGGCATCCTTCTTTCCATCTGGGCAGTGAGTAATCCAATTATATTAATTCAATGATTGGACTAAGTATATAATGTATATTTTCCCTCAAATGGTATGAAGAAGAAATGGAATGCTAAATTTAGCTAATGCGTAAATTTCACATATTTTATACCATTTGGACAAGGGAGATTGGGAGTTAAATAAAATTTGAAAGGATAGTTTAGGCTAACATCCAGGATGGTCCCTCCATCACCAAGGACCCTTTAGGACAAACAGAAAATTAGAACTGCTGTCCTAAGCATTTAAGATGGCAATGGCAAGCGGTTGTAGTGTATATATCAGTGTGTGAGTTATGCATTAAAAAAGGTTTTGCAAACTACTACATGTTGATAATAAAAAGGTAGTGGAAAGATGATAGAAACGTAAGTTTCAAATACTACTGAGCTGCTGACTAGCTCAGTGACCTTGGTCATTTCACTCACTCACTGAGCTTTTCCTCACTCTTATTTGAAGATGATTCAAACCTTACAGTGTTAATATTTTTGTGCATATGTGAGTGCATTCATATAAGTTTGAAGTTTAAAAGAAATTTAACTTGTATATGTCTATAAAATATGTACATACACATAAGAATATCTAGCATTGTGCCTGGCCTGTAGTGGTTACTCAAATGCCAGACGAATTTTAATAACTAGCACTCAGCCCTACCTAAAAAGACAAGAACATCTTGCAAGTAATTGCTTCTGTCTTCTAAGATAACTGCTGCTGTTTGGCAACACAGTAGGGACTCCCAGTAGAAGCAACCTTGCTCTCATTGCATCTGCTCCCGAGAAATCAAGAAATAATTACCTTTTTATTTGGAGACTTGATTGATGCAGCAGCCTTCCCTGTGGCTGTGGAAAGATAAACTGGGCCAAAGAGAATAACCTGGATTTTATTCTGCCTTGATTACTCCTGTTGCAGGGATAATTTGAGTTCAGGGGGGGAAGTACCTCAGCTGATTAAAGAGAGGACCTTGGGCACATCAACTCTCAAATATCTTGATGACAGAAATTGAAGGCTCCCATTCCATGTTCGTGAATACCGTGAAAATGTGACATGCTGCATTGCCAAGGTAGCTGTCTGAATTATATGAATACAAGTAGGAAAAGGGTTTAATGATCAGTGGCAATGTCAAGGACTGGAATCATGACAGGAACAAGTAGTGCTTCCTAAAACAGTGCAAATGATTTATAGTTGAAAATGGCAATCACTTCAATTTATACTGATGAAAATAGAATTCTTTTAGAAAGTCTCCATTTAAAAAAATATATGCCTCTTTCAGTGATGATAGCTACGTGACTACCCCATATTATCAGTTGAAAATTAACATTAAAATACCTTTCACCTACATAATTTTTGGAATGGATGTGGAAAATATTCAGATTACCAAAGATTGTAAACATTTCAATTGTAATGCTTTTTTTTTTAATTCAGCTAGTTTCTTATATTAAAAAAATAAAAATAACTAAAAATACACTTAAAACTGTCTATATTTTAGAAATATTAATTAGGTAAATAGGGGAGGCATAAGAATAGTGGAAGGCTTTAGACAGAAAGATTCAGTGCTCTTAGTAAATGTCAGGTATAATGAGAGGACAGCAGTGTTACAATTCAGAGCACCTAGATTCCAGTCTTCACCACCACACACTAGCTGTCTGGAATTATGCAAATCATTGTATGCCTTTTAATTTTACTGTCCTACTCAAAAAGTTGAGATGACAAATAGATCTATCATTTAAAAGTTTCTATAAGTTTTCATGTCATTGTAAATGTAATATGCTACGCAGATTATTTTAAAGCACTGCAAAACTATTCAACATTTTCGTTAACAACATTAACTAAAATGTAAATAATTTATCAAGGAATAAATAAAATATGTTAAACCCAGTGTGTGTTCCACAATAGGTCTTCAATAATGGTGATAAATGAAAGTTGTATTGAATATGTTATTTATTGTCTTTATTTTTCATTAAAAAATCTGCTAAATGTTGAATGATGAGTACTTAATTTAATTCATGTAAACAAAGTTAACAGGTCAAATAAACATTAAAATATTAAGTGATACTGATGCTGGTAATATTTGTTTAATGTTTGTAGTGGTAATATATAGGTCATAGTAATAATAAAAATTTATATTAAATTAATGCCTTCTTATGCTAACTCAATTGAACATTTAGACTGATTCAATAAAAAATGACCTGGGATTTTATCTATCATGGTTTATCAGATATTGTTTGTTTTATACAGGAATATATATTTATATAATTCTAGGAAAGAGAAGAATCTTGATTTTATTCTCTTTGATTTCCCCTGCTGCAAAGATAATGTGAGTTTATGGTACTGTGTATATATTTTATTATAAATTACAGAGTCATGAGCTATGTATAATATTCTTGAGAAAGAAAAAATGATTAATGCATAACATAAAATATACATACACAATTACTTTTTATGTAATTTATCGTTACATATACTTGCTAATACACATGCAATCTTAAATTTTAAAATATTTTGATATTTTAAATATTATTTAAGTAATTATTTGTTTAACTATATGTCTATATATTTATATTTAAACATTATTTTAAATTTTCCTTTATATTTCACCTTACTTTGAAAATGATGTATAGTTTATTTACTACCAATCATTTCACCTCCCACAGAAAATACATGTGATTCAATGATAGATCATATTTTATTTATTTCACTGGCTTCAGGGCCAACTATTCAAGATACAAGGAGTCTGTGTTTGCCTTGGCCATATTTAACATCAAGGATCAAAATTAGGGAGAATTACCTAAGGGCAAATAAGTCTACAAGGCTAAAGCAAGTGCAGGCTCTCAGGCTGCCTGTGTTCAGATTTAAGCTTTGCTGCTTCATAGTCCTGTAGCTTGGGAAAACGAGGACAGAAAACATGCAGAATAGTAGTAGAAACTTGTTTGTACTCATACAATGCTTAATAGTCTTCCTGGACTGACACATTAGTAAGCATTTGGTTAGTGTTATATATCATTGTTGGCATTACTACCAAAGTCTAAAAAATGCCTCGCTTAGCCTGGCCTAGAATTTGTTGCTCCTCCTCAGGTTTGCTTTGGGTTGATTCGTAACTCTCAGTTGAAGCCATTTCATAGTCTATCTCTGTGGTTAGTGGAAAAGTGACAGGTGATCATAGCTACAAATACGTCCATAATTTTCACAAATAATAAAGGGGGAAATTGAGAATTTTTATTGCAATCTCATGATGAGACATTGTGACTAAATGAAGACTGAAAGAAAGATATAAACTATGCAGAGAAGTGCTTTTGGGCATAAAAAGGTACTATGCAGAGAAGTACTTTTCTGCATAAAGTGCTTTTATGCACTGTGCCACCAGTTCTTAAAACAGGGCCTTGTACATTGGTGCTTACTGAGTGGTTTTTTAATGAATAACCAATGCAAGATCCAATGCAGCCATTAAGAGTGAAGAACAGTTTCACTTACATGCATTATCTCATTTAAGTCTCTGAAAATCTTGTCACATAAGAAAGTGTGATTTTATAATTTAAAAGGAGAAGGTGTGAGGAATAATACTATGTAGACTTGATCTGTTTTTTGTACTGTAATTTTAATTATTCCACAAGTATCAAATGGCACTTACCACTCATAATTGATATATTTGTAATTTTTGTTACTCCTAGGGATTAAGACTAACTACATGTATTCGTCTTTAATGCTTGCTAAATTTAAGTTGTTGTGTATTCATATTTGGAGACATGAGACAAATATAACCCACCCCAGGGAGCCTCATTTTCTGATTTATTTTTCTCTTCTATGTTTATATCTGTATTAGCCCTTTTTATATTGTGATGCAATAAAATATTCAAATATCTTTAGCCCTAATTTGAGTGAGAGCAACATGATATGGCAGAAAAAAATGAATATGTTAAACGATTGTTGATTCTACCTGCAAAAGCATAAATGTTTCTCTTATTAAAATAAAATTAAGGGGAGGGGGGAGGGGGGAGGGCTTGCACTGGGAGTTATACTTGATGTAAATGATGAATTGATGGGTGCTGACGAGTTGATGGGTGCAGCACACCAACATGGCACGAGTATGCATATGTAACAAACCTGCACGTTATGCACATGTACCCTAGAACTTAAAGTATAAAAATAAAATAAAATAAAATAAAATGTTTCAATTAATTGAAAAATAAATAAATAAAATTAATTAAAATTGATTATCTTTTTAAAATATTTCGTTAGGTTCTGTGTTTTAATTTGTTAAAAGTAAATGAATATATTTACTGGCATTTTGTATCTAAGAAGTTTGTTTTTGGTTATCTAGCATGGAAGGGTGGTATCTTCTAACAATTCATGTCTTCTGTTTTCTTTGTGGCTTTGTAGATTTCATTAATCTGAATTAAATTGATCATTTGAGCAAGCGCTTCACCGGTGACTTGTTTCACACTTCTCGAAGAGTTTTTAATTAGAGTAATCTTTCATAGCATTTTTAGTCTAGTAACTTGAAGCCTCATCATATATTCACTCCACATAAAAACACTTGTCAATAGAGTCCACAGGATGATTTAACATGCCACACACACACCTCTTGTTCTTCACATTGATATGTATGTAATACAGTCAGACCCACCTCTTCATCACTTCCAAAGAGCCAACTTTGTTGTTCTTTCTGATCTTTTTTTCAAAGGAAAACCTATTCTTGGGACTTTTTTCCCCCACTTTTCTTTCAGCTATTCTTTGGATTTTCTCTTCTGTCACATTTTCAAAATGCCATTATTCAAGATGTATCACTGTCTTTAAGTGTCATTATAGGAATTAAATACCCTTTTATTTTTATAATTTCAAGTACTTTGTTGAACTTACTCAACTAGCACTAAATATTTTTACTCATTTTAAAGAAAATTATTTCAAAGAATTATCTACATTAATTGTCTAAATGGTTTTATCATGGTGAAATATATATGTATATATGAACAAAATTTGTCATTTTAATCATCTTAAAATATTCAGCTCAGTGGCATTTTATATTCATATTGCTGTGCAACCATCATCACTATCTATTCTAAACCTTTTTTATCACTTCCAACAGAAACTCTGCACCCATTAAATAATAACTTCTATTTTCCTCTCCCCCAGCCCCTGGGAACTTCTCTATGAATTGTCTTATTGTAAATATTTCAAGTAAGTGGAATGTTACATCATTTATTCTTATGTGTCTCATTTCTTTTAGTTAGTATAATTTATCTAAGGTTAAGCCATATTGTAGCATGTATCAGAACTTTTTTTTATGACCAAATAATATTACTTTATGTCTATTTATCACATTTGGTGTATCCATTTATCTGTTGATGGATACTGGTTGCCTTCAATTATTTCTATTTTATTTTTATTTTAAGTTCTGGGGTACATGTGCAGGATATGAAGATTTGTTACATAGGTAAACATGTGCCATCATGGTTTGCTGCACCTGTCAACCCATCATCTATGTATTAAGCCCAGCATGCATTAGCTATTTTTTCTAATGCTCTCTCTATCCCCACTCCACACCCCCAACACTCTGAATCTTTTTGAATCCTCAGTGATCTTCATATATTTAAACTGAATGGTTGATTATCAATCCAAGTATTGTTTGATATACAAATGGCATTTTACAGGACTGAGTACATTTACCTACATGAAATGCCTTCACTAGATTACCAAAAACTACTGAAGAGATTTAGAAGGTAGGACGGCCCTATTGCAGATTCTGTGTAGAAACTGAGACCCTTCCCCTTGAAAATACCAGAGAGGACCTCCACAGGAGCTCTAATCAACTATTTATATTGTCTCATTGTTCTGGGTTAGATGACATGCCCATTCTTGATTCAAATACAGAAAGGGAAGATATAATCATTCTAATTTTCTCCAACTATTCTCTGAAGCTGAGGGTAGACTCAGGAGCTGCTGAACAAGATGCACAAAGTTGTGAAAATGGTGAATATCCAAAGACCTTTCTGTTTGAAAGAGAAAGGGATTCTGTTTGGAAGGAGAAAAATAAGAATGATGATGGATGGCAGCTAACAATATCCACTGTATGCCTGAAAGCATATCCATAGAATTTTTTAAAAAATACCATTTCTACCCCAAATACTGGTATTTGACTCTAAGAAACGTACTTATGTGCTTATTTAAACATTAAACCAGCATAAATGTAGAACATTTTCTAAATTTTCTCCATGAAGGTTCCTATTGAATAGAAAAGGCTATTCTTTTCTTCTTTTCCATTACAGAGCATGACCCTTTGAATGTTTGAACTTTTTCCTTGAAATGCACTTTAAAATAGAAGTGATATGCATTTAGCTTCATGATGGTTATAGGTAAAGATTTAATAGCTAGCCATACAAATAAAACCTAAAGGTGGTAAGCAATGATCCATGCATCCCAATTTCCAAAAGGCTCTCAATTAAATGAAAATAACTATTGAACTGATCTTCCGCTACCAAAATGTTAATTAAAATTTAATTACTGTTCATCAGCCACTCATACTGTAGCTCTGGGATAATGGTGATGCAGCATCTCAGTATACTATAATCTTAGTGATGTATTTTTATATCATCACCATAAGAAACATTGTGTTACTACGGAATATTTGAGATTTCTCACTGCCTGAGGCATGTATTTATTTCGTATCCTTTTTATTTTAGTTCATTGTGTTCAATCCTCTTCTTAATCCATCTACCTGTACCTGATGCATGAGTCTCTGATGCTGGGTCACAGACAAATGTTCACCCAGGACTGGCCTTGAAAATAAAACATGATGTTTGTGTCATAATCATAGCTCACATCTGACTTCATACTTGGTACAGCTAATTGTACTCCTTTTTCCTTGTGTAAATGCCAGATCCTGATGAGTTTTAAATGTTAAAAAATCCTCTTTCCTATGGAATTATAAGCTATTTCATTATTCAAACTTTACAGTATCATGAATTTAGTACTACATTTTTCCTGGAAATATTTGGCATATGAACCTCTCTCACTTATGAGCAGCATATTTATTAATTGAGATTATTGTAGATTCACATGTGGTAGAAGGAACAATACAGAGAGATCCCTTATATACTTCGTCCAGTTTCCCCCAGTGGTGACGTTTTGCCTAACCATAGTATAATAGCATAACCAGGATATTAATATAAATAAAATCCATTGATCTAATTCACACTTACCCAGTTTTACCTACACACATATATCTGTCTATTAAATCTGATACAATTTTAAGATGAGTAGATGTGTGTATCTACAAATAGGAGTAAAAATGCTAAACACCGATAATCCTTTCTATTCTTTGGTAACCATACACACCTCCCTCCATTTCTCCCACTCATTTCTAAACGTTGCCACTAAACTGATCCTCTATTTCTAAAATTTCATCATGAATAGAACAATACAGAATACAAACTTTGGGAACTGGTGTTTTTTTTTAACTTTGTGTGATTCTCTGGAGACTTGCCTAAGTTGATATGTACATAAATGATCTATTCCTTTTTAAAGTAGTATTCCATGGTGCATATTTCCTGCCATTTGTTTGACCATTCCCCTACTGAAGTACATCTGGATTGAGTCGAGGTTTTGGCTATTATGAATCCATGTGCTATAAATATTTGTTGTATAGGCTTTTGTGAACAGAGCTTTCTCCCCACTCATGGAGAAATTCACAAGAGTACAATTTGCTAGGCTGAATGATAGTTGTATACCTTTTTTTTATTACCAAGCTCCAAGCTGTTTTCTACAGTGGCTGTATCATTTTACATTTTCACAGGAAATAGATGAGTGGTCTAGTTTTTCTACAGAAATGGCAATGTTTGCTGCTGTCACTATTTTTTTTTTTTTAATTTTAGACATTGTAATAGATGTGTGGTATTAAGTAATAATATATCACTGTGGTTTTAATTTGTAATTTTCTGATAAACAATGACGTTGATATGATGCTTATTTGCCATCTGTATATCCTCTTCACTGAAATCTCTCTATCTTTTGCCCATATTCTAATTGAGTTTCCTACTTCATTTTTACAAGACCTTTTACAATCTGTATAGTTTTGTTTTGTTGAGGTTGGAGAGGTCTTTTTTATGTTCTAAATACTAATCCTTTCTCAGGTATCTAAATTTAAAGTGTTTTCTCCAAATATGTACCTTGGTCTCTTTATCCTTTTCACACTGGTTTTCACTAAGAGAAAGTTTATAATTTTTTTATTTTATGTATTGTGCTTTTGATGTCAAGTCTGAGAAATTGTAGCTTTGCTCTAGATCCTGAAGATTTTTTCTTTTAGTTTAAACATGTTTTTTAGTTTAACATTTACATTTAAGGATATAATTTATTTTGATTTAATTTTTGTATGTTATATGATGTGTAGTCTGAGATTCTTTTTCTTTTGTATTTTTTCCTTTTGGTCTATGCATATACAATTGCCACAGGACCATTTCTTGAAAAGAACATTTTTCACTTTAGTTCTCGCATCTTGCTCAAAAGTTTGTTAGGTATATTGTATGGGTCTGTTTCTAGGCCCTCTACCTTGTTTCCTTGGCTTATGTGTCAATACCACATAATATTAATTAATGTATGTAGATCATAAGTCTTGAAATCAGATATAATTATTCATTCCTTTTTATTTTTCCTTTTTAAAATTATTTTAGCTAGTTTAATTTCCTGGGCATTCCATGTAAATTTTATAGTAATAATTCCATATTTATACAAAAAAATGGGCTATTTTGGATAAGAATTACATTAAACCTGTGCATTGATTTAGAAAAAAATAGCATCATTACTATACTGTTTCTTCCAATCCATGAACACAATGTCTTTCCACTTATTTAGGATTTTTAATTTATTTCATCATTGTTGTATATTTTTTAGCATAAAAGTCCTGCACCGTTTTGTTAGATTTACAGTTAAACAATTCATTTTTGAGTGTTGTGAATGGTATGTGTTTTTAATTTCAGTGTTCATGGGCACATTCTAGTATCTAGAATGAAAAACTTATCTTGTATCTTGTGACCTTGCTGGCATCATTTATTAGCTCTGTTTTTTGATAGATCCTTTAGGATTTTCCACATGGACAATCATGTTATCAGCAAATAGAAATTTTTTTTACTTTTTCCTTTCTTGTCTGTATACTCTCTGTTTTCTTTATTTTCATTATTGCACTGGTTGAGGACTTCCAGAACTATGTAGAAAAGAGAAGTAAGAGTGGTCATCTTCACCTTATGTGCCAGGCTGTTCTTATGTTGCTACAAAGAAATAATTGAGAATGAGTGATTTATAAAGAAAATAGGTTTAATTGGCTCACAGTTCTGCAGACTGTACAGGTAAAACGGCACTGGCATGGCTCAGCTTCTGGGGGCCTCTCAGGGAGATTTTACATACAGGGAGGAGATATGTCACATGGCCAAAGCAGAATCAGGAGAGAGAGTGGAAGGAGGTGCCACAAACTTTAAAACAACCAGATCTCATGAGAACTCACCTTCTAACCTGAGGACAGCACCAAGACATGAGGGATCTGCTCCCATGACCCCAAAACTTCTCACCAGGCCCTACCTCCAACACTGGGGATTACATTTCAACATGAGATTTGGTGGGGACATATATCCAAATTATAGCACCTTGTTCCTGATTTAAGGATTTTAGGATGTTTTTCATCATTAAATATAATCTTAGCTGTAGGGTTTTTACTTGTTATTTAAAATTTGGAGAAGGTCTTCCTCTATTCCTAATTTTCTAAGAGTTTTTAATTAAAAATATGTATTTTTTGCTGAATTAATTTTATGCATCAATTGATATGATCATCTGATTTTTCTTCTTTAGCCTGTTGATATTGTTCATTGCAATGACTGATTTTGTAATGTTGAACCATCCTTGTATTCCTGGAATAAACACACTTGGTCATGTGTATAATTATTTTTATATATTGTTGAGTTTTATTTCATAATATTTTGTTAATGATTTTTATATCTGTATTCATGAGGGATACTAATCAATGATTTTCTTTTTTGTGCAGTGTCTGGCTTGGGTATTAGTGTAATACTTCATAAGAATAGTTAGGAAATTTTCACTTCATGTCTATTTTCTGGTAAACTTGTATAAATTTGGTATTAATTACTTCTCAAATGTTTATTAGTATTCTCCAGTGAAACCATTTCAGCCAGGAATTTTATTTGTCAGGACCTTTTAATTAATAATTTAATTGCTTAGATTGTAATAGAACTATTTTAGGTTGTTAATTTTGTCTTGGTAATTTTTGATAATTTGTGTTTTCAAAAAATTATTCCATTTATTTTAAGTTGATGAAACTATGAGCATAAAGTTGTCTGCATTATTCTCTCTTTATCTTTTTAAAAGCTACATAATCAAGAGTGTTATTTCTTACTTTAATTTTGACATGAGCAATAGGTGTCTTTTTGTTATTTTAGCTCAGAATTTTTGGAGTTTTATCAATTTTATTGATAAACATATTTGAAAAATATTTGGTTATATTAATTTTCTTTATTGCTTTTCTGTTTTCAATTTTATTGATTTCTGCTTTATTTTTTTCTTTTTGTTTTGAGATTGTTTTGCTCTTCTGTTTCTACTTTTGTGTGTTTTTTTTTTTTTTTTTTTTTTTTTTTTTTTTTTTTTGAGACGGAGTCTCGCTCTGCCACCCAGGCTGGAGTGCAGTGGCCAGATCTCAGCTCACTGCAAACTCCGCCTCCCGGGTTTACGCCATTCTCCTGCCTCAGCCTCCCGAGTAGCTGGGACTACAGGCGCCCGCCACCTCGCCCGGCTAGTTTTTTGTATTTTTTAGTAGAGACGGGGTTTCACCGTGTTAGCCAGGATGGTCTCGATCTCCTGACCTCCTGATCCACCCGCCTCGGCCTCCCAAAGTGCTGGGATTACAGGCTTGAGCCACCGCGCCCGGCCCTGTTTCTACTTTTGTTAGTAGAAATGTAGATTATCAACTTGAGACCTCTCATTTTTAATGCAAGCCTACATTGCTATCAGTTTTTCTCTAAACGCTTCTTTAGTTCTATGTGGCATAATGTTTTGTATCTTTAAAATCGTTCACGTATATGTATTTGCTTTTAAATTATTTGAGACTTCCTTTTTGACACATGGATCATCTAGAAATATGTTATTTCCCACATGTTCTCAGATTCCTCTTGTTTTGTTATTTATTTCTAGTTCGATATAAAAATTAGATAACACACTTTAAATTATTTCTTTTTTTAATTTGTTGAGGTTTGATTAATATCTACTTATGTCTATGATCTATCTTGATGAGTATTGCATGAAGGTCTGAAAAAAATTGTGTGTTCTGCTGTCACTGAACGGAGTGTTTATATGTGGTAGTTAGATATTCTTAGTTGAATGAGCAGATATTCTAGATATTCTAGGTCATTGGTGATTTTCTAATAATTCTATCATTATTATCATTGTTATAATGACAGTGTTGGAGCCTGCAATTACAGTTGTGAATCTCGCCTGTCAACTCTTTATCTGTTTTTGTTTCATGTTATTTTGCAAATATGCTCCTGTGATCGGTACATAATTAGAATTTTTATGTCTAGTTGATTGATTCTTTTGTTTGTTTGTGAGATGGAGTCTTGCTCTGTCATCCAGGCTGGAGTGCAGTGGCGCGATCTTGCTTACTGCAAGCTCCGCCTCCTGGGTTCACGCCATTCTCCTGCCTCAGCCTCTCCAGTAGCTGGGACTACAGGCGCCACCATGCCCGGCTAATTTTTTGTATTTTTGGTAGAGACGGGCTTTCACTGTGTTAACCAGGATGGTCTTGATCTTCTGACCTCGTGATCCGCCTGCCTCGGCCTCCCAAAGTGCTGGGATTACCAGATAATTTGCTAAAATGGACTAAGATAGTGCCTGGCACAAAGCTTCCCCATGCTTCCTTTCTGCTTCTGTCTCTCCCTTTCCATTCACTTATAGTACCTCAGGCCATCATATCTGCTTTTACATTGGCTCATCAGACTGAAGTGTTAGCAGGGTTGGCTCAGTAATGGGAGATGGGAACACAAATTCAAATAAATAAGTCTTCCACTATTTTTTATCCTCGGCAGAATCCATTTTAATCGCTTGTTTCATCAAATAGTAATTGCACTCAATAACTTGTCCAACACACTAATGCAAAGCTAAATGACTGTCAACTGGCTCAGGACAGCCTGGCCCACTGCATGATGACAGGCTGTGATAGGATCTCTCATTATATTAGTGAAAATGCATTTCTAGTAAAATTATGCACTCATAAAATATGAATAAAAATATCTCTGAACTGAAGGAGTTATGTGCCAAGTAAGATAATGCTTTCGAGGTACTGAACTACAATGCTTGATAAATTAAAAATTACTCAGTAAATGTCAGATATAATTATTATTAAATGGCATATTTCTCCTCAAAGAAAGCTAAACCTAGATTAAGCAAATTCTTAAATTTCAGATGTCTGTGTTAAAAACAACATGGAAAACTCAGTTTTGCACATAGCACATCTTTGAATTATGACACACTTAAAATTGTTTATTCATTATTTTATGATACCAGAATCTAGAATGTTCCATTCTTAGTCTGACTTTAAATTAAATCAAGGCAAAAAATATGCAACACAATGCTAATCACTGTTAAATGATAAAGATACTGAGTTCTAAAGGTTTTTCTTTCTTCTTCTTCTTCTGTTTATTTATTTATTTATTTATTTTATCTATTTTTATTTTTTTGACAGAGTTTCGCTCTGTTGCCCAGACTACAATGCAGTGGTTCAATAATGGCTAACTGCAGCCTCGAATACCTGGGCTCAAGCAATCCTCTCGCCTCAGTCTCCCAAGTAGCTTAGACTACAGGTACATGCCACCATGCCTTGTTAATTTTTTATTTTTTGTAGGGATGAGACGTCACTGCGTTGCTCAGGCTGGTCTTGAACTCCTGGGTTTCAGTGATTTGAATGCCATACAGTGAGGAGAGATAGGTTTGGGACAAATTATGCAGGATATTGTGAGTTTAATCTTTAGAAAAATGGACCAAGAGAAGCCTATTGGAAAGAACAGTTTGGTGTTTAGGATATTCACTATAACAGCAGTGTGGAAGATTAACAAAACAAAAAAGTGAGATGTGGTACCTCCAATTTTAACTTGGACACTTAAAAAAGCTTGGAAGTCATCAATTCAATCCTCCAAATAACAAAAAACTGAAAGTACTGAAAATCAATGACTTTTCTTGGATTCGTCATATAATTGAGGTCACAGGACAATCTGTCACCCCGAAATTTGGAGATAGGCAAATGCAGAGAATCACAAGTGAACATTAGCTTACTTGAAATAGAGGTTGGTGGAACCATAAATTGGTTGGAACATTTAAATGGTAATTTTCATGAATTGTTGGAGACTAAGCGCTGAGTAGCTTTTTAGAGGGAGAAATTCCTGGGGAATCAGGCTTATGAGTACCCTAGCCCATTCATGGGTTTTACTTTCAGGAAATTTGCCAGGAGCTCCCAGTGCAGTGCCAAGAAAAACCCTATTATGTTTTAGGTAGGGTAAGGAAAAAATAGCCATTTAAAATATGTCTGGAGTTTTCTTAATAAGAAGCCTGTACTCCAACTGAAAATACTTTATCTGGGCCTCATTTATCTTGGAGGATGAACAATTATCCACCTTCCTCCCCTTCCAGCCTTCCTCAATGACCTTAAGTAAGAGGAAAAATCTAAGGAACATTTGAGGTCTAAGGTCATGAGCAGCGACCACTAAAAGTCTGAGATTTAGTTATAAGATTATAGAATACTTCTCCACCTCTTTCATACCTTAACATCACATCAACAGGGCTCCAACATAACACGGAATTACAGCTAAAGGAACTGCAACTCCTGGATGATTTAAGGAGTTCTTAGGGAAATGTAAAGACAATGGGTGGGGGGGTGAAATATAAGAAAATTAGAAGAAATTGGAGCCTCAGTCACCTATACATATAACAAACATTAAATACTGCCAAACTTCTGGGCCAGGTGTGGTGGCTCATGCCTAAACTACTAAAAAAAACACATGATTTAGATGGTTTCATTGGTGTACCAAATATTTAAGGAAGAAGGAAGACTAATCCTCTATGAGTTCTTACAGAGGAAAGAACCAGAAAATTCTTCATAAGGAATTCTATGAAATCATTACTACCCTAACATGGATCAGAATACAGACAATAAGAGTATCTCTGCTTTAAGGTACCTACACCACATGTGAAGCTATATAGGGTTATGTTAAGGTAGACTTAGATCAGTTAAATATATATAGTATACTCTGAAGAAAACCACTACTTTTTTAAAAGATGTATAACTGATACACCAAGAGGGGAAATAAAACAAAATGATATGAAATATTTGACTAAAGGTAAAGAAAGCAGAAAAAGAAGGAAGAGAAAGAAAAAATATATAACAATAGAAAAAAGTTCACAAAGTGATACATATTCATGACTAACGAACTATAGTAATAATTACTTTAAATATGAATTGCCTAAATACACCAATTAAAACCTAAAGCTCGTCAGAGTGGATAACAGCAATGAAAACAGAAAATAAATAAGAATCAACAATAGGTTGTTTAAAAGAAACCTCCCTTAAAGGTAAAGACAAAGGAAAGAAAAAAGATTTGCCATGCTAATATTAAGCCAAAAGTGGAATAGCTATATTAATTTCAATCAAAGCTGAGAAATTATTAGAGCTAATAAGTGGGCATTATATAATCAAATTACTAGAGCTAATAAGTGGGCATTCTATGGTGATAAATGAGAAATTGAAATTATTAGAACTAACAAGTGGGTGCATTAGAGCTAATTATTAGAGCTAACAAGTGGGCAGTATGTAGTGATATTATTAGAGCTAATAAGTGAAATTATTAGACCTCAGTGGGCATTATGTAGTGATAAATGCATCAAGTCTTTAAGAAGACATAAAAATCTTTAATAATGTCCACCTAACTACAGAGCATCAAAATATGTGAAGCAAAGACTGATAGAGCTGAAAGAAAACATAGTAAATCCACTATTGCAGCTGAAGATTTCAACACTTCTCTTTCAGTCACTGATAGATTGAGCAGAATTTGGTCAATATGATGTAGCTAAACTGAAGAACAGCAACATCTTGATCTAATTGACAATAATGGAATAGTTCGACCAGCAACAGCAAAATTTACATCACATCAAGTTCACATGGAACACACTTTAACAATTTAAAAGAACATAAATCATGCAACATATGTTCCTTAATCACAATGGAATTAAACTAGAAATTTGTATCAGAAAGGTAAATGGAAAAATTCTAATATATTTGGAGACTAAATACATCGATTGATTTTCAAGACATTGAAAGAGTCTTTGATCTAGATTAAAACGAAAATAAAACAAAACTGTGTGGGATGAGGCAAAAGCAGTGTTTGGAAGGCAATTTAAAATATTAAATGCATATGCTTAAAAAATGAAAGCTCTCAAGTTTATGATCTAAGCTTTCACCTCAGAAAACTAGAGAAATAAGATCAAGTTAAGTTTAAAGCAAGAAGAAAAAATAATAATAGCATACATCAAATAAATTTAAAAATAAAAATAATAGAGAACAAATAGCAAGCCTAAGTCCTTGTTATTTGAAAATACTAGGCCGGGCGCGGTGGCTCAAGCCTGTAATCGCAGCACTTTGGGAGGCCGAGACGGGCGGATCACGAGGTCAGGAGATCGAGACCATCCTGGCTAACACGGTGAAACCCCGTCTCTACTAAAAATACAAAAACTAGCTGGGCGAGGTGGCGGGCGCCTGTAGTCCCAGCTACTCGGGAGGCTGAGGCAGGAGAATGGCGTAAACCCGGGAGGCGGAACTTGCAGTGAGCTGAGATCTGGCCACTGCACTCCAGTCCGGGCGACAGAGCGAGACTCTGCCTCAAAAAAAAAAAAAAAAAAAAAAAAAAAAAAGAAAATACTAATAAAGTGTATGAACCTTTAGCAAAAGTAACAGAAAAAAGAGAAAAACACAAACTGCTAATATCTGACATGAAAGATTATCACTACTAATCCCATGTACATGAAAAGATAATGAAAGAATGCTATAAACAATTCTATACACACACATTTTCTAACTTAGACAAAAACTACCAAAACTCACATAAGGAGAAAAAGATAATATGAATAGGCCTTTACCTACTAAAAAAAAGAATCAATAATTGATTAGTTTGCAAAAAAAAAAACACATGGTTTAGATGGTTTCATTGGCGTACCAAATATTTAAGGAAGAAGGAATACTAATCCTCTATGAGTTCTTACAGAGGAGAGAACCAGAAAATTCTTCATAAGGAATTCTGTGAAATCATTATTGCCCTAATACCCTAACCAAATAAAGATATTACCAGAAAGAAAAACATCAGACCAATATCTTTTATTTAACATGGAAAAATATCCTCAAAATATTCACAAGTCAAATCCAACTCTATTCCTATGTGTGTGTGTGTGCGTGTGTATACACACATACATATATAACCACAACCAGTGGGATTTATTTCAGATTTGCAAGACTACTTTAACTTTAACAGTTAAAAGGCAATTAATGCGATCTACCATCGAAGGCTAAAGAGAAAAAATAATATAATTATATAAGTTGATATGAAAACATTTGAAAGAATCCAAAATTCATTAATACAATAACAACAATCTCACAAACTAGAACTAGAGGGGAAAAAATCTTCACTTTATCAAAGTAATTTCTCACAGTTAATTATAATGGATGCAGTAGGTTTAATGTTTATCTATGATAATAAACCTACTGTTTATCTCCAATAAACCTACTGCATCCATTGTTTATCTACAACAATAAACCTATTCTTTATCTACAATAAACCTACTGCATTCATTACAATTAACTGTGAGAAACTAGATGCTTTCCCCCTAAAATTGGGAGCAAGGGAAGGGTGTCCTCTCCCACTCTTCTTATCCAATATTGAACTGAAGTTGTAACTAGTGCAATAAGATAAGGAAATAAATCAAGCGTATACAGAATGAGAAGAAAGCACTCAAACCACCTTTTCCATTTGCATGTAACATAAATGTCTATGTAGAAAAATTCCAAAGAATTGACAAACACATTTCTTGAACTGTGAGAAGTCTAACATAGTCACAGGATAAAACAATTAATATACCATAGTCAATTGTTTTCTGATATATCAGTTCAACAACTGGAATTTGAAATTAAAATTAAAAACACAATACAATTTATAATAGCACCAAAATGAAATATATTTGGTATAAACTAACAATATTTGTACGTGATCTATATATACTAAAATCTTCATGAAAGAAATGAAAGGTCTAAATAAATGTAGAGATATTCTCTGTTTAAGGATTGGAAGATTCAATATAGCTAAACCGTTAATCTTCCCAATATGATATACAGATTCACACAATCCCAAACCAAATTATAACAAGTTACTTTGTAGTTATTACCAAATTCTTTTTAAAGCTTACAAGATGAGACAAAAAGACCCTAAATAACCAATACAATAGTTAAGACAAAGAACAAGATCAGAGGACTGACAACTGCATTTCAAAGCTTACTATAAAGTTACAGTAATGAGATCAATGGAAGACAATAAGCCCTGGCAATATATAGCCAATTGAATTTCTGACAAAGGAGCAAAGACAATTTATGGACGAAGGATAGACTTTCCAACAAATGGTGCTCGAACAATTGGAGATCTATATGCAACAAAATTAATCTAGACACATATTTATACATATTAACTCAAAATAAAACAGAGCTACATGTAAAATGCAAAATCATAAAACTTCTAGAAGAAAATAATATAGGAGACAATCTTAGTGATTTGGGTCTTGGCAATGAGTATTTAGTTATAACACCAACAACACAGTCCTTGAAAGAAAAAACTGGTAAGTTGGACTTCATTAAGAACAATCACCACAACAACAAAAAACAAATTTCTGTTAAAGACACTGTTAAAAGCATGTAAAGACAAGTCACAGACTGGGTTAAAGTATTCATAAACACACATATTCGACAATGGATTTGTATCTAAAATATACAAAGAGCACTTAAACCTCAACATAAGAAAACCAGTCACCCAATTAAAAATAGGCAACATAGCCGGGCGAGGTGGTGGGCGCCTGTAGTCCCAGTGACTCTGGAGGCTGAGGCAGGAGAATGGCGTGAACCCGGGAGGCGGAGCTTGCAGTGAGCTGAGATCCGGCCACTGCACTCCAGCCTGGGCGACAGAGCGAGACTCCGTCTCAAAAAAAAAAAAAAAAAAAAAAAGGGCAACAGACTTAAACAAAAACCTTACTAAGGAAATTATTAAAATGGTACTTTACACCTACTGCAATAGCAAAAATCCAAAAATCAGACCATGCTAAAGCTATAGAGACTGTACAGCAGTGGAAACTCTTCACTGGTTGCTATGGAAAAAGAAAACAGGTCAGCCATTTTGGGGCACAGTTTGGTGGTTTTTTACGAAGCTAAACATAGCTTTTCCATTGATGTAGCAATCATCTTCCCAAGTATTTACTCAATTGCTTTCAAATATGTATGTCACTCAAAATACACAAATATTTTTCATAGCTTTATTCATAACTGCCCAATACTAGAACAACCAAAACACTCTTTAAAGTGAATGAAAAAATAAACAGCAGTACATTTAATAGATCATTCTTTACCTTTAAAAAGGAATAAGCTACCTAGCCATGAAAATACCTGGAGGAAATTTAAATTAACATAGATAAGTGAAATAATCCAGTCTGCAAAGGCTACATACTGTATAATTCCAATTATATGACATTCTAGAAAAAGCTGAATTCGAGACAGTATAATGATCAGTGGTTGCCATGGTTTCTGGAGGCAATGAGAGAAGACTGGTGAAATGCAGGGGAGGTTTTAGAGCTGAGAAACAATTCTGCATGATAATAAAATGGTGAATACATGACACTATGCCTTTCCCTTAACCCACAGAGCTTTATAACACAGATAGTGAACTATAATGTATGCAGTTGTGAAAGAATTTATTTCAGAGGTGGAAAAATTCTATGAAGTAATGCAGAGTATGACAATGAATCAAAACTGTAATAAAAATGTTAAAAACAACCTCACTGAAGAGGGTGGTGGGGGACAAGGAGGGGAAAGATGATGACTTATGTAACTTCTGAAATGAGTGAGGACTATAAGATTAAAGGCAAAAGAAATTATACACAGTCACTGCAATCTAGTTGCTAAATTTGTTTTCCATGGAAATATGGGTTAACAATGTTGATACTTCTACACATATTTACTGCACTGAACAATTAAGTATATAAATGGCAGATTGTAGGAGTCAAATTTCTCATTGATGGAATGGGGATCTACAGACAATACGTGAAGGAGACTAGAACGATCCATGTGCTAATGGGCTAAGTAAGAGACATTAGTGTGAACCCTTGTTTAGTTATGTGTAGATCCAGAAAAAAACATACAAAAATAATTATAGACATGTGTATTCTTACTTAGTTACTATACATATATATAACATGGTAACTAATATAATATCCTAGATGGGATACTGGATGAGAAAAATTACACTAGGTAATAACTTTAAAAATCTGAATAAACAGTGAACTTTAGTAAATAATAATGCATCAGTATTAGTTCATTAATTGTAATAAATGTATTACCCTAATATATGATGTTCATAATGGGGGAAGCTGTATGATAGAATGTATGGGAACTCTGTATTACCTGTTTAATTTTTTTGTGTATGTAATAAGCATTCTAAAAATAAAGTCTATTAAAAATATAAAAATATAAGTAATAAATACATGATAGAGGTGATATAACTTGATATGTTTCAGCCATTAAAATGTACTGTAGTTAAGTTTTTATTTAATGCCTTGGATGTATTTATAAAAGAATTAGAGACAATTATAGAATTGCTTGATTTTGAGAATTTTCCTGTCATTTGGAAGTATGAAAAATGTTTTGCTTTGTAATAACACGTGTTCTCTAAAACAGAGACACAAAGCTAGTATGTCAAATAATTGTGTTGAACTTGTGTGACAGTTTTCAACAAGAAAATTTACAGTTTTGTATGGGTTATTTTAGTGTTAGCTCTGGGCAGGTCAAAGAGAAAACCGTAAAATCTCTGCATATTTGCAAAATTCTGAGTAATTTTCCCCCAATTATACTTTAAATAAAAATTATTGTGCTTCTATTACAATGCTGTATGACTTTTTAGAGTAATGGTCAAAATACAAGTTCTGAGGTAAAACAATACTACATAAACACAGAATTACACTTCTGACAACTTGAGTCTGATCTTTTTTTTTGTTTTTATTTATTAAAAGACCTTAGTAAGAAACAAAATAGTGTATTCTCCAAATTCTATTCACTAGGCATATTTAGAGGACTTCTTTCTTTGAAAACTAGAGAATTCGAGTTGAACAAGGCACAGACCCCACAAAAATGTAAGCCATTGTGTAGTAGGGGAGGAAGAGCCACATATAAAAATGTTGTTTATAATATGTGTACCACAGGATGTTTAAATCTAGTGTTGTGTTTATTATATAAGAACATAATATGTGTATTCTTATGCGTATATAAGGAGAGAACTTGGTACTGAATATTTTACTTGAACTGAGCTTTGACAGGTAAGTAAACTTCCTTCAAGGTAACTGTGCATGAGACACTAATGGACAATAAAAGAGCAAGAGTATAAATGAGTATAAAAGTAAGGAGAATGCTTCATGAATGTTGATTCCTAGAAGTAGAGTGCAGGACGTATGATGGAGTTGAAGATGAGGTTGAGAGCATTTATTGAAGCCATTTCCGGGAAATCCTCTAACACCAACATCAGGAAAGGTTTTCAGCCTTGCAATGAGTCATCAGTTACGTTTCCTTCACCTAGAATAACAGCTGGTTGAAGTGAATTTTCAATCACTCAACCTAGACACTCAAAATCCTAATGAAACATCTTCTTTATTTTTAGGCTACATTTTCACTAGTCCTCACCTCAACTAATATACCTAGCCAAATTGTTTCTTTAAATTGTTTATATATCTGCCCCCATCCGTTAGTCTCAGCCTCTTATAGACAATAGCTGTGTCTTTTATTTGTGTTTTGCTAGGACATGGTCACAATTTTTTGCACATAGTTGCACATATGTAGCATGAATAGTTTCTACTGAACTGTGTTTGAAAGGAATAAATTAGGACTTGGTTGATACATAGCAAATAATTATTGAGTACACACTGGTATAGACGTTATCATTTCAATTACTTTTATATTTAAGGAACAAAATAGTGGTGGTGACAGCAGCCTCTGAAGATTGTGACTTGTGTGTAAACAGGAAAAGTGAAGACAACAGAAGAGTTGACATGTACCATAGTCCTCTTTCCTAAAGTTTATAGATAATAAGAATTTTGTCAATGGAGACATGAGAAAAGTATTGTGAAAAGATACTGTCCTTCTTTGACACTTATACTCCTCTTAATGAAATAGGGTAGACTCTTAGTTTATGTTTGATAACTGAATCAATGAGTAAAAAAGCATATAGCTGATTGTCTTACTCCTGTTCGCATTTTCAAAAACATTAACTTCGTTCTTCAGGATCTTTTCATAGAAATTTTCTATTACTTTGAGTGCTGCTAAAACTTCTTCCCCGTCATCTTTTTGTTTTCACAAATAGCATTTGTAAGGCACTTTTAATCTCTTCATAGACATTTCAAATATTCTTTCTATATTAATGAATCATCCCCATACTCTATTATGCCATATTTATTTCTGAACTTGTTGAACATCTATTCAATCTTTCCTGAATTGGTAAACAGAATATAATACAGATTTTTAAACACATAATTTAAAACACATAAGATTTTTAAACATGAAATATTGTAGAATATTGGCTTTCATGATCATTCCAATGTCCATTCGAATTACACAAATGCATGAGTCCCATAAAGAAGGCTGACACATTTCAGAAAAAGTGACTATATTGGAGAGATGTAACAGGGATTTTTTTTTTTGAATTATTCCATCAAAAGTAGCCACAGTAAAGTCAAATTTCATCTAGCCACCAATGAATATTTTAAAAAGTGAGGTTTTTGGAGCCAAATCTATGTTTCTAACTTATGTTTAGATTTTTGAATGCTTGCACTCAAATTAAACTTGAGTTGACATACGCAAGCCATATTTATATGCTCTATTCCAGACATCATTCTAAACATTGTATTTACTAATATGAATAAAGCTTTTTCCTCAAGAAGGTCACAGTCTTGTTTAAATGAAAGAGGCAAAATAAAATAACAACATCTTTCAAAGACACTTCAAGTGTCACTTTATCTTTAAAGTGTGTCTCCAGCCCTCATCTCAAACATATACCTCACACACATTTGCAAACCACTTAATACAGAAATACAAAGTAAACATTATGTATTATATAATATTTTTTTCTGTGCCTACTTACTTATAAAGAAAGCATTTATAAATGCTATGAGAGGATGTACAAGGAAAGCAATTTTTCCTGATGGACTATGATTAGCATCTGAAGGAAGAATTGTAGTGACATATTTGCTTTTATTTTTGATCCTCACTTTTTCAATGGATAAACAGGTGAGCAAGGTCATCTGATTTACCTATTTTTTCCAAGTACATTTTTCTTTAAATAAAAAATTTTGATTTCTACAAGATTGAAAACTACTTCCATATGGCCTCCAATACTTCTCCCAGCATTAACAGTCTATGAATCTGCATTTTAGTCCCAGTGAACCCTGCTTAGACTTATTCTACAATTTGGCTAGAGTATCCGTTATCACCAACCATCAGGGATAAAGTCATGTGAACATTTTATCTTTAAATGAGGCAGAACAAACACAAGTCATCAAATATAATTTCAATAATGAACCTCGACATTTTACATTTGAATAATTCCCCAAATGGTTGCAATTTATTAATGTCAGGTTAGAGGGCTCCGTTCATTTTTCCTATTCAGTAAAGAGACAGTTAATGAATGATAGTGACTTGGTCAGGCTTCTAATGAATGAGTCTGGGAGTGTGTAACCTCAGTGTGTAGGGACACAACTAATGCCAGAAGACTACTGACATGTTTTTCATCCATGTAAAATATATCTTCTTATACAGCTTTTGGCTAATAAGATGGTAATTATGTCATCAAGAGCTCTATAGAAAACACTGGGTTTTATGCCTGTATCTCTAAGTGCCATTCCATGAACTAATGCATGACTTTCTAATTTCTTTACTTTTCTTATTATAGCTACATTGTTTTAGAGAGGTTTCCATAGCAAATGAATACAAATATGGTAAGACTTCGTGTCCATTTTGAAAATTTGGATAATGAAGAAGAGTGCAGAAAGAAAATACCTGCCAATCATCATTAGAAGGGAGCACACTCACTTCTAATTGATGTTAACTCTGGAAGGGACTGGAGAAGACAAAAGAGTAGAAGGGAGAGATGCTGTTTTATGTTTTCAAAGGGAGAGATGCTGTTTTATGTTTGTTTTCAAAATACAGAATGGAAGTAAAAACATAGTTCAATTTGGTTTTCTTTTCAGAAAATGCAACTATATTCAAGTATCAAGCTGCTTTAATTTGACAATTTTAGGCTCTAAACAACTATCCCAGTGCATTAAGAAACTGACTATGTATTTCCATTTCCCCATCTAATGTGTTTCTCTTTTTAAATGTAATTTTTCATTGTTATCAATGTGATACATGTACAAAGGGGTATAAATTGTACTACAAGGCTGATAATGAAAAACAACAATAACCCAACTCACCTCTTTCTGATGATTCTTGTTCCAAGAAAGCAACAGCTTTCAGTGTTTTAACCTATTTATCCTAGCATTTATTCCATATTTCATAATAACATTTATAGAAATATTTATTGCTCATCAGCTTTAGTTACTAAGAAAAACTTTTTTACAGAAAAATAGAAGTTGGTTCTTTAACTCTTTTCTTCTCTCAGGTAGATACTCATCATCATAAAAATGTATGTAGTATATCATATAGTAATATTGAAAATTATTAATATTTACTTAAGTGATTTCCCTTAAGATATATATTATTCTAACCATTTTGCATATTTTCCCCCTTACAATCCTCATAAAATCCTTGTAAATAAAGTATTATTATTACTGTTTTTAGAGAAGAGGCAGATAGTTTCAGAGATATTAACTTCTTTATAATGATGAATCTAATAATTGGAAGAATTGAGATTCAAATCCAGATTTTTCCCATTCCATGTTTATACTTCTAAAAACTAGGTAAAGGCCAGGTGCGGTGCCTCAGGCCTGTAATCCCAGTACTTTGGGAGGCCAAGGTGGGTGAATCATTTGAGGTCAGAAGTTCAAGACCAGCCTGGCCAACATGATGAAACCACATTGCTACTAAAAATACAAAAATTAACTGGGCATGGTGGCGCACACCTGTAATCCCAGCTACTTGGGGTACTGAGGCAGGAGAATCGCTTGAACCAGGGACGTAGAAGCTTCAGAGAGCCGAGGTCTGCTTAATTGAGTGGTAATTTTGGAAATAGTCTTAATAAAATCACTGGTAGAAAAACATTTTCATTTACAGTTCATTTTAAGTTTTTATCTCGGTAAATCTACATCTACTTGTAATTCTCTCGTAATTAGTCCCTTTTCAGGAGAAGCTCAGAAATATTCTCTCAACAATAGCACAGCAGGTAGAAGAAAACAGTTCCCTTGACATTTTTTAAGCAGTGCTCGCAGAGTTTTTTTCTTAATTTTTTTTGTGTGTGCTGCTTTAATTTTAGTCAACCAAATCTATTTTTCTAGTATGGATATGAGAAAATATTTTGCAATTGCAAAGCTATAATTTTCACATCTTTAAAAATATGCCATATTATGAAAATATTCTGGGTAAAGGGAATAACTAAGAAGTCAACAAATTAAAAGGAAATATGCTAAGGAAATGATCTAATAAAAAGTCTTTCCAACTAAGTATTGAGAAGATCACATGATGTTTGTCAGAAATCTAGAGCTGGGTCAACCTCACTTACATATATGACCTTAAGCTTCTCATTTAATATCACTTATTCTCAGTTAAAGTGACTATTTTGCAAGGTTCTATTTACATTAAAGTTTACACTGATTTTAAAAGTGTTTTGTAAGTACACTGTTTAGTATTTGTTAAGTTCTTAAAAATGATAGTCATTTATTTGCAAAGTGGTTTTATACATAATCACTATTAAAAAGTTCTTGCTATTAGATCACAGGCACTTTCATGAAACTAATGAAGCAGATAAAATCTCTATTCTTCATTTTGCTTCCTTTAACTCTTGCTCCTTCAAAGAAGGCCCCCATTTGCTTTAATTCCTGTGAAATTTCACAGAACTAAAGGTAGTTAAATTTTGGGATGCTTCCTAATGCTTCCTTAAGACTAACTGCCACCCTGGAGAATGTATCAAGCAATGGTATGTGCATTGGCCAATAGAAAACACCATTGACCAGGTTCTGGGAAATTAACATGATTTCCTCTTCCACAATAAATGTTTGTTCTGTGATCAACCCTACACTGAATTGATTTCAGGGCCCTTCACCTGCAGACAGTTACTTCTTAAACACTATTTGTTGTGTTAGCCACACTCAGTTTATTTACAACTGGTCCCAGAAGTTCAGTGAATAATCAGCTATGTTTTATGAACATGACAACAGACGTGTTGAATGACATAATTACAAAAATCAAATCGTAAAATATCAATGTTGAATGGTGGTGCATACCCACTCCCTAAATTATGCAAATTAGAAAGCATAGGCTTAGGAAAAGAAAGTAACTTCTTCTAAAGTCACCTAACATTAGTTACAAAGCAAACGTCATTGTCAAGAACTGCAAAGGGTTTGGAATTTAGCTCTCTTTGTAATCTGACAGTTGTAGATAAACCACAGTTTTATAGATGCTGATAGAAAACTTGAGACTTCTGGGTCAGAGACAAAGGACTTTGTTACTCATGGCATTCACTGCAGGTAGAATGAGGCTCACGTTTGCAATGATTGCCCTTACTCTCTCAAGCCCCAAAGGGTGATGCAGAAGCAATCCCAGGTAGATTCTGTATATACAGTGGGTTTGTGGTCAGGTGTGGTACAGATGAGTAACCCTTAACTTAGAAAACCCCAATATTTTAAAAGGGGCTGCTAGAGAACCTGCCCAAACTTAGTTCCAATGTTAGGTTAACTTGGAGGCTTCCATTTAAAATACTTAGAAGTTGACCAAACTTAGAACCATATTCATATTGTGAACTAGTTAAAGTACAATCTAATAATTACAATTTATTAGAAGAGGCTTTTTTTTTTCGTCTACAGTCAATTTCTAAGGGAAATTAGTTTCCTTTTTGCTATAGTTGCCAAAGAATGAAACTAATACTAAGGTATGCTTTGATGAAGAATGTACCATTTTGCCAGACATAGCTTAATACCTGTGTCTAGAAATCTGGCTCTCCGCTATACACAGAGCCCAAGGCCTTTTCTCCTGTGTCCTACCTGGCCATTAACATTTGTTACTAATGGGTGCCTAAGGCAAACTCCAGTTTAGTGTTGAGTTTTCAGCTTCCTATTCCCTTCTGTCTGCATTATGTTTACTTTATAAATAAAAAATTATTTATGTGTTTGAGATACTATTGCAAGGTGTTTGCAAACAGATTCTTTTTTTTAATAATTTCTATTCTGCCAGTAGCCCTATTATAAATAGAAGGCCTCCATTATTTCTTATTATTTGTCTCCTGTGTTAGTCTATTTACATTACTATAAAAGAATTTTTGAAACCGAGTAATTTATAAAGAAAAGAGCTTTATTTTGGCTCACAGTTCTCCAGGCTGTACAGAAAGCATGGTGCTGGCATCTACTCCTGGTGAGGGCCTCAGGAAGCTTACAATCACGGCAGAAGGCCAAGGGGGAACAGCAGGTCACGCTGCAAAAAGAAGGAGTAAGAGACAGAGAGAGGAGGCACCAGGCTCTTTTAAACATCCACATCTCATGTGAATTCATAGAGTAAGAACCCACTAATTACTGTTAGGACAGCACCAAGCCATTCATGAGGGATCTCCCCCATGACTCAAATATCTCCTACTACGTCTATCTCCAACATTGGAGGTCACATTTCATCAGGGGATTTGGAGGGATCAAAACATCCAAACCATATCATCTCCAGACATATAGATTATGTATGTATTCAGGCATAGTGGATTGTTTGGTGTTCCCAAACCATAGTCTAAGTTTCTGTTTATCCCTCCTTTTGAGAGTATATTCAATTTATTGGAAAGCCCTCCTTATTTCTATTAGTTATTTTCCATAATATTTCAAAATCCATTGCAGTTGCCTACCTTCAAGGGATACTATGTAATCCTCCACATAAATATGATATTGCCTTACATTGAAATAAAATTTTGGCTGGTGATACGGATATTTTAGCACTTATTTTCTCCAGTAACCATCAGGAGATGGTAAAATTATTATTACTATTATTCTTGTAATAGTAGTAATAATTTAGTAACAGTATTAATATTACAAAAATATCAATAATAACATCACCCATAGTTCGAGTCAGGAACTGGACTTTCTACTTTACATGCATTTCCCTAATGCTGGAAATGATCTTTCAAAGTCAATATTTTGATCCTTATTTTAAGGCTGAGGTAATTATACCACATAGAAATTAAGTAATAATCTAGAATTTACACAACTGGTGAGTTCTAGAAAGTGAAGAGAGACCCACATCTTTTCATCCAAAACCCATGCTAATTCAACTGTAAATGCTGCAAGTAAAATAATTATATAAACATTATTTCTGCAGTGCATGAAATGTATAAATGCCTGGTTTAAGTTAAGACCTTAGACTATGTGTTTTGCTTTCCAAGCTTCATAAAGAGGATACCAGTTTGGAAAATTTTGAGGTAAGTTTGAACAACATTATTATGGTATACTCAACTGATAATGCAAACAGAGCATCTAACACATTATATTTATCTATAATTCATTTTAGAATCGATGTGAGAACAAACACAACTATGACAAAATAATTTGCATAATATGTTGTCATCAAAGAAAAACATGCATCCTGGGTTAACTTTGAAGATTCCATTTAATATACTGCATGCATTATTTCTTATTTTCCCTAGTAAGTTCATGGAAACTCTGCTGGTGCATATGTGGGAATAAAGAAAATTGAATCACATATCACAGGCATCTCTGGACAGGATTCAGAATGGAACTGGAAAATACCACAAATGTAAATTTTCTAAGCCAGGAGGCCACAAAAGCATATTAGTCTTGGGCTGAGGTCCTGATGAAAGTACAATTTAAAATATAAATCAAATAAGCTTTGTGAACATTCACTATCACTAAGCAAAAGTAAACACACAAGAGAAGTAAAAAAGGGAGAGAAGCAAAAATGAAAACAAAAATGAAAGACAGCTTCCCTAAATATAATGATAACTGCATCAACTGCTAATATTAAATAGATAATGCTGATCATGTGATGTTAAGTAAAGCAACAACCACAACAAAGATTTAAATAAAACATCTCCTTAATTTTAAATTTGATGAGTAATTATTCAGCTTTCCCTTCTATTTCTGCCTTCCTCATGTCCGTTTACAGGTTTATCACTTTATCTGTCTGATTTTCTCTCCATCAAGCAAGTGTCATCTGCTGCCTATCTCCATGAGTAGAATCCCAAACACTTCTGTCCCACTACATCTTGTTATTTAGTATTGAAGTCACTCAGAAAAACACAACGCAATCAAGCACTGGATGGAACATTTTAGTCACATAGAAAAGGTATAGTCCAAGGTCAGCTTCGTAGTGGGCTTCGATCCCCCGTGGCCAGTGGATCCCTCCTGGCAGCTGATACTGGGCCATTGGCCTGCAGGAATCTTTCCTGTGCCTCAGAATAAAGAACACTGCCTCTCCCCTCAGAGGACAGGTGTAACAGCAGGGGTTGGTCAGATTCCATGTGATGCACACACATAAGCAAAACAATGGAGTACACGTTGCATTTGAAACAGGGAGAGATATTCCCATACAAATTGACAGGACCAGCACAGGCTGTAAAGACTCTCTGTCTCTTGGTAAGAAAGTATTCCAGGCCCAAGTCCTATTTTAATGCTTCTGAGTCAGGGCCGAAAGACCGCATGTAGGAGGCTGCTTTTCCCAATGCCCTCCATCTCTCTGTCCATCTGTCCATCTACCTAGCACACAGGGATCATTATTCACATAGAATCAACTTCAGGTATAGGTTATTTTTGGTACTCTCCTCTGTCTTCCACAATTTGTGCAAAGAGCCTCTGCTTATTGTTAACACAAATGGTTGTATAAAAGGCTAATTAGACAAAATAATAGTATTAGAAGAGAAATCCCTCAACACTAAAGTCATTGTTTCTCTATTCTAATATACATTTCTTCATGAACTAGATTACCTCCATGTGTCCTCACATAGTCAAGTTTCCATTATTCTCACACCTTCATTAACGGTGAAGGAACTGGTTAGGAGAGGATTGGATACGCTGATGGAATGAATATCTGTAACAGACTTGCTGAGGTCCACAAGTCATGGGAGGAGGCTTTTCTCATCTATGGGGTAGCTGATAATTTCCCATTTAGAACTTCATGGCTGCACTAAAACCCTAAAAATATTTCTTTCCGGCATAACTAGTTTTCCTTTCCTGAACATTAGAAATCATCTAATGTTCCATTCTAGCAGGCCCAGGCTAAACAGATAGCTGGCCAGGCCTGGTAGTTCTTTAGAGTTGATGTAATTACAGAGAGAACAATGTTTTTTACTTTGGTAAAATTAGCAAGAGTGGGATCAATGACATGATTTTCATTCTCTGCCTTCAGCCAGTGACCTTTTTAGGTGCCTATGAGATATATGAAAGGTTTATCTTCAGAAGGTAACCATCTGTTATGTATTGAGTTTATCCAAATAGGATATATTTAGTGAAAGACAGAAAACAGATATTACAAGGGATAAATCTGACAAAGTCGGTGCTTTGTTGTGATATTATTTGGTGTAATACAATCTGCAGGATTTTCAGGGTTCCATATTTGTTACATTCTTGCAACTGTCTCATCAATAGGGGAATTAGAGTATGACTTAAATTTGACCAAGTGGCATAATAAGATGCTGTTCCAGAGATCAGAGAAGCTACTCTGCAGAAGTAGATGAGAATCACTCATGAAATAGGTCAGGACATTCTGTCATATGCCAGACCCAGCACAGCATTGCAGTATGTATGCAAGGAAACAATTCTGTTGATTTCTGTCCAAATATGACTTTTCTTCTTTGATGGCATCACACTAGTTTCTATTGTTTAACCTAGTGCTCAAAGTCAAGGTTGAGGATAGAAAGTACTGTTTAGCCTTGAGGGTAAGATGGAGAGTCTGAAACAAGACTGTGAGGAGCCCCAAACCTCCAAACATAATATGTAAGGTACTGGGGATACAATGGAAGAGAAGCTTGAATGCTTGTGGTTATTTTCTGTAAGATACCTGCATTAAATTATCCATACCTGCAATGGGATGGGTTATAAAGGGATTATGGACACAGAGTTTGCCTAGGGAAGTGACAGTCTTAAGAATTTTCGCAATCTTGTTTTCACCCCATCTGGTGCTAAAGGGAGAGGGAAGGGGACACCATGTAGAGTACCACAGCTATCTAAACTAGTGGCTACAACTAGTAACACCAACAGTCATCACAGTGACCCTATCTGCTATGGCAAAACACTACCAGGAGCTTTCCTAAGAATATTTTTCTTAATCCTAACAATTACTGTATGAGACATATCATTTTCACCATTTTTCAGATAGCAAATCTGATATCGTTTGTAAAGAAAAATGAGAGGTTTAGTACAAACTTCTTTTCAATTCACAGTGAAATGTAGGAACAGAAATGTGAAATAACTTACAAGTCTAGGGAAAGTGGTTAGCTGACTCTAAGAAAGGAGTTTAGCCCCGTTTATATCATTTAATATTTCTCTGCAAAATGAGTCCTGGTTATATGATCTTCAAAGCTGATGCCTGGCTCTGTGAATTCACTGGACAGAATCTCATTATCCCCACCATCCCTTACAATATTTTGCATGTAACTTTCACTAAAGGGCTGTTGAACTAAAATGCATCACAACATGTAAAGTATTCTGAGGTTTCCTTTGATGCCAGGTGCATATTCTGTGCTTTGGGATCTGGTATTGAACTTTAGACCTTATCTCCTAATTTGAGATAAATGATGGATGGTGCTATTGTAGTATCCACAATTTGTAATTTGTTAAGGAGGACTTTACTTTCCACACAACTTAAAAAGTTTGGTAATTTTGAAAAAAAAATGAAAACTTTGTTTTTATAATGGAAGAAACAGATATTTTTGTGAAAAGTCCCAGGTAATGTAACAATACAATGAATCTCAAAGTTAGTAGCATCTTGAAGGCCACGGCACAGATTCTGTTAATTTCAGAGATAAAGGAACTACTACTGAAAGAGATAGCATGGCATGTTCAAGTTAATAGACCTTACTGGAAAAAAAAAAAAAAAAAAAAGGAAACAGACATTAATTCACTAACTGACTCATGAATTCATTCAGTAAACATTAACTGAGTATATCTATAGTGTCCAGAAAAGCGCTTTGCCTATGGAGATAGAAAAGAGTAGTGGTGACTATACTATAGGAAATGAAGGGGTGGACATAGTACAAACTGTCATGTGCTTTAACAGAGTAGAGTACTAGCACATCAGTGTCTCACAAACCTGAGTCTCCTGACTCTCCGACTTTAGCTCTGCCCAATAAATTATCTCATGTGCACACTGCATCTGAATGTGACTCCTCATAATCTTTTGCTTTTATAGGATATAATTCATAAAGAAAATGAGCTTTATTCAGAATGTTTTATGTGACAGGCACTGTGGTACATACCTTACATATATTATAGTTTATTTTTATTGTAGTTTATTTTATAGTTTATTTTTATTAAGGTTTTCAATTATGTAAAAATAAACACTAAGTATATTTAATAGAAAAAGTATAAGAAAACAAAGACTCATGTACCCAGTATGCTTTCATTAAAAGAGACAAAGTGTATCATTAAAACTATTAAAATATCTCTGTTCCTCTCTGATTCACTCCCTCCCTAGTACCCAGATAGCACCACGAGCCTGAACTTTACAAATAAGACCTTTAATTTCATTTTTAGTTTGACAGTATAGGTACGTATCACCAGCATGTATGTATTTATACTTATGTGTTTTAATGGTTTTGAAATTTAGAATTAAAAAAGATATAATGTATCTACTCTTCTGTAAATGTATGAGATTCACCTATGATGACACAGGCAATTCTAGTTCATTCCTTTTCAATTATTTATTTCAGAAAATAATTCCAAATATTTTTATATATATATATGTATATATATAAGGTTGGTGCAAAAATAATTGCAGTTTCAGACTGTGAGTTTTAAATCATTATAACTAGGCTCAAACACATCTTTATTAATCAAAATGGAACCATAACAATCAACACATTTTTTGTCAATGAGAAATAGGTATGTTTATTCCTATAGCATAAAAATCTATGCTTTGGGATTCGACAAAATCTTCGAAAGCATTTTCTTCATCCTGCTGGTTGTGGAAGCATTTTCCCTGCAAAAAGTTGTCAAGATGCTTTAAGATGTGGTAGTTGGTTGGCAAGAGGTCAGGTGAATATGCTGGATGAGGCAACACTTTGTAGCACAATACATTCAACTTTTGAAGCGTTGGTTGTGCAATGTGTGGTCAGGCGTTGTCATGGAGAAGAATTGGGCCCTTTCTGTCGACCAATGCTGCCTTCAGGCATTGCAGTTTTGGGTGCATCTCACTGATTTGCTGAGCACAATTCTCAGATGTAATGATTTTGTTGGGATTCAGAAAGCTGTAGTGGATGAGACCAGCAGCAGACCACCAAATAGTGGACATGACCTTTTCTGGTGCAAGTTAGGCCTTGGGAAGTGCTTTGAAGCTTCTTCTCAGTCCAACCACTGAGCTGGTTGATTGTCATATAAAATCCACTTTTCGTCTCGTGTCACAATCCAATTGAGAAATGCTTCATTGTTGTTGCGTAGAATAAGAGAAGATAACACTTCAAAACAACTTTTTTTTATATTTCACTCAACTCATGAGGCACCCACTTATCAAACTTTCTCGCCTTTCCAATTTGATTCCAGTGCCAACGGACCATAGAGTGGTTGATGTCGACTTCTTTGGCAAATTCTCGTCTTGTTGTAAGAGGATCATCTTTGATGATTGCTCTCAGTTGGTCATTGTCAACTTCCAAGCCACTACGCTCCTCATCTTCAAGGCTCTCATCTCCCTTGCAAAACTTGAACCATCACCACACTGTGCATTCTTTAGCAGTTCCTGGGCCAAATGCATTGTTGATGTTGCGAGTTGTCTCCGCTGCTTTAAGACCCATTTTGAACTCGAATAAGAAAATCTCCCAAATTTGCTTTTTGTCTAACATCATTTCCACAGTCTAAAATAAACATAAAATAAACAGCAAGTAATAAGTCATCAGCAAAAAAAAAGTGAAAAATGCCCATTAAAATGATGTATAATATAACCAAATGTAAGAATATGTTCCAGTATCAATTGGCAAATTGCAACAATGAAAAAACCACAATTATGTTTGCACCAACCATGGATATATGTATATATACAGGAACACACACATATTCATTGTCCTTTCAATTGACATGCTTATGCTTTCGGAAAGCATACCTTACCCCCCAGAAAATCTGTTTAGAACATTCTTGAGAATTTCTACATATAAAAGACTGTAATTGGATTCTTTGTAACTCAAAGGATATGTGCCTGAGGGCATGGATACCTGATTCTCTCTGATGTGATTATTAAGACCTAGTATTTGGTAGCACAACAGGGTGATTATACTCAAAAGAATTTAATTGTACATTTTTAAAAAGCTAAAAGGGTATAACTGGATTGTTCGTAACACAAAGGATGAATGCTTGAGGGGATGAATACCCCATTTCCCATGATGAGATTATTGCACATTGCATGTCTATATCAAAACACCTCATCTTCCACATAAACGTATGCAACTACTATGTTCCCACAACAATTTGAAATTTAGAATTAAAAAGAAAATTCTACATGGTCACATGTGCAAGTGTTACTTAAGAGTATATTTATTAATATCAATGTGGACCTCAGGGTAATTTACATATAAATATATACGTGTACATGTACACGTGTGTGTGTGTAAAGTTTGGATAGGCTAGTAGGTATAACAAGATAGAACCCAAATATACAGTTGCTAATGGCCCCAGCACTGCAATAAGTGTTTACTTCTCACTCACTTATGCAAGCTAAGTGGCTTCCAGGTGCGGCAGAGTTTTCAAGTTTATAATAGCATTACCTGAGGATAATCTAAGTGGTCATTTTCTCTAGAAGTTCCTGCTAAACCTTGATGTTCTCATTTCCCAAGTGGTCAAGGCTTCCCTTCTCTGTGCTCCCACAGAGTCCTGTAATCAACGTCATTTTTTTTTGTTTGTTTGTTTTTTGAGACAGTGTTGCTCTGCTGCCCAGACTAGAGTGCACGATCTCGGCTCACTGCACCCTCTGCCTCCTGGGTTCAAGTGACTTTCCTGCCTCAGCCTCTTGAGTAACTGGGACTACAGGCAGGCACCACCATGCCCAGCAAGTTTTTGCATTTTCAGTACAGATGGGGTTTCATCATGTTGGCCAGACTGGTCTCGACCTCCTGAGCTCAAGTGATCTGTTCACCTTGACCTCCCAAAGTGCTGGGATTACAGGTGTGAGCCACCGCGCCCTGCCCCTGTGTCAATTTTGACAGCATTTTGTTGTCTTCCGCTCATCAGAGGGAGGAATCAATTATCCTGTGGGGTCTTCAGGGGGCATACAAAGCAGTGATGACCAAAAATCCCTCTTCTAATACTGAAAGATGCTGAACATTTTATCATTAAGATCCTGCCATTTATTTAAAGGTTTATTTTTTATCATATCTAAATATAAATACTTTTGGGTGTGAGCATATTCTTTCCATGACCATTGATTTCTATGTAGCAGGGCCAGCGGCAGACAAAACTCCTCAGACACCGAGTTACAGAAGGAAGGGATTTATTTGGCCAGGGGCATCAGCAAGACTTCGGTCTCAAGAGCTGAGCTCCCAGAGTGAGCAATTCCTGTCCCTTTTAAGGGCTCACAACGCTAAGGGGGTGCATGTGAGAGGGTCGTGACTGAGCAAGCAGGGAGTACGTGACTGGGGGCTGCATGCACCGGTAATTAGATCGGAACAACACAAGATGAGGATTTTCACAGTGCATTTCTATACAATGTCTGTAATCTATAGATAACAGAACCAATTAGGTCAGGGGTCAATCTTTAACTACCAGGCCCAGGGTGCAGCGTCGGGCTGTCTGCCTGTGGATTTCATTTCTGCCTTTTAGGTTTTACTTCTTCTTTCTTTGGAGGCAGAAATTGGGCATAAGACAATATGAGGGGTGGTCTCCTCTCTTATTCCCCCCTTTTGAGGCTCTCACTTATATTGTTAGTGGGAGTTCTCACTTTCATTTTCACTACCCATGTCTTCTTGCAAGACAGATCGATAGTGATTTATATAGTACATTTGTACTGAGGCATTTTGGTGAACTAAGGTAGTGATGAAGCTATCATTCAAAGAAGTACAGGTAGCAAACAACGGAGCAGTAAGTAGGTTCCTATTACTATTATAACTCTTATTATAAGGGTTTTAAATCCTCCTAGCGCTGGGAGTCGTTTTCTAAACATGGCCCCAGGATCAAATCTGTGCCACACTTGCACAGGCACATGTGCCAGTTTTGTCATATCTCTAACCATGTTTTCAACTACTTGCCCTTGATTATCTATGTGTAGGCAACAATTAGCAAGGCTAAATTTCCTACAGATCTCTCATTCAGCTGCTAGCAAGCAGTCAAGAGCTAATCTATTTTGATAGATAGCATTTCTCATCTGAGTTTCTTGCCAGGCCAGAATAGTAAAGGTTCTGCCGGTTTTATTAGTGATTATTTCTAAAACAGCTTGTAACCGTATGGTTCGGTTGATCACGTAAATGGGAGTCCGGTATCCCCATAAGCCATCTTGTGCCCAAGTAGCAGGCCTATAATATTGTATGATTCTCTCAGGGGGCCATTTATCATTTTTTCAATTTCTTATAGCTATGCTTCTCCTTTTGCGGGAAGCATAAACAGGGAAGCCCAGGAGTTCGCCTGTTTTTGTGGGCAGTAGGAAGAAAGGTGGTTTAATAGTGCCAATAACACAACTACCTGTCCACTGGTCAGGTAATTTGGCATAAGCTCTATGTCCACATATCCAGTATAATCCAATGGGGACTGTCCAGTCCCAATGGGACTCCGGGTGGGTTCACACAGTTTGCAACTTTGGGAATTTGCTAAATGGATTTCTCTCTGTGTGATTTGAACTCCACCAAGTGACTGTTTCTGTGGTACCATTATACAGTTTCTGTCTCAGACAACTAAGTCATCCTACAGGGTGAGTGAATTCTTTTCCTTTTCTAGCTATGCAATATTGTCCAATAATTGAGGCTTTTAGGACCCAGAAATTATCAGGGTGATTCTTTTGAGCTGGGAATTCATCAGGAACTGGGTCTGTAGGTACTAATTCTCGGGATTCCGATGGCCATTGATCTCTTATTACAGTTCCTCCACATACATAACATGAAGTGACACTGAGAGACTGTGCTACATGCTCGGCTAATTGCAAAAACAAATTTCTTGTTTTTCCTAGAATTTCTGGTACTGGCACATTTAGTTTATCATAGAAGGTTTGAAATACTGGCTCAGGACAGCGTTTATAAACTTTTTTTCAAACCATGATATTTACTTGAAGATCCAGTCTAGCTCCATCAATTTTTAGGGTTACACGTTCCCTTTTTGTTTCCAGCGAGGATCAAGGGGATTGGTTATTACTAGCTCTAAGGGGTTACATTGTCCCTTAGTACAGGAAGGGCCATTTTTTCCTTTCTGAAGGTGGACTGGATCCTTTTCATCATTTTTTTTTCTTTTATCCAAGTGGCCTAAATGACACAAGACCAGTATTTACATTTATTTTCACACAGTCCTAATTTATGACAGATGTACTTATTTTCTGCCATATAGCCTCTTTTCTAATTAAGAGAACCACACCTATTCCTAACTTATTACTATTAATGACAGCACAGGCATCAAATTTTAAGGTGACTTGTTTGGGCACCCTTTTTTGTTTTTGTTTTTGTTTTGGCTAACACTTTACTCATATCATTTATGAGTTCCCACCAGTCCTTAGTCCTTAATCTTATTTTAAGAACTGTGGTCATGGGAGGCTCAGATGGGTCATAACACACATCAGGTTGGTCATTTCCTGGGCTACACACCTTGTATAGAATAATATTATACAAAGAAGTTCTTTTTAGAGTTCCACTACACTTGTAATAACCATAAAATAATAGGACCGTAGCAACCTTTTCTCCTACCTCAGTGACTTGATGTATACACAGGGAACAGTCCTTAGTCTGAAGAAGGTCAGTTGAAGTCCTTACTGTACAAGTCCAAATTTTAAGGAAAATGAGTCCTGCGATGAGTTTCTTCATGCTTTGGCCGCGCATGGACCAGTCAGCTTCCGGGTGTGACTGGAACAGGGCTTGTCGTCTTCTTCAGAGTCACTGTGCAGAGGTTGGCGAAGCTGCTCCCGTCCACGTACCGCTCACAGTCTACTGATGTTTTAAGGATGGTCTCGGAGGTTGGGCCTGCTAGAATAAACTGAGTCCAACACCTCTACACAGTTATGTTCAACTGGGTTCTCTGATACCGGGAACAAAGTGGTGGGGTTTAGGGTGTTGCAAATTTCAACGGTTATGTGGGGATTTTCACATAGCAAGGTACTTGGTACTTGGTACTTTGGTACTTGGTTAATCTAGCATTTTTTAACCTATGATGTCCTTTGGTATTTATTAAAGTTACCACAGCATGGTGGGGCTTTATTTTCAGGTTTTGCCTAAGGGTTAGTTTATCTGCTTCTTGTGCTAACAGGGCCTTTGCTGCTAGGGCCCTTAGACCTGGGGGCCAACCTTTGGAAACTCTGTCTAGTTGTTTTGAGAGATAGGCCACTGGCCTTGGCCAGGCCCCACAGTCTGGGTTAAAATGCCAACTGCCATTTTTTCTCTTTCTGACACATAGAGTGTAAAGAGTTTTGTCAGGTCAGGTAGCCTCAGGGCTGCGGTCAACATGAGTTTATCTTTTAACTCATGAAAAGTTTGTTGCTATTGGTTGTAATAGATGTAGTGTATCTAATCTACATTTTTATTAACTGTCACCTCCTAAAATATTGACTCAAATCCTTCAGCTATTTGATTTCAAGCTTTAAATTGATCTAGTATTCCTCGTGGGACTCCAGTTGTATCTACATAGACAAGAGAGTCGAAAGATCCATAAGGGGCTTCTCTTGCTTTATGATGTCTTATTATTATTATTTTTTTCCTTCTGGTTGATGAAATACCAGGGTGAAAGGGATAGCCAATTGGACTAAAGTACAAGTGCCACTCCAGTTATTTAGCAGAGTGCCTAGTAAAGGTCCACCACAATACCACCACACATCTGCTCAGGGATGAACAAGGGCTGACTGATTGATAAGCTCTTGAAAATTCCTAAGTTCACTGCATCCTTTCAAGTCTCCAAGGAATGCTAAGTTTCCTCCCTGTCATGAGAGACACGAAGTGAACTTAGTGTTGGGAGACAGAAGCTGGATGGCCCTCAGGGGCTGACCCGCAGGGACTTTGGGATATAGCAGAAAGAGCTTGGCATGACTTACTACTCAAGGCTGTAGAATCCTGGAAAAGAGCTATCATGCAGCCTACGCCTGGTTGACTGGAGGACCACCTTAGTGGAAGGGAGACAATCTGGGCCTCTGGCCTGCCATGTGCACAAGGATAACAATTGCTTTTGTTTAATGTGCAAATGGAATATTTGATCCATTTTAACCAGGCATTTGCATCTTGGTATCCTGTCTTAATTGCTAAAGTTTGTTTTAAGTCTTTAACTTCTATGATCCTCTACGAAAATGAATGTGTGGTTTTAGGGAAATTACAAAAACCAGTTGGGGCAGTCCATCTTTGCTCTTTAGTGGTCCACAGAACGTTGGACCAACTATAGCATGAAAGCTGTACATCGGGGGGCAACACTCCTGGTTGGCAGTGGGGTCTTTATCGAAATCTCCCCGTATTAAATGTCCTAGTTTACTAATGTCTAGTCTGAGAAGAGTCAGGAGGGACAGAAATACTTTTCTGAAGTAGAAAGCTGTCTTTGACTTGTCAAGTCCTCACAGGGTGTAACAAAGCAAGCATTAAATGCAATAGTTTGAGGCGAAATTGACTTGGTTATATTAATAACTAGATGGTCAGCAATAGAATGAGGAAAGAAGAAAGAGTAATAGAATAGATTAAAAGAGTTACATTTTTCTTAGCTTCAGTTTGGTAGGGTTTTTGTCAGGCCTCTGAGCCCAAGCCAAGCCATCCCATCCCCTGTGACTTGCAGTATAAGCCCAGATGGCCTGAAGTAACTGAAGAATCACAAAAGAAGTGAAAATGCCCTGCCCCGCCTTAACTGATGACATTCCAACACAAAAGAAGTGTAAATGGCTGGTCCTTGCCTTAAGTGATGACATTATCTTGTGAAATTCCTTTTCCTGGCTCACCCTGGCTCAAAAAGCTCCCCCACTGAGCACCCCGTGACCCCCACTCCTGCCTGCCAGAGAACAACCCCCTCTTGACTGCAATTTTCCTTTACCTACCCAAATCCTATAAAACGGCCCCACCCCTATCTCCCTTCACTGACTCTCCTTTCGGACTTAGCCTGCCTGCACCCAGCTGAAATAAACAGCTTTATTGCTCACACAAAACCTGTTTGGTGGTCTCTTCACATGGACGCGCATGACAGTTTTCCCCTGGGACTATGGCCCACGACTTTGGAGGGGTTGGTGCTTTCTTGACTCGGGTGTGATGAGTCCTCCTTTTTTTTTTTTGCTGTACGAACAGTAGTCTTGGTGGTTAGCAGCGTTTTTCTTCTTTCCACCTTTCGATGACAATGCGATCTTCAGACTGGTGTTGGTTTACTGGAAATTCTAGGGGTGGTACATGTGCTAAAAGACTTTTAGTTTTTTTTTCCCCCCTTAGGATACTTCTGAACTGGTGAACTGTGCTTACAATGAGGTTTCCTCTAAAAGTTATTATTATTAATTTTTTTACTTTTTTTTTTTGTTGTTGTCATTGTTAGCAAAGGAGTTGCCGCTACAGACTGAATGCATTTGGGCCATCCTTGGGTTACTGGGTTAAGGATTTTTTTTTTTTTTTTGATAGGAAGGCCTCTGTGCTTTCGGGACACGCCCTTGTTTACACTGACAACAAAGTGATATTCGAGTATTATAGAGTTACGGAAAATACCTTCAATTATCAATTACAGGTTTTAAATTTACCTTGGCTTTTAAAGGAATAGGGTACACTTTTTTTTTAACTACTTGTATATCTCTTTCTTTCTTTCTCTCTTTGACTTTGTCTGTCTTTGACTTTCCTTTTGCCTTTGTCTCTTCCTGTCTCTCTCTGCCTCTGTCTTTCTGTCTCTCTCTCCTTGATGCCCTCTTTGTCTGTCTCTTCCTCTCCGTCTCTTCCTCTCTCTCTTTGCCTCTGCCAGCGGCTTATGCTGCTGTTCTCTCAACCACCGTGTGTTGGGGGTGGGGGATCTAAAACAAGCTGGTCTGGGTTCCCTGGCTTACAGGTTACCTTGTGCCATACTTTTGAAACAAGGGACCTGTCCATGCTTCCTTCTAATGGCCAACCTACCTCTAATGCTGGCCAGTCTATCTTACACAAAGTTTTAAATTTTCCTGGTGTCATAGCACTCCACAGTCTCCCTTAAATTCTTTTTTTGAAAATTTTCAACGTAGTTCCTTGTGGGGTGGGCTTACTTTGTGCCTCACCCATGTTTCCTCTAGACAAAACACCACGCTCACACCACACGCACACCACAAAACAAAGAACGGGTAAAAAGGGCACACACACACTTTTGTAGTTTACACCAAACCAAAATCAAAACCAAAATCAGAGTATCCAGAAATCCAAGCCAGGTCAAAACCAAAACCAAAGTATCAAGCAATCCAAGTCAAGTCAAAAACAAAAACCAAAGTGCCGGTACAGGCACACCCTGGGTGATCAGGCCACGCTTCCACTCAAATGGAGTAGGCAAGTTCCCAAGACCAATCCTGTCAAGCAATTCAAACCAAACCAAAACCAAAACCAAAGTGCCGATAAAGGCACGCCATGAGTGATCAGGCCACGCTTCCACTCAAATGGAGTAGGCAAGTTCCCAAGACCAATCCTGTCAAGCAATTCAAACCAAACCAAAACCAAAACCAAAGTGCCGATAAAGGCACGCAGTAAGTGATCAGGCCACGCTTCCACTCAAATGGAATGGTCAAGTTCCCAAGACTGGTCCTGTCATGCAATTCAAACCAAATCAAAACCAAAACCAAAACCAAAGTGCCGATAAAGGCACGCTGTGGGTGATCAGGCCACGCTTCCACTCAAACAGAGTGGGCAAGTTCAAAGACTAGTCTTACCAAGTTTTAGATGTCCAGACTCCAAGTGCGCGTTCCTTCCCGGTGTTTATCCAGTGCGTTGATCCTCCACGGGGGCATGCCACACACTGCTCTGGCGAGGCGTCCCACGGGGCAAATGCCTACCCGGGAGCACTCTCAGGACCCGCGTCGCTCGGGCTGGTCGGAGTCACCCGCAGGGATGTTCCACAGGGCAGGGTTAAGCCGCCTAAGGAGCTGCCTATACCATCCACCATTCACCTCACTTCCGGGTCAGGGAACCAAGAAATGTAGCAGGACCAGCGGCAGACAAAACTCCTCAGACACCAAGTTACAGAAGGAAGGGGTTTATCCGGCCGGGAGCATCGGCAAGACTTCAGTCTCAAGAGCTGAGCTCCCAGAGTGAGCAATTCCTGTCCCTTTTAAGGGCTCAGAATTCTAAGGGGGTGCGTGTGAGAGGGTCTTGACTGATTGAGCAAGCAGGGAGTACGTGACTGGGGGCTGCGTGCACCGGTAATTAGTGACTGCGGGCTGCATGCACCGGTAATTAGATGAGAACAAAACAAGATAGGGATTTTCACAGTGCATTTCTATACAATGTCCGTAATCTATAGATAACAGAACCAATTAGGTCGGAGGGTCGATCTTTAACTACCAGGCCTAGGGCGCAGCGCCTGGCTGTCTGCCTGTGGATTTCATTTCTGCCTTTTAGTTTTTACTTCTTCTTTCTTTGGAGGCAGAAATTGGGCATAAAACAGTATGAGGGGTGGTCTCCTCTCTTATATATATGACATACTAAAAAAGCAGAAACTAGAAAACTTAAAAAATGGATCATATTATACATAATACATATGTTATATGAGTATATATATTATAATACATATACTTATTTTACATATACATTCCCCCTTTTTTTTTTTTTTTTTTTTTGAGACTGAGTCTCACTCTATCGCCCAGGCTGGAATGCAGTGGCACGATCTCCGCTCACTGCAAGCTCCACCACCTCCCGGGTTCATGCCATTCCCCTGCCTCAGCCTCCCGAGAAGCTGGGACTACAGGCGCCTGCCACCACGCCTGGCTAATTTTTTTGTATGTTTAGCAGAGACGGGGTTTCACCGTGTTTGCCAGGATGGTCTCGATCTCCTGACCTCGTGATCCACCCGCCTCGGCCTCCCAAAGTGCGGGGATTACAGGTGTGAGCCACCTCGCCCAGCCTACATATACTTATTATATACATATACATATACTTAGTATATACATACACTTATAATATGTTATATATAAGTATATATTATGATACATATACTTATATATAGCTTACATACTCTCTTAAATAAAAATGTGTGTATATATTTACATTTATTTACATATAAATACATATTTATATATATATTCCTTATTCCATGATATGTATCCACACACACACATATACACACACATTTATACAAAAGAGAGAGGACCTAATGTATGTATTTATATTTATTTTTATATTTATTTATTTTTATTTATATATTTATATTTATTTATATATAAAATATAAATACATATTTATAAATATATATTTCCTATTCATGGTATGTATCTCTTTATGTAGTTTTCAGTGAAATTCAGCCCAATGAAGTAGAGATTAATTTATTTATTTTAAAATTGAGGAAAGCAGTTTTAGTGACGGGATGTCCTTCATAAGGTAATATAATTAAATAATCAGGACTTGCATCTGTGTTCTTCTGATTGTGAAACTCCCTGTTCTTTCTGGTTTCATAGTGCTGCCTTAGGTATACATAAATATCATTTCTAAGGAGAATGTTTTCCTCAGTAAACCTATTGCCACCATCATATATATATATATATATATATATATATATATATATATATGTATGTGTGTGTGTGTATGAAATATATGTGTTTGTGTGTATGCATACATGAATACATACACACACATATACACAAAACCACAAATACACATATATTTCTAAATTCCAATGACAGAGAAAATAACTAAATTTTTAAAAATATTTACATATGTGCTTACATATGAGTGGTGCATGTTTATATACATATATGTGCATTTGTGTGAGAGCACTCCTAAGTCCCATGAACAGATCTGTCATTTTCTAAGTTACATTTTCTGCAACCATAATGCCATTTCCCCCAGATTTTATATATCCCGTTTATCTTCTTGTTTTCAAAATACTCCTGTTAATTATCACATAAAACTACTTCTCTTAAATAAAAATAAGTTGTTTTCTCTAGCTTCATGCCTGAGATATATTTCCAGTCAATGTAAATGTGTGTGTGTGTGTGTGTGTGTCTATGCATCTACTAGGGAAACAATAACATCATGTGGAATAAATAGTCATTGACTCAGAAGTAAGAAACCAGGATTCATTTCTGGTTCTGCTACCAACAAATTCTGTTATCATCTAAAAATTGCAGACATTAAAATGTATTTCTTTGACTAGCTTTTCTGAAGAATAAAAGGTTAGATAAGGTTAGGTTTTATAAGGTTAGATCTTTAGGTTCTTACCTTATAAAAATCAGCGAAATTTGGTGGTTAAGTGCACAAACTCAAGACAAAGCACACTCCTACTGTCATTGTTACCTTGGGAAAATTAATCTGTCTATGTATCTTTCTGGTTGTATATGTTCTCATGTGCAAAATGTTTTATTAGTAGTAAGAATTTCAGTGAATTGTTATAATTAAATTATTTAATTCATTTAGTAGCTTATAAAGTGCCTTACAAATTATTAAGGATTAATACATGTTAGTAAATTATATTATCTTCTAAAATAGGTAGTCCAACAATGTGATACAAAAATAGTTCATAATCTACTTTAGGATAGATTTAAAAAGTCATGGTATATCCTTTATTAAATATAGAAAGATTAGCCCAAAGGGAAAAACATGCATGGGACAGTTATGAATATGTGTAATTTGATCTTATTTAAAAAGGAAACATGTACACAAAAGGCAGAAGAGAAAATGGCTTGCTTGGTTCCACAGCAAATAAGCAGTAAGTGATTTTACAATTTCCCTCATGCCATTGGGAAAGTTGTTGGCTCTCACCATCCATTGTCTTGTTGCTGACATCTCCCTCATCTTAAATTGCACATTATGGGGGCTACTCTCTGGCTCTCCAAGGAATGAACAAATTGCCTTCTGTTTATTTCCTCCATCAATCAGGTAGAGTAATAGGCTCTTTCCTCAAACCCCAGAAATGTATCCAGCTCAATTCAAGCCCTAGTGGTTGGAAAGTGTCCAAAATTAAAGTAGGTAAGATTCAAAGACCAGAATTTATAAAAAGTAATTGTGTCCACTTAGAAATGTTAATTATGGTCTGTCTTTTTGACTTCTAGCAAAACCTAATTGTCCTTCTGTGGAACAGTGAGAAATCCATCAGATTAGAGATAAAAAGTCTTAGCCTTTTGCTGTTTCTGGAATAGCTGGGACAGTATAATATCTAAAACGTCCCGCTCCACTTCTTTAATTTACTCATATATAAAATAATAATAATAATCTTCAGCATTGCACTCAACGCCTTCTAAGGCTGTGCTACTCAACTCTTTTTGTCTCTGTATTTTAGCCCGTTATTCTCATCTCTTACCACACCCATTTCCTAGTCCTAATAAACTCCCTGGAATCCCATATATCTTGGTTTTGAAGAAAATACACACAATTTCTTTGGATGGAATATTTTAACCTTTCATCTAACTTCCTAATTTCTAGGCATTTTTGAACACTTAGGACAGATGCCATACATCTCCACGAATCTTCCTAAAATCCCTGCTTTAGAATTGCTTGGCAATGTTTTTGTACCTTTACAGAAAGGCACAATCAGATACAGCCTAGTTCTTGCCATGTAATTTTATGGCAATCTATGTGATATGGTTTGGCTCTGTGACCCCACCAAATCTCATCTTGAATTGTCATCCCCACATGTTGGAGGAGGAATCTGGAGGGAGGTGATTGGATCATAGGGCAGTTACCGCCATGCTGTTCTTGTGATAGTGAGTGAGTTCTCACCAGATCTGGTGGTTTAAAAGTGTGTGGCAGTTTCCCTCTCAACCCCGTCCTGCTGCCCTACTTCCCCTTCACCTTCTGCCACGGTTGTAAGTTTCCTGAGGCCTCCCCATCCATGGGGAGCTGTGATTCAACTAAACCTTTTTTATTTTAATATAAATTACCCAGTCTCAGGTAGCTCTTTATATCAGTGTAAAAGCTAATACATTATGCATCATTGTTTGTACATACCGCGCACACCCACTCATCTACATATAACCTGGACCACATCTTATTCATCTTAATGCCCAGCATAGACAGCATCATAATAGATACACTGGTTTAATAACTTTTTGTTGAATGAATGAATTTATAAATAAAACTCAGTTCCCTATAAGTAGAATGAGAAAGTGGGAGTCTGAAGTTCACCTTAACTATATATATATAAAAAAAACCATTCAACTTTGCAAACGCATTTATTCAATGTTAACGAAGACAACAAAGAGTGATTGTTTTACTTATTTTTTAAATAATTAACAAAATTGACCAGCACATGGGTCACCTGGTAAATAGAAACTTTGCTTTGACAGAGATGAAGATGCAGATAATTAGACAAATGAAAGGGATTTGGAGAGGATTAGTTACTAGGGTAACCCAGAAGCAAGATATTGTGATAATCTAAAACCAGACAAATTTAAAAAGTGAAGACAATCATAACATGCTGAGCCAATTTTCTTATTAGCAAAAGAGGAAAATTTATTTTCCTGAATCAGCAAATATATGAGCCCGATTAGCTGAAAGCACAAAGTTAAACAAATGGGAAAATCCTCAAGTAAATAGTTTAAGTTAACATATATGTATGTCTCAATGAACAGGTACAATTTATTTTTATTTATTTAGTTTTTTTGAGAGGCTCTGTCACCCAGGCTGGAGGGCAGTGGTGCGATCTCGGCTCACTGCAAGCTCCGCCTCCTGGATCACGCCATTCTCCTGCGTCAGCCTCCCGAGAAGCCGAGAAGCCGGAACTACAGGCGCCCGCCACCGCGCCGGGCTAATTTTCTGTATTTGTAGTAGAGACGGGGTTTCACCCTGTTAACCAGGATGGTCTCAGTCTCCTGACCTCGTGATCCGCCCACCTCGGCCTCCCAAAGTGCTGGGATTACAGGCGTGAGCCCCCGCACCCCGCCTGAACAGGTACAATTTAAATTCAAATTGCAGAACAAAAACTAGAATATTCAGAATGTTAATCGCAATAAGAAACAGACACTGGCATATAATAGTTTGTTATGAAACAGTTCTTGTCTTTTTCTCATGTAAATGAGAGACTTTATGACAGTCCCAAAGCTGACTTGCTCTAGTATCTTACTTTCTATAAAAATTGGAATTGCCAGATTTGACAGTCTATCTTGTCACATCACAGGTCTTAATTTGATGATTATAAAGAGGTGTCAAAAGACGAAATTACAACTAATTTAGTTTAAAGAACTAATTGGCTTTTATTTGCAATTCTAAAATCAGGTAATACGTCATGCTTAAAAATAGAATAAATGTTCTGCTGTGCGAGATCAAGCATTTGGTTTTTGTAAGGTGAGAATAAGGAAACAGAACAATAAATAAAGTGGATTCATTTATAACAGGCTATTATAGTTTACTAATAATTGTAAAAACAGAGAAAATTTGTATTATGCTGACTCAGGTACACTGGCTCTTTCTGATCCATTGGCATGAATCTGTTTTCAGAAAACATACCTGATCTATTTGATTATTTGCCTGTTTCTTTAAATTTTCAGGTTGATTATGTGGCACATAGCATGAGTAACTCCATTTTCGTTTGGTCAGATTTGCTGGGGCCTATTACATAAACTCAGTCAAAAACAATGACCTCTCATAATTTTATTTAACGTTTCCCCCTGTTTAGTCAGGCCGTCACCTAGGTGCCAGTGTGACAAAAACTTAATATGTTATCACTACTCTCAGTTACCACCATTCTTGGTTTTTAGCCTCAACATATTCACAGATCACAGTTTCCTTGTTATATGTCGTTTTGAATTTTTGTTGATGTAGCCAAAGAAAGACCATTTAATGTTCAAAGAATAGTTGCATGCAGACATTTAAAACTTTTGAGAGAATACAGAATACCAGAGAGACTACTATTATGACTATCAGAAGAATAATACAGAGTTTGGAGAATGCGTATTAGCCAGGGTTCCCATAAAACAAATCAACTAAAATTTAATAGATCAAAGAATAAATCAGATTAGAAATCTACCCATATTAACCAAGTAGCTTATTGATTAATTTTTTTGCCACTGAGTTTCTACAATGCCCAACATACTTACATATGTGAATTAAGAAGTGTTAGCCACCTCACAGACCCTTCCCTGTTCAGCCAGCAGGTAATTGACAGCAATTCTCTTATCTAGTACAATTCTAACAAGAGAATTTAGAAAAGTCTGTTGTGCAACTATAGCTGTTGTAGTAGAGTTTGCTATAGAGGCTATTGTGAGAAACACATTTCACATCCTTGACTCATTTGTACCTACTCCAAGCCATGGGAAAAGGTACCTGAAAAATAATGCTCATCCAGAAGGGTTAATACTTCCTGGTAATATTCTCCTTAACTTATCTCATAGGTTAAGGGGAGTGAACCAATATTCTGCTTCTGATGGGTTAAGGAGTGATGAAGGTACCATTAAAATTCTTAGCCCATATTGACCCTTCATTTGCCATTGGTCAAGTTACTCAATGAAGCTAGGGATTTTGAAATTCTAACTACAGGGTTATTCTGACAAGTGAAAGAGGTATGCATAAGCAAAGAAAAAATTGAGAAGAGTTAGAGCCTCATTATGATGGGAAGTCTTGTTCCAATGACTTGGGAAAAGCTGCCCACAAAATGACATCATCAGCTTCTTGCCTTTGTTTGCAATTTGAATGTCTCTGGTTATAACATTGGATATTTCGGTGAATTCTATGAGTGGCTCACACATCAGGTACAAGCGTTGTCCTTTGAAATTTACATTGACTTATCCATCTCCAGCTTATAAAGTTTCAAGGACAAAATAATTCCTGTTCCTTGTGATTCCAAGTCATAAAAGTAAAACAAACAAAAAAAAAAATTGGAGAAACGTAGAAGAATTCAGGATCCAGTCCAGTCTACAGGTAGATAATGAAAAACAATGAATACAGTTAAAATCTAATAACAGGTATACTATAGTTTTCTTCTGAAACATCATTTTTCTTTCTCTAGTCTTCCTCATTTCTACTCAAATCTAAGATAGTCAGACGGATGGTTTGAAAAATAAGTTTAATCTCATCAAGCTTGTCCTCATTATTTAAGTAAGTGCAGAAAGAATAGTGATTGACCACATAGGCTGTTAATGAGTTTGCTTTGCTGGAATTTTGTATGAGTAATCCCAGATTAGACTTTTAAAAGTTTCTCAAGGTTAGAAAGCCAAACCACAGTAGACTTCAGACTTTGCCTGTAGTACCTATATATTAGAGTGAATTCTTCTCTTTTTGAAGTTTCTGAAATATCCTCAGGTTCTTGGGCCTGCCAATCCATGAAATTTTTGTATTCACTGTAAGGCTGGGAACACTTGAGGCCAGGTGTTCTATACACATTCTCAAATATGACATCCCAGTCAAAGCTTTGGTAATATAATCATAATTTATAGAATATATATGCTAATAAAAGTTTTCATGTTTATTAACAGATCCAAATATATTTAACTTATCTACACTGTATAAATAGTGTAGTATAAAAAGCAATTAAAATAGGTACCCCTGGGTGGACCTAACTTAAAAGTACTTATTTTAAAACACATGCCTTAGATGAACAGTCTTAATCATTTGGAATGTCCTACATAATAGCCTTTGTAATTCTAAATTTTCTTTAGTAAGATTTTGCCATTTTTGTAAGTGTTTGCAGCTTCTGAGGCCTAATACTTAACACATGTAAAGGGTAGGTGTCGCCAGAAGTTGGAGTACTCAGTTCTTTAGATATTAAGAATTTTATTTTTACATTGAATCTTGGGTCTCTTAGAGCCAAAATAAAAGACTAAAAGGAAAACACCATAGTGTTGGGTCCTGTAATATTTTTACAGTGTTCTTTTGTGTAGTTTCATGACCAGTTTTGTGTAGTTTCATGACCCAGCTTATCTTAACATGGGAGTCTTATTTTTAGTTGACTAGTGGTCTAACAGCTTTTAGGTGCCTGACTCATGCCCACCACTGGAGTATGTCTTGGCTCGAAGATTGCCTTTGACCAACTTAACCAATAATTTCCCCCATGTAAACATGCAAAACAAAAGCAAGAAAAGGAGAAAACTCAAATTTTGTTAAATTTCTGAAATCTGGATTCACACGTCTCATGCCTTAATAGCCACTTAATGGAACCACCATCCATCACCTTTAAAACTCCGGTGACTGTCAGTGACACATCAGTCACCATGCAAATCCCCAAAAAGTCACGTGCTGTTGGTACAACAAAACCACACACTCTCTCACAGTACAAATAAGTGCTGGATTCAAAAGCCAAAAATATCAGGGAGCTCAAGGCAAAGACAGCAGAATTTGAACTCAATAAGATTTCACGACCCTCAGGGTTTGGGGAGGAATCCCCAAAAAGGCGGTCAAGAATGCCTCACCTGCATTCCCCATGGGGCCTCAGGGTGTCTTTGGAGTTCCTTCATAAGTTGCCAGACATTTTCAAAAGACAAAATTACAACAAATTTAGTTTAAACATCTCATTGGCTTTTATTTGCTATTCTAGAAGCAGGTAACACCTCATTCTAATAAATAGAATAAGTGCTTAGCCCAGCGTGACAGAACAGTTGGATTTTGGAAGGTGGGAATAAGGAAAAAGAACAGTAAAAAAAAGTGGATGTATTAACATCAAGTTACTACAGGTTACTTTTTTTGTAAGATTTAAAGCAGAGGGAAATTTCTTACTATGCTGAATCAGGTAGATTGGGATCTTTCTGATTGACTGCTGCTAATCTCCGATTTTCGGAAAACTACTGGTCTGGGGATTTACCTGCTTCGTTTAGGATTCAGTTAGATTATGTGGCACTTGACATGAGTAACTCCATTTTGTTTAGTCTGGTCTGCTGGGGCCTGGTGCAAGACCTCAGTCCAAAACAATGGCCTCCCATAATTTTGTTTAACAGTAGTATCTCAATTTTGCTTTCATCATACTCTTCTTAATTGCTATTGAGATTTACAATCTCTTCATATATTCATTGGATATTTGCATGTCAATTCTGAATTCTGACAATATTTCTTTTTGTTTACTTTTAGATTTGCTTCTGAACAACTTTAATTTACTACTCTTAAAGGTTTCATGGATTATATTTTGGCTTATGTAAAATTTGTCGATCTAACAGCATTTTTGTGTATGAATAATCTGGAAAAAATGAATAATAATCTGGAAAAAAACTGTCAACCATATTTTTTTCCCCAAATCGTTGCATTATGAAATTCACTCTTTCTTTGTGCTACTGCCAGTAAGGAGGTCGACAATGGATGATGTGAAATATCTTTCCTCTCTGGCAGTTAGTAAGATCTCCATATTTTGTATTCTGAAGTTTTCCTAAAATACGTGAACTTATTTTTATTCATTACATATAATATATAGAATTCTTTATGCCTCCAAGATCTGAAGATTCATGCCTCTATCCTATTCATGATATTTTTCTGCCATTATGCATCGAAATACTGCTATTTTTGTTTTCTTTATTATCACATAGTTGTTGAGGGAGAAAAAGAAAATCTGTATTCCATCCCTGATTCTTTTCATATAGATGTGATCGTATTGATATTTCACGCCATCCTTTGTCTACCTCCTTACTGGCACTAGCACAAAGAAAGTAGAGTGAATTGCATGATGCAACAATTTGGAAAAAAAGAGTATGGTTGACAGGTTTTTTTTTTAAGCTTTAATGAGGAATAATTAACAAGAAAAAATTGTACATATTTAAGATACACAATGTGCTGTTGTGATACAAGTATTACCTGTGAAATAATTCCACAATCAAACTGATTAATGTATCCCTTCACATAGTCACAAGTGTGTGTGTATGTGTGCACGCACTTGTGTGTGTGTATGGTGAGAACACTTAAAATCTACTGTCTTAGCAAATTTCAAGTATACAATAGAATATAATTAGTGACAATCATCATGTTGTGCATTAGATTCCCAGAACATGCTCATCTTGTAACTGGAAGTTTTTATCTTTTGACCAACATCTCTCCATCCTTACCACGTCACTGCCTGTGGTGTTCACTTCTTCACTAGGATCACTCTGGACCCATGGCTATTCCTCAGCCTCAGCTCGACCTTTGCACTTGCTTGTCCTAGAATGTTCTTCAGCTTTTGGCATAACTGGCTTCTGTTTATCCTCAGATCTCTGCTCTTCTTATACAAATATTTCTTTCCTAGAACTTATCATTAGTTAACATTCTATTTCAGTTATTTATATTTTGTCTTCCCATTAGATATTATGCCTTGTGTGGCAGGAGTTGATTTGCTTGTTTACTGATTTTTCCTTAGAATCTTAAAAAACTGGCACATGATGGGTATTAAATAAATATTGATCAAATGAGCAAATGACTGTTTATAATGTTTTATCATATATATTTAGTTGTAAAAAAGCTTTATGGTCTGTTGAGTATTTTCATATACATTTACATTAAGTGGTTGTACTAAGGCTAGAAATCCAATATCTCGTGTTTAAAATCTTCTATTTTTTAATGTCAGAAATATGTAGTACTATATGTAAGGTTAATAAATATTATAATAACAGCTAGTAGTCACTGAAGTTTTATGTAACAAACACCGTGCTTTACAAATATCTTTCAGTGCATACTCAAAACAAGATTGTTCATATTATTTACATTTTTGCTCTATAATATGGAAACACTATGGCTGAGCAAAGTTAAATTAATCACCAGTGGTTACTAATATAAGGGTGAACCCATTAAAGAAGACTGAGATACATTAGACTTCAAAACCCATGCTATTTACACTAACTACCTTTTCAGATCACAGTCCGATTTCAGCTTATCTCTATTAATAACTACACAAATTATATCTACTTATAATATTTTTACTCCATTTTTATTCCATTCTAATATTCAAGCACATTTTTCTTGTGCTTAATTGGTCTGAGTCTGAGACGAACTTTATGTGATTTATTTAAAAGTTAATTTAACTTGACAGCGTTCTTTGGAGAATCTGTATTTAATAATCTTCATTTTCCATAAATACTCATTATAGTAGACGTTCTCTGAACAGCATTGGTTATGGTTCCTGTGAATGATGTCACACACTCCATGCAAGTTCCAGTCTTCACTGCAAGGAGAGCACTGTGTAAGCTTCGTAAACTTGTAGGACTTGGAAGGACATAAAACAGACTTAGATATTTCACTCAGAACACAGAGTACTTTACCGTCGGGTGAGAATTGCATTGTGGCTGCACCAAAACAGGGTTTTGAGCTTCTAGAAGATAGGCCTGAAGTGGCACCGATCATCAGTAATATTACACATTCCATAGTACGTATTGAGCAGCTATGTCAAAATATGAAATGACTAGGGTACCATGGAATGTGACATCCTTGCCTTGTATTCCAGTCTTAATGTCATCTCTTGAGGTTAAAGATGGTGTGAGAACTTAGGATGGGATAAGGATGCTTGCTTTTCATGTCAATCAGTTAAAAAGCAAGCTAAAAGATTAATATTTTGTGTTTGAGGCCATATATCCCTGGCACTAAAATTGTTGCTGCAAACAGACAACAATGACAAAACAGAAACAAAAACAAAAACAAAAAATCTTGTGTTCTGACTACATCTTCTGACTCATCATTTCTATTCTTATCTCCCACTGAAGCTTCCACTCAATACTTCAAACACACACCATCTCCTTATAGCCAGGCACCCCAGAACTATTAATGATCTTATATAACATCTTCTAGCTCTCAGCCTAGAATATTCTTCCCCCTCTGGTAATGGTTGTAAGAATATTTTCACTGACAGCCGAGGTGGGGTTGACTTATAGGTTTTCCTTCTTTCAGAGTGCTGTGATATGTCTTGTTTATCAAACTACCTCTCCGACTAGAGAGTGAACTCCTACAGAACAAGGCGTGTTATCAGGCCAATGCAAAAGTAATTTCAGTTTTTGCCATGAATGGTAAAACCTGCAATTACTTTTGCACCAATGTATAATAAATAATTATTGGCTTTCTTTGTATTCCTAACTTTGAGCACAATGCATGATATATAGAGTAAGTGTGGTAACTGTGAATGAGTGAATGAATGAATAAATGATTTTCAAACATTTAAAATAAATGTAGTTTTCCCTAGAGGCCATTATCACTAGCAAACTAACGCAGGAACAGAAAACCAAATACCACATGTTCTCATGTGTTAAGTGGGAGCTAAATGATGAGAACACATGGACACATAGAGGGAAATAACACACACTGGGACCTTTCAGATGTTGGGGAGTGGGATGAGGGAGAAGATCAGGAAAAATATGTAATAGGTACTAGGCTGAATACATGGGTGATGAAATATTCGGTACAACAAACCCCCATGACACAAGTTTACCTATGTAACAAACTTTCACTTGTACCCCTGAACCTAAAATTGAAATTAAAAAAAAAAAAAGTTGAATCTTGATGGGAAAAGTTAGATCAAGAATGCTGGATACTATTTTCTGTTGAGTATGTTTCCATTGCCAGCAGGGAGAATAAATCGGTTTAGTGGGACAGTAAAGGACTTAGGACTATGGACTCTAGTATCCAGGATTTAGGACTATGAACTCTAGTATCTAACTTCTTGATTTCCAGTCCTGTCTTAGTAGATACTTGCTTTGTGTCTTTGCACAGTTATTAAACTTTTCTGATTCCCATCTCTTCAATTTAAAAATGGAGATATTGAGAGTTTCTACAATCAATTGGATTCAAGTCAGACTTAAATTACATAGAATATGTAGATATCTTTAGCACAATATTTAGCTCATGATAAAGGCCCAGAAATATGAATGACTACAGAAAAAATATAATACTTACCATCTTATTATGATTGTTCTCTAGACAAAAACAAGTCTGGCCATCATTGTGTGCAAAAATGTATTGTCTTAAGCAATGGAAGGTTCTGACTTTTTCTTGCTAAGTCCATGAGTTATGCTTTATGATAAGGCATTGCTCTTTACATACTTGAAGTAAATATGTTGCTTAGTTTAATTAAAAAGACATGCCTGTGCCTACCCTATCTTGGGCACTATGCTGGGTATACAGATTCAAAGCATAACAAAACATTCTCTTGCCCATAAAGAATGTGGAGCATGGGGAGAAGTAAAGGGTTATTTAAAGCAGACTGGAAAATTCCTGTTTTCTGAGAGGCCAGTCTAGTTTGTGCAGACTGGTGCCTTGAGTACCACCACTGGTGAATAGGCTAATTACATATTTTTACTGGATTTCTTCTGAAAAAGCTAGCATCCAGAGTACAATAAAGAAGTGTGCTTGGGCTAACATGCTTAGTAATCTTCATGGCCACAACCACCTTACCTATGGCAGACCTAGCATTTATTTAGAAGGCAAGAATGTCTGACTCTTTTCTGCTTTACTATACGCTTTCTGATTACTTTCACATCTTTGAGAAAGATTGCTATTGCAAAATATTTTTGTTGTAGAAGTCAAGTTATGAGAACAAACAGTACTAATTAAACTTGGAAAAAATATACTCACACCAGGGATTAACTATAAATGTGGACTCTTTTTCTTTTATTGAATGACTGTGTGTGCTTTGAACTTGATAGTAGTTTTCACTCTGCAATGGTAGAGCAAAGAAATATTGGGAGAAAACATATAAAATGTCATATATAAGGTGAAAAATAAGCAAAATATCATGAACAAGCCACTTTGTTTTTCTATAACAAGCACTAGAATATTGCAGAAACAGTGTTACACAGCCTTGGTATATTCTCTATGTCATTGTATTTAAGAGTTCTTTTGTGAAGACAATATGAAGCTAACACAATACTAAAACCGATTTAACTCACACTGTAGTCCAAATACACTTCTGCAGTAAGCACGTGAATGCACATACGCTCACACACATGTCATATATGCATGCATACAAATATGCACGCATGTGCACACTCAAGTACCTGTCAAGTGTTAAATACTAAGCATCAGTGTTGTGTTTTACTCCAAGTGCCCAACTTCAGCCTCTCCACACAGATACTTTAGTGTATCTCCTCTCAGTGATCGTAGGTTTTTAAACATCAGCTCCCAAATTAAAGCAGTCTTCTGAATCCTTAACGTTTTTCACCAAAAAAAAAAAAAAAAATAAACAAAATCGTCAGAAGCAATGGAACAAAAAAGCACATCTCAATTATTGACAAGGAAATGAGAAAAAGGCTTAACAGCAAGAACACAACAGTTATCTTGATGAATTATCTTGATGAATTTATAAATATAGAAACATTAGCTACCCAGTACCTACAAAGTCTACCATGTATTAAACTGTTTACAATCACAAAATCCCATGATTCTATGAATAACTGTGAAGTGCTGTGACCAAATGAAAGTCTTATTAACTATAATACTGTCCCTCTAGAGTTAAATTTCAGGTGGAAAGTATCAGAAAGCTCCAGAAAACTGTGTTTTCCTTATTGTGCTTTAGTTATTTTATTGGATTGTAATTTAGATCAAATAAGTCACATTTCTTAAAGTTACATACATTCTTTGAATTTAAACAAATCTGTCAACTCATATGACCACCACCATAATTAAGATATATAAAACATCATCTTCATCCCCAAAATTTATCTTGGCTCTTCCTAATTTCTACCAACTCAGGCCCCAGAAAACTAATGATCTGCTGTAATTACATATTCTCTAGGTTTCCACATAAATGGAATAATACAGTCTAGTGGTCACTCAGTATCAGTGGGGAATGGGTTCCAAGACCCCTGAAGACACCAAATTCACAGATCCTCAAGTGTCTTATGTGAAATGGTGTAGGATTTGCATACGACCTATGCACATCTTCTCACATACTTTAAATCCTATGGTAAGTATTTACTAACTGTATAGGAAATGGCAAGAGATTTTTCCAAAGTGTTAGAACCCTCTTACATTTCCACTACCATTGTATTAATATGAGTGCCAGTTGCTCCATTTTGTCCAAAAAACTTTGTGTTGTGTTGTCAGTTTTGTCTTCTCACAATTATTTTAATATCAAACATAAAACAACATTTAAATAATTTAAAGTTGAGTACCTGTATTCTACCACCCAGATTGTACCATCACTTTTGTAAAAAAAAAAATCACATGTCTATTCTTCTCTCTCCCCCCCACCCTTCCATTAATCTAACTGATTTTTGATGCATTTCAAGGTAAATTGCAGACATTGACATGCTCCTCTGAATAGTTTAACATTCAAATTATTAAATAGAAGTGAGCATTTTTTTATATTTTTTAAATTTTAAGCCAAAATTTACATACAATTACATGGACAAATATAAGGGTACCATTGCTGAGTTCTGAAAAATGCTTTTCATTTTTCAAATAATTGGGAATTTTATAGATGTAATATTGTTATTAATTTCTAGTTTCTTTTGAGACCCTAAAATGAACTACATATGTTTTTCATTATTTTCAATTTTTTGAGATACTTTTTCTGCCTCATCAATGCCATATTTTTATTTTGAGACAGGGTTTCACTCTGTCACTCAGGCTAAAGTGCAGTGGCACAATCTTAGCTCACTGCAACCTTTGCCTCCTGAGCTCAAGCCATCCTCTCACCTCAGCCTACCAAGTAGCTGGGACCACAGATGTGCACCACCACGTCCAGCTAATTTTTGTATTATTTTTTTTTTTTGTAGAGATGGGGTTTCACCATGTTGCCCAGGCTGGTCCCAAACTCCTGAGCTCAAGTGATCCACCTGCCTTGGCCTCCCAGAGTGCTGAGGTTACCAGCATGAGCAACCACATCTGATCTACAATGGCCTATCTTTATTACTCTAGTTTTATTTGACAATAATATTTATTCTGCTGTTGGTGATGGAATGGTCTAGAGGTATCAATTAAGTCAAATTGGTTAATAGTACTTTTCAAGTCATATATATTTATTTATTTTCTATGTTTTTTTTTCAGTTACTAAGAGAGCATTGTTGGTATCAGCTCTAATTTTAGGTTTGCTATTTCTCTTCCTAGTTCTAGCCGGTTGTGTGACATGAGTTCTGTAGCTCTGTTATGGTGTGCCTGAACCTCTAGCTTTTTAAACTCTTCTTGATGAGGCAACTCATCTATCATTACAAACTTTCTATTTATCTTCATTGATATTCTTTGTTCGGAAGTTTACCTCTTTAATATTAATATAAGCACTTTTCTTATGTTTAGTGTTTGCATCTTTTAATTTTTATTTTCCATCTTTTACATTTCAGCTATGTCTTTAAATAAAGTAGACTTCTTTTTTTTTTTTTTTTAAATGGACATCATATTGTTAGTGTAGGCAGATAGCCAGAAATGAGCAGGTGAAGGAGCCCCTGGAAAGGAAGCCCTGGAGATGCTGCCCACTGGTCCTCAGTGCTCCCCAAGACAATGGCTACAGTGTCTGTGGCTTCTTCTTCCCAGTGGTCTTCAGTGCTGCCCCAGGACAATGCATTCACTGTCTACTTCTGGCCTTGTGGTTGGGCTCCTCTGGCCCTAAAGGGGGTCTTATCAATCAGGCGCCAGGCCAAGATATGGTATGGATTTTTGCTACTGATGAACATGCATACTCCTCCAATAATTAACCCTGGAGTAGCCTTTTGCTCAGTGTAATAGTAAAAAATACAGCTGGGTGTGGTGGCGCACGCCTGTAATCCCACTTACTTTGGGAGGCCGCGGAGGGTGGCTCATGAGGTCAAGAGATTGAGACCATCCTGGCCAATATGATGAAACCCCATCTCTACTATAAATACAAAAATCAACTGGGTGAGGTGGAGCACACCTGTAGTCCCAGCTACTCAGGAGGCTGGGGCAGGAGAATTGCTTGAGCCTGGGAGGTGGAGGTTGCAGTGAGCCGAGATGGCGCTACTGCACTCCATTCCGGGCGACAGAACAAGACTCCGTCTCAAAAACAAAAAACAAACAAAAATCCCATCCTTGGGTGGAAATTTTAAATGCTTGAGACATGTGATGTATGTATCAGTGTGTACAACCACCGAGCATACATGCCCAAGGGAACAGCCTAATACATGGTTGCAAATGACACCCTCTCACATCTCTTCATAAAGAATCACGTAAGGTTCTCATAGAGTCCTCCAGCACTGCCTGGTGCTGGCTCCTTCTCTCCAACAGCCTGCTCTGTCCCATCTTTCAGAGTGGACTGTCTCTTTAAATAACCACTGCTACTGTTATTTTTCACCTGGGTGAGTCCAGAGTTGTTTTCCACTTCTCTCTTGTAGCTACTCTTATCTCTTTAATAAGCCTTTTGTTTACATTACTAATTGTCTCTTGGCAGAAGTGATCCTTTCAAGTTAGACAGTAACTGAGGATTCCCTGCACCCCTCCTGGTAACAATATTGCTGATCTTGGCTTTTAAAATAGTCCGAAAATCCCTGCCTTTTAATTGGTGTTTTCACAGTACTGTAATCTTTAGTATGGCTGGATGTAAGTCTACTATCTTGCTATCTGTTTTCTACTTATCCGTGTGTTATTTCTTCCCTTTTCTTCTTCATTGGCTGATTAGTTATACCATCTTTTTTTTTTATAGTCACTCTAGGAATTATGCTATATTTGTTGTACTTCTTATATCATCCATACAAATATTATTATGGAATTTCACATAAAATATGTTCAACAGTATACTTCCATTTCCCCTTCTGTTATCAGCGCAATATAATCATATTTTTTCTTCTACATAATATTATAAATATCCAATATATTGTTATATTTTTACTTTTAACCAATCATTTTACTTTTGAAATTTTTAAAATGAGTAAAAATACTTTCTTTACTCACATATTTAACATTCCCCTCTTTCATTCCTTAGCGCAGATACAGATTTCAAACTGGCGTCCTTTTCCTTCTGTCTCACTAATATTCTTGGCTGAGCGCGGTGGCTCACACCTGTAATCCCAGCACTTTGGGAGGTCGAGGCGGGTGGATCACTTGAGGTCAGGAGTTCACGACCAGCCTGGCCAACATGGCAAATTCCCATCTCTACTAAAAATACAAACATTAGCCAGGTGTTATGGCGCACACCTGTAGTCTCAGCTACTTGGGAGGTGGAGGCAGGAGAATCGCTTGAACCCGGGAGGCAGAGGTTGCAGTGAGCCAAGATGGCACCATTGCACTCCAGCCTAGGTGACAGAGCCAGGCTCTGCCTCAAAAATAAAAATAAAAATAAAAAAATAAATAATAATATTCTTTATAATTTCTTGTAGCTCAGGTCTGCTGGTGAGGAGTTCCTTAATGTTTTGTTTAATTGAAAAGGTTTTTATAGGCTTTGTATCTTTTTTTAAAGAATATTTCACTGGTTATCCAATTTAGAGTCTGTGTTTCTGTTCATTGTGCTTTCACCATTTAAATATATCATCACATTGTCTTTTTATTGCAAAATTCTGATACAAAATGAGTAGAAAATCCTATCATTTTTACTCTGCACATACAAAAGAGTCTCTGGTTACTTTTAATATTGTTTTTAGAATTTTAAGATTGTCTCTTTATAAATTATTTGATTTGACTTTTTTGACTTTTCTTTGTTGTGGCATTCTCCTAAATTTGTGGAGCTTTTTAGATCTTTGTATAAGTAAGATTCAAATTTACTAAACTTTCAGCCATTATTTATTCAGCTGTTGCTCCTGCCTCACCCCTTTTTCTGATACTCCATTTCTGTGTGTTTTCCAGGGCATTCTATCACACACAAGCTCAAAATGTCTGTTTCTTTTTTTAATTGTTGTATGTTCAAGATCAGTGATTTTTCCCCCACAGTGTTAAATCTGTTATTATTCTCCTCCAGTACAATTTTTAAATTCACATGTTTTATTTGTCATATCTAGATGTTCCATTTTGGTTTTTATATGTTTAATTTCTCTTTTCATTAGGTTCATGTTTTCTTATAAATACTTAACCATGGTTACAAGCTTTATTTTAATATCCGGGTCTGTTTGTTTACTCATATCTGTCCCTTCTTGTTTTTCTTTTTTTTAAATTTACTAATTTTTCTCATTATGGTTTGCATTTTTTCTGATTCTTGGCATCTCTAGTTTTCTTATTGGTTTGGGCGATTATGAATGCTATGTTATTTTTTGTCCTCTATTCCAGTATGTTGCTCTGCTGTCTTCTGACTTCAATTCTGTTTTCAATGAGAAATCAGTGATCTTCCTACTCCTTTTTCCAATATATACAGTATGCCTTTCTTCCCCGCCCTCTGATTGATTTTAAAATATTTTCTTTAGTTCACACAGCTTCTGCTTTGTGTTTATTTAGCTTCTTGGATATGTGGGTGTATAGTTTTGTTAAATTTGGAAAAATTTTTCCCATTACATCTTCAGATAATTTTCTGACCACCCTTCTCCTGACCATCCAGGCACTCTAACTGTATGTACATTAAACTGCTTGAAATTTTTCCATAGCTTACTGACACTTTTTTTATTTGCTTTTTTCTCTATACATTTTATGTGAATAGTTTTTAGTAATATGTCTTCAAGATTTTTTTCTAGTTGTCATCAAATTATCTAATTATCATCAAACTAATCTTTCCTCCTGATAATGAAATTTGCCCTTTACTCTGTATTACACATTATAGTTTTTATATCTCAAGTAATATTTGGGTTATTTTTATATCCTCTATATCTCTACTTAACTTTTTGAACCTATGGAATGAATGTAATTCTAATAATAAAAGATTTTATTTCCATGTGTGCTAATTCAGTTCTTAGTTGGTTTTAAATGAATTTTTTTCTCATAGGCCATATTTTCATGTTCATTTTAGGTCTGGTGATTTTTTACTGGATGCCAGACATTGTGATTTATGTTTTGGGAGTGCAGAGATTTTAATATCCTTATAAATATTTCTGAGCTCTGTTTTTGGGATGCAGTTAAGTCACCTGGAAAACATTTGGTTCTTTTGTGTCTTTAGCTTAAGATTTATTGGGTAGGATCAGAGCACTGTTTAGATTAGGAGTGATTATTTCCCACTGCTAAGGTAAAACTCATCTGTGTACTCTACACATTGCTTCACGTGCAGGACGTTTTCCATTACGGCAGGTGGGAATGAATGTTCCAGCCCTATGAGAACTCTGGGCACAGTTACTGCTAATATTTTTGGACGGTCCTTGCCTTGACTCTGGCAGTTTCCTCAGGTGTATGTGCTGATTTGTGCTTAACTGAATAGTGAGGGGTAACTTGTGCAGACTTCTAGAGTTCTCTCTCTCTGTCTCTCTCTCTCTCTCTCTTTCTCTCTCTCTCTTTTTCTCTCACTTCAAGCAAGGGAAATGCCAGACACTCTTAAAATCATCAGATCCCATCAGATCCTGTCTCAGCCTCCTGAGTCACTGGGACTACAGGCATGCACCCCCACACTTGGCTAATTTTTTTTTTTTTTTTTCCTGAGATGGAGTTCTGCCATCCAGGCTGGAGTGCAGTGGTGCATCCTGGGCTCAGTGCAACCTCTGCTTCCCAGGTTCAAGCAATTCTCCTGCCTCAGTCTTCTGAGAAGCTGGGATTACAGGCGACCACTAGCACACCCGGATAATTTTTGTAATTTTTTTCCTTTTAGTAGAGATGGGGTTTTGCCACGTTGACCAGGCTGGTCGTGAACTTCTGATCTCAGGTGATACACCCGCCTCAGCCTCCCAAAGTGCCTGGATTACAAGCATGAGCCACTGCACCCAGCCTAATTTGTGTAGTTTTAGTAGAGACGGGGTTTAACCATATTGGCCAGGCTGGTCTCGAACTCCTGACCTCATGATCTGCCCGCCTCGGCCTCGCAAAGTATTGGGATAACAGGCATGAGCCACTGCGCCTAGCCTTTATTTATTTTTTTTAACTTTGTGCCACAAAGCTGAGTGATTGGCACAGTAGGAAACAGAGTGTATCCAGAAAGCTTTATTATTTTGACACAACTACCTATAACTTACGTTTAAAAGAAGTGATTTCAAATTACACACATATATTCCGTTCTTTCAGATATATATTGCTGCATTAAAAATTACCTCAACTTTTATTATTTACAAAAACAATGATTTAATTTATTTACAGTTTTGTCAGTAATTTTTTTTACTGTTCTTATCTGAAAAACTTTTTTTCCCTCTGGTTGTCATCAATTTCAAGTAAACGTCATGAAATCAACTCAAAATGAAGGAAAACATGCCCTGTAGGCCTAAAATAACATTTTAAAAAGTTCCAGTCATTGCCAGCTTTTCCTTTTCTCTATTAAACACTCTTTTAGCCCTCCAACTTTATATTCAATGATAGCTATTATGGATTTCAATTATGGGAGGTCCTTGCACATAAATAATCATTTATTTTTCAGTTACTTTTGTTGTATAAAAAACCACCCCAAATTTATTAACTTGTGAAAACAACATTTCGTTTTCCCATTTTGTTTTTCTGTGCTTCAGAAATTTGGGCTAAGATGACTAATTCTAATGGTGTTGTATGAATCACTCATGTTATTGCGATCGTCTGGTCAGTCTGTTGAGGTAGGGATGTCCATAACTCCTTAATTCGCATGTTTAGTGTTCAGGACTGCTTTTTAAATATGTCATGTATCTTCAACATGCTAACCTGGCGTTCTTCAAATGGCAGAAGAGTTAACAGCAGCAAAAGAAAGGCAAGCTCCATTGTTCAAGAACATACTTTGTAAGCCTTTGCTTGCGACATTTTACTAATATTTCATTGTCCAAAGCAATTCACATGCCAACACCAGGGTCAATATGGGGAGTGTCTGCAGATGTGATGACAGGGAGGACTGATGTTCCTGGGACCATCTGTAGCAATCTGCATACCCAGCCACATCACTTATTTATGTCCAGGTTTCCACCAGAACTGAAGATCCTCTCTTAATATGTTTAAACATTTCAGAAAATACAACGAAGCCATTTATTTTTCTTGGAGATGCCTCTCTTGATGCCCACCACTGTCTGATGCTAATGTTTATGTGCTAAACGCCTACTTCATAGTCCTCTTCCAGGGACTGTCATTCATCTGACATCTGCATATTCCTGTTGCTTCTTTCCTTTGTTATAGCACCTATTTTGCATAGTAGACAACTGTTACACTGTTATAACCAATTTTATTTTTAACTTATGGCTCCCCAACAAAGTTTAAGTAAATTTTTCTTCACTTTTAATTTTCCACATTGTGATTACTTCCTTTCCAATGGATCATGAAAAAAATCTACATTTTCCAAACTCCACTAGGGTATAGGCATATATGACTTAGATTCATCCAATAAGTTGCACTCACTGCTAATTTGGCAGTTAGTGCATGGGAGCTATGTGGTTTGGCAGCTGCATGTGGAAATACTGAATTCTGGAGTTCATGGGACCTCTGATTTTCAGTCTGTAGCATGAAAGTGCAACACTGTAAACAGGAAGAGCAGTGATATTTTCATTAGAAAGTTCTCAGAAGTGGTTAGAATCTGTCCCTGTCTCTGTTGCTCCTAGCCTTGTATCATACAAGTCAACAAACAGTCTAGCCATCCCAAAGTATTTGAATGAACAATGTCTTTTAATGAACACCTTTCTCATTCAAACAGTTCAAGTGAATTTTTTTATTTGCAACCAAGAGCCATAATGGATACAGCATGTTATCCTCTTTCTTGGTTTCCACTTCGTTTTGGTAATATTCATCTTCTAAGTATCTTCATGTTATTAAGTCCATGAGAGGCTTATTTGTAATATGCTCCTGTCTTAGACATTTTGTGCTGTTGTAACAAAATACCACAGACTGGGTCATTTATAAACAATAAAAATTTATTTCTTCCTATTCTGGGGGCTGAGAAGTCCAAAATCAAGGTGCTGGTTGGTGAGGGCCCAGTCTCTCTTCTTCCAAGATGGTACCTTGCTCCTGCATCATACGAGGGGGAGGAAATCTGTGTCCTCACATAGCAGAAGGGCAAAAGGGCCTAAACCAGTTCCCTCCAGCCCTTTAACAAGGTACTCATCTGTTCATGAGTATGGTGGCTGACATGGTTTGGCTCTGTGTCCTCATTCAAATCTCATCATGAATTGTAATGTGCCTGTGTCAAGGGAGAAACCTGACTGGAGGTGATTGGATTATGGGGGTGGTTTCCCCCATGCTGCTTTCGTGATAGTAAGTTCTCATGAGATTGGATGGTTTTATAACTGTCTGGTATTTCCCCTGCTTGAACTCATTCCCTCCTGCCACCTTGTGAAGTAGGTGCCTGCTTCGCCTTCCACCATGATTATGAGTTTCCTGGGGCCTCCCCAGCCATGCAGAACTGTAAGTCTATTAAACCTCTTTCCTTTATAAATTGCCAAGTCTTGGGTACTTCTTTATAGTAGTGTGGAGACAGACTAATACAGAGCCCTTACAACTTAGTCACTTCCCAAAAGGCTCTGCTTCCTAACACCACCGCAACAGGGATTAGACTAAAATGAGCATTTTAGAGGGGACACATTTAAACCATAACATCATAATTACTTGAAAATTTTAAATGAACCTTTACAATTGATTATAAACTTCTCTGGGTGAAAAATGGAGGTTGGACATCCATTCCCATTAGCATTTTAAAAGTTTTCTTTGTCCATTTTTAAGTTGAGCCCGGTTTGATTCCTTCATTCTTTGTATGTGGTTTGACTTTTCATTCTCTATGAAAGCTTTCAGAGATCGTGACATTGTTATTTTTGTGATTCGCCAAAAATGTGCTATGATTCCATTTTATTCCCTATGCTTGGCATTCAGTTTTTATTTTCTATTTAGAAACCTTATATTTTATAACTATGAAAAATGTTCTTACTTCTTTGATATTCTCCTGCCATTCTTTTTGTTTTCTTTGTTCTGGAACAACTTTTATTCAGCTATCTCCTGAAAAGAATCTTTAATTTACTTATTTTTTCTTCCAATTCTCTATATAGTTCTACTTTTGTGATTAGAAAACTCCCCATTTTACCTTCACAACTTGTAATAAATATATCATCTCTGCCTTCATTAAACATGTCTGCAACTTTTCAAAAAATCATTTACTGAATTGATGATGATCCCCAATGTTCTGGTTTTCTTCACATATTAACTTTACCTACCTCTCTGAGGATATTAAAATATTTTTGAAGTTTTTTTGTCTTATCATCATCTCTTTTTATAATACTGGCTTTGGAATATTTATTATTCTATCTGACATTTATCAGAAATGTAATCACTTGTAGATTGTTTATATTTGAGGGAACCCCAAAATGATTATTGAATGGTCTGTGTTCCTATTTGATGGTCTGTGCCATGGTATTGAGAGGTGACAACATGCTAGCAGCCCTCCCTTGCTCTTGGCACCTCCTCAGGCCTCGGCATCCACTCTGGCCACGCTTGAGGAGCCCTTCAGCCCACCCGTGCACTGTGGGAACCCCTCTCTGGGCTGGCTGAGGCTGGAGCCGGTTCCCTCTGCTTGCCGGGAGGTGTGGAGGGAGAGGCCCGGGTGGAACTGGGGCTGCACACTGTTCTCGCAGGCCAGCGCGAGTTCTGGGTGGGCACGGGCTTGGTGGCCCTGCACTGGCAGCGGCAGGCAGGCGCTGCTGGCCCCGGGCAATGAGGGGCTTAGCACCCAGGCCAGCAGCTGCAGAGGGTGTTCTGGGTCCCCCAGCAGTGCCTGCCCACCTGCACCGCGCTGGAATTCTTGCCAGGCCTCAGCTGCCTCCCTGCCGGGCAGGGCCCAGGACTTACAGCCCGCCATGCCCGAGCCTGAAGCCTCAAGCCTTGAGACTCTCACCCCCACTCCCTGCCCTCCCACCCCGGTCTCCCCCAAAGCCCGAGCCTCCCGAAGGGGTGCTGCCCCCTGCTCTGCGGTGCCTAGTCCCATCCACCGCCCAAGGGCTGAGGAGTGCCGGCGCACCGCATGGGCCTGGTGGGCAGCTCCCTCCATGGTCCGGGGGCAGGATCCACTAGGGGAAGCCAGCTGGCCTCCTTAGTTAGCTGGGGATTTGGAGAACTTTTTATGTCTAGCTGGAGGATTGTAAATGCACCAATCAGCACTCTGTGTCTAGCTCGGGGTTTGTGGATGCACCAATCAGCACTCTGTGTTTAGCTAATCTGGTGGGAACTTGGAGAACTTTTATATCTAGCTAGAGGATTGTAAATGCACCAATCAGCACTCTTTATCTAGCTCAGGGATTGTAAATGCACCAATCAGCACTCTGTCAAAACGGACCAATCAGCGCTCTATAAAACAGACCAATCAACTCACTGTAAGAAGGACCAATCAGCAGGATGTGGGTGGGGTCAGATAAGGGAATAAAAGCAGGCTGCCCTAGCCAGCAGTGGCAGCCTATTGGGGTTCACCCTTCCACAGTGTGGGAGGCTAGTTCTTTTGCTCTGTGCAATAAATCTTGCTGCTGTTTACTCTCTGGGTCTGCGCTACCTTTATGAGTTGTAATGGCTCCCTGAGAAGGTCTGCAGCTTCACTCCTGAAGCCAGGGAGACCACAAACCCATCAAAAGGAAAAAACTCCAGACACATCTGAACATCTGAAGGAACAAACTCTGGACACACCATCTTTAAGAACTGTAACACTCACCACGAGGGTCCATGGTTTCATTCTTGAAGTCAGTGAGACCAAGAACTCACCAATTCCAGACACAGTATGAGGTGCCAACCTGTATGTTTCCATGGCACCGTCTTAGAGACTACCTACGGCTGTTTTATGCGGGGCTACCGAATTGGATCAGAGCAAGTAATCCACTGTCCTTACTGGTGGGAGGGGTGTATAAGTTTGGCTGTTAGTGTCCTGAGAACAAAATGTGGAAGAGGAAAATCGTGACTCAAGATTGTTTCTGCAGACTTTCTGAGTCCCTTGTTTTTCATAAGGTGTATCACTACTGTCCTTTTGGATCCCTTTTATCCTACATTTAAACTTACTTTTATTCAAAATATTGAGAAAGTACATTTCCAAATATTTCAGGGATATGTAGACCCTAGCTATAATTGAAGTTCAACCCTCATAAACAAAGTACAAATCACCCATTCATCTTACAGTTTCCAAAATGTTCTTTTCTGTCTGCACTGCTTATATCATTCCCTTTATTTATTTTGTTTTGAGGTTATGTCTTTTTTTATTCTTTCACTGTCAGGTTCATGTAGATTTTGAAGACAATAAACCAAATATGTCTATGTATCCATCATTTTAACTGAATTGGGTATGATAGTGAAATTTTTGAAGAAAATTACAATGTTCAATTATTTTTGAAAAGCTTAGTAATATATGGTAATTCTGCTTATTAGAACAACATGCTATAATTAAAATACTTTTTATAAAGATTACATACTTTATGGAAATTGGCTATGGTGAGGATTAGACTAATAACCAATTTTACATCCATTGTGATTGCAATAATTTTTAAATGTTCATTAATAGGAAGCAATAAGTATTAAATGGTATACCTCAAGATATTATCAATGTATAGGAGTGATTAAATGACAGATTGCTTGTAATCTTTTTTCATTATTTCTGTATTCTCTGTTTACTTCAATGGGTAGGTGACATTTTTTAGAAATGAAAAATCAGACAAGAGAATACATGTGTAAAAAATTGTTTATTTACGTAAAATCATCATTTCTATGTCTTATGTAAAAATTAACACTGTCCTCTTCATGCGTGGCTGGCCAATTGTTTCTACCAGCTGGACATATTGGCAATTTACCAAGAGAATGGTGCTCACACCTGATTTCCATAATTATGGAAATTATTTAGCAGCTGGTGTTTCTTTTCTATTTAACCTTTTTGTAGAAATATGTATTTTGTAAAAGGATTGTAGAAGGATGATTAGCCTATCTGTGTACCATTAGTATAGACAACATGGAGAGATAGAACAACCCATCATTAACTAGCTATGTGACTCTAGGAAAAAAATATATATATCTTTTCTCAGTATAAATATTTTTAATCTATTGAATGAAAGTTTGACTCCAACATAGTTCTGATCAGCAATGTTATACCCACTTCGCTTATAACTGAGAAACCTATTTGAAATGATTTACCCTAGATATTTTCAAGTTGTCCCGTTTCACTGTGCTCTTTGCATCACAGTAATTTTTTCATGGCATGCTTTAGGGCAACAGGAGTACCAAACAGTTTCAATTTATTTATTAAAAAGCTTCAAACAACTTAAATACGTATATCCTAAATTGGAATAATCAAAATATATATGTTACATATGTTAAATGATAAAATCCTTTCCTTCTTAAATAATTACAATTACTAGTAAAAGTGATTTTTGGGTACTGTACTGCCTCTAAAACCTGGAACCAGATTGGACACCACCACCCTTATTTTCTGTTCCACAGTGATTTTCTTGCTTTATACTGGTGTTTGCTTCTAATTCCAACATCCACTAAAATCCCAGCTTCATACAAATATCATATTCTTGAAAGGAGTGCAATGGGATCTAATGTGCAAACTGTGAAATATCTCAAGCTGCTAGTTCACATAGCTTTAAAAATAAACTAAATATCTCTTCTTTTGTTTCAAAAAATTTAAACTGTCTCAGAGTTATCTCTATGGTTCTGCAGGATGCTTCAACACATAGTTTTGGAATCGTGGACTTACATAACATATCTAGACATGTTTACATGTAAAGACATTAGACTATTCTTTCATAGAAATGTTTATAAATACCAGAGCTAGAAGAATTTCTAAATTGTACTTAATTCACGTAACTTGTTTTACAGATGAAGCCATCAAAACCAGTAAATCACATGGCTTGCCAAAGGACACAGAGATAATTCATAGACTATCACTGTTATATCACTTTTGATGTTTTATTACAATGTCCTGTTGACTTATCAATCTTGGTCACTGAATAACAGAAATCATGTCTTTGGTCTTTCATTTCCATAGTCTTGGTACAAAGGACATTGTATATGCTCAATAAATGTCTGTTTAACCTATAAAAAAGTTGAGATAAGCATATGAAATCAGATCTTATACGTCTTTCATATCACAATATCTTTGATAAATGAATTTCTTCAGTCATTTATTGTAAAAATCCAAATTTGTTTGCTTCGCAGAAAAATCAATATTCTTCTTGCTTGCAGATTCTAAATAGTTAAAAAGTATTTATATTCCATTAGAATATCTTTCAGAGTATCAGCCTGATTATATATCTTAGTCTCACCAATTATTCTTATTTAGCAACCTAAAAATTTGATTATTTCAAATATACTAAACTATTTTGGCTCTCGGATATTGAAAAAAAAAAGTCTAATGAAGATGAAAGATGTAGTTAGAAAAACAATTCTCAAACTAATATAAAATTATATATATATTATTGATATACTTCTTTCTTCAGTCTACCAATTTAATTTAAAAATTCTTAATTGCCATTTGCTTTTGTAGCTCTTGGGAGTTAAAAAAAACAGGACAAAATGCTACTGTTGGTAATTCGAAATCTGGTAAAATACACGAAAACATAAACAACTAGCTCTAACAAAATGTGATGAATGCTGTATCAGAACAATCATGACACTAAACATCAAGAATAGTTTAATGTCTTCATGTAGTTCAGAGACTTCTGAGAGTACAGTTGAAGCAAGGGAGAAAGTCTGATCAGGATGAAGAAAAATTATGAGCATAAATGAAGGATCCATACATGTTTAAGAAGTTTCTGGGAGAAAATACATAGCAAGGTGTATTGAAGTTTGAAAACGAGAAGAACTAAAGGAAGAATATTACTCTGGAAAAAATAATCGAAGGAATTGAGTCTCGGAGGGTTTGAGTAACTCATATTGCCTGGGAGGTACTCTCTGTCAGAATCCCATGACACTCTTGATAAATGGTGTTTTTGCAGAGTTTTCTGTGGAGCAGATATAGAGCTATGATTCAAATTTTGGTCTTCTGGATAAGTCACAGGAGCAAGAATGATCTGTGTTTGAACTGTAATTGTTATCTAACCTTGGAATTTTTTTAAATTTTCTCACATTTAATTTTTCCGTCAGAAAATGTGGATAACAGCAATCTTGAACTGTCTGTATGGAAATTAAATAGAATAAATTTATATTGCCTCGTACAATGACTAACCCACAGAATTGTTTTACAGATGAAAGAAAAAAGTTAGATTATGTGTCTCATTCAAAATCCATTAAAACACAGCACTTAACATTTTCACACTAATGCTTTAATCTGCTTTTGGCATTTTCCTGAAGGAAGAATTAGCAAATTCCTGCAGCACAAGAATTAGTACTTAACATAACTGAGAGAAGCAAGCAAAGTTTAAATAGCTATGATTATATTTTATGTATAGTACGGACTGCAAAAAACTGGGGATATCATGACCAATCTAAAGAGACATCTGATGTCAGGTCCAAGTTCAAGTGAAATTATATCATGTTGAAATATGGGATAGTTATGTCAAATCTTCCAGTTTTTTTAAGAGAATCTAGAAATACAGATTTCTTTAAAAAGCACATTTCAAATGCTTTTGTTCGGCAGTAATCCTGTCGTTGTGTACCCTCTGCATCAACAAGACTTCAAATCCATGGCTTTTCTAACCAGTGTTAAGGAGGCTTTTGTTTGTTTGTTTTAATTTGTATGCCAAACTATAGAAGGTTTTCCTGATTTCACCTGACTTTACACTGCTCTTGCTTATGTAAATGACCTGCTCTGTAAATGGCCTGCCAGCCAGCTCAAATAACTTTGGGAGAATGTGCATTGCTGACATGTCTTATCCATAGGTATCCAAAGGATAAAGCGGGTGGTCGAACTGAGTTCTCTTCCTTGAGGTGTCTCTGTCATTCCACAGATAATGAAAAAAGTAGATTTCAGGGAAAATGGTCATTTTGCATACTAATTAGTCTCAGGGATAACAAATGAGATGAGATAATTTGCTCCCTTTTCAGCATTATGAACTCTCTGTGCTTTAGGCATTGGGTGACCTGATTAGGTAAGACCACAGCTAAAAGACACAGTAATAAAATGAAGGAGAAAGGAAGAAAGATTTTCCAAGAGGCCGACTTCTGTAGAGAAAGCCCTCAGAGGCATTCAGGAAAACAAATTAATTTTTCATCTGGGACAATGCAGCTTCCTCCTGGGCCAGGAACTTGACTCCATTCAGGTGAGATAGTTGTTTGCCATCGTTTGGCTTCTCGTGCCCATGACTGTCCTCTGACTTCTCTCATCCTCCACACGTTTCTTCCTCTCCTGTTTATTTTCATAATACATGGAGGTCATCAGATATAATAAAAGTTTAATCCAAATGTCTCTTTAGAAAAAGGCCACTGTGAAACAGTAACAGGAATTATTAGGGGAGGTGATTATGACACCATATGTTTGGACACTATACTGGTGAGCCCTTAAGTTTGTGTATTTGCCTCACTGTCCCCCACTTATTGACTGAGGCCTGCTCAGTGGGGGTGGGGTGGAAAGAGCATCTGCTCAGTGGGGGTGGGGTGGAAAGAGCATCTGCTCAGTGGGGGGTGGGGTGGAAAGAGCATCTGCTTAGTGGGGGGTGGGGTGGAAAGAGCATCTGCTCAGTGGGGGGGGGGTGGAAAGAGCATCTGCTCAGTGGGGGGGTGGAAAGAGCATCTGTTCAGTGGGGGGGTGGAAAGAGCATCTGCTCAGTGGGGGGGGTGGGGTGGAAAGAGCATCTGCTCAGTGGGGGGGGTGGAAAGAGCATCTGCTCAGTGGGGGGTGGTGGAAAGAGCATCTGCTCAGTGGGGGGGGGTGGAAAGAGCATCTGCTCAGTGGGGGGGGTGGAAAGAGCATCTGCTCAGTGGGGGGGGTGGAAAGAGCATCTGCTCGGGGGGGGGTGGAAAGAGCATCTGCTCAGTGGGGGGGGTGGAAAGAGCATCTGCTCAGTGGGGGTGGGGTGGAAAGAGCATCTGCTCAGTGGGGGGGGTGGAAAGAGCATCTGCTCGGGGGGGGTGGAAAGAGCAGTCTGCTCAGTGGGGGGGGGTGGAAAGAGCATCTGCTCAGTGGGGGTGGGGTGGAAAGAGCATCTGCTCAGTGGGGGGGGGTGGAAAGAGCATCTGCTCAGTGGGGGGGTGGAAAGAGCATCTGCTCAGTGGGGGGGGGTGGAAAGAGCATCTGTTCAGTGGGGGGGTGGAAAGAGCATCTTGCTCAGTGAGGGGTGGAAAGAGCATCTGCTCAGTGGGGGGGGGTGGAAAGAGCATCTGCTCAGTGGGGGGGGGTGGAAAGAGCATCTGCTCAGTGGGGGGGGGGGGAAAGAGCATCTGCTCAGTGGGAGGGGGGTGGAAAGAGCATCTGCTCAGTGGGGTGGGGTGAAAAGAGCATCTGCTCAGTGGGGGTGGGGTGGAAAGAGCATCTGCTCAGTGGGGGGGTGGAAAGAGCATCTGCTCAGTGAGGGGGTGGAAAGAGCATCTGCTCAGTGGGGGGGGGTGGAAAGAGCATCTGCTCAGTGGGGGGGTGGAAAGAGCATCTGCTCAGTGGGGGGGTGGAAAGAGCATCTGCTCAGTGGGGGGGGGGTGGAAAGAGCATCTGCTCAGTGGGGGGGTGGAAAGAGCATCTGCTCAGTGGGGGGGGGTGGAAAGAGCATCTGCTCAGTGGAGGGGGTGGAAAGAGCATCTGCTCAGTGGGGGGGGTGGAAAGAGCATCTGTTTGGCATTTAGAGACTTTGGTTGAATCAGGGTAACAAAGGGACACTAGGAAACTGTTAACTTCTCTCAAGGTTGAGCTCTTTATCTCTAAAATCTACTAACTCTGTTATCATTGTATTACTTTCAGGATTAAATTCGTTAATTTAGGTAAAATCACTAGCAGCTATTATTCGACAAATGCTATATTTCTATTATTGTTTTTACCCCCTGAATATTGTTTTGACATTGTTGACTCTATCTTGCTTCTAACCTCCAAGCTGTCCCTCTTCATTTCTGAGTATAGGTTAAGCTAAATTTGGGAGGAATTTTGTTTGTAGTTTAGCCTTAGAGGAAGGATGATAATAACCCTTCCCAAAACCACTCCTTCCATATTTGGGACCAAAACTGCCATTGTAATACTAATGAAAGGCCATAATGTTAGGATTATGAGAGGGGCTTGGATTCTGCTAAGATATCGGTTTAGTTATATGATAACCAGCCATTATTCTGGAAGTCATAAGATTTGTAACTTCCCCAATTACTCATAGATAAAAATAGATAAAAATCACTTTTTTTGACCCTCATATTGGGCTGACTCAGCAAACAAGGACTGCTTTCCACACCCCTGTGATTTCACCCCAACCAATCAGTAGTATGCATTCCCTAGTCCCCTGCCTGCCAGATTATCCTTAAAAATTCCCAGGCTCCAAATTTTGTGGGAGACTGATTTGATTAATAAACTCCAGTTTTCCACTTATATATACTATATGTGTATGTATATTATAATATGTATACTATATATGATATATATATGTATATGATTTATAAAAGGTAAAAATAATAAACAAGCCTGGACCATGCAAAACTACTCAAGAGCTTATAGCCTAGATCAATAAAAAAAGGTAATCATAAGTAAGTCTGCCTGAATTCACAGTTACTGCAGCTGTTAAATTTTGCTCTGAGTGTTCTAAGATATGAGATGAAAAGTGAAGATATGATCACTAAGAAATTATTTTAATATCAGTGCAACAAATGTTCTAATTCTTCTTAAGTAGCAAAATTTAGAATTTTGCTGTAAATCTTTCTAAATAAAGTGTCCTCTATTGAGTCCTTAATACTGCTTACAATGTAGGCAGGTGATGTATAACTCTATTTAAAATTAATGTCCAGTGAAATCACCTCATATCCACTATCTCTCTTTACATTGTTTACCTATCAGAGAATCTCAGGCCAAGTTTGATAGGTGGATTATTTCAGGTCCGGCTACATTAGATTATCTCCTTATCAGAATTTGGGGAAACAAACTAATGATAATTTACCCCTCAGGTGTAATGTTATACCTGAATAACATTTGGGAGAGGGGGACAAAAATAAAACAGCAAAAATACTTCAAACATTCTTCAGTGTTTGATATGTAGTTACTTAGACCACTTTGGACTTTGTCATTTGATATGTGAACATTCAGCTTTAGGGATAACTATCGCTGACTTTTGGGCGTAAAGATTTTATTTTTTTAATGCGTGGTTAGAAAATGCTGTGACAATATGCACCTGATGCATAGACCTGTAATTTCACAGAATATATTATTCTGAATTTGGATTTAAATTAGTAAAGAAGAATTTCATTAAACATTTATTCAAAAAAGTTAACAATGTCAAGCAGTGGTGCAGAATATTTAAACTAAAATATAACATGATTACGGAGGCATTCATTTGTGTAGTTTATTACACCTACATCTAGCATTGTTATGTCTTCCTGAAAAGCACAGGCCTGGAACAAAACTGATGCAGACAAAAAGAAAAGAAAAGAAGTAACAATTGCAACCGTTCTGCTTTTTCAGTTAGTGAAAGGGAAAAACATATACACAAAAGACTTCAATTCTTTATGCTGAGTTCTTTTTAAATAGTTATTCTGGGTGCTCTGAATGAAAAATAAAATTCATCTATAAATAAATAAATATTCAACCAGAGGAGAGCTCAAATATTCACAAGATAAATAAAGCAGCAAATCAGAGGGATGATTCTTCCTTATCAATGGGAAAAACACCATTCTGCCTTTTTGGGTTTTTCCTTTCAATGTCTTGTAATAAAGAAAACCCATTTCAGTGAAGTGAAATTAACTACTACTGAACAGCATAGCCTTGAATTTGATTCTAAGACATTTTTAAAGCCATAATATTCTGCTTAAGATGACACTAAAACTTACTGCCTCATTTTTGAAAGGTAGTTTGCTTTTCAAGGAAAAATAATTGCCCTATACAAAGAAACAATACCTTGGTTTCTGCAGAATAAGGCAGTTTCTCTCTGTATGAATTAATACTTATATGTTACATATTTCTTTTTGCCAAATAAACATTCGTGTTCTACAAAAGCATTTCTGCAAAGAATATAGTGAAAACGCTGTTGTATCTTTGGTTCCCAAGAGGAAAAAAAGAGAAAAGAACACAAGTTTTGTTCTCATTGTTCATTAAAATTCCATGCCTCATTCATGGATTCATGGAGTCTTAACTCACTCCATTGAGGCATTTCATCATACTAGTCAAATGGAATCTTTTCCTTCTTCAAAATTCCACGTATTTTCCCTCTGATTATTTCAAATACCTTTTTTATACCACTAATCATCATTTCTATCAGCATCGCTTAACCTTGGAGAAGTAAATCTCTTAAAGGCAAAGACTAAGTCTACTCTATACCAAGATTTCCTTGTGAATGCCAGGTGCAGAGGTGACCAGTGTATTCATACCGATGCAAGAAAAACCTCCCAATAGTCTCTACCCTACCTAGGTGTGAAAAGAGTTTTTCATTCAAAATGATAGTAACAAACTATCTCTAACCCCAGTGGCAACTGTGTCTCTGTAGTGCCTGCCCTGTCATGACTAGTGCCAACTATAGGAAATGCTTAATTATCTTTAAACACAGATGCTTTCATATCTCCCACATGTTTATAAATGACACACAAGCATTCATTTTTTTCTGATTAACAGGGAATCTTCCTTCTCCCAATAACATCTTAAGTCAACTCTAACCTTTACTGATTATGGTAAGTCAACCATTACTCTAACTGCTTTAGATGCTGCTACTAGGTGCTGTTTAGAAGACTGGTTGGTTCTACACCATTTACTATGCCCTCTGTTTCAATAATAATATTTAAGTACAAATTCCTCCTGGCAACATTGTGTTTCCTCCTGGTGGGCTTCAAATTCATAGCTCTTTGATATACTCATTATGTTCTTCAGCACCATTCCAAGTTCAACCTTTATTCTAACTTCATTCCAACCAGCCATTTCTTAGTAGTCCTTTCTGCTTAGCATAGGTGCCAACTAAAATTTTTCTCTTAAGAAGTTCTTTTTTCAGACTCTTGTTATCTTTTTCTCTCTGCAGATCAACTATAGGTCATGCTGTTTACAAAGACAGCTGTTTATACAAACAGCTTTCTATAACATGGAATCTCAGGGTAGAAGGATTGGGATCTTGGTCTCTTCTGGAAGTCCTGGTGCTCCTTATGTAAATTGGTCTATTTTCACTCTACGGCATGTGTACTCAAGGATCTCAAGAATGGCAGTATTGTCCAAGCCACAGAAAATGAGTTACATCCTTCCACCCAAGCAACTATTTACCTATTTGTCTTATATTTGCCTAACGAAGAAGAATAAGTTCTCTAAAGGATTCCTCCCATAATCATAAAAATATACTTCCAGGTGATTGCTGTTCTCCACCTGTGCACATAGAAGTAACAAGCATAATTATTATTTACCTTTAATCATAAAGAGTAGTATTAGAAAGGTAATCCTCCTTAATGCCCAGTGTACAAAAAAAGCACAAAGATTAACAATGGGACTTACGTAAAAAGTATATGTGACATAGAAGAGGCAATGCAATTTCTCCATTATTATCAAAAGAATAATTGTGCTTTTAATCTGTCTCTGGTACTCCTTGTGTGATCCACTGCAACTAGTCCTTTGGGTGCTTTAGTTTCCATATCACTCATGTAGAGAATCCCAATATAACCTAACAGAACATGTATTTATGATACGTTGAATACATGTTTATTTTAAATTATTATTTGTCAGTGACACAAAGTTTTTTTCTTCTTAATGACACAAAATAGATTGATTGAAAAGATAGTCAAATATAACACTGAATATCAAACAAATTATAAAATGGTGATTACAACAGAATTGTAGATAAAGTAAAATGAAAACGTCGCAAGTTAGGAAATGAGCATTTTGACCAAATTTTAGATCTGGTAAGCAGCGGACCTAGTGATTTGCTTTAATGCGACCCCCAGAGCAAATGCCAGAGAAAAGGCAAGTAGGCAAGGCAAAAAAAACTTTATTCACAAGCCAATGTGAAGGAGGGAGCGAGGTTCACTGGTCTCTGGCGGTGGAGGCCGACGAAGTCGCTCTGGCATTCTCGAGCGAGGTTCCTGGGTCCCGCGTACGAGGAGGGGCTGAGGAAGTTCGCTCCGGCGTTCTCGGACGAGGTTCCCGGGTCCCGCGTACGAGGAGGGGCCAAGGAAGCTCGCACCGCGCGCCCGCCAGGAGCGGCTTTTATGTCCTGGGCCCGGGAGTGGGAGGGCAGTGGGCGGGACATAGGCGGGTCGGGGGCGGGGCGGTAGGCGTGGCTAGGCAGGTTCCAGTACTTCTCCGTCGGAGGTCGGGTTGCGCCTGCGCAGTCGACCTGTGTCTTTCCCGGGCGCGGGAAAGTTGACGGTGAAGAACCCGGAACTGCGCCATCTTGCCTCCGTTTGTCCAAACAGTCCAACCTTTTATTGATAATAGTGATAAGGGGTGCCGTGGTCTGTCTGGCTACTTCCTGCTGTTAAGGGAAGTCGTTGAGGTTGGGGTCTACGGTTGGTATTTGGACGTATGGATGAAGAAGCATCTGGTTGAAGGTGACGCGCGTGATCTCTTGAACTTTGGCTCGGAGAAATTTGATTAAAACAGGAGCGAGACATAATACAAAACAGAGGATTAGTTTGGGAATTAGGAACGGGAGCATCTGCTGTATTACGGGCAGCAGCCATACCGGTGGTCCGGGGGTGAAGGGGGTATTGTAGGTTTTTAATTCTGCTTTAATCCTGTTTAGGGTTTGGATGTTAGTGTCTACTAGGCCTGACTCGTTTACGTAATAGCAGCATTCTTCTCCTAAGAAGAGACATGTTCCTCCTTTTTCGGCAGTAAGTAAATCTAATGCTCGCCTATTTTGTGCTGCTACCTGGGCCACTGAGGTAATTTGACGCCGCAGAGAGGCCAGGCTTTCAGCTGAAGCCTCTATGGCCTCTCGGATTTGAGCTGCTAGAGATTGGGTAGACTGTACCGAGTGGGCAAGTGCCCCAGTTCCAAGCCCTGACGCCACTAAGGAGGCGGCCAGGGAGACTCCGATGACTAGGGGAAGGAAGACAGCCCGTTTTTGGAGATCATTAGGAGGAGGGTTAAATTGTATGATGAGTTCAGCTACTACTTCTGCTTTGCTATATAAGGTTAAACTAGGTACTAGGGACACTGGGACACAAAGGGATTGACCAATGGATGTGTGATTAAGGACCTTGAAGAGGGTTTTGTTGCACCAGAAATAACCTCCGATGGGAGCCGTCTGGGTCTTAGCGGGTGGCTGGGTATAGTTACACCAGGAGGTGTTTGGGGTAGAGTAGCAGAAAGGAAGGATTGGACTTTCTGGGCTTTGGTATAGTGGGACTTGGAGTAAGAATGGTTTTTGGGAGGTGCCTATGGAGTTAGTTGTAGCCTTGAAAGCAGTAGGTAAAGGGACTGCCACTAAAGGGGCTCTTTCAAGGGCCGCACAGAGGAAACAGTGGGAGAGATTTGTTAGGTTGGCTGCCCGTGTTAGGTTTAACCCTTGATGGACTAGTTTTAACCATGAGAAGGGGTCCTTATTGGCGGAGTGTAATTGATCTTGTAAGGCCTGTTCTTGTGCTTGTATGGCTAAGGTTAAATTCTGTAGGGCTTGTATGTTTTGAGGAAGGGATTTTTGCTGGACAAGTGTTCTTTTTATCAGGAGAGTAGCCATGGGATATGAACTAAGGATTGTGTAGCCTGTGTAGAGTCCACCTGTGACTCCGTCTGCCCATCGGGGGTCCCATGGGTCCTTGATATTTAATAGGTATTGAAGGGGGGTTCGTTGATTCGCAATGGTGAAGAGAGCAGTGGGTTTCATCTGTCTCAAGGTTGCATAATGGATCTTACAATAAATATAAGGGCATCCTAGGTTCTTTTGTTTCCAGTAAGTCTTACAATTGTAATGTGTCTGATCGTGCAGGAAGCAGAGAGCCTTAGCTCCGGCCGCACTGCAACACGATAGGGTGAAATTTATAGTAAGATGGGGTTGGCAGCCTGAAGGGCGGCAGTCAGCAGTGCCTTGTAGCTGTGAGTGCTGTTTATTTTTGTGTGACCAAGTTTCAACTATAGAGAATCTCCATATGAAAGTTGGGTTAGTAATAGAGATTGAAATGCAAGAAAAAGATAGTAATATAAGTATGAAATAGTACTTCATCTTCAGTGTAATCACAGGGTACACCTTGTCACTGAAGATGTTCTACAAAGGTAAGTGGGAGAACCACTGTGATGGGCTATTACCTGGAGGCAAGTAGGGATCTGGGGTAAGATATTGGAATTCTATTATGTTTATATAGAGTATGGCGAGAAATCGGGATAAGCGCAAGGGGTCAGGGAACATGTGGTGGTTGGGAGAGTTTGGTGAATTTGAGACGGGTAGGGGTAAGTCTAGTAGATGTCCACTGATTGTCTTCTGTGGGGGCCTTTTTTAATTGTGATATATGGACCCAGTGCGTGTGTCCTAGAAGTTTGGCTGCTGTGTATATGGATAGGAGGACAGTATAGGGGCCTTTCCACCTAGGCTGAAGATCTTTGGCTTGGATATCTTTTAAGTATACTTGGTCTCCTGGGCTGAGAGAGAGATGTGGGCTATAGGTGTCTGTTGGAGAGGGGTGTGCTAGTTCTGCATGTTGTCTCAGGAGTTGTCTCAAGAGGGTGAGGTATGGGAGATAAGTTGCTAGCGGGGAAGAAAGGGTGGGTAACTGCTGGAGGGTGAGGGGCCGGCCGTAAACTAATTCAAACGGACTGAGGCCTGTTGGGACTCCGTGGGGCTGCTCGCAGCTGGGTTAGGGCCAGGGGAAGGAGAGTTACCCACGATTGTCGAGTCTCGAGGGAGAGTTTGGTGAGTTGCTGCTTAATGAGCCCGTTGGCCTTCTCTACTTTACGAGAAGACTGAGGTCTATAAGGGATGTGGAGTTTCCAGGTGATGTGTAGGAAGGCTGCGACCTGTTGGACTACCTTGGAGATGAATGCTGGGCTGTTGTCAGACTGAAGAGTGAGCAGGAGGCCAAACCTAGGAATAATGTGTTCAGTGAGTATGGAGGCAACTATATTGGCGGTTTCTCCTGTAGTAGGATAGGCTTCTATCCATCCTGAAAAAGTATCAATGAGGGTTAAGAGATATTTGAATTTTTTATGCCTTGGCATGTGGGTAAAGTCAATTTGCCAATCTTCGCCTGGTTGGTGCCCTCTGAGTTTATGGCTCGGATGGGGGTTGTGCAATGCACCTTGAGGGTTTGACTTGAGACATGTGGAACACTGTCGGTTGATTATAATTAGGTGTTTCATGAGTGTGGGGCAGTGAATGAGGGGGCTTAGGAGGTTATATAAAGCTTTGGGTCCTATGTGTAGGGAATTATGTATGTCTTTTAGAATGGTGTGTAGTTGAGTTTCAGGAATAACTAATTTATTATTGAGGTAAATCCAATTGTCTGCGGCTAGTTTGGCTGTTGAATCTTGTAATAGTTTGGTCTTTTCCTCTTGGGTATAAGTAGGGGTATATTGAGGAGAGAGAAAACAAATAGAGGGAAGCGTGGGAGTGGAGAATCTGGCTGCCGACTTGGCAGTGGTGTCGGCAAAGTTATTGACAGCTGCCACCGAGTTAGATGGAGTCTGATGACCTTTACAGTGTATGATGGCTGCTCTGGAAGGCACTGATAAAGTGTCTAGCAGTTTGAGTATCTGTTTTTTGTTGACTACAGGGGTACCACTGGTGGTTAGGAACCCTCTCTCTTTCCAGATGACAGAGTGGGTGTGTGCAATCAAGAAGGCATACTTGGAGTCTGTGTATATGTTTACCGTTTTTCCTCTGCATAGGAGGAGAGCCCTAGTTAGTGCGATAAGTTCTGCCTGCTGTGATGTTGTTCCTTGTGGTAAAGGCTTAGCTTCTAGGACAGCAGAAGATGTAACTACCGCATACCCTGCCTGTCTGTTTCCTAGAGAATTTATAAAAGAACTGCCATCTACAAATAGGGTTAACTGTGAGCCTTCCAATGGCTGGTCATGTAAATGTAAGTGACTAGGTGGTTGGGCCTCTAAAAGTTCTGGACAGGAGTGTTCAGTACTAGGTTGCTTGAGAGGGTCAGGAAGTAGGGTTGCTGGATTCAGAGAGGAACAGACTCCTAGGGCAATGGTGGAGTCTTCTATGAATAAGAGGTGAAAGAGTTGGAGTCTGGACGGGGTTAGATGGCTAGTACTTCTGTGGGCAATAAGATCTTGAAGGCGGTGAGTAGAGAAGACTGTTAGGTTACCACCCCTAATGAGTTTCTTTGCTTCTTGGGTTAGACAGGCTGCTGCTGCTAGGGCCCGAAGACAGGGCTGCCACCCTTGTACGGTGGGGTCTAATTGTTTAGATAGATATGCCATGGGGTAGTAGGTGGCGCCTATAGATTGGGCTAAAAGACCCACTGCAACTTTTTGTCTTTCATCTGTGAAAAGCTGGAAGGGGTGTTGGAAGTCTGGGAGTGAGAGAGTAGGATGTGAGAGAAGGCAGTTTTTCAGGTGAGTGAAATGTTTATAGATTAACTTTGGGTTAGACAAAGGTCCTTGGGGAGTCTCCTTGACAGCTGCATATAGAGGCTTAGCCAAGATTCTGAAATTAGGAATCCAGTGTCTGAAAAATCCTACTAGGCCTAGGAAGGATTGAATTTCCTTAGTGTCTTGAGGAGGAGAAAGATTTTGTATTAGAGTTAAGCGGTCTGTAGTAAGTGAGCGCGTCATAGGAGTGATCTCAATACCTAAATATATGACACGTTGTGCAAGTTGAGCTTTGTGTTTGGATATTCAGTGACCTTTGGATCCTAGATGATTAAGGAGGATCGCAGTGTCTAAAAGAGAGTCCTGTCCCGTGGGACTACAGAGTAAAAGGTCATCTACATATTGGAGAATTTTACTATTGGTAAGAGGACAGGAGGCTAAGTCTTTTGCTAGGGCCTGCCCAAAGAAATGGGGGCTGTCTCGGAACCCTTGGGGAAGCACTGTCCATGTCAGTTGGGTGGAGGTATGGGTGTCTGGGTCTTCCCATGTAAAAGCAAAAAGAAACTGACAATCTGGGTGCAGGGGAATAGTGAAAAATGCATCTTTTAGATCCAGTACAGTAAAGTGTGTTGTATTAGGTGGAATGAGAGAAAGAAGGGTATAGGGGTTGGGAACTACCGGATGGGTGGGACAAACAGCTTCGTTGATAAGACGAAGATCCTGCACTAACTGAAAAGTTCCATCTGCCTTCTTTACAGGTAGGATTGGGGTGTTACAGGGAGAATGAATGGGGATGAGGATGTGTTGGCTGAGTAACCTAGTAATGATTGGTTTTAGTCCTCGTAAGTGCTGTGAAGAGAGAGAGAACTGTGGGCGGGTTGGAAACTGAGATGGTTTCTTAAGTTTTGTAAGTATTGGTGGATGATGGTCCGCCACGACAGGAGTGGAGGTGTCCCACACTTGGGGGTCGATAGGAATGGGGAAATCGGGGAAAGGGTTAGTAGGATTGTTGGAGTCATTTGAGTTAGTCAATACTAGAAGCAGATGGCAGGTAGGGTGGGGGGTGCTAGTAGGGATGGAGATACAGGCTTTCAGTTGACTTAAAACATCTCGGCCCAGTAGGGGAGTGGGGCATGAGGGGATAATGAGGAATGAGTGTGCAAAATAGTTGTTGGCCAGGCAGCAATTAAGGGGTGGGGTTTTTCGAGGGCTGGATGGGGAGCCATTGACTCCTACAATAGAAATATTGGAGGGAAGGCTAGGCCCTTCGAAAGACGGCAAAACAGAGTAGGTAGCCCCGCTGTCGATTAAAAAATTAATTGTCTTACCCGCTACCAGGAGAGTTACCCACGGCTCGGTGAGGGTGATGGGGGTCCCCGAGTCCCGGCACCTTCAGTCGTCATCCAGATGTAAGAGCTGGAAGGAGCTCCCAGGGTCCTGATAAGGGACATCACGTTGAGGTGCCATGCCCGTTTTCAGGGTGGGGCAGTCAGACTTCCAGTGCCCTTCTTCATGGCATGCTGGACAAGGAGTTGTTGGCAGACGAGGGTTAGGACACTTTTTAGCCCAGTGTCCAGCTACTCCGCACGTGTAGCACGGCCACACTGGCTCAGGCGGTTGGGGACTCTGGGGACATCTATTAGCCCAATACCCTGGGTTACCGCATTTATAGCAAGCCCCTTTTATTGTCTTTGAGCCTCCGGGGGTTTTGCTCTCCAGTTTTGGGTTACGGCTAGGCTGCAAAGCAGCAACTAAGGCTTGAGTCTGGAGCTGTACCTTCTGCTTTAGGCGGGCCTGTCGTTGGGCCTCAGCCGTTTCCTCCCTTGAATTATAGACCTTGAAGGCCAACTTGACTAGGTCTTGAATAGGAGTTTGAGGTCCATCCTCTGCCTTTTGGAGTTTTTTCCAAATATCCGAGGCCGATTGTGAAATAAAATATGATGCTAGAATAGTGGCCCCGGCTGGGGAAGCTGGGTCTAACCGAGTGTATTGAATTAAAGCCTCAGTTAGCCTGTTTAAAAATGTGGCCGGGTTCTCATCTGGACCTTGAATAATTTCTTTTAGTTTATTAAAATTTACTACCTTATTTGAGGCCACCTGCATACCAGCCAGAAGACATTGAGTCATCATATCTCGTCTTCGGCGGCCTGGCTGGCCTACTTGATAGTTCCAGTCTGGGTCTATAGAGGGGACTGCTTGTTCCCAGTAGTGGGAACGCAGGGTCTGTTAAGTGTAATTGGTTGGCATGCTGCCTGGCGGCCACTAGGATGTGCTCTTGCTCCTCAGGGTTTAGAGTAGAGGTAAGAATAACCTGGAGATCATGCCAGGTTAAATCGTAGGCCTGGCAAAGGTATCTAAATTCTTTGGTCTAAATTGTAGGGTTGGCAGAAAAATCTCCTAGGCGTCCTTCAATCTTTGAAAGATCTGCTAATGAAAAGGGAATATGAACTCTAACTACGCCCTCTGCTCCGGCCACCTCACGCAAGGGTGCTAAGACCGCAGGGGGGTTGGATAGGGTGGGAGTAGGAGCGGGGGCAGTTAGGCAATCTTTAGAGCGGGTATGGGCAGAGATAGGCGAACTAAGATGACCAGGCGGAAGTGCCGAGGGGTCGGAGGGAAGTGTAGCCTCAACAATGGTGGGGGGGCTGAGGAGGGAGGCGGAACAACTGCCAGAGCGGGAGGGGGAGGTGGAGCCGAAAGAGGAGGTGGGGCTGAAGCGGGAGTGGGAGGTGGGGTATACGGCGGGAGTGGAAGGGAGGGAGGGGAAGTGAGGTCTTTGGGCAACTCAGACAGGAAAGATGACTCCTCTTTTTCGGACTTTGTTAGTCCTGCGTCCCTAGCCAACATGTCGAGCCAAGGAACACTGGCCACACAGGTCTGGACGAGAACGCAAGGCCCAAAATCCTTGTATATAATTAATTTCGGACCACTTGCCTAAGCGTTGACAAAAACTACTGAGGTCGGTCAAAATGTTATGGTCTAGAGTGCCCTCAGGCGGCCATTGAGACTGATTGTCTAATTTATATTGTGGCCACGCCACAGTGGAGAGGAACACCAGTCGCTTTTGCCTGAGATCTTGTTCCAATTGCAAAGTTTTGAGGTTTTTTAGAACACACCCTAAAGGGGAGTCTCTAGGTATTTTGGATGGGGGGTTTCCCATTGCCTTCCTCTCGCCAATAGGCGGAAACAGAAACCGAACTCTACCTGGCTACAAAGCGTCCTTTGGAGCCACCAGAGACCAGTGAGAGGCTCCTGGAGCCGGAATGGAGATTACCTCCAGGTGGACGTCTCCGTCCTGGACGGGTCTCCCATGGAACGGAATGGAGATTACCTCCAGGCGGACGTCTCCGTCCTGGACGGGTCTCCCACGGAACGGAATGGAGATTACCTCCAGGCGGACGTCTCCGTCCTGGACGGGTCTCCCACGGAACGGAATGGAGATTACCTCCAGGCGGACGTCTCTGTCCTGGACGGGTCTCCCACGGAACGGAATGGAGATTACCTCCAGGTGGACGTCTCCGTCCTGGACGGGTCTCCCACGAAACGGAATGGAGTTCCTTTGGGCAGACGTCTCTGCCTTTGGGAACTTCCCTGGGTCACCTGGTGACCAGAAAAAAAAAGCCTTGGGCCTGCGCAGGACTTCTGGCCAAGGAATATGAGAGAGAGGCAAAAGGTACTCACCCCAGGAGACTTGGAGGTGGGGAAAGCGATGTCCAGGTCCTGGTCCCTCTGAGGCGTGGAAGGAGGAGGCTCCTCGGACCTTGGGGGGCCCTGAGGAGGGGTCTCCTCCCGGCTTTCGGCACCAGCTGATTTGCTTTAATGCAACCCCCAGAGCAAATGCCAGAGAAAAGGCAAGTAGGCAAGGCAAAAAAAACTTTATTCACAAGCCAATGTGAAGGAGGGAGCAAGGTTTACCAGTCTGTGGCGGTGGAGGCCGACGAAGTCGCTGCGGCGTTCTCGGGTGAGGTTCCTGGGTCCCGCGTACGAGGAGGGGCCAAGGAAGTTCGCTCCGGCGTTCTCGGACGAGGTTCCCGGGTCCCGCGTACGAGGAGGGGCCAAGGAAGCTCGCACCACGTGCCCGCCAGGAGCGGCTTTTATGTCCTGGGCCCGGGAGTGGGCGGGCAGTGGGCGGGACATAGGCGGGTCGGGGGCGGGGCGGTAGGCGTGGCTAGGCGGGTTCCGATTCTTCTCCGTCGGAGGTCGGGTTGCGCCTGTGCAGTCGACCTGTGTCTTTCCCGGGCACGGGAAAGTTGACAGTGAAGAACCCGGAACTGCGCCATCTTGCCTCCGTTTGTCCAAACACCTAGTATTTTGTCTTTCTGAATCCAACCCCTGATTCATAAAATCTCCTGATTCAGAAATACTCAACTGAAAACTCTAGGTCTGTTCAGGTTTACAATCCATAACAACTGCATGAAGATCAAATAGGGTATCACTTATGACAGGAACTGGTAAAGTAAAAAGCATTTTTAACAGTTCATCTGTAAATGTTACTAATTATAATAATTTTGATACATTTAGTGTCTCTCATAGCTCCATTATGTACCCTGATCTTCATGTTGCTAGGAGAAAAATGTGCTGATTTTTTTCCAATGTAGAGATCAAGGCATGGCTTCGGAGTAGATTGCTAGCTATTGAAGCTCTCTGAGCTTTAGTGGCCTCATCTGTAAAAACCTGTGCAGCATTCAGAGAGAAATTAAATGAAAAAGTGAATGTATCCTATTTGCACAAACGTGCCACTCCTAGAAAGGTCAACTATTTCTCCTTAAGAGGAAATGTCCAAGTAAATTTTGCAGAATATTAGTACCAGCAAATATTTTACTGATAATCTAATTCCTTATTTTTTCAGAAGTGAAAGATGAAGACTACTAATTTGATGTGACTTTCCAAACATTATATAGACATATTTAAGAAGTTCTAACATCTTTGAGATCCCTTTCTGTGCCTAGAGTAAGGTTGCAATTCTTAATGACAATTCTTAACTGGCTTTTAGGGAATTCACCCAAAACCATACCTGAAAGTGAGGCAGGGTGAAAGATTTCATTAATAACAACTCCTTTCTGTATAAATGGTACTGCGTATACACCTACTATTGTTCTAAGACACCAGTAATGATGCTGAGAAAGTTAAAAAGTAGGGCAGAACAAAAACATTTTATAAAATAAGTAATTTGTGAAAAATTTTCTTAAATATGCTTCTCTTTATAAAGTTTGTGCTTCATTTCTCTATATATAAATTTGAAAATTGTCTGTTTTGACAAATATCTTCAGTTGCCAGAAGACCAAGTAACTCATTTCATCAATATATTGCATTATACATAAAGTTTAATTAAGTCAGGCCAAATCCATACTTAAGCCTTTCTTTATGTTCAAGCTTAAGGTAGGAAGCACTAAGAGACAGAAATAAGAAGTTACCTGCAGTAGAACTCCTAGTAGAAAGTCAATTAATTTTAGTTAATAGCAAAATTGATTATTAGGTTTGCATTTTATGGGTTTATGTTACTTTTAAGTGGAAATATTTGGAAATCTTTTCTTTGTTTTGGCAAAATCTTCAAAATGACTCTTTTGTTACACAAACATAAAGCAAATAGGAATGCAACTAATGTAGAAATACAGGAAGTAGATAGTCAAGCATTTTTTCTATGAAGCTTTTAATAGCTAAACAGGGGAGTGATAAAATTATTCATTGATATGCAGAACACCAGTTGTTCATAGGTTAGCTAAGTTTTGCAGACTCCAAAGTATTTTAGGAGAAGAGGGTCTAAAACTCTACTGTATTTCCCTGTGATAACATGTATCATCACTTTCATGCTTCAACCTAGCTATGTCCGAGGCTTAGAGTATACACTTGGGAAAGTTCATTTCCTTCATCTGTATCTCTGGACTTTACTATGGCATGAACTCCAACATGTAATGATACTTTCAGTACGAAGGGCCTCTGACTCTACTCATTTGGATTCTCATATAAGGCTTAATTCTAACTTGACAGCTTTGGCACATATTTCTGAATTTTAATATTTTGTGTTAAAAATGTTCAGATTCATAACAAATTCTTTGCTAACCACGGGTTCTTGCTTATCCCTTTAAGTTTTTCTTCAGTCTCCTTAATAAAACCGCCATATACTACATCTTGAAGCTAGAACTTCCAACCTTTCAGTGTGACATGGACCTCGTTAAAAATGAAAACTTACCAGAGCAACTCAGCAGTGAGAATATAGCACCTCTATGCAGTTTTTTTCTTTTTTCTTTTTTCTTTTTTTTTTTAAGTTTTCTTCCCTTGACATGGGAACCAGTCAAGATTAGTCTTTAAAATACTTCAAGAGAGCATTTACCTCGATGGATTTTTTGACAAAAAAAGGAAGCAGCTGAGGCAAACAATGTAAGTAGAGAGTTTACTTGGACCAAGCTTGAGGTCTGCAACCCAGGAGCATAGATTCTATTTATCCTGAGTATACACTCAGATCAGCAATGTAACAAGTGTTGCTTGTAAGCAACTAGGGAAGTAAAGGGAAAGAAGAGGCAGTTCCTGAGTTGTTTACCAAAAATTTACATTAAAATAACATAAGCTATTGATAGGTTATACATTGTTCTTTGTGTCACAAATTCTAGGAACATGAAGATAATGGGTGAGGCAGCTAGTCAGGAGCACGAAGACTAAATAACTTTTCCTAGGCATAGTGTGGCATCCGAGTATGACTAAAGTCCCATACTCATGTCTCTTTGGGCCTGCATACCTCACAGACTTCAGACTGCTGTGAGCTATTTTTTTTCCTCATTTCTCCTGTTTATAAAAAACATTCCCATGGAAGCAGTGATGATCAGTCTCTTAGGCCTTCATCCTTTGGCACTGGAAAGGCTCATTCTTGGATAATCCTCAGTCAAGTCATTGATTTATATAACTGTCATTGCTTGTTGAGTCATCTCCAGTCTTCAGAATTTCATGCTTTTGGTTTTCTCAGAAGAAGTAAAACTGATAAATATATAGTAAAAAACCTGTTTCATTGGGGATTCAGTCCAAATTGTTGGAAAATTACAAAAACTCAAAAACAGTGGTCAAGGCTGGAATCTAGTAATAGGTATGCTATAATTCTCTGAACCATCATTTTTATCTCTCCAGTTTCCCATTTATACCCAGGACAAATCTTAGTAGGACCAATTTACTTGCAAAGTAAGTTTTAGTGTTACACTGGGCCTGATTATTTTTAAAAAACACAAGAATAGCTATTACCGTATAGGCTCTTTTAAATTGATTTTGCTGAAACTTTCTTAAGGAATTTCAGATTAGGCTTTTATAAGTCTCCAGGCTAGGAAGCCAAGTCAAAGATTCACAATTAGAATGTGCCTGTAATACCTGTATAAATTGAGTAAATTTTTCCCTTCTCAAGGTCCCCAAGATATCTTGAGTTTCCTGGGCCTGTCAGATATAGACGTTCTTTGCTTACTGCAAGGTCAGAATTTTTGAAAGGGAACTATGTAGATGAAGTACCAGGTCAATCTCTCCGAGGACTTTTTATTGAATCTATAAAGTCTATCTTAATTTTTTTAAAGCAGTCTGGTAATATCCAAAAATATGCCATTTTGGTCGTAGCCTTAGTATAATAATCAGTGTATCCAGTGTATCTTATTTTACAGTTACTATAACGTAAGAGTATTCATAAAAGGATTTAAAATTTTGCAGAAATAACTTAGAGAATTTCGTTCACACGTGTCTATTTCACCCAATTCTGTAAGCTATAAATAGCTCAAAACAGTTTCATTTACTCTGCACAACAATTATAAAAAGAATCAGCAATGTTTTAAACACAAAGTCCTAAAAATCATTTCAGTCTTCTTTTTCTATCAGTTCAGTCCCACATAATAAATTCTTGTTCTGCTTGATGTTGAGTTAGAAATCTTCATGAACACATCAGTTTATGAGAGTTCTCAAAGTTTTTGCTTAGTCTAATAATACAATCTCCAAAGTTACCAGAAACCTGTATTCAAGAGTACTTGTCAGGGTTCTTTCCATGAATTGTCTTAAAAAAAAGAAAAAAAAGCAAATTTTGAACTGTTGTCAGTTGTAATCCACTTTCTGAGAAGAATCCAAGTAAAACAATAATTGTCTGTGGATGACAAAAGACTTAGACTAGTCATGGTTAAAAACGCAATTGACAAGGAAATTTTGTTATGTCTGTGAAAAAAGACAGTGTAACATAATAACCATATTTATGTCTGACAACATATGTTAACACATCATAATTTTAGGAATATCATACAATGTTGAAAGACAATAATATAATAGTATATCACCTCTAGAGATATACTATATTATTAAATTATTATATTACCATTATTTGTGGTATCAAAAGTAGTGAAAGAAAGGATCAGAAGTGAAAAGAAACAGAAGAATTAGTCTTATAGGAACCAATTTGGGTGCATGTTAAGCTTTCTAAAAGGCAAATGATGTTTTACATTTTTCTCAGCAAAAATTATGCCAACAAGATAGGAAGTAACCAGAGGGATCAAAAACATTTAAAAAGAGTTCCAGTCAACTGAAAAAAATCCCCCAAAACAGGAACCAAAAGAAGAAAATGCAGAGAACCCTTTTTATTCTTATTTTTAAAAATTATAGCCTAAATGTCAGCTTTTAGTTAAGCTGACTTCTGACCCTAGAGCTCTAAGAAAGAATCTTTTTAAATCTCTTATTACGAGATTTAATTCAAGAAAAACAAACTACTTCTCTGATTCAGTTTGTGTGGTGCTAAAACCAGTTTTTTTTTCTTTTTCTTTTTCCAATTGTGTGAGCAAATGGATTCTTTTAGACATAGCAAAGGATTCTTATTTTACCTACTGCTGTTTATGATCGTTCCAGTGAAACAGGCTGGAGTAACACCCGAGATCTGTTGTCTCAGTCACAGAAATCTAGGCTGCAGATGCACAAAGTGTCAGGTTGAGAGTGGAAGTTTCATAGGCAAAAGAAAGAGAAGAGCTCTCTGTTGCAGAGAGGGGTCCCAGAAAAAGGGGTTGCCGGATCCACGGTGAAAGGCAGGGGGATTTATAGGTGCCTGGTGAGGAGGCAGTGTTTGATTTACATAGGGTGTGAAAGATTGGTTGGACCAGGGGCGCCATTTGCATAGGTCATGAAAAACTGGTTGGGATTAGGTGTGCCATCTGCACAGGGTGCGAATTTCTGGCCACCCCTGCCCTAATCTTTTATTATGCAGGCGGGTCCTCTGCCTGAGCTGCGCCATGTTGCCTGTTTCTTTACCATACACATGGTAACAAAAAAAGGAAAGATGGAGCCTCCGTGTTGGTCATGCCTGGCCCTTTTCTATTGGGGCCTCTGCCAGCATTCGCCCCTGCAAGCTTCCCTCTTGATTATCTATGTTTGCAACTCTATGTTTCAGGCTGATCTTCGTTAGAAACGGAATGATTTGAGGGGCTCCTTTTTGTTAGAAGGGAAGAACTCTGTTGTCCTCACTATCTGCCTAAATAATTTCTACCTTCTGTATCACTAGATTAGGCGGGTCCACTTTCCTAGGCCTTTACAAGAGGATGCGCCGTGAGTGTTACACATAAATCCAGCTGATGTTTCTAAAAGGGGTACTCTAATTTTGATGCTTGACTTTCCCTAATTTAGGCACTTTTCAAAACTGTCAAGGTTGGGAATGTGTTTAGGGTGAAAGTGTAACTTATCTCGCACTGTCTCTAACTTCCAGGGGGCAATAGTGTGCTCAACATATGAGGACCAGATCTTCATAGTATATGTGTTTGGAAGAGCAAAAAGAGGGAACACTTTTCAGTTAGAAACTAACAGGAATTGGTCTCAAATAAAACGATAGGTCTGAATTTTTAAGCAATAGAGAGTTCTAATCTTAAGAGCATGCCATATAAAACAAAACCATCTGTGCCTAACTGCCAATCCTTTGACCTGAACCTCTGCTGGGAGACAGAGGCAGAAAAACCTTGACCTAAACCTCCGGTCCTGAGGTAGAGGTGGAAAAACCTTGATCTGAACCTCTGCTGTGAGACACAGCAGCAAAAAGACATTTTCTGCAGAGCTCTTTACTTGAAGCTCATGTCCAAAGACAGAGACCAAAGTCTTCTTTTAAAGAAAAGAGACGGTTTGAAAAACAGCCAAATAAAGTCTAAATTTTCAACCAAAGTGTGGGAGGTCCTAATTCTGGAGAACTTACCCAAAACACCCAGTGGGACTTCTGAAGACGCAGAGTTCGTGCTGGTATCAAGCACTGATTTCAGGGAGAAACACCGCACCTGGTGGTGAGAATGAGTCACTCTGAATCGTGCTGACGATGCCAGATACGCCCATCTCAAAGGAACCTGCTGAGTCAAATTTAATCTATTAATAAGCAGAGATTTTACTTGGGCTAAGTTTGAGGGCTGCAACCCCAGAGCATAGATTCTACTTGTCCTGAATATACACTCTGATTAGCAACAGTAACAAGTGGATTTTTAAAGGGAAAAAAAAGAGTCAGTTCCTGAGGTTTTTACCAAGGATTTACGTTAAAATAATATAAGCTATTGATTGGCTCAACATTGTTCTTTGTATCATAAATTCTAAGAACATGAAGATATTGAGTGAGGCAGTCAGGAACAAAATGACTTTAAACAATTTCCCCTAGGCATGTGTGTGGGGTGTGGTCATGACTGAATCCCATACCCACGTCTCTCTGGGTCTACATACCTCGGAGATCTCAGACTGCTCTCAGCTATTTTCCTTTTCTCAAGTTTCACATTCTCAGTGTAGAATATTTTTGTCACAGGCTATTTTATATGTGGATATACAGAATGGGCAAAGGAACTTTTTAATGCAGTGAAAAATATACACAATTAAACTGATAACATGTATTTAACAAAAATGATACGGAAAATTAAGGTCATTTTAATGAATATGTGACTTTGAGAATGGGGGAGGGAATTCATGGGGTCTTTTAAAGCCTGTAACATCTTAATGAGTTTGTGGCTTTGTTTTGGTTGCCTACTATCAATAAAACTCTCATAAATTTAAAAATCTATATATTAAAAATGTTCGATTAAGCAAAGGATGCAGAAAAGATTTTATTCTGTTACAGTCAGAAAAAGATGTCTTAGGCAGCTCAGGCTGCTATATCAAATACCATTGACTGGGTAGTTTAAACAACAATAATTTCATTTCTCACAGTTCTGAGGGTTAGAAGTCCAAGATAAACTGTGGAAGTTAGAAGCCCAGCAGGATCTGATTCTCTTCCTGGCTTGCATCTGGCTGCCTTCTCATTGCCCTTAGATGGTGGAGAGAGCGATCAAACTCTCTGGTGTCTCTTTTTATAAGGGCAACAATCCTGTCATGAGGGCCCCACACTTACAACCTCATCTACCAAAGGCTGTATCTCTAAACTGCCACATTTGGAGATTACAGCATCAGCATGTACATTTTTAGTGGATAAAATTGAATCCATAGCAGAGTGGCAATGTTAATTAAGCAAAAAATGCAGAGGAGGCTATCTGTCACGTTCAAAAAAGGGATTAATCCACCATTCACTCCACAACAAACACAAAGTATAAAAAGTTTATGAAGAACGCATCCACACATGTGAAAATGTTCAGTTTTCTTTTTTAAAGTTAAATGTAAAATCAGAAGTGAAACTTAATTTACTATTGTGGTGAACCCTAGAAGTAGCTCTGTTAATACCTGGGAGGGAAAATCAACTTGTTACTCCAAACTCATAGATTTATAGAGAAAGGAATTATGGCTTAGAGAGATGTAACCCTGCTGAGATAAATAATGAGTTAGCAGTCAAGCTAGAGAAAGGATATAGCCCTCCACGTTCCCACTGCTTTTTCCACCTCACTTTCCTAATAAGCCACTTACAAAACTAGATTCATGTGAAAATATATCCACTTGTTCTTCATTTTAATGTACTTCATAGTCCATGTCTTTCCTAATGATGTCTATCTAATTGAAAAGTTAAAAAAAAGAAAGCCAATATGTATAGATGACTAATTTTATTGTTTTAATCCACGTTCTATATTCAAGATAAATGATAAAATAAATTATGACACATCTTCAGCTGTGCTGCAATGTCATTAATAAAAAAGGGAGACAGAATGATAGGGTTGAAGACTCATAGATGTCTTACAGTAGTTAAGAAATGCTATTTTTAAACAACATTATATTGGTTCTACTGTCCTAAAATGTGTAAATCATATGTTCCTGAAAACATGTCATAGTAGACAAATGTTACAGATACATGCCATTCAGTGATTAATCACTATTGGCAGATAAGAGCTGTAACAGAGTCATACTGACACAGTAAATTAATGAGTAGTAATATTAATATGGAAATTTTTTGGTATTAATGACTTCAGTACCAAATAAATCTAGAACTTATTTTCTCCCAGTGTGCAGAATAAGCATTTGAAATGATTTCACACTTACAATTTTTTTTTTGGTATGTGTTAGCATGGTTTACAATGAAGACATTGACAGGGTGAAAGAAAAAGGAAAGGTTGAAAGATGATACTGTATGTTTTTTTTCACATTAAGTGGGAAACAAGAATGGTTCAAAATTGGCCAACATATGTTGAATGGAATATAAATCAATGGAATTGTGGTAGAGTGAAAAAAATGGCCACAGTTTTTTTCCCATGCATGTAGGTATGTTCTTCCCGATGTGACTTTGCTACTCCTCAAAAAAGAGGTGAAATTTTTCTCTCCATCCTTTGAGTCTTGGCATGACCATGCAAATTGTCTTGGTCAGAAGGCGTTAGAAATATGATACAAGTAAAAACTTTAAAAGTATTTGCATACTGAGGGTTGGCCTCTATTGCTACTGGGAACCCAGAAACTACCATTCACGAACTATGGGCTTTCCATTGAAGAGCCATGTGAAGAGTCAGGGAACTCTGGCCAACACCCTGCTACATATGACACATATGAGCAAAGCCCTGCTAGACTGGTCCACTAGACTGCCTCAAGAGAGCTGCCATCTGACTGCAGCTGCACAAGTCAGCTCCCAGGGAACAAGTAGGAAATCTGCTTGGAGTTACACATATGGTATAATGGTACAGTCATCAAGACTATATGGGCTTAATACAATTATAAATATTTAAATAATTGAAGGAGATAGAGAGTCCAAAAATAACCCATCAGATTATGGCCAATTTATATTTAAATTGTTTCAAAGGCAATTCAATTGAATCTGATATGTTTCAACAATGGTACTGGAAGAATACATGCAAGGAAATAAACCTTGTTCCACACACACACAAAAACAAAAATCTAAAAACGTAAATGGAAAATGTAAATGTATAACATTTCTAGAAGAAAACATAAAAGAAAATCTTTGGGGCGGAGCAAGATGGCCGAATAGGAACAGCTCCAGTCTCCAACTCCCAGCGTGAGCGACACAGAACACCGGTGATTTCTGCATTTTCAACTGAGGTACTGGGGTCATCTCACTGGAGAGTGCTGGACAATCGGTGCTGCTCAGCTGCTGCAGCCAGACCAGTGAGAGCTGAAGCAGGGTGAGGCATCGCCTCACCTGGGAAGTGCAAGGGGGAAGGGAATCCCTTTTCCTAGCCAGGGAAACTGAGACACACAACACCTGGAAAATTGGGTAACTCCCACCCCAATACTGCGCTTTAAGCAAACTGGCACACCAGGAGAATATATCCCACACCTGGCCGGTAGGGTCCCACGCCCACGGAGCCTCCCTCATTGCTAACACAGCAGTCTGCGGCGATCTAACCGCAAGGCAGCAGCGAGGCTGGGGGAGGGGCGCCCGCCATTGCTGAGGCTTAAGTAGGTAAACAAAGCCGCTGGGAAGCTCGAACTGGGTGGAGCTCACAGCAGCTCAAGGAAACCTGCCTGTCTCTGTAGACTCCACCTCTGGAGACAGGGCACAGCTAAAAAACAACAGGGGAAGCAGCAGAGGCCTGTGCAGATGCGAACGACTCTGTCTGACAGCTTTGAATAGAGCAGTGGATCTCCCAACACGGAGGTTGAGATCTGAGAAGGGACAGACTGCCTGCTCAAGTGGGTCCCTGAACCCTGAGTAGCCTAACCGGGAGACATCCCCCACTAGGGGCAGTCTGACACCCCACCCCTCACAGGGTGGAGTACACCCCTGAGAGGAAGCTTCCAAAGTAAGAATCAGACAGGTACACTCGCTGTTCAGCAATATTCTATCTTCTGCAACCTCTGCTGCTGATACCCAGGCAAACAGGGTCTGGAGTGGACCTCAAGCAATCCCCAACAGACCTATAGCTGAGGGTCCTGACTGTCAGAAGGAAAACTAGCAAACAGGAAGGACACCTATACCAAAACCCCATCAGTACGTCACCATCATCAAAGACCAGAGACAGATAAAACCACAAAGATGGGGAAAAAGCAGGGTAGAAAAGCTGGAAATTCAAAAAATAAGAGCGTATCTCCCCCTGCAAAGGAGCGCAGCCCATCGCCAGCATCAGATCAAAGCTGGTCAGAGAATGACTTTGACGAGATGAGAGAAGAAGGCTTCAGTCCATCAAACTTCTCAGAGCTAAAGGAGGAATTACGTACCCAGCGCAAAGAAACTAAAAATCTTGAAAAAACAGTGGAAGAATTGACAGCTAGACTAATTAATGCAGAGAAGGTCATAAACGAAATGACAGAGATGAAAACCATGACTCGAGAAATACGTGACAAATGCACAAGCTTCAGTAACCGACTCGATCAACTGGAAGAAAGAGTATCAGCGATTGAGGATCAAATGAATGAAATGAAGCGAGAAGAGAAACCAAAAGAAAAAAGAAGAAAAAGAAATGAACAAAGCCTGCAAGAAGTATGGGATTATGTAAAAAGACCAAATCTACGTCTGATTGGGGTGCCTGAAAGTGAGGGGGAAAATGGAACCAAGTTGGAAAACACTCTACAGATATCATCCAGGAGAACTTCCCCAACCTAGTAGGGCAGGCCAACATTCAAATCCAGGAAATACAGAGAACGCCACAAAGATACTCCTCGAGAAGAGCAACTCCAAGACACATAATTGCCAGATTCACCAAAGTTGAAATGAAGGAAAAAATCTTAAGGGCAGCCAGAGAGAAAGGTCGGGTTACCCACAAAGGGAAGCCCATCAGACTAACAGCAGATCTCTCGGCAGAAACTCTACAAGCCAGAAGAGAGTGGGGGCCAATATTCAACATTCTTAAAGAAAAGAATTTTAAACCCAGAATTTCATATCCAGCCAAACTAAGTTTCAGAAGTGAAGGAGAAATAAAATCCTTTACAGATAAGCAAATGCTTAGAGATTTTGTCACCACCAGGCCTGCCTTACAAGAGACCCTGAAGGAAGCCCTAAACATGGAAAGGAACAACTGGTACCAGCCATTGCAAAAACATGCCAAAATGTAAAGACCATCGAGGCTAGGAAGAAACTGCATCAACTAACGAGCAAAATAACCAGTTAATATCATAATGGCAGGATCAAGTTCACACATAACAATATTAACCTTAAATGTTAATGGACTAAATGGTCCAATTAAAAGACACAGACTGGCAAACTGGATAAAGAGTCAAGACCCATCAGTCTGCTGTATTCAGGAGACCCATCTCACATGCAGAGACATACATAGGCTCAAAATAAAGGGATGGAGGAAGATCTACCAAGCAAATGGAGAACAAAAAAAAAGCAGGGGTTGCAATCCTAGTCTCTGGTAAAACAGACTTTAAACCATCAAAGATCAAAAGAGACAAAGCAGGCCATTACATAATGGTAAAGGGATCAATTCAACAGGAAGAGCTAACTATCCTAAATATATATGCACCCAATACACGAGCACCCAGATTCATAAAGCAAGTCCTTAGAGACTTACAAAGAGACTTAGACTCCCATACAATAATAATGGGATACTTCAACACTCCACTGTCAACAATAGACAGATCAACGAGACAGAAAGTTACAAGGATATACAGGAATTGAACTCATCTCTGCACCAAGCGGACCCAATAGACATCTATAGAACTCTCCACCCCAAATCAACAGAATATACATTCTTCTCAGCACCACATCACACTTATTCCAAAATTGACCACATAATTGGAAGTAAAGCACTCCTTAGCAAATGTAAAAGAACAGAAATTATAACAAACTGTCTCTCAGACCACAGTGCAATCAAACTAGAACTCAGGACTAAGAAACTCAATCAAAACCGCTCAACTACATGGAAACTGAACAACCTGCTCCTGAATGACTACTGGGTACATAACGAAATGAAAGCAGAAATAAAGATGTTCTTTGAAATCAATGAGAACAAAGATACAACATACCAGAATCTCTGGGACACATTTAAAGCAGTGTGTAGAGGGAAATTTATAGCACTAAATGCCCACAAGAGAAAGCAGGAAAGACCTAAAATTGACACTCTAACATCAAAATTAAAAGAAATAGAGAGGCAAGAGCAAACACATTCAAAAGCTAGCAGAAGGCAAGAAATGACTAAGATCAGAGCAGAACTGAAGGAGATAGAGACACAAAAAACCCTCCAAAAAATCAATGAATCCAAGAGTTGGTTTTTTGAAAAGATCAACAAAATTGACAGACCGCTAGCAAGACTAATAAAGAAGAAAAGAGAGAGGAATCAAATAGATGCAATAAAAAATGATAAAGGGGATATCACCACCGACCCCACAGAAATACAAACTACCATCAGAGAATACTATAAACACCTCTACGCAAATCAACTAGAAAATCTAGAAGAAATGGATAATTTCCTGGACACTTACACTCTCCCAAGACTAAACCAGGAAGAAGTTGAATCCCTGAATAGACCAATAGCAGGCTCTGAAATTGAGGCAACAATCAATAGCCTACTCACCAAAAAAGTCCAGGACCAGATGGATTCACAGCTGAATTCTACCAGAGGTACAAGGAGGAGCTGGTACCATTCCTTCTGAAACTATTCCAATCAATAGAAAAAGAGGGAATCCTCCCTAACTCGTTTTATGAGGCCAACATCATCCTGATACCAAAGCCTGGCAGAGACACAACAAAAAAAGAGAATTTTAGACCAATATCCCTGATGAACATCGATGCAAAAATCCTCAATAAAATACTGGCAAACCGGATTCAGCAGCACATCAAAAAGCTTATCCACCATGATCAAGGGGGCTTCATCCCTGGGATGCAAGGCTGGTTCAACATTCGTAAATCAATAAACGTAATCCAGCATATAAACAGAACCAAAGACAAGAACCACATGATTATCTCAATAGATGCAGAAAAGGCTTTTGACAAAATTCAACAGCCCTTCATCCTAAAAACGCTCAATAAATTCGATATTGATGGAACGTACCTCAAAATAATAAGAGCTATTTATGACAAACCCACAGCTAACATCATACTGAATGGCAAAAACTGGAAAAATTCCCTTTGAAAACTGGCAGAAGACAGGGATGCCCTCTCTCACCACTCCTATTCAACATAGTGTTGGAAGTTCTGGCTAGGGCAATCAGGCAAGAGAAAGAAATCAAGGGTATTCAGTTAGGAAAAGAAGAAGTCAAATTGTCCCTGTTTGCAGATGACATGATTGTATATTTAGAAAACCCCATTGTCTCAGCCCAGAATCTCCTTAAGCTGATGAGCAACTTCAGCAAAGTCTCAGGATACAAAATTAATGTGCAAAAATCACAAGCATTCTTATACACCAGTAACAGACAAACAGAGAGCCAAATCATGAATGAACTTCCATTCACAATTGCTTCAAAGAGAATAAAATACCTAGGAATCCAACTTACAAGGGATGTAAAGGACCTCTTCAAGGAGAACTACAAACCACTGCTCAGTGACATAAAAGAGGACACAAACAAATGGAAGAACATACCATGCTCATGGATAGGAAGAATCAATATCGTGAAAATGGCCATACTGCCCAAGGTTATTTATAGATTCAATGCCATCCCCATCAAGCTACCAATGAGTTTCTTCACAGAATTGGAAAAAAATGCTTTAAAGTTCATATGGAACCAAAAAAGAGCCCGCATTGCCAAGACAATCCTAAGTCAAAAGGACAAAGCTGGAGGCGTCACGCTACCTGACTTCAAACTATACTACAAGGCTACAGTAACCAAAACAGCATGGTACTGGTACCAAAACAGAGCTATAGACCAATGGAACAGAACAGAGTCCTCAGAAATAATACCACACATCTACAGCCATCTGGTCTTTGACAAACCTGAGAGAAACAAGAAATGGGGAAAGGATTCCCTATTTAATAAATGGTGCTGGGAAAATTGGCTAGCCATAAGTAGAAAGCTGAAACTGGATCCTTTCCTTACTCCTTATACGAAGATTAATTCAAGATGGATTAGAGACTTAAATGTTAGACCTAATACCATAAAAACCCTAGAAGAAAATCTAGGTAGTCCATTCAGGACATAGGCATGGGCAAGGACTTCATGTCTAAAACACCAAAAGCAACGGCAGCAAAAGCCAAAATTGACAAATGGGATCTAATTAAACTAAAGAGCTTCTGCACAGCAAAAGAAACTACCATCAGAGTGAACAGGCAACCTACAGAATGGGAGAAAATTTTTGCAATCTACTCATCTGACAAAGGGCTAATATCCAGAACCTACAAAGAACTCAAACAAATTTACAAGAAAAAAACAAACAACCCCATCAAAAAGTGGGGAAAGGATATGAACAGACATTTCTCAAAAGAAGACATTCATACAGCCAACAGACACATGAAAAAATGCTCATCATCACTCGCCATCAGAGAAATGCAAATCAAAACCACAATGAGATACCATCTCACACCAGTTAGAATGGCAATCATTAAAAAGTCAGGAAACAACAGGTGCTGGAGAGGATGTGGAGAAATAGGAACACTTTTACACTGTTGGTGGGATTGTATACTAGTTCAACCATTATGGAAAACAGTATGGCAATTCCTCAAGGATCTAGAACTAGATGTACCATATGACCCAGTCATCCCACTACTGGGTATATACCCAAAGGATTATAAATCATGCTGCTATAAAGACACATGCACACGTATGTTTATTGCGGCACTATTCACAATAGCAAAGACTTGGAATCAACCCAAATGTCCATCAGTGACAGACTGGATTAAGAAAATGTGGCACATATACACCATGGAATACTATGCAGCCATAAAAAAGGATGAGTTTGCGTCCTTTGTAGGGACATGGATGCAGCTGGAAACCATCATTCTTAGCAAACTATCACAAGAAGAGAAAACCAAACACTGCATGTTCTCACTCATAGGTGGGAAGTGAACAATGAGATCACTTGGACTTGGGAAGGGGAACATCACACACTGGGGCCTATCATGGGGAGGGGGGAGGGGGGAGGGATTGCATTGGGGAGTTATACATGATAGAAATGATGAATTGATGGTTGCCGACGAGGTGATGGGTGCAGCACACCAACATGGCAAAAGTATACATATGTAACAAACCTGCACGTTATGCACATGTACCCTAGAACTTGAAGTATAATAAAAATAAATTAAAAAAAAAAAAAGAAAATCTTTGTGATATTGACTTAGGTAATAGTTACTTAGATACTACATCAGAAGAGAAAATACAAAAGAATAAATTGTAAATTAAGCTGCATCAAAATTAAACCTTTTGCACTTCAGATGTCACTACTATAAAAATAAAATAGGCAAACTACAGGCTGAGAAAAAAATATGTGAAAAATGTATCTGACAAAGGCTTTGTATCTACAAGATACAAATAACTCTTACAACTAAATAATAAAATAATCTTTTTTAAAGGCCAAATATACTTAAAGTCACACCAATAATAATTATTACATTGTACATGATTCTTTATGGAAAACTTTAAAAACTGCAAACAAATCAGTACTTAAAGTAGGCTAGAAGATTTCTGGGAATAAGAAGATGGAATTGTGAGGGATGGATGAGCTGCAAATGGACATGAAGAAACTATTGGGCATCATGCATATGTTCATTAGGATAATTTTGGTGATGATATTCTAGGTGTAAATAGATTACAGATCTTGCAAAACTGTATACTTTGGTATATGCACTTTATAGTAGATGTATATATAAAATATATATTTAATAGATGTTACATAAAAATTATTTTGGTCAAATTGCAGAAAATTTAAATATATATTTATCGGACACATAATATAGCCTATGTGTTGAAGATACAAAAACAAGTTAATTAAATATAAGCTTTCCCTCAAAAGGTTGTATCTGTAATAGCATACTACCTAGCTCAGTAATAAGCACACTGAAAAGTCTTTATCTGTTTTTTGGAACTCTGACCCATAATGTGAGTGGTGAAACAAGGAAGCAAGCGAAGGAAGAAATAATAATAATAATAAATAAATACATTTAGTTTTGCTTCGTCCTCGTTTCAACTTTACCAACATGTACATTGTTCTTCAAAAATATAGAATGTGATTTATTCGAAAATTATATGTCAATCCCAGGGCAACCACAAAGCCAGGGTAAAACAAAAGAAAGCAAACTAACCAAACAAAAGTCAGTAATAAAGAAAGTGATTTTAAAAAGAATAAATGAAAGCTAATAATCGGGTAAAATATACTCAATCCAAATGCAGGCAGAGTGCAAACTGGTCAAAGGACATTTGAAACAAACAGAAAACAGGTAGCAACTGGAAATTTTAGTCCTAAAATAATAGTAGAGTCATTCTTTAATCATCTAATTATATGCAAAACATAAACCTTGACACACACACACAGCATATATAAAAATTAGCTCAAATTGATCATACACCTAAATGCATTACCTAAATTTATAAATTTTCCAGAGTAATATCTAGAGGAAATTTTGTGACCTTGGTTTAGGCAAAAATTTGTTAGAAATCACACACACACACACACACACACACACACACACACACACAAACAAATAAGAAATGGACAAATTTGACTTTAACAAATTAAAAACTTCTACTATTCAAAAAATTCAGTCTTAAGAAAATAAAAAGATGAGCGATGCATTGGGAAGAATATTTGGAAACTATAACCAATGAAAGTTATGTGTATGGCATGTATAAATAATATTCAAAACTCAACAATAAAAAAGGGCAAAACTTTGAACAGCATCTCTCTATATATACATATATACATAAATTTCATATATAAAACAAGTATACAAATACATGCTTAACATCAGCCTTTCATAAAATGTCAATTAAAATCACAAAGAGATGCTGCTGCCTATCTGTTTGAGTAGTGTATTTGTTTCCTAAGGTTGCCATAACAAATGGCCTCAAATGGAATGGATTAAAAGAACAAAAATGTATTATTTCAGAGTTCTGGAGGCCAAGAGTGCAAACTCCCTTCTGCAGGCTTTCAGGTAGAATCCATTTCATGTCACCTTCTGACTTCAGGTGGTTTCGGCAATTCTTGGTGTCCTTGGCTTGTAAGCTCATTAGTGCCATCTCTGCCTCCATCTACACAGGGTCACTCTCCCTGTGTGTCTCTGTCAGCTACTCCTTATTTTCCTTTATGAGGGCTTGTCAGATTCTAGTACCCAACCTATTCCAAATTGAACTCATTTTGAGAATCTTATATTAATTTCACCTGCACCCTGATTCCAAATAAGTTCTAATTCTGAAGTCTTGGGGAGATACGGCTGTGGGGGATTGTAACTGAACCCACTACATAGTTAAATAAGTGTTGTGTTTTTGTGTGTGTGTGACACAGTTTGGTCCTGATGATGATAGAGAGAAACTGGATCATTTATGCATCATTCATGAACATGGAACATGTTACAGTAACCTCAGACAATAATTTGTTAATTTATTATGATGTTAAACATATAGTTAACATTTGCACTAGCAATGTCATTTTAAGGTATTTATCTGAAAACTATAAAAATTTGTATATACACAAAATCTGTTATTTGAAATTTCATAATAAGGCTTTGTTCCTAATGACTCCAAACTGAAAATAAACTAAATGTTTTTAGACTGGTAATATACCACATAGTACATCACACAACAGAATACTTCTCAATGATAAAAAACTAGTAGTATATGTAATACATAGAAAAATCTCAAACACATAGTGCTAAATGAAGGAAGCTAGACTCAAAAAACCACACATTGGATGATTCCACATATGTGAATTTTTGGAAAAGGCAGCACTAAAGAAAATGAAAATATCTCAGTGGTTGTTAGGTTGCCAGACACATGGTGTGAGGGTAAGTGTTAACTACAAAAGGACATGGGGAAAATAAAGAGCATGGGAGAATCTTTGGGAGTGATGCATATCTTGATAATGGGGTTATATATCCCCAATACATCTGATAAAAATATTGAAGGGATGGTCTCATTGAATTTGATCACTATGCCAAATTGAATTAAATAGGAATTTATGGCTTTATCTCTAATATCTTAAGAATAAATATTCACATATGTTACTTAAATCCAGGATTTGTAAAATTACAAATCCCACAGGCTTACAATGATTTCATGCTGCTCCTGAAATGCAATATAGGGTAAGTGACACACTGGAAGTTAGACACAGAAGGGCAAGAATAACTATTTATCCAAGGCCAGGGTCTCAATAAATAAATAAAGAAAAGAAAAAGTCACATTGTGCCTCAACAATCTGAATCACAGGAGGTATTCAGTGGAGAGAAAATAAGGCAGAAAACATCATTAGGTGCTGTTCATCTGAATAGAAGAATATCAGTACGATGTTCTGATTATATAAAGTTGTTTGTTTTCCCTTATACTCACAAAAATTTTTTTTTTTTTTTTTTTTTTTTTTTTTGAGACGGAGTCTCGCTCTGTTGCCCAGGCTGGAGTGCAGTGGCGCAATCTCGGCTCACTGCAAGCTCCATCTCCCGGGTTCCCGCCATTCTCCTGCCTCAGCCTCCCGAGTAGCTGGGACTACAGGCACCCGCCACCACGCCCGGCTAGTTTTTTGTATTTTTAGTAGAGACGGGGTTTCACCGTGTTAGCCAGGATGGTCTCGATCTCCTGACCTCGTGATCCGCCCGTCTCGGCCTCCCAAAGTGCTGGGATTACAGGCTTGAGCCACCGCGCCCGGCCACTCACAAAAATATTTTTATTTTGCACTGCACATGTTAACCCTGACTCCATGCCTCATACCCCCATTAAATAAATGGACTTCAGATTCCAAACTCAGTCCAAATGGCTACAGAATGAACAATTTAGCCACCACAGCTGTTGAACACTATAAAGAGATAGCCCTTCGATCTCCTTGTCATTTAAAAGATTCATTCCTAGCATAGTTTTCATATAACTGGAGATAAGTTGTTTGAGGAGGGGAGGAGGATTGAAAACAGTTTTCCTCTTTCCTTGTTCCTCTCAGTGGATTCAGTGGATAAAGAGCAGACACACATTACAATAAACATTTTTATGGTCCCCAACATTAGGCATATAAATTCTACCTGTCTTCATACACTTACACACTAAAACTCCCACAAAAAGGGGGAAGATTAGAAAAGGGGTGATATAATTTGGCTCTGTGTTCCCACCCAGATCTCATCTTGAATTGTATTCCCCATAATTTCTCACATGGCAAGAGCAGGACCAGGTGGAGGCCAGTTGGATCATGGGAGCAGTTTTCCCTATGCTCTTCTGGTGATACTGATTGAGTCTCATGGGATCTGATGATTGTATAAGTGTCTGGCATTTCCCCTGCTTGCACTCACTCTATCCTGCCACCCTGTGAAGAAGGTGCCTGCTTCTTCTTTGCCTTCCACCATGAGTGTAAGTCTCCTGAGGCCTCCCCAGCAATGTGGAACTGTGAGTCAATTAATACTTCTTTCCTTTATAAATTACCCAGTCTCAGGTATTTCTTCATAGCAGTGTGAAAAGGAACTAATACAAGGGGCCACTGGCCATGCTTGGTCCAAGTCCCATGGGCCTCTCTTCTGCACTGGTGTGCCTTCTCATCTAGTACCCTAAGATATGCATTGAGCAAACAGGATCAGAGGCAAAGCCACATGTCCCAGAAATATTTCCTTGGCACGTTCTTTCAGACACACCCTGCCTACAGAACATAGATAATCTTTCCTCTGCTTTTGTTCCCACGTGGAAATTTCAACTGGACTGAGCTCCTCTGCCCTGCAAATGTCCAACCCATTTCAGATGGAAAATCATCAGAATCCTAATGTTGGCTTCTAGTGTATACAATATCTTTCAATACAGCTTTATCTGTGACAGTTTTCTGTGGGACATCAATATCTTCTTCAATCTATTCTGACATTTGAGAAGGAAAATTATCACCCTTAAAGCTCATTTAAGTGAATATGTATCAAAATGAAAGCAAAAAGCACATTTCTTAAAGAAAAATTATAAGCCATACTCTACTTAGCTTATTTTCTTTCCTAATGTCATGGAGCTTTGAGTAAAACTTATCTGAGTGGCTAAGACAATCTTGGAATAGGTGGATAATGTGGCTATTTCATTTTTATTCTAGTAAAAATGAGACAGATGATTACTGAGAAGAAAGGTTAACGTGAGAGTATTTTAATCAGTTTCACCAAATCCATAAAATCATTGATTCATGAAATCATGGATCATTTTATAGTATTATACTTTGATAGGCAGATGCAGTTTAGTAGGTAAGAGTCAGGAAAGAGTGAACTTTAGAACCTATTGGCTTTTCTCAATCCTCCATACATCCAGTGCTTTTATTCTTCCATGGCATGTAATGCCTAAACATTCTAGAATGCAGAAAGTCACCCCTTACAAGACCTGTTACTGTTTTCAGTAAGATAATCAATCTCATTCTCAATTTTCCCATCTGTAAGAGGAGAAATATAATAAATCACCGTGTTGCATGTATGAAATATGATAATAGAAAACACTTAGCACAATCATGCATATAGGTAACCATAATATATAAAAAGAAGTAGGACTATTGGAATTCCATCGTTTTCATTGGCCTGGTTTAGTGAATGTCTGGGAATTCATCTTGATACCTCTGGGTGCCTGCTGTGCCAACCATCCTACTTTTACCTTTAGTTTGTAAAAAGATCTGGTCCTTAAGCAAAAGAAAGTCTATGCTATGATAACCCTTCGGATGCTATATTTGTAAGATCAGTTTAAACAGTGCGTGAAACTACTCTCTGCCTTCGAAAGAATAGAATTTATACAGATGCCTGCATTTAATGGATCCACAAGGCAGGCTGAAGTGGAGCCTGCTGAGAGCAGGCTGATGAGGGATCAGGTGATTTGGTGCTCAGCAGGTACCTGCCAACCACTGCAATCCGTTTCTGCTCAGATCTAGCTCACTAACCTCTTATTGTCCCAAAGGGAAGGGAAGGCATTGTGAGAAATAATTGAAAGGAGAGTGAACTCAAAGGAAAATGGAATTGCTGTTGGACAATAAGGAGCAAGGGAAGGAAATTGTGAATAGATGTAAACAGAAAAAAAAAAAGAGAGACCAAGAGATGACTTAATGGGTGTGCATTCAGTCTATATAGCATGTATTTATACTCTGCCTCTGTCATTCACTACCTGGATGGCCTTAAAATACCATGTAAACTATGTGAGCCTCAGTTTCCCCTTATATAAAAGTGGAAATAAGACTGATCCTGTCTGGATGACAAGTTGGTTATGTGAAACTCCATACACAGTTTCTAGAACTGCAGATACATGTCATGCGTATGTCAGAGTATATCAATGAGAATTAAGGAAAGCTTCTTGACAGAGTGAAGATGGTTTAATAAAAAGAACAGGAGCTTTGGAGTAAGAGAGATCTGGACTTGAGTCACAGATCTCGTGTTTTGCAGCATTTTGACCCTGAAACCTTAAGCTTCAGTTTCCTCATTCATAAAATGATGTAGTATCTGTGTAGCAGGGTTGTTGTAAGCATTAGCACTGATACATGTAGACCTCCTATTACTATGCATAGGACAGTCTGTTTTAATCATATTACCTCCTACTGAAAATTATAAAACATAAAAGTTTTTTAAAAGACAAAATCAAGCCTTCTATTTTTCCCAGCACTTTGAAAGGTTTTAGAAAACATTTGCTTCCATTCCTTCACATCCATCTGTCCATTAAGTATCTCCCAACATTCTTACATGATACATATACAAAGACATAACATAGTTTACATATAAGGTAACTAATGTCTAAGGGCAAATTAATGAATATCTAGTAGCAGGGAAAAAATCGAAAGTCAAGTGTATCTCACTGCAAAGCCTAGTCTATTTTCACCTGTACAGGTTTCCCATTCTGTTTTTGTGTGAATGAGAAATAAAAGCTATTTTTTTTTTTGTAACGAACCACCCCAAAATGCCACTTTGTATCAGAAAAGTGGCATGCCTAATTGTATGGAGCTCCTACATGCAAAAGCTGTGGCAGCTATTCCTTAATCTTCTGAGAAAAGGTGGATGTATGAAGAGTAGTTTATAATACATTACAGGAAGTATAAATGTAACTGAGAAGAAGTGATTGATTCTAGGACAACTTTTGAAAGTCTTATGGAAGGAGGGCCTTGACAGGTGAGAGTTCAGTAATAGCCTTATGGTGGAGACACATATACTACTAAAAAGCAAAGTAATCTCTGAGAACCAAACATTTATTAATTAATAGGGATCTCAATCTTGCCCATCAGAATCACCTTTGAAGCTTTTCCAAAATGCTTTGGCTCAGGGTGAACCTTTGCTTTTTGGTGAGTAGAAACTGCTCATCATTCTAACAAAGGGAGCCAGGCTCTCCATGCCTTCATTTGGACACCTACTGCCACAGCACAAGAGGCAGGGAAGACAGACAGAGAGAACGTGGCCCCACATGCACTGGCTCCAAAGCCCCTGGGATAAAAAACAACAAAGACATTAACAACAAACACCAAAAAACCGTCCATCAGCCAAAGGCAGTCACAAGGCCAAGTTTGACTTCGCAAGGCAGTTTAGTTTGTTCAATTCTTGGCTTCACAGGAAGCAGTTGCAAATATTTGTGAACAATATTCCACAGGATCACAGCTAATATGTAACCATAATTATTTCCAATATTATTCCACTTTTCCTAGGGCTGCTTATTTTTTCCATTAAAAAGAGAGTGGAATTCTGAAGGGAAAGGAGTGACTTTGAATAGAAAATGAATGATTTCTTTTGTAGTTATACAATTGTGTTGAGTAATTTTACAGAGAAAACAGGTGATACCTTTTATGGTTTCCTATGATTCTTACTTAATATGAGCCTTAGAGTTAAAGCTGTAATGAAAAGACATGAATTCATTTTTGCATGCAATAAGCATTATGTTGGCAAATAGTGTTCCTGAATCAGCTTTTTCCTTAGAACCTAGACTTGTTTCTGCTAATAATGTTTCTATTTAATGGACAGAAGATGACAACTAAACAAGAGAATCCAGTTATTTTTGTAATACATTTTAGTATCTATTGGCACATGTTTTTTGTTTTGTTTTGTTCTGAGGGATTAGAAAACTGAGAGAGTGACCTTTATATTGTGAATAACCTTTTTTATTCTCAGTGTCATGGAAAATGAAAAATTTTTAAGCAGGCACAACTTACAATGTAGTTTTGAACAATGGATTAATAAATGCAGGATCATCTCCAGGAGGTAATACTCTTACCTGGCACATACCACAATAAGGGAAAAAACGTAGAAGCTGACACAAATTCTCTCAAGCCTTTGTAATGTACTTGAAAATAATACTGAGGCTTATTGAACAAATTGGAGAATTAATCAATCAAAAAGCAGACTCACTGATAGAAACTTAAACATGGAAAGGTTAGAATGTAGGTAGATTCTGCCTGTTAAATTTTCAATTCAGCACAGCATGGTATGGTTCCCATCAATAAAAGTGTGTAATATACAGGCAAAGCTGAATGTTTGAGACCAACCTGACCAACATGGTGAAACCCCTTCTCTACTAAAAATAGCAAAAAAAAAAAAAAAAAAAAAAAATTAGCCAGGTATGGTGGTGGGTGCCTGTAATCCCAGCTACTTGGGAGGATCAGGCAGGAAAATTGCTTGAACTCCGGAGGCAGAGATTGCAGTGAGCCAAGATGGTGCCTTTGCACTCCACCCTGGGCAACAAGAATGAAACTCTGTCTCAAAATAAAAAAAAACAAAAACAAAAAACTGCTGAATGTGGAAATGACTTCCTGCCTTAGGTCTACCACCAGCATTCACTTTATTCAAGCAAATGTCTACCTATTTCTGGACCTTGTTTGCTTAATTCTAAACCGACTCTCACATTTTGTCGAGCTCTAAGATCAATGAATCTGAAAATGCTGAGAAACATATCTTCACCATGATAAGAAATGCAGACAGTTGGAACATCTTACTGTATTAGTTTTTCTGTTGCTTATAACAGAAAACCTGTGACAGGGTAATTTATAAAGAAAATAAATCTATTTCTTATAGTTATGAAGGCCAGGAAATCCATGGTTAACAGTATGTATCTGGTGAGAGCCTACTTGCTAATGAGGCCTTTGCAGCATTCAGAGGTTCAGAGGTGGTACAAGGTATCACGATCACGTGGTGAGGGTACTGAGCATACTCACGCGCATGCCCAGAGATATTTTCTGAAAAAGGCACCAGTTTCACTCCCACAATAATCCATTAATCCACGAATAGATTAATCCATCCTTGGGGGCTCTCTGTCATGATCCAATCACCTCTTAAAGGCACTACCTTTCAATAATGCCACATTGATGATTAAATTTTCAACACGGAAATACAGAGAAGACATTCAAACAATAGCAATTACATATATGTACCAAATTTCTCCTCGCTAAATAGCACTTTTCTAGAGCACTTGCTTGCAGGCAAAACAGGGAAGGCTGCAGGCAAGGTTAGCATGGTGAGAGTCTGGCCCTGTTATTTTTTCTGAAGAATGGCAAGTTAGGTACATGTTACCCCTGCATGGGCTCCATGAGAATATGTATACTCTAAAGAGTGGGATACTGTGTGGAGTTATATGAGCCATCATTCACTGACATGGTCTGGATAAAATTGATGTGTAACACACACACACAAATGAGTAGTACATGAAAGAATAGTTTCAACCAGAGTAAAACATGGTTAAATATGTTAAATATTGTATCAGTTCTGTAGTGAAGAGGAATTGGAAAATTATGCCTTTTGTATCTTTTAGTTTATATTATATATGTCATATATATTTTTATTTTAAATCTATATTTGAGTTTTTTGTTCGTAATATTTTGTTCAGCTATTTTAATTCTTGTGTGTATGGAAAGTGAATTGAGACATAATTGGAAACACACATCAAGATCCTAGAGACTCAGTTAATACAGCATTCACTACTAAATACTTTTAAAAAATTCCTTTTAGTCTGCATAAGCCACATATTATACCAGTGCTTCTAAACTAAGGGCAATTTTATCCTCCAGGGGCCATGTGGCAATATTTAGAGGGAGTTCTTTTGTTTTTACTTTTCCTCAAAATTCAACTTCATGGAGAGGGTTTTGTTGTCACTTCTGGGAGTGTGCTACTGGCACCTGGCTAGTGGAGGCCAGAGATGTTGCTAAATATCTTGGATTACTCAGGACAGTCCCCACAACAAAGAATTATATGTCCTAAAGTGATAATACTACTGCTGTTGAGAAACCTGCATTGTGGATTCACACATGTCTTTTTAGTTTCCTTCCAATAACCATGTGAGACCAGGAGTGGGGACTATATTCCTTGCTTTGTAGATTGGCAGATTGAGAAGCAGACAAGTTTACACATTTATTCGAAGTCATGCAGCTAGGTAGTGGCAGATCCAGTGGCTTTTATCTAACAAGTTAGGCATCTCTCAGGACATCACCAAATATATTCACTCAAAAATAGGTTGCAAATGCTACTGAGAACTGCACAGAAATTGCTTATATATGTGTAAATATTATATGTATATATAGTTCCATGAAAGGGGAGTCTTAGAAGTCCCACAATCTACAATCAGCAAGCTAGAGACCCAAAAGAGCTGGTGCTATGAATTCCAGTCCTGATATAATGGCCTGATAACTAGTAGAGTGGCTCATAAAGTTCCAGTTTGAAGCCAGAATCATGTCCCTGCTCAAGCAGTCAGGTGGTGTATCAGTCTGTTTTCACACTGATACAAGGATACTACCTAACACTGGGTAATTAAAAATAAAAGAGGCTTAATTGACTTACAGTTCCACGTGGCTGGGTAGGCCTCAAGAAACTTATCATCACGGTGAAAGGCAAAAGGGAAGCAAGCACCTTCTTCACAAGGCAGCAGGAGAGAGAGAGAGAGAGAGAGAGGTGGCGGTGATAGGGTTAGGTTTTTTTGTCCCCACCCACGTCTTACCTTGAATTGTAATTTCCATAATCTGTGTGTCCAGGGAGGGATCGGGTGAGAGGTAAATGGATTATGGGGGCGGTTTCCCCCATGCTGTTCTCATGATAGTTAGTTCTCGTGAGATCTGATGGTTTGGTAAGGGGCTCTTTCCCCTTGACTCATTTGCTCTCTCTCACCTGCCACCATAAAAGATGTGCCTTTGCTTCTCTCTTGCCTTCTGCCATGATTGTAAGTTTCCTGAGGCTTCCCCAACCATGTAGAACCGTGAGTCAGTTAAACCTCTTTCCTTTATAAATTATCCAGTCTCGATCTGTCTTTGTAGCAATGTGAGAACATAATAATACAGGAGAGAATTGCCAAACACTTTTAAACCATCAGCTCTTGTGAGATCTCACTCATTGTCATGAGAACAACATGGGGGAAACCAACTCCTGTGATCCAGTCACCTCCCACCAGGTCCCTCCCATGACACATGGGGATTACAATTCAAGATGAGATTCAGGTGGGGATACAGAGCCAAATCATATCACGTGGAGAGAATGGACTCCATTTCTCTGTCTCTTGTTCTATTCAGGCCCTCAGTGGATAATTTCCCTCCACATTATTTCATCAATTTAAATGCTCATCTCTTCCAGAAATATCCTCACAGACACATCTAGTAATAATGTTTAACCAAATATCTGGATACCCCATGGCCCAGTCAAATTGACATATAGCATTAAACATTCACTGCTCCTAGGTATTTCAGCGGCATCACAGAAGACTCACACGAAATTAGAAAAGTGTAGAAAGAGCATCTGATTGATATTCAAAATATTTAAAAATGTATCTGTTAATGTGGCATGGTCCAGCATAAGATCAACTGGCAGAGATTGACCATGGTGACCCAGTAGATCCCTATCATCAGAGATGATAATTTCTGAACTCGAGACTTGGGCTCACATCCATGGTTATGTAGCTAGAGTAGAATCATAATTATGGGCATATGTTCTGCTGATGATTTCACTGGTTATGGTGCAGACATTCTGGAACTCAAGATATATCTATGTTGAAGATAATACAGCCTAACCACTAAATATGACACTGTGGTCAGGGCAGATTTCTGTGACTCACTCATGACCCAGTGTGACAGTGACAGAAAGATCATTATTCCTTATAAGTTCAGGAGTTACAGAAGTCTAGGAATGTCAACTGTAGTCAATTCCTGCAACTGTCATGAGAATGAAAAGGCAGTGGATCTAGGAGGAATTTGTAGTCTATTCAACCCTATTGTGCTAAGACTGCCAGAATTCCGCATGAAAATTGCAGTTTACTATAGATAACAACAAGGTGACAACTACAAATACTTTTAGCTGTGGAGATAAATTCCAGAGACCAATATTTGCAGAATCTATTTCAAGGTATCCTATTTTCGGCTAGTCCTCAGGTGGCCCTACTTGAGTTACAAGGAATAATTTCTAAACAAAGGTACATAAAATTGTGATGTTTAAAAAGTTGGACCCTCAGTTTGACAGGTGAGGGCTTGAAGTCATAGTATGAGAAAGACATGGGACCTTATACTGCATTCACAGAATGGTGAGGCCAAGATTTTTAGATTATACTCAGAAACTCAGCTTAGAATGCATTTCTTATAAAACCATTTATCCATCATCGGTATTGTTTTGAAAGCTAATTGTAGATTTTAATGTCAGTGGAAATGAAAAAAAATCACAGTTACTCTAATGTGGAACAATAAGATGGAGTAATAAAAAGAGGAAACAACCATGCCAAGAGAGAGTTTCACTGGTGAATTCTGCCCTACATATAAGAAAGAAATGATAGCAATGAAGTGCAAACTCTTCCAAAAAATAGAAGCAGAGGAGATATTTTTAAATAAAATAAATAAAATATACAAGGTCAGCATTACCTTAATATCAAAACCAGACAAAGATATTACAAGAAAGTAAAAGTCCAGGCCAATATATCTCACGAACGTAACCCTCAACAAAATATCAGCAAATAGACTTAAACAATGTATTTAAAAAGGCATTACACCCAAATGGGTTTTATGCTAGGTATGCAAGGCTTGTTCAACATCCAAAACCAATTAGGATGAAACACTGTTTTAACAGGCTAAATAAGAAAAGTCATAATCATATCAACAGATGCAGAAAAAGCACTTGACAAAATTCAACACTTATTCAAGACAAACATTCTCAGTAAACTAGTAATAGAGGGAAACTTCTTTATCTTGATAAAGCACATCTACAAAAATCTACAGTTAACATCATACTTAATAGTGAGAAACTGGATGCTTTTTCTCTAAAGTCAGGAACAAGCCAAGGATGTCCTATCTTATCACTCATATTCAACATCATAGTGGAAATTCTAGCTAATGAAAAACAAGGAAAGGAAATTAAAAAAATTATTGGGATAAATATTTATTCTAAAGAAACATGCTTTCCTAGGTAGAAAAGACTCAAAGAATCAATAAACAAACAAAAAAACTGTCACTAACAAGTAATTATGGCATGATTGCAGGACACAAAATTAATAGTTAAATTCAATTGCTTTCCTATATATAAACAATGGACAATTAGAATTGGAAATAAAAAACACACAGCCATTTACATGAACACCAAAATTTTGAAAACCTAGGTATGTGTTAAAAGTATGTATAAGATCTGTATGAGGAAAATTACAAACCTCTGATGAAAAAAATTACAGAAATAAATATGGAAATATTTTGTGCTCATGTATGAGGAAATGTATTCTTAGTCTTAATTGCTGATTAGTACTAAGTACAATTAAGATCAGTAAACGTCTTGTGTACTATTAAGATGCCAGTTTTCTTCCAACTTGATCAATAGAATCAATGCACTACAAATCAAGCTACTAGCAAATTAGTTTGTGGATATCAACAAATTGATTCTAAAAGTATAGGAAAGGCAAAATGCCCGGAATAGTCACCATGATATTGAGAACAAGAACCAAGTCAGAGGACTGACATTACGTTACTTTAGCACTTACTATGAAATAGACCAACACAAATACAATTAACTGACTGTAACAAAGGCAAAAAACAATTCAATGGAGAAAAAAATATATCTTTTCAACAAATAGTGCTGGAACAAGTAGACAACTAGACATCCATATCCCCTGCAGAAAATCTATATACAAACCTAACACTTTTCACAAAAGTTAGCCCCCAAATGGATCATAGGCCCAAATGTAAAATGCAAAACCATAAACTTTCAAGGAAAGAGCATGAGAAAATCTAGGTGACCTTGAGTTTAGCATTGCCTTTTTGGATACAACACCAAAAATACAATCCATGACTGAATAAATTGATAAGTAGGACTTTATTAAAGTAAAAAATGCTTACTCTGCAAAAGACGTTGTTAAGGAAATGAAAAGGCTAGCCACAACTGGGAGAAAATATTTGCAAAACAAGTATCTGATAAAGGACTTGTTTCAAAAATATAAAAGGAACTCTTAAACGTTAACAATAAAATCTAAAAGCCTAATTTAAAAATGGGCAAAAGATCTGAACAGGCATTTCATCAAAGAAGATATGCAAAAGGAAAATAAACATAAGTAGAGATGCTGAACATCATATGTCATTCAGGAATTTCAAATGAAAACAACAATGAGATACTACACATGTATTAGAATGGCTAAAATCTAAAACACAACACCAAATGTTGATGAGAATATGGAGCAACCGGAGCAGTTATCCATTGCTGCTGGGAATGAAAAATACACAACCACTTTGGAAGATAGTTTGGCAGTTCTTTACAAAGCTAAACATACGCATGTCATAAAATTCAGCATTCACACTCCTAGATATTTATCTAAGCTGAAAATGTCCATGTAAAAACCTTATGTCCTTATAAAAGCCTGAACACAGATGTTTATAGCAGCTTTATTTATAATTGGCAAAACCTGAACGCAACCAAGATCTCTTTCAATGTGTGAACGAATGAACAAACTGTGGTACATGCATACAATGGAATTTTATTCAGTGATAAAAAGAAATGAGCTGGCCAGGCGCGGTGACTCACGCCTGTAATCCCAGCTCTTTGGGAGTCCGAGGTGGGTGGATCATCTGAGGTCAGGAGTTCAAGACCAGCCTGGCCAAGATGCTGAAACCCTGTCTCTACTAAAAATACAAAAATGAGCTGGGTGTGGTGGCAGGCACCTGTAATCCCAGCTACTTGGGAAGCTAAGGCAGATAATTGCTTGAACCCAGAAGGTAGAGGTTGCAGTGAGCCGAGATAGAGCCACCGCACTCTAGCCTAGGTGACAGAGTGAGACTCCATCTAAAAAAAAAACATTTAAAAATGAGCTATCAAGATATGAAAACTATGAAAAACCTTCAGTGCATATTAGTAACAAACAGATCTCACTGCTAGGAACTTTCTCTCTGTGGAAATGAGCAAGCCTAAAAGTCACTAAAAGATGCCCTAGTTAAATAAAGAAGCCAGCCTAAAATGACTAAAAGTACTACATACCGCATGGTTTTATCTCTGTGACAATCTAGTAAAGGCAAAGCTACGGACACAGTGAAATGTTTAGTGGTCGGTAGGGGTTTGGGGGAAGGGAGGGAGAAATGAACAAATGGAAAATAGGGGATTTTTGGAATAACAAAACTATTTTGGTATGGTACTGTAATACATGTACATGACATCATGTATTTGTCAAAACCAATAGAACTGTAAAAAACACAGAATAAACCCTAGCATGAACTAGTTAATAATTGTATATCAATATTTGTCCACCAATTCTAACAAATGTGCCAAAGAAGATGCTAATAATAGGGAAATTGTGGCTGGGATGAGAGAGAAAAGGTAATATATGAGAACTGTCTGTACTTTTTACTTAATTTTCCTATAAACTTAAAACTACCTTAATAAAGCCTATCAGTAAAAAAAAAAAAAAAAAAAATTAAGCACACAAAAATCAGAGATTAGAATTTATTCACTATAATCACAAGGTCACAAAATAAATATTGCATGTTAAATATAAGAATTCAGTTTCTGGATGTTCATCGGGTAAAGGAAAGGTCTTTTAAAAATATGTGTTATGTCTGCATCCTGACAAGTGTGTGGCACTAGAGACCCCAAGTAATTTAGCTACATGCTCTAGAAGCAGTTCTAACTGAAAGTGTCCATATTACTTCCTTGCTATTACAAAGGAGGATTTCTCCATGGGCATTGTGAGTCTTTTCTATCCCTGTTCAAATACACAGGGATTAAAATTTTAGACTCATCCAAAATCCACTCTCTAGAACACAGCTGAACACATCAGGCTATTCTAATTCCACTCCGTCCACTTCAATCACATCTGAACAATTTGTTTCTTATCAAACGAGAATGTAGCCCGTATTTGGCTATTTTTATCTTCCTCTATACTGCTTCTGAAAACATCCCCTTATTCCCTACCATCGTATTTACTTTTCTTACTTTTTACTGTGAAATATTACCAATTATGGGGTACTGTATTTTATTCTAGAAACTAGAAAATAGCCAGATTTCAATTTGCTGAGCTGCAACTAACTCACTTTAAGACTTTGATCAGAGCACTCTGTCCTCCTCAATGTGCCCAGCTATGTGATAAGGGTTGGGGGAATATTAATTCTGCAGCACTGTATGTATTCTGTGATAATTATCACTGTCATGTTTTTAAATCAAATAGAAGCAATAATAATTATGATAATAAAAGAAGTAAAGAAAAAGAAGAAGGATGGCTGACATGCAATGTGTGTCTCCACATACTATAGGACACGCAAATTGTTTTGTAAACCATGCCAGGCTTATTCTTACTCTCAACTATCACTCATAGCCAGTCATTAGCTCCTCTTATATGAAATGCATTACAAGATTTTAAAATTTCTTTCAACATTGCACTTACGTATTTTGAGACTAGACCCAAAGTGAAAACAAAGAATAAACAAGATTTCTTTCTTCTAGATTGTATGCTGCTCCTCATACTTTTAGAAAAAGCTCTGAGTCTCTGATAAATAAACCTCTGAATTAGGTTCATTTTAGGAAAAAATATTAAGTCAGAAGAAAACCCCAGCATCTATGTTGAACAAACCAAGAAGTATTTGCGTATTTGTTAAAATAATACTCAATGATTTGAAACAACAACAAAACTGATTATTTCCTTCAGTTTTAACTATATAAATTTCTTCCAGGTACAGCCATTTTAATAATTTCACCAACAAAAATCTTAAGTGCTTATACAGTAACAGGCACAGTCACCAACAGCTGTTGAAGAGGTTTCAAACCTCTTTGGGCAGATTCAAGCACTTGCTGCTTAGAGAGGAAAATGGAAATGGATTCTCTGTTGTGCAGAGAAGAAGGTATTATTTCATTCTCAGTGTTCCCTGGAGTCCTCAGCATATTACTCTATAAGCCCTTCATGCAAAGTAACATGTAAGTTATATAGAGCAATGTTGTCACAAAAATAAATATAAGCTGTAAAGGATCCCTGTGGTTGACCGAATTATTTTCACAATTCCTCACTCCCTTGACACAGTTAAGAATTCACACGCTTGCTATGGTTCACTTGTGGGCAGGATAGGCTTTCTACCTCCTTAATCTTAACCTTGGCTGGGTGACTTGTTTTGGCCAATGTGACATCATAGTGCCTATGATGAGAGCTGAGGCTTGACATTTGCTTGTACAATTAGACTTGCACTCTAGGGCTCCAGTGACCAGTTATGGGAAGAACTTTCTCTAGATACTTGTGACTACTTTCATCTAGGACCCAGAGTAAATACAAATTAAATGGCATAACCCAACCCAGAGCTAGGATCTCAGAGCAGTGGAAGCCTCAACTTGTAGCAGAGGATAACAGCTCAGACTGCATTGGGAAATCCAGTTAAACTGCTAGACCCTAAGCATAAAAATAAATGTTTTATTTTGCCACCAAGATTGTGTGTTTCTTTGTCATGCAGCAAAGGCTGACTATTACGGTCCAATATTCTAATGAAGGCAGCATATAAATATAACTACAAAACTATTCATTTAGTAATATAGCAAACATAGTTACAATGTACTAGAGTAGCATGGAGAAATAAGTGATTATTTACAGAACAAGAACAAAGAAAAGTTTTCTAAATAGTTACCAGTTGAGATGAGCTCACCCAGTAAAAATGGGAGAAAAAAATAAATTTCAGGAATTTTACAAATACACTAGCAAAGAGTACAGAGAGAAATCATCAATCTAAGAAAAAAATTACAGTTATAATTTTAACGTATTACCTTCTTTATCTTCCATGCCTATTGTGCAGGACTATAATGAATTTATATGTATAAGCCTGTGTCTTTACTTAGAAAAATGTTTTCATAGTCTTCACTCATCAGTATTACTATTTTAAACATATACTTTAATTTTCAACCTGTGAATACAGTATCTTTTGTGCAACAATTTCCTCATAGATGATTTTAATATTGTTTCCAGTCCATCTCTATTACAAGTAAGACGATGATTTTACTAGCATATAGCTTTTGATTTATCTTTGAAAATGTAAATACTAAAAATATCCAATTTAAAAATAGGCAAAGGACCTGAATAGACATTTTACAAAAGGGGACACACAATGGCCAATAGGGATATGGAAAAAAAGCTCAACATCACTAACCATTAGGGAAATGTAAATTAAAACCACAATGAAATATCATCTGGCTCTTGTTAGAATGGCTATTATAAAAAAGACAAAAGATAACAAATGTTAGTGAGGACACGGAGAAAAGAGACCCCTTGCACACTGTTCATGAGAAAGTAAATCAGTGCAGCTATTATGGAAAACAATATGGAGGTTCCTCAAAATATTAAAAATAGAATTACTAAATGATCCAGCAGTCCAACCATTGTGTATATATCAAAGACAATGATATCAGTATGTGAAAGAGATATCTTCATTGCCATGTTTGTTACAGCACTATTCACAATAGCCAAGCTATAAAATCATTCTATGTGCCCATCAATAGATAAAGAAAATGCAAATATGCACAGTGGAATACTATTCAGTCACAAAACAACATCCTATCATTTGCAGCAATATGAATGGAACTGGCGATCATTCTGTTGAGTCAAATAAAGCACAGAAAGACGAATATTGTCTATTTTCACTCATATCTAAAAAGGTTGATCTCATAGACCTAGAGTAGAATGGTGGTTAGCAGAGGCTGAATTGGTTGAGGGGAAAGAAGATCTCGGTCAAAGGAGACAAAATTACAGTTAGATAACAGGAATAAGTTTGAAAGATCTATTGTACAGCGCAGCAACTACAGTTAATGAAAATACATTATATTCTTGAAAAATGCTTTACAAAATTGTAAAAGAGTAGATTTTAAATATTCTCAGTACAAAAATGATAACCATGTATGGTAGTGCATATTTTAATTAGCTAGAATTAACTATTCCACAACGTATATGCAAGCATACCTCAGAGGTATCACAGGGTTAGTTCCTAAAGCAAATAAAACAAACACCAAAATAACTCAAGTTACATAAATCTTTTGGTTCCCCAGTACATTTAAAAGTTATTTTATACTATACTGTAGCCTACTGAGTGTGAAATAGCATTAGGTATTTAAAAATATATGTGCTTTAACTGAAATATACATTATTGCCAAAAACATGCTAATGGTTATCTTGTAACTTGTAATTTTTTTGCTGGTGGACAGCCTTGTCTTGATGTTGTTGACTGTTGGCTAATCAGAGCGGTGGTTGCTGAAGGCTGGGGTGGCTGGGACAGTTTCTTAAAATAAGACAACAATAAAGTTTGCCACATGAATTTGATTCCTTCTTTCATGAAAGATTTCTCTGTGGCATTGTTATGCTGTTTGAGAACATTTTACCCAAAGTAGAGCTTCTTTAAAAATCAAAGTCAATTCTCGCAAACTCTGCCACTGCTAAACCTATGTAATATTTTAAATCCTTTTTTTTTTGTTGTTGTTCCTTTGAGGAAAGATTTTGCTCTGTCACCCAGGCTGAAGTGCAGTGGTGTGAGCAAAGCTCACTGCAGCCTTGAATTCCCTGGCTCAAATAATCCTTCTGCCTCACCTCCTGAGTAGCTGGGACTACAGGCATGTGTTACCATGCTTGACTAATTTTTTAATTTTTTGTAGAGACCAGTCTCCCTTTATTGCTCATGCTGGTTTCAAACTCCTGGGCTCAAGTGATCCTTCTGCCATGGCCTCCCAAAGTGTTGGGATTACAGGAGTGAGCCACAACACCTGGCCTTCTATATCTTTTATTTGTCACTCCAACAGTGTTCACAGCACCTTCACCAGGAGTAGATTCTATTCCAAGAAACCACTGTCTTTGCTCATGCATAAGAAGCAACTCCTTATCCTATCCATTGAAGTTTTATCATGAAATTGCAGCAATTCAGTCTTATCAGGCTCTACCTCTAATTCTAATTTTATTACTATTACTACATCTGAAGTTACTTCCCCCGCTGAAGTTTTAAACCCCTCAAAGTCATTCATGAGAATTGGAATCGGCATCTTCCAAACATCTGTTAATGATGATATTTTGGCCTTATCCCGTGAATCATGAATGTCCTCAACAGCATCTGCAATGGCAAATCCTTTCCAGGAGGTTTTTAATTTTCTTTGCCCAGAGCCATTAGTGGAATCACTATCTATAGCAGCTATGGCCTTACAAAATGTATTTCTCAAATAATAAGACTTGAAAGTGAAAATTACTCCTTGATCCATGGGCTGCAGAATGTATATTGTGTTATTAGACAGAAAAAGAATTTAATCTCCTCGTACGTCTTCATCAGAGCTCTTAGGTGACTAGGTGTATTCTCAGTCAGTGATTACACATGGAAAGGAAGCTTTTTTCCAAGCAGTAAGTCTCAGCAGTGAGCTTAAAATGTTCAGTAAACCATGCAGTAAACAGATGTGCTGTCATCCAGCCTTCGTTGTTTCATTTACAGAGCACAGGCAGAGTAGATTTAGCATCATTCTTAAGGGTCTTAGGATTTCAGAATGGTAGATGAGAATTGGCTGCTGTTCTCACTAGTTGCATTAGCCCCTAACATAAGAGTTAGCCTGTTATTTGAATCTTTGAAGCCAGGCATTGACTTCTTTCGAGTTATGAAAATTTTAGATGGAATCTGCTGCCATTATAATGCTATTTTGTCTACTTTGAAAATCTGTTCTTTAGTGTAGCTATTGTCATCAATTATCTTAGCTAGATCTTCTGGATAACTTGTTGCAACTTCTACATCAGCATTTCATGTTTCACTATGCACTTTTATGTTTCAAGATATAGATCCTTTCTTTCTTTTATTTATTTATTTAGAGATGGAGTTTCGCTCTTGTTGCCCAGGCTGGAATGCAATGGCACGATCTCAGCTCACCACAACCTCCGCCTCCCGAGTTCAAGCGATTCTCCTACCTCAGCCTCCCGAGTAGCTTGGATTACAGGCATGAGCCACCAAGCCTGGCTGATGTTTTGTATTTTTGGTAGAGACAGAGTTTCTCCATGGTGGTTAGGTTGGCCTCGAACTCCTGACCTCAGGTGATCCACCCACCTTGGCCTCCCAAAGTGCTGGGATTACAGGCATGAGCCACGGCGCCTGGCCTCTTTCTTTAAGCGTTATAAACCCATCTCTGCTAGCTTCAAATTTTTCTCTGCAGCTTCCTCACCTCTCTCAACCATTGCAGAATTGAAGAGAGTTAGAGTCTTGCTCTGAATTAGGCTTTAGCTTGAGCGAATCTTGTGGGTGCTTTGATCTTCTATCTACACCAGTGAAACATTCTCCATATAAGCAATAAGCTTCTTTACTTTTTTTTGTCATCCATGTGTTCAGGGGAGTAGCTCTTTTAATTTCCTTCAAGACCTTTTTCTTTGCATTCACAACTGGGCTGTTTGGTACAAGAGGCCCACCATTTGGCCTGTCTTGGCTTTCAATATACCTTCCTCAGTAAGCGTAATCATTTCTAGTTTTTGGTTAAAAGTGGAAGACATGCAATTCTTATTCTCACTTAAACACTTATAGGCCATTGTGGAAGTATTAATTGGCTCAAAGTGAATATTGTTGCATCTAAGCAAATAGGGATGCCAAGGAGAGGGAGAGAGATGGGGGAATGGCCAGTGAGTGGAGCGGCCAGAACACACACTGTTTACAGATTGTTTGCTGTCTTAAATGGGAGCAGCTTTTGGTGCCCCAAAATATTTATAATGGTAACCTGAAAGATGACCAATCACAGATCACCGTAACAGATATAATAGCAAGTAAAAAGTTTGAAATATAGTAAGAATTACCAAAATGTGACAGAGATACAACATGAGTACATGCTGTTGAAAAAATGGTGCTGCAAATGGACTACTTCAATGCAGGGCTGCCACAAACCTTTACTTTGTAAAAAATGCAATAACTGCAAAGTGCAATAAAGCAAAGTGCAGTAAGACAAGGTTGGCCTGTGTACTTCAAAATATCATGCTATACACAATAAATACATTTAATTTGACCAGTCAACTTAAAATAAATAAACAAATGTGAAAATAGGAAATGTCAATATTTAATTTAAAAGGCAACATTCATAAAAATTTGTCAAAAGATTCTGTTTTAGGTGCTCTTTCTACAAAAAAAGTAACTGGAGAGTTACAGATAGGTTAAAGTACTTGACTATTATAATCATTTAAAACATCATGTTGTCAGTCTTAATACACAATAATAAAGAAAGCAAGAAATAAAAGAAAATGGAGATGAATTATTTTGAGGGGAAAACAGAAAACTAAGCAAGTATGGTGGAGCTGCATTTATTTAGAGTAAAATGAACTAGAATTTGTTGAGCATCTCTTTTATGCTCAACATCTTGTTGACAGCATGTGATCACAAATGTACTTTTCAACAGCCTTCCTGGTAGAAAATTTTCACAGATATGCAGACTGGTGACTTTAAAGGGAGACACAGCTCCAAATTGACCACACTGAATCTTACACCCAGGCCTCTCTGACTTCCAAACACACTATCTTTCCACTATACCACACTGAAGTCTTGCGATACCAAAATTCTTATCTCATTTAACAATATTCTCAACCTTTTTCACTGTTAAATTGGATAAAGCTTGTGTGATTGCATATAATATTTTCCACCTGTTCTGACGAGAATACATTATTTCTCTCTAGCGTGCAAAAATTATTGGAAAAACATCTTAAAATATCTTTGATGGAGTTAATAATGATTAAAAGCACTGTGGCGTTTCAGATTTATTTCTCAAGAGGAACCTTGGGAATCTGATAAAAAGCCAAAGAATCTCCTCTCTCTCTTTTCTGTCCTCAAGGTTTCTAACACTTGAAAATGTGGGCACCTCTGCATTTTAAAGAACAGAACTTTTTGTTCAACAATGAGGTAGACCGCCTTGTAAGAGATTAGTGTAATGGGGGTCATAGCCTACATTTTTTATGTCACCAACAACGTAAATGTCAATGTTTTCTGTTCCTGTGGCTGGCTGCCTGCCTAGACTTTGAGCACCCAGACATCTGGTTCTTTATGCTTATTATTTTAATTTCCCTCTCACATTATTCCAAATCCTTGGTGCATGTACATATGTACATTGATACATACATTTTGAGAGACAGTTTCTCTATATATTGTTGAAAATAAGAAAGTAAAACTAACCTTAAAATAAGCTATGGCTTCCCATTTCTTGCAAGGTTAAGTCCAAAAACTTAGCATGGAATATATGACTTTTCAAATATTGAAGCCTTTTTGCTTTATTTCTTAGAGCTCCTCCTTCTCCCTATTATGCATATGATGCTTAGTTGTAACTGAACTGTTGCTATTTCCCCACAAGTGCCACACCTGCCTCAACATTGCTCTTGATTAGGCTTGAGCACTCTTTTCCAAATCTCCTTGGTGTCATAAATACCTTATTGTTCAAGAACCAGCACAGATCTCACGAGGTCCATCGGGGACTTCCCTACCACTCTGTCATTCCAGGGTTAAATATTGTCATTTTGCATTATTTTAATAGCAGGTGAACAGTTTCCTAAGGAACCCAGCCAACATCCGAAAAGCTAATTTGCAGAAGGAGTATGTTGCCAATGAACCAGATGTCGATTCTTATTAATTTAATGAAAATATGTTTTAAGGAAACGACAGTCTTGAACATATACAATGAAAAGGAATATATTTTTCTTATATGTGTATGTGTGAAGTAAACCCTCATACATTTTTGTATGACTAAGTCATACTAACAAAATCAAATGTTATAATTTCATGTCTTTTATATATTTTTATGTGATCTTAGAATGATACATTTGATGACATCCTTTAAAGTCTAGCTACCTCTTCTATGCCAACATTATAACTATTTTACATGGGAGAAAACTCCCGTGAGGTCAGAGAAATAAAGTATTTTGCCAAATGATCATACAGTTGTGAAATTATACAAAAGGCTCAGAATATAAACCTTCTGAGCCCCCTCTCTAGTGTTCACTCTGGCCTATCAACTATATGAATGGGTATAGCATGCAAAAATATAAATTTACCTATTGTGCATTACCCAAAGTTAGCCAAACTGGAGGCAAAGGGAACAGTATATCAGATGATCAAGTCTGCCCAAGACTTCTGACACCAATGGCAAGCTGGAGGCTTTCCCAAAACCACTGTCAGTTTTGATAATTCAGTAGAAAGTTCAGTAGACTCACAGAACTCACTGCAAGCTCTGACACTCACAGTTATGTTTACTTCAGGCAAAGGACACAAATTAGAAAGAAAGGCATAAGGTAGAATACAGCAGGGGCCTAAAGCAGAGTTTCTGCTTGTCATCGTGCTGTGGAGTCATGCATGGCATTACTGCCTCCCAGCCACAATATGTTACAATATCCAGAGATTATTTCCAATCAGAAAAGCCCACGCATGCTACAGTATTCAGAGCTTTTACTGGGCCTCTATTATGTAGGTAAGCACAATTACTTTAATTATTGTTTATGTGGTTGAATTTAGTCTTCAGCATCCCACTTCCCCATAGGTTGGGTTGATATCTTGTGGGCTAAAGTCCCACCCCTTAATCACCTGGTTAGTCTTTCTGGTCTGGCCAGCCACCTAACCCTAAGATTGTTGAGTGTGGTCCTGGGGTCTACTCATTAAGTCACTTTTTTTGGCATAAACTATGAGGTTTGGTTAAGGGGCCCATCATGGATTAAAAAAAGATACTCTTATGACTCAGGAAAATTCAAAGGTGTAGAGGCAACTCCCAGAAGCTGGGTCAAAGGCCAGACCTCTATTTAGAGTTCACATTTCTTGCTATAAATACATAGGATCAGATGATGTGTTAAGCAGTTCTTGCATGGCTATAAAGAATTACCCATGACTGGGTAATTTATAAAGAAAAGAAGTTTAACTGGCTCACAGTTCTGCAGGATTTATAGGAATCCTTGGCCCTGGCATCTGCTTGAAGCTTCAGGGAGTTTTCAATCATGGTAGAAGGCAAAACAGGAATAGGCACTTCACATGGCAAAAGCAGAAGCAAGAGAAAGAGAGTGAGGTAAGAGTGGGTGCCACACACTTTTAAAATGACCAGATCCTATGAGAACTTGCTATTGCAAAGACAGTACCAAGCCATGAAGGATCCACCCCCGTGATCCAAATACTTTCTCCCAGACCTCACCTCCAGCATACAATAATAATGCATCATCCAAATATATAATCTTGACATATGATTTATAAAAGTTATATATTTCATTTATGTAAATGTAAACATATTCTATCATTGCAATTCTCTACAGATAGAACATGGTTACTAATGTCCTCAATATAAGATAATGGAGAGGAAACATTATATTTATATTCTACTCCCTATGTTTCCTCTATTAACATGATGATAACATGATATTTTAATGGAAGTAGAAAGTCCTCCATTAAAATGACATTTCTGTGCTCTCTCAGGCACTTTTTCAGCATTCTTTGGTGAGAAAGGGTGACTTCTTGATTATTGAATGTGATTGAAGCAGATGGACATGCATGGCTCAGACTCCTCCAAGCTAATTCTTAGATTCTGCCTAACCCCAAAAAGCATGGAATTTCTAATTTTCTAGAGACAGGCTTCCATGAGTAAGGTGGTCATACATTCTGCTTTGCCTAGATAAGTCAAAGTTTATTCTTTTCTGGAGCCTCATTCAATTTAGAATGGGTACCGATTTTTTTTTTCTTATAAAGTTGTGTTATTAACAGTTGCAGGAAAATAAGTGGCTTTATGTTTGACAGACCTACAACTTGTCTTTTCTCTAGCTTCCGTCATAATCTTACCTATTAGTGTCAGAAGTAAATTCAAAGTGAACAGAGTTCTCATTTAACACATGGATAAATCAAAGAGTTGACCAGTGAGCAAGCTTCTCTCGAGTAGCCTTTCTTGATGTCAGTACCTCTGGCCTCCCTTTAAAGTACACCACACAAGAGTATATTCAGATATAAGCAGCTATAGACAGCCAATTCCTTCTAGTCTTTGAGTAATAGGAGAAGTAGTTAATGCTGCTATCCCCACAAGCTACTTATTTTATCAGAAAACTGAACCACAGAACTTCTAGTAAGCTGTGAGATGTACAAATTACATCAGGATACCTTGGTGAGAATTTTAAAAACTTACAATTTAGATGAAGTAAGTGTGGAAAATAGAGACTGAAGAGTCTAACCATAGATAAAGAGAAGGTGACAATCCTTTTGCTACAGAGGTAAACCACAATTATTCATTGTGTTATATTACTTGATAACAATTTAATAATAAATTCTACCATTAGTTTTTTAAAAATGTACAGTTAATGAACACTTACGCAGGAAAAGTTCACATTTATAAAAAATGCTGATTGTACTCTGGACTAAGCTCTGGTTTTTCAGCTCGGAAATGGTTTTACATACTTTGCTTTAGGAGGCTGGGGCTAAGATCATATAAACTACATTTCTTCTTTGTCACATGGCTTGCTGTCAGTTTCTGGACATAGGTGGCCTACTGAGAGACTAATAGGAGAAGAGAAAAGGGAAATTATTTTTTCTTTGTTCTAATTTTTTTTCTGTCTCAGAACCAGGTTCATCATTCCCTCTAGGCTGAAACTAACACCAGCTGTCAACCCATTTTCAGAAACCTGAGTTTCAGTTCTGAGAGAACCCTCCAACAAGCTGTTTTTTCTGAGTCCCCACATTAGATGCGCACCACACCTTTTTTACAGTTCTGTGCAATCCTTTCTATAAGACTCTAAATTCCAACAACCCCAACTTCTTCCTTCTGTTTCCCAAGAAATTAGGGATGATAGCAATTTCTTGAAGTTACAAACCACCTTCCATCAATATTCCTTTCTTTTTATTTCTGTCCTCCAAAACCTGTCTAATCAATTGTCTGTCTGTATTTTCTCAGTTAAAATAACTGGTATTGGGTTTTTTTTCATTGGAATCTTAGTGTGTAATGTTCACAAAATGTCTATCAGTATTTGCCATCTAATGTGGTAAACCCATAAGATACAAATCACAATAGCAGTTATTGTAAGAGAGGAGCAAGTAGATAGCTACATATATTTGTAAAAAGGACATTTGTGTATTTTCAAATTAATTTTTAATTCAATTTTTGTGTATATATGAAGTGGTAACAAATAGCTGTTAATGTTTTGGCTTTATTAGTAGAAGAAAAACTTCATAAACAATTAATGCTCATTTATATCATGTGATCAATAATGTATACAATCAGATTAATTCCAATATTCAGATATTTTATACAACTCATCAAATCAAAATCTTTGGTAGCTGATTTTATTAAAAATGAAACAAGCAGAAATATTGTGAGTGTTACAGAATATCTTGCTTAAAAGGGCAAAAATTTTTTTTGCTTAGAGTATTTTAAATACATGTTTTGAGGTGGTGGAGATCATAGCAAAACCAATATTCCATTCTCATTAAATTAAGAATTCTGTGGGGAAACATGTATTTGAATTTGCTTTTGGAACACATAAAATTCACAATTGTGTCCAAGCAAGGTGTGATGTACTGCCAATTAAAATACAGAAGTGGGGAGCAAGGTAGCAGAATAGGACTCCCCAGCAATCGTCCCGCCACAGAAACATCAATTAGAACAAGTATCTATGCACAAGAATACGGAAACTAGGTCAGAGACCATAGTACCTGGTTGTTGCATAACAGTAAGAAAAGGCACACTGAAGAAGGGAAGAAGGATATTTCTACGTTACCTGTATCACCCCTCCACAATGTGAGGCAGTGCAGTGTGGAAAGAGATTTTGTCTGCTCAGAGAAAAGAGAGACAAAATGAGGATTTTGCCTTAAATCATTGCACTCGGCCCACCACAGTAAAACTCAGCACTGGACAGATCCCCAAAGCTCCATGTTCCAGGCTGGTACCTGTGGCCTGATCCTGTATACCTGCCCCGGTGCTGGTGGGATAACACAGCTCTAAGCATTATGCTTTCTGGGAGAACTCCATTTCTGGCTTACAACACTTTTAGGCTGATGTGAGTGGCCTCAGGTGCTAGAAAGCCCTCATTATCAGGCAGGCCTCAGAGGTCCCAGACTTACGGTGTGCCCCAGGTCCATACTTACCATAGCAAGACCTAGGCTTCTGGAGCACCATACTGGCCACAGCTGCTCTGTACTTCTGATATATTACAGAACTGTGCCTGCTGCAAGGCTTTTCCAGAGAAAGCCAGTCTGTGAAGACTAAAATGAACATCTACATTTTCAAATCCGTAGACATTGATGAACTACCAAAAAGATCAAGAATAATCAGGGAAATATTACATCATTAAATGGAGAAAATAAGGTGCCAGTGACTGACTCTAAAGAAATGGAGATGTGTGCACTTCCCTACAAATAATTCAAAATAACTTTTTAAGGAAGCCAAGTAAACTTCAAGAAAATACAAAGAAAAAATTCAGTGAATTAAGAAATCAATCAGAAGATGAAATTGAATACAGAAACTCAAATGATAATTAAAAACCCCAGGAATTCTGGAGATAAAAAATTATAATGAATGAAATTTTAAAAAGTAAGGAAGAGCATCAATGGCAGAAATAGGCAGAAGAAGGAATCTGTGAACTCAAAGATGGGTTATTTGAAAATGTACAGTCAGAAGAGAAAAAAAGAGACAAAGAATGGAAAAGAATTAAGAAAACATACAGGATTTTTGAGACTGCCTCTAAAGAAGGAATGTTTGAATCAAATGAATTCAAAAGGAGAAGACAAAGATAAAAGGTAGAAAGTGACATCCCAGTATATGAAAGTCAAAAGGTTCCCACCAGATTCAATCTAAATAGGACCATCCCCAAACAAACAATAGTAAAACTGTCAAAATTCAAACAAAGAGAGAATCCTGAAAGTAGTAAGAAAAAAGAAGCAAATGACATGTAAAGAATTACCTGTACAGATAGCAGCAGACTTCTCGGCAGAAAACTTCACATGGAGAAAGTGCAATATTCAAAATGCCAAGTGAAAAAATTAAACAACCACCAACCAAGAAAACTGTACCCAGCAAATCTCTCCTTCAGAAATTCAGGAATGAGATGAAGACTTCTCCAAACAAAAGGTGAAGAACATCAGTACCAATATGCCTTACAAGAAACACTAAAGGTAGTTCTTCAAGCTGAAAGAATGCTCATTAGTAAGACAAACACATCTGAAAGTATAAAACTCACTAATAAAAGTACATATAGAGTCAAATTTAGAATACTATTATGTGTGCAAATTACTTCTATTTTTAGTATGAATGTAAGAATAATTTGTTAAGGAATATGCAATATAAAATGATGTAAACTGTGACATCAAAAATTTGAAACATGGGGTGGAATGAATTGTAGTGTAGAGTTTTTGTGTGTATATGTATATATGTGGCTAAAGTTAAGTTGTTATAATCAGCTTAAAATAACCTGTTATAGGCCGGGCGTGGCGGCTCACGCCTGTAATCCCAGCACTCTGGGAGGCCGGACTAGGCAGATGATGAGGTCAGGAGATCAAGACCATCCTGGCCAACATGGTGAACCCAGTCTCTACTAAAAATACAAAAATTAGCCAGGTGTGGCAGCGAGCACCTGTAGTCCCAGATTCTTGGGAGGCTGAGGCAGGAGAACTACTTGAACCTGGGAGGTGTAAGCTGCAGTGAGCTGAGATCGTGTCACTCCACTCTAGCCTGGGCAATAGAGCGAGACTCTGTCATAAATAAACAAATAAATAGCTGTTGTAACTGTAATATTTTGTATTACAGTTATTGTATAACTGTGATATTTTGTAAGCTTCATGGCAACCACAAAGCAAAAACCTGTAGTAAATAGACACACACACAAAAGAAACAATAAAAACATTTGACTAGAGATAATTAGCCAAAAAGGAAGACATCAAGAGAGGAAGAGATAAGAAAAGATCTGCAAAACAAATAGAAAACAATCCACAAAATGGTAGTAATAAACCCCGGTCTATCAATAATTGCCTTGAATGTAAATGAACTGAATTCTCCAATAAAATAATATAGAGTCCCTGAATGGAAACAAACGAACAAAAAGCAAGACCCAACTATAAGCTGCTCCAAGAGACTCACTTCTGAAAGAACTCACATACTGAAAGCGAAGGCATAAAAAAGATATTCCATGCAAATAGAAACCGTAAGGGAGCAGGAGTGGCTATATTTAAATAGGATAAAATAGACTTTAAATCAAAGTTTGTAATAGAAGACAAACAGATCATTATATAATAATAAAGTACTCAATTCAACAAGACATATAACAATCATGACTATATATGTGCTGCCCAACACTAGAGCAACTAGATATATAATGCAAATATTAATAAATCTAAAGTAACAGATAGACTGCAATACAATAACAATAAAAAATTAACAACATATTTTCAGAAATAGACAAATCGTCCAGACAGAAAATCAATAAGGAAGCATCATACTTAAACTATACGCTCAATCAAATGGATTGTCAAATAATAGACATATTTACAGAACAATCCATTCAACAGATTCAAATTACCCATTCTTCTTAATGGCAAATAAAATATTCTCCAGTATAGAAAATACTTTAGTTCACAAAACAAATCTTAAGAAATTTAAGAAAATTGAAATCATATTAAGTACCTTTTCTGATGATAATGATGTTAAACTAATATCAGTAAGAGTGGGAACTTCAGAAAATTCGTAAATACATGGAAATGAAGCAATGTGTTCTTAAATAACAAATGATTCAATGAAGAAACTAAATGGTAAATTTCAAAAGTTCATGAGACAATTAAAAATGGAAACACAGCACACCAAAACCTATGGGATTCAGCAAAAGTGGATCTAAGACGGAAACGTATAGCACTAATTAAAAGATAAGAGCTCAGTCAATGCATGAGATTTAATTTTGAACTTCTGTATTTGAGGTTTTAAATATTACAACATGGAGAAAAGATCTTAGAGTGAGCTTCTACTTTTAATTGGATAAATACATATTATGCATAAGAATTAGATATAATTTAGGAAGGCCTGCAATGTTATAACATTTAAATTGAATTATGGATTATAAATAGAATAATACACAAATAAAGAATATTTGATACGGGTTTTCTTGCAAAATGTCTCTTAGAATGAAGACAAATACTTTATAAAACTATTATTAATAAAATGTCTATATGAATAAAAGCAGAAATGAAAGTACTCATCATTCATCAAAATTTGCCCTCATTTTTTCAGGTATCTCAGCAAGTGCAGAGATAAAATGATTTTTTTAATTGAGGTCTACATAAGACAGTCAATAGAAGATATCACAAAATTTAGTAATCTGTTACCATAAATTAAACCTTGCAGAAGATTTCTGGTTCATTCTTCAACTCATTAAAATTAATAACATGGTAAAACATGTTTTTCAGAAAATAGTGCAACAGTGACATGGTATTAGAAACAAATATAGATATGAAATTGATTATAAATATATGAATATATATTGCATTATTTTCTTTTTCTTTTCTTTTTTTTTTTTTGAGACAGTTTTGCTCTTGTCACCCAGGCTGGAGTGCAGAAGCAAGATCTTGGCTCACTGCAACCTTCGCCTCCCAGGTTCAAGTGATTCTCCTGCCTCAGCCTCCAAAGTACCTGGGATTACAGGTGCCCACCACCACGCCCAGCTAATTTTTGTATTTTTAGTATTGGCAAGTTTTCACCGTGTTGGCCAGGCTGGTCTCAAATTCCTGACCTCAGGGGATCCACCCGCCTCAGCCTCCCAAAGTCTTGGGGATTACAGGCATGAACCATCATGGCCAGTTTATTTTGATGTTTTATGTTTACATATTCACTATGATATTTTAAACTTCTTCATTTAAGGTACACATGTCTCTATATCTTTATATTTCTATATGATATTTTACTTCTTAGAGTGGCTTTTAAATGGAATTATTATGCAGATCTACTAGTATACTTAATAACATGTACAGTTTTTAAATATTTTTTGTTTTCTCTACATTCTTAAATGTTTTCTAGTTTTCACAGTAAATTGTGTAGTACTTTTCCCCTTTGAGAAAACTTCTGTTGTCCAGCTTGACCTGGGTGAGCAAGTCATTTTAAGAATGAATTACTGAAAAGCTTACTTTTCTATTATATCTAAAGTTATATTCCAATATGCTTGACTGCACTGTATATTTTGCAAATATTTCTGAATTTAAGTAGAAACAAAAAGTACTATTTACTTGTTTCTTTCAATCCCCAAACAGATGATATTAGTATTAATTGAACAAATGTTAAAATTTAGAATGAAATTATGCAAACTTTTTGTTTGAATCTGCATTGGGTTTCTAATGACGAGAATATTGCTTGAGGACAGAATGATGTCTGCAAGATAGTGGAATAAGAAGCTCTGGACCTCATTGTCTTACAGAGACACTGACCTAAAAATAATATATGATCCAAAAATGCTTTAATGAGAACTGCAAAAATTAGACAAGAAGTCATAGTATACCAGGTGAGTACAAAGCAAATGGAATAGCTTAAAGAAAGGCATTGCATTTTACCTATGATAACCTTTCCTTAAAGCTGGCACAGCTCAGTGTAATTGGGAGAAAATGTTCAACTTGTGATTTATTGTTTGAAAGGGAAAGAGAAAAGTGGAATGTACATCCAATATTCTCAATTTGTGAAGGGCTGCCAGAGAAATTGGTTTCTGTCTTGCATGACTCAGAGTATTGATGGAGAAAAAGCATACTTTGGGCTGCTTAGAACCAAGGAGAGCTTGGTGGTTTGTTACAGCAACAGAGAACTTGCAATACTCCAGACAGACACCATAGGGAGGGATTTTTTATTAGCCTCTTAAAAAGACAGTGGCAAATTTCTCTACTTGGGAAATTGCACACGTGAGCCCAGAGAAGATGCATCCTCAGGAAAGGTCTGAGAAATCTCCACGGTCTCTCATTGTTGTGCAGGCTGGTCTTGAACTCTTGACCTAAAGTGATTCTTCCACCTTGGACTCCAGAAGTGTTGGGATTACAGGTAGTAGCCATAATGCTTAGTCACAGCACATTTTTGAAGAAATATGGGTCAAACATAAAGTCATAATGAAAATTAGAAAATATTTTGAGACAAATAGAAGTACCAAATCATATGAGCTGCAGCAAAAACCATAGTGAAAGGAAAGTTTATAGCCATAATGCTTACACTAAAAAAGCAGAAAGATTTCAAGTCAACTGTCTATGCATATGAAGAAACCGGAAAAGTAAAACAAACTAAAACCAAAAATAGTAGATGAAAATAATTATAAGGATTAAAACTAAAATGAAGTAAAATGAGGAATAGAAAAGCAATACAAAAAAAAAAAAAACCAACAAACTTAAGAGTTAAATTTTAAAGATCAACAAAATTGATTAAACTTTATCTACACTGAAAAAGAAAAAAACAAAGAACAAAAACATAAAAGAAAGAGGAAACATCACAACTGATGCTATATGAATGAAAAGCAATATAAGTGACTTCTATGAGCAATTATACATCAAGAAATTGGAGAACCAAAAGAAATGGATAAGTTCCTAGGAACATAGAACATATTATGACTGAATTTTTAAGAAATAAGAAAATATGAGTAGACTTATAACTAGCAAGCTTATTGAATTGGCAATCAAAAGATTACTAGCAAAGGAGAACCCAGTACCAGGTGGCTTTACCGGAAAACTTTACCAGACTTTTAAAGAAGAGTTAACATCTTAAATATATACACCTCACACCCATTAGGATGGCTACTATTAAAAAAAGTTTGATAATAACAAGTGTTACAAGGATGTCAAGATATTGAAACCCTTGTGTAACATTGGTGGGCTTGTAAGATGGTGCATAGGTATGGAAAACAGTATGGAGATCCTTAAAAAAATTAAAAATTAAAAATAGAATGACCATATGAGTGAACAATCCCATGTCTGGGTATATATACAATAGAATCGAAAACAGTATCTCTAAGAAATGTTGGTATACTAATGTTCATTGTAGCATTATTCACAATAGCAAAGATGTGGGACCTGAATATCTGTGACAGACGGATAAAGAAATGTGGGGAACACATACAGTGGAATATTATTCAACCTCAAATAAAGAAAAAATCCTCTTATAGGCTACAGTGTGAATGAACGTTAAGGACATAATGTTAAGTAAAATAAGGCAGTCATTATACTGCATCATTCCAATTATAAGAGGCATTTGAAGTAGTCAAACTCAGAGAGATTAGAATGGTGGTTGGCAGGGGATGGGGAAAATGGAGAGTTGCTGTTCAATGGGTATAGAATTTCAATTTTGCAAGATGAAAAAGTTCTAGAGGTCTGTTTGCACATCAAGGTTTATGTAACTTAACACTACTGCATTGTATACTTACAAATATTTTAAATGACAAACTTAATGTATTTTTAAATGATAATAATAAAAATGGCACAGCTCGAGAAACATTATTGCTAGCCTGTTCCAAGAAATATTTGCTGAGCCCCCAAACACAGACTCGTAATGATTTATAGGAGAAAGCTCCAGAAACTAACCCTAAGATCACACACCTGACCATAAGGCCAAGCAGCAGGAAGCATGCCAGAGAGATGTCTACAGAGCTTCTGCTGCACTTTTTTATCTTTTTAAGAAATGCCTGCTTCTTAAAAACGCAATTTTACATGCTTTTACTTAGCCACATGACTTGTTTTTTCATTTCATGTAAATGAGAAACAGCCAAAAACATACTGATGCTTGTTAATTATAACAGTAACTATTAATAACTGATAGCAGCTAAGTGCCATAGCACAAAACAGGAGAGAGAGAGGAAAAGAAGAAATGTAAACAAGAGTATCTCTTAAGGAAAAAAAAATCTGTAAGGACCAATACTCCATCACATACCAAGTGAATGTTTGTGCTACATAAAAATTTTTGTAAGTATGTAAAATGACTTTTTCAAGTTATGATTAAGAAGTTTTAATGGCAGCAAAATAAATGTTAAAATTTTTGGAGGTTTCAAAAAAGTATTAACATATAAACCATTATTTGGCAAGATATGGTTATTTAAAATATAACTATAGTATTAAAGCAGAAAATGTCAAATGATGCAACACTGTTGGAAAGGCACGAAGAACTCTCAGGTGAACTATTGAAAAGTCCTCATATTATATAAGCAAGTACTGAGGATCAAAAGGATAATCACTTGTTATTAAATGGGAAAAACTAGACTAAAAGCCAGTAATCTTAAAATATATCACTATGCAAAATATATTTTTGGACACTTTGAACTCTTTGGGGGCTTAATATAATATTTGACTTAAAGTGTGTTTTTTTCTCATAGGTGCCCTGAATCAAATATGTATTAAGCCCATCATAACAGAGCTATTTGAAACTTAGCCCTCCTGAAACTACTGAGAAGAGGGACCAATTTGCGACCATTTTTTTGTACAAATCATTGGACAGTTTAAACACTGGAATTGCAATCCATTTTTACCATGATTATCTCCTTCAGAAAAGATTTTTCACCATTTGCTGCTGAGAAAAAATGAAGGCCACAAAAAATGTCCTAGTAGGTGATAATATCTTTGGTATCATTTTTCGGCCTCAAGGAAAGTCATTTCATCGTCCTAGCTATTGGGCAGGGAATCTATTCAGCCAAGTATATAAGCCACCTAGAAAGTGCAACTATTAACTATTGTCGAATCAGTAAAGTTTCATTTGTCAAACCTGAGAAATGTTTGCCTTTCTCAGAAAGAAGCAAGGAAGCATTACTTAGGATGCTTTTGCAGCAAATAAAAGAATTCAACATGCAAAGGTCTATAATTGAAATAATGACTTAATGTGTCTCATTTCAACAATTTCAGAGGTAGAGCAGTACCACGACTGGTTAATTGGGTGAGTTCATGAAATTATCAATACTTGGGCTGTTCTTATTGTTTGGCTTTCCATTTTCCAAATATTCTCCTAAATGTCACTTATTAATGGTAGAAAGAAGCCTGTGGCAATTCTAGATATTAAGTGAAGAAATAACATCCAGCAGCTGAAGAGGAAAGAAAATAACAAATGAAGGGAGAAAGTGGCAGAGGGAGGGAGGTGGGGAGAGAGGGAGGGAGGGAGGAAACAAGGAAGGAAGGAAGGGAAGGGAAGGAAGGAGGCAGCGAAGGAGGGAAGGAAGGTCATTTCATATGTGTGTTTCATTTTAGTATTAAAAAAATATTTTCTATGTTATTCACTGACAAAGGGAACAGGACCTTGTGATAACTTTTATCAATTCCAATTTGGAGTTATTCAGATAACCTATCTTAAAATACTCAGGAATGTAAAGTGAAATAGAAATACTTGCCGTTTAGATTTAGAGAATCTACCTCAACAAACTGAGAGAAATAAAATGCACACCTAACAGATGCAAGCTTAAATTGTATAGAGATCCTGAGAATAATCCAAAAGCAGGGAAATGAATTAAATATCACTTAATCACTTTGGTTATAGCCTTCAATTCTTTGATTCATGCTATTTAGCATTTTAATATATCCCTAGATTATGTTACATGTTAATATTGAATCACAATTTCACAATTATTTTTTTCAGAGGAAGAGTGATGGATACAAAAGAGCCCAAGCTTTAGAGCCAGATATACTAGGTTTCCATTTTGCTTTAGCTATTTGCTTATTCTGTGGCCTTTAGCAATCCATTTAAGCTCTCTGATGATACTTTACTCCCATATATAAAAAGGATAACATTATATATTGCATTGTGTTTTTGTGAGGGTTATAAATAACACATTTGAAATGTCCAATAGAATGCCTGAAAGAAAATGTAATCTAAATAAATGATAGCAATTAGGGACCAATATATCCAATTGTGTGTGTGTGTGTGTGTGTGTGTGTGTGTGTGTGTGTGTGTGTGTGTATGTGTATGAAAAGAAAGTCAGCCCACGTGAACTGAAAATTGAGTATAATCAATTCAGTTTACTGTTTATTTTTACATTCTTGCCAAATGTTCTATGAAAACACAGTATTGATATTCTTCAAGAGAAGATATATTGAATAAGTACTAGGGCTATTAAATCATATCCTATGGATTATACCTAGCACACTCAAGTATACTTTCTCCACATATCACATTTTGCAAAATTTCGTATTGAAAAAAATCCAGTTAAATAAAAGATAATTATTTATGAATCTAATGGTTATTAACTAGCTACTCTGGGCAAATCACTTTGGGCAAATCCTCCTCTCTAAGATCATGCTAAACAATAATAAAAATAATTGATATTTTTTATGAGTGTATGTGACATCAAATATCATTCTTGGTGATTTAATGCTTTTATATAATTTGTTCTTCAAAACAAGACATTTCAGGACATTAATCAAATTATAATAATGATAGCAGTAAATGTAAAATTGCATTTGTAATACATGGAAAAAATTTAGAGGATCATGGTTTTTGAAAATTTGTAAAGTTTACATACTAGGTTAATGGGGGTTTGACCTAGAAATGAAGTTCAAGAAAATTTTTTCTGAAAAAGGGAACCACTGACTTTATCCAAAGAATAAGAAGGTGATGAAGAAAGTCAACAGCAAGTAGAAATCCCAGTGGCTGGAGGGAGCATAAGCCTTTCTTGAGTACGTACTTGGGGAATAAAGAAGGCCTGTATGAATAGCAGCACCAAGAGCAAAGGGGAAGAGCCTACCAGAGATCAATAAAGACGGCTAAGTAACAGTCCATTGTGGTATCTTGCCCATGTAAAAGGTTTCATTTTTTTATTGTAAAAATTTGTATTGCATGTTACTCCCATTAAGCTACTATTTACTTTCTTCACAGAATTAAAAAAAAAACTACTTTAAATTTCGTATGGAACCAAAAAAGAGCCCATATACCCAAGATAATCCTAAGCAAAAAGAACAAAGCTGGAGGCATCATGCTACCTGACTTCAAACTATACTACAAGGCTACGGTAATGAAAACAGCATGGTACTGGCATCAGAACAGATATATAGACCAATGGAACGGAACAGAAGCTTCAGAAATAACACCACGCATCCACAACCATCTGATCTTCAGCAAACCTGACAAAAACAAGCAATGAGGAAAGGATTTCCTATTTTAAAAATCATGCTGGGAAAATTGGCTAGCTATATGCAGAAAACAGAACCTGGACCCCTTCCTTACACCTTATACAAAAATTAACTCAAGATGCATTAGACACTTAAATATAAAACCCAAAACGATAAAAACTCTAGAAGAAAACCTAGGCAATACCATTCAGGACACAGGCATGGGCAAAGTTTTTATGACTAAAACACCAAAAACATTTGCAACAAAGGCCAAAATTGAAAAATGGGATCTAATCAAACTAAAGAGCTTCTGCACAGCAAAAGAAGTTATCATCAGAGCAAACAGGCAACCTACAGAATGGAAGAAAGTTTTTGCAAGCTATGCATCTGACAAATATCTAATATCCATAATCTAGAAGGAACTTAAACAAATTTACAAGAAAAAAACAAACAACCCTGTCAAAAAGTGGGCAGAGAATATGAAGAAATCTTTCTCAAAAGAAGACATTCACGCAGCCAACAAATATAGGAAAAAACAATCTCATCATCCCTAGTCCTTAGAGAAATGCAAATCAAAACCACAATGAGATACCATCTCAGGCCAGTTAGAATGGCAATCATTAAAAAGTCAGGAATCAACAGATGCTGGTGACGCTGTGGAGAAATTGGAACGCTTTTACACTGTTGGTGGGAGAGTAAGTTAGTTCAACCATTGTGGAAGACAGTGTGGTGATTCCTCAAGTATCTAGAACTAGAAACACCATTTGAGCCAGCAATCCCATTACTGAGTATATACCCAAAGGATTATAAATCATTCTGCTATAAAGACACATGGAGACGTATGTTTATTGCAGCACTATTTACAATAGGAAAGACTTGGAACAAACTCAAATGCCCAAAAATGATAGACTGGATAAAGAAAATGTGGTACACATACACCGTGAAATACTATGCAGCCATAAAAAAGAATGAGTTCATGTTCTTTGCAGGGACATGGATGAAGCTGAAATCCTTCATTCTCAGCAAACTAAAACAGGAACAGAAAACCAAACACCACATGTTCTCATTCGTAAGTGGGAACTGAACAATGAGAACACATGGACACAGGGAGGTGAACATTACACACTGGGGCCTGTCGGTGGAGGGGAGGGGTGGGGGCAATGGGAGGGAGGGCATTAGGACGAATACCTAATGCATACAGAGCTTAAAACCTAGCTGGTGGGTTGATAGGTGCAGCAAACCACCACGGCATATGTATACTTATGTAACAAACCTGCACATTCTGCGCACATATCCCAGAAGTTTTAAAGTAAAAATAGTAATATAATAATAATAATAATAATAATAATAATAATAAGAAAATCCATCAACAAGAAAAAAATTGTATTGCAAAATAACAGCAAAAGAGTACAAAAACACAAAAGTCAGCTCAAAGAATTACCACAAAATTAACAGCAGGGTATCCACTACCAAAAGGCACCAAAAATAAGGCACTGACAGTATCAGACGAGACATTTTACTTTCTATCTCATTAACTGTTTCCTTCCTTTTACCCCAAGATTGCTATAGCTTAATTTCTAAATTTGTAAATTTCTTCTAGAGTTATAGCTTAATTATGAATATTTTTCTGACTGTTTTTATTCAACATATTTGGCAGATCCATCTACATTGAAAGTAGTTTAATTTGTTCATTTTCATTCTATTGGATAAATCATATTTTTATCAATTCCCCTCTTAATGGTCATATAAATGCTTCTTTCCCTAAGCACAAAGCCAATATTTTTTAAAAGTTAAGTATAAAAACAGTTTTTTAATGCACTGGTGTTCATATTTCTATTGAAACATAGTTGATAGTTCACATATTCAAATTTAGTAAAAAACGATTTTTTTTCTAGTGATTGTGCTAATTTAGTTGCTCACTACATCCTTCTCATCAAGTGAACAGCTATTTGCTAATTTTAGCCATTATCTTGGTCACATAATTTTAATTTTCTTGATTAGTAATAAGGTTGAATATTGTTTGATATTTGTATTTACATTTTATTTATTCTGGTTTATGAAATATCTTTTCAAGTCTCCTCTACTGTTATTCTATTGAATTATCTGCTATTAAATAGAATTTCAATGTTATGTTATAGATTTACAGTATTTCTTTATATATTCTGAGTCTAAATTCTTTGTGATTACCATACGGGTTGCAAATATTATCTGTTATTTGTCACTTGCAATTTGTCACATCAGTGTTTTTTGATGAATATAAATTCTCAATTTACATAAGATCGAATTCATTAATACTTTCCTTTTATATTAAGACTTTTTGTGTCTAGTTTCAGAAATCTTTTCCTCCACCAAAGGCATGAAAGTATTCACATCTTCTGTTTTCCCTTTCACACTGACTTCTAAAATTCGTTTAGAATTCACTTTCTTTATGATGTGTAGTAGTAAAATGTGGTTATATTCATGTGTATATATGTGTATTTTATATATCAATGTTATATGTAAATTATATGCACACTGTATTACATAATCATGTATAATCAAATATATATGTAATATATGTAATATATATTTGATTATACATGATTATATAATACTACTACACATCAATTATATATATAATTTTTTAATCTACTACCAAATTTTCCTACTGCTTTAACGGTACCAATCTTTTATTAGTCGAGAGTCTACAAATGTGTGAGTCTATTTCCGGGCTTTGTTTTTTTGTACAATTTTCCTCTCAATCTTGCTTTTCACTGATGTACTATTGTCTTAGTTACTATAGATAGTTTTTTAATATGTGTGGTTGATATATAGTTGAGGAAATACTAAATATTGATATAGGTTTGAGGAATACTAAACCATTGTTTATCTCTAGTAGTTTCGGCTGTTCTTGGTTCTGACTCTGCATATTCATTTAGAATTATATATTTAACGTAATGGAGCCATTATGATAATCTTAATTTCACTTGCTATTATCACACTATAATCATCTTTAGATTAAGCTGAAACAATGTATAGATTAAATTAAAGGCAAGTGACATCTTTACATAATTGAATCTTGCAATTTGTAATTTTCAAATGTGTTGTATATTTTGTTAGAATTTCCCTAGATAGATGATTTTTTAATAGTATTGTTAACATTGCATTTTTAAATGAGTTTCTAATTGTTTACCCTGGGGTGTGTGTGCATGTGTGTCTATCACACAATATACACTTAGAATTATCCACAGTTTTGCCCGCAACTTCTTCAACATAGAATTCCTTCAATTTTATCTACAGTTTTTCCAACCACAGTACTTATTTGAAGAAGTACCAGCTTTTTTTCATTTAGGAAGACATTCGGCCAAAATTCTTTGAAAATTCTGAACCCTTTTCTTTCTCTCATACCTCACATTTAATTCATCAAGAAATTCTAGCAACTCTCCATTCAAAGGGTATTCTGAGTGTGAATAATTCTAATTACCTTCTGTGTACTCAATTTATTGAAGCCATCATCACTTCTCATCTGAATCATTGCAATAAACACCCACAAATATCCCTGAATATACTCTTGTTACCCCAGACCCTGGTTTCCTCATTGCTGGAGAGGAACACATTTAAAACATTAACTTGGGCAGAATATGCCTACATCTCAAGTATTCCTCTGATTTTCATCTTACTCACAGGAATATATACAATGTTTACAACAGTTTACATAACCTTAAAAGACCAGGCCACCCGCTGCACTCTGACGTCCTCTTATGCACACACACATTCTAAGTACTGTTCTTTCTTTCTCTCTCTCTCTCACTTTCTGAGTTGCTTTTCCTTCAGATTGACCTATATTTTGCTGTTCTTCTTTCAGATTTCTTCTAAAACATCACCTTTTTAGAGAGAGATTGATCCTGGTCTAGCCTTAGTGACTCAGTTGTAACCGGTAGAATGAAGTAAAAGTTACTCTGTGTAACTTGTTAGCACAGATCAGATTAGACCATGTCATTTCTTCATGATTTCTTTGGTGACATGGGATATTCTGAAGGAGGCTCGCTGCTATGTAAGAAGTCTGAGTACCTGAAGTCACTATCCTGGAGACTCACGTGCAGGTCACCAGCAAGAACCACAGATGAGCTCTCAGCTGGAGATCAGCATCAACTGCTAGGAAGTGAGGGATGTTAAAGGCTCCGAAGTAAGAACTGCCCAGCCACGCTCTCTGGAATTCCTGACCTGCCAAAAACACAAGCAAATAAAATTATTGCTGTTTTAAGGCTTTGACATGTAACTATAAAGACCCCTTATATAACCTCAGAGTTTTAAGGTGGTGACTCCTGGAACCCTTTCTGAGAGACAAAAGGCCTTTCTAATGATCATGTGTATGTGGCTCATAGACAATCCCTGTTAAATAACAGAGATTCTAAGAATCTGAAGGGATTGCAACAGAGAAAGGAATTCCTCAGAGATTTGTCATTGTGGCTTTATGTCTAAATGGAGTAAATTTTAATACGATTTATAAAAATCATCACAAAGTTTGTAAGCAAGTTGTACCAGCGAAAGCCCCAACAGCATTAGTTGAAAGGAATGGAGACAGTAAAGTGTACAAAGGGTCTTTAGACCTTAGTCTCTGCACAGGAAGGTGTCCAGGAAGGCTATCTACTACCTACACACGTCCTATTTTATAGGAAACTAAGGATGACCTAGAGAACAGAAACAAGGCCAAAGGGCAGAACCAAGAACCATGGACAACAACCCCAGGGGGAATATATTCTTGCATTAAAGGAAGTTTGCCAAAAGCAAAGTGAGATCCCAAATCAGTATGCTGCAGACTTCCTGCTTACAGCAAAATGCTGTGTTTGGTAAATGTATTTGCTACGGACAAATGTGAGATGCCTGTGTTGGCACAGACATGCATGTTAGATGCATGTGTGTGTTACAGTCTTTTACCATTCTGTTTTCTAGGAGTTGATCCCTATTTATCACACTGTCAGAATTTTGTTTTAATCAAACCTTCTCAGGATGGTTTCCTAGAATTTTATTTGATCCTTCCTTATTATTGAAATGCAAGACATTTGATTTTTATCCTTATTCAGAAAGTACAGAAATAGTATCATGCCAAAATATTTCTCAAATATATATTTAATCAATCTTTTAGTGGCTCCTACATACAAGTTTGAAAGCAGTGTAACTGATGAGTGCCTATTTATATGAGAAGTGTCAGACTGCAGGCTTCCTGGAACGATACTGGAAGTCAGCTACTGTCTAAATTTAGCACACAGAACATATCCCAAAAGTTATTGCATGGCATAGAATAGGTCCTTTGTGTGTTTGTGTGTGTGTGGTGTTCGTGTGTGGTAAGTTCATCAATAAATGGGCCATTGACATTGGGTTTAATCTAACTCTCCCACCTTTTATGTTATTATCTTGTTGAATTACCCAACTTGAATACTAAAAACGGGATTAATGATATCTGTTCAGTGTTGCTTTGGGGACAATTGCCTTTGAGCTAAGTACTGTGTAGTCATGAGCTCACTTTTTCTTCGAACTCTCCAAACTCAGTAGTGATTGCTTATCACTGTCATATAGATGAGGAGACTAAACCTCAGAGAGATTAAGTCACTCATGCGAAATCACTGCTATGATTTGAATCTTTACTTAGTGAGAGGAAAAATGCTTTGTCTGTAGGTGAAGTTAAATGTTGAAGATTATTTAGAAGCATACAGTTAGACATTCATAGTTTTCAAAGCCAAAAATTGTTTTGGAGTATTTTCTAAATCTGTATATTTCTACAATACAACATGTTGAATTGGGAAATAAATTCGTAGCTTCCAGGTACCCCTTATTCTCCAGATTTTCTCCTGTCCTGTCCCATTGTCACTCCTTTTAATTTCCTTTGCTAGTTCTTTTTGATTAATACATTTTTGGAGTGCTCTAGTGTGTAGTTTTGGGAACTCGTATCTCTTTTTATTCCACACTCAATAATTCAAATCCATGATGATCTCATCCAGCGTCATGTCATTAAATACCACCTCTACATGATAAATCCTCTGCTTATGTCTCCAACCTGGATTCCTTCCTGAAACTCCAGACTTTATTTTTAACTGCCTAATGAACATGAGTGTAAGTAACTTTGACTGCAGAGCAATGCTAAGATTTGTTTGGCAAGGCCATTGGGAGTCCTCAAGCCAAAGTCCAGTCACTCATCAGAAAATTGCTTCAACTCCCAACAAATGAGCCTGCCTTTGTATCCCTGCCACGTTCAGTCATTGGCTAGGCAGTCTATGGGACACATGACCTCAGCTGAAACCCACTGATGGATTTCAGAATGCTCCTGGCTGTCAGAGATCTGAGAGGTGCACTGTTATGGTGGACACACACTGTGATCTATCACGTTGGTCCAGGTCACTGTCCTTTCTCAATAGAATTTCTGGAATAAAACGTACCGCTCTTATCTATCTGCTTTTTCTTCACTTTAGCCTTTTCTCAACACAACTTCTACTGTATTCCTTTCAAGATATAAGTCAGGTCTTGTCACTGTCAACTCAAACCTTCCAGTGGTCTCCCATTTTTGACCAGACCACAAAGCCATCATAACAGACTGCGGGTCTCTGCATGAATTGGCAGGTGCTTCCTCTCTGACCTCTCACTCAATACAATCCTATCCTCCCTGCTATTTTTCAAACATGTCAGGTATACTCTAGTCTGCAAGCCTCTGCACTCACTGCAATCTCTGCTCAGAGTTTGTCCCCACCCCTGCCCTTAAATTTACAATCTCCTGTCTATTGTATTTATTTTTTTATATTTCATATTTTGCCTAAAGGAATGTAGCCATATTCGGGCCAGGGTTCTTATCCATTAATTGCTACATTTTTAGAGTAAGATACAGAATAAGTTCTCAGAATATATTTTGCATTTATAAATAATGACAAATCCAAGGACTTCTGTGGCAAACAGATGGGCATTGAAATTTCAATTTATACAGCAACTAATATTTTCCTCTGAAAAAATGAATTACCACTGTACCTCGGGTTCCTCAGCTGTAAAATAATAGATCAGTTCAGTACAGAAATCACCACATATGTGTTGCAGTTATCAAATAATAACACATTTTTTATAATCTTTTAGTAGTTCCAAAAGTGCCACTTATTACAATTCTCATCCAACTAGACTGGAAACTATCGTTCTTCTACTCCAGACCCAGTCCTTGCAGGTGGTGACCAGATTGCAACACAGATCTGAACATTCACACTCAGAGGTACTTTGCTTATAACTTTCTGGAGGGATTACAAATCACTTTTCTTTCTTGCTCAAAAATATTCAAAAGGGTATAAAGGGTATAAATTAATGAACAAAGGATTTGTATTAATATGGGTTTGAAAACTGACTTTGCCTCAGTGGGTATGTAAACAAAAAATTTATTTTGTACCTCTCAGATTCTCTTCCTTCCCTCCCTCTCCCTCCCTCCCTTCTTTCCTTCGTTTCTTCCTTCCTTTCCTTCTTTCTCTCTTTCTCCCTTCTTTCTTTCCTTCTTTCTTTTTCTTCATTTAAAAAAAAATTTTTTTGAAATGGAGTCTCACTCTGTCACCCGGGCTGGAGTGCAATGGCATGATTGTAGCTCACTGCAACCTCCACCTCCTGGGCTCCCACCTCAGCCTCCTGAGTAGCTGGGAGCACAGGCACACTCCACCACATGGCTATTTTTATTTTTATTTTTATTTTGTAGAGACAGAATTTCGCTATGTTGCCCAGGCTGGTCTCGAACTCCTCAGCTGAAGCTATCCACCCAATTTGGCCTCCTAAAATGCTGGGACTACGTGTGTGAGCCACCACCCCTGTCCTCAGGCTCAATTTATTCATCCATAAAATCATGGTAATGGTACTTCTCTCTCTAAGGGGATCTGGTATAAGATTCATAAGTAGTCTAAGTTAGATTTATATCAAGTAGCCAGCACCCCTGAAAATGTCACTTTACCTGAAAGTGGCAGAAAGTCCGTGATTCTCAATAAAGGAATGAAGGTATGAGATCATTTCCATATGCTTGAAGGACACAGGTTCTTATTCAGCACAGCATTGGTCTCCAGCACATCATTGCTCTTAAAATGGCCAATGAAATGAAATGTTTGCATTCCAAAGTCAGTGTATCATAATTCTGTGCTGACTGAAGAATAAGATAAAGTCATCAACAAATAAGATCATCTGAGCATAGAACACATTTATTCCCCAATTTCTCTTCATGAGACACACTTCTCCTGACCTGTGATGTCCTATGTCAGTATGATGTATTGGATGAATTATTTTCTGTTTAATGCTAGGTAAAAAACATGTCTTTTCTTTACTGACCTTGATATATCTCATTGCTAGAATTATGAGCACCAGAGTTGCAGAAGATCTGATCATGGCCTAACTCTGTCTTACTATAGTGGATGTTTTTTAGTTGCATCGTCTCATCATTTGCCCCCTAGAGTCCACTCTAGCTGAGCTTTGAGTTCTGTGCTGAGCTTTGAGTTCTATAGAGGGCAGCCTTATCTCTGCTCTTTACAGTAATTTTCAACCAAGGACAGAGGTCTGTAAATAATCCATTTATAAAAACAGACCAATGTGTAATTTGGTTGAAAATCCACCCAAGTGTATTTTTAAAAATATGTTGCTTTATAACAGAATATAAAGTATAATTGGTTATATTTTGCCATAATAATTTCTTGCATAAGTATTAATTACATTATTCACACACTGAATTGTCAGTCTTTCATTTTAGTGAAATAAGCATTGCATAAGCAAATATGAAATTATAGAATAGCGATTTATGGAGAGAAGTGAAAACATCAAGCTCCTCATAAATATTTTTTTCCATAAAGTATGTTAGTGAATTCAACAAAAGCAATTATAAGAAAAAATGCCCTCGTTTGGTAGGGTGTTTGTAGAATTTATCACCCAAACTTCAACACATTTGAAAATGAAAAGGTGATATAGTTAACTACTGCCCCAAGACATCAGCAAAAACTGAATCAGAAGTAAGATCAGCTTGTTCATCATTCAGTTTAAAGTCTTTTCACTGTGATACATTGTTTCTATGCAAACATGTTTTAGACCCATCCTTCCCAAAATATCATACAAAGTATGGGACTAAATGAGTGTCTATAGAGTAGACACCGCTTGGCTGGACATTGCAGTCCTTTGGGGAATATGAAGTGTAGCCTTGAGAGGAAGTACACAGGTATAGAAAAGATTAATTCGGAGAGGGGGACTTCATTTTAACATGAAGACAGACTAGATAATCTGTGGGCACTTCCAGAGCAACACATTTGAAAAGACGAATAAACAGCAAAACATTCTCTTCACTGCATGACTAAGTTTTCAAGAAAGGAAAATAAATCCCCTGGCCTAAAAGTATTAACTGAATGCAAGGAGGTTAGTGGATGCTAACTTGACTGCACTGAGGATGAATTTTCATCTTTAGACCTAAAATACTCGCATTTTCAAAGGTATGAGGAATGAGGATGTAAGAATAACCACAGGCTCCCTTGAAGTAGGAGTGTAACTGACACCCTTACCAGTTCACCTCTAAGGTGATTGTCCTCCATTGGGTGTAGTAATGGCACACTAGTAGGTGTTTGTACTTTAATGTGGCTGTTTTTTGGTTGTGACAAGGAATGGGGGGACGTCATAGTAATTTAGCAAATTGATTATTTTTTAAAATGTAAAAATAGTAGTTTATGGTAGAATATAAAAAATATTTGTTTAAAGGAACTAAATATTTCTGAAATTCTACTTGAAAATTCAATTGTATATCAATGATATGGGGAACAATCAGAGAAGAAATCTACCCATATTTCATATAAGCATTTTTCACAATACTAGTATTATCATCTTTAATGAAATAACACAAGCATGAAGTATTGAGTCACGAAAAATGATTAAACTTTGGTGGAATCAAACAATTTTGAAAACATATGATAAGGTATGACTTTCTTTTTACAACGTCAAGATCTTAATATGAATACAATTTCTTAAATCATATAGTGAAAACTAAAAATATTCTAAATTCTACTAATCCTCAGAAATTGTGAGTCAAAGGACTGTAGAAATTAGCATATATTATCTTCAGACTCTTTGATGTAGTTTGTAAAGAGGAAACACCTGTGGGAATACATAGCGTATCTGAAAGCACAGAATGACATTTAGTAATCAATATTCTGCACTCACTGAAGTGTCAGTATTTATTTTCTGCTTCTCCTTTTGGTTAACTTTATAATCGTCTCTGCGAATTATGTGGTAAATTTAATCACTAGAGAAGGATAGGTGGAATTAAAATTGGCATAGCATTTGTGGTTACACAGACCTTGAATGAAACTCCAGCTTCTCAATATCTGTCTGACTGAGGGCAAGTACTTAACCTCTCAGAGACCACATATCTATTGCTCATGTTTTAAAGAAAGATAAGGGTGCCTATTTTACAGGATGGATGTAGGAATGATTAATAATAAATGCAAAGCCTCTAGGATCAAATAAGTTTTCAAAAAGGGTAGCTCTTATTACAACTGTACATTAGAATCACCTGAGGTATATTTTAAGATTCAATCATATAATGTCTAAGGATGTGGCCCATGACCAAGACTGTAGGTGTTTACAGATAGCAACAGAGATATTCCCATTTGCACTACATTAGGAACAGCTGTGCAATGCTTTTAGCTTTTCCCATATCCTTCCCAAGTCTCACACTTTGTAAAAGCTTCTTTGGCCGGGCGCGGGGGCTCACGCCTGTAATCCCAGCACTTTGGGAGGCCGAAGGGGGCGGATCACGAGGTCAGGAGATCGAGACCATCCTGGCTAACATGGTGAAGGCCCGTCTCTACTAAAAATACAAAAAATTAGCTGGGTGTGGTAGCAGGCACCTGTAGTCCCAGGTACTCGGGAGGCTGAGGCCCGAGAATGGCGTGAACCAGGGAGACGGAGCTTGCAGTGAGCCGAGATCACGACACTGCACTCCAGCCTGGGCAATAGAGAGAGACTCCGTCTCTTAAAAAAAAAAAAAAAAAAAAAAAAAAAAGACTGTCTCTGTTGCAGACCTCACAGAAGCTGAGTAAGTGCAGTGGCAAAATTTGAAGCCAGGTCTCTAAGATTCACAGTCTAACTTTCTTTCAATACCTAGTTCAAATGTCTCCAGCTTTTACATTCCTTCAAAAGGTAGACTTTTTGTTCCTACTTTCAGCTGCCCTAGCATATTTTACATATCTTCATTAGCACACTTTTCACTTCAATCTGTACTTTTCTATTGACATGTTTCTCTAATTTATCAAATGTTGGGTGCTAAAGGGAAGGAACTCTGTTATTTATTGTTCTGTAACCATACTGTATATGCTCACTTCCAATTTCCAACTATATATTCATTTTATGAGGTTGGTGCCAAAGTAATTGTGGTTTTGCCATTGAGAGTCATGGCATTACTTTCAATGTGCAGTAATGGTTTCGTTGCTATCTGTAAATGCCGTTACTTCCAATGGCAAAAACTGCAATTACTTTTGCACCAACCTAGTATTTATTTTTGTTATGTTTCTTTGGGCACTTTTTTCCAGTTTGTTTTTGCTTTTCTGGAACTTGATTACTTTGAAGAATATACACTAATTATTTTACGGACTGTCCCTTGGGTGGATGTGATGTTTCCATATGGTTAGGTTCAGATTAGGAAAGCTCTTCAGTGTCTAGACTTGGTCAGAGTTGGTAGTGATTAAGGTATGGCTGAATCTGTAGGCAAAGGATCCAGCACTTGAGTGGGGCAAACTTAGCCAAAGACTCACGTCCTTATTGACATTTGGCTTCATTAGACTTGGGGCATCAGCATTTCTTCCAAGTCACCTCATGTTTCCACATGACACTGTTATCTGTTATTTAGCCTAACCTCGTGAACAGCTTTCATATGGTCTCAACTTGACTAAATTTTGAGACTGAATTATTGTATTAGTCAAGGTTCTCTAGAGAGGCAAAACCAATAAGATGTGTCATACATATATATATTATAAAAATCATATACTTACATATATTTTTATTATATATATATTCATATATTTTTGGACTTACCAAGCCAAAAAAAGCATGTGTGTGTGTATGTATATATTATAAAATATAAATCTTTCACATATTTCATATATTATATATATTTTATGAACTATATATATTTTATGAACTATATATTCATAAATATATAGTTTGAACTATACATTCAAAAATATATATAGAAAATGAAAACTATATATTCATAAAATATATAGTTCATAAAATATATACATACTTTTGGACTTAGCAAACCTCCACAATGGCGTGAACAAATTTCTTAAAAATAAACATTTCAGCCGGCATGGTGGCTCATGCCTGTAATCCCAGCACTTGGGGAGGCTGAGGCAGGTGGATCATCTGAGGTTAAGAGTTGGAGACCACCCTTGCCAGCATGGAGAAATCCCATCTCTACTACAAATACAAAAATTAGCTGAGCATGGTGGCAGGCGCCTGTAATCCCAGCTACTTGGGAGGCTGAGGCAGGAGAATTGCTTGAACGTGGAGGTTGCAGTGAGCCTAGATGGCACCATTGCACTCCAGCCTGGGTGACAGAGCAAGACTCCATCTCAAAAAAAAACCAAAAACAAATCTTTCATATAGATACAGATTTATTTCATGAAATATAAGCCTTTCATATATGTTTTTTCATATTTATTTTATGAAATATATCTATATCTATATGAAAGGTTTATTTTCATATGTAAGCCTTTGGGAGAGGCTGGCATGCTGGAGATTCAGTCAGGTCCAGTGTTATCCATGAAGTCAGAGAGCTAGCAGAATTGTTTCTTGCTGGGAGAGGTCAGTCTTTTGTTCCATTCAAACCTTTACCTGATTGGATAAGACCCATCTATACCATGGAGGGTAATCTGCTTTACTCAAAGTCCACCAATTGAAATGTATATCTCATTCAAAAGCACCCGCACAAAAACATTAAGAATAGTGTTTGAACAACTATATGAGTATTGCGGCCCAGTCAATTTAACACATAAACATCACAGTTATCCAGTCATCAAATTGTCTGTAGCTGTCATATACCAGATGTCACAAGGCTGATACTTTTTTTCTGATGAGCCTGTCTGTTTCTTGTTGCCACTGTAAAATAAGTACAGTCAGAGGCTGTCAGAGCTGGAAACATGCTGAGAAATTATGCTATGCTACATTTTACAGGTAATATTAACATTAAATATTTTACATGTAATACTTCACAGCTATTCTATATTAATATATAATATTTATGTGCATACATGTAACAATATATGGAATGTTTTGCAACTATGCTATATGTAAATATTTTACATGTAATATTTCACAATTATGCTCTATTTCTCAGTTGAAGGACATGGGGATCAGATAAGAGCATGGCATTCTCAATGTAAACACTGCATGTTGAAGATACAGCAAAGTATCCTGACACTTAGGATATTCTTGTTATTGCTACCGTTTTCCAGATCTTTCATTTATATACTGAAAAAAAATAAATGCTATTGCTAGGGGCCTAAAGACATAGATTATGGCGGTTTGCAACAAGAATAAAATTTATTTGAAAGTTTATGCTCTACATCAAAAATCAATACAAAATTTTAATCGCTACTATAATGTATGTGTATATTTGTTTAACCTAAATATCTGTGGTGGTTAATTTTATGTGTCAATTTATGTCAGCCATGGTGCCCAGATATGTAGTCAAACATGAATCTGAATGTTTGAGGGTGTTTGGGGATGAGATTAACATTTAAATCAGGGGACTATGAGTAAAGCAGATTGCCCTCCATAATGTGCATGAATTCTGCAGCAAACAGCTTCTGGGCTTGAACTACAATATTGGCCCTCTCCTGCGTCTCCAGTCTAAGAGACTTTGGACTTGAACTGTAACATTGGCTCGTCTCGCCGTCTCCAGCCTGCTGGACGATTCTGCAGAACTTGCCAGCATCCATAATCAAAAAGGACAATTATTTAACATAAATCAATATATCTTTCTCAGATATAGATAGACTAGACTAGATAGACAAATGAAAGATAGATGGTAGATACATAGAAAGAGAGGTGGTAGATCATAGAAAGGTAGATGACAGATACATAGATAGATGATAGATACATGGACAGGTAGATGATAGATCCATGGACATAGCTAGGGACACATATTGTGTACTAGTGTATTATTGGCTCTCTTTCTCTGAAGAATCCTGACTGATACAATGCCTTAAAATAAAAATTTCTCCAAATCTGAGGAAAAAAAAAAGTAATCTACTAAGAGTTTGACTTGCTTCAAGGCATGTTCTATAAAGAATAAACCTCTGTTTTCTGTCAACATATAGACTCTGCATTCTCCTTTTTATTGCAAGACATAGCCACAGAAGCCCTTTCTCTCACAGAACAGGAATTTCCACAACCCTCAATGAAGATAAGGTCTACAATGTAGTTTTTTTAAAATGCCATGCTTATCCTGGAAATAACAGAATTTAAAAGTGATGAATCAGCACTGGAATTCTAGAAACAGGATGCACAGCTACCATACATCCAACAGAGCTGGCGGCAGCAGCTGACTCAATGCAGACTCAGAAGACCCAGTAAAGCCAAACAGGGTGAAAAGAAAGCCTGAAAGGCTATATTCGAAATCAGCACAGTCATTCTCTGGAAATCTAATAAATTCCTCTCTCTTTTCACAAAGCCGTATGTCCACAGGAGTCCAGCTTCAGATACCTGTATAGCTTTTGGAGAATTCAAAATCAACTAGCAGCTTCTGAGAAAAATCAAATTTCAGAATTACTTTGTGATAAGCATTCAAGCAAAAACTTACACTCCAACTGCACAAGAGCAGAGAGAAGAGGGAGAGGTTAATTAGAAAGAAATGGAAGGAAATAAAATTGACCATAACATACAAAAATGTGTACAGAGTGAAAGTGATCTGGGCTCTGGAAAACAACAGCAAAATAGCTGTAAATGCCATTAGGCAATGAGCAATTATATCATTTGGAGATCTGGACTCTTTGGTGTCTCCAATGAGTAATTGCAGTCCCAAAAGAGTAAGTAATTGTGTTTCTAACAATTTATGAAGTTGTGGCTTTTTTTTTTTTTTTTTTTTTTTAACTAAAAAACCAACCAAACACAACCCCACAAAAAGAAGTCACACTGGATTTCCTCATTTACCACATAGTTAATATGCATAGGGATATTCAAACTGTCTGGTAAACAAGAAGTTTGAGCAGAATGATTTTTTGTGGGTTTTTTTTTTTTTTTTTTTTTTTTTGCTATGAATGTATTTTGGATAAAAAGAAGATGCCTGGAACCTGGAACCTGACTGCTTAGGAAAGGTAAAAATGGTAGCATTTCTAATTGCATCTTAGTCATTTGATTATACATCAAACTTGATTGAGGGAATCAATTTCTAAAAAATTATGAAAATTAATTCAACTAATGGTTCTAGTAGAATTTAATACCAAATTGTAATTTTTAGCTTTATTCAAGCATCCTTGGGTCCCAGTGAAAATAGTTTATTGAATGATTCTTTTAAATGCAGTTCTGTTTTGCTGCTTGAAGCCTATTCATTGAAATGCAAAGTCTCCAATTATTGTGTTCTTAAAACCATATTCATACCATTTTATGATTTGATACAGTCTTTTTGCAAAGGGGCACACACAAGAAAATTATAATACAATGGATTAAGAAATTTCCCTGTTTTCCTATTTTACCAAGTGTGTTTTAAGGCATTAAAAGAACAATATTTGACAAATGACCCACAGAGACTCATACATGTGTTTCTTCAAATATATAATAAAAGGTGAAGGTTTAATATGATTTAATTCCCTAATAATGGATCAAATCCTCAGCATCACAAACATTGTATTGAATCTTTGTACTTTGAATAAGGTAGTGAAATAATGTCTTTATGGCAATTACAAATAAAGTAATTCATGTAATTATTCTGTAATAATGTGATCGTTGCCACGTAGACTATAGACCATAAAAAAGCATTAAGTAATTGTAGGGTTATTTATGGCCTGAAAATTGTCTGGCAATTATACTAGAAGTCATAGTAGTATGAAATTCATAGCTTGTTACTTGATTTTTTAAATATAAAATGTATCTTTTTATTATAGACCTAGGCACCTAACGCCTGGCCACATAATTATATCACATGCTTCACAGAGAATGGAAAAATTGGGTACAATCCAGTGAAGAAATGTATTCTTCTATTTCATCGTCAGTCCTTGAAAAAATAGTTATTTTTTCAATTGGCTGTGTCACTTCAATTTCCACATTTTTAACATTAGAAAGTTTAGTTTAGATAGTTATGTGATACTATTTTGTATGAGACCTTTGGTCATGTGTGTGTGATGTGTGTGTGTGTGTGTGTGGTGTGTGTGTGTTTCAATAGATAGAACTTCCTTTGTTCTTTAAAAACATTAAAATTTGATAAAATTGTAAGAACTTGGCACACTTGATATGCCTCATTCCTTGCATCAGTGTGAAAATTTACCTTCTGAGAATGAGAGATACTATTCTTGGAAGATTGGTTGAGAAGAGTAGTTAGCACTCATGGTTGATGTTCATCAGAGATAAAGATTGAAACTGCAAAACCCACTGCTCCCTACCCCATCACTCTCAGCCTCACCACCACTGTCTGCTTGAAGTCCACAGTTCCAATCTGACCTTGTTCAGCGAGCCAACAACACAACACGCAGACACCCAGCTCACCTGAGACTTCCACATTCTAATCCCTGTGAAGTATTGTACATCTTTATTCCTTTCTCTTTTCTTACTTCTTCCAAGACATAAGACCCTTCCTCAAAATTCTTTTTAGTTAATTATGAGAAAAAATGGCCTCTAACTTCAATCCATTTTAGGAATATTCTTTAGTTTTTGTTCTAAGAGAAAGCTGGCTTTTCCCTGAGGACCATAATTGCCCTGCCAGGCTTTACAGTGACAGCTGTTTTTAGTCTCCCTCATCCCGTCATCCCTATCACCTCCTTGAAAGTTGTCTTCTTATGCCCCATGGCTGTTTATAAACCATTTTCCTTGCTCCTAACCCCCACTCCCTTCACCTTCAAATCTGATATTAGCAAGTTTCTTGTCCATTGGCCTGCATTGCTGCTGTTTTGTACCAACTACTAGGACAGTTTTGTGTTCTTGATCGCCATTATTCTTAACAAAATGACCCATGTTTTGGTTATTGATTTCAACATATACATAAACAATTCATCCACAGCTATGGCCTCTCAGCTCCCAGAACCATTTTCTTACAATATTTCTGTCTTCTACCTTACACAAGCCAATCATTTCCAGTATGATAGTTTAAATCTAAAGAAATATGTCCTTTTATGGTAACTCCCCTGAATAATAGTACCAAGTTTATTAATAAAACATTAAATACATTTCAGTGGCATATTCTTATATCTCATGCAATGAGTAATTAAAACAAACATAAGACCTTGTCATCTTCTTCAATTATTTAAAAGCGGTGGCAGAATAAAGATAAAGTAAGATTGTGTCTTTTTTAACCTTCAACAATATGCCTGGTATAAAATATGTGTTAAAGTTCATTTATTGGTTAAATAAATGAATTACTGATTAAATGATGTAAAGGAAATAATAGTTCCCAGAAGATAAAAATACTTCTGATTCCATACATAGCTACACACACACACACAAATGTCTGCACATATATTCACATCTCTCAAACTATATTCGTAAGTCAGTACATTGTTAACATTTGCTTTTGTCTGTTATTGATTAAAAAATCTGTAGACACATTAGGAATAAAACTTTGAAAACATGAAGTTATTTTATAATCCTAAAACTTTGACAATCATCAAAATCATTTTAGTGCATGCCTTCCCAAAGCCTAGGTTTATATAATTACTTAATATAAAATTATGTTTACGTTTTACATAATTTAAAGATACCATGACACAGAATCTAGTCATTAAACATTCATCCCCTCCATGTTAAACATATTCCAACTCTTTATGTCTGGCTGAGCAATGAGTTCATGACTTAGTTAAACAGAATACCACTAATTCAAGAGGCAACACTAATTCTTTACAGCATGTATATTTGTGGCAAGTACTTAACTAGTATTTGCATTTGTTAATCCTTCCAGAATAAAAGCCTTCAATAATATAATATTATAATTATCTTTCCCCTTCTCCCATGTGTCTATGTTTCACTCATTTATAAAGAGACTGACAAGAACAAATTGCTATTTTAGGGAGAGAAACAATTTCAATATTTCATTTCTGAAAAGTCCTTAACAATAATCTATTAAAAGAAATACTGAAATAATGTTTTAAAATTATGCACAGAGGGCGGATCCAATTTATTTAGGAAAATATATTAAAATTTTTAAGTTCTTAAATAAGCCTGCCAACACTTTAACAAAATTGGGATGATAAAAATGTTTTCACCCATTTCAGATATAGTTATCTTTAAGGGTTTGGCTTTTGGGCATTTGATGTAATCTCTCCACCTGCAAACTGTGAATAGCTTGTGTTAAGGCAGTTGCAATTGTCTTGACAAAGTCTAAGTCCAAAATACAACTGTTGGAGCGTAAAACCTAAAGTGCCATGATTTTTTACTGGAACTGGACAAAAAATTGCTATCATGTAAGAGTGATATCACAGAACTTTTGAAATCTAAGTTTAACCAGACTTTAGATCTCATTCTGTCTTAAACAATCTACTGTGTTAAGAGTCATCTTTCTGAAACATCTTTCTTATTATAAATAAACTGTTTTAAACATGCCAGATTTTCCTGATGTTTCACATAATAAAATGAAATTCCCTTCATATTGCATGCACGCTACTTATGATATGGCCTCAGAGTTACCTTCTATAATCTACTTGATTTAACCTCAAGTTCCCACCAAGTATCCACTATTTATGCCACACAGTTATTTGCTGTTTACATAGTATAATGTGATCACTATCAGTTTCATGCTTGTTCCTTCACATATACTGCTCAACTTGCATGAAATACCCACCTTTACCTTCTTTATTTGAGGAACTCATTCACCCTTAAATGCTCCTGTCATATGTCAGTCATTGTCCCTTTGAAACATTTCCTTATTTTCATGGTAGAAACTTACTGCTCTCATATTTGTGTTAAGTGTTTTATATCCTTTATTTCATTGTATTTTGATTATTGTCTCCATTTTCCTCTATTATGAACTCTAAAAAAAACAAAACAAAACAATGTTCTTTCTTTATCTTTTTTCTCATTGAGCTGGCAAGAAAGATTTTTTGAATAATGAACTAATGAAATTCAGAAGAATGGGTAGTTTGGTGTTTATTTTTACATTTATGTAGAAATTGTGAAGATAGTATAAATGGTCTCTATATCCGTGTCCCTCACTCAGCTCCCTTTATTTTTAACATTTTACGTTAGTATGTATGTTTATTAGAATTAATGAGTCAATATGGATGCAATATTATCAACTAAAATCTGCCAATTTATTTAAAATTTCTCCTTTCCATACTGTATATCTTTGGAAGGAAGTCACTATGTGTAGCCCAGAACTGCAAATGGAAAACAACAAAACCTTTGTTATAACTGAAGAATTCAACATCTCATTTTCAGCAGTTAATAAACCTAACTTGCTGAAAATCAGTAACGATATAGTTGATCTGAACAATATTATCAGTAGACTTGATCACATAACATTTGTAGAATGCTTCATATAGTAATAACCTAATACCATAACTTACTAATAACCTTCTGAGAGTGATCTTTGGGACATTTTTGTGGAAAGGTTATCAGGAAGTTATTTTTTCGTAGACAATAGGCCTAGTCAGATTAACTATTTTTCATGAGTTCTGACATTATTTTATTTACAAATACGTTATTTCATCTCCATATATATTGGAATGTTTTAAAGTCATCTTTCCATTATTGATTTCTAATTGTATTCTATTGTGGTATGAACACATAGTTTATGTGATTTGTATTCTTTTTGTTTTAAATGTTTTATCTGTTTAATTGTGCTTTTTAATCCAGGCAATAGTTTACTTTTCTGAATGTTTCATGTGAGCTTGAAAAGAATGTGTCATGTCATACACATAAAGAATGTGCATGTTATGTTCTTCAGTTCTAATAAAGGTTTTGTTTTTTTCAGTTTGCAGTTCTATCAGATTTTGCCTTATGCATTTTGATGCCCTATTGTTAGGTACACGCATGTTAGGAACTGTGATACCTTCATGGGGAATTGGCTTCCTTATCATTATGTAATGCCCTTTTCTTATTTCACATCTTTCTACCAGAAGCCCGGACAGAAGCACCAGCAGGGACCCACCTTGCATGGGTACCTTCGGTGGTTCATTTTTGGGAGGTTTTATTTTTCCAAGAATTTATCCATTTCATCTAGGTTTTCTAGTTTGTATGCATAGAGGTGTTCATAATAGTCTGAAAGATTTTTTTTCTTTTTCTTTGTTTATTTTTGAGACGAAGTCTTACTGTGTCACCCAGGCTTGAGTGAAATGGTGTGATCTCCGCTCTCTGCAACTTCTGCCTCCCAGGTTCAAGTGATTCTCCCACCTCAGACTCCTGAGTAGCTGGGACTACACGTGTGTGCCACCACACCTGACTAATTTTGGCATTTTTAGTAGATGGGGTTTCACTATGTTGGCCACACTGGTCTTGAACCCCTGACCTCATGATCCGCCTGCCTCATCCTCCCAAAGTGCTGGGATTACAGGCACTAGCTACCATACCTGGCCTTTTTATTTTTTTATTATTATTTCTGTGAGGTTGTTGATAATGTCCCTTTTGTCTTCTAATTGTATTTATTTGGATCTTCTCTCTTTTTTTTCTTTATTAGTCTAGCTAGTGGTCTATCAATCTTATTTATTCTTTCAGAGAACCAACTTTTGGTTTTCTTGATCTTTTGAATTTTTTTTTTTTGTGTCTCAATTTTATTCAGTCCAACTCTGATTTTTTATTTATTTTCTTCTACTAGCTTTGGGGTTGGTTTGTTCCTGTTTCTTTAGTTCCTGTGGGTGTGATGTTAGGTTCCTAATTTGAGATCTTTCTAACTTATTGATGTAGGTGTTTAGTGCAAAAAAACAAAACTCTTCTCTTAGCACTACTTTAGCTGAGTTCCAAAGATTCAGGTACATTGTGTCTCTGTTCTCGTTACTTTCAAAGATTTTTCTAAAAATTTCTGCCTTAATTTCATTCTTTACCCAAAAGCCATCCAGGACCAGTTGTTTAACTCTTATGTAATTTTATGGTTTTGATAAATCTTGGTGTTGTTTCTACATTTATTGCACTGTGGTTTGAGAGTGTGGTATGATTTCATTTCTTAAAAATGTGTTAAGATGTGCTTTATGGCCAGTTGTGTGCTCAGTCTTCGAGTATGTGTCATGTGTTGATGAGAAGCATGTATATTCTATTGTCATTGGGTGGAGTTTTCCATAGATGTCTCTTACGTCCAATTAGTCAAATGTCTAGTTTATGTCCGTAATTTCTTTGTTAGTTTTCTGCCTCGATGATCTGTGTAATTCTGTCAGTGGGGTGTTGAGGTCCCCCAGTATTATTGTGCAGTTGTTTAAATCTCTCTGTAGATGTCTAAGAATTTGTTTTATGAATCTAGATGCTCCAAGGTTGTGTGTATATATTTAGGACAATTAAGTCTTGTTGGATTGAGCCCTTCATCATTATGTGATGCATTTATTTGTCCATTTTGATTATTGTTAATTTAAAGCCTGTTTTTATCTCATATAAGGATAGCTACCCCTGCTCTTCTTTGTTTTCCTTTGACTTGATAGATATGTATCCATCCCTTTAGTTTGAGCCTATGGGTATTCTCACATATGAGATGTGCTTCTTAGACAGGATACAGTTGAGTCTTGCATCTTTATCCAACTTGCTCATCTGTGCTTTTTAGGTGGACCATTTAGCCTGTTTACATTCATGGTTAATACTGATATGTAAGGATTTGTTCCTGTCATCATGCTGTTAGAGAGTTATTATGTATATTTGATTGTATAGTTGCTCTGTAGTGTCAGTGAGGTATGTGCTTAAGTGTGTTTTGGTGGTGGCACATACTGTCTTTCCATTTCCATGTTTTGCATTCCCTTTAGAAGCTCTCATAAGGTAGAGCTAGTGGTAACAAATTCCCTTAGCTTTTTAATTGACTTGCGCCTTCTCTCTAGCTGCCTTTAATTTTTTTCCCTCAAATTGACCTTGTTGAATATGATGACTATGTGTCTTGCTGATGGTCACTGTGCACAGTATTACACAAGGGTTCTCTAAATTTCTTGAATTTGCATGTCAACCTCTTTAGTGAGATTGGATAATTTTTCATGGACTATATCTTCAAAATTTATGTTGCTTGGTCTCTCTCCTCTTTCTGAAATGCCAGTGAGTGGTAGCTTTGGTATTTTTATATAATCCCATAGTTCTCAGCAGTTTTGTTAATTTATTAAAATTATTTTTTCTTTATTTTTGTCTGCCTGTATTGCTTTCAAGGAGTGGTCGTCAGACTCTGTCTGACCGCATCTTGGTCTATTTTGTTGTGCTTCAAATTTTACTCTGAAACTCCTATAGTACATTTTTTATTTCCAAAAGTTCAGCTTCATTCTTTCTTAAAATGATTATCTCCTGGATCATTTTAGTATGTTTCTTGTATTGAGTTTCAACCATCTCTTGTATCTCAATGACCTTCCTTGCCATCCAGAATTCTATGTCTGACATTTCAACCATTTCAATCTGGTTAGATTCCATTGCTGGGGCGCTAGTGTGATTGTTTGGCGGTAAGAAGACACTCTGGCTTTCAGTGTTGCCAGAGTTCTTGTACTGGATCTTTCTCATCTTTAAGGGGTGATGATCCTTTATCTATTTGGAATTGCTGTTTTTTAGATGGAAATTTTAGTTTTTATTGTCATTATTACCCTTGAGGATTTGGCTGTGGCACAACATGGGTGTAGCTGAAAGACTTTATTTCTGGATGCTTTTACCAGGCAAGGTTCAGTTTCACACTTCTGGGCTGTGTTCTCTAACCTTGGAGTACTGGGTCTGGGTCAGTGGTTTCATCCCCTTCTTCCTCGAGGTCAAGCCCCAGCTGGGCTAGAGAGTCCAAAGTTCTCAAAGACCACTGGCAATAGCACTCCATAGGAGACAGCAGGGTGCCACTGGCTGGAGGGGCTCTCGTGGGGACAATGGGGGAATCTTGGGCAGGAGGCACTCCAGCAGGGGGTGGGAGGCTGCTGTGGGTGAGGGTGCTCTGGCATGGGGTGTCACAGTGGTATGAGGCACTCTGGTTGGGGGAGCGCACAGGCGCAGTGAGCAGGAAGTGTTTCAGTAGGGGTGGCACAGGAGGAAAGCATTTTGGTGAGGGTGCTGTCGGCAGGAGGTGCTCCAAAAGGGTGGCTGCAGGGTCTCAAGCTAGCGTGTTCCGGTGGGAGGTTATGAGCAAAGGCACTCCGTTGGCGGGGGTGGGGGCTCACTGTCTGCAGACATGGCCAGGCAGGGACTCTGGGAGAGACTGGAATCAGCAAAGCAGGCAGATCAGGCTTTCCGTTATCCCAGGGGAATGACAGTTCTGCTCTTTCCATTCTCTCCAGGTCCACAGCTTATATAGGGCAGAGCCACTTTGTCTTGAAGAGCCATTCCGGGCCTGGAAAGGGCATCAACACTGGGCCCCCCATGCGGGGTTCCCAGCTTTCTCTCCCTTCAGTCCCAGAATCTGGATCATCTCTTCAGCCACTCTCAGAGCCTTCTCTCTGACGGTCTGTTTGGAGTATGCCGGTTTACTTGATATTCTGTGCTGTCGTGGTGGGAGAAGCTCTTCCTGGCTGCATGTAGTTGGCAATCTCGGAATTTCTCCCAGCATTCTCATTTTTAATGTAGATCAGAATTGAGGACATGCTGTTTGCCTTCTTCCTGAAGAATTTATTTGAATACATTTGGTAGGAAATATCTGCTAGATATGAATTCTGTCAGCATTTTTTATTTGTTTGTTTCCTGAGAAAGCCTTAATTTTTCCTTCACTTTGTAAGAAGAAATTTTCTACATATAAAAATCTACATTGATGTTTTCTTTCTTTCATACTTTGGACATTTCGCTCCATTGTCTGCTTCCTTGTATGGTCTCTAAGAATAAGTTTACTGTAATCTATTCCTTTCCTTCTATAGGAAAAAAGTTTGTTTTGTTCTTTCCTACATCTTTTTTCAAGATTTTGTACTTCTCTTTGACTTTCTACAGTTTTAACATAATAAGTCTAATGGTAGTTTTTGTTTCCAGGTTTTGTGGTCCATTACCTGTCATTATATTTTTTAACCTCATAGTTATTATTTCTTCAAACATTCCTTTCAAATCTCTCATTTTTTTTCTTTATGACACTTCAATTACATTCGTGTTGCACCTTTTGGAATTACCACACAGTTCTTGTAAATCCTGTCCTTTTTTTCTCTTTCTTCTCTCTTTTTGTATTTCATTTCAGGCAGTTTTTGATAAAAAGTGTTTAAGGTTACTAATTCTTTTTTTTTTTATTATTATATTTTAAGTTCTAGGGTACATGTGCATAACGTGCAGGTTTGTTACATATGTGTACTTGTGCCATGTTGGTATGCTGCACCCATCAACTCATCAGCACCCATGAATTCGTCATTTATATCAGGTATAACTCCCAATGCAATCCCTCCCCCCCCCCCATGATAGGCCCCGGTGTGTGATGTTCCCTTTCCCGAGTCCGAGTGATCTCATTGTTCAGTTCCCACCTATGAGTGAGAACATGCGGTGTTTGGTTTTCTGTTCTTGTGATAGTTTGCTAACAATGATGGTTTCCAGCTGCATCCATGTCCCTACAAAGGACGCAAACTCATCCTTTTTTATGGCTGCATAGTATTCCATGGTGTATATGTGCCACATTTTCTTAATCCAGTCTGTCACAGATGGACATTTGGGTTGATTCCAAGTCTTTACTATTGTGAATAGTGCCGCAATAAACATCCGTGTGCATGTGTCTTTATAGCAGCATGATTTATAATCCTTTGGGTATATACCCAGTAGTGGGATGGCTGGGTCATATGGTACATCTAGTTCTAGATCCTTGAGGAATTGCCATACTGTTTCCCATAATGGTTGACCTAGTTTACAATCCCACCAACAGTGTAAAAGTGTTCCTATTTCTCCACATCCTCTCCAGCACCTGTTGTTTCCTGACATTTTAATGATTGCCATTCTAACTGGTGTGAGATGGTATCTCATTGTGGTTTTGATTTGCATTTCTCTGATGGCGAGTGATGATGAGCATTTTTTCATGTGTCTGTTGGCTGTATGAATGTCTTCTTTTGAGAAATGTCTGTTCATATCCTTTGCCCACTTTTTGATGGGGTTGTTTGTTTTTTTCTTGTAAATTTGTTTATGTTCTTTGTAGGTTCTGGATATTAGCCCTTTGTCAGATGAGTAGATTGCAAAAATTTTCTCCCATTCTGTAGGTTGCCTGTTCACCCTGATGGTAGTTTCTTTTGCTGTGCAGAAGCTCTTTAGTTTAATTAGATCCCATTTGTCAATTTTGGCTTTTGCTGCCGTTGCTTTTGGTGTTTTAGACATGAAGTCCTTGCCCATGCCTATGTCTAGAATGGTACTACATAGGTTTTCTTCTAGGGTTTTTATGGTATTAGGTCTAACATTTAAGTCTCTAATCCATCTTGAATTAATTTTCGTATAAGGAGTAAGGAAAGGATCTAGTTTCAGCTTTCTACTTATGGCTAGCCAATTTTCCCAGCACCATTTATTAAATAGGGAATCCTTTCCCCATTTCTTGCTTCTCTCAGGTTTGTCAAAGATCAGATGGCTGTAGATGTGTGGTATTATTTCTGAGGACTCTGTTCTGTTCCATTGGTCTATAGCTCTGTTTTGGTACCAGTACCATGCTGTTTTGGTTACTGTAGCCTTGTAGTATAGTTTGAAGTCAGGTAGCGTGATGCCTCCAGCTTTGTTCTTTTGACTTAGGATTGCCTTGGCAATGCGGGCTCTTTTTTGGTTCCATATGAACTTTAAAGCCGTTTTTTCCAATTCTGTGAAGAAACTCATTGGTAGCTTGATGGGGATGGCATTGAATCTATAAATAACCTTGGGCAGTATGGCCATTTTCACGATATTGATTCTTCCTATCCATGAGCATGGTATGTTCTTCCATTTGTTAGTGTCCTCTTTTATTTCACTGAGCAGTGGTTTGTAGTTCTCCTTGAAGAGGTCCTTTACATCCCTTGTAAGTTGGATTCCTAGGTATTTGATTCTCTTTGAAGCAATTGTGAATGGAAGTTCATTCCTGATTTGGCTCTCTGTTTGTCTGTTACTGGTGTATAAGAATGCTTGCGATTTTTGCACATTAATTTTGTATCCTGAGACTTTGCTGAAGTTGCTTATCAGCTTAAGGAGATTTTGGGCTGAGACAATGGGGTTTTCTAAATATACAATCATGTCATCTGCAAACAGGGACAATTTGACTTCTTCTTTTCCTAACTGGATACCCTTGATTTCTTTCTCTTGCCTGATTGCCCTAGCCAGAACTTCCAAGACTATGTTGAATAGGAGTGGTGAGAGAGGGCATCCCTGTCTTGTGCCAGTTTTCAAAGGGAATTTTTCCAGTTTCTGCCCATTCAGTATGATATTGGCTGTGGGTTTGTCATAGATAGCTCTTATTATTTTGAGGTACGTTCCATCAATACCGAATTAATTGAGCGTTTTTAGCATGAAGGGCTGTTGAATTTTGTCAAAAGCCTTTTCTGCATCTATTGAGATAATCATGTGGTTCTTGTCTTTGGTTCTGTTTATATGCTGGATTACATTTATTGATTTGCGAATGTTGAACCAGCCTTGCATCCCAGGGATGAAGCCCACTTGATCATGGTGGATAAGGTTTTTGATGTGCTGCTGAATCCTGTTTGCCAGTATTTTATTGAGGAGTTTTGCACCAATGTTCATCAGGGATATTGGTCAAAAATTCTCTTTTTTTGTTGTGTCTCTGCCAGGCTTTGGTATCAGGATGATGTTGGCCTCATAAAATGAGTTAGGGAGGATTCCCTCTTTTTCAATTGATTGGAATAGTTTCAGAAGGAATGGTACCAGCTCCTCCTTGTAGCTCTGGTAGAATTCAGCTGTGAATCCATCTGGTCCCGGACTTTTTTTGGTTGGTAGGCTATTAATTATTGCCTCAATTTCAGAGCCTGCTATGGGTTTATTCAGGGATTCAACTTCTTCCTGGGTTAGTCTTGGAAGAGTGTAAGTGTCCAGGAAATTATCCATTTCTTCTAGATTTTCTAGTTGATTTGCGTAGAGGTGTTCATAGTATTCTCTGATGGTAGTTTGTATTTCTGTGGGGTCCATGGTGATATCCCCTTCATCATTTTTTATTGCGTCTATTTGATTCTTCTCTCTTTTCTTCTTTATTAGTCTTGCTAGCGGTCTGTCAATTTTGTTGATTTTTTCAAAAACCAACTCTTGGATTCATTGATTTTTTGGAGGGTTTTTTGTGTCTCTATCTCCTTCAGTTCTGCTCTGATCTTAGTTATTTCTTGCCTTCTGCTAGCTTTTGAATGTGTTTGCTCTTGCTTCTCCAGTTCTTTTAATTGTGATGTTAGAGTGTCAATTTTAGATCTTTCCAGCTTTCTCTTGTGGGCATTTAGTGCTATAAATTTCCCTCTACACACTGCTTTAAATGTGTCCCAGAGATTCTGGTATTTTGTATCTTTGTTCTCATTGGTTTCAAAGAACATCTTTATTTCTGCCTTCATTTCGTTATGTACACAGTAGTCATGCAGGAGCAGGTTGTTCAGTTTCCATGTAGTTGAGCGGTTTTGATTGAGTTTCTTAGTCCTGAGTTCTAGTTTGATTGCACTATGGTCTGAGAGACCATTTGTTATAATTTCTGTTCTTTTACATTTGCTAAGGAGTGCTTTACTTCCAATTATGTGGTCAATTTTGGAATAAGTGCGATGTGGTGCTGAGAAGAATGTATATTCTGTTGATTTGGGGTGGAGAGTTCTATAGATGTCTATTAGGTCCACTTGGTGCAGAGATGAGTTCAATTCCTGGATATCATTGTTAACTTTCTGTCTCATTGATCTGTCTAATGTTGACAGTGGAGTGTTGAAGTCTCCCATTATTATTGTATGGGAGTCTAAGTCTCTTTGTAAGTCTCTAAGGACTTGCATTATGAATTTGGGTGCTCATGTATTGGGTGCATATAGATTTAGGATAGTTAGCTCTTCCTGTTGAATTGATCCCTTTACCATTATGTAATGTCCTTCTTTGTCTCTTTTGATCTTTGATGGCTTAAAGTCTGTTTTATCAGAGACTAGGATTGCAACCCCTGCTTTTTTTTGTTCTCCATTTGCTTGGTAGATCTTCCTCCATCCCTTTATTTTGAGCCTATGTATGTCTCTGCATGTGAGATGGGTCTCCTGAATACAGCAGACTGATGGGTCTTGACTCTTTATCCAGTTTGCCAGTCTGTGTCTTTTAATTGGAGCATTTAGTCCATTTACATATAACGTTAATATTGTTATGTGTGAACTTGATCCTGCCATTATGATATTAACTAGTTATTTTGCTCGCTAGTTGATGCAGTTTCTTCCTAGCCTCAATGGTCTTTACATTTTGGCATGTTTTTGCAATGGCTGGTACCGTTTGTTCCTTTCCATGTTTAGGGCTTCCTTCAGGGTCCCTTGTAAGGCAGGCCTGGTGGTGACAAAATCTCTAAGCATTTGCTTATCTGTAAAGGATTTTATTTCTCCTTCACTTATGAAACTTAGTTTGGCTGGATATGAAATTCTGGGTTGAAAATTCTTTTCTTTAAGAATGTTGAATATTGGCCCCCACTCTCTTGTGGCTTGGAGAGTTTCTGCCGAGAGATCTGCTGTTAGTCTGATGGGCTTCCCTTTGTGGGTAACTCGACCTTTCTTTCTGGCTACCCTTAAGATTTTTTCCTTCATTTCAACTTTGGTGAATCTGGCAATTAGTGTCTTGGAGTTGCTCTTCTGGAGGAGTATCTTTGTGGTGTTCTCTGTATTTCCTGAATTTGAATGTTGGCCTGCCCTACTAGGATGGGGAAGTTCTCCTGGATGATATCCTGCAGAGTGTTTTCCAACTTGGTTCCATTTTCCCCCTCACTTTCAGGCACCCCAATCAGACGTAGATTTGGTCTTTTTACATAATCCCATACTTCTTGCAGGCTTTGTTCATTTATTTTTCTTCTTTTTTCTTTTGGTTTCTCTTCTTGCTTCATTTCATTCATTTGATCCTCAATCGCTGATACTCTTTCTTCCAGTTGATCGAGTCGGTTACTGAAGCTTGTGGATTTGTCACATATTTCTCGTGTCATGGTTTTCATCTCTGTCATTTCGTTTATGACCTTCTCTGCATTAATTAGTCTAGCTGTCAATTCTTCCACTCTTTTTTCAAGATTTTTAGTTTCTTTGCGCTGGGTACGTAATTCCTCCTTTAGCTCTGAGAAGTTTGATGGACTGAAGCCTTTTTCTCTCATCTTGTCAAAGTCATTCTCTGACCAGCTTTGATCCATTGCTGCCAATGAGCTGCGCTTCTTTGCAGGGGGAGATGCGCTCTTATTTTTTGAATTTCCAGCTTTTCTGCCCTGCTTTTTCCCCATCTTTGTGGTTTTATCTGCCTCTGGTCTTTGATGATCGTGAAGTACTGATGGGGTTTTGGTATAGGTGTCCTTCCTGTTTGATAGTTTTCCTTCTAACAGTCAGGACCCTCAGCTGTAGGTCTGTTGGAGATTGCTTGAGGTCCACTCCAGACCCTGTTTGCCTGGGTATCAGGAGCAGAGGTTGCAGAAGATAGAATATTGCTGAACAGCGAGTGTACCTGTCTGATTCTTACTTTGGAAGCTTCCTCTCGGGGGTGTACTCCACCCTGTGAGGTGTGGTGTGTCAGACTGCCCCTAGTGGGGGATGTCTCCCAGTTAGGCTACTCAGGGGTCAGGGACCCACTTGAGCAGGCAGTCTGTCCCTTCTCAGATCTCAACCTCCATGTGGGGAGATCCACTGCTCTCTTCAAAGCTGTCAGACAGAGTCATTTGTGTCTGCAGAGGTTTCTGCTGCTTTTTGTGTTGTTGTTGTTTAGCTGTGCCCTGTCCCCAGAGGTGGAGTCTACAGAGATAGGCAGGTTTCCTTGAGCTGCTGTGAGCTCCACCCAGTTTGAGCTTCCCACCGGCTTTGTTTACCTACTTAAGCCTCAGCAGTGGTGGGCGCCCCTCCCCCAGCCTGGCTGCTACCTTGCGGTTAGATTGCAGACTGCTGTGCTAGCAACGAGGGAGGCTCCGTGGGCATGGGACCCTCCCGGCCAGGTGTGGGATATATTCTCCTGGTGTGCCCGTTTGCTTAAAGCGCAGTATTGGGGTGTGAGTTACCCGATTTTCCAGGTGTTGTGTGTCTCAGTTCCCCTGGCTAGGAAAAGGGATTCCCTTCCCCCTTGCGCTTCCCAGGTGAGGCAATGCCTCGCCCTGCTTCAGCTCTCACTGGTCGGGCTGCAGCAGCTGACCAGCCGTGTTTGTCCGGCACTCCCTAGTGAGATGACCCCAGTACCTCAGTTGAAAATGCAGAAATCACCGGTATTCTATGTCGCTTGCACTGGGAGTTAGAGACTGGAGCTGTTCCTATTCGGCCATCTTGCTCCGCCCCCAGATCTATCACTAATTCTTTTATATCTGTGTCCAATCAGTTAATAGGCCTTTAAAAGCATTCTTCATTTCTGTTACTGTATTTTTGATTTCTAGCTTTTTAAAAATAGTTTCCATCTCCCTGCTTATATGACATACCTTTTCTTTCATGTTGTCTACTTTTTTTCATTAAAGCACATAATGTATTAATTATATTTATTTTAAATTCGTTTTCTAATATTTCCAAAATCTATGCAATGTGTGAGTCTGGCTCTCATCCTTGCTTTGTCTCTTCAGACTTTTCTTCCAACTTGGCTTTACTAATACTTTGTAATTTTTGTTTAAAGCTGGGCATGATGTATCAGGTATTAGGATCAGAGATAAATAAACCTTTGGTCTGAGATTTTATGTTTATTTGTCTCTGAATTGGGCTGTGTTTAATGTTCTTTGCAATAGTAGGTATCAGAGGCTTCAAATTTATTTAGTGTTTTTCCTTTACTATCCTGTTTTCTTTGTGTTTTCCTAAGAACTCCTTAAAATTGAGTGTGTCTCTTGCTGCTATTTCAGCTGTAATCCCTGTTTATATGGTAGTAAGGAGTTGGGGAGAGAAAACATTCAGTAATCACATGATGAGATCTGTCTTTCGAAGGGACTGTGTTTGTGGTCTGTGACTTTCAAAGCGTTTAAAATCTTTTAGTGTCTCTTTATTTAGACAACAGAAATGCCAGAAGGAGTAACTTTTGATAATTTTCCTTAAGCCTGTGTGAGAGAGGCTTCTGACAAAGACTGCTACAAGCACAGGTCTTCGTTAGGAGAACACACAGTATATTTCAGATGGTTACTCATTCACTCCCTATATTAGTCTGTTTTCAGGTGACTGACAAAGACATATCTGGACTGGGCCATTTACAAAAGAAAGAGGTTTGTTGGACTTACAGTTCTACATGGTTGGGGAGGCCTCACGATCATGGCAGAAGGCAAGGAGGAGCAGGTCACATCTTATGTGGATGGCAGCGGCAAAGAGAGGGCTTGTGCAGAGAAACTCCCATTTTCTTTTTTTTTTTTTTTTCTTTTTTTTTTCTTTTTTTGAGACGGAGTCTCACTCTGTCGCCCAGGCTGGAGTGCAGTGGTTGGACCTCAGCTCACTGCAAGCTCCGCCTCCCGGGTTTATGCCATTCTCCTGCCTCAGTCTCCCGAGTGGCTGGGACTACAGGCACCCGCCACCTCGCCCGGCTAGTTTTTTTTGTATTTTTTTTGTAGAGACGGGGTTTCACCGTGTTAGCCAGGATGGTCTCGATCTCCTGACCTCGTGATCCGCCCGTCTCGGCCTCCCAAAGTGCCAGGATTACAGGCTTGAGCCACCGCGCCCGGCCCCTGAAACTCCCATTTTCAAAACCATCAGATCTTGTGAAACTTATTCACTATCACAAGAACAGCAAGGGAAAGATCTGCCCCCATGGTTCAATTACCTCCGACTGGGTTTCTCCCACGAAATGTGTGGATTGTGGGAGTTACAATTTAAGATGAGATTTGGGTGGGGAAACAGTGGAACCACATCACTCCCCCTGCCAAAGACACAGGTTGATTTTTCTTGCCCGTTACTTACAAAAACCTGACAAAGTCCTGGAATTAAAAACTGTAAAGTACAAGGATTTCCTAAGGTTGCAGGTCCCATGATTCTCACTCTCAAGTTAGCCCATACTTATCAAATTGCCATTTAAATGCTCCTGTCAGTTTATGGTTCCAGTAGTTTCTTTTTTGGTTAATCTGATCTTGGCTAGACTTGTCTGTATTTTCCTGTCTCTCCAGTTTTCAGAGTGGCAGTTTGTACTGTGACCTGAATTTTGTATTGGATCCAGGAAAAGTCGTTGATTTTGAGTTTATTCAGCTCGTTTCTGGATGTAAGGATGGGAATAATGACCTCTGAACTCTTCACATGTCGAAGCTGGATTGTACAGATTTTTACTTGTCATTAATAAAATTTTCCTAGTCTGTTCCAACCATAATGATCATGACGTAGTAGAAGTTATTTTATTTTATTTTTTAATATCAATCTACTAAATTCTTTAAGATTACTTCTGCTGAAAACCTAGGAGAATGCCTTGATTGGATGCATGTCATGGGAGATTTAAAACGAAGCTCAATATTATTCCCATTATGGTTAGCTTTAGGAGTTTCAGAAAAAAAATAATTAATTTTAATAAGCAGGGAGAGAAACAGCATCAGTGTACTAATCAAGTGACACTATGAACGTATTATTTAGTCACAGTGAGTAGTCTCAAAGCCTTGATGTGTCGTTTCTGAAGCTGGTTATTTACATACACGACAGAGAGACAGTGATTTCTCTGGAATATAACTATTAAAATAATGACACTTATCTATCAAGAAAAACTGATCTGTGCAGATGTCATAAAGCCACTATTATTTATCTTCTATCTGTTTCATGCTTCATTTCTGTGTTGATTTAATTATTCTCATTTATTTGTTTCCTTAGTCCCAAAAACCTGTTTTTCATTTCTACCTATTTCTTCATCATCTCCTTTGGATTCTTGCAGCCCAGATTAAAACTCTTGTATGAAAATGGCAATTATTTCCTCCTTTAAAAACATTTGATGATGTGTTTTGCTGTTATTATGTTTCATGACAGTATATCTCTAGGGATTTGCATTATTTCATTGGTTTTACATTATTGTTTCCTTCTCCAGTATGTTGTATTGAATCACATTCTTGATTTGTGACTCTTAGGCCGGGTCCTGTCAGTCCACAGAATATAATAGAAATCACGGAATGCAAATATTTTTCCATATCCTAACCCAGGTTACCTTTGCAAGGAATCTTTGTAGTTAGCTTGCTCTACACCTGATCGACAAAATGAGTAATCAAATTAGCTTTGTAGTATTAGCCAAGTACAAGTACTGGTTCTAAAAGGATGGCCTGGGTCTTAATCTGGTGCTAATCCCAAACATAGTTTGAAAATGAAGTTCAGGGACAGTTCCAAGCTGCCAGAGGAGGGCCCTCCAACAATCTTGGGATATGATTCTAACCCTTACTGTCCTGCCTGGCAGCAACATCCCAAGGTGCTGCTCCTTACTTAGCAGAAACAGTCTTCAGTATCTCCAGATGAGTACATCAGCCCAGAGATCAGTACACAAGCCAAGTCACTGGGCAGTCGGCCTGGATTACTCTCTACTTCTCATTAGGCAATGCCCCTTGTCGATTGGGATGGCCTTAGGGCTAGGCAAGCATAACTCAATCTGGCTCTGTTGAGGCTCTGTCCACTCTAGCCTACCCTCACTGGGGCATATACGTGGCAGGACGTGAGTTGTAGGATATTCCATGTGCTGTGGTAGTAATCCTGTATGAGGCTGCAATCAGGCAGTTTGTCAAACCCAGATGCTGGTTATGGAGTATCCTGAGCTACTGCAACATGTGTACTGAGTGCTGGACATCCAAGCTTCTTATTGTCTTCCTTCCAAAGCTGTGATAGGGCATACAGTCTAGCTTGTATGTCCTACTGCCAGGCCTTGTAGGAGAGCTAAAGTCTTTCCAGATCTAGTTAAAAAAGCATATGATAATAGAAGTTCTTGTCCACTTTGGCTGTCATCACTTTGTAAGCCAGGATCTGTAAATTTTGTAATTGGGCTACTTGACATAAATGAAGTATTGTCTCAGCTTGGGCAGACAGCATTAGAAAAATGAAATAATTATTAACTATATGTGGAGTATATTAGAAATATTTGCTATGAAGTTTGAATGAAAAAGATATTTTAAAGGCTATACATTTGAAGCCTAAAGTAAATATTACTTAATAACATCTCTGAAAATCCAGTTAGGTACCCATATCATGTTTGTCCGTCTTTCCTTCCTTGCTTCCTTCTTTCCTTCCTTTTTTCCTTCCTTCCTCCCCCCTGCTTCCTTCCCCCTTCCCTCTTCTCTCTCTCTCTTTCTTTCCTTCTTTCTTTTTCTTTCCTTCCTTCTTCTCTCCTCCCTCCCTCCCTCCCTCCCTCCCTCCCTCCCTTCCTTCCTTCCTTCCTTCCTTCCTTCCTTCCTTCCTTCCTTCCTTCCTTCCTTCCTTTCTTCCTTTCTTCCTTTCTTCCTTCCTTCTTTCTCTCTTTCTTTCTCTCTTTCTTTCCTTTCTTTCACTCTGTTGCCCAGGCTGGAGTGTAGTGGTGTGATCTCAACTCACTACAACATCTGCCTCCTAGGTTCAAGTGATTCTCCTGCCTCAGCCTCCCAAGAGCTGGGATTACAGGTGTACACCACCATGCCTGCCTAATTTTTATACTTTTAATAGAGACGTAGAGACAGGGTTTCACCATGTTGGCCAGAGGCTGGTCTCAAACTCCTGACCTCAGGTGATCCACTTGCCTCAGCCTCCCAAAGTGCTGGGAGTACAGGTGTGAGCCACTGCACCCCTCCAGGCTCTTTATTTCTATAAGGGAAGAGTGATATCATCTATTCACCCTCTTGAAGAGTCCAGTGAGTTAAGCAATGATAAAAATAGCTAACATAACATTTAACAGATGGTGTTGTCTCCCTTGGGATAAACCCAGTATCGGGTTTAGAAACCTCAGCAGACATGATATGAATCACATAGTTTTCTGGATATGCCTGTAAATTTGCTATGTAATTTTAAAACAATCATTATAATATTTCTCTGGGACAATTTTTTTTCTTGGTGTTATAGGCAAGTTGATTACAGACTCATTGAATTTTATGACTGAAATGAATGATGAAAATTATCAGGTCCAATTTCATGCTCAAGGCTGCAAAAGCTTATGTTTTAATGAAAACATATGGATACCCTGCCCGTGTTGAAACTTTCCTGTGTCCACTTTTCATCTGTCCCCACACAGCAGTCTCCCTTCCATTTAGGGGCATTTCTAGTTAGTTAATAATTTTCCATTATCTCTCTAAAGTGTATTCACACAGATTTACACAGGAGAAAGAATTTCCTGGTTAAAAAATTATCTATCCCAGAAAATGCCTCAGAGATTTATGTTAGCAATAGCTCCACCTAACAGTAATCTCTAAGGGCAAATTAGCATGTACTTTTTGAAAGAAAAAGTAAGTTACTATTGAGTAAATTTGTGATAATTGTGTGATATTTTGGCAATAAAATGTGTTAAATGAAAGAAATATGGGCACAGTTTTCCAGGGTTGTTACAACCAAGAATAAGATTCCATTTATTAGGAAAAGCCTGTAGTTCAAAATATAGAGTTAGACACTGCTTAATGACAGGGATATATTCTGAGAAATGCATAGTTAGGCAATTTCATTGTGCAATTATATTGTACTGATACAAACCTAGAGGGTCTAGCCAACTACACACCTAGGCTATATGGTAGAGCTTATTGCTCCTAGGCTACAAACCTGTAAAGCATGTTACTATGCTAAAGACTGTAGGTCATTGTAACGCAATGGCATTTGTATATCTAAACACATCAAAACACAGAAAAGGTACAGTAAAAATACACTATTATAATTTTACGGGATTACTGTCATATGTGATCCATTGTTGACTAAAAAATCTATATGGTGCATGACTATAATCATTTATTCCGGGAGTATATGAAATTTGTTTTTTTTTTTCTTTTTTTTATATACTTTAAGTTCTGGGGTACATGTGCACAACGTGCAGGTTTGTTACATATGTGTACATGTGCCATGTTGGTGTGCTGCACCCATTAACTCATCATTTATATTAGGTATATCTCCTAATGCTATCCCTCCCTCCTCCCTCCTCCCCACAATAGGCCCCAGTGTGTGATGTTCCCCTTCCTGTGTCCAAGTGATCTCATTGTTCAATTCCTACCTATGAATGAGAACATGCAGTGTTTGGTTTTCTGTTTTTGCGATAGTTTGCTGAGAATGATGGGTTCCAGCTGCATCCATGTCCCTACAAAGGACACAAACTCATCCTTTTTTATGGCTGCATAGTATTCCATGGTGTATATGTGCCACATTTTCTTAATCCAGTCTGTCACTGATGGACATTTGGGTTGATTCCAAGTCTTTGCTATTGTGAATAGTGCTGCAATAAACATCCGTGTGCATGTGTCTTTATAGCAGCATGATTTGTAATCCTTTGGGTATATACCCAGTAATGGGATGGCTGGGTCAAATGGTATTTCTAGTTCTAGATCCTTGAGAGATTGCCACACTGTTTTCCACAATGGTTGAACTAGTTTACAGTCCCGCCAACAGTGTAAAAGTGTTTCTATCACTCCACATCCTCTCCAGCACCTGTTGTTTCCTGACTTTTTAATGATTGCCATTATAACTGGTGTGAGATGATATCTCATTGTGGTTTTGATTTGCATTTCTTTATAATTTTATGGGATCACTGTCATATGTGATCCATTGTTGACTAAAAAATCTATATGGTGCATGACTATAATCATTTATTCTGGGAGTATATGAAACTTGTTAACATTATTCTAGTCTTTAGGTTAGTAAATGATAAGAATGAAATTTTAATTTATCTGACAAACAATAACCCTTCTGACAAGTAATCACTTGTTAGATTCTTTTTTTTTTTTTTTTTTTTTTTTTTTGAGACGGAGACTTGCTCTGTCGCCCAGGCTGGAGTGCAGTGGCCGGATCTCAGCTCACTGCAAGCTCTGCCTCTCGGGTTCACGCCATTCTCCTGCCTCAGCCTCCTGAGTAGCTGGGGCTACAGGCGCCCGCCACCACGCCCGGCTAGTTTTTTGTATTTTTTAGTAGAGACGGGGTTTCACCGTGTTAGCCAGGATGGTCTCGATCTTCTGACCTCATGATCCGCCCGTCACGGCCTCCCAAAGTGCTGAGATTATAGGCTTGAGCCACCGCGCCTGGCCATCTTGTCAGATTCTTAACAAAAGTAATTATGAAAAGTTTTATCTTATATAACAAATGACTAAATATCTCCATCTAGTTGAATATTACACTCAAGCCAACATTTATTAAATAGTTATATATGTCAATATTCAGTAAGAAGATATATACAGCCCAAGTGTTCATGGATAAAAATATTTGGAAAGAGAGATTAATATTCAAACAACTAATTACATTAGTATCCAAATACTCATACTATCCAAATACTCATAAAATAATTGGTGTAGAGGGAAGTGTGAATTATTTTGAGGAGGTTAAACAATTACTTCAAAGGATAAAGGAGCTCAGTATTAAAGGATAAATATAATTTTTTATCAAATATAGGAATCTGGCTCAAACCCTCCTTTGAAATTGTCAAACTTATTTTGTAAAATAATAAATATTTAAAATCTTGCCAAAATACAAGTAAATTGAAAATATGTTTGCTTTATTAGAGAGAAGTACATACTTCTTTCTAGAACATTTAGGTATATTTTAAAAAGATAAATAATAAATGATTCTGACTGTATTTCCTGTGGTTATTTTCATCTAATTTGCCTAAGCGTTTTTCTGAGAGTCTGGGTAATATCTTATAACTCAAAAAAAAAAAAAAAAAAAAAAAATCAATAAATAACTAGAGCCAATTTCTGGACTAATTCCAGGAAGATGATGGCTCAAAATCATCTTTCATCCCTTTCAACTCAACTCTAAATCAGCCAACTGTCTTGAGGCAAGCAGTTCCCGAGTCTTGTCAGTGACTGATTAGGAAGGAGAAGTTTAGCTCTAGGGAAATCCAATAAAACGGAAGTGGTACAAGGCTCTTGTGACCAGTGGCCAGTGCGACTACTAGAGGCCATTTTAAAAGGACCCCAGTGTAAAGAAAAGAATATAATATGTATATGTGTATCTATATCTATATCATCTGTAACTATCATCTCCTAGAAAGAGCCTGGCCTACAGAATTGTGAAAACCACATTGTTCCTATGTGAGTTTGCCCGACCTGACTTATCTCCAAGGAGCCAAAACTGTGTAACTCCTCCTACTCCTGAGGCTAGGAAAGTTGAGAGCATTGATACTTCCATGGGGATGTGCATCCTGCTTGTTGACAGATGCCAACCATGTCTACATTGTACCACTTGCAGAAATCCCACAACTCAAGGTATATCAACCAAAGACTTGGACTCCAATGAGCAAATAAAGAGAAGTGACACAATATAGGAGGATTCTTGCAACCAAATATAATTAACTCAAGGATAAGGAAAAAAATCACACAAACTTTAAGATGGGGAAAACAATTTCTTACAAAGAAAAAAATTAGAGTAGTACAGTATTTTTTTTTCATTTGCAGCATCAGAAGCTAAAAGGTGGTAGAATGACATCAAAAGAAATTCACAGTGATAGAAAATGTCATACCCAACAAAACTATCAATATCTAGGAAAAAAGAAGGATGTTGTGGATATTCAAGAGTTTATGATCCATGAATTTGAGTTCAGAGAAATATTCAAATACTTGAGCAAGGACTCTACAAAATATTTTTTAGCCCTCTACAATGAGAAAAAAATTTTTAAGAGTAAAATGATCAGTAATAAAAATGTAAAATATATAGCAATACGTTATAGCTAAAGATACATATACATATAAAATAAATGTACAATTGTCAACTATTACATAGGGTAATTGTCAATATAGTATACTTTAATGTAAATCTATCTATATAGATGAGAGATTATAAGCTAAATTTTAACAATAGACTAAGTAAAAATCTATGTAGGCACTGACAGAAAAATAGTAAGATAGAGAAAATAAGCATTTTAAAGGTATCACACAGGGTTAGTAATGGGAAATGATGGCATCAAAGCATATTTGTCTGGAAAAATACTTAGTATTATGTTAAACAAGAAAAATATGAGTTTTATTATTATCAGAATTATGCACCCTCCTCAGAGAGAATGTCAAAAATGTATTAACTAATTGGGCAACCTTATCAATTTCCAACCCATTAACTGATTTACTGTTATTTTCCATAGCACTTATTTCTTGACATTTTAACATATATTTATTTGCATCTTTGTTAGTGTTTGTTTTTGTATTAGAATAATTAGACTATAAACTATATTGTGTTAAGGACTTTGTCTATTTCAGTCTTTGTCTTGGTCCCATGCCAGGCAGAAACGTGAGCAATAAATAAATATTTATAAAGCAAATTTATGATTTCCAAGTTTGAAAAGTTAATAGTTAATGTAATGGAGAAGCATACTACATTTACAAAGTTGTCAGTGCAAAATACAGAATCAACAGAAATTTGATGAAACCCGAAAAAAAAATCATCAAAATGCAAAAAAAGAAAATAATCAAGAATATAAATTCAAATATATAGTAAGTAAAGAAAAACAACAACAACAACAAAACCTCCTTAGAACAACAGCAACGACAACAAAAAGCTGGACAAACTGAAAATCAATGTTTTTTTTTAGGATACGTCATGGAACAGAGGGCAAACTGCCTCCTGGAAATGTGGAGTGTCTAGGGAGTCACAGCTGAGATCTTCCGTGGATTAAAGACCTCAGATGCCACAAACAGGTAGGAATACTCAAGTGGTAATCTTGAACAATTACTGGAAGCTGAGAGTAGTCTAGGTGGTGAATGAAAACCTCCTGTGGGCCTCAGTCTTAGAGAGGGGCCACACTTTTCTGGACTTTACCTCCAGAACCTTACCTTGTTCTCACTGTGAAGAACCTATAGTTTCCATTGTGGCTCTGAGGAATGGGAGGGGACAGAGAAAGGGACACTGTTAACAGAATGAAAATATAAACCATAGACTTGAATATCATATTTGCAAAACATATGTTACAGATAACTTGTATCCAAAACATACAAGGAACACTTTAAACTCAACAGTAAGAAAGGAAACAACCTACATAAAAAATGAAAGATATGAACAAACACATCAACAAGGAAGACATACAAATAAATAATCACATGCACGGTCCTTAAACAAATGTGAATTAAAACAACAAGATACTACAGTATATCTATTAAAATGGCAAAAGATAATATATATAATATTTTAGCTATATTATATATTAATATATTATAATATATACTTAATATTATATATAAATATAATATAATATATATTAATATATAATCGTATATAAATATATATATACTATTTTACAATCACACTAGAAATGAGTGAAAGTTACTGTTGCTCTGCATCTCGGCCAGCATTTGGCATTTCATATATATATTACTATATATGGTTAACTGAATTTAACAATTGTATTTGCATCGCAGACCAAGAGACACAAGTTTCTTGCTTTTGGAGTGGGATGTTACAGATAAAAATTGGAAGCGGAGAGAATGATCTATACAATGATGGATTAGGGCATGATTATGAACTACTGTTTAGCTTAATATATGTATAGTTGGTAGCATATAGAAATATTTATAGATATCTGCATTTATGTATTCATGTCCTAACAGAGGGCAGAGGGAGCCCATTCTACAGGGAGGGAAAAAGAAATCTTAGGTATGTCAAATTTTTTACCTCATAAATCCATTATTGCCTAGAGCAAAACACTAGCGTTTTGTATGTTGTGTACCAGGAAGGGGTGATGCAATGAAAGAGTTTTGGGGGCAGGTGTTAAAGGCAGGAAGCCCTAGAGAGAGTTTGAAACTAAAAGATCATCAAACTAAAGGAAACTAAAGGAAAAGGGCCATGCTGGACAGAATTCAGAAAATGAATGTTTGATGCATCCCAGCAGAGAGCTTCTCTAGGCCCTTCCTCTTCACAGTGGTTAGCACATGCGGTGCTCTATGGAGCCACAGAGCACTTGACAGTCACTCTGCATTAAGTTTTCCTACCAGGTAAGTCATATGAAGCAACAGGGAGCAATGAGGGTTAATCCTTCTCTGGCCCCTATGAGTAAGAAAGATATCAACATCCCAAAGTCCAAAGAAAAGAGGCTAGTATCAAACAAACAAACACATAAACAAACAAAAATACTTCCTCATTAGCATGGCTATGCCTTTGCACAATTCTCTGATTATCTCTGCATCAGATTCTTTTTTAACACAACAGGAATATTAATACCTAACTGAAGCAGGGCACAGTGGCTTATGCCTATCTCAGAGGTGGAGGTTGCAGTGAGCCGAGATCGTGTCATTGCCCTCCAACCTAGATGACAGAGTGTGACCCTGTCTCAAAGTAATAATTAGTAATAATGATACCTATCTGAAAGTTTCTCTTCATTTAAACTTTTTTAGCAATACAATGAATGAACAAATTTAACCAGCAGTTGTTTAAGAGAAATGGAGCTCTAAATGAGCGATAATTAACCTGATAACATACCCAGATTCTCTTGTAATCAGGTAAATACAGATTAAAAGCATAACAAAATATCTTTTAGGATTCATAATGTTGGTACTTTTATCATTTGACAATAACAAGACTTAGGTAGGATGCAGGAAAACAGGAATTCTCATATACTGCCAGTAAGAGTATAAATTATGGCAATAACTTTAGAAAACAATGTGGCAATTCTGTTACAGTTTTGGAATGTGCCTGTTCTGTGGCTCAGCAATGCTAGTGCTTGATATGCACATAAGAGAAACTCTCACAGGTACAAAGGAATTATGCAACAGTCATTCTCTGATCTAACAAAGGTTGGAAACAATCTGAATCTATGCTGTCTAGTTAAGTACCTTCTGATCACTTGTGGTATATATTGTTGCATGGAAACATAAGTAATCGGTATGTAAAGGATTACATGGAAATGAAATATTTAAATTTCAGGAGAGTGGTTTTCTTCTAAGAAAGAGTGAAAGGAATAAGGACATTCAGTGTGTCTGTAAAACTTTTATACTTTATGCCAGGAGATGGGTACATGGAATCTTATATTTTTCTCTACAAACTTTTTAATTTCTAATTTTTTAATGATTATGAATAAATAATGAACGCATTTATAGGGCACATGTGGTATTTTGACACAAACCTACAATGCGCAATGATCAAATCAGGATAATTGAGGTGCAAATCACCTCAATTATTTGTCATTGAGCTAGAAACGTTCCAGTTCTGCTCATTAAGTTATTTGAAATATACAATAAATTATTGTTAACTATAGTAAGCCTATTGTGCTACTAAATATTAGATCTTACACCTTCTGTCTAATTGCATAGTTCTGTACCCATTAACCATCCTTATTTTATACTCCCTCCCCACTACTATTTTCAGCCTCTGGTAAACATTCTGCTTTCTATCGTTATGGGTTCAATTTTTTTTTTAAACTCCCAAATATTACTTAAACATGCAATTTGTTTTCTGTGTCTGGTTTATTTCACTTATAATGACCTCCAGTTTCACTCATGTTGTTACAAATGACAGGATTTCATTCTTTTTTATGGCTAAATAACATTCCATTGCATATATGTACTACATTTTAAAATCCATTAATCTGTTGATGGACACAGGTTGATTCCATATCTTAGCTCTTTTGACATGGGAGTGCAGATATCTCTTTGATATACTGATTTTCTTTCATTTGGATATATATGCATCAGTGGGTTTGCTAAACCATGTGGAAGTCCTATTTTTAGTTTTTTGAGAAATTCCATAATATTCTCTTGGCTATAGTAATTTACATTTCTACTAGCAGTGTATGAGGGGCCCCTTTCTTCACATTTTCACCAGAACTTGTTATTGCCTGTCTTTTGAATAAAAGCCACTTTTACTGGGGTGAGCTGATAGCTCATGGTGGTTTTGATTTGCATTTCCCTGATGATTAGTGATGTTGTCAATAATTTTTTAAAATATACCTGTTGGCCATTTGTATGTCTTCTTTTGAGAAATGTCTGTTCAAATCTTTTGTTTTGTGTGTTGATCAAATTATTTGTCTCCCCTCCCCATTGAGTTGTTTGAACGCCTGCTTTATTCTGGTTTTTCTGTTGTCAGATGGGTGCTTTGCAAATATTTTCTCTCATTTGTGTATTGTCTCTTCACTTTGTTGAGATTTGATTATTGTGTATGTTTAGAGATAAGGGTCTAGTTTCATTCTTTGACATATAGTTATCTAGGCTTTTCCAGCATCATTTGTTAAAAAGGCTATCCTATCCCAGTGTATGTTCTTGACACCTTGTCAAAAATAGGTTGACTATAAATATGTGGATTTATTTCTAGGTTTTTTATTCTGTTCCATTGATCATTGGTCTATATGTCTGTTTTGTGCCAGTACCATGCTGTTTTGGTTACTATAGCTTTGTAGTATAATTTGAAGTCAGACGATGCCTGCAGCTTTGTTCTTTTTCCTCAGGGTGGTTTTCACTATTCTGGTTCTTTTGTGGGTTCATATATATTTTAGAATTATTTTTCTTATTTCTATCTTTGGTATTTTGATAGGGATTGTATTAAATCTATAGATTGCTTTGGGTAGTGTTAAAAAGAGTTATTGTTAAAAATAACTTTTTAACAATACTGGTTCTTTCAACCAAAAAACATGGAATATCTTTCCATTTTTTTGTGTCATTTAATTTATTTCATCAATATACTAGAGTTTTCATTGTAAAGATCTTTCACTTCTTTGGTAAGCTTATTCCTAGGTATTTTATCTTATTATATTTATTGTATATTATACTTATCATATATTATACAATTTTAATATGCAATAAATATAATTATATAATATATAAGTATAATTGTATTATAATTATTGTATTATAATATTATATATTATTGTATTATAATATACAACAAATATACTTATATAAGTATGATACACATTAAATATAAATCATAAATTATAAATAAGATATATATCTCATATATTATGTAATTTATTATATAATAAATTATATAATATATTAATATATTTTATTATAAATGGAATTACTTTTTCAGATTGTTTGCTGTTTGCATATAGAAATGCTACTGATTTTGGTATGTTGATTTTGTATCCTGCAACTTTACTGAATTTGCTTATCAGTTCTAATAGTTTTTTGGTACAGTATTTAGGATTTTCTAAAAATAAGATCATATCAAACAAGGGTAGTTTGAATTCTTCCTTTCCAATTTGGATGCCCTTAATTTTTTTCTTTTGTCTGATTGCTCTAGTGAGGACCTTCAGTACTATGTTGAATAACAGTGGTTATTCAGCAGGGCATCCTGACTTGTTCCAGATCTTACAGCAAAAAGACTTTCAGTTTTTCCCTGTTCAGTATACTATCTTTGAGTCTGTCATTGCCGCTGGCTTTCACTGGGTTGTTGTTTCTGTACCCAGTTTTTAAGGGTTTTTATCATGAAAGAATGTTGAATTTCATCAAATGCTTTTTCAACATCAGTTGAAATGATTACATGGTTTCTGTCCTTTATTCTCTTATTATGATGTATCACACTGATTGATTCGCATATGTTGAACCATCCTTGAATCTGAGGGATTCAAGGATGTGACCCACTTGGTCACAATGAAGATCTTTTTAATGTGTTATTGAACTCAGTTTTTAAGAGATGGGGACTTTCAAAGTGAGGGGTTCCTCTCCCCAGCCGCCCCACCGTCTGGGAAGGGAGGAGCGACTCTGCCCAGCCGCCGCCCCGTCTGGGAGGTGAGAGGAGCTTCTGCCCCGCTGCCCCACCATCTGGGAAGTGAGGAGGCCACCGCCCCCTCATCGTCTGGGAAGTGAGGGGCACCTCTGCCTGGCCTCCTTATGGTCTGGGAAGTGAGGGGCACCTCTGCCCGGCTGCTGCATAGTCTGGGAATTGAGGGGCACCTCTGCCCGGCCGCTGTCCCTTCTGGGAAGTGAGGGGCACCTCTGCCTGGCCTCCGCACCGTCTGGGAAGCGAGGTGAGCCTCTGCCCAGGCTGTTGCCCCGTCTGGGAAGTGAGGAGCGCCTCTGCCCGGTCCCTGTGCAACCCTCCAAGTGTGAAGTGACAGCCTTGTATGTGATCTTCCTGCCTTCCCCAAGTTTCCATTTTCAACATTAAAGCTTCCTTTTTAATTAAAAGTTTTAAATTGGAGAATTAAAAAAGACAGAGAGAGAGAGAGAGATGAGGCCTTTCAGAGGTGATTAAGCCTTGAGGACTTTTCTCTTGGGGATGGGATTAAGCCCCTTTTAGAAATTGCTTCACTTAATGTTTGGCTGTCTTGCTTTCTGCCTTGTGAGGACACAGCACTCCTTCCTCCGAAGGAGGCAGCAACAAGGCACCATCTGGGAAGTAGAGAGCAGCCTTTGCCAGGTAACAGAACCTGCCAGCGCCTTAATCTTCGACCTTCCAGCGCCAAAACTGTGCGATGTAATTTCTGTTCTTTATAAATTACTCAGTAATATGGTTTGGCTCTGTGTCCTCCCCCGAAATCTCACTTTGAATTGTAATCCCCATAATCCCCATATGTCAAGGGCAGGAGCAGGTGGAGGGAACTGGATCACAGGGCTGTTTCCCTCAAGCTGTTCTGGTGATAGTGGGTGAGTTCTCATGAGATCCGATGGTTTTATAAGCATCTGACATTTCCTCTGCTTGCACTCACTCTGTCCCGCGGCCCTGTGAAGAAGGTGCCTGCTTCCCCTTTGCCTTCCGCTGTGAGTGTAACTTTCTGGAAGCCTCCCCAGCAATATGGAACTGTGGGTCAATTAAACCTCCTTCTTTTAGAAATTACCCAATCTCAGGCAATTCTTTACAGCAGCGTGAGAATGAACTAATACACCCAGACTCAAGTATTTTGTTATGGCAGCACAGACTAAGCCAGTACTATTCCACAGAGTAACTGATCAGTACTCAAAATGCTTGGGACCATCAAAAACAAACCAAAAAAGGTTGAGAAATTGTCACCAAGAGGAGCTTAAGGAGACATGGCAGTGAAATCTCATGTGATATTCTGAATGGAATCCTAAAACAGAAAGAGGCAGTAAATAAAAAGAAAAAAAATGTGAATGAAGTATGGACTTTAGTTAATAATAATGTATTAATATTGGTTCATTGATTGTAACTACTGTACCATACTAATGCAAGATATCAAAAATGGGAAAAAAATGGATATAAGTATATGGGAACTCTGTACTATCTTCACAATTTTTGTGGATCTGAAAATAGTTTATTTTTAAAGACAATTAGTAAAGGGTTAAAAATATATTGTGTTAGCAATTAATATTGGATGTAAGAGAATTTAGAAAGAGTATAGCAAGGTATTCATGTAAAATGTATTAGAAGATGGAACTCTTGAGATGAGTCATCAAGGGCTTAAAAGTAAGTTTAGGATGACTGGGGTTTCCAATCAAGAGGAAAAGTATATGGTGTATACCCACTACCTGAGATTCAATAAATACCCCACAATCTCCACTTATGACAGAATGAAGATACCAGAGGGAACAACATATTTGAGGCTGGTGAGCTTGTAAAGGAAGTGAACAGGCAATGAGAACAAGGATGAGCATAGAGGGTGTTATGTGGCATTTATAGGAGTCCAGGAGTTATTAATTTTTGGTGTATGTGGATTATTGTAGGAAATCTGGAGACCAGAAGTATACAGTGTAGCTGATGTGTGGCTAGTCTAAGGCAACTACTGTGGGATAAATAACTCAGAAATACAAGGGAACATAAAATAATCTTTGTAACTATTCAAGCATGATAGGAGAATAGCATGTTGAAACAAAATGACATTTCTCACTGGCAGATGCAAGCAAGGCTAATAACATATTAATGTTTTCATGTTTTTATACATCTCTAGAAACTTGTTAAAGGTCAACACAAGAAATTCATAATTGAATTCAGAACAACAGGCATAGTTGTTTTAGCTTGAAATACTTAAATGGACCCCAACCTTAAGAAGTAGATATCAGTAGATTTATTCAGATACTAGATTTAATTCCTCTATGAAATTAAACATTTTGATATTTCAACATTTACTGATGCTTATTTTATTGCACAACATAAAGGCTAAAGAGGAAGTTGAGATTTTTATACCTGCTGTGCAGTAATGAGTGACCTCTTTCTCCACTGTTTTCAGGAGAGAGTACATGAGATCTTGGACTTCCATTTCCACGTGGAGGTAATGAGACATTCCTCCAACTTCTAGCTGGAGTGGTGTGAGAGGAGGCTTAATGCAGTGTCAGGAATTTCAATAGTGCCCAATGGTAACAAAGCCAGACACCCTCAGTGTCAATGTGGGACACATGGGAGATGACAAAAAGACATTCCTGTCCCTCCCAACCAGGTGAGTATAGTAGATGCTTAGTAGACAACTGTAACTCCTACACATTTGAACAGAAATTGGGAATTTTTACCACTTGGGTATTTATTAATGGATGCTGAGTATAGTGTGTGGTCTTCAAGTCTACATAATAATAAGGATGCAGTACCCTGCTTTTTTCTGATGGAGTAGTGACAGAGAAGTCAAGGTAAACACAGATTTTAAATAAAAATGAGAAAAATCATACCATACTAGGAAAACAGCCAGGTTTCCATCAAAAATTACGCATCATATCAAGAAACAGAAAAGTCTCTGCTTAAAAGAGAAAGATAACAGATGCCAACACCAAGATGATGGTGATGATAGAATTATCTGACAAAGATTTTAAAGCAAGCTTTAAAGAACAATTTTAAACATGTTTGACAAAAATATTCAAAAATAGAAGATTTTAACCAAAAATTAGAAAGTTTCAGCAAAAAAGTACAAGATGTAAAAACAAACCAAATGGAAATTGTAGAACTTAAAAATAAAATGAACAAACAACTCAGAAAAATGAATAAAACAGAGAATAGTCAGTGAAATTGAAATGAAACAGTAGAAACTACCTAAACCGAAAAGTAAAGAGAAAATAAACTAAGCATTAAAATGAGCTGAGCCTTAGAGACAAGCGGAAGCTTTAACAAAAGATCTAATGTTTGTATTATTGGATTTCTGAAAAAAGAAAAAAGTGGGAAGGGCTGAAGAAAAAGAGTTGAATGTCATAATGACTGAAAAAATATCCAGTTTGGTGAAATATATAAACCTATAGATATGAAGAGCTGAATTAACCCCAGTCAGGAAAATTGGAAAGAAGTGTACACCAAGGCACATTGTAATCAAATTTCTAAAAGCTAAAAACACTGAAGAAAAACCTTGAAAACAGCAAGAGAGAATGAGACCTTAAATATAGAAGAAAATGATTCAAAACACAGCTGACTTCTCAGCCAAAACAATGGAGGCCAATAAGAAGTGAGATATTTTTCAGGTCTGAAACTAAAGATAACCGTAATTCTATAACTAGCAGAAATATCTTTCAGAAATAAAAGGAGAGTCCAGAGATCCTCAGATTAAGAAAAACTAAGTGAATTTGTTGTCATCAGAACAATCCTAAATAAATGGCTACAGAAAGGTTTCTAAACAAAAAGGAATGAATAAAAGAGGAACACCGGAAAATCAGAAAGAAAGAAAAAGTGGAAAAGGAAAAATACAGTCAAATATATACATTGTATTATCCTTTCGATTTTAATACATAATGTTAGGTAGTTAAAACAAAAAATTGTGATACTATGTTATTTGTCTCAAATATACTTAGAGGCAATAGTTGAAACAATTATAAATGGTGGAGGGTAAAAGACCATACAAGGATGTGAAAATTTCTAAATTTTACTCAAATTGGTAAAATGCTATCTCCAGTAGACATGATAAATTATGTATATATAATGTTTTACCTAGAATAACCATTAAAAATCTATACAGATTCACTCAAAAGCACTATGGATAAATAAAATTGAAATTTAAAATATTTTCAAATATCTCTTTTTGTACCAACACCAGGTTGTTTTGGTTACTGTGGCTTTATAGTATAAAGTTGGGTAGTGTGATGCCTCCAGCTTTGTTCTGTTTGCTTAGGACTGCTTTGCTATTTGGGCTTCTTTTTGGTTCCATATTAATTTTAGAATAGTTTTTTCTAATTCTGTGAAGAATGACATTGCTAGTTTGATGGGAATAACATTGAATCTATAAATTGCTTTCAGAAGTATGGCCATTTTTATGATATTGATTTTTCCAATCTATGAGCATAGAATGTTTTTCCATTTATTTGTATCAATTCTGATTTCTTTCACTTGTGTTTTGTAGTTCTCTAACTAGCTAGCCATATGCAGAAGTTAGAAGCTGGACCCTTACTTTTTACCATATGCAAAAATTAACACAAGATGTATTAAAGATTTAAATGTAAAACCTCAAGCTATAAAAATTCTGAATGACAACCTTGGAAATACACTTTTCTACATCGGCCTTGGCAAAGAACTTTTGGCTAAGTCCCCAAAAGCAATTGTAACAAAAACAAAATGTGGGACCTACGTAAACTAGAGCTTTTGCACAGCAAAAGAGCTATCAGCAGAGCAAACACACAAACTACAGAATGGGAGAAGACATTTGCAAACCATGCATCCAACAAAGGCCTAATACCCAGAATCTATAGGGAATTTAAGGAAATCCATAATAATAATAAAAACCCTCATTAAAAAATGGACAAAAGACATGAACAGGCTCTTCTCAAAAGAAGATATGTGAGGAGCCAACAAACCTATCAACGAATGCTTAGCATCATTAATCACCAGAGAAATGCAAATCAAAGCCACAATGAGATACCATCTCACACCAGACAGAATAGCTGTTATTAAAATGTCAAAAAACAATAGACCTTGATGAGATTCCAGAGAAAATAAAGAACACTTCTACAGTGTTGGTGGGAATGTATATTAGTCCAGCCACTATGGAAAGCAGTCGGAAGGTTTCTCAAAGAACTTAAAACAGAGCTACCATTTGACCCAGCAGTCCCATTACTGGGTATATACCCAAAGGAATATAGATCATTAAACCAAAAGACATATGGACTCATACGTTCACCACTGCTCTTTTCACAATAGCAAAGACATGGAATCACCCTACATGCTCACCAAGAACAAATTGGATAAAGAAAAATTGATGCATATATACCATGAAATACTACATAAGCCATAAAAATGAATAAAATTACTTCCTTTGCAGCAATATGGATGGAGCTGGAAGCCATAATCCTACACAAATTAAAGCAGGAACAGAAAATTAAGTATCACTTGTTCTAAATTATGAATGGGAGCTAAACATTGGGCACACATAGAAATAGATGTGAGAACAATAGGCACTGTGGACTGCCAGTGAGTGGAGTGGGAAGGTGAGTTAAAAAACTACCAGTCAAGTACTATGCTCATTACCAAGGTGATGGAATCCGCACTCCAAACCCCAGCATCATGCAATATTTCCATGCAATATATCTGAACATGTACCGCATGTATCTAAAATAAAAGTTGAAATTTAAAAATAAAATACTAATAATTGTGCTTCACAGAAAGTATATAATTTTAAAATATCAAATAACATAGAAGAAAGCAGAAAAAAAGAAAACAGAGATGTAAAACAGACAATAAAGAACAAACAAAAATTAAAATGACAGATAACCTCTACAGTGTAAATAAATGTAAATGGTCTAAATGCACAATTAAATTAAAGAAATTGACGGTGTAGATTTAAAAAACAGTACCCGAGGGTATGCTTTTTTATCAGAAACAGCCTTCAAATATAATGAGGAAAGTTAAAAGAATGGTGAAAAATGTATCATGTAAATATGAATAAAATGAAGAAGGAGTGATTACATTAGTATTACCAGGATAGAGTGAAACATTACTTAATGATAAAACGTTTAATTCAGCAAGAAAAACTAGCACTTCTACTTGTGTATGAATCAAACAATAGAGCTATAAAATATATGAAGCAAAAACTGACAAAGCTGAAAAGAACAATAGGAAATTTCACAATTGCAATGGAAAACTTTAACAATTCTCTCTCAGCAAATACTATAAAATTAGGCATAAATCTGCAATAATAAAAAAACTCAAAATATTAACCAGTAAGATCTAATCAACATTAGACAATGAATAATATACAGTATTTTCAACTGCCTATATAAATTACACTAAATTAGAGTATATCCTTGACCAGAAAAGAAATCTCAGCACATTTCAAAGAACTCCAATCGTATACTATATATTCTCCCTCTACAATGGAACCAAACTAGAATTCACAAACAGAAGAGCTAGTTATAGTGGCATGTGCCTGTAGTCCTAGCTAGTAGATCAACTAAGAGAATAAATCAATGAAATTGAAGTGAGAAAGAATAATAAATTAAAATGAACAAAAATATGGTTCTTTAATTATCAATAAAATTGACAAAGCTCTACCAAAATGAAAAAAAAAAAAAAAGAAGACACAAATCATCAACATCAGGAATGAAACAGGGGAGATCACTATGGACTCCACAGATATTCAAAGACTAATTAGAAAATACTGCTGATAAACTTACACACATAAAATTTGAAAACTTAGGTGAAATTTACCAATTTCTTGAAAAGCAAAATTTACCCTGACTCATCTAATATGGTATAGGTAATTTGAATGGTCCTGTAACTATTGACAAAATTAAATAAATAAGTAAATAAATATTTTTAAATTAAAAAAGATAATATCCAGGCTCAGTTTTCACTGAGGGATTCTTACAAATATTCAAAGAAGAATTAACATAAACAACACAAATAATTTTCAAAAAATAGAAGGCTTCCCAACTCTTCTTATAAAGGTAATATTACCCTGATACCATGACCAAAAATAGCAATGAAAATGAAAACTACAGGTCAATATAAATGCAAAAATTCTTAACAAAATATTATAAAATAGAATTCAGCAATATACAAAAAGAATTTTATACCATGTCCAAGCGAGTTTTACTGTAGGGTTGCCAAGATGGTTCAATACTAAAAGATCAATGTAATCCACTATATGAAAAGGTCAAAAAAAGACAAATCTCATTATTATATCATTTGATGCATAAAAAATTTTCCAAGATTCAGCACTGATTTCTTATAACACTCTCAGAAAAATAACAGAAGGAGCTTCCTCACAAAAATGATTTATGAAAAATCTATAGCTAGTATTATATTAAATAATAAAAGATTGAATGTTTGAGAGTAAGGCAAGGGTATTTACCATCACTGTTGCTATTTAACATAATAATGGAGGTTCTAGAAAGAGTAATGAGACATACGATGGGTATCAATTGCTCACACATTTGAAAGGAAGGAACAAATCTGCCTCTGCAAATCTATTTGCAGATGAGAAAGGGTATGTGTAAAAAATTATGAAAAACCAATAAAAGAAAATAAAATCTAGAATTCATAAGTGAGTTTATTAAGGTTACAGGATGCAAGAAAAATACGAAAAGTCAGTCTTATTTGTATATACTAACAATAAGCGTCTAGAAACCTAAGTGATAAACACACCATTTACAATTGCAGCAATAAAACTGAAATACTGATATGTTAAACTTTATAAAACCTGAACAACATCTCTAGCTATAAGTTTCAAAATGCACATGAAAAAAAAAGACCTACAACCTGCATAAATAAACAGACATACTATGTTTGTGGATTGGAAGACCCAACATTGTAAAGATATCCATTTTCCCCAAATTGATCTTCAGGTTCATTGCAATTTTAATTAAATTCCACGGGATGGGGGCATTATTTTATTTTAGTTTATTTAGAAATAGACAAGCCTTTTCTAAAATGTCTATGAAAAAAAAAAATGTACACTCGAATATCTCAAACAATCATGAACAAGAAGAATAAAGTAGAATTGCTGTACCTGGTTACAATACTTACTATATACTATCGGGTGAACCTGCTCCCGATAGTTAACGTGGGTTCTTTTCTATTTCCTAGGTGCCTTGGCTGGTTTGAGAAATAAAGGGAAAGAGTACAAGAGAGAGAGATTTAAAGCTGGGTGTTGGGGAAGACATCACATGTCGGCAGGATCCGTGATGCTCCCCGAGCCCAAAACCAGCAAGTTTTTATTAGCGATTTTCAAAAGGGGAGGGAGTGCATGACTAGGGTGTGGGTCACAGAGATCACATACTCCACAAGGTAATAAAATATCACAAAGCGTGGAGGCAGGGCGAGATCACAGGACCATAGGATGGGGTGAAATTAAAACTGTTAATGAAGTTTCGCGCACACATTGTCATTGATAACATCTTATCAGGAGACAGGGTTTGAGAGCAGACAACCTGTCTGACCAAAATTTTTTAGGCAGGAATTTCCTGTCCTAACGAGCCTGGGAGCGCTACAGGAGACCGGAGCTTATTTCATCCCTTCTGCTTCAACCGTAAAAGGCGGCCACCCTCAGGGGGCCATTCATATACCTACCCTCAGGGCACATTCTCTTTCTCAGGGATGTTCCCTGCTGAGAAAAAGAATTCAGCGATATTCCTCCTATTTGCATTTGAAAGAAGAGAAATATGACTCTATTCCACCTGGCTTACCAGCTCAGTCAGGCTCCGAGTCTTATCTCCCTTGCTCCCTGAACATCGCTGTTTTCCTGTTCTTTTTTCAAGATGTCCAGATTTCATATTGTTCAAACACACATGCTCTACAAACAATTTGTGCAGTTAAGGCAATCATCACAGGGTCCTGAGGTGACTTATATCCTCCTCAGTTTACGAAGATGACGGGATTAAGAGATTAAAGTAAAGACAGGCATAGGAAATCACAAGGGTATTGATTGGGGAAGTGATAAGTGTCCATGAAATGTCACAGTTTATCTTCAGAGACTGCAGTAAAGACAGGCGTAAGAAATTATAAAAGTATTAATTTGGGGAACTAATAATAGCCATGAAATCTCCACAATTTATGTTCTTCTGCTGCGGCTTCAGCCGGTCCCTCGGTTTGGGGTTCCTGACTTCCCAAAACAATATCCATATAGTATTCAAGACTGTGTAGCATTGGTGGAAATAGAATCATATATCAACTGAATAGAAGCATACCATGCAATGGTCCCATGCAAGAGTGACTTACAAAACACACAAAAACAATTCAGTGGAGGAGAAATAGTCTTTTCAATAAATAGTGCTGGGACAACTGGCTATTTCTATAGCTTGAATGTTTATGTCTTCACCAAACTGATGTGTTTAAACCTAATCCACAATGTAATAGTATTTGGAGGTGGGGACTTTGGAAGGTAATTAGATCATGAGGTCAGAACCTTCATTCACAGGATTAGTGCACTTATAAAAGGGTTTCAGAGGGTCCCTCACATTTTCTGCCATGTGAGGATACAGTGAGAAGGCCATCTATGAAACTAGATAGAGACCCTCAGTCACTAATTCTACAAGTGTCTTCATTTTAGACTTCTCTGCCTGCACAACTGTGAGAAATAAATTTCTGTTGTTTATAAGACACCCATTCTACAGTATTCTGTCATAACAGTCTGAGAGGACTAATACATATATCCTTAGGCAAAAAGAATTAACATCAACCTAACCTTCACACAGTAAACAAAAATTAATTCAAGATGGATTATAGAATTAGATATAAAATGTAAAACTATAAAATATCTGGAAAAAAAACACTGGAGAAACTCTTGGGGAGCTCAGGCTTGATGAGCAAATTTAGATCTGACACAAATATTATGATGCATGCAATTTTTAAAAGATGATAAATTGTGCTTTGTCAAAATTGGAAGCTTCTGCTTTGTGAAAGACCATGTCAAGAGGATTAAAAGACAAGCTACAGACTCAGAAAGTATTTGAAAATCTACATAACTATTCAAGGACTCATATCTGGAATATATAAAGAACTCTCAAAACTCAACAGTTAAAAAAAAAAGTAAAGAAAAACAAAAACTAAAAACTAGCCAGTTATAAAATGGGTAAAAACATGAACATATATTTTGCCACAGATGATATCCAGAAGGCACATGAAAACATATTCATCATTATTGGACCATCAAGTCAGCAGAAAGACCACGGTGAGATACCCCGACACACCCTACTGGAACAGCTAAAAGAAAAAAAACAAAAACACTATGATACCAAATGCTGGTTTGAATTCAGAGAAACTAGATTCCTTGTACGTTGCTGCTGGCTTTCTAAAACAATACTAGAAAAATAGTTTTGCTGTTTTTCCTTTTTTAATGTAAACTTACGCTTATTACATTATCCAGCAATCAACCTTATGGACATTTTTTTAAGGAATGGACACTTATGTATTTACAAACTCTAGTACAAGATTGTTCATAGTAGCTGTCAGGCCTCTGAGCCCAAGCCAAGCCATCGCATCCCCTGTGACATGCACGTAAACGCCCACATGGCCTGAAGTAACTGAAGAATCACAAAAGAAGTGCAAATGCCCTGCCTCACCTTAACTGATGACATTTCACCACAAAAGAAGTAAAAATGGCTGGTCCTTGCCTTAAGTGATGATATTATCTTGTGAAATTCCTTTTCCTGGCTCATCCTGGCTCAAAAAGCTCCCCCACTGAGCACCTTGTGACCCCCACTCCTGCCCGCCAGAGAACAACCCCCCTTTGACTGTAATTTTCCTTTATCTACCCAAATCCTATAAAATGGCCCCACCCTTATCTCCCTTCACTGACTCTCTTTTGGGACTCAGCCCCCCCCTGCACCCAGGTGATTAAAAAGCTTTATTGCTCTCACAAAGCCTGTTTGGTGGTCTCTTCACAGGAATAAGCATGACAGTAGCATTGTTTATACTAGAAAAAATATCTGAAAAAATAAAATTTCTCATAATAGACTAATGAATAAACAAACTGTGATAGATCCATATCATGAAAAGCTACTCAATAATAAAAATTAGATAAACAAGAAACTATTGATATATCTAATGACTTGAATGGATCACAAGGAAATTATGCTGAGTAAAAAAGAAAAATACAACATCAAAATGTCACATATTTTGCAGTTCTATTTATGTAACATTCTTAAGATGTCAAAATTATTGAGAGAGAAGATAGACTATTGTTTGACAGGGGTTGGGGTGGTGTATGAGAAAGAGGTGGTTGTGAATTTATAGGGGTTGCAAGAGGGAGATAATTGTGGTAATAGAAGAGTTCTGAGGAGTGGAAAAATACTGAATATCAGAGGTCAGAAAAGTCAGGAAACTCCCCTTAATGCTAAAACAACAAGGTTATCTGGAAAGTCCCTAGCAGGGCAAGCGGCCGTTTGTGGTTTGGTCAAAGGGCGGGAACCAATGAACAACTGACTAATGTTTAACTTTAAATGTCAGCCAGTTGTAAACCTACAACTGTAAAAACCCCCAGTGACTCTGTAACTTGCTGTAACTTGTTTGTGTCTGACTATAAAAGACGGCTGAACACCAAGCTCGGGGTCTCTCCCTAGGATCTGGTACCTAGCTGGAGGGAACCGAGTTCGAACTCGAAATAAAGCGATCCCTGCCACGTGGCTTTGTCTCTGGACTCTGGTGGTTGCTTTCAGGTCATCGCAGGTCTGGGCATTACATCTTGGGGGCTCATCTGGGATTGCCCTTAAGCCCACCAGACCCCAGGCCAACGGGTCATCGCAAAAGTGAGTAAGCCGGCTCTGTTTATATGTTGTCTGTCTGCCTCTGAATAATCCCGTGGGGTCTGTATATGAGACTGATCTAGTCCTGGCGGATGCGCTATAGGACAGTCAGTGGAGGCCGGTGGGAGATGTCCTCCGGTACTCATCTGGGGCTCTGTATTCTGTGGCCCATCTGCTTCTGGTCGGGTCCTAAGCCCGAGACGCGCTAGCGATCAATATATCTTGGTTGTTGGAAGTTATCTGTTGCACTCCCCTTACTAATTTACCTTGATTTACAGGAGCTCCGGAGCCAGTCCTGTACCAGGCACTAATATCCCTTACCACCCATCTTCTATCAACAGGACTTCCTCGGAATGGGCAACTCCCAGACCACACCACTTTCTCTCTTTGTCAATAATTTTAAAGATGTGAGAGCAAGGGGACATGATCTCAGTATAGAACTTAAAAAGGGAAAATTAATAACCCTCTGCCGCTCTGAGTGGCCCACCTTCGGTGTAGGCTGGCCGGCCGAGGGAACTTTTTGCCTCCCCATTATCCTCCAGGTAAAATCAAGGGTTTTCCTGCCAGGTCGTTCAGGACACCCAGATCAGATCCCCTACATTTTAGTCTGGCAAGATCTGGTGGAAAATCCGCCCCCGTGGCTAGCTCTCTTTCTGCTGACCTCTGAATCCTGTAAAACCCTAGTCACGCAACCGACTGGGAACACCAAAAGACCAAAAACTCCAACTGCCCCCTTGCTCCCTGTGTTGCCTGACAGCCAGGACCTCGCATCATTGGAACCCCCGCCTTATCCTCCCCCTCCCGGACCCCATGCCCAAGCCCAACCAGCCACACTCCCAGGAAGCCATGAGGGCTGAGAAGCGGCCACGGCGCCAGGAGAAACTGAAAGTGAACATGGCTCGGGAGGGCCGGCAGGGCGAATGCGCGGGCGTGTCCAGCGTGAGGCAACTCCACAAGTTCCCAATTCCACTGTAGCGCTCCCCTTAAGGGAAATAGGACCCCCCGATGACACAGGTAACCCTAGACTCCAGTATTGGCCATTCTCTACCAGTGACCTGTACAACTGGAAGACTCAGAATGCCCGGTTCTCTGATAACCCCAAGGACCTAACAGCCCTTCTAGATAGTGTCATGTTCACTCATCAGCCCACCTGGGATGACTGCCAACAGCTCCTCCGCATTCTGTTCACAACGGAGGAACGGGAGAGAATCCAGGTAGAGGCTAGAAAGTTGGTTCCTGGAGATGACAGTCAACCGACTGCAAACCCCGACCTCATTAATGCAGCATTTCCCTTGACCGGGCCAACGTGGGACTACAATACAGCAGAAGGTAGGGGAAAGCTACTTGTTTATCGCCAGACTCTAATGGCGGGTCTCCGGGCTGCAGCTCACAAGCCCACTAATTTGGCTAAGGTATATTCTGTTTTACAGGGAAAGACGGAAAGCCCCGCTGTTTATCTAGAAAGACTAATGGAAGCCTTTAGACAGTATACACCTATAGATCCAGAGGCACCTGAAAATCAGGCAGCAGTCATTATGTCCTTTGTCAACCAGGCGGCCCCAGATATTAAAAAAAAAAGCTACAAAAATTAGAAGATTTGGAGGGAAAACAGGTCCAGGACCTCCTTCGCATAGCACAGAGTTTACAACAACAGAGATGCTCCAGAGGAAAGACAAATTAGGGCCACTGAGAAAATGACCAAAGTCCTGGCGGCGGTCGTCCAAAAAGAACAACCACCGCCAGGAAGCACCCAATCCACACGTGCCCCTAGGTGCAATCTGAGTAAGGACCAATGTGCATACTGTAAAGAAATTGGTCACTGGATAAAAGACTGCCCCAAAAAGAAATAGCGCCAGCCAGGCCAAGGACAATGGCAGCCCAAATCTATGCCGATACTAGTTACCCAAGATACAGACTAGGGGAGACGGGGTTCGGATCCCCTCCCCAAACCTAGGGTAACTTTACAAGTGGAGGGGTCCCCGGTCCAGTTCCTGGTCGATACCAGGGCACAACATTCGGTCTTAGTCAAGCCCTATGGAAAGTTATCTTCCAACTCCTCCTGGGTTCAAGGGACCACAGGAACCAAGAAATATCCATGGACAACCCAGAGAGCAGTAAACTTGGGAACCGGGAAAGTGTCCCATAGCTTCCTGGTCATCCCTGACAGCCCTTGTCCCCTGTTGGGGAGAGATCTGTTGACAAAAATGGGGGCACAAATCCATTTTCAACCAGAAGGGCCCAAAGTGACTGACTCCCAAAACAGGCCACTATCTGTTCTTACCGTAACTCTAGAGGATGATTACCGGCTTCACCAGGAGTTAACGCCTCCTAACCAAAATATAGACTCCTGGCTCCAGAACTTCCCAGAGGCTTGGGCAGAAACAGGAGGGCTAGGGCTAGCAAAGCACCGTCCCGCCATTTTTGTTGAGCTTAAGCCCAGGATGGACCCTGTTCGCGTGCGCCAATACCCAAATGGCCCTGGAAGCCAAAGAGGGAATTATACCACATATCTGCCAACTCCTAGGTCATGGAGTCCTACGCTCCTGCCACTCACCATGGAACACTCCACTGCTACCAATACAAAAACCCAACAGTAAAGAATATAGGCCGGTACAAGACTTAAGAGAAGTCAATAAAAGGGTAATGGACATACACCCGACGGTGCCAAATCCATACACCCTCCTAAGTACCGTGAGTCCTGAAAATCAATGGTATACTGTTCTAGACCTAAAAGATGCTTTTTTTCGCCTGCCTTTAGCCCCTAAAAGCCAGGAAATTTTTGCCTTTGAGTGGACAGACTCTGAGAGAGGCATAAGTGGCCAACTGACATGGACCAGACTGCCACAAGGATTCAAAAACTCCCCAACTCTGTTTGATGAAGCCCTCCACGAAGACTTGGGTGAGTACCGACGCCGACACCCCAGTATAACTCTCTTGCAGTATGTTGACGATCTCTTAATAGCGGCAACGTCCCCAGAGGCCTGCATCCAAGGAACCAAAGACCTCCTGAAAACCTTGGGAAACCTGGGTTATCGAGCCTCAGCTAAAAAGGCCCAGATCTGCAGGCCAGAGGTAACCTACTTGGGGTATCTACTTAGAGGGGGACAGCGCTGGCTAACAAATGCTCGAAAAGAAACTGTCCTACAGATCCCCAGACCTCAGTCAACACGACAGGTAAGAGAGTTCCTGGGATCTGCAGGGTTCTGCAGACTCTGGATACCTGGCTTCGCTGAACTGGCAAAACCCCTCTATCAGGCTACCAAAGAGCAGCAGCCCTTCAATTGGACTGAAGAGGCTGAGCAAGCTTTCCAGCAAATCAAAACTGCCCTGCTCTCAGCCCCCACGCTGGGTCTTCCAGATGTCTCTAAGTGTTTCCACTTATACGTGGACAAAAGCCAGGGCATAGCGAAAGCAGTATTAACTCAAAATTTAGGTCCCTGGCGCAGACCGGTTGCATACCTCTCAAAGAGACTGTACCCGGTAGCTGCAGGATGGCCTCCTTGCCTCCGGATGATTGCTGCAACGGCCCTGATGGTCAAAGACTGCTAACAAACTGGCCATGGGCCAAGAATTACAAGTCACCACCCCTCATGCTGTCGAAGGCATCCTCCAACAACCCCCTGACCGATGGCTCAGCAATGCTCGGCTTACCCATTATCAAGGGCTGTTACTAAACCCCCTCAGAATAACATTTAAGCCCCCGACAACCTTAAACCCAGCATCTTTGCTGCCAGACCCAGACTTAAGTAAGCCGCTCCACAACTGTGCTGAAATACTAGCCCAGGTACATGGAGTCAGAGAATACCTCCAGGACCGACCGCTACCAGATGCAGACCTCACCTGGTTCACTGATGGAAGCAGCTTCATTCACCAAGGACAGAGGTATGCGGGGACGGCGGTAACCTCAGAGACTGAGATAGTTTGGGCTAAGCCTTTACCTCCAGGAACATCGGCTCAAAAGGCTGAAAAAGTAAACGCCACGGTTAAAAACTGTGTAGTATGTCAACTCAATAACGCCAGTCACGGGACCCAGACCACGGGGAAAAGACACAGGGGAGATAGACCTGATATATATTGGGAAATTGACTTTACTGAAATAAAGCCAGGAAAATATGGATACAAATATTTACTAGTTTTTATAGATACATTCTCAGGATGGGCAGAAGCTTTTCCGACAAAAAAAGAAACTGCACAGATTGTGGCCAAAAAGATCCTAGAAGAAATCCTGCCCAGGTACGGCTTTCCAGTCATGATAGGGTCGGATAATGGGCCGGCCTTCACCACAAAGGTAAGTCAGGGACTGGCTTCCATCCTTGGGGCTAATTGGAAACTACATTGTGCTTATCGACCCCAATGCTCAGGTCAGGTAGAAAGGATGAACAGAACATTAAAAGAGACCCTAACTAAATTGACCATGGAGACTGGCGCTAACTGGGTGGTCCTCCTCCCCTACGCTCTGTTCCGGGCATGTGACTCTCCTTATAAACTAGGACTTACCCCTTATGAAATAATGTATGGCAAACCACCCCCTATCCTCCCTAACCTTAAAGACAATCTTCTCAAAGCTGACACAGATAATGGTCTTGAACTTTTGTTCTCCTTACAAGCCCTACAGAGAGTTCATGAGGAAGTCTGGCCCAAACTAAAAGAACTATATGAAGCTGGGCCTCCACCCATTCCACATCAATACAAACCGGGAGACTGGGTCCTCGTCAAGCGCCACCGACAAGAAACCCTAGAACCCCGGTGGAAAGGACCATTCCAGGTGATCCTGACTACGCCTGCGGCCCTCAAAGTGGAAGGCATCGCCGCCTGGATTCATCACACCCACGCCAAGCCTATAGACCTGCTCTCGGACCTTGTTACATCCTCGACGGGAGAGGCAGCAACCTGGACAGTTGACCGGACCAAAGAAAACCCTCTTGTTCTACGCCATCAGCAACCTAAACTGTAACTATGACACCTACCTCCTTTATAACTCTTCTACTCTTATTGATCCCTTGTGGGGAGAACCAGGCGAACCTGGCAACATCCCCTTTCACTTGGCGTTTCTTCCTGACTGAGAACTGGACCAATTGTGCTCAGACAGAACAAAAGGGCTATGTATTAGGCACTGCTGATTGTCCCCCTGGGGGCTGTAGCACTCCCATCCATCTAAATTTCACTGATTTTAAACACCAGCCAGGAAAAGCAGCACCCGCAATTTGTTTCCTCTTTGACCAAACACTCTCCTATTGTAATAACTCATGAGTAGAACAAAGTGTCGGCTGTCCATATAGGTCCTGCAAAATCCACACCATTAAAATCCTAAAAACTTCTGAGTCCCTATCCAGTCAAACGTGGCAGTCACACAATTTCTTTAAAACCACATCAGGCTACACCTGGGTTATCTGGGACCTCTGGGACTCCCGCTGGACTTCCCAGCAAAAAGGGGCTATGTACTTGACTTCAGGAACTACCTGGCCTAGTAGCCATCTCTTTCTCTGGCGTTCCCTTGTTCAGATCCAGACCACCCTACATGCGGCTATACAGAACCAGGAAAGGGAATTAAATGTCCAGCTTTCAACTTTAACTCCTACCCGCCCCTTTTCCTGGTTATCCCTATTAAGAGAAGGGTTAGAAATCGCAAACGCCACTGGCCTAGGCAGTCTCTCTGCATGCTTCTTCTGTGAGGCTCTAGGGCGACCACCGTTAAGCGCAGTTCCACTTCCAGGCCCGTCTAACGCTTCTCTCAGCCTAAACCCTAACAATAGCCACATACCACCCCCGATCCCTGATGTCCCCTTGTTCCTAAACCCTGGACAGACAGAAGTTTCCTTTTGTTATTCAAATGCCAGCACTACCCTCTGTAATACAACTTCCTCTCCCAACTCAACCCTCTTTGCCCCTCCCGGTTCTTTCTTCTGGTGCAATGGGACCCTATATAAGAACCTTTCCACTCAGGCCACTATAACCCTACTGTGTCTCCCTGTCACACTAGTCCCCCAACTAACCTTGCGCACCCCTGCAGAATTTTCCAGGTGGGACTCCGCCCCTTTCCCTAGACCAAAACGAGCTATATTCCTCCCCCTAGTAGCCGGAGTCTCACTCACCACGTCCTTAGTTGCTGCAGGACTAGCTGGGGGAGCTTTAGGTCACTCCCTTATCACCACTGCAAAACTCTCTCATCAATTCTCCATAGCTATGGAAGCTTCCGCCGAATCCCTTGCCTCATTACAGAGACGATTGACTTCCCTTGCCCAAGTTACCTTACAAAACCTCCGTGCACTAGACCTGTTAACGGCCGAAAAAGGAGGGACCTGTCTTTTCCTCAGAGAAGATTGTTCTTTCTACATAAATGAATCTGGACTCATAGAAACGTGAGTTCAACAACTACATAAACTCAGCCTAGAATTGCAGAAACAACAATTCACCTCTGCTGCCAACAGCTGGTGGAATTCCTCCATGTACTCCCTTCTAGTGCCCCTCATAGGACCATTCATAAGTATACTTCTCTTACTCACTATAGGACCATGTATAATAAACAGATTAACAAACTTTGTAAAAGAAAGACTCAACACTGTCCAGCTTATGGTCCTGAGAGCCCAGTACCAACCTGTACTCACCAAGACTTCCGAGTCAGACGTATAAGACCCAAGATTGGCTCTCAAGATACTAGAGAGAGGGGGGAATGAGGAGTGGAAAAATACTGAATATCAGAGGTCAGAAAAGTCAGGAAACTCCCCTTAATGCTAAAACGACAAGGTTATCTGGAAAGTCCCTAGCAGGGCAAGCGGCTGTTTGTGGTTTGGTCAAAGGGCGGGAACCAATGAACAACTGACTAATGTTTAACTTTAAATGTCAGCCAGTTGTAAACCTACAACTGTAAAAACCCCCAGTGACTCTGTAACTTGCTGTAACTTGTTTGTGTCTGACTATAAAAGACGGCTGAACACCAAGCTCGGGGTCTCTCCCTAGGATCTGGTACCTAGCTGGAGGGAACCGAGTTCGAACTCGAAATAAAGCGATCCCTGCCGCTTGGCTTTGTCTCTGGACTCTGGTGGTTGCTTTCGGGTCATCGCGGGTCTGGGCATTACAGTTCCTTGTCATTATTGTGGTGGTGGTTACACAAAACTACATGCAATAAAATGATATAGAACTACATACACACATTGTACTAGTGTCATTCTCAATTCCTTAGTTTCTATATTGTATTATAGTAACCTAAAATGCACCTGGGTAAAGAGAACACAAAACCTCTCTGTATTTTATATTTATTTGTGACTTTCTATAAATCTATAATTATTTAAAAACTATGTATATGTAATATATTATATTATATTATATTAGTTGCATTAGCTTATCTATCAAGGTCTGGGTGTTGAGGAAATTGATATCAGTGTCTGGAAAACTGGATACTCATTTTAAGCTGTGTCAAAATATTTTATAAAACTTTTGCCAGTGAGAATTTGGAAAGAAGATTATGAGTCTTTGAGGCTGACAGCTCTCGAGGAAATAACTGGAAATAGAGGGTTAATGTAATCCTAGGCATAATAATGGTTCCCTCAGAGATGTTCACATCCTAACCTCTGGAATCTGTGAATGTGTTCTTTCAAGGCAAAGAAGAATTAAAATTGCAGAATGCACTCCGGGTACTAATCCACTGACCTAATAGATAAAATAGGCAGATTATATTGGATGATATACAAATAAACACAGTAAAACTGCAGTGATCCTTAAAGGTCAAAGGGGCAGGTGGAAAAGGAGAACCAGAAAGGTGCCATTGTGAGAAGAATTCAGCTGAACATTGCTGGCTTCAGAGATGAATGAAAGTGTACATAAGCTGAGATCAGTGAGCAGCCTTCTAAAAGCTGTAAAAGCAAGAAAATGGATTCTCCCCAGAGCCTCTAGAAGGGAATACAACCCTGCCAACAACTTAATTTTAGCCCAATGAGACTCATTTTAGATTTATGGTCTAGAGACTGTTAGATAATAAATATATGCTTTTTTAAATCACTAAGTTTGCGGCAATTTGTTACAGCAGAAATAGAAAATGAACACAGTGAATACACTGTATTGATACACCGTATTAGCTACTACTGGCTGTGTTTGACAAGGTATTACAAGAAGGAGATGCACTCAGAGGAAACTTGACCAGATTGCGGGTATCATGAAAGGAAATGTAAAGTCCAACACTGTTTTCTTTTTTTTTTTTTTTCATTTCAAAGGGGAGTTAATAACACCTGTTTACTCCAAATTTGAAAAGTAGCACTGCAAAAGTCCTTGAGCTGTGGAAACACATTAACAAGATGCTTTTGTTAAAAATCAGGTAAAGAGTGTGCCCTTAGCATTAAAGCTTGAGACTCTCAAAGTAGCTGCCATTAGATTGAGGTAGTAAGTGCAATCATGGTGGTGAAAAAGAAAAAACTTGGCAAGTAAACTATGTAGAAAATGACTCTATATGCAGCTATCAGAATATGGAACTAAATCAAAATAACAGAAGTTAACTGTGTTTTTGCAGGAATTGTGTTTCTAAAAACAAATGAAATAAAACATAAAACATTAAGCCCAAATTAAATTGCCTTTGACAATAAAATAAGTAAAACAATCTTAAGCCACCAAATTTCTTTGAGTAGAAAACAGTTTTCAAAATTTCTGTGATCTTCTAGAGTCACAAATACTCCAACTTATACTTCATACGTGGCAAGAGAGGATAGACAAGGAAGATTATTGTAGAAGGCAGGGACATGAATCACAGAAGAGACAAGGGAGTTCTTTCCAGGAGCAACATTAGGAATAATAAGGACATGTACCCCCACATCCATGGACAAGGACACCCCATACCATCTCTCTCACAGTATTGCAGCATTGTGGATGCTCTGTTTGTCCCAGCTTTGCTGCCCTATATTTGTATATGGGGGATGGAGACAGATAACTTGACTTCTCGTTTTTGTACATTGTCTAGCAAGTCTAGATTTACACTCAGAAGAGGGTTTATTGAATTGGACTAGGGCATGAGTCAGCAAAAAACAACATTTATTATGTGAAGACACTGGGATCTGAGGCTGTTTCTAATATCTGATACCAATACTTATCTTTATTAATTTAGATTCATTAGCATAAAGTGATAGTTAAAGCCATGGAATTTGATCAAATAAAAAGGAGAAAAAAATTGAAAATAGACAGAAAGATCAAAATATTCAGAGTTAAAATGACTTTAGAGCTCATCTCAGGCACCTCATCATTTTTCAATAGGATGGGTAAGACTCCATATAAGCCCATGTAAGCTGAGGATTGCCAAAGTCCATGGCACCCCATTCATATGAATTACATATAATAGGCATCCCTGGAGTTACACAAAATAGCTGTCCTGCGAGTAGGATCTAGACTAAGCTAAGGGAACATTATTATGGAAAAATAGAATGAAAATAAACAAACTGAAAGAAATGAAAACAACAGTGTTATCATGTAAAATTGCCCCCAACACAGATTTATTTTCAAATTTAAGACTACTGAAAGCACAGTAAGAACTTAGAATACAAATTTCAGGCAGATAAGCTGCTTTTATACCTTCTCTGCAGCAGATTTTGCTCTGAATTATTTTCTTAATTGTAGTTTTTTACATGTGACTTCATGTGTCTTTATTTTTACTTCGAGTGCTCCTGATTTTTAAAAAGATATTATCTTCAACGGAACAAAGTATACTTCCCTTCAGTGTACAAATTGCAACAACTAATTCCTTTGTATCTCTGCCACCTTTGAAATCCAAGCTACTTACAAAATTTCATCATTCAGCAGTCTGTTCTTAGTTAAAATACTTTAAAATTAGAAAGATAGTAAATGTGAAGGACCTCTTCAAGGAGAACTACAAACCACCGCTCAACGAAATAAAAGAGGATAAAAACAAATGGAAGAACACTCCATGCTCATGAATAGGAAGGATCAATATCGTGAAAATGGCCATACTGCCTAAGGTAATTTATACATTCGATGCTATCCCCATCAAGCTACCAATGACTTTCTTCACAGAATTGGAAAAACTACTTTAAAGTTCATATGGAACCAAAAAACAGCTGACATTGCCAAGTCAATCCTAAGCCAAAAGAACAAAGCTGGAGGCATCACGCTACCTGACTTCAAACTATACTACAAGGCTACAGTAACCAAAACAGCACAGTACTGGTACCAAAATAGAGATATAGACCAATGGAACAGAACAGAGCCCTCAGACATAATACCACACATCTACAAATATATGATCTTTGACAAACCTGACAAAAATAAGAAATGGAGAAAGGATTCCCTATTTAGCAAATGGTGCTGGGAAAATTGGCTAGCCACATGTAGAAAGCTGAAACTGGATCCCTTCCTTGCACCTTATACAAAAATTAATTCAAGATGGATTACAGACTTAAATGTTAGACCTAAAACCATAAAAACCCTAGAAGAAAACCTAGGCAATACCATTCAGGACATAGGCATGGGCAAGGACTTCATGACTAAAACACCAAAAGCAATGGCAAGAAAAGCCAAAATTGACAAATGGGATCTAATCAAACTAAAGAGCTTCTTCACAGCAAAAGAAACTACCATCAGAGTGAACAGGCAACCTACAGAATGGGAGAAAATTTCTGCAATCTACTCATCTGACACAGGGCTAATATCCAGATTCTACAAAGAACCCAAATTTACAAGAAAAAAAACAACCCCATCAAAAAGTGGGCAAAGGATATGAACAGACACTTCTCAAAAGAAGACATTTATGCAGCCAACAGATACATGAAACACTGCTCATCATCACTGGCCATCAGAGAAATGCAAATCAAAATCACAATGAGATACCATCTCATACCAGTTAGAATGACAATCATTAAAAAGTCAGAAAACAACAGATGCTGGAGAGGATGTGGAGAAACAGGAAACTTTTACACTGTTGGTGGGACTGTAAACTAGTTCAACCATTGTGGAAGACAGTGTGGCAATTCCTCAGGGATCTAGAAATAGAAATGCCATTTGACCCAGCCATCCCATTAGTGGGTATATACCCAAAGGATTATAAATCATGCTGCTGTAAAGACACATGCACAGGTATGTTTACTGTGACACTATTCACAATATCAAAGACTTCAAACCAACCCAAATGTCCAACAATGATAAACTGGACTAAGAAAATGTGGCACATATACACCATGGAATACTATGCAGCCATAAAAAATGATGAGTTCATGTCCTTTATAAGGACATGGATGAAGTTGGAAACCATCATTCTCAGCAAACTATTGCATGGACAAAAAACCAAATACCGCATGTTCTCACTCATAGGTGGGAATTGAACAATGAGAACACTTGGACACAGGAAGGGGAACATCACACACTGGGGCCTGTTGTGGGGTGGGGGAGGGGAAGGGATAGCATTAGGAGATATATCTAATGTAAATGACGAGTTAATGGGTGCAGCACACCAACATGGCACATGTATACATATGTAACAAGCCTGCATGTTGTGTACATGTACCCTAGAACTTAAAGTATAATAATAAAAAAAAGAAAAGAAAGACAGTCAATAAAAAAAGAACAAGAAAAATATTTTATCATAGTAGAATTTGGAAAACTGAGTGTACCAGATTTGAAATGCAATAGACAGAAAATTCCATTCTCTATATATCTTTGTTTAAGTGTTTTGTGTGTGTGTGTAAATATACACTCTGCTTTATTTAAGATTTTCCAATTTAGGCTTAAAGAGATAAAGATTATGTCCCAGTGGAATTGTACCATTAATTTTATTCATTAATTATGAATTGGAGAGTAAAATAAATTGACTGTATTATCAATTCCTAATCACTGTATGTATTTGTATCCTCTACCTAATCTATATGCAGATACTTAATGTTCTTCTTTTTTGTCCAATTATTTTCTCTATTAATGTTTTGGTTAGTAGGAAACTGGGAAATGTCCTAGCATACATTCATTCTTTGTTGTTTTTCTCAGACAGGATTCTATAATAATAATAGCATAGATTGCTTTTTATTATTTGATTTATAGCAATTGAATGTAACTATCATGGATAAACACGATATTTCTTACGTAGCTCTGAATTCCTTTTTTGTGTGCATCATAACCTCATGATACCCAGTCTTTAACTCCCCAAAAGCCCTGTCTCATTATGGTCATGGGTAAGTTTTCACTTTTATTCTTATGAAAATACCCTATGACAGTGGCAGAAGATGAGAAATTATTGTGCTGAAATGAAAATAGGGATTCATAAAAGAAAAGAAATGGTTTGGTTGTATGTAAAGACTGCACTGGAGAAGGAAAATGAGCCTTGTGCAAGAAGTTGTCTGATGGATGAGGTAAGTTTTCTCGTTTACAAAATTGAGTGCAGAATGGAGAGCTATTAAATAACTCACATAAATTTCAATTCAAGAAACATGTTCTGAGTATTAATATGTACCAGGTAGTTTTATGTGTGGTTCAATTTAGCCATCTTTGAAACCCTGCAAATGAGCTGATAGTAGCCTTGTTTAACAGATGAAGACATTGATGCTCACTGAATCCAGGTGGCATGTCCAGAATCATTGGAGGTAAATGAGAGCTAAAACTGTGCATGCTTTTTTTCCCCCTATATATATTCCATTTCTTCCTTTTTTTTGTAGACTTGCTATAAGACTGTGCTTTCTTGGGTGTCCGTTCCTCTTTGGCATATAGTGTTAGCATACACATCTCTGGGTAGAAAAAAGTAGAACTGTATTTCAAAGTCTACTTACTCCTGGATTGGGTAGGGTGCTTCCTGAACAAGGGAGGAAATGTGGACACTACACAGAGTTACCACGTGGCCTCTGACCACAATGGCTCCACCATGTTACATGTTTCTTTCATGATTATGCTGATGATGGACCATGTCTGCTGTACAAAATACTCAGTGTCTGAAAGGTGAACCTTTCACCGAAGTTTGTAGAGCACAAAGTGCTTGAAATAACAAGTGTAATAATTATTAATGATGGGATAGAAATAAATCCTGTACAGACTTCAAGAAACAGTATTCAAAAGTATGGTTCAAACTGTAAATTGTTTCTAGAGATTGTGTTGGAAATAATGTCTGTTATTAGGAACAATTGATTACCTTTCAGAACACATACTGGTTTTTGTGTGTCGTTTCGTTTGGTTTGGTTTTTGTAACATCGATGTCAGGCTATTTAAAATACTGTGAAAGTGACAGTAGTCAATGAGTAATGAAGGAGAATTCTTTTATCCCTTTCTGTTGTTCATATGATTAGTATTGAGAGAATGCTGCACAATGGGACTGCCACCAACACAGAAAAGCCTATCGTCCTTCATTGTTACCTAATGAACAAGGTTGTTTATTGGTGGAAAAAGTTTATCTGGCTATTTTATATAGTATGTAAATTTGATTTTCTGAGCAATACATGCCATATATTTATATCTGACTATTTTTGTATAATAATTATATTTCTGAAAATGAATTTTAAAAATAATTGAGAAATAATAACTTAATTTAAATCTTAGTAAGTTACTTTGTGGATATTGAAAAACTAATTTTAATGTTTATTGAGAAAGGCAAAAAATCCAGAATAGTCAACACAGTATTAAAGAACAAAGTTGAAGGATTGCCACTACCTGACTTTAAGTCTTACTATAAGGCTGTAAGAATAAAGACAGTATGGTAATGGTGAAAGGATAGACAAACAGATGAAGAAAACAGAATGGAAACTGTGTGAACAAACCTACTGAACTATAGTCAACTGATCTCTGTCAAATGAGTGAGGACGTGTTCTTCCAATAAATGGTGCTGAGGAAAACTGGACATTCACATGCAAAATGTTGAATCTAGACACTGACATTATAAGCCAAAATGGATCATAAGCCCAAATAGAAAATCACAAACCAGAAAATTTCTGGAAGAAAACAAGAAAAGCTAAGCTACTTTGAGTGTCATGGTGAGTTAGTAGATACAACACCAAAAGCAAGATCCATGAAAGAAAAAAGTTAAGTGTGACAATTAAAATTAAAAATCTGCTCCTCTATGAAAGGCACTGTTGAGAGAATGAGATGACAAATCCCATACTGGGAGAAAAGATTTTACAAAACATCTTTTTGATAAAGGACTTGAATCCAATATATACAAAGAACTCTTAAAACTAAACAATAAGAGATCAAACAACCCAATTTAAATATTAGCAAAGGATCTGAAAAGATACCACAGAAGATATACAAATGGCAAATAAGTGTATTAAAAGACGTTCATCATCATACATCATTAAATAAATACAAATTTAAACAACAATGAGATACCAGCACACTACTATTAGAATGGCTAAAATCCAAAACACTGAGAATACCAATTCTGTCAAGGATGTGGGGCAACCTGAATTCTCCTTCATTGATGGTGGGAATGCAAAATGATTTAGTCTCTTTGAAGGCATATGATTTATGCCTTCTTCTCTTACCATATGATTTATTAATTGCACTTGTTGGTATTTACCAAAGTGAGTTAAAAACTTATGTCTACACAAAAACCTGCATGTAAATATTTCTAGCAACTTTGCTCACAATGACCAAAATTTGGAAGCAACCAAGATATCCTTCTATAGGTTCTTGAATGAACAAACTATAGTACATCTATACAATAGGATATTATTCAGTGCTAAAAATAAATGAACTATCAAAATACAGAAGACATGGAGAAACCATATATACATATTGCTAAGTGAAAGAATCCAGTTCAAAATGGCTACAAGGTATACAATTCAAACTGTATAACATTCTGGAAAAGACAAACCTATAGGGAAAGTGAAAAGATCAATAGTTTTCAAGAGAGAGGGGAAGTAAGAATGAATAGGTGGATCACAGGAAATTTAAGAATAATGCCGAAACTGTTCTGTATGATAATATAATGCTGATACATGGCATTATGCATGTATTTGGTCAAAGCCATGTATGCATTTGGTCAAGGCCATATAACCGGACAGTACAATTTTTCTTCAAACTTAAAAGTGTTCTAAAAAATAATCTATTTAGTAAAAAATTTCTGAACCTGAATTATTTGTTATCATTTACTTATTACTGAGTTAAAAATAATGTGGCTTATAGACAACAGTTTTTTAATAGCATCTGATTTGCAAGACACAGAAATAGCTAAATTCTTTTTTTTTTTTTTTTTTTTTTTTTTTTTTTTTTTTTGAGATGGAGTCTCGCTCTGTTGCCCGGGCTGGAGTGCAGTGGCCGGATCTCAGCTCACTGCAAGCTCCGCCTCCCGGGTTTACGCCATTCTCCTGCCTCAGCCTACCGAGTAGCTGGGACTACAGGCGCCCGCCACCTTGCCTGGCTAGTTTTTTGTATTTTTTAGTAGAGACGGGGTTTCACCATGTTAGCCAGGATGGTCTCGATCTCCTGACCTCGTGATCCACCCGTCTCGGCCTCCCAAAGTGCTGGGATTACAGGCTTGAGCCACCGCGCCCGGCCAATAGCTAAATTCTTAATTATATGTAGTTTACATTGAAGGTAACAGGCACATCAATGAATACTTAAATATCTTCATTTTTATTAATTTTTTTAAGTTATAAGCTCCATGTGTTTATATAAAATTTAATTTATCATCAACATGCAAGAAATTGATTTTTTAAGTTTGATCCTTAGATTATAAATTGGCACACCACATCAAATAGTTTTAACTATGATCTTGCAGATTTCAATGATTTTAGTGGTGATAATTGATAACATATTAGATCCATTCTTGGTGAAAGTATGGATTTATCAATGTATTTTATTACCACTTTTAAAACAGAAACCATCAGCTTTTTGAAGAGTTCTATATGGTATTCAAAAAGAGAGTATTGTTGCAAAGATGATCTGATTTTCATAACAAAACTGAAATAAATGCAAAACATATTCATGTACTTGTTAACAACTCAGTGTTTAAGGAAGTGTTAAGATTAATCAATCAAAGTACATATGAACCAGAAAAAAAAGGTAGGAAAGTCTTGATGATTAGCCTTTTAGTAAGGAGGAAGTAGCAAAGGACAAAAAACAGTAAAAGGGAACAGAGCACTGTAGCAAAGTGTCACAGAAAAAGCCAACCAGATTACAAAATTTCAGAAGGTATACTGGGAAAACGGAGAGGCAAAAATGAATACTTGACATTGTCATAATAGAAAATAGGAACTAAATAAATCAGAATTTAGGCCTTGTCAAAGTATGCATTTAAAAATTTTTCCAAGAGGAGAACAGTGGCTCACTCCTGTAATCCCAGCACTTTGGGAGGCCAAGGTGGACAGATCACTTGAGGTCAGGAGTTCGAGACCAGCCTGGCCAACATGGTGAAACCCTGTCTCTACTAAAAATATAAAAATTAGCTGGGTGTGGTGGCAGGCACCTGTAATCCCAGTTACTTGGGAGGCTGAGGCAGGAGAATCACTGGAATCCCAGAGACAGAGGTTGCAGTGAGCCAAGATGGAGTTACTGCACTACAGCCTGGGCAACAGAGACTCCATCTCAAGATAAAATATAAAATAAAATTTGTCATATGAGAATCCAAAGAATGATGTGCATAAAGAAAGGTTTTATTTACTCTCATAGTGGACATAGACATCTATACACATATTGTAAAATGAAATGAATGCTCGTAAGTGATTCAGAAGCAGTACTCAAGCTTTGTACTACAATGTGGAGCTCTCAAGGAGAGGAGTTACATCTGTTTTGCTTTATCTAAACAAAGCTAGGAATATACTAGGCATTCAATAATCACTTTCTGAATAAAGTATCTCTAAGACCAATTATCTAAGTAGATTTTAGTGTCTTCCCTATTCTAGGTCCTAGGTTCATTGGGGTAAAATATGTTATAAGGAATTTTAATGGAAACCACATCTGAAGGGTGACATTGATAGTTAAATTTGAAAAGTTAATCAGGTGTTTATACATTTGACAAATGTACAACAGGATTCTGAAATATCAACGAAAAGCATTTTTGCTGAAGGAAAAAGTATTAATCATATCTAATAAAATTTTTATCAACACAATTGATGCTTAAAAGTATCCAGTCCATACAAAGGTAAGTTTTAGTTAACCAGATACTGATGAACACCCATGGCTTTTATTTATGTTCTAATCTGCATTTTTCTTCATTTTTTTCCTAGCACAAAAATCTGCCTGGAGTGTTACAGAAATAAAATTATGGTATCATACACCATTAAGCGGTTTTGTAACTGTTCCATGTGGTTTCTCCTTGTGTGCTGCCCAGATAGAGCTGATTTATCAAGACAGGGCAATTGCAATAGAGAAACAGTTTAATACATATAGAGCTGGCTAAAAGAGAGACCAAAATTTTATTGTTACTCAAGTCAGCCTTTCCGAAAACTCAGAGGATAGGGCTTTTTAAAGATAGTTTGGCAGGAGAGACTCCAGGGAACATGGAATGCCAGTTGGTTGGGCTGGAGATGAAATTATGGGGAGTCAAAGCTATTCTCCTGCACTGAGTCAGTTTCTGGGTGGGGACTACAAGACAAGATGAACTAGTTTATTAGTCTGGGCGGTGCTGGCTGATCCATCAGAATACAGGGTCTGAAAAATATCTCGAAGATAAATCCTAGGCTTTAAAACAGTAATGTTATCCCCAGGAGTAAATAGGGAGATGAGGAATCTTGTGGCCTCTGGCTGCATGACTCCTGAGCCATAATTTCTAATCTTGTGGATAATTTGTTAGTTTTACAGAGATGATCTGATCCTCAAGTAAAGTGGGGTTCCTTTGGGGGAGGGAATGTTATCATCTTTGTTTCAATGTTAAACTATAGACTAAGTTCTTCTCAAAGTTAATTCAACCTACACCCAAGAATGAATAAGGACAGCTTGGAGGTTAAAGGCAAGATGAAGTCAGATAGGTCAGATCTCTTTTGCTATCATAATTTCTTCACTGTTATAATCTTTGCAAAGAGTGTTTCAATTTACTTAATGTTTTTGTTCTTTGGTTTTGAACATTTTAGTGTAGTAAGTTCTTAAATTAAGAGTATTTTTATATCTAAAATTGTTACTAAGTAAATATAATTTGTATGCTCTTTGTGCAGGATGTTTTGAAGTATTTTTATTTATTTTTAATTAAGTATCGGTAAATAATTGATATTTTGCAAAAATACGTTTTGTTATACTTTTAAAAAGCTACTTACTCTTTAAAAATAAAATTTCTGTCTCTATTTCTATTAATCAAAGCCAATGTTACTCACCCTATGGGCATGCTCTGAGAACAAAAAATATCACTGTCATGTGAAAGAAATCTTGGATACTGATGAAATTTGAATTTAAAAAAAAGGGGAGCAACTTGTCAAATTAAGAATAAATGGGGTGATGATGCCTGCAAAGTAAAAGCAGCAGACAGATTTGTCACCATTTGTGTGTAAGGTAGGTTAATTAGGTGAATTCATCATACCCTAGATTTGGTCATCAAGCAGGGCCAACCAAAAAGTAGGGTAGGTTCTCAGTTCACTCAGAAATATTGGTTATAGCTTGAAGGTGATCCAAATAAGAAGGAATCAAAAGATAATCTATGTGTGAAAATAATTACATGTACGGCTATAGTTGATCAGAATCAACATATCCGGAAAGCAAATGAATCATCCTAAATGTGAATTTCTAAAGACAGAATCAGAGCAAAAGGAAACAGAGTTTTAATGAAAAATAGTAATATAAAGAGTAGCTTTCAGTGATTGAGCACACACTATATACTATTCTTTTTGGATTTATGTTCTCCAATCTTATCAGCAATTCTGTGAGATACAAATTGTATTTCCTCATTTGAGTTTAAAGAATAGAGCAAACTAACCAACCTTTCTAATTCTAAAGCTCATACACATTAGAATATTTTTCCTAATAACTCACACCACTCTATTCTATGTTAATTATGTTGGACATTCTGTCTAAATATGTTAATATCTCTGAGATGGAACACTCAGAGGAGGAAGACTCAAGTACGCTAATGACTACTGTGCTAAGGGTGGAGTTTCCCTTTTGTAAAGTGAAGTCATTGGTATTTTTGCCTTAACTTAGTTTAGTCCCTTTTTTGAGATAATACTTTCTTGGCTCATGATACATTTTTACTTGATCTCCAATTCAGCTTATTGGTTAATCATTAGGTTTGAATCAGCCACCAACTGGTGAGAGAACTTAACCTTCTATTGTTCATCCAGTTCTTTCAGCACATTAAAACTAGTTCCTGGTATTCAATTTCCCATTTGAAAGAAGTAGCATTGTGTATATTTTCCTAACTTGATGTTGGCTAATACAAATGCAGTACAAGAAATAGTATGTGATGTGAGAGCACAAATTTAAGAGGAACCAATACAACCTGGGGAGGAACAGGAAGCATTCAGAATGAAAATGACACTGGAGCTGATTCTTGAGGGCTGAAAGAAATCATCTAGGGGAGAAGGTGTAGGAAAAAGAAGTCAATAAAGCTGAATAAAACAAAAACAGCTCAGCAAAGTAGGAACTGAATCAGTTCTTTCATCTCTAATCCCACAAAATACATTTATAAGATTTTTAACTGTGAACCATTTTGACTGTCAAAGATAGAAAGTTATTTCTATGTTGTCAATAGCTATATCCTCACTAGAAAGTGTTTCTTTCATCCTGGTGTTATTTTATTCATTACCTTTTCTGTCAAATAATAGAAGGCTCTTTTTGATTTAAATACTAGGAAAGCATGGTGCATTAATATAACTTTCCTCAGGGCATGTCTTTACAAATTGCCTCTATTAAAAAGTATTAGGATTGGGGTTGTGAGTAAAGGAAACCGTCAATCTAAACTAAAGGAAATGATTAAACCTGATAATATGAATGGATAATTTATAACATGATTTTTCTAGGGAAAAATTACAGACACTAGAACTTTAATATTGCCTGTGTTTTCCTCAAAATATCTTTGTATTTTTCCATCATATCTTACTATTTCTCTTAGGAAATTATACACTGATTTTAATTGTAAAATCTCAAATATGAATATCACAATCTTCAAACTTTTTGACTGATTAATTTGACCAGGAACAAAATGTGTAAACTTACATATCTATAGACTCCAATGTTCATATTAAAGATGATGATTTCCTGGTCCACCCATGATGTGGCACAGTGAGGACACTTTTCTATGTATATTCACAGTCGAGGGTTGCTTTTCTGTAGATAATAACATAAAAATTTATCTTACGGGGCTCCTTGCATGTGAGATACATAGAACAGACAGTATCTAATCTGTCATTGATGCAGGACTTATCTTAATCACTTTCACCAACTGGAAACACCTAGCTGACAATACCCTTGCCCCCACCTTGGCCTGCGACTATGGAGCTGGCTCAGCCCTGCCAACATTTCTGTAACATGGGATGGCTACCATCTGCCAGCAGAGGGCAGAGGGCACGATGTTACAGCCTTCGCTGTACACAAGTTCAGTGGGTCCTGAGCTCTTGTCTCACATCCAAGAAGAATGAGGATATGCTGATGAACAAAGAGTGAGGAGGGTGGAGAATAACTTTATTGAACAATGAACAGCTCTCAGGGGAGAGGGGACACAGGAGTGGTCCCCCACCCCTGAAGTCAGGTGGTTTCTCCCCCAGGGTGTCTGAGTCTGGAGTTTTTATAGGCACAGGATGGGGGTGGGGCAGGCCATAGGTAGTCTTGGAGAAAGCAACATTCAATTGGTTAAAAAGCATTATTGAGAAATAACCAATTGGGAAATGGCAGGAAAACAGAAACAGAATTTCTCACTCCAGGTCATGTTTTTCATCAGGAACCAGCAGTCTGGTCTTTCAGTCAGGCTGTTTTTGGCTTGAAGGTAGGGTTTTACCAGGGAAATGCCCCTATCTGCCTAAGCATTTGTCTGCCTCCTGCCACTATTAATTTTCCCCTATCAAGAGGTACACTGCCCTTAGGAAAAGGATGGTGATCATTCTTAACAGCTTTCTGCTGACAGGTGAGCTGTTTTGGAAAGAGGGCAGTCATATCTCTCTCATATGCCTATCTAAGGGTCTCTGGTAAATGGCAGCCATAATATGGGGCTCCAGTTACATGACCATTTGGAGTTTGATGGCCTGAAGGCAAGAAGAGACAAACTAGATTATTAGACAATTCTGAAAAATAAAACAAGGTTCAGCAATGTTTTAAGAAAAAGTTAAAAAGGATTACTACAGTTTTCTATTTAATTAATCCCACTTACTTTTTCTCTGCTTGATATTCATGAACATTGCAGCTCTTCATGAGTCCTGTATATTTTTCCTCTATTCCGTTATCACAATATCCAAAGTTATCAGAAACCTGCATTTGAGAGTACCTGCCAAAGTCCTACAGCTGATTATAAACCATCTTTTGTAAGGGATCAAAGCAAGACAGCAATTCTCTGTGAGTTACAAAGTGTCCAGAGGAGTTACAGTCAAAAACATGATTGATAAAGAAATTTGGTTATATCTGTGGTTTACAATAACTTAACATTATAAGCTTTATTATGATTGGTAGCATATACTCAGACATCACAATTTTATAAATGCCATACAATTTTGAAACATATTAACATTATTCACTAAAATATAGCTTGAAGAGGATTAAACCTTATTTTTATTTTGGCAATCCCATGTAACTAAGCACGTGAAATAGCCCTGTTCACCTCTCTTTTGGATGCTCCAAAGGCCCTCTGTAGCATTCAAAAGTTAGGGGTCAGAAAAAAAAACTTTTGAAGCTGAAGTTTGATTTGGGGAAGCCTGTTAAGTATGTTACAGATTTAAAACACTTCATATTATTAAATATAACTCCAGATTACCTTAAGTTTTTCATTTAGCCAAAATATGACTCAAATATGTTAAAACAAGGCAAAAACCTGCACTCATTAAGATGGAAGACTTAACTTTCCAAACAATTTGTTTCTTGTTATCTTCTTTTTCGGTAGGTCATTCACAAGGCAAACAAAAATCATTTATTATCCTTTACTGTTACATGAAAATCTTGTTCAAAGGAGAGAAAGCCAGATTTCACCCTTGCATTAGTCTACTATCAATCTTAACCCCAACTTTTAAATGAAACCTTGTAGATAATACTATCCAATCTTAATCAGTTTGACTACGAGGTGAGATTCCTATAAACCTTCTATAATCCTTTACACATTTTTGATAAAGAGCAGATCAATGCCTTAAGAAAATCTTGTGTTTTCATTTCCATGCTCAATTTACAGAAAAACCATATAATACTGTTTTGAATTTTGTCAATATGTTCACACACAAGATTTCTTTTCTAAGATTAAATTTTACAAATGTTTCATAACTTGTTTAAACCTTCAACTTTATCTTATCTAATTTAAGACAATCCTTTAACCCTCTAACTAGGCAAAAATTTACATTCTCATGCCTTTTTATAATCTTTTACTAAAAACACATTTTACTTTCCTTACATACCTTGAATGTAAATCTATTTTCAGTAGTCTCAGTATAACAATTACATGTAATAATGGTAACTCTTAGCGATTTTTAATTTTAATGTACAACCTGGTAAGGTATTTTAATTACATACTAGTTGCACATAAGGTCTGACTTTTTCCAGCATAGTTGGAGGTGTGGTTAGTTTCATATGTCCTCAGGCCTTACCAAACTGTAAAGCAGGCAAATTGAACAATTTTCAAAAGCCAAAGAAGTAGTTTGTTACTTTAAAGCATTTAGCAAACCTAATATCTGAACATGATTTAGACCACATATTCACATTTTGAAAACATTTGTAGTTTACCAATAATCTTTAAAATTGTTTTTGTTTTTCAAATAGTAAAATCATGTGAACTGAAAGACATTACAGCTTGCTTTTTATTTAAAAATATTTGTTCTAAGCACTTATTTTTCTCTATGCCAATTGCTTAGAGCTCTTTTATATATAAACATCACACACATAAACCATATATGCAGACAGACAGAAGAAGATCCAGTAGTTGTACCATTTTTATTTGCCAATCTCTTAATTAAATTATTGGCCTCATGGTGAAGACTTTCAAGAAAACAGGGCTAGGAAAACATTCAGTTTTTAGGGTTTAATAAGCAGGTATAGCTGGAAGACAAAAACAGATTTTTAGAGGGATCTACCCACTTCTAATTCTTGGGGTTCCATGAGGAAAACAGATAATTTTTTACAAAATTGGGTCTCTGGTGCCTTCTTTGTTTCTCCCAAGGAGTCCCAAGTTATCAGAAGTTATGTTAGGACCTCTCGTGTATACATTAAAAGTGAATAAAGATAATTCAGCTGACTGAGAGAAAAAAAAAAAAAAAACTTTCTTCCAGCAAAACAAGATCCAAGAAAAAAAACAAAAAACAAAACAAAACCATAAAGACCCTTTAAATATATCAATAGCCTAGATATCCATTTTTAATTAAGCTGACTTTTAAACATGGCACTCTTTAAAAAAATTATTTACAATCCCTTATTACATTACTTTAGCCCCACCAAGTGACTAATATTTCTGGCTTTTGAACTTTACCAAAAGTAACCTCACAGGTGAAACCAACAAGTGTTACCTATAGTTGTGACTTAAGTGCGAGTGTATAAGGTATTTTTCAAGGAGGTGATAAGGAGTTTTTACAATATCTAGAATCTTCAATGGTAGCTCAGAGAAAGAAAGATTTAAGAAAGGAATCTAGAAGTCATTCATGGAAGGGAAGAGAATCAGCAAATATCACACAGGTATTAACCAGAAAGTAGTCATTTCCTAAGCCAGGGTTGAACCCAGGCTGTCATTATAAAATGGTAGAGACCAAAAGAAAGGACTGCCACATGGTTACAAGGTCAAGCTCCCAAGGATGAAAACAGGGTGGAGACCTCATCCAGTTTGTTTATTTTTTTCTTCAGAGAGCTGTAGCAAAGTTCTTAGGCTGTTTGGTAGGCTGACTTCAACAGTGAGCTTATGGGGTCCTAGGCCCGCACTCTATCCTAAGGTACCCCTTTCTGATAGAACCATAAAGAAAGACACACAAAGCACACCAAATTGGCTATTGCATGAGACTAGTCTCACAAATTCTCATTTCCATTAGTCATAACTTTACAGAGGATGTAAACAGTGATTTTCACCATACCTACGACCAGTTTGCACAGAGAGAGACAGAGGCCAGAAGTCTGACTGGTAAGAGCTTTTACTCTTTTGCCAGCATGTCAGGCTGCTGGGTTTCCTTCCCTTGACCTATGGAGCCCTTTTGACCCTGGAGTCCCGTAAAGGGAGAACAGACAAAGAGGTTTTATTTGCATACTGTAAAAGTTGTCCCTCCTCAAGAGATTTGCTTAGTTAGATCTGTAATTTCTTCCTGATTCATTTTTAAACCAAACAGTTTAAGGTTTGGGGAAATTAAATTTTTCTCAGTTTGAGGAATGCATTAAAGGGGAGGGTCCTGTGGTATGGACACACAATTACTCATCCACAAAGAGAGGATAGAGGAGGAAACAGGAAAAATTGGGCATATTTTTTCCACAGGAGTCCCAATGATTCAGGATGCATTCAAGAGAAATATAGACTGATGATGGTTGGTTACTCATCTGGAAACGGGAAAAATATGTCGCTTAGTTTGTTTCTCTTCCCATTGAATAAACAGAGTATGTGAGAGAGAGAGAGAGACAAAAAACGTGTCCCCGTTTTTTCTTCCATACTTATATTTCTTAGTCCTGGCAACCTCGGCAGGTACCACTTGTGGGTGCCAATGTGGTTTCCACCCATATCACAGGGAGTCCAACAGGGTAGGATTCTTCTGCACTCACCTATGCACTGTCCTATCCTCTGCACATTCAGTAACCTTTGAGTTCCCTAGATCTCATCTATGCCGTGTATAGGAGCATGATCTCCATCCATGAAATGGGGTGGGGGTGGGAGGACTCTAATCAGCTGGAATTAGTCATACTTATGTGCATCGTGCCCCTTGACTTCTGTTGTCATCTGCCTCTGGATCCCTCAAATCCAAATTTCCTTTCTAGGGCTTCAACCGGAAAGCTTGGAATTGAGTTTGGGATGAAAAAAAAAAAAAAAAAAAAAACTGCAGGAGGGTGAATGAACTCATTAAGACAAATTCCAGGTGGCCCTCGCCAGACTGCAGTCAGCAGCCAGGAGGGCTGCTCGTTCACTGCTTTCTTATCATAAGCCAAAAGCTAAGGTGAAGCTGTGGAACTGAATCCTCCTCAAGCAAGGGAGAGAACAGGGAGTCCCTGAGAATTTGGGACCTGGCCTAGGAACATGCCTTCCAAAAAGAAAAAAAAAAAAGAAACATAGAAAAGCTTTCGTATTCACAAGGCTGTATTAATTCCTGACATTGTAGAGAAAAGAAGTAAAAACAGTTTAAATGCAGGGAGGGGAAGATGCCTGTGAAAAAAGTCTCTTGCTCTCATGCAAATTGGTTCCTTCAACAGGAAAAAAAAAAAAAAAAAAACAAACAGCTTTTAATTACTGACTCCTCCCTGCTTCTGAGAATAGATGAAAACTGCACTGTTCTCAATTACATTTTTGATGACTGTTCTGAATTACATATTTCGATGCCTATAACTAGATAGTTATAGAGATAAATGCATTCAAGGGGAGGGTCCAACAACACCCCAACATTGTCAAAGAAAAGATAGGTGCCGTGATATTCCTAAAAGGAAGAAGGAAAATGCCATAAAAAAGACTAGATTATACTGAAACTGGCATTCCCAACCCCTGAGAGTGAAGAGGGTGGTGGTGGCAGTGTCCTCTCCCGCATCCTGTCCTCTGTAGTAGTGCCATTCACTCTTAACTAGCTAATCAGAAGTTTGGTCCTTCATATATCTTTAGTAAAAAGTCTGAGGACAAGAAGCCTCAGAAAAAAGTGAAGAGTGTAGGTCTACATTTACTCACCCTTCAGCGATCCCAGATGATCTCCCAGAAAATGACACAGGACTCTTCACCACTTTTGCCAGCCAGAAACACCTGGCCAGAAACTCCCTTGCTGCACCTCGGCCCAAGGCATCAAGGCAGGTGAGGCCCTGCCAGTGTTTCTGTCACATTGGGCTTCTGCCCTCCTCCAGCAGAGAGCAGAGGGCTATGATGTTACAGCCTTTTCTATACGCACATTCAGTATGTCCCAAGCTCTTGTCTCATATCCAAGAAGAATGAGGATATTCTGACTCAAAGAGTGAGGAGGGTAGAGAATAATTTTATTGAGTGACAGAATAGCTTTCAGCAGAGGGGACATGGGATGGTCTCCCACTCCCACGGTTGGGTGGTTTCTCCCCCAGGGTGACTGAATCTGAGATTTTTAGAGGCACAGAATGGGGGAGGGGTGGGCTGTAGATAATACGGGAAAAGGAAACACTTGATTCATTAAAAAGCATTATTCAGAAAGAACCAAGCAGGAAAGGGCAAGAAAACAGGAAAGAAGTTCTCACTCTGTGTCACATTTTTCATCCAGAATGAACAGTTGGGTGTTTCAGCCTTCAGGCTGTTTTTGGTTTGAAGGTGAGGTTTCATTGGGAACCTGCCCCTATCTGCCTAGGCATTTGTCTGCCTCCTGCCACTATGACCATTAAGACTCTCTTCTCTGTCCAATCTTTTGTCTCAAGGGAGACAGGCCATCCTGGTGTGTAGGTGTTTATATTAGCCGGCCATCCCACACAGCTGTCAAGGGTTAATTCCTCTGTGAATCTTACTGGATTTGTCACTCTTCATTTTCATCATATTATTATCACTTTTACTTCTAAAAAGCTTTTTGGACAGCATTAAAAAAAATACAGAAAAAGATACATTAAGATGGGGAGATGTTAAATGACTTGTAGGTTATTTAGCTAGTGGTAAAGCAATGGTTTGCATCCCATCCTGACTTTCTGAGACACTCATAATCCACAGAAATCCTAAATCCTTTGTCTGCTACCAGGCATATAAACAGAACCTCACTGTTATCTCATAAATATGTACTATCATGTACAGTTTCATTTTTTATTTTACTCTTCTCAAGTACCAAAACAGCACTTCCCCCTAACAAGTGAACTTATGCTTTTTATGTTCTACCTGCGAGTACTAGGATCATCAATCATATCTACAACTTCCCCTCAGTTGATTTACAGATAGTTTGTATTTTCACCGTATCTGTCTCACACCTTTTCAAAAAGGAAACATTATATGGCTACTTTTATGTGATTAACTCCTCCTCCATCAATTTATGTATCAATGATTGCCTTCCTGTAATGGATTCAATTTCTCTGTTTCCACTGTTTCTTTCTCACTAGAAAAGGTCTTTAAAATTCTATGAAAATGAAACTATGCTAAATTAAAAATCTACTCATGATAATAGGAGACACTCAGAATTATGGGTTTCAGTTTCAAGCTTCTCACCATGTCCTCAGATTGTCTCTTTCTAGCCCTTCTGCAGCAAATAAACTTTGCCATCAGTTCACCAAAAGCACTCATGAGGGGAAAAAATGACACATCACTAAATATAGAGTCCTTTGTCACTTCTTGATTTCAAATTTACAGCTAATACTCAACACTTGAATTAAATATTTCTTTGCTTCCTAAAACATACATGCAAATTACAAAAAAATCTTGACCCTATTTCTTGTCTCTCTTACTCTTCTTCTGCCTTTTGTGTGCACCTGTAAGAAATCTGTCTTTATCTGTTTTATTTCTCAATTTTATATATGGGAATTCATCTTCTAGTCATCTACTATCAATAATTCCCAAATCTAGATCTCTAGCTTTAGAGATAGTTTTATTTTGCATATTAATTTTTTCTGCTATCTGTTTAACAAACAGCATATTCAAAAACTAACTCATTATCTTTTTATTATAAAATTCATTTTTCCTTTTACTATCATTATCTAGAAGTTCATTAATAATGTGCTAGAATATTTTTTATTTTTAAAGCAAATGATCACTGAAATTGTCTTGCTCAGTATTACAATTTAAACAAATAATCAGATGATCACTGTGTGACTCATGAATAAGTCATCATCTCCATCAGCATGTGGAATAAGTAGTTTGGAATCATGTGGAAGAAGTGCAACACGAAGCAAAATACAAATTCAATCAATCAGGAAACATTCAGAAAGCATTAAATAATCAGGCAGATGAGGGAGTAAATGGCAGGGGCTAGCTGCTTTTCTGACTTCAGCATGGCTGGCCATTAGACTCTTATGAAGTATAAATGGGACCCACATACAGGTAAATGGGAATGAACTTACAGCCTGGATGGGTACATTCTCTTAATTATAGGCATAAAAAAGAAGAGTGTCTTCAATAAAAATGGCTTACAACAAATTATATAGGAAGTACAGTGCTGTAGTAGATCCCTCTGGTGCCTATGACAAGCCCTCTCAGCCCACCTCAGATGCAGCCACAGCTGTTGTGAACTGTTACGAGGAGCTCAGACTCATTTCCTGCTGCCAGTGACTCACCTCGCATCAACCCCACCCAACTTTCTGCATTCAGTTGCCGGGTCTTCTTCAGTGGCAGTTTCATCTGGAAAGGCAGGAGCTTATCATCCTCAAGGCAACCTTTAACTAATAGTTACTGCAGACAGTGGGAAAAGGCGTTAGCTTTTTAGGTGAACAATCTAAAAAGCATCCTCTATGATTGTCAGAAGTCTCATGCTGCCTACTGATGAAATAGCAATAATAGACCTTAAGTTAGCTTTTCCTCTTTTTCTGTCTCATGCTCTAAAATCTGTTATTCCATAGATCATCTCCCTGAAAATTATCTGTATGCAAGTTCTTTTTTCTGTCCATTTTTTATAACCCTAAATTAAGACAAGCACATTTTGATATCATTTTTTCCTAACTTCATAATAAATGTGTGATTACATTTGTGCAAGAATTGTTTTCTTCCAGGCTAATCCTGTTAATTTGTCTTTCAAATTTCCAAACTTTTATTTTGGTCTGTTTGTAGTCTCCAGCACGTGGGTGAGAATGTGACATTTTTTCTTCAGTGCTCTTATTCAGTATATATATATTTTATTTTATTTATTTATTTTTTGTTTGTTTTTGAGATGGAGTCTCGCTCTGTCGCCCAGGCTGGAGTGCAGTGGCCAGATCTCAGCTCACTGCAAGCTCCGCCTCCCAGGTTCACGCCATTCTCCTGCCTCAGCCTACCGAGTAGCTGGAACTACAGGCGCCCGCCACCTCGCCCGGCTAGTTTTTTGTATTTTTTAGTAGAGACGGGGTTTCACCGTGTTAGCCAGGATGGTCTGGATCTCCTGACCTCGTGATCCGCTCGTCTTGGCCTCCCAAAGTGCTGGGATTACAGGCTTGAGCCACCGCGCCCGGCCTATTCAGTATATTTTGGTATTCGTTTATTCACTTGCTTCAGCAACAATCTTTAATTAACAAAAACCCTTAATTGAATTCCACATTATGCTTTAGTTTCATACAATATCCTCTGCAGTTGTTAATCAATCTCTTTCTCTCTGAACTGCAAGGCTTTTCAGTACACCTATGTGTCTTTTACAGATTGCATTTGTCTCTGTCATGATCAGTATATTGCTCAAGCAGTGGAAATAAGAAAAGACTTATAAATATTATCCAATGAGAGACTCACTTCTTTTGTGGCCTGAGTGGAAAATGTACTCTCATTGTGTAGCACCATGCTTTTGTGTGTAAAAAATCAATAACTATTTCTTGGAAAGAGTATCATCGAGGTTCACCCCCAAACCATACTAATGTGTGGGCTGTAGGAAATCACTGAGCTCAGAAAAGGAAACTTAAGTTATTACACGTAATAAGCTCTGTGGGCTTAGGTATGTAAATCTTCTCTTGCTCTCCACTTTCACTTGTATACACTAACATTATCTTAGTGATTTTACAGTTGCCTTCCAGCTAGAAAAATGTCTATGAACAAAAAATGCCTTTTCTTTGTATTATTATATTTCTCTCTTTTATAGAAAATGAAGATGTTTTTGTCTTTCAACAATGGAATCTGCTCTTCAGGTCCAGACACCAGGATAACTTTTTTTCCAGCTATTCCAAAGATCTGTTGTTGTTTCATAAAACCACATAGTGGTTCATACACTAAGGCAGCTTGCTTGTAAAGTTTTCAGCTAGATAAGCATCCTATTTGGCACCAACTATTCATCCCTCAAACTCTAGTCTGTTAACCTAGTTTCCTATCTCTGCTGTAACACCTATATTTAATTTCTAGTGAATGTTAATTTATGTCTCACAGCCCAACTTTGTGTATTATCTCAGCAGCTTGACAGAATGAATTTTCAGTTTCTTTAACACATGGAATTAAATCTACTGTCACTGAGAAATTTACTTTTATTTAAATACCTTTAACTATTAATGTATCTCTTAGAATTTTCTGTTAGAGGTCACACTTACTGGACAGCTGCAAAAAACATAGAGGTTTAATACCAAACCAGACCAAGTTCAAATCCAAATTCCCACTCTTACATTAACTCTATGAACTTGTATCTCTGAGTTTCTAATTATTCTCTGCAATAAAGGTAAAATATTTACTCAGAAGGCTTAAAAAGAAAATGATACTTTATTTTTAAGACAACTAACAAAAGACCTAGTACATGACATGTCCTCAACAAATATTACTTCCTATAAAATAATAAATGTAGTCTAATTCCCAGGATTCCAAAAGATAAATACAACTGATTTGCATCAGTTATAGGAGATCCAGAAATGTGCCTTTTAGTCTTTGGAGCCATTGTATAGTAGAGAAAATAATGCAAGTCCTGCATTCAGAGGTAGAATCATTCCCCTGTTTGGCACACAGCAGATGCATCCCACTGGCAAGCTGTATAGTTCCCTACAACTTTATGTTTCTTGGTGAAATAGGTGCCTTATTATAGGACAGTTTTGAGGGGAGCGTTAGATCCAATAACAAACACAAAATGCCAAACACAGTAACAGGCAGGGAGTTGATACTCAAGCCACAGTAGCTAGTAATAACTAAATAAGTTGTTAGCACCTTTCAATACAGATTAATTTAAAACTACATCCTATTGAAAGGCCAAGATGTATTCTACCTGTCAGAGTGCCTAAATGTATTAGTGCAATATGGGCATTGTGCAAATGGATCCAAGATTGACTCCAGTCTTAAATACATTTCTTCCTTGTGAAAGAATTATTTCTGAAATATACAGGCTTGTGTGTTATTACAGAATATTTCTCATATCTCTGAGGATATTTCTAAATTAATCTATTGGTATTGTTTGGGAAGAGATTAGATATATTTATCTTCTAGAGGACCCCAGTAATGTTTCCATTTCCAACTTTATGAAACTAATGCCAATTCCATTTGTCAACTTAAATGTCCTTTCTTCTAGGAAGACTTCCCTTACTTAGGTGAGGTGTTCCTGCTTTGGCTCTAGGGAAGCAAAGGTCACAGATGCCAGTGTCTATGTTCCATTAAGCACCAAAATTGGTGATTCTCAGGCATTGCTTTAGAAACTGCTTAGCTCCCTGCCTGAGTCCTCTGATCATGTATATGCCTGAAAATTAATCAACAGAATTGTGGTGTCTTCTCTCCAAATTTCAAATCTCACCTTAGTGACTCTTATAAGAGGAAGCAAAAAGAAAAGCTTATATTGTCCCTGGCTTGTACCATACAATACAACAGAGATCTTAGAAGAAGCTGGTGGAAATAGTGAGTTAACAATCACAGGCTTTACCAGATAAAGATAGAGAATAACAAGTTCCCTCAGTCATTGTATTTTCCTCTTTTGGGTCCATGACTACCAGATAACCAAGATTGCTGTGTTCATTGTATTTTCCTCTTTTGGGTCCATGACTACCAGATAACTAGGATTGCTGTGTTTAATAAATCAAGAGGATGAAATAAAATACAATGATAAAGTGCACATGCAACTATAGTTGCTATACAAGCAACTATCTGATTACTCTGCAGGTTGCCAGATGCAATGCAAGGATGGTGTGAACTGTATTCAGGACTCTAGCTGCTCAGGAAGGTCACTTAGTACTAAGTTATCCGATTGGCATACTTTTTTATATATTCATGTGGCTAATAACTGAGGTTGTGGAATAATTAAATATCTATGTGGAATAAATAGCATATGAAGATAAGCCAGAAAAAGGATATTTTCAAAGCAGAAGGCGGCTTACCAAGTTTATCTACTTTAGCATCAGCATTTAGATAATTAGAACTCAATAGAAAGGGATACTTGAAAGTTTTAAATTTTTTCTCCTTTCTTTTCCTTTTCCTTTGTTTCTTTTTTTAAAAATCCTTTCTTTTTATCTCATTTTTTAAAAGTTTTATTTTAAAATTGAATATAGCATATGTGTAGTATACAAATCTTAAACATGAAACTCAATGAAATTTATATGTTTGTAACCATTTAACCACTACTCACACTGAGATATAGAATGTTTCCATCAACAAAAAATGACTCCTCCTGTTCCAGCTCACCCAGTACCTTCCAGAAGTAATTCCTGTTCTCATTTTTTATTATCAGAGATTAGTGTTTTCTGTCATTGAGATACATAGTGAATTATATAAATATTCTCTTTGTGTTTCTGTTCTTTCATTCAGCATATCTGTGAGGTTCAGCAATGTTGTTGTGTGTTATCAATAGCTTACTTTTATTTTTATATAGAACTCTATTATGTAAATATATTGCACCTCATTTAAACGTTCTCTATGTACTAGTTTTTAAAGTTGTTTCCACATTTTGGAATTATGAGAAGCTGCTATGAACACTCTAATGTATGCTTTTGATTGACATACACACTCTTAACTATATAATCTAGGAGTAAAATGTTAGGTCATAGTGTTGGCTTGTGTTTACTATAAATGGATATAAGGCCAGAAGTGGTGCCTCATCCTGTAATCCTAGCAATTTGGGAGTCGGAGGCAGTCGAATCACTTGAGTCCAGGAGTTTGAAACCAGCCTGGGCAACATGGCAAAACTTCATCTCTACAAAAAATACAAAAATTAGCCAGATGTGTTGGCTCACACCTGTAGTCCCTATTTCTCAGGAGACAGGTGGGAGGATCGCCTCAGCCTAGGGAACTCAAGACTGCAGTGAGCCGTGATCATGATTGCTGCACTGCTCTCCATCTTGAGTGATGAGTAAGATCCTGTCTGAAAAAAAAAAAATAAGAATAAAAAAAATGTAAAACTATTTTCCAAAGTAGTTTACATCAGAAAATAGAAGAGTTCCACTTCCTGTACATTCTCTCCAGCACTTGGAGTCCACATATTTCCAATATAGTCATTGAATTAGTGGTGTATTATTACAATAATGTCATTTCTTCTTATTATTAAATTTATATACAATTAAATATATATTTTTGGTATATAGTTCTATGAATCTAAGTTATATGTAGATTTTGTAACCACCATTACAATCAGGATACAGAAGAATTACACCAGCAGAAAATGTTCCCTCAAGCTGCCTTTTGAAGTCAAAATGATTCCCTTAGGATAATGGCCTCCAGTTGCATCAGTGTTACTACAAAAGACGTGATTTCATTCTTTTTATGGCTGTGTAGTATTTCATAGGTACCACATTTTCCTTATTCAATCCACTGTTCATGGCCATTTAGGTTGATTCATGTCTTCACTATTTTGAAGAGTGACATGATGAGCATGAGAATTTATGCATCTTTTTGGTAGAAAAAATTATTTTCCTTTAGGTACACATACACTAAATAATGGGGTGGCTGGGTAGATAGTTGTTCTACTTTTAATTCTTTAAAAAATTTCCAAACTGCTTTCCACAGTGACAGAGCTAATTTACATTACTACCAACAGTGTATAAGTGTTCCATTTTCTCTCCAGCCTTGCCAACATCTGCTGTTTTTAGACTTTTTAGTAATAGCTATTCTGACGGATGTGAGATGGTGTCTCATTCTGGTTTTGATTTGAATTTCTCTGATGATTAGTGATGATGAGCATTTGTTCTTATGTCTGTTGGCTACTTGTATGTCTTCTTTTGAGAAGTGTCTATTCATGCCCTTTGCCGACTGTTTAACAGGGTTATTTGTTTTTGGCTTGTTGATTTAAGTTCCTTATAGATTCTGGATATTAGACCTTAATCAGATACATAGTTTGTGAATATTTCTCCCATTCTGTGTTTTTTTCTGTTTACTCGGTTGATAGTTTCTTTTGCTGTGCAGAGTCTCTTTAGTTTAATTAGGTTCCACTTGTCATTTCTTTTGCAATTGCTTTTGAGAACTTAGTCATAAATTCTTTGTCAAGGCAGATGTCCAGAGGAGTATTTCCTAGGTTTCATTCTGGGATTTTTATAGTTGGAGGTCTTACTTTAATTCTTTAATCCATCTTGATTTAATTTTTGTTTATGATGATGGGTAGGGTCTGATTTCATTATTCTGCATATGGTTAGCCAGTTATTCTAACACCACCTATTAAATAGTAAATCCTTTCTACATCCCTTTTTTTGTCGACTTTTGTGAAAATCAGTTGGTGGTAGGTGTGCGACTTTATTTCTGGGTTCTGTGTCCTGTTACCTTGATCTTTGTGTCTGTTTTTTGTACGAGTACCATGCTATTTGGTTACTACAGCCTTGTAGTATAGTTTCAAGTAAAATAATGTGGTGCCTTGGACTTTCTTCTTTTTGCTTAGGATTACTTTGGCTATTTGGGCCCTTTTTTGAATTCAAATGAATTTTAGAATACTTTTTTTTCTAATTCTGTGGAGAATGATATTGGTAGTTTTGTAGAAATGATATTGGAAATATAGATTGCTTTGGGCATTATGAACATTTTAATGATAATTGATTTTCACAATCCATGAGGATGAATTTTTTTTCATTTGTTTGTGTCATCACTGATTTCTTTCAGTCATGTTTTATAGTTCTACTTGTAGAGCTCTTTCATCTCCTTGGTTAAATACATTCCTAGGTATTATATTTTATTGCTGTGGCTATTGTAAATGGGATTGTTTTCTTGATCTGGCTCTCAACTTGAATGTTATTGATATATAGGAATGCTACTGATTTTTGTATGTGGTTTTTGTCCTGAAACTTTATTGAAATTGTTTATCAGGTCTAGAAGCCTGTTGATGAAGTCATTGGAGGTTTTCAGGAATAGAATCATATCATCAGTGAAGAAATAATTTGATTTATTCTTTTTCTACTTCAATGCCTTTCATTTATTTCGGGGCTTCCAGTCCTATCTTGAATAGGAGCAGTGAGAGTGGGCATTCTTGTCTTTTTCCAGATCTTAAGGCAATGCTTCCAGCTTTTGCCCATTTGGTATGATGTTGGCCATGGTTCTGCCATAGATGACTTTTATCATTTTGAAGTATGTTACTGCAATGCCTAGTTTGTTGAGGGTTTTTATCATGAAGGGATACTGGATTTTATTGAAAGCCTTTCCTGTGTCTGTTGAGATGATCATGTGGTTTTTTTCCTTTTATCTCTATTTTTGTGGTGAATTACATCCATTGATTTGCATATTTTGAGCCAAGAAAGCGTCCCAGGAAAAAAGTCTACCTGATTGTAGTCATTTAGCTTTTTTATATACTGCTGAATTCAGTTTGCTATTATATTGTTGAGAATTTTTCAGTATATGTTCTTTCTGGAATATTTTCCTGTGGTTTTCTTTCATCATTGTATCTTTGCCAGGTTTTGGTATCAGGGTGATTGTGGCTTTGTAAAATGTGTTAGAGAAGATTTTTTGGGAATAGTTTCAATAGAATTGGTACCAGTTCTTCTTTGTATGTCCGGTAGAATTTGGCTGTGAATCCATCTGGTATGAAACTTTTTGTGTGTGGTTAGTAGAGTTTTTACTACTGACTCAATTTTGGAACTCATTATTCTGTTCAGAGTTTCAATTTCTTCCTGATTCAATCTTAGGAGATTGTATAATTCCAGGAATTCATATATTTCCTCCAGATATTCTAGTTTGTGTTCATAAAAGTGTTCATATTAGTGTCTGAGGATATTCTGTATTTCCATGGAATTGAATAGAAAATCTTTGTCATTTCTGGTTGTAATTATTTGGATTATCTCTTTTTTCTTTATTGATCTGGCTAGCAATCTATTGCCCTTTGCTATTTTTTCAAATAACTAGCTTTGGGTTTCATTGATTCTTTGTATGGATTCATGGGTCTCAATTTCACTCAATTCTGCTCTGATTTTATTTGTCATTTATTGTGCTAGCTTTAAAATTAGTTTGTTCTTATTTTTCTAGTTCCACAGGTGCAATGCTAGATTCTTTATTTTGAGATCTGTCTTCTTGATGTAGGTGTTTAGCACTATAAACTTTCCTCTTAACACTGCTTTTCTTGCATGCCAGGGATTTCGTTATGTTTTGTTTCTTTTCTTAATTATTTCAAAGGATGTTGTTTTGATTTCTGCCTTAATTTAGTTGTTTTTCTAAAAGTCATTCAGGAACAAGTTGTTTACTTTTCATGTCATTGTGTGGTTTTGAGACATCCTCTTCTTATTGATTTCTATTTTTTATTTCACTTTGGTCTAAGAATATGCTTTGTATGATTTTGATATTTTTTAATTTATTGAGATTTGCTTTATGGCCATGCATTTCATCGATCTTAGAGTGTGTTCTGTGTGCATGTGAGAAGAACATATTTGCTGTGATTATTGGATAGATTATTCTGTAGATGTCTATTAGGTCTAATTGGTCAAATGACAATATTGAGTCCAGAATTTTTTGTTAGTTTTTCTGCTCTGATGATCTGTCTAATACCTTCAATAAGATTGTGAAGTCCCCCACAATTATTGTGGAGCTTTCAAAGTCTTTTCATAGGTCTGGAAGTACTTATTTTATGAATCTGGTTGCTCCAATGTTGGGTGCATATATATGTAGGATTGTTAAGTCTTCTTGATGAATTGAACCTTTTGTCATTATGTAATGCTCTTCTTTTTCTGTTTTTACTCTTGTTGGCTTAAAGTGTGTTTTATCTGCTATAAGAATAGCTATCTTGCTCTCTACTGTTTTCCACTTGCCTGAAAGATCTCATTCCATTCTGTACCTTGAGTTTATGTGCGTCATTACATGTGATATGGGTCACTTGAGGACAGCAGAATTTTGCATCTTGTTTTTTATCCAACTTACTATTCTATGCCTGTTAAGTGGGGGTGTTTAGACTGTTTATCTTTAAGGTTAATATTGATATGTGAAGTTTTGAGTCTTTTGTGGAATTGTTAGCTAGTTGCTTTGTAGTCTTGAATGTATAGTTGCTTTATACGGCCTGGGCCTATGTACTTATGTGTGTTTTTTGTAACAGAAGGTATCGTTCTTTGGTTTTCATGTTCAGAACTCCCTGAATCATATCTTGTAAGGTTAGTCTAGTGTCAAAAAAAATCATAGCAATTGTGTGCCCAGAAAATATTTCATTGCTCTTTCCCTCATGAAGCTTAGTTTGGTGGAATATGAAATTCTTGTTTAGAATTCACTTTCTTTTACAGTGCTAAAAATAGGTCCTAATCTATTCTGTCTTGTAAAATTTCTGCTGATCTGTCCACTGTTTGCCTGATGTAAATCCATGTGTTAGTGATATGACCCTTTCGTCCAGCTGTCTTTAAGATATTTTCTTTTTCATTGACCTTAGAAAGTCTGATGACTATGTATTTTTGTAATGGTCATCTTACATAGTATCACACAGCAGTTCTCTGAATTTCTTGAATTTCTGTGTCAACTGCTCTAGAGAGCTTAGGAAATTTTTTGTGGATTATATCTTCACATATGTTTTTCAATTTGCTTACTCTCTCTTCTTCTGTCTCAAAAATGTCAGTGATTCATAGATTTTGTTTCTTTACATCATCCCATATTTTCTAGTCTTTGTTGATTTTTTTCAATTTTTTTTTTCTTTTCGTCTGATTGGGTTGATTCAAAACACCATTCTTTAAGCTCTGAAATTCTTTCCTCAGCTTCATTGAGTCTATTGTGATTAAGATTTCCAACTGTATTTTGAAATTTCTATAGTGACTTTTTAATTCTGTAAGTTCAGTTTGTTTTTTCTTTTATTATAACTGTGTCATCTTTCATGTCTTGGAGCATTTTTCTGTCTTCCTTGGATTGGATTTCTATTTTCTCTTGAATTTCATTGTTTTTTGCCACCCAGATTCTGAATTGTAGGTCTGTCATTTCAGGTTTTTCAATCTGGTTAGAATCCATAGCTGGGAGATTAGTGCAATTATTTGAAGATAAACACTCTGGCTTTTTGAATTGCTGATTCTGTTTCATTGGAGGTCACTAGTGTTTTTCTTTTTCTATTTTTTTTTTTTTTTTTTTGGAAATTGCTTTTGTTTAAATGGGGCTTCTCAGGTTTTTTTCCCCCTTGAGAATTCGACTGTGGTGTACGGTGTGTATAGTAGATTGCCTTTGTTTCTGTGTGCTTTCAGAGGGCCCAGGCTCTGTATGGGTTCCTTAGTTGTAGATAATTTCCTACATTGGGTTTCATGGACTTTGTGTGTTGAAGGAATTTATTTTTGTTTGGTAGTATAATTCAGACTCCAATCCAGTAGAGGGTTGGCTGATAGACTCTTAATCAGGGCATGCCTCTTTTGTATTAGTATTACAGAGCATATGCAGCAGTGCCCTGGGGAGGGGAGATGGGGGCGAGAGATGACTCCTTCACTAGTTGATTCCTTGGGCTGCTTCAGTTAATGATACCATGTCTGCATCTCCATAGCCCCAAAGAGGGCTTTGACAGGAGCCCTACCCCACCATTTTAGCATTTCTAATAGATATGCAGTGAATTTCCATTATGGTTTTATTTTGCATTTTTATAATTGTTGATAATCTTGAGTATCTTTTTATGAGTGTAATTGCCAATTTGTTTTGTACTCCTGAGTTTTGAGAGTTCTTTAAATATTTTACATTCATGTTGTCTCTCTACTGGAAAGACTTGTATTCAAACCATTTGGAGTCAAAGTCATTTCTAAATTAGGGTCCAAACTGGTAGTAGATATTCTCTGTAATAATGATGTTATTCTATGTACAGTTTGTTACTAAAAATTTCTAATTGCAGCGTTTCTTCAGAAAACCCTGTGTTAAGCATCTTATACTACAGTTTTAAAGCATGTCATACATATCATGTTTTCTTTTCAGCTGCACAATCAAATTGCTGCTCAAAAAAGCCTTTTATTTCTATCATTCTATTATTTCAATTATTAAAATACATATATAAATTGCTTAGTGTCTGCCTCACTACTAGATAATGAGTTCATTGAAGAAAGTGTATATGTCTTACTAAAATTGGATTTCATTGAATGTCAGTGTCATTTGTTCTGCAGGTAAACTTTTCTTCTGAAAAAATAACATGTAAATCATTAAGTTATCTGAAAAAATAAAAAGTAATTAGTTGAAATTCTAAGCTAACAGATGAAATAATGTTTTTATTGCTACATAATCAATGTAACAATATCATTTGTGAAAAATTCACTGAAAAGTTTTGAACTACAATTTAAAGCACAATTAATTAGCAGTCAAGGCAATATGATAAAACCTAGCCAATGAAGGTAATCGTTGCATGACTTTGGTTATAGCATTTTTAAATTTAGGCCTTAGATTTTTCAACTATGAAATAAATGTTTTTCTTCATGACATTGAGATTATTTCCAGCTATAACGTCTTTCTAGCCTTCAAAATAGCCCCAGTTATCTCTAATTTTTTTTTAAATAAGAAAACACTCATATTCAGCCTGAATTTCTTTGATTAATGGACTTTGAAAAGTAGATGTTAACCAGTATGTTAGAACATAATGCTTCAGAATGTTTTCTTAAACACACAAAGTAAAGCCCTACAGAATTCTATTTCTTAAAAGAAAAATGTATTTTATCATCAAAATGTGTTCATTCAGAATTTCTTGTCTTTATCACGACATTTGCACTGAGAGAAAAATAAACTGTTTTCTTAAAATGACACAAAAACATCTATCATTTCTTTCAAAAATGGGTAAAATGATACATGTTGGACCGTTTGCTTAAGGAATCCAGAACTTATACTTGACACAGAAAGTTGGTTTCATTCTTGAGTCAGTGTGATCATTATTGCATTAGTAGTTGAGTTGTGATTGCAATTTTCATGATGGTGCGTTTGTTCCCATCAACCCCCTTTGGCTGTCATGCTACTCCCTGGACATACAAAAGCACTGTGTCTCAAACAACGTACAATAATAGAACATTTGAATTTGAATAAAGTATTTATGACTTTACTCTTACACCACTCCATTCTGCTGTGAGAAATAAATTTAAGATATATAAATCTATTATTCTGTTTAAATCATTTCCACACTCCTATTCTTGCTAATAAAGTCCCAAGTAATATGGCCTAGAAGATTCATCCTGATTCATTTATCATATCATTATCATTATAATCACTGACACTCTCCTCAATGGTATTTATGTTTTATTGTCTATTTTTTAATAAAAACTTCTATTTCAAAATTTTTTTCTCAAAATTATTCATTGAGTGTTAAACTAAAAACCTTCTGTAAGTGCTTATTTTGTTTTTCACCAATCTCTCATATTTAAAATTTTGAATTTCAACCACTTTTCATTTGGAAAGTGATGGGCAGGTTACAATAAAAATTTAAAATACATGTATTCTAACTCCAACAAAATGCCAGAAAGATAGCATCAATGCCAATAAAGAAAAAATAGAGAAGATCCAAATAAACATAATTAGAAATGACAAAGGGGATGTTACCACTGATCCCACAGGAAGACAAAAAAACTCCCTAGAGACTACTATGGACATCTCTATGCACACAAACTGAAAATCTAGAAAAAATTAATAAATTCCCGGACTATATAAGCTCCTAAGACTGAATCAGGAAGAAATTGAATCCCTAAACAGACTAATAATGAGTTCCAAAACTGAATCATAATATAAAGACTATCCACCAAAAAAAGCTCAGGACCAGATGGATTCACAGCTGAATTCTACCAGATGTATAAAGAAGAGACAGTACCATTCCTGCCAAAACTATTTTAAAATATTTAGACGGAAGGGCTCCTCTCTAACTTATTCTATGAGGCCAGCATCATCCTGATACCAAAACCTGGCAGAGATGCAACAAAAATAGAAAACTTCAGGCCAATATCCTTGATGAACACTGATGCAAAAATTCTCAACAAAAATCTAGCAAACTGAATTCAGCAGCACATCAAAAAAACTATTTGACCATAGTCAAGTAGGCTTTATCTCTGGGATGCAAGGTTGGTTCAAGCTATGCAAATTAATTAATGTGATTCATCACATAAACAAAACTAAAAACAAAAATGTCATTATTTTCTCAATAGATGCAGCATAATAAAGTAAAACCTTCCCAAAATTTTGTATCAGAGAACAACGAAATCAAGATCCAGATAATAAGAAAAGTAATACAAAAATAATGCTAATATTAAGACTAATTGAAATAACAACATTTATTTAGTACCTACCATGTGGTACTTGCTTTAAATAATGATTCCATTAATTATTTAATATAACATTTTAAACAAGAAAGTATTAACCTCTGTAGAAGGGAAAAATACTGAAGATGAGAAAACTTAGGTGATTTGCTCAAATATAGTCCATAGAGAAGTCAGGATTTAAGCCTATTTTTGCCTCCATAAATATTCTTGTTCTTCTCTGACAATACTTTGCCTCTCTCTTTGCCAAGTAAAACTATGCTATGCAGGTCAATGAATTTAATATATTTGGAAATCTTTTTTCTTCTAAAATATGGGAATAATATTACTTACATTAAATATTTTTGAGTACAAACTGTGAAAACATACTTATGTTTTCAACTATATTATTAAATATTCATTCATTCAATAACATTTATTGAGAAGCAGACTTCATGGCAGACTCCCCTCTAAGTGTTCTAAGAACTATAGTAATAAATAAAAGTGACAGAAACCCCTGCTCTCAAAGCATTTTTATTCCAGTGGGGTGAAACAAACAATAGGAAAAATAAAGAATCAATTATGAGATTTGTCTTTTGCTTTGAATTGCAACATAGACCTAAAAATGACTGAGAGTTCGGTATGTGATTAGGATGTAGAAAGATGCAAAAGAATGTTGCTTTCATGCTAAGAATGAGAAAAGCCATTTAATCTACAAAATCAAAAATTTCTTTGACCCTATCCAAGAGCTGAGGTCACAAGGCAACAAAGGGGGCTGAATTTCAAAGAGTAACACGTGCCTCCATGGAGAGCAGACATACGAACTGTTTCACCTTTACCAGGCATGGGAGGAAGAAGCAGCCCCCATAGAGGAGGTTAAGAATAAATCAGCTGAATTTATTACAAATTTCTAAAGGCGAAGTGTTCAATAGCACACCAATTTAACATAATTACAAGTCCAGAAATCAGAGCACATACTTCCTCAGAAGTTCCTCTTTGGGTACTCACAAAAAAGCGCAGGGGTTAGACCAAGGCCAAAGAAGCTGTTCTCAGTGGCACAGTTTTATGAGACGTGTCAGATGCTGATGCAAGAGATAAACACCACCCACTTCCTAAAGCTCTTCTCTCACACATTAAAAAGAAGACTTTCAACCACAAAAGAAAGGGCATCGAAACTTTTGATTTCTAAAGTCACTTTTGAAGAAGTAAATGCAGAACATTCTGGCTTCCCAAGGTCAGAAAAGTCTCTCTTTATCTCAAGGAACCAAGTGAAGACCAGGGTTTTTACTGTTGTTAGTGATCATTATATTTTTGGAAGAAGGGTAAAAGTGAAAGCCACCTGTAAGTGGGAGATGAGTGGGAAAATTGTTCATGCTCAAGATCTCACACAGACATGAGGTTGTATTGGCCATAATGAGAAAATGGATGAGGGAGTTGAAAAGGCTCAGTCTTGAACCCAGAAGCTCAGGTCTTACCTCAAACGGAGGGTGGACCAAGAGATTGAGAAATATTTCCTGCCTGCACCATGAGCCTAGCACCGAATAACAAGCAACAAAAGTCTGCCACTGGAGAAGTGTGAAGTGTGTGGGAAAATAAATTGCAATAGCAAAAACAAAACTCAGACCCAACTTACCCGGTGACTAGAATGATCCAATATGATACATACGCTAATGACTGGATGAGACATAAAAGTGCCCATTTTCAGCTGGCTATGACTCCGTATCTACTGTTCTTTTTTATACAAAACCTTTTACCTAACTGAAAATGACAATGTATGTAAACAAGCACAAAAATGATGTATTTTCAAGACATAAACTCAAAGATGACATAAGTGGAATTACGCTACAGAGACTTTAAAATAACTGTGACTTCTGGGTTAAAGTTTCTAGTGTGTGATGGGTTGAAATGTGTCCTCCCAAAGTATATGTTGGAGTTCTGACCCCAGGTACCTGTGACTACATCCTTATTCAGAAATAGGGTTTTGCAGATATACCCAGGCAGTTTACAAAAAAAAAAAAAAAAAGGTTTAATGGACTTACAGGTCCATGTGGCTGGGGGAGCCTCACAATCATGGCAAAAGGCTAGCAGGAGCAAGTCATGTCTTTCGTGAATGGCAGCAGGCAAAGAGAGACCTTGTGCAGGGAAATTCCTATTTTTAAAACCATCAGCTCTTGTGAGACTTATTCACTATCATGAGAACAGCACAGGAAAGACCCACCCCCACGATTCATTTACCTCCCACCAGGTTCTTTCCATGACAGCTAGAAATTGTGGGAGTTACAATTCAAGATGAGATTTGCATGGGGACACAATCAAACCATGTCAGCCGCTATGCCTGGCGCAACAAGTTTTTAATAATTGAATTTATACTCTGTTCGCATGGAGTTAAATTAGAAACCAATAACAGAGAGTTATCTAGAAATTTCCTGAGTAATTGTAAATTAAGCAATATACGTCTAAATAATAACTAGATCAAGGATGAAATTGCTCAGGAAATTCATTTTATTTTGTACTTAGTGGAAAAGAAAAAATACAACACAACAACATGTATGGGATGCAACTAAAATAGTGATTAGTGGGATTTTTATAAAATTAAATGCCTACATTAAAAAACATGAAAGATCTCAAATCACTACATTAAAGCTTCCAACATGAAGAATAATTTAAAAAGGCAGGGATCCACCATCTCATCTCATCGCTGAACAAAATACACATCGCTTCGTTAGTCACTATTAAATGTTCCTTTCTAAGAAACTGGATTTATCACCCTCTTTCTTTGCCCTCTCAGCTTCCTTGGGCCCTGAAGCGCGATTCCATAGACCCACCAACTGTGAAACACGTGGCAAGCCCTAGCCAGAAAGTGAGAGACCAAGAAACGCACAACAACCTGAGGCATTTTCAGGCAAAATCCCGGTGGCAGCCACTTCGATGTTGAATGGCATGGCTCACCTTTCGAATGCTTGTGGGTGAGTGTGGAGATGCTCTGAAAATGTGAAGTGTTATAGTCACCTTTACTCCTGTTCTCAGTGATTGTTAGCTGAGAGACAGCACATGCAGTAAGAAGGGCAGCCAGCAGCTACTGCAGTGGATGGCTGCTTCCATGGGCTGCTTGGTCAGTGTTGGAACCCAGGAAGCAGAATAAAATGGCTTAAGTAGGAATTACAACTAGGAAAATGTTATTCTTAAAAAATTCTATACACAAAAGTCAACTTTGTTAAAACTGACATTTGGGCTATTTATGTATACATAGGTATTCTTTTAAGACCCTTTTTCTTTCTCTGTACAACATCTCAGTCAACTGAATCTTCTCTGTTTCTCCATTTGCTTCTATCTGCCTCTCCTTCCTCTTACAACCCTTTGTTAGGGATGGAAGGTCACCAGGTTACTGGTGGTGAATCCATATGTGTCTTCGGCAACCTCAAATCTTGCCTCCTCAGAAAAAAGAATTTGAGTGAGGAGCATAAGGCAGAAAAACACAGAGACTGGGGTGCATATAATTGAGAGCTGATTTGCAGTATGAGAAAGCCTAAACTGAACCATTTTCTTAATCTAAAAAAATTTCTTTCACCCTAGTAAGGTTCTGCTTATTGTTTGAGCTACAGAATAACAAATGCTTGATTACTTGTTCTTTTATAGCTGCAGGTATTGTGTATTTCTAGGAAATGGCTATTTGTATATTACATTTTACAAAAGATTAGATCTATCAGCTCATTACCTGAGGAGTATGCCTCCATATATAATGTTTATCTTGCAATCTTTCCTCTATCCTACCTGCTTCAATTATCTTTCTCCCCTTCTGATTGTTTGGCATGTATTGCCTGAATTACTAGGCCATGAAATGATCTTTTTCCTATAACTCAGTCTCTGACATTTCCAAGTCTTCCTTGTGAGAGGTATCAAAAAGGAGCACTTCATTTCTTTACAGAATTAATAAGATGCATGGCCTTAATTGCAACCTTTTTTGCTGATTAAAATGCAGCAGGAATGCATATGGTGGAGGTAATGTCTGAATTTACTGCTGGAAATATTCATGACTTTAAAATTTTCTGCTTTTGAAATTGTACCTTTTGTATATTGAAATATATATAAATATATTGAATCCTGTTGCACAAAACAATGAAGATGGAAAAAAATAATTTTATTGTCCATTGCCATTTGTGGCACTCTACCATAGTGATTATATTTTGTAATTGTAATTCATTAAGAACAAGAAAGAGATTTCTGATTCTTACTAAATTTGTTCCTGTGTTTTACTTGGACCATAGTAATTGCATCCTTAAAGCACTAGCTCACAATTTCTACAGATTAAAAATTGAATAACCTCAAATGCTCAGGAATATCATCTGAAGACATATAGAATTATTTTTACATAGCAACTTGAACTATGTCTATTTACAAAGACCAATTATGTATATTAAAAAACAATTTGGTCGAAGTAAGGCTTTAATTACACAAAAATGTGAATTAATCCTGATTGCTTTCTTAGTATTAAAGTTCTGAAAATAGGAACATTTGTCTAAAGAATATTTTCTAACATACAAACATTCTTTTGGTTACTATTGATGATTTTTATATGCTTTTCTCTAAAATGTGCTTGAATGGTCATAGTTGAACATAAATTCTGTGATACAGAAGTCCCCACTGCATAGGGAGATAACTGCTCTATCTACTTGCCTCAGACTTTCAAATTTCTAAGGTTTTACTATCTCTCTCACAAGTACTTTTTAGTAGGCTTAATCTTTTACTTCCTTCTGGCATTTATACGATTACAAGTACATTCTCAAATATGCCAATGTGAGTATTTGAACTTGACAACAAAGGGCATGACTTGACATGCGGAGATGTGTAGACTACCTGCAAATAGGCAAATTTCTTTTTAAAGATAGTAGTTAGGCCGGGCGTGGTGGCTCAAGCCTGTAATCCCAGCACTTTGGGAGGCCGAGACGGGCGGATCACGAGGTCAGGAGATCGAGACCATCCTGGCTAATACGGTGAAACCCTGTCTCTACTTAAAAATACAAAAAAAAAAAAAAAAAAAAAAAACTAGCCGGGCGACAAGGCAGGCGCCTGTAGTCCCAGCTACTCGGGAGGCTGAGGCAGGAGAATGGCGTGAACCCGGGAGGCGGAGCTTGCAGTGAGCTGAGATCCGGCCACTGCACTCCAGCCCGGGCGGCAGAGAGAGACTCCGTCTCAAAAAAAAAAAAAAAAAAAAAAAAAAAAAGATAGTAGTTAGTTCCAAATATATTATTTCATGGATGACCAGTTTAATCTAAAGGAGGCTATATCAGGACATCGGAATTGCTTATTGGACCAGAAGAATTGAAACCTAGATCAAGTAAATTTGAGTAGAAAGGAAAGTTAAGAGAATGACACAAAAAGCACCCAGAGGAGAGCATTTCTGTGTAAACAAGTAAATTAATAGATGGAAATTTAATATACAAACTCACATTTTTTTCAAGATTGGCCTTGTGTGTATGGATACTAAAAAGGAAATAACACCAATGCTTCATTTGTTTATTCCAAATAATTTTGCCTAGCCCCATTACATAGCCAACTCACTGTTAGACACTTTGTTTTAAAGGTGAAAGAGTTAATACATTTGCTTCCAAAGAACTTACTAGTAAAGCTACACACACACACACACACACACACGCAGAGAATTACATATTCTATAGGAAAGAAAGGCAATATAGAAAATCTAGACTACCATTCAACAGTAAATTTTTTTAAAAGGAGGTACTTTACTTGTACAATTTTGAGTGATAAAAAAGGAACATGTTCTTCAAATAATGAGTCTAAAAGAATATTGCAGGTTGGCTGGGCACAGTGGCTCATGCCTGTAATCCCAGCACTTTGGGAGGCTGAGGCAGGCGGATCATGAGGTCAGGAGATTGAGACTCTGCTGGCTAACACGGTGAAACTCCGTCTCTACTAAAAATACAAAAAGAAAAAAAAAAAATAGCCGGGCATGGTGGCGGGCACCTGTAGTCCCAGCTACTTGGGAGGCTGAGGCAGGAGAATGGCATGAACCGAGGAGGCGGAGCTTGCAGTGAGCCGAGATCACGCCACTACACTCCAGCCTGGCTGACAGAGTGAGACTCCAGCCTGGGCGACAGAGTGAGACTCTATCTCCAAAAAAAAAAAAAAAAGAAAGAAAGAAAATGCAGATAGCAGTGACTTATGTTCTAGATATGAACTTTATGTTTCCTTTATGACATATTTTTGTATTGTTTTTTGAAATATGACAGAGGAAACTGAAAACATTCCTTTTGTCTTTACTATGGAAAAGGATTATGAAGAGAAGTCTAGAAGATCTCCTTTCAAACCTGTTTCTAACTTCCAGTTTCAGTCTTGACCTGTAAAGAGTGTAGAAGTTGGAATTTCCATGGTTACAAGGAAAAACTACACAAAGAGAAAATGAATGACTTTTCCGGGGCCCATTAGAAAACTGAGGAGAAATATACACACAAAACACTCACACACAATCATCTTCAACCAGGTGCAGCCCAAAGACAAAGCAAAACGTCTTGAAAGAATCCAGAGGGCATAAAACACTTCTTGTTTGCAGAGAAGCCAACATCGGTATTACAGCAGACTTCTCGTGATAAACCATGCAAGCAAAGACAGTGTGGAGGAAAATGTTTTAAATATTGAAAGAAAAATAAACAATGTAGAAATCTGTATTGTGACAACTCTGACGTTAGAGACTGTCATTGTCATTATCGACATTTTCCAGATGAAGAAATTGAGGCACCAGTGAGAATAAGTCAGTTTTCCAAAGTCACATTAGTAGTAAGTGTCATGGTTGCTGTATGAACCCAGACAGTATGACTACGGAGTCTATGTTGTTATCCATTATTCTGTACTGACTTTGTCCATTTATTTTTATCATAACATTTATGTGTTTTATAACATCTGTGTATTTCCATGGCAACCTTGACGACTAGATTATGAGTTCTGCATTAAATAAAAGAACAGACAGTCTTTGTTAGTAAATGAAAGAATGAATGAAGAGTAGTAACTAAACTTTGACATAATGAAATATATCTGTCTTCAGTTCTTTCAGATTTTAAATTACTACATGGGCTGTGGCAGAGTAATTTAAGTAAACCTAAAGTCTAAACAGTTTGGATTTTTGTATAGACTAGCTCATATTTACTTTAACAAAGTACTAAAAAAGTTTTCAATCAAATGATTAAGATTTTGCTGAGCATTCAATGTGTGTCTGTACTGAGCACAGAGGGCAACCTTTGGTGATGACTTTGTTGTGGCTTCAGCACTGGGGTTGTGGAGATAAGCCACACTACTGGGAATCTATGAGATAACAGGACATGACAAGCAAAATTTTGTTCTAAGTTGTGAGTCACTAACTGTGAGAGGAGAAAGGAGACCTACACATGATGAACTTAGTATGAGAAAAATTCTCCCATAGGATTCTTCATATTTTTTAAATTTCTCACCATATTAATTGAGGGGTAGACTTCTACCTTGATAAAATTCATCAGCTATGCTTTCCTTTTTAGAAGAACACATGATGCTATTGCTAATTAATTTAGAAATTCAGTGGAATTGTTTTGTGATTTTATCATAAATGCCTATCAAGGGTCATATGTTTGCCAGGCATTTTGGAAGTGCTGAGCAAACAGAGACAAGCAAAGAGACATTCCCTGGATTCAGAGTGTTGGTGGTCAGCCTACAGATATGCAGACAAATACTTAAAGTGTTCAAACTGTTAAACATACTGTACTACAGATGTATAGGTAGTATGGACTGACAAGCAAATTTACCATGAAGATTAAGCTTGAGGATCTCTCACTCGTATGTATCACTTCCAAAGTTTAGCATGTTGCCTCCAAGAACATGAAAAGACACACTACCTTGACCACTCTCTGACAGCCTAGGGACTGCCCCAACCTGGAGATTACATGTAAGCCAGTGGTTTGCAAGTAGGGGACAATTTTTACTCTCAGATAATGTTTGCCAATGTCTGGAGATTTTTTTATTATAATAACTAGTGGGGCATGAGTGCCATTGACATCTAGTGGTAGTGGTCAGGACTCTCTGCCATACATTGTGCAATGCACAAGACAGCCCCCTATGATAATTGATTCTTGAGTTTAAAACGTCAATAATACTGTGGTCCAGGGACAATAAGAATGTGAGCAAACTATGCTCAACTCTCTAGAGAAGGAGGGTGATATGGTTTGACTCTGTGTACCCTTCCAAATCTCATCTTGAATTGTAATCCTCATGTGTCATGGGAGGGATTTGTAATCCCCATGTGTCAAGGGAGGGGGATGATTGGATCATGGGGGAAGTTTTTTCTATGCTGTTCTCGTGATAGTGAGTGAGTTCTCACAAGATTTGATGATTTTCTAAGCACCTGGCATTTCCACTGCTTGCACTCCTTTCTCCTTCCACCTTGGGAAGAAAGTGCTTGCTTCCCCTTTCACCTTCCACCATGATTGTAAGTTTCTTGTGGCCTCCCCAGCCCTGTGGACTGTGAGTCAATTGAACCTCTTCCCTTTATAAATTATCCAGTCTCAGGTATTTCTTTAAGGCAGTGTGAAAATGGACTAATACAGAGCAAAAGGAAGAGTCATTTATTTAACAACTAAGATTAGAGAGGACCTGGCCAAACTACTTGACGTAGCTGCCTCCTTCCCACCTCAAGAGAGCCTGGATCTAAATTTATTTTCTAACCAGCTGATATGTAAACCAATCTCTCTGATCTCACATGTTCCTATGTGCTTATCCTCCATTTAATTCCACTACTATATACTGTTCCTTCATTTCTTGTTTTCACTCTGATGTTTCAAATTCTATAAAATACATTCTAGGAATTCATTTATTTTTTATTAATTATTTTTATTAGGTAATTAATTTCCAGATATTTCTTCTAATTACCTTCTGAAACATTAGTCACTTTTGCATATTTATTCAATTTAATAATCTGTTTCTTTGACTATTTAATTTTTTTAAATGGAAATTCCTTTTTTGCTTTGGGTTAATGTCAAAGTATCAAGAAACATTTTAACTTTAGAAGTAGATGGAAATTATCTATTGTTAAATAATCACCACTGCTTGAGTTGTACTAGCAAGCCCTTATTTCAATTTCTATATTCACTTTCAAAACTTATTAGGCATTTGGATTTTCAAAGAACTGAACAGGCAGATATTCAAGATTTTATGAAGATTTATAACTGTATTTCATTAAATACATGTTTGGAACTAGTGCTTTAATAGGAAAAACTGGGCTTTTTAATTTTTGAAACATAGCAATACAATGATCAAAAATAAAGTAGTAAGAAGAAATGAATGGAAATTCTATAATTTATAAAAAATGTATTTGAAAACATAGAGTGATAGAAGTAAATTTCTTTCTTCTTTCTTAAGTTCCAAGAAATTATGTTTGTTAGAACCAAGTTAATAGATTTAGCTTTATGGAACAAATTATATAACTTCTAACAAGGGGAGGAACATAGCATATGAAGAAAATAAAAAAGAAGGAAGAAAAGAAAAAGTGATGAAAATGAGAAGTGAGGCAAATGAAGATGGTTGAGGTGCCAGAGGAGGTGCAAGAGCACGGAGGCCTCCCTCGAAACCATCCAGGGCTACTAGTTTCAAAATTAGCAAAAGTAAGCCTAGCATATTATTTGAGGAAAATTAAATATGGAGTAATAGGTCACATGGCTCCTCTTCTGAATTTACAAGGCCTTTGAACCAATGATCTAATACAGATTAAGAATTAATGTTACATACTTTGCTATCTAGGAACATTATGCTTCATAACCCCCATAAGGGCACTGGGTCACTTGAGTACAGATTGGGATGACAGATATGCTTTTGAATCCAAACCTATTTTAGGTTAGTGACACATGACTGGCCTTCTGAGACATCATTTGGTTCTTTTCCTCTCTTTGCTTTCTTTTACCTGTACATTTAATGAGAAATTTCAGTATGGATAAATGAGATGTGTGTGTGTGTGTGTGTGTGTGTGTACTTAAATTCTTATTGCAAATATTTATGTTGTCATGAAGTCTGCAAATCTGTACACACACAAGCATAAAAAATTGCTTTGCAGTTACAGACCTTCATGTAATGATTAAAAATGATTGCCAAAAAAGGTGACTTTTATAGTAAATCTTTTCTATTAAAAAAGCTGTGAAGAAATGTAAGCATATTTTCTGTGAATATAGAACACTATTTGAAAACAACCATCAAATAATCGTGTAATAATAAACAAGCAAACTAACAAACAAAACCAAAAATGCTCTCACTTGGCTTCACCTTGTTAGATATTTAGAGTAAGCATTATCTCAGGGAAGCTTTTCCCAGATCCCTTTTGTTGTTGCTATTGCTGTGGTTGTTTAAAATAAGTCTCACAGATTTTAACTTAATATTCATCACATGATTATTTAATTAGTGTTTATATGCCCTGACAGACAAGTCTTGGAGGCGACAGCAAAGTCTACATCTGTTTTACATACAGTGATTAACATATGATAGGAGTACCATATACATGGGAATTGAATAATTCCAGGACAGCCTCTGAGAAGGAGAACTGTGTCATGTCACATAACTTGCTTGTCTTGCCATGGTGCCCCAAGTGTTAAACAATTTTTCTCTGATATAACTTCAAATATCTCACTTTCCATGTTACTCCAAGATGCCACAATGTGGGACAAACAGCTTAATCAGCCATATCCTCAGTCTCTCTCTAGTTGCTAATGAGGAAGCATTGCACATAAATACCAAGTGATGATGGTTTATACCCAAATCTGTCTTGACTCAAAGTGATAAATTGAGAAGGCTGGCTATGAGGTAGGATTTTCACCAACTATTATATTTCTTTTCCAAATATATCTTCCTAGTGTTCAGCAGGCTTTGTCTTACTAAACGTTAGAAGATCGTGCTAATTAATAAACAAGTGAAGACAGCAGAAGGGATGAACTGAACATTACGTTGTCCTACTGAAGGCTTTAAATAAAATCTTCTCATACCATGAGGGGAAAATAATAACTTGGACCGCCTTTTAATAACACACAACTATTAATACATATTCTTTGTATGAAATTATTTTTACCCAAACATATGAGAAGAGCCATTTGAAACTCAATTTTAACAAAAGCTACAAAAAATTGTCACTCCCAGTTCCGCAGAACAAGAACATTTTATGTTTTATTTTATTTCATCTTGTTTTAAGCTTGGTGGGTTAGAATTTGTTAGCTCATTGGATTGTAAAATATACCTCTGTAGAAAACTATTATTGAAGTGCTTTGTCATTGGAGCATAGAAGCTGACATCCTGTAGGATTATTCTGCTAGTGATTTCATATGCAGGGCTCATTGGAGCCATGTCTATTTGTTCTGCTGACAAGCCAAAGACTCTAAAGTTTTAAAAGAATTGAGTTAGGTTTAACAACATTTCTGCATTTCCTAAAGGGAAATAAAATATTTAGAGAAGGCCCACAGTTTTAGGAAACCACAAAAAACTGTCACTGGAAACCACTGCATTTTTGCATTACGAGGCACCAAGCTGATGTGATAAACTGTTTATCTAAGGACCTATCTGCAGACGTCTTGTGGATTTGATAAAACCTATGAAAACTATAGTGTTCACTGTGCGAGAGCAAGAAGTTGTTTTGCTTCCTTGGAGAACTCTATATAGGAGCACAGACTTTTGCACAGTTGATTGTCATGTGTGTCACCTAAGGATGAAAAAGGATGGACCCAGGACAGCTTTTGGATGAAACAGAAGACCTTGCAAGAAGCAAGAAGGTGGTTACAGGGATTTGAGCAAGAAACCACAGAGGAGCAAGCAGAGTGATGAAAAGTCATGGAATTGACCCCGCAGGAGAGAGAGGGAAGAAAGACGTTCATGATCGATGGAAAGGGAGAAGGTTGAATGGAGACCTAATCTTCAAGGAAAAGAAATATTGCTTATGGAACAATGAGCAGTGGCCTTTTCTGTTAACTGAGGGAATGAGTTAGAATTTTAGCAAGAAAGATTTAGGGTAAGCCTAGAAAAGAAATTTGTGCTGCAGTTTGGGAAACAGAGAATCCATGTTACCAACTAAAACTGCAGATATTCCTCGTGTAGAGATTTCTACATTACTCTGAAATCTGTAGGTTGATCAGCTTCATCCAAAACTATAAATTTGTTTTTTTAAGTTTGTCCCCAGCTTTTAACTCTGCATCATAGATTTCAAGGAGAAAGGGCTTACATATGGGGCAAGCCTGGAGGCCGCAATTTCCAACATTTTTAAACAATTACCTAAATTGCAACTGCATGGAGTCAGAAAAAACGAATAATGAACCGTGACCTTGGAATCACTCCATAGATAATATTCAGAGTTCCAAGAATAAAATAGAAGTGTGTGTGTGTGTGTGTGTGTGTGTGTGTGTGTATAAAATATTTAAGTACCAATCCCAAATTAATTTAATTAAATTGAATACCTGCTTAAGGAGAGTTCATTTCAAGTTCCTTTCTATGCTTGAAATTTTGGTACATTAATTATCCATAAAAGGCATCACAATCCAGGAGAGAAAATAGCCTATGCAATAACCATAACACAATACAATAAGTTAGGTATATGGGAAAGTTTTGAGGACAGACAGAAGAGGGAGTTCTTTCTTATTGTACTAGGGATAGAATATGATCCTTCTGGGGAGAAAATAAGAACAGCGATGACATTCAGTTAAATAATGAAATATAATCAGTCTTTCACCAATTGGAAAAGAATGAAGTGGTTGGTTCAAGCCCAGTAAACACTATTTGGGAAAGAGTAGAGGCCTAAGATTTTGTAGTAATACTTGGATAACAGTGAGACATTAGCTGTATAAAATGATCAGCTGTAGCACAATTGTTGGGGGTGGGGGGAGAGAGAGAGACAGGCAGACAGACACAGAGAGCAGAAATGTAAGTTGGGCATTGTTAGGAATATAGAATGATGTGGTAAAGCTATCAGATTTTTTTCTGTAGGTCAGAAAACGTCTCTAAAATGATTGAGCATGAAAATGGCAGGCCCAGAAATAATTTTATAAAGATAACTGAAAAGGAGTGGGAGGAAATAAGAAATGGTCAGGAAGGAGACAAAGTTATTATGACTGTCACAAAGATGATGAGGATGACTAGAACCAGAATGTTCAGCAGTAAGAGTGGCAGTGAGGCAAATATTAGAGAGACAAGTAAGCATATGTTCATGCTAGAATCCATTAAATTTAGAAACAGTAAATGATAATATTTTTCAGTTTTTTAATTAATTTATTAATTTTTTTTTTTTTTTCTGGAGTCTCGCTGTGTTGCCAGGCTGGAGAGCAGTGGCACAATCTCGGCTCACTGCAACCTCCACCTATTGGGTGCAAGCGATTCTCCTGTCTCAGCCTCCCAAGTAGCTGAATATCTTTCACTTCTAAAATAATTTACATTAAATCATTTCTAGTGTATCTATGTGTATACCACACTCAGTGTAATATTGGGTATTATATTAAACCCAGATGAATTTTTTTCTTTTTGTAGGTCAGATACCATTAAATATCAGAAATTTGATACATTTCACCTTAATATAATTAGATGTTAGACTGCCCATTAAATCATGGGACTGGAGTGAAAGAAGTGAGAGATCATTTTAAAAAAGCATTAAATGTTAAGGTTCTGTTTTGAAAATTCCAAAGCCAGTGTTACTTGAAAAGAGGTTGGGAGGTGGTACGCATAGTATGTGTACCAGGGGATCCTTGCCAATGTGTGGGAAACATCTCATTATCCTCAAGTCAAAATAAGTTAAATGTCTTCAGAGTGCTCTTTACGAGACATGCAAGTCATTATTTAACATACAGCATGAACCTGGCCCAAAATGCAGAGCAGGAGAAAGTCACTAGTGTAGTTCTTCAACAGCATTCTTGCCAGAATCTGTTGGAATCTAGCATTTCCAATTTCTTTGTATTCATATTTTTTTGGCTAAAATAACACGAACTATTAATTAATGATTCCAGATTTTGTTTTTTCTTGAAAAATGTGAGTGGGTCTTGTCATTTCTTGATACAATATTTTTCTATCTGTTGACCCAACTGTCTGTTGGCTATGGACTGAATTGTATGTAACTCCCCGAAATTTAAATCTTCAAGCCCTAACCTGCAATGTGACAGTGTTTGGAAACAGAGATTTTAGGAGGTAACTAATGTTGAATATAGTCATAAGGGTGGGGTCTTAATCTGGTGCGACTGGTGACCTTATCTCTCTCTCTCTCTGCTTTCTGAGACCAAGGAAAGACCAAGTGAGAATACAAGGAGGAGAGGGTCACCTATGAGACGAGGAGAAAGAACTTGGAATAAACCAATCCTGTCAATGCCTCCAGCCTTTAGAACTGTGAGAACATACATTTCTGTTGTTTAAGCATCCTGCTTTGTGCTATTTTGTTAAGGCTTCACTATGTATCTAGCTATCTATTATCTATCATTGAACAACCTCTATTGTGTCACATAGGGTAAAATCAAGCAAAACCGAACATCTCATGCTTTACCTCCTAATTCTCTGGTGAGGTGACCACCCTGGCATGATGGACTCACCCTGCCTCTGATCCTGTACATGTTCTCCTCTCAGCCTCAACTCAATTATGCCTGATGTTGCAATTTTTTGAATTCTTGCAGTCAGAGCTTTGCAATGACCTTGAGCAGTAGGATATAAATAACTCCTACATGCTTAGTGTTCCAATAATAGAACACTAGACATATGGGTTAAGAAGAGTATAAGACATAAGAAACCAATAAGTAAGATCATGAAGTTAAATAACAAAAGCAAAACAAAACCCCAAATCTTTTGATCCAGCTACCTATGACTTACAAATTGTAAATTTTAGGTAAACGTAGGTTTTACTTAAGCCTAGTTAATCATTCTGAACCTCACTATCCTTCCATAAGTAATGGAGATAGTCACTACTTGAACATGCACACATGTGTGAGAATTACAGGAAACAACTTATGCAATACTTTCTCTCACCTCAGCTCTCCACTTTCCCTACAAACTGTTCATTCAAACTTCAATTCCCAGTCTATCTACTCCAGGGTGCCTTTTCAGGTGACTAAAATATGTTTACTCTCTGGCTCTTCAGATTGATTTCAAACATCATATTTCATTTGAACTTCATGTTTAGTCTGAACTCAACACTTTTTAGCATTTCAGAGAGCAAATACTATGACTAATAATTAATGGAACTAATTATATATACATAATGATATATAATATAGAATATAGAATACTGAATACTATATATATATCATATAAATGTAACACATATAATAATATGTATCTATGTACACAAAGACACACACACATATGTTCAAAATACCCAAAAGATTTCGTATTTAATGGTTAACCAAATAGAAAAGCCTCTGGCAATGTAAATTCAAACCAAGAAATTTCACAAGATAACACTACTTAAATAAAAACTGGACATTTCTGATGTAGTAGTGGTTTTAAAATTAAGGACAAAATATGATAAACTGAAAATCACACTGAAAGAAAGAACTTACAATTCTTGCCATACCCAGTTGACTACACTGGTACTTCTGCTGATAATAATCAAAATGCTGTTATAAAACAAACAAACATCTTTAATACATCCCTGACACAGAAGTAAAAATTACTCTTAATAGAAAACTACCAGTAACTGTCTTATCGCCTTGATAAGAGAACATCTGTTCAGAAAAATTGACCCTGAGCAGAGATTAAAAGCAAAAATTCATTTCTTTTTCCTGATATTTTGTGACCATGCACTAGTCCTGAGGTAGATAGATATCTCTAGCAAACTATCTGGATGACCCAAAATGATGCAAGTGGCAAACACAGTTTAAAATCCTACCTCATAGATCTATAGTGATTGCAGAAACCTGAAAGAAACAAAGAAAAATTTTCATCAGAAGTTAAATATTTCATGTAATTCCTATAGACAAAATAGAAGGCTAATATTAATACTAACATAATAAATATACAAGATAATGCTTTCATTAGTAGTACAAAAAAGTTATACCTAGAGTAATCCTCAAACTCATTAAATAATGGATACAAATAAAAAACAGTTTTGTTTATGTTCATTGGTTTTAATAAATAAGACAAAGACAAAAATGTGGGCAAGGCAGGATTCAAACTATTTCTAATAGAAATCTAAGAAATAAGAATATGTCAATTGAGATCCAAATGTCATATAACTTTAATTTTGGACTAGATGCAGGTGAAGAGAGAATACATGATCTAGAAAAAAGCATAAGGGTTCATACTGGGTGCTCTAACACAAACAATACCTATTGAACTACTTCCTTAACCTTTTCAAGGCTTGATTTATATATCTTTGAAATGGATATACTAATCAATTCATAATAATTCTATAACAATTAAGTGATACTATATATTTTAAAATATCTAAGATAGCAACTTGTAAATTGGAGGCACTTGTTACAAAGATAACAACTTAAAAATTAAAAACATTTATTTGCACCATGTCACCATCTTCGTTTTCTTGCCTTTGATGCACCAGAGAAATTGTAAAGGCTTCTGTTTTTCTTTGGAGATTTGTCCAACAGTTTATGTTTTAAGATTTGATGGAAACAATTGATAGAAAGCCTCGCTTAGATTTATCAAGTTTAGTTACCTGTTTATCTATTAACTACTAATCAACACAGTTTATAGCTATAGGACATTTTTGGAACTTTTCTTGTGAAATGAATCATAATTACTCATAAGGATTTTAGATCTCCTGAAACTAATAACAAGCTAAGTGTTTTCCAATTAGAAAGTGACCATAATTCTATGAAACACCAGCAGGTAAACCCAAGATATCCTAAGAGGTGGAGGAAGTGTTTTTCAAGGGATGGCAAGGGCCATGAATATAGGATACCATGATTTATCATCACTAAAGCTCTTGGTACTGTTGAAAAGATAACTCCATTTTCCAGCTATAGCCAAAAAAAGAGAGGGGCACTGCAAACTACAGGTAGAGTGCAGAAATGATTCACTCAAATACTGGGCCTCTTTTTGGAACTGTGAAAGAAGGCAAGAAGAGGAAGCAAATAAGTGAAGAAGAATGATTGTTGTGATAACTCATCTTATGTGTTAACTTGGCTAGTCTACAGGACCCAGATATCTGGTCAAATACCATTCAAATGTTGCTGTTAAAATGAGATTATCATTTAAATAAGTGACTCTTCCTAAGGTTGTAAGCCTCATCTAATCAGTTGAAGGACTTAAGAGAAAAGGACTGAGATCCTCCAAGAGAGAATTCTGTCACCAGAGTGCTTTAGGACTTGAATCTCAAGATCAACTGTTACCTGCTTCTTTTTGCTTCTAGACCTATTACTAGACTCGTGTTTCTGCCAGTCACTAAAAGTGATGTACTAAGTGTAACCAATGAAGAAACGTGCTGTACTCCAAAAGAACTACATGATATCTCAAATTTATATGGACAGAAATCTAGCAAGCATGTATAAGAATGAATATTAAGGATGTAGAATAATGATGGAATCAACATGAATTTGGATAAGGCCAACTTCATTGTTATAAGTCCATGCTTACACTAATATATGACTGTGTATGTTCTGAGTCAGCATCCAATATATGGTGCTGTTTCTTCCGTAGCCGGGATTCTTGTGTTCAGGTATCAAAGAGGTCCATGGAAATGGAAGAGTTACCACTTACCATTACCCCTAGTGATCCACTAGTAAAGTTTTTGCTTCCTGAAACGTTATGCTCTGCTGACCTTGAGGTCTTAGTTCCAAAGGGAGAAATGCTTCCACCGGGAAGCACACAATGATGTAATTGAGCTGAAAGTGAAGACTGTCCTCAGACCACTTAGGCTTCTCAGGTCTCCAAATCAACAGGCAGAAAAGGGAATCACTGTGCTGGCTGGGGTGATTGATCCTGATTACCAAGGGAAAATTGAACTGGTAATCCACAACGGAAGTGAGAAAGGGTGGATCTAAAATACAGCAGCTCCCTTAGGGCATTTCTTCGTATTCCCATACCCTGCGATTAAGGTCAATGGAAAACTACAAGAACCCCCTTCAGGCAGGACTACTCATGGTCCAGATACTTCAGGAATGAAAGTTTGGGTTACCCAACCAGGTAAATAATAACAACCAGCTGAGGTGCTTGTTGAGGAAAGAGGTGAAATGAAATGAGCAGTGGTAGAGGGTAATTGTGAATATTAGCTATGACCACACAAACATTTACAGAAAAGAAGACTAATTGCCATGAGTATTTCTTCCTTATTTTGTTATAATATGTTTGTGTATGCATATTTTATATATATAAAATATATATCACATATATAAAATATTTTCTTCATTCTTGTATCCCCTTATCTTATAATATGTATTGACTTTACATTATAGTTTTAAGTATTGCCAGCTTAATATTATAATATTTAAGTTGCAAGATATTAAGGAGAAGAGTGAACATCAACCAAGCAAGCACTCTGTATCCTTTTCTGGAAAAAAAGGTTATGCATTTCAGGTTGTATGCAGGACGGTTGTATCATGTTAGGAGGAAGTATGACATTGTTATTTGTTTCTATTTGGAGATTAAGTATGTCAAGTTTAAGGATATGTATACCAATGCCAAGTTGACAAAGGGTGCACTTGTGATAGTTAAATTTATATGTCAACTTGGCAAAGCCATGATATCCAGATTTGGTCAAATACCAGTCTAGATGTTGCTGTGAAGATATTTTTTAGGTAAGACTAACATTTACGTAGGCAGACTTTGAGTAAAGCAAGTTATCCTTTGTCTTAGTCTGTTCAGGTTGCTATAAGAAAATACCACAAATGGAGTGGCTTATAAACCAGCAACATTTATTTCTGACAGCTCTGGAGACTGGGAAGTCCAAGATCAAGGAACAGTTTCCTGGTTCATAGATAATACCTTCTTTCTGTGTCGTCACATGATGGAAGAAGCAAGAGTCTCTCTTGGGTCTGTTCTACAAGGGCACTAATCTCATTCATGAGAACTCCATCCTCATGACTTTTCAGAAAGAGAAAGAAAGATAAAGGATGTGGTTAAGAAAAACATTATGCAGGAAATGCTGAAAGCATTGATACTCTGGAATATCAACTGAATTAATTATAAGGTCACAACCAAAGTAACTAAGAAATGAGATTTGTAAAATAATCTACTTTTTTAGTATATCAAAATTATATAAATAGTGATCCTAATTTGCTCTATTAATTTTTCTTTTTAGGTGCCAATATTACCCATTTGAAATAACATATAATGCATTGTTGTACTTTTGTAGACAGATTATGTTAATATTCTTTATTTTTCAAAAATTTTATTGTTCTCATGCTTTTTTTCCTCCTAAGATGAATTTTACAATTATTGTCACTGCTCCCAAAAACAATTCTGCCTTCTGAGGCATTTATTTAAATTGACTGAATCATTGCCATGTATTTTTTCTTTTGAGTATGCCTAATAATTTTCATCTTTGGCTCAATTTTAAATGATTTTCTGAATTTTTTATTGAACTTTTCAGGTTCACTTGCAGTAATCAGTCTTTGTCCTTTAAATGTGTTTTTAAAAAGGCCACCCCTTAGTTCATGAGTTAATAATTGTCATATGTTTGGCCTCTCCATGTTACCCTGCAGCTTTTTATCTTGCTTCTTTCCAATTCAAGGACTCTGTGTTCTCTGACTTGATAATTTTGTGTTCTGCCTCTGTGTTTTGCATTCTGCTACATACTTTTGTGACAAAAGTGCTACAACAATTTGTTCTTTTTGTTGCAAATAACTTTCTTGTTGATGTTTGAGCTGAAAATGGGTTCCTTTGTTATGTAGAAATGTAGACTTTTTTCTTCTTCATATACAGCATCATTAAACATACCCTCTGGCTGCATGAGTTTAGAGCTCTTCTTTATTATTCATCATTCCACACCAACATGTCCTTCAGAGTTATATTTATCTCAGATGACACTGACATCTAAAGAGGACTTGGAAGACTATGCACCTCGAGGGTCATGCTGCTCTGAACATGGTTTTGGGCAATTTCCTGTTTGTGTATTAGGTGGATGTGAGTGTGTGTGGTGTTTATGTGGGTTAACTCACTCTATTTAACTATTAATAGTATTCATTAATTAGCTATGTCCTTTCAGGTATTATGTTATTGCAAAAGATGGAAACATTTAGAAATCATGGTTCCCACCCCGAAATAGGTTAGTCTACTCTAATAATAGGCAAATAAACCAAATATTTTGGAAGACTTGAGTAAGTATTATGAAAGCAGAAAACACGGGAAGGGGCTCCATAGGAAAGGAACTAAACTCCAACCAGTGGATAATCAGAAGAAGCATCCTTGTGAGCATTGTGACTGAATCAAATCTTACAGGATGAGAAATTAGCCAGGCAGAGCATAGATACATACCTTTCCCACAACAGAACACGAGTGTATCTAATACAGCAAATGAGAGAAAACAGAATGCCTTCAGATTTTTTGAGCAGATCTGTAAGTCTTAAGTCTTACAGACTTGATGTCTCCTTTGATGAGGTTGCCAGCTTAAAGCACTACTGAAGGAAATATGATTTTAAGTAAACGTTACTGTGAAGGAAATGTGGTGAGAATTGTGGCTGGCAACTAGAGAGAATGATAGAAATTAAGCAGAATAGTTTACAAAATAAATTGTGCATATGGTTCCTTAATTCCTGAAGAATCAAAGGCTTTTCAGTGGTCATTTTGTTATGACGTATCTACACTTAAATAGTCTTGGAAAGACTAGAGTAGCCAGCCTTCAAAACATACCTGGTGGAAAAACTACTAATTTCATGAATGAATTCAAGAACGGCAGCCTCTATAGTCAACATGGTTTTGCTAGTCAACTCTTTAGACCGTTTCTTCTGATTTCATTTTCATGAGATTTATAAATCTATGGCTCCTCCACTGTAGTAAAGCAAAGATACTGGTGACATCATCCCACAGTTTACTATTATGATTCTCCATCTCCCAAATGAAACCCATCTTTGCACAAACAGTTTAGTTCAGGACTTACTGGCCCCACCAAACCTTAATTGAGTAGAGTCATCTGTTTCTCCTCTGACCCACTCTCTTGCACCAGCCAACCAACCCTATGACTGGGTTTTATTTTTTTCTTGAAAACTTAATTTATGATAGCTTCTTTTTATATTTTAAAATTAATTATCTGCCTATATTATCTTTGAGCACTTTCAAGGCAACTTGAAGATATGCTTTGCCCTTCTAGGTATAAAATAAAGCAACTATGACTATGTGTCAGGAACATAAGGTTGAATGCATACTTTTTAGCATTAGAGAACACAACACAAGGAATTGTGAAGAAAGACCATAAACCAGACTGCAAATCCTGCTCTGTAATATCTTTCATCCAACATGAAGTACCATTTATACTCTGGGTCTTTTCAAAAGCTGAAATATGCAATGAATTACTAAGAGTCACGGTAATGGCTTCATACTATGGAGAGCTTGTTCCACCCTAAATTCTATTTTTTATATTCCTCTCATTTGAAAAGTTATTTTTGCTTGCAGTAATGTAAGCTAAAATTTTTTATGCAAGTGAAGAGCTTATAGCTGACAGCCACATCACATCAATTTATCCTACTGAGTAATCAACAAGTTGAAGTCAGCCTCACGTTGGTTCTTCTGTAATCACATTTCCTCCAATTATGCTTTACAAAGTCAGTTGCCTCATCAAGGAAGAGAAAGACAATTGTCTCATATGAATTTAACGCATTAAAATAATGCTGCTTGTTAGACACAAGTAATATAATAAACTCTTTTACAATAATTTAATTTAAAATTTATCTTGCATCAAGGTGAAGCTAAGAAGTCTAGAGGTTTACAGAATGTCCCTCACCCATATGTTTTTAAAAGGACAGTATTTTCTCCTTTTTATTATTTTCATATTTTTCCCATTATTAATTGCCCTTTAAAGAGGGTTAATTGTACTTTGAGTCAGGTGTACCTATTTTTTAGCTACTTATATTGATAACATCTGATGCAGGTCAAAAGGTTGTTTTTATTTTTTATTTTTATTTATTTATGTATTTATCTTTGAGACAGTCTTGCTCTCTCACTGTCTTGCTCTGTTGCCCAGGCTGGAGTGCAGTGGCGTGACCTCGGCTCACTGCTAGCTCCGCCTCCCAGGTTCGGCTAATTTTTTTGTATTTTTTAGTAGAGACAAGGTTTTGTCGTTTTCGCAGGACAGTCTTGATCTCCTGATCTCATGATCCACCCTCCTCAGCCTCCCAAAGTGCTGGGATTACAGGTGTGAGCTACCACACCCAGCCAGGTTGTTTTTATTTTTTTAAACAATTTACTTTTTAATGACTTGGGCTTTTCTGTGTGATGTGTATAATTCATAAAATTTTATACATCAGTCATGAACAGAACTAAAATCAACTTCACCAAGAGGTTTGTAAAAAGATATAAAATTGTGAACATGAAGAAAAACAATTCATGAAATTGTATAGATGCAACGAATAGAACATTTCAGAATTATTCTTGCACATATCAGGCCCCTAGGGTTTCCATTTTTACCTTTCAGGAAAAAATACTTGTTTGAATTTAGATAATTCCTCAAAGGCTTCTGAGGACAAAGGAAATTCAATAGAGATCAATAGATACAAGTTAGATATTTAAGTAATTGGGCACATACTGTCAGAAAAGAATAGATATAATTCCTTAGTCAGGTTCTTCAAATTACCCACAAAGATAAAAAGTTTAGAGTGGAGGCTGTGATGGGAATTGCTGTTTTCTTAGAGCAGCTGGTCATTTGTTCTAACATGTAATATAGCAAATCAATTCACAAGGTGATTGTGTTAGAGAAGAATGCACTTGAAATACTTCTGTAGACACAGAAGCTATGAATCACAATGAATTCTAATACCTTGGTGTAAATTTTATCTTAGAAAAAAAAAGGAGAAATGATTTAACTCATATGACCGAAGTCAATATTTTAGACAGCATGACAGTGAAGTAACCATTGTACCATTGAATACACAATATTGTAGTAGTCTTTTAAATTTCCCCTAATGTTCTAGAAGGGTTGGACATTTTCTCAAAAATTATGCAAACTCACAGGTATAAAACATACATGTATTTTAAAGATGGATATAACGTAAGTGGCAGCTAGTCAAATTATTCAGAAGACTTAAAAATACTTAGCATGTAAATATATGCACAGGTATGTATATATGTGCATTTATGTCTGTATATTTACATATACATATATTTCTGTGTATGTGTGTCTGTACATCTGTGTTTGTGTGTGCATGCATGTGTGAGTTTGCATGTCTGTGTAAATGGGTTCCTGTTTTTAATTTGCCTTTTGTAAATGAAAAATAAAAATCACAATACCAAATTCTATTTACTGTCACGGAATCTTCATAAAAAAGAAAGATATTTAATGTCACAGAAATAAGAGGGCTTCAAAAAAGGAAGGTTAGACCAAGTTAAATTAAAATTTTATTTTGAAATAATAATCCATGCATTTTCCCTTATTTTGCTAAATACAGTTATTTAGTAACCACTTCCTTCGATCAAACCAACATTTTACTTACACATTACTGAGGTATATAATTATTACTATATTTACACACACACACAGTTGAATGGTAGTTGATATTAACCTAATTCCAAATTACATACCCTATTCAAAGCAACAAATTTCTGGTAAATCTACATCTGGAGTTCCCCATTTTCTTTGTTTTTTTTAGAGATGGGATCTCACTACATTGACCAGGCTGGTCTCAAACCCCTGGCCTCAATCTCGGCCTCCCAAAGTGTTGGGATTACAGGCATGAGCCACTGCATTTGGCCCAAGTTCTCCATTTTCATTATAATGTACATATCTTTCCTGTTTAGTATACAGGTTATATTCCAAAATACTATCAAGCTCAAAAATATAAAAGGGTTAGCGTCTTGGGTTACTTTAATACAGGGGTTGGCAAGCTTTTCTGTAAAGGGCCAGAGAGTAAATATTTTAGGCTTTGTGGTTCAAACAGTCTCTAATACAACTACTCAACTCTGCTATTGTGGTATGAAAGCAGGCAGAGACAATGTGCAAATACATGAGCATAGCTATGTTCCAATAAAACTTTAGTTATGGATACTAATATTTGAATGTCATATAATTTTACATGTCATAATATTATTCTTTTACTTTTTTTCAACCATTTAAAAAACTAAAAATGTTTCTTAGCTTATAGGCTGTACAAAATCAGGCAATAGATTGGATTGGCCCAGAGACCACAGTTGGCAGACTCCTGTTTTAATATGAATGGAGATACTGACTTTAGCAGAATTAATTCTACAATAGCTTAAATTATATGCATAAAGTTTGCTTAAATCCTATCTAGTCCACCTGTGTCAACAGGATACAATAGATTCAGAAAAGAAAAGATGGTAATGGCACCAAAATATCCTTGCTGGTACCTATAGAAAGCTCCCCACACTGACTTTTAATGTAGAGAAGAAAATGTTGGTATGACTCCAGAATTTAATTTCTTTTCCCCTGGCACTAAAATTGGATGTGCTGGAGATCCACTTTACAGAAATTATATTTCTCTGTGAAGAAGATGTAAGTGATCAGTTGACCCTCCAAGCATGATATAAACAAGTGAGGTGGGTGTAGTGACAGCTGCCCCAGAACCAAGGCTTAGTTTTCTGTGTGTGCTGTGCAACCCTGTGCCTCATCATCATGCCATGTTTTGTCTGAAATTGACATCTTATCTGTGATGGGCTCATTTAACCCTCTGATACTAATTAACATTTGTTCACCCACTTATTTTACTGGAGAAAGATGATTTTAATAAGTTGTTTCATTCTCCCAGTCAAATGGTGCTAACCAGACTAAATTATTATTGATTCAAGATGTATGTTAAGCCCAAGGACACCAAATGTATCAGTGCAGTGTCAGCTCTTGACTTCTGCAAGGAATGGGTTCCGGGACTTCCTCAGATACCAAATCTGGGGATGCTCAAGCCCCTTATATAAAACCATGTGTAGTATTTACATGTAAACTATGCACATCCTCCTGTATACTTTAAATCATCTCTAGATTAGTTAAAATACCAAATATAATGCAAATGCTATGTACACAGTTTTTACAGCATGTTTTTTTATTCGGGTTATTTTTTATTGTTGTATTGTTATTTTTTATGTTTCTTAAAAAATATTTTCTATCCATGGCTGGTTTATACTGTGAATGCTGAATCCATGGATATGAAAGACCAACTGTATAACTCTTTACTTCTGTTTTAAACGGAATAATCTTCCATAGAGGAAGATTTGTGATACAGAAATCATTACCATCTTTATCTTTTCATGTACACTAGTTTAGACAAACAGAACCAGAACTCAAAAACCCATCATCAAAGTAGCATTTATATTTATGTTTTTACAAATTGGAATCATGCTTTCATATGTAAAATATATTTAATTAAATTTAAATATAATTTTAATCATTTCAACCCAAATATTAAGAATATTCATAACATATAATTTTAAAATAGCTGGATATAATATTTTAAAAATATAACAAATATATATTTATTATCCTGCTATTTTGACATATAAATTTTTTTCTATTTTCTATTCTACACATATGAGCTATCTATGAAATGTTTATATTTATTTATTGCTATTTAACCTTCTAAATATACTTCTCTCAGGATCTCATTGGGTGAGGGTATTCATGGTCTAGTCAGAGCCTGAAGTGTCCTAAATCTTTAGGGAATAAAATAAAAAAGAAGCTACTCACTAGTTTATAAGCTGATAGGGACATAGAATATTAATCTCTGATTATCCTCATTTAAGTTCTTATGTGAGAAAGCACTGGTGACTGGTAGATCCCTACCTTAAGTATTTCTAGAATGATTACAAAAATAAACTTTCCAAGAAGAATTATAATAGAGTGCTTATTATGCCCACCCTATCCAAATAAATTATCTTTGTTTTTATTTCAAGATAGTATACTTTTAACCGAATGAAATGGCATTTCTTTATTCTTTCAAAGCAAACAAATAAAATTTTTCATTGCTAAATGTATTTGTATTTCTCTAGTAAGCTCTCTTGTCATGTTCACTACTTTTTATTAAGGTGTATTCTTGTTATTGATTTTAATTAGACTTTTATATATTGTATACCAAAATGTTTTCTAATTTGTGCCATTCCAATATTTTTGCTTTAAAATATTTAGTTTTAAAATGATATTAATAAAAAGTTATTAAAATTTGTATAACAGATTTTTGAAACTTTTATGATTAAAAATTATAACCTTATACCTTAGCTGATAAATAATCTATTTGCTTTCTTTTGTTGTTGACAGTTGATTGACAGTTTTATTTATAAATTTAATTCTTTAGCATGCTTGTATTGTATGACTATGTATTTGGTTAGTGAAATGATTTTGTGCACTAGTCTCATTTTTCCAGAGTTTTTTCTTGAATAATTATTTTTCCCAATGACTTGTAGTAACACTCTACTTTGCTTATGTATAATGAAAATTCAAGTAATCAATGGTAGAATAGGGTTTATGAGCTTAAGTTCTAGAATCAGTTGAATTTAGGTTTTCTTACTAGCTTTACCTTTTATAAGCTATTTTTGTAAATTATGAAATTCTTTTTGTTTTAATTTTCTCAGGTAAAAATATTTAATACAGTATCTCTGAAAAGTGATTAAAGATTAAATGAAATAATGATGACTAACTGAACTTTTAGAACATAGCAACCCTTTGATACAGACAGGAAGCAGGTAGATACTGGATAGAAGAGAGTGATTCCCCAGCAAATGCCCTACCGTCAAGCCTGGAAACCTACAGCCCTAAATGAAAATGGGCATTCCTGTTTTTGCACCCAAATATTGCCTTTCGGCCCACCACGCCCCCCACCCCATCCTTTACCCATGTATATCAGTTTGTTTTCACGCTGCTGATAAAGACATACCTGAGACTGGGTAATTTATAAAGGAATGAGGTTTAATGGACTCACAGTTCCACATGACTATGGAGGCCTCACAATCATGGTGGAAGGCAAAAGGCATGTCTTAAATGATGGCCAGCAAAGAGAGAGAATGAGAGCCCACCAAAAGGGCTTTCCCTTTACAAAACCATCAGATCTCGTGAGACTCACTCACTACCATGAGAACCGTGTGAGGAAAACCACCCCCATGATTTAATTATCTCACCAGGTACTCCCCCCAAAACACCTGGGAATTATGGGAGCTACAATTCAAGATGAGATTTGGGTGGGGACACAGCCAAACCATATCATCACATAAATCCAAACCACAGATTCCATGAGCAGATGAGCAGAGTAGCAGAAGAGCAGTGTGGCAGAGGAGAGAAGAGAAGGAACATCTGAACATTGAAAGTTCAGCTGGGGACAGTCAGGGAGGAGATCAGCCATGGGACGGCCAAACTCCAGGGGAAGATCATCTTCCTACTCCATCCCCCACCAGCTCCCCATCCATCCCCCTGAGAACCACCTTTTCCCAGCAATAAAACCCCTGCATTTACCATCCTTCAATTTGTCCCTGTGACCTGATTCTTCCTGGATGATGGACAAGAACCTGGGAGGGTACTGAGTTGGTTAACACTTAAGCTATCTGCAGGTGGCAGAGCTACAAGAGCACTGTAATGTGCACACGCGCTTTGGGAGTTGCCAGCACCCACCCCTAGATGCTACTGTGGGGCTGAAGCCAAAAGTGCTCATCCTGACTCCAACCCCTGCCTGTCTGCGTGCTCCCTCTCCCATAAGGGGTTTGAGTGCAAACGGATGAGCCACACCCTCATCACATGTCCTGTGAGGGGAATCAGAGAACTCTCCCATTTCACTTTTAGAGATGTTAGATATATTAATGGCATAGCAATACACTAACTTTTACTGATTTTATTTTTATATCCTTGTAACTTATGTGTTAATTTTTACATGTGTGGTGAGTATGTTTTGCCTTCCCAACCTTCTTTTCTACCTTTCTCTTTCCTACTAGAATGTCTCTCTGATTCAGGTTTCTTTCTTTCATTGCATATTTATTTACTTTACTTAATTAAGTAGAAAGACCAATAATTCATTTTCTAAGATGAAGTGTTTCTTTCCTTCTGTGGCATGGAACAAGAGTCACGCTATGTACACATGGAATAAATGAATAGGAAGAACAAATTGTATATGGCATTGGTATTCATCTTACTACAACAAAATGCTAAAGCAAATAAGATGGAATAACAACAAATATTTAGTTTAAAGTACTTTTCTATGGTGTGTGTGTGTGTGTGTGTGTGTGCGTCTGTTTTACTAGCAGTAGTTTCTACTGGGTTCTGTATGGCACATTAGTAAGAGAGTTCAAGCAAGGCAAGCACTTTTACTTGTGAACCTGTTCTCTTAACCCCTGTGTGATACTACTATCAGAAAACACATAGAATAGAAGGGCTTCAGTCTTTCATGACATTATTAAGCTACTGCTCAGACATCACTGGAATCAGACCTACTCCTAGACTTCCAATTATATTATGGGTCATTGTTTATAATAATATTAAGTAAAGGTTTTTGTCATGTGAGTATTAAAGTGTCTTGACTGAGTCCTCAAACTGACCATCTAGCTGTCTGATACTGTTGTAGACCTGATTGAAAATTCTTGATCTGGCCACCTACCCTGTTTACATTGATGCAGACTCAACTGGGTGAAATAACTGTGAATTGGGCATGTCAAGAGACAGCAGAAAGCAATAATCTCAAGGTGGAAACTTCAGGTATCCAATAAAGGTATTTATAATCTTGAGACAGACAGAACACGTTTTACCGGCGCAGTGCTCTCATAACCAACAAATCTAGATTTTGTTGGCCAATCAGTATACTTCTTAATATGAGTCTTTTGGCTTTTGAAGATCAACTTCCCTTTTACTTTACTTATCTTATTCCTGAGAGGGTACCTAGACTCTGTGTTGTATCAGGTTATACTGTTGGTAGCAATGCTTTTGGTCTTCATATTCTTTAACATTCTAGAAGTGCCACCAAAATTACTTGATCACACTACCTTTTAAAGTACATTAACCTGTGACTCTTGAAATAAATATTTCAGGGGCCTATCAAGTCTTGACTTCAACTATTTTTTGGCTTGTTTGACTGAGTACATGATTACTACATTAATTTTTGCTGTCAGTGAGTTTTTTCTTGTTCTTTCTTATGAGTTTCTGTTCATTTTGATTCACAGCCTTCTGGTCTTTTCATGCTTGAATACAGAGAAGTAATATAATTTCTCCTTTGAATGCCACAAAGAGAGGGAATCTCTGCAATGTCTGATCTGTTCTATTAGTGGATCTGTGTATTGTCAAGGAGTTTCTCAAATAGCTCATTGTTTGGAACATAAGCTATGCCATTACTTGGAATCAGCATCTAGCAGTAAATCAGACCAGTAGCCCAGCCCAAACTGTGGAGTAAGGAGAGTGCCTTGTTTACAGGTGTCTAGCAAGCGTTGACATAATCTCCTTTTTGTTGTTTATAATAACATTCTGTCCCTTCAAAAAATCAAACCTTACCAACTGCCAGGATCCGTGTCTTATATTTATGTTTGCTACATGTCAAATTCATGTACATAGCTAATAAAATTGCACACATATATCTAAAAATGTTTAGAATTGAATTTTGAATAACCTTCATTTTTCCACAAGGTCTTACACTTCTGTTGCATCTTAAGACAAACAGAAAGTAAGCCTCTTTCATGATCTCTGTATTTGAGTGTGGGTCAAAGGATTTAAGCATTTTCATAACTCAAAATTAACTTTTTAAAAGAATCCTGTAGTAAATACTAAGCAAAAGGCTAGCTAACTATCAAGTTAACCTTTTATAACTGTACCACTTATTTTTCTCTACCTCTCTCCATTTTTGTCTTCCTAGACCTTACAATCTACTTCTACTGTATCCTGCAAAATAATAATATTCTGACTGTTGAGAAGACTAAAACTTTGCAATATTCTCCCAATATCATCCTCATGTAGTTTTCCAAACTCCTCATTTCTTTGTGTCTGTTAGCCCCATATTCTTCCTCATTGTTGAGCTTAATCTCAGTAAAGGAAAAGCTATCTCACAATCACCACTAAGATTCTATTCCCACCATCCAGGGAAAGTCTATGCCATTGTTTTTGAAAACTGGTCACAAGTGAAGCTCCACAATACAGTAAAATGATTCTTGAAGCCTACAGAGACCCAACACATTTCCTGGAATTAAAATATTTTCTAGTGCTAAAGTCCAGTTCTGCTAGAATTTTATCCACCTATAAATATAATAGTCTCACCATCAGAAGGCTATAGATGGTTCCAAAGAGCAAATTGAAACTCAATTGAAGATTATTAGCGTATCACAAGTCAGAAGAAAATGTATTGAACACTAAAGAAATAGGATAGCCTCAGGACATCTTAAATGTCTTCTTTATCAAAGTAGATTTGGGCAAAAAATTTGGCATAATTTATATTAACAAAGCAAACACCAGCAGTAGACTAGTATGGAGAACTTGAGTGGAAAGTGAGAACACTAAAAAATTTACTGATCCTCAGAAACTAAAAAGGTGGTCTAATGAGCCAACTTAGGGATTCAACAATGCCCCATCTATATGGATCTGGATCAAATTAATATATTTACTGATTTTTCTAGACAATTAAAATGAAATTAATATGATTGCTGAGGACAGGCTGACAAATTTTTAACAGATACAGTGGCTTCTCTTTCTGAATAAATTTTGTGACTTATGCCAAAATATTCCTTAAGATACAAATGCAGTAGAGGCAGTGGACATCTCAAATGAAACTATGATCCTAGCAGCCTCACAACCTTAACAATTTGAAGCAAATAATTGGAGGAAGAACATGACTTTCTATTTTGCAACACTGCTCCAGCAAAATTTATTAGGTCGAAACTGTCAAATTAACTCTTTTTAAGCTGGCAGATATCTAGAGATCCCAAAGGAATAGGCTGTATAAAACCAATTTATAGCAATCATGTATACCCCAGTTTCTGTGCACCCAATGACCTCTACAAATCAAATATTAGATTATTCACCCTCTACTCTTTGGGCCTAAGATTTTATTGAACTGAGCAGAATACATGGAGCTTACTTTATTAAAATTAAAATTATTCCATATAAGCCCTTGCCTGAATTCTATTTCAATGTGTTTTGAGACCTCAAGCAACCTCAGGAAGAAGACCTATTACTGATCCTTTATTAGAAAAAGGACTCATTGTGTCAGACATCAGTCCTTGCAGTACTCCCATATTGCCAGTTAAACAGCTTAATGTAAAAGGCTACTTATGTGTACAAGGCCTCAGGGCAATCAATAGATCCGTGATCCCTAGATTTCCCGAAGCTTCTAACCACCAAGTAAACACTTTAAGATGGCAGATTTATTTGCAGTCTTATTTAGGAACTAGTAGGTAAGGGCAGTTAGTATTTATTTACTCTTTTCTGGGACAATCAGCAACCTCCCTAGTTGGTTATGCCTCTGTTATTTATGAAAACTCCCTTATATTTCTCCTGATGTCTAAATAATAATCACAGATTTGACTCTTGCTTGAAAATACATCCTGGAATGAAATGTAGGTGATTTAGTGCTGTGCTCTCTTGAAGGAGTCCACAGGAGAACTCCATATATCACTCAAGAAGATTAACTGAAGAGGAACAGAAAGCACCGAGAGAAAACTTGCAAATCTGTGAACAAATTATGCAATATTTAGGTTGTGATCTCAGCAGACATATATTCTACTCTGTGAGAATAAGGTTTTTTGACTACAGTTGACTGCAAGTTAAAAACAACCAAAAGCTTTTTCATTTTATTTTTTAGGATTGATTGCTTTGTATAGGCAATAATGCCTTTTCCCCTAAATTACATCAGCCTTCACATGTGTTTACTAATAGTGGTATATCCCATGGGATAGAAAAGGAAACCAATTCCTTCTCTTTAAAGATCTGTCTGCAGCAGCCTCCAACTTTGGGTATCCCTAATTGTGCTAAATCCTTCTGTCTTTTTTTTCTGAAAGAGGAGATTGTGAATTAGGACTACTAACATGGTAAAGTAGTTTTATACCAGACCTATGCCGTTAGCCTAACCCTCCACTCAAAACGTAAAGCATAGCCTTTCTGCTTATGTGAAGCAGCCAAATTGCTTTGTGCTAACTTGACAGGTTCCACATGCAGATAACTCTGGTTAATTCTTAATTTACCGCATGAAGACTCATGAAAAGTTTTTATTGTTTACTTTATGCTACCATTAAACTTTATTAAAATCTTAATCCTGCAAGTTTACTCCTTCTACATGGAGAACCACGTGACTATTTATCAGTAACTCAGGAATTAAGAATGTTCAGTTATGATTTTACAGATCTCTCATATTCAATACTAAATTAATATTGTTTGATATGACCCTTATCTTAGAATTGGTGAAGGCATACCTTATGTGGGATATGCTATTACCACTGAACTTGCAGTGATCAGAGAAGTTCTATTCTTAACCCTTAATCTGCTCAGGTAACTAAACTCAACATCTCCAATTTGAGCATTAACCCTGGAAAAAGCTTAAAAAGTAAACACTTATGCAAATAGTAGATGTGCTTTCCGAGTTTTGTGTGATTTGGCAATTTATGGCTGAAATATGCAGGTCTATTGAAAGTAGTAAATAAAGCAGTGCAGTTTTAAAAACTATTCAATGCAGCAAAGAGATATCTGTAAATAAACCAGTACTTTATATTAGAGACCACTCCTGAAGTTAAAGGCAATGGCCTCGGTAAATGTGGCATTTACCCACTCAATATATTAAGTGCTAATAAATTTATAAAATTATGATTGAATCAAAGCAATCAGCTCAACCTTCTGAAAAAAAATATATCCAATATCAGAAGCCTTCTCCCACTTTAATGATAGATACTATTGATTTTATCCTGGCTTCCTAGAAACATTACATTTCATCTAATGGATCCTGGTAAAATTGCTTCTTTATTGCTCTTTACATAATTAAAAAGATAGTTTCTACCTGGCTCATCTATAAGCAGCAAAATCCTGAGAATATGTAAAGATGAAAAATTGTTCAGGACTTCCTCCTCAAAGTCTTACCAAGCATTTATTTACAAACGAATTTCATGCAACAGCTCACATCTTTAGACTATGAGTATATTGTATAAAGTTCTTGTTTATAAAGTTTCTGGTTGGCTATGATATTTTCATTGATAGAGGGCTACAACTGATGAAGTGACAGAAATACTATTTAGGTTGATGCAAAAGTAATGTCAAAGACTGCAATTAATTTTGCACCAACTTAAATACTACACTCTTTGTTCCCTACATAGAAAGAGCCCATCAAGCTTCTTCTCTTACTTCAGAAATGAGTTCACTGTTTATCTCACCCCCAGTTATTAGGAAAATCAGTAACAGTAAACATGATGCTGAAGTTAAAATTGTCCAAAATATAAGAATTTGTTGCTCTCTCTTGGCCTAGATTTTTTTCACTAACATTGAAGGTCATGGAAAAAAATCTCAGAGTACAAAGCAACTTTCTCCCTGTGAGATAATATCAGAATATTTCATGGAATTTGTAATATTTAGAAAAATTCTACCAGTAACTGCCTTGGTGTTACACATAGATCTAGTTAAACACAGTCAAGGACTTACTTGTTATATTTATAATTAGATTTAGCAAGTACAAGCCACCTTCCAAACATTGCATGATTTCCAGCATGGAAACTGGATCTACTAGAAGAGAGACTAATAGTAATGAAAAGTTCTTTATCCTTGCTTGAAGAGAACATGTTATACCCTTCTGATTATAGCAATAGCAGTGAAGGTTCAAAACAGTGCAGGCATACTACTAACCTTCACAGCAGCGGAATTTTACGCTCATGAGTGAGTTCAAACTAATACTATTTTCAAAAACCCCAGAAGCCTAGGACTTCAAGACTCAAATTGTGTTCCCAAGAAGATGACAAGATGTGGCCGCTTCTATCCAATACAGTGGAACATGACACACCAGAATAATTTTCTGAATTCATTTTCCTTTGGAAATTTTTTGATGATATCCTTCTGCTGCTTTAATTGAAATACTTTGAAGTCATTGCTTTTGTTTATGACAGTTTTGTTATAATCAATATACATGATTAGAGTTTGCCTATAAATTTTCCTTTTTTTTTTTTTTTTTTTTTTTTGAGACGGAGTCTTGCTCTGTCGCCCAGGCTGGAGTGCAGTGGGCGGATCTCAGCTCACTGCAAACTCCGCCTCCTGGGTTTACGCCATTCTCCTGCCTCAGCCTCCCGAGTAGCTGGGACTACAGGCACCTGCCACCTCGCCCGGCTAGTTTTTTCTGTATTTTTTTTTTTTTAGTAGAGACGGGGTTTCACCGTGTTAGCCAGGATGGTCTTGATCTCCTGACCCCGTGATCCGCCCGTCTTGGCCTCCCAAAGTGCTGGAATTACAGGCTTGAGCCACTGCGCCCAGCCAACGCCTATAAATTTTCAATAAGATTTAATATATCAGAATATAGAGAATATGAACACTTCCTTTTTCAAGCACAGTATCTTCCTATGAGATTAGTCCTACGTAATTCTAGTCATTATCTCTTCCTGTGATACCTTGTAGAGGCACAATGTAACTGCTCAGATGTTATATAGGTAACGAGATCTGAATGGGATACAGAGCTGGCAGCAATTCAATTCTGAAAATAAAAATGGAAACACAAAACGGCCATCACAAACAATGCATATCATTTTTAATAATGTTTAATACATGTAGATGTAATTATCACGGAAAAAATACGATAGATTATTTTTATTTAAGAATTCCCTAGGCTTTTCCGGGCACGCTGGCTCACGCCTGTAATCCCAGCACTTTGGGAGGCCGAGACGGGCGGATCACGAGGTCAGGAGATCGAGACCATCCTGGCTAACACGGTGAAACCCCGTCTCTACTAAAAAAAAAAAAAAAAAATACAAACATTAGCTGGGCGCAGTGGCGGGCACCTGTAGTCCCAGCTACACGGGAGGCTGAGGCAGGAGAATGGCTTGAACCTGGAAGGCAGAGCTTGCAGTGAGTGGAGATCGCGCCACTGCACTCCAGCCTGGGTGACAGAGTGAGACTCTGTCTCAAAAAAAAAAAAGAATTCCCTAGGCTTTGACATTTGGGTAATTCCATCTCCCTAAAACTGTGATGTGGAACTAGAGGGTTGTAGAAGTTACCAGTTGATTAGATGGGTGCCTGTAATTTGGCCTATTTTATCATAATCTTTAGAATCTGTTAATTTTTTTTTTTTTTTTTTTTTTTTTTGAGTTGGAGTCTCGCTCTGTCACCAAGGTTGGAGTGCAGTAGTGCGATCTTGGCTCACTGCAACCTTTGCCTCCCAGGTTCAAGCGATTCTCCTGCCTCAGCCTCCTGAGTAGCTGGGATTACAGGAGTGCACCACCATGCCCGACTAATTTTTGTATTTTTAGTTGAGATGGGGTTTCACCATGTTAGAAAGGCTGGTCTTGAACTCCTGACTTTGTGATCTGTCCACCTAGGTCCCCCAAAGTACTGGGATTACAGGCATGAGCCACTGCACCTGGCCAGAATCTGTTAGATATTTCAAAGCAAGGATAAGTAAAGTAAAATTTAAGTTAAAAAATTAGGCAAAAGCTAACTTAGAGTTTAGATAGAAAAAAATTTTACTTCAAATGCTGAGCTCTACAGAGTTATCCTTTTCTTTAAGAAAACTTCTCATTGTGCTTTCGTTTTTAAAAAACAGTAAATTTACAGAGGTAATAGAGGTCCCTCCTAATCTTTTTACTGCTGATTTAATGAGACTGGATGAAGCTGCTGATTTCCTAGCAAAGGTAATATTAGAAATGAAATACCTAGTTCTCAGAAAAGGGTAATCTTAGACAAGTTATTTGCTTCAAAGGTGATAGTTTTATTTCCTTGGAGGAAGAATGTTGCTATGACATGCTGAAACTATGCATGTTGTCTAGTTACTTTCACTCACTATAATCATTTTGAGATTAATCTATGTTATAGAATGCACTGATGGTTATTTCATAACTAAGTATTGTTCCATTGAAAAGATACAGGAAAATTTGCTTATCCATTCATCTCTTGCTGGGAATTTAGGTAGTTTGTAGTTTAGGGTTATTACAAACAAAACGGTGTGAACATTCATGTACAAGTCTTCATATAAACTTCGAGTTTTACTTCTCTTGCATAAAAACCTAGAGTGGGATGGTTGGAGCAGGTAGGCATACACATGATATTTTAGGAAACCACCAAACTATTTCCCAAAGTGGGTGTTCCATTTTACATTCCTACCAGCAATGTATGACATATCTAGTTTCTGTACATCCTTGTCAGCATTAGCTGTCGCTCCTTATAATTCCAGCCATTCTAAAAGATATGTAGTGGTTTCAATTTGCAGTTCCCTAATGACTAATGATGTTGAAAGTCTTGTTACGGGCTTATGTTTCATCCAGCTCTCTTCTTGGTGAAATAACTATTCAAATATTTTGCTCATTATTTAAAGTGGCTTGTTTATTTTCTAATTGCTTATCAGATATTGGATTGGAAAATATTTTAATTCAATCTGTGGCCTGTCATTTCAGTCTTTGAAAATAACTTTTGAAAACTGAAACTTTTAATTTTGGTGAAATCTAAATTATCAACATTTTCTTTTTTTAATATTTGCTTTTGCTATTGTATTTAAGATATGGTCGCTTAGCCCAAGGTCACAAACGTTTTCTATTAGTTGTTCTAAAAGTTTTATAGTTTTTGGTTTTACCTTTATATCTATGATGTGTTTTGAGTTAATTTTTGTACTTGATATGAAGTATAGATCAAAGTTTAGTTTTAAAAATATATATGCCCAAGTGTTCTAGCACCATTTGCTGAAAACACTATTTGTTTTCCACTGAATTGCTACTATTATGGGAGAGATCCAGTTATATTTTCTCTGTAAAAGATTTACCTTACTGTTCTTCTCTGAAACCTTGTCACTGAGACTTCTGCAAGTTTCATACTCTATGTTAAATCATTGGTTTCTAATAGACATACTTGAGACTGCGTAATTTACACAAGAAGGAGGATTAGTGGACTTACGGTTCCACGTGGCTAGGAAGGCCTCAAAATCATGGCAGAAGGCAAAAGTCACTTTTTACATGGGAGTGACAAGAGAAAGAATGAAAGTTAAATGAAACGTCTTTCTACTTATCAAACCATCAGATTTCATGAGACATAATAACTACGAACAGTATGGGAAAAACCTCAGCTATGATTCAATTATCTCCCACTGGATACCTCCCATAACACATGGGAATTATGGGAGTACAATTCAAGATGAGATGTGAGTGGGGACACAGAGCCAAACCCTATCAGTCTTCTTCACTAAATGTTAGCTGCATGAAGAACCTTTTATGGCTTGAATATAATTGTTCCTCTATCACTGAGAAGATTTGCTGGCAAATAGTAGGCATTCATGAAATATTATTTGAATAAATAATTAGAGGTTAATATATATTTGTATTATAGATAGTATATATAATGTATATATAATGTATTTATATATTATACATAATATATAATGTATATTATATATAAATTATATAATGTGTGTATTTTATACATACATGAGTGTATACACACACCTCCACACAAATTTGAAAATTACATTAGAACAGTGATGGTGGGTGTTTTATTTTTATGCTCCCTTAACCTAGCACAATATCTGATCCTTGGTAAATAGTAATTGAACACAATGAAACATCAGTGGCATCCTGTTCAGAAGATGAATCAGTTCGTTGTATGACTCCTTATATATCTCGTGTGAAATGTAGTAAATAGCTACTAGCTCAAAATATTTAGATTACTTAAACTGGATATAATAAAAATATTGAAGCCACTTAAAACTTTAAAATAAACCATAATTATTATGCATTCATGGCTCTATTTATATGTCCATTTTTCATAATTTTCTTCTAAAAGTATTTGTGTACTGATGTCCAAAACAAAAGTTCTAAACTTAATTCAACAGTTGCCTTTTGCATAAACGTTTTTCATATTATTTACATTTAAATAAGTATAATTAGATTTTTATCAAAATGTATTGTTATAAATCCATTGTATTGTTTTAAAACTCCAACAACAAATTAGGGTTTGTTTACCAAACAAGTGTTATTGATTTCCTGCTGAAACCACCTTTGCAAAAATTATGTCAGATAACCATGGTGGTTGAGGAGATCTGATCTAGCCAACCCCCATCTTGCCTTTAGCCTTCAAACTGCTTTAAGTAATCATGGGCTTAGCCCAGTTAACTTTGGGAGACATTTAGTTTATAATTTAAATGACAGTAGCCGTTTCCCAAAACTCAGCTGCCTTTGTAAAGCTAATGAGAGATCACAAAGCTAGGGGTAGGAGAGAAGCCTGAATTATGCTAAGGTGTAGACCCAGAAACCATTGTCAAGCATTATTCTGGAGGTTGTAAGATATGCAACTTCCCCAATTTCCCTTTCAGATAACATAACTATTATAGAACTTAAGACTGGCCTTTCGAGATATTTTTTCAGTTTTTTTTTTTCATGTCTGATGACTGATGGCTCCACCTTCACCTGCCAGTCACTCCTGTGGTCCCACCCAGAAGTGACTCAGCCAAAGAGGCCACCTTGGACTCCCCTATTATTTCATCTTTGACTCAACCAATCAGAACTGCCACTACCCTAGCTCCCTGCCCACCAAGCTGTCTTTGAAAAACTCCCACCCTCCAAGCCTCGAGGTGACTTATTTGAGCAATAACTCTATCTCCCATATGGCATGATTAGCCTTGCATCAGTTAAACTCTTTCTTATTGCAATGCTGTGGTCTTTGGGCAGTGGCCAGAAAGAACCCATCAGGCAGTTACATTGCATTATTATACTTTTTTACGAGCATATAAACAATTTAATCACATAGTTGAGATTGGTTTAATGAGTCTAATGCTAATGAACAAAGGTTATTTAAAAAAACAGTTTTTGTGATATTAAACTGTGAGATGATAAGTAAATATAAATACACACATATTTTTAATAAATTAAGATACCCAAAATTTAAGAGATAAAAGCGAGCATTCATCAATCCAGCTCAGTGATTGAGAAAATTTTTTTCAAATTATATATCATAATCTGTATTTTTAACAAGCAATCACTATGCAAAAATAAAGATGAATTTTAGCATAAATACAGCATTTGAATTCCCCAAGGACTGAAGGTTTTAGTCATGATATAAAGTGCTTAGCATTTATGAAAGGGATGAAAGCTGTGATGAAATTAGTGTACAAATGGACAATGGCCAGATCATGTAGGACAATCGAATTCTAATCCACCATGTCTACAGCAACCTGGCCAGGAAACCAAACCCCAACTACAGCAATTGGCCCCAAAGCATCCAAACTGGATCAGTGATTGCTACTTCTCTTTACCTCAGTTTCAAGACAGTACCAACCAGAGAAAGCCAAGTATGTTTTCCAAAGCAATCACCTGTCAATGAAGAGTCAAACTCTGTAAAATATCTGAAGACATTTATTCTGAGCCAAATATGAGTGTCCATGGTCCATGACACAGCACTCAGGAGAGTGTGAGAACATGTACTCGAGGTGGTCAGGCCACAGCTTGGTTTTATACATTTTAGGGAGACATGAAGCATCAATTAATACTTGTAAGATGTACATTTGTTCACTTTGGAAAGTTGGGAAAACTCAAAGTGGGAGCTTCCAAGTCACAGGCAGATTCAAATATTTTCTGATTGGCAATTGGTTGAAAGAGTTATTATCAATAGAAAGGTATGTCTGGGTTGTACTAAGGAGTTGTGGACACCAAGGTTTTATCTTCCAGATGTAGCTTCCATGTAGCAGATTTCAGAGAGAGTAGATTAAAAATGATTTTTATCAGACTTAAAGATTCTTTTCTATCAGTAATTCCAAAAGGGAGAAGGGTATATATAATGAGGCATCTCTATTCCCCTTCACATTGTAGCCTGAACTATTTTTTCAGGTTAACTTAGGAAGGCCCTTGCTGAGAGGAGAGATTCATTCAGATGGTTGCGGGAGCTCAGAATTTTGTTTTAGGTTTACATGCCTAAGATGTTCTGCTGCTCATTTCTACCTTTTCCATGACAAGAACCTTGAGTCAAAGCGTAGTTGGAATTGTCCCTTTTTCTCTACAGAGCTCCCTCACTTCCCTGTCTCCTTTGAGTCTATAGCAAATGCAAGTGGGAATGGTATCAACTCTTCTAAATAAAACAATTTTGGAATTTTCTGTTTGTTTTCATTTTAGTTATCTTTGTTTATTTTTTACAAAACTTGTAAGTAAAGACTTTTAAATCAACCACATCTAAAAAACAAAACATGTCACTTAAAAATATTATTTTTAGTATTTTTATTGTATATTACATGACTGGGCATAGTATATTTAAAAAAGAATTAAATAGGCCGGGCACGGTGGCTCAAGCCTGTAATCCCAGCACTTTGGGAGGCCGAGACGGGCAGATCACGGGGTCAGGAGATCGAGACCATCCTGGCTAACACGGTGAAACCCCGTCTCTACTAAAAAATACAGAAAACTAGCCGGGCGAGGTGGCGGGCGCCTGTAGTCCCAGCTACTCGGGAGGCTGAGGCAGTTGAATGGCGTAAACCCGGGAGGCGGAGCTTGCAGTGAGCTGAGATCCGGCCACTGCACTCCAGCCTGGGCGACAGAGCGAAACTCCGTCTCAAAAAAAAAAAAAAAAAAAAAGAATTAAATATTTCTTGTCTAACACAAAATAATTTTTCAAATATACCAAATAAAATTAGTGAAACCAAATTTTAGGTTTTCTCAAAATGTAAATGTCATAAACCATTGTTTTACATTAAAAATAAAAATCTGATTTTATTGGTACTCAACTCAAAATCTTCACATGGCTTTTTTTAGAACTTTATTAAAATATTTATTTTTTCCCATGTGTGGCGGGAAATAGATATATACACATCTGGTGAGAATAAAAGGGACTCTGATAAAACTAGCCTGAAGTATAAAGTAAATCAAGTTTTTCCAAATCTTTCTCCAGTCTCATCACATATAGCTTTCTGCTTATTGAAGACTGTATTCTCTAGTCATATTGAAGTATTCACAATTTTTGGCATATCTTTTTTGATTCCTGTAATTCAATTTAATTCAATAAATAAGTCCTGAATTGATGGGACTAGAGCACCAACTCTTTTGACCTTTAGCAACACATATTTCAAAAATAAAGACATTTCTTTCATTTTGGTTTGGCACTGGTTTGGCTGTTAAAAATATGTCCAAAACCATCTTGAAGTTGGATGTCATTATGTCTACTATCCTCATTTTCTTTTTCATAATGAAAAGCTTATCTGTTTTTCATTATTTTGATTGAGCTATAAAAATCCATATTGCATTGGCTAATTCAGATTTTATATCAGTTTCCGATTTCATTTTGGAGTATTATACAACAAAATTCTTACCTTCTGTTTGCATTTCTTTTTTTGGCGTATTTACCAAAAAAAGATATTGACAGCAAATTTGGAGAAACCCACTGAAAAATGTCAGAACATTTTTGAGTGATTGGATGACATTTAATTGGGTAGCATATAAACAACTTAACATTCACAATTTCTAGCACAGTTAACAACACCTCACAAAATCATTTGTCAAAATTGCCAATTTAAAGACTGACTTTGCTTGTAGATTTCTTTTTGAAACATCTTTTATAGAATTTTTAAAATATTTACTATATATATATTATTGTAATATATATGCAAAAAAGACTCACTGTTAACAACAATTAGGCCCACTCTTTACACAACATGGCAGCAGAAACTGATTAGATTGATATTGGCCAACTAAGCCCCCCTTATTTTTGTATGCCTCACAAGCTGAGAATTTTTTACATTTTTAAATTGTCAAAAAAATCAAAAGAATGATATATGATCAAGCTTGAAATATATATAAAACTCAAATTTTAATGTTTCTAAATAAAGCTTTATTGGAAAATAGCTACACATATCTAATTACATATTGTTTATGATACCACAAAACAGATTAATAATTGCAACAGAGACTATAAAGCCTAAAATACTTACTGCCTGGCTCATTACAGAAAAAATTTGCTGTCCCCAAGACGACCTTGTTACTGCTTCTCCCATGTGCTCTTATCCTAGTTGTTGGAAATGTCTACCTTAAATTTCAACTCAGCATGTCACCATTCCTCTTCTTGCTTTTAACTTGGAATCAGAGATTCCTTCAAAGCAGTAACATTTCTATGTTACCATATGGGTTCTGTAAACCTTTTGCTTACTTTCAAGATTTCTTAACCATTTTTCTTCAGGATTCAAAATCCAGAAATATATGTCCTGAGAAATGCTAGAAAGGAATGTCTAAATAGAAGCACCATTCCCAGCTGGAAGAAGACTCCTTTGTCGTTGAAGGTGTCTCTGCCTTCCAAAGATGGAATACGTGTAAAACAAGAGATGTCCCCTTGTCTGAACTGACCTTCTCTTACAGGTGTGGTTTCAACCCTGAATGACATCAGATTTCCTGTGTCTCCTTTTTATTCAACCAGAAGGTTTATTGCAAATAATATTTTCTTCCTTTATTATAAAAACAAACAACAAAAATGACTATCATTCTATTTAGGTAGTGAACAAACTGGAATCTCATCAGAAATCCACTAATGACAATCTTTGAATCATACTAATGATGAAGACTATCATGCTATTTTTAGAAAAACAGTGTAAGAAAAAATGTTTCAGCAGTTTCAAAGGCAATTTACAAAAGTACACCCAATTATTTAACAAGTGTCTGAAGAGTTTGAAATGTTAGTTTAAATATTAAAGACTATGAAGATTTAAAAGACTTTTATTCCCGCTAGCCCCTTTCCTTGCACTAACCCCTCTGACTGGAGAACTGAGACCCCAAGCCAGTTCAATATTTGAAGGCTATTGATGTCTGTCTCTCCAACGAATTTCAGAAGATGGCATTTACACATACAGAAATAACAAACTAGCTTAAGAAAAACATACATTATTAGTTAACGAGTCTTGAAGCAAAGAAACCAATTTTAAAGTACATTCTAAGCCAGAAAACTGTCAAAAAAAAGAAGAAAAAATAAAAAAACCTTTCAAACTGCACAGCTGAATGATACCGGTACAATCTCACTTTCAATTTAAATGTCATTTCTGCTTAGTAAGAAAAAAACTTTAGGCCTGGTGCAGTGGCTCACGCCTGTAATCCCAGCACTTTGGAAGGCCAAGGCAGGCAGATCACCAGAAGTCAGGGGTTCCAGACCAGGATGGTCAACATGGCAAAACCCCATCTCTACTAAAAGTACAAAAGTTAGCTAGGCATGGTGGCACATACCTGTAATCCCAGCTACTCGGGAGCTTGAGGCAGGAGAATTACTTGAACCCAGGGGGCGGAGGTTGCAGTGAGCCATGATCGCACCACTGCATTCCAGCCTGGGCGACAGAGTGAGACTCCGTCTCAAACAAAACAAAGCAAAACCTTTATACAGCATTACAATTTTTACTCAAACTATTATAAAGTAAACGAAAGCTTTTTTTTCTTTTTCCCTTAATCCTATTGCCAAACCACACATATATGATGCTAAAATGCTGTCTTCATGACTCTAAAACCATAATTCCCTACAAGTAAACAAAAGACAAGTTCTTCACATATGACTTCTGCAAGTGTAATTTTATGGCTCTGTCAGCTCTTGTGAATAACTGTGAAAGCATGGGACTCTACTCTTGGAGTAGAATAAATTTACTGTAAGATTTGGAAGGTATTAAGATTTATGCACAATGGGCCAGGCACAATGGCTCACCCCTGTAATCCCAGCTCTTTGGGAGCCCTGAGATAGCAGCACTGCACCACTCTCGCCTGGGCAGGAAAGAGAGACAATGTCTCAAAAAAAAAAAAAAAAGGAAAGAAAAGAAATTGTGCAAGAGGATGGTAGAAGGAACTGACTCATCAGTATAGAGTGACAACTACAACCTTTAATACAGTCATTAAACCTCCTCAAAGAGTTTTCATTCCTATTACCCATTGGAACATTTTCCAAACTTATTTTGATTTGTAAGACTATTTGATTTTACAGGTTCATAGGCAGAAGGGAGTTGCCTTGTTTCAGATGAGACTTTGAACTGTGGACTTTTGAGTCAATACTGAAATGAGTTAAGACTTTGGGGGACTGTTGGGAAGGCATGATAAGTTTTGAAATGAGGACATGAGATTTGGGAGGTGTCAGAGGCAGAATGATATGGTTTGGCTCAGTGTCCCCACCCAAATCTCATCTTGAATTGTACTCCTATAATTACCACGTGTTTGGGAGGGACACGGAGGGAGATGACTGAATCATGGCTGAGGTTTCCCCCATATTGTTCTCATGGTAGTGAATAACTCTCATGAGATCTGATGGTTTCATACGGGGAAACTAGTTTTGCTTGGCTCTCATTCTCTTTCTGCCACCATGTAAGAGGTGTCTTTTACCTTCCACCATGATTGTGAGGCCTTCCTATCCATGTGGAACTGTAAGTCCATTAAACATCTTTGTTTTTTAAATTGCCCCATTCCAGGTATGTCTTTATCAACAATGTGAAAATGGACCAATACAGAGATCACAAATAAACAGAAATGTTATGTTGTCAAAGGAAATATTTTGGGCCCCCAACATCACTAAGGAAAACTCAAGCTGGAAACTGCTTAACGCAAACCTGCTTTCCATTCTATTTAAAGTTATCCCTCTGCTCACTGAGATAGATGCATATCTGATTCCCTCCTTTGGAAAGGCTAATCAGAAACTCAAAAGAATGCAATGCACCCTTTTGTATCTCAACTATCATGACCTGGAAGCTCCCTTCTGCTTCAAGTCTTCCTGCCTTTGCTTCAGGTTGTCCCGCCTTTCCAGGCAGAACCAGTGTATTCTTAGATATATTGATACATGTCTCATGTCTCCCTTAAAATGTATAAAACCAAGCTGTGCCCTGACCCCCTTTGGCACATGTTGTCAGGACGTGCTGGGGCTTTGTCACAGTTATATCCTCAACCTTGGCAAAATAAACTTTCTAAATTAACTGAGACCTGTCTCAGAGTTTTTGGGTTCAAAATTTGGTGACCATGGAAGGATTCTGAATGGAAATGTCCCTGACCTTTGACAAATCTTCTGTCAGTGCTTGTTACCAGCATGAGCTAAATTTATGGCTCAAACGAATAGGACAAATGGCTAAGGTCTGAGAGCATCCCCTCCAGACATCCTTTATCTCCCCAGATTTGGTCAAGATCTAAATTTTATTTTGCTGTACAACTTTTTTTTTTTTTTTTTTTTTTCCTGGAGTTTTAATTGCCTCAACAAAGAAGGCGAGTTTTCCTGCTTTCATGAGGATGGACGGCAGGTAAGTCCTTTATGGAGTTTGGGCTTGCTTCCAACAGGAAAGATAGGGTTTCCCCCCCTGCTTCTAGGATGGTAGAGAGCATGAGACTCATCACTAGGTTACAAACTGGTTTGGGATCCTGTCTTGCAAATTATTTCCAAATGACTGAAGTTAGCATTTAACAGCCAGCTGGTGTTAATTTCTGCTTATACTTAGAATGCTCAGAAATTGTATCATTTGTGTGATCATTGTTAGTTTTGCTTAACTGTTTTGTTGTTTATTTCTGCCCTGGTCAAATCTGAAGGGGAACCCTAAATTATGGGAAACAAGGCCTCTGAAGTGGGAGGAAAATGGCCAACAAAAGGAAAAACACTTTATTTTTAATATTAACTACCAAAGGGGCTATATTTACATAACAAGGCCACATTTTTGCCAGGAAGACCAAACTGAAAGAGCAACGGCTGTACTTCTGAAATAGCAGCTTTTTGTCTTAGCTTAAATATGGTAATAATAGGTGCTTAATGGTTAAAAGTTGGCTGAATTAAAACTTTAACATGTAAGATATGTGTGTATGCATGTGTGCATGTTTGTATTTGAAAGGCCTTCATGTTTTTGTTATTTTGTTTGTTTTTCTTTCCTAATACCTTGTCTTTTTTTGAGCAATAGTTTTTTGTTTGTTTTTTTTTTGGTTTTGTTTTTGTTTTTTTTTTTTTTGAGGCGGAGTCTCGCTCTGTCGCCCCGGCTGGAGTGCAGTGGCCGGATCTCAGCTCACTGCAAGCTCCGCCTCCCGGGTTTACGCCATTCTCCTGCCTCAGCCTCCCGAGAGTAGCTGGGACTACATGCGCCCGCCACCTCGCCCGGCTAGTTTTTTTTTTTTTTTTTTTTTTGTATTTTTAGTAGAGACGGGATTTCACCGTGTTAGCCAGGATGGTCTCGATCTGACCTCGTGATCCGCCCCGTCTCGGCCTCCCAAAGTGCTGGGATTACAGGCTTGAGCCACCGCGCCCGGCCTGAGCAATAGTTTTTTTTTTTTCTTTTTCTTCTTCTCAGTTGACTGAATTCTTTTTTCACCTGATTTTTTGACTAAACTAGTTATTGAAACAGAGGCTACTCTTGAGTTTTTAAGGAAGAGTATAGTTTAATTTTGTGTTGTGGCCCCCCAAAAATTAAAGCATCTGTTTCTAGCACCATGAAACTTTTTTCTCTCTGTACTTTATAATATAAATTTTGCTGTTTGATTTTCACTGAGTTGTTTCCTTTAATGTGAAAATTTAAGGATATTTTGCTGAGAATTGCCTAGGGTTATAAAACAGGTTGTCAAGAAGCTGAAAGTCTAAGAAAGGGAAAAAAAGCGGGTGGGGGGAGGTATTTATAAATCTATACAACGTACTTCTACTGGCATGCCTATACATCTTTTTGTATATTTATGTATTGTGTACACAAGGTTTCTCTATTAAAAATATATAAAAGAGCTCTAATTAATTGGTTTAAAAAATAAAAGCACTTATATCAGGTACTAAAAAAGAAAAGACTAGTTGAATGCTTTTTCAAGTTTATGTAAGTTAAGTAACATTTTAAAAAAATAAGCTAGCTTTAAAATCGTTGGTAAAGTAATAGCAGAAATGTCTTAAGAGTTGCCAGCATACGTTTTTGTTTGCATTTATTAATGAAGCAATTTCATACCTATCACTGTCAGATACTATAGGGTGTCAAAATTTGACATTGAGGTTACAAAACTATCAACGCAGCCCCAAAGAGAATGATCTTTTCTTGTTTAATTTTTAATAAATAAGGCATTGATATGGGTTTAATAAAAATACTGCATCTCGAATGTAGTAAGATTATCATAACTTCTAATCCTGTGGCTTTAAGCATTATAGTCCACAGACAACAAGAAGGCTTGTTTTGGGAAATAACTGTTATCATCTTTGTTTCAAAGCTAAACTATAAAGTAAGTTTCTCCCAAAGTTGCTTCTCCCTATGCCCAGGAATGACCAAGGACAGCTTGGAGGTTAAGAGCAAGATGAAATCAGTTAGGTCAAATATTTTTTCACTGTCTCTGTCACAATTTTGCAATAGTGGTTTTACAACATTAAATCATAGCTATCACAGTTTACATAAATAATCTAGGTAAATGATTAAAATAAAATAATTAGGTAGATGTAATGGGGTAAATACTTATAAACAAACTGGTTATAATTTAAAATATAAAGGTCTATTAAATTAGATAACAGATATTTTATCATCTGTGTATTCTCCAATTAACATATATTGTAGGAAAACATTCTTGCTAAAAAAAAAGATTGTCAGGACTTACCAAGGTGCCTGAATAGGAATAGCTGCAGTCTGCAGCTCCCAGGGAGATCAATGCAGAAGGCAGGTGATTTCTGCATTTCCAACTGAGGTACCCAGCTCGTCTTACTGGGACTGGTTAGACAGTGGGAGCAGACCACGAAGGGTGAGACAAAGCAGAGTGGGTGTAGCCTCACCCAAGAAATGCAAGCGGCTGGGGTACTCCCTCCCCTAGCCAAGGGAAGCCGTGAGAATCTCTGCGGAGAATAATGGTGCACTCTGGCCCAGATACTACTCTTTTCCCGTGGTCTTCACAACCCACAGACCAGGAGATTCCCTTGGGTGCCTACTTCACTGACGCCCTGGGTTTCAAGCACAAAACTAGGCGGCTGTCTGGGCAGACACAAAAATAGCTGCAAAAGTTTTTTTTTTTTTTTTTTTTTTTTTTTTTTCATACACCAGTGGCACCTAGAACACCAGCGAGACAGAACCGTTCACTTGCCTGGAAAGAAGGCTGAAGCCAGGGAGCCAAGTGTTCTAGCTCAGCAGATCCCACCTCCACAGAGCCCAACAAGCTAAGATCCGCTGGCTTGAAATTCTCACCCTGAGCACAGCAGTTTAAAGTTGACCTGGAACACTAGAGCTTGATTCGGGGAGGGGTGTCTACCATTACTGAGGCGTGAGTAGGCAGTGTTCCCCTCACAGTGTAAACAAAGCCTCAGGGAAGTTCCTACTGGGCAGGGTCCTCTGCAGCTCAGCAAAGCCACGGTAGCCAGACTACCTCTCCTAGATTCCTTCTCTCTGGGCAGGGCATCTCTGAAAAAAAGACAGCAGCCCCAGTCAGGAGTTTATAGATAAAACCCCCATTTCCCTGGGACAGTGCACCTGGGGGAAGGGGCTGCTGTGGGCACAGCTTCAGCAGACTTAAAAGTTCCTGGCTGCCAATTCTGAAGAGAGAGGCGGTTCTTCCATCACAGTGCTCCAGCTCTTCTAAGGGACAGACTGCCTCCTCAAGTGGGTTCCTGACCCCTGTGCCTCCTGATGGGGAAGACACCTTCCAGCAGGGGTTGACAGACATCTCATACAGGAGAGCACCAGGTGGCATCTGGCGGGTGTTCCTCTGGAATGAAGCTTCCAGAGGAAAGAACAGGCAGCAATTTTTGCTGTTCTGCAGCCTCTGCTGGTGATACCCAGGAAAACAGGGTCTGGAGTGGACCTCCAGCAAACTCCAATGGACCTGCAGCAGAGGGGCCTGACTCTTAGAAGGAAAACTAACAAACAGAAAGGAAGAGCATTAACATCAACAAAAAAGATGTCCGTGCAGAAACCCCATCCGAATGTCACCAACATCAAAGTCCAAAGGTAGATAAATCCACGAAGATGGAGAGAAACCAGGGCAGAAATGCTGAAAATTCCAAAAACCAGAAGGCCCCTTCTCTTCCAAACGATCGCAACTCCTTGCCAGCAAGGGAACAAAATTGAATGGAGAAAGAGTTTGATGAATTAACAGAAATAGGCTTCAGAAGGTGGGTAATAACAAACTGCTCTGAGCTAAAAGAGCATGTTTTAACCCAATGCAAGAAAGCTAAGAACCTTGAGAAAAGGTCAGAGGAATTGCTAATTAGAATAACCAGTTTAGAGAAGAATGTAAATGACCTGATAGAAGTGAAAAAAACACAGCATGAGAACTTTGTGAAGCATACAAAAGTATCAATAGCTGAATCGATCAAGTGGAAGAAAGGGTATCAGAGATTGAAGATCAACTTAATGAAATAAAGTGTGAAGACAAGATTAGAGAAAAAAGATTGAAAAGGAACAAACAAAGCCTCCAAGAAATATGGGACTATGTGAAAAGACCAAACCTATGTTTGATTGGTGTACCTGAAAGTGACAGGGAGAATGGAACAAAGTTAGAAAACACTCTTCAGGATATTATCCAGAAGAACTTCCCCAACCTAGCAAGACAGACCAACATTCAAATTCAGGAAATACAGAGAACAGTACAAAGGTACTCTCTGAGAAGACCAACCCCCAAACACATAATCGTCAGATTTACCAAGGTTGAAATAAAGGAAACCAGAGAGAAAGGACAGGTTACCCACAAAGAGAAGCCCGTGAGACTAATGGTGGATCTCAGTGAGGAAACCCTACAAGCTAGAAGAGAGTGGGGACCAATATTCAACATTATTAAAGAAAATAATTTTCAACCCAGAATTTCATATCCAGCCAAACTAAGCTTCATAAATGAAGGAGAAATAAAATCCTTTAGAGACAAGCAAATGCTGAGAGAGTCTGTCACCACCAGGCCTGCCTTACAAGAGCTCCTGAAGGAAGCACTAAACATGGAAAGGGACATCCGATAACAGCCACCTCAAAAACATACCACATTGTAAAGACCATTGACACTATGAAGAAACTGCATCAACTAATGGGCAAAACAACCAGGTAAGAACATAATGACAGGATCAAATTCCAAGATAATAATATTAGTCTTAAATATAAATGGACTAAATACCCCAATTAAAAGACAAAGACTGGCAAATTGGATAAAGAGTCAAGACCCATCGGTGTGCTGTATTCAGGAGACCCATCTCACATGCAAAGACACACACAGAGGCTCAAAATAAAGGGATGGAGGAATATTTCCCAAGTAAATAGAAAGCCAAAAAAAGAAAAAAGAAAAAAAGCAGGAGTTGCAATCCCAGTCTCTGATAAAACAGACTTTAAACCAACAAAGATCAAAAGACAAACTTAATAATAAAGGGGTCAATGCAACAAGAAAAGCTAAGTAACCTAATTTTATATGTACCCAATACAGGAGCACCCAGATTCATAAAGGAAGTTCTTGGGGATCTACAAAGAGACTTAGACTCCCGCACAATAATAGAGGGAGACTTTAACACCCCACTGTCAATACTAGACAGATCAACAAAACAGAAAATCAACAAGGATATTCAGGACCTGAACTCAGCTCTGGACCAAGCAGACCTATAGACATCTACAGAACTCTCCACCCCAAATCAACAGAATACACATTCTTCTCAGCACCACATCGCACTTATTCTAAAATTGACAACATAATTGGAAGTAAAACCTCCTCAGCAAATGCAAAAGAACTGAAATCATAACAAACAGTCTCTCAGACCACAGTGTGATCAAATTAGAACTCAGGATTAAGAAACTCATGCAAAACCACACAACTACATAGAAACAGAACAACCTGCTCCTGAATGACTACTGGGTCATTAACGGAATGAAGGCAGAAATAAATAAGTTCTTTAAAACCAATGAGAATAAAGGTACCATGTACCAGAATCTCTGGGACACAGTTAAAGCAGTATTTGGAGGGAAATTTATAACACTAAGTGCCAACAAGACAAAACAGGAAAGATCTAAATTTGACACCCTAACATCACAATTAAAAGAACTAGAGATGTAAGAGCAAACAAATTCAAAAGATAGCAGAAGACAATAATTAACTAAGATCAGAGCAGAACTGAAGGAGATAGAGACATGAAAACCCCTTCAAAAAATCAATGAAGCGAGGAGCTGGTTTTTTAAAAGATCAAAAAAATAGATAGACCTCTAGCCAGACTAATAAAGAAGAAAAAAGAGAAGATCAAATAGATGAAATAAAAATGATAAAGGGAATATCACCACTGATCCTACAGAAATACAAACTACCATGAAAGAATACTATAAACACCTCTATGCAAATAAACTAGAAAATGTAGAAGAAATGGATAAGTTCCTGGACATGTTTAATCCCAGGATTAAATCAGAAAGAAGTCAACTCCCTGAATAGTCTGATAACAAGATCTGTAATTGAGGCAGTAATTAATAGCCTATCAACCAAAGTCCAGGACTGGACAGATTCACAGCCAAATTCTACCAGATGTACAAAGAGGAGCTGGTACCATTCCTTCTGAAACTATTACAAAAAATAGAAAAAGAAGGACTCCTCCCTAACTTATTTTATGAGGCCAGCGTCATCCTGATACCAAAACCTGGCAGAGACACAACAAAAAAAAGAAAATTTCAGGCCAATATCCCTGGTGAACATCAATGTGAAAATCCTCAATAAAATACTGACAAATTGAATCCAGCAGCACATCAAAAAGCTTATCCATCATGCTCAAGTAGGCTTCATCCCTAGGATGCAAGGCTGGTTCAACATATGCAAATCAATAAATGTAATGTATCACATAAACAGAACCAATAACAAAAACCACATGATTATCTCAATAGATGCAGAAAAGGCCTTCGATAAAATCCAACACCCTTTTATGCTAAAAACTCTCAGTAAACTAGGTATTGTGGGAACATATTTCAAAATAATAAGAGCTATTTATGACACACTCACAGCCAATATCATACTGAGTAAACAAAAACTGGAAGCATTCCCTTTGAAAACCAGCACAAGGCAAGGATGCCCTATCTTATCATTCCTATTCAACATAGTATTGGAAGTTCTGGCGAGGACAATTAGGCAAGAGAAAAAAATAAAGGGTATTAAAATAGGAAGAGAGAAAGTCAAATTATCTCTGTTTGCATATGAAATGATTGTGTATTTAGAAAACTGCATCATCTCAGCCCAAAATCTCCTTAAGCTGATAAGCAACGTCAGCAAAGTCTCAGGATACAAAATCAATGTCCAAAAATCACAAGCAGTCCTATACACCAATAATAGACACATGGAGAGCAAAATCATGAGTGAACTCCCATTCACAATTACTATAAAGAGAATACAACACCTAGGAATACAACTTACAATGGATGTGAAGGACCTCTTCAAGGAGAACTACAAACCACTGCTCAAAAAAATAAGAGAGGACACACACAAATGCAAAAACATTCCATGCTCATGGATGGGAAGAATCAATATTGTGAAAATGGACATACTTCCCAAAGGAATTTATAGATTTAATGCTATCCCCATGAAGTTGCCATTGACTTTCTTCACAGAATTAGAAAAAAAAAAAAAAAAAAAAAACTACTTTAAATTTCATATGAAACCCAAAAAGAGCCCACATAGCGAAGACAATCCTAAGCAAAAAGAACAAAGCTGGAGGCATCATGCTACCTGACTTCAAACTATACTACAAGGCTACAGTAACCAAAATAGCATGGTACTGGTACCAAAACAGGTATATAGACCAATGGAACAGAACAGAGGCCTCAGAAATAACACTACACATCTACCACCATCTGATCTTTGACAAACCTGACAAAAACAATCAATGGGGAAAGGATTCCCTATTTAAAGAATGGTGTTGGGAAAACTGGGTAGCCATATGCAGAAAACTGAAATTGGATCCCTTCCTTAAACCTTATACAAAAATTAACTCAAGATGGATGAAAGACTTAAATGTAAACCCTAAAACAATAAAAACTGTAGAAGAAAACCTAGGCAATACCACTCAGGGCATAGGCATGGGCCTTCATGAGTAAAACACCAAAAGCAATAGCAACAGAAGCCAAAATTGACATATGGAATCTACTTAAACTAAACTGTTTCTGCACAGCAAAAGAAACTATCATCAGCATGAACAGACAACCTACAGAATGGCAGAAAATTTTTGCAATCTATCCATCTGACAAAGGGCTAATATCCAGAATCTATAAAGAACTTAAACAAATTTACAAGAAAAAACAAACAATCCCATCAAAAAGTGGGCAAATGATATGAAATGAACCAACACTTCTCAAAAGAAGACATTTATGCAGTCAACAAATGTACGAAGAAAAGCTCATCATCACAGGCCATTAGAGAAATGCAAATCAAAACCACAATGAGATACCATCTCACTCCAGTTACAATTGCAATCATTAAAAAATCAGGAAACAACAGATGCTGGAGAGGATGTGGAAGAATAGGAACACTTTTACACTGATGGTTGGAGTGTAAATTAGTTCAACCATTGTGGAAGACAGTGTGGCAATTCTCAAGGATCTAGAACTAGAAATGCCGTTTGATCCAGCAATCACATTACTGAATATATGCCCAAAGGATTATAAATCATTCTACTATAAAGACCTATTCACACGTATGTTTACTGTGGCACTGTTCACAATAGTAAAGACTTAAAACTAACTCAAAGGCCCATCAGTGATAGACTGAGTAAAGAAAATGTGGCGTACATACACTATGGAATACTATTTAGCTATAAAAAATGATGAGTTCATGTCCTTTGCAGGGACATGGATGAAGCTAGAAATCATCATTCTCTGCAAACTAACACAAGAACAGAAAATCCAACACCACATATTCTGACTCATAAGTGGGAGTTTATCAATGAGAACACATGGACTAGGGAGGGGAACATCACACACTGGGGCTCGTCAGGGGGTAAGTGGCTATGGGAGGAATAGCATTAGGAGAAATACCTAATGTAGATGATGGATGGATGTGTGCAGCAAGCTACCATGGCATGTGTATACCTATGTAATAAACCTGCATGTTTTGCACATGTACCCCAGAATTAAAGTATAATAAAAATAAAAAGGTGTGTCTCTTTAAAAAAAAAAAGTGAACAAGTTTTTCTAATTCAAAATTTATTTAAAGATAATGTATTAAACAAGGTAAAAGAAACCAGAACATTTTTAAAAAGATGTAAAGAAGTTTTGAAAAGAAAGTGTTTTTTTTTTTTTTTTTTTTGGATGGAGTCTCACTTTATCACCCAGGCTGGAGTGCAATGGCACCATTTCGGCCTGCAACCTCCACCTCCCAGGTTCAAGTGATTCTCCTGCCCCAGTCTCCTGAGTAACTGGGATTATAAGCACCTACCACCACGTCTGGCTAATTTTTTTGTTTTTAGTAGAGACAGGGTTTCACCATGTTGGCCAAGTTGGTCTCAAACTCCTGATCTCAAGTTATCCTCACACTTCAGCCTCCTAAAGTGCTGGGATTATAGGTGTAAGCCACCATACACAGCTCTGAGGTTTTTCTTTTTTTTTTTTTTTAAGGTAAAATGCTTAAAGATAAATACTTTTATATAAAAAAGTATCTTGTATGCTAAATTTAGTCCTAAAATAAATAACTGGTTGTTTAAAAGGGACAGATGTTCAGGACAAAGAGAAAGTCTGAGCATGTCATGAATGGTCAGTGTAAGTCTCAATAAGAAGCATATATATATACACACACATATATATGTATGACAAACAAAAACTTTTATATAATCAGTTTGTCATATTATTAAGTTGTGGTTTGCTTAGGAAAAAAAAAACCGAGAATTTTTTAAAATCAAGCTTTTAACATCCATGTATCTTCCTGTATGTGCTTTTAAAGTCCTTGTAATGTTTAGTTGAGGGTTTTAACTCCTAGGTCTAAAATGGATCCCAAGCCATGCTAAATCTTAAACACTTACAGCAATTACATCGTCATATTCAGGCCCCATAGAGATGCCAACCAAATGAACTGCATTCCTGAGACACAGGGCAAGAAATTAAAGCTATTCAGCTCCTCAAGGCCCAGGGACTCTTGTGGAAGTGGTGAATGCATAAGATTGTAAGGTCCAATTTTGAAAGATAAAATAAATTTAGCTTCTCTATAAATTAATCATCAGTGTCAAAGGCACACTGAAGCAAAACCAGTATATAAACTCCTGTGTCAGATTAACAAAGCTTTTTTGCAGCATTAACCTACTCCTTAATGAAGGCTATAAAGGTTATAAAGAGCTTATGGAAGTTATATTTATAATTAAGATTAAATTGTACAGATTGTTTACAAAATTCTGAAAAACAAATGTAACTGGCTTCATGCTGTTTTTATTAGTGTTTCTTGTTTAGAAAATTAAGTCTCGCCTCTCAAAGAATAAAGATTTTTGCTTTTAATTCAAATCCTTGAATTGTCACTTTGGTTAAATAAATGACTTTACAATGAACTGTAATCCTATTTTGTAACATCAAATGTTTTAAACCTTTTATATTTGACAAAATTTCTAAAATTAAATTACAACGATGTCTTTTTCTAACCTAATTAATCCTTTAAGACATTAGCTTCCCCAATGTCCAAAAATAACATATTTTGGCTCATTTGGTATAAAAATTACACAGGAAACATTGTCAAATATGGAATTGTGTTTGGTTTTCTTTGGACCGTATTTATAGAAATATGTTATTGTTGTATATTCCAAACTTATGGGAAACTCATGTAATTCTGATATAACTTAGTGTACATAATCAGTAATAATGACAATTGTTATGTTAAAATTATTGTGTGCTACAGAGGTAACAAATTTCCTTGACAATCATGTCTTTTGACTATGGCTGCCTTAAAATGTTTTTTGTTTGTTTGTTTGTTTGTTTGTTTGTTTTCTGACCTGTGGTAAGTAAAAGGTTTCTGAACTGTGGTAAGTAAAAAATGCCACTTTCTGATGGCCGCAGAAGTCCCAGGTTTATCTAGGAACCTCGAGGGGAGAAAAAATTCACCCAACTCATAGATATTTGATGGCACAAATCCATGGCCTGGATTTGCTTTAAAAAATTCTTATCTGAGATTCTTCCTATGGAACAAAGTTCCATCAAATCCCATTTTAAAGCCTGTGTAAAAAATAATTATACTTGTTGCACTGTACACAAATAATTAGGCCAAATATAATAAGCAAACCAGTTATACCATAATTTCTCTTTAGTAAAGTGGTAAACTGGAGAGAGTAAAAAAAAAAAAAAGTGTGTCTCAAAATGATAGTAAACCTGTTGTTATATTCTAGTCTTGCCTAATTTTTTTTTTCCCCCTTCAATTTTTATTTTCTACAGTTTGGACTGAATTCTAATTTTTCTTGGCTACAAGTTTTCAAAATAATGTTTTCATTTTCTTACTTTTTCCTAATTTGGAATCACTGAAAACTAAGCTGTGCTTTCCTAAAACCTTATGAACTGAAGCCAGACAACTTAAACTTCAGAATAAAATAACAGCAACATATTTACATACATAAGCCACTTTCCTCACTGCCAACTAATGTGTGGGCTTCAGACGAATGTGGCCTATATCAATTTTTCTAGGATTGTTCTTTTGTTTGTTGTTGTTGTTTTTTCTCCCTTCCTCCCATTTTCTCTTCACAGGATATGAGTCTTCACAACCTGCTAAAAATGAACTTTCAGAACCTACCCATCTAGGAATAAGCCATCCTAGCCATGAAAGATCAGAGACCAGAGACTCATTTTCTTGTAAAATGTTTTCTCCAAAAGATTTTTAAAAAGAAAAGGGGGGAAATGTGAAAAGAAAATATTTTGGGCCCACAAAATCCCTAAGGAAAACTCAAGCTAGAAACTGCTTAAGGCAATCCTGACTGCTATTCTATTCAAAGTCAACCCTCTCCTCACTGAGATGGATGCATATCTGATTGCCTCCATTGGAAAGGCTAATCAGAAACTCAAAAAATGCAACTCTTTGTGTCTCACCTATTCCCGACCTGGAAGCTCCCTCCTGTTTCCAGTTTTCCTGACTTTGCTTCAAGTTTTCCCACCTTTTCAGAAGGCACCAATGTACCTCTTACATATTAATTGATGTCTCATGTGTCCCTTAAAATGTATAAAACCAAGCCGTGCCCCGAGCACCTTGTGCACATGCTGTCAGGACATCCTGAGGCTGTGTCATGGGCACATCCTCAATCTTGGAAAAATAAACTTTCTAAATTAACTGAGACCTGTCTCAGATTTTCTGGGTTCATAATGTCAAGCTGTGTCACACTTGGATATTCAGTGAAAGCTTCTTAAAAATGCTGACTGAGTTGAGTCTTCAGAAATTTTCCAACTCACTAAAAGAAGGAAAGACTATCCCAGAAAATATTATTATGCTTTTCCTTTACACTTGCAAATATTTCTCTTAACCTTATTGTCTTGATATCTTAACCATGACCTTGAACAACAAGGTCTATAGCAAGACTATAGCAGTCTTGATAACTGATAGCTTATATAAGTGTTTATAACATCAGCATCTCCTAAAATAAAAAGTCTGAGATTTTACAAATAAGTAAATTCCTTTCTGTTTCAAAGCTCTTTAATAGTCACAACATAGTATCTCTTCTTATAACTTGTAGCAAGGAGTTAGCAGCAGAGTTGATTACTCTTTTTGTTGATAGACTTTATCATGGTCATACTTAACAAATAAAACTAGAATAGAATCTGAGGGTCACCTTCCCACTCTAACTGAATTTTATCTTGACAAATATCTAATTAGTGCTTCAAATTATGACTCAGTCTTTAGTCTTCTAGGACCTCATGGTTTAAAATTGGGCTCAGTCAAGTAAACAAGTCAGGGTGACAGTCATGATTAGCTTCAATAAGGAAAAGTATTCACAAAAAGATGCATAAAGGTATAGAGAAAAAATTACATTTTTGTAGGTAAAGTGTCAACAAATCTTGTTTAAACTGTTCTTTTATTGTCGCAAATCTGTGTTCAATCACATTTAGAAACTTGCAAACCCGAAAGAAAAGGAAGAAAGTCTATTCAAGACAGCAATAATATCTACAAAATCTCAGAGATGTGAAATAAGCATCACTCATACTCTTTAGCATCCAGTGCAATAAGCTGCAAAGTAAAATAATGATGACCTTAATTCACATTTAACATGTCAAGTAATTTGAGAATTCAGTCCCATCATCATCGGTTACTAAAAATGTGAATGTGCACAGGTTATTCAGTCCCACTGAGTCCCAAATACATATTAATAAGTGGGGGGAAAATAGAATGGAATTGCTCAGGAAATTTAGGACAATAATCCATGTTAGGCTTCCTGCAGGCCTGATACATAGTAAGTGATTACTAAATATAGGTTACTATTATAATCATCAATAATCATCATCAACACTATCAGATATATTCAAACCTCATTATCCATATGTAATTTACTCAACGTATGTGCACATTCCTATGCAGCTAGCATTCTCATTTTCATCTCTGGCACTAGACTTCTACTCTAGGAGGATTCCTTGCTCCCCTGCATTCTGTCTGCATTCTTTACCACTAGTGATACAGTAATAAAAGCAGCTACCTTTACAATTTATAGGGAACAAACAAAACATTCTTCATGATAGGGTGTTTCTGTATGTATAAGCATTAGTAAGGTTTACTATGAGCCCCTAAGATGATAAAATATCTATTTCCAAGGATTGTTTTGGCCACAGTCAGGAATTCTTCTTAAGTCATCTCCATTGAAAGTTCAGTCCTCTGGTAATTTCTCTATTTGTCCCTAACTCTCTCCTTTTTCCCTCATCCATGTCAATATTTTCATTTCTCTTCTAGGAATAACGTTTTTTTTCTACTTACTAATGCAGAATAATGTACCTTTCTCATGGTCATATTTCTAATTAAAGCTCTAGGCCACTTTGCAGATCCAAACACAAAAGGACTCAATTAAATAAGACAAGAGCAACTCTATTTTTCTTTAGTTGCTAACGTTACTTTCATGAAAGAAGACTGTCTTAGTTAGCTAGGACTGCTATAACAAATTCCCAGAGACTGGATGGATTAAGCAACAGATATTTATTTCTCACAGTTGTAGATGATAAAAAGTCCAAAATCAAGATGCCAGGAGACTTGGCTCTTGTAAGAGACTCTTTCTGGTTTGTAGTGTTATGCCCAGACCGTTTGTTCCCCGAAGAAGACCACCAGAGTCCAGAGTCAAAGCCAAGCGGCAAGGATCTTTAATGCAAGTTCGAACTTGGTCTCTCCGTTCTACAACATTCAAGAGGGCCCCAAATGATGCATGTGCCCGCTTTTTATAGCCCGATGCATACAGGATATGTAAGGTTACAGAGGTACAAAGGAATTCTTTTGGTTGCAGCATTACAGCTGGTAATTGGTTAATACAATTAACAGTTTTCTATTTGTTCCCGTGCATTTAGTAAAACTACAAACGGTTGTGACCTTATCAGGGGCTCTCTAGGTAGTGTTTCTGAGATGTGTGAGGGGGGGATGTGTTTGTGTTGGGCTCAGGAAGTTGGGACAAAATAGAGGATTGTGTTTGTACTGGGCCCAGGACTAAGATATGTGGCAGACACCGGTAATTAGAGCAGGACAGAGACTTTCACAACGTTTGTCCTTACAATGTCTGGAGTCTATAGATAACCTAATCAGTTAGGTCCGGGTCAATCTTTAACTAGGCTCAGGGCGCCGCCCAGGGCTGTCAGGGCGCCGCCCGGGCTGTTTGCCTGTGGACTTCATTTCTGCCTTTCAGTTTTTTTCATTTGATCTCTTTCAGTAGAAGACCACCTCCTTGTTGTATCTTCCCATGGCATAGAAAGAGAGCGAGCTCTGTTCTCTTATTGTTCATATAAAGTTTCCACCTTCATCACCTGTTTAAACCTATTACATCCCAAAAGCCTTTTCAAATAACATTACATGGTGTGGTATGGTTCAACACATGAATTTGGGGGGTATACATTTACTCTATGCCAAAGTGTTATCCTTTTTAAAGGGCAATTATATATTCTGAATAGCACCGATTAGCAGTATCCAAGATGTAGAAAAAAAATGAAGATAACTTACCATTAAGCTGTCCTGGTTACAGGATGTACCTTAAAGCGAGCCCAGGCTCTAGGCTCTCCAGAGCCCTGGCTTTGCCTAATCTTCAGATTTCCCTAAGAGCTGAGCACAGCATTAAATATGTTTTTAAAAAAGAGATTAAGTGTATGCTAAATTATAAAGCTGTAAATTGCCATAGACATTTTTTCAGCTACTCTATAATAATAATATATTTGCATATAACTTGTCTAATATCTAAAACAAATGAATACTGATGTGTTTTAATAAACTCCACTGATATGATAGTTAATTTGTGCTCTGATTAGGAAAATTCCTTGCCCTTATGCTCAGGATATAATTTCATACAGTTTCCATAAGAATGATTTAAGCAAATCTATTAACATCTATTAGTAAATAATAAAGACTTAATTTGTGGATTATTGTCCCCAAAATAGTTCACATGTAAAATTATTTCTAGATATAATGTTTAACTGAGTAAAACAAGCTCTGTAATAAACTCAGAGCACAACCACCTCTTCCAGAGAACTAACTTAATATTTTCACTGATCAAGGAACATTAATTAAAAACCTGCTAAGGTCTGGAAACAATTATAGGCATTGTAACTTAGTGATTAAGAATAAAGACACTAGAGGCAGACTGCCTGGGTTTGAATTATGTATCCTAAATGTTCCAGATCGTGAGATCTTGAGGAATTTACCTAACTTATCTGTCCAGTTTATCAACCATAAAATAGTGATGATGGTGCTCATGGATAGGAAGAATCAATATCGTGAAAATGGCCATACTGCCCAAGATTATTTATAGATTCAATGCCATCCCCATCAAGCTACCAATGACTTTCTTCACAGAATTGGAAAAAACTGCTTTCAAGTTCATATGGAACCAAAAAAGAGCCCGCATTGCCAAGACAATCCTAAGTCAAAAGGACAAAGCTGGAGGCGTCACGCTACCTGACTTCAAACTATACTACAAGGCTACAGTAACCAAAACAGCATGGTACTGGTACCAAAACAGAGATATAGACCAATGGAACAGAACAGAGTCTTCAGAAATAATACCACACATCTACAGCCATCTGATCTTTGACAAACCTGAGAGAAACAAGAAATGGGGAAAGGATTCCCTATTTAATAAATGGTGCTGGGAAAATTGGCTAGCCATAAGTAGAAAGCTGAAACTGGATCCTTTCCTTACCCCTTATACGAAGATTAATTCAAGATGGATTAGAGACTTAAATGTTAGACCTAATACCATAAAAACCCTAGAAGAAAATCTAGGTAGTACCATTCAGGACATAGGCATGGGCAAGGACTTCATGTCTAAAACACCAAAAGCAATGGCAGCAAAAGCCAAAATTGACAAATGGGATCTAATTAAACTAAAGAGCTTCTGCACAGCAAAAGAAACTACCACCAGAGTGAACAGGCAACCTACAGAATGGGAGAAAATTTTTGCAATCTACTCATCTGACAAAGGGCTAATATCCAGAATCTACAAAGAACTCAAACAAATATACAAGAAAAAAACAAACAACCCCATCAAAAAGTGGGCAAAGGATATGAACAGACATTTCTCAAAAGAAGACATTCATACAGCCAACAGACACATGAAAAAATGCTCATCATCACTCGCCATCAGAGAAATGCAAATCAAAACCACAATGAGATACCATCTCACACCAGTTAGAATGGCAATCATTAAGAAGTCAGGAAACAACAGGTGTTGGAGAGGATGTGGAGAAATAGGAACACTTTTACACTGTTGGTGGGATTGTAAACTAGTTCAACCATTATGGAAAACAGTGTGGCGATTCCTCAAGGATCTAGAACTAGATGTACCATATGACCCAGCCATCCCACTACTGGGTATATACCTAAAGGATTATAAATTATTCTACTACAAAGACACATGCACATGTATGTTTATTGCGGCACTATTCACAATAGCAAAGACTTGGAATCAACCCAAATGTCCATCTGTGACAGACTGGATTAAGAAAATGTGGCACATATACACCATGGAATACTATGCAGCCATAAAAAAGGATGAGTTTGCGTCCTTTGTAGGGACATGGATGCAGCTGGAAACCATCATTCTTAGCAAACTGTCACAAGAAGAGAAAAGCAAACACCGCATGTTCTCACCCATAGGTGGGAACTGAACAATGAGATCACTTGGACTCGGGAAGGGGAACATCACACACTGGCGCCTATCATGGGGAGGGAGGAGGGGGGAGGGATTGCATTGGGAGTTATACATGATATAAATGATGAATTGATGGGTGCTGACGAGTTGATGGGTGCAGCACACCAACATGGCACAAGTATACATATGTAACAAACCTGCACGTTATGCACATGTACCCTAGAACTTAAAGTATAATAAAAAAAAAATTTCATTCTTTTAAATTAAAAAAAAATAGTGATGATGGTGATAATAATAATATATATTTATATTGTTGTTATGAAAGCTGAATTAGTCAATGTAAATTTATGTTTATAATTGCATTTTTCATTATTATGATTCAGTAGTGAAGAAAAATAAAGACATCTATTTTCAGGGAGCTTACACTCTACAGAAGAGAAAGAATAACGAAGTAAACAAATAGAACATTTGCAATAGTAATAAATGCTGTGCTAAGAATTACACAGTAGAGAGGGAATGGTTATATATTTTTGACTCTTACTAGACGAGGTTTCTCTGGGAAGGTGACATTTAAGCTAAAATTTTAATGACAATAATGCCAGTATAAGGAGTTTAAATACTACTCCGCATAAATGGGACGATTTGGCAGGGTTTAAGGTCGAAGGAAGAGAAAGAAATATGAGGCTATGAACTGACATCGTATATAAAAATTACCTGAGTTTTTATGTGGAAATTATAGGGAGGCAATTATAGAAGCATAGATGGATTAGACAAAGGTGGTAACATCAGGCATCAGCCAAATAGTTAATTTTAAGATATATTTTGCAGTTTCATTGGATATACTTTATAGAAGACTCCAACAGCCTTTTTTTAATTGGACATCTTTTACAACTACAAAACATGAAACAAATAAATAAAAGTTAAAACAGAAACATTCATGAGGCCTACACGAATCAGGTATTTTCAAATATTTCATTCAACTCATTTAAACATGTTAACATTATCATAAACAGGTCAATTTTCCATGTAATAAAAATCTTAAAGGGAAAAAGAACATTCCACACAACGAAATCCTGTGTAGAAGAAAAAGCAACAGTAATTGCTAAGATAACTCTTAAAAAGAATAATGAGATCACATGCATCTTTTACCCAGTTTCTCCCGATGGTTATATTTTACATAATTATGGTCATCAGGAATTTGATCTCAGAACCATGTGTGTGTATGTAATTATATGCTTTGTAATCACAAGTCTAATTCTATATCAGCATTGCAATAAAAATACAGCGATATTTCATCACCACAAAGAACTCTTTCATGCTAGATACATCTTTTTACATTTTCCTGTTAGCACTGCTTTAGCTGAGTTCAACAACTTTTGATATGTTGTGTTTTTAATTTCATTATGTTCAATGTATTTTTAAAAACCTTTTCTTTTGTCTTAGTCCAGGATGCTATAACAGTGCCACAAACTCTCAAACAACTTTTTTCCTACAGTTCTGGAGGCTGAAAGTCCACAATCAAAGTGTCATGTTGTCAGGTTCTGGTGAGGGCCCTCTTTTGGGTTGTAGATATCTCACTTTTCTGTATGTATTCCCATGGCAGAAAGAGATTGGGCTAGCTCCTGGATCCTTTCTTATAAGGGCACCAATCCCAATACAAAGGCTCCACTCTCATGACAATTCTCTCCCAAAGACTCTACCTCCAAATATTATCACATTAGGGGATAGATTTTAACACATGAATTTGGAGGGAACACATTCAGTCCATAAATGTCTTGAGTCTTCTTCTAGGACCCGTAGGTTATTTGGAAAGTGGCTTGTTCAGTTCCAAGTGTTCGAAGATTTTTTTTTCTGTTATCTTTAACTTACTGATTTCTAGATAGATCCCATTGTGCTCAGAGAACACTCTCTATGTGATTTCAATTATTTTAAATTTGTCGAGATTTTATGACTTAGGATGTCATCTGTCTTGATACGTATTCTGCGGGGGGTGAGGGGAGCTTGAAAGACGGGTATTCTGCTATTATAGAACGTCAAAATATCAACTGTAATAAACAAGAAAAATAATCCTAGTCTTTTATTTAAGGGCCCTCTTTACTCCATCTTAACAGTCCCTTCTCCCAAGGGGAAAGAAAGGCAGCTCATAAGAGCCCATTAAAAAACTAAAACAAAACAAAAACTACCCCCTGCCAATTTGCACACTGTTACTTCATTTGTTTTCCCAATCTTATTTCTTCTTTTTTATAATAAAACATTTCAACGCAATTATCAAGCTATTGTAAATCTCTATGTTTATTTCTGTAGACAATGGTCTGCTTTCTTACTTCCCCTTTACTTTGCCTATGTTTAGTTTTACTTTCTGTGATTGTCCATCAACGATTAGGCACAAACCATTCTGAACTTCCTCTTCACTCTTATTCCAGTGGTAAAGCTGCTGTTTACAAAGTTGCAAACTAGAAAGTGCTAAATTGATGTTTTACATTTACGAGCATTCACTTGAAAAAAAAAAAAAAAGATGCAAAAGAAGACGGGTGAGGCATCTTGGGAAGTGATGTGAGAGCAATTATTCTTTTAAAAATGTTTTGTCTATATATAGTGTGCACACCATCGCTCACAGCTTGTCTTCTCTGAATGTGAGTTCTGACATCCTGTTGTTTGCTGTGCCACTTAATTACGGTGAATAATGAAGAGATTTTAAAACCACACTGTCACAGTTAATAGGCTGAATAATTAAAGTAATAGGAGAGTTTGTTTTCCTTATGCACAATCCATTTGGTCTTCTAACACCATTGTTTAGATTTTGCTACAAAATGATTCACTTCATCAGAATTTCCTGCTGCATTATTTCAGAAGCCTGACTTCACCATTGTGTTAAGCACAAGAACAATATGAATTAACCTTTATGAATTCCCTGGAAATAACATATTAAGGGATATAGTTATAGCTTTATGCTTCCCCTGACCTTCTCCTTACCCTCTTCATTGAGATTCGAGTGAGCAATTTATTAGTCTGAAGCAATATTCAGTTGAAAATGCATTCATTGAACAATTATGATTTATCAGATATATTTTTGAAAGGGCCATACTTAGTTTCATATGGGTGAATAGACCTAGGCTACAGATGAAACATAAGCAGAAATTATTTTTCTTGTCATGCTTAACAAGAGAGAACAAAAGCATAGAAATCAAAAAGTAGCTGGCATTGACAGATGGGTGAGGGCAAGCATTGTTAAGATTAAGAAAGGCTCATTGGTGCTAAGCCAAAAGGGTAGTTTGGGTTAGCATACCCAAACTTAGAACCCATATTAGGAAGAGTTCTTAATGTCAAATAAGAACATGCAATTTATCTTGAAGAGAACTTCAGGACTAGAGAAGGTTTGAGCAGAAATGTGACCTCAGGCAAGTAATATTAGAAAGATTAAAAAAGGTCAAAGAAGATTAAATTCTAAAGTACGTACTTGATAACATGAGGATGTATAATAGTTAATTTCAGGTCTTTCAGTGATGAATTACTCATACTTAACATGACATGTTTAATATTGTTGAGGCAGTAGATTTATATAGTGGAAACTTTCCTAGAATAGAATCAAATAACTGGAAGTGATGTCACCGTACTCATCTTCGTTTCCTCATTCTAAAAAGTATGCCTACCCTGTCTCCCTCATAGGGTGGCAGTCAGGATCAAAGTGAGATGTTGACTGATGATCCCATAAAACAAAACCAATATCACCTGCTGACCACGCAAACAAATTTCCTGCTGAACACAGCAAAGAGCCTACTTGGGAAAGATCTTTGTTGGGAAAGAAAAGTCAAGGATAGGACATTTGTTTTGAAAGTAAGGTTTTAGGTGGAACTTTAATAGGAGGGCCTGATTAGAATTAAGCAAAGTTTGTGATGTAACAATTTAGGATTAATGCATATAATGAGGCATGATTTGAAAGTGAATATTTTCTAATAAATAGTCATTTCATAAATCCAGTTTAGTAATCTGTTTTTCTGAAAAGGAAGCCTTTGAAACAAATAATAAAGTTACTTCCAAAATCATCTTCACGAGAAAGAATTTCCTAGAATAGTAACGTCATACTCATGCAAAAACAGTTGTAAATTAATTTTTGTTTTTGTTTTTTCTTTCTTTTCTTAGTAGCCAAGCTTGATTACTAAGCTGTGTGGCTTCAGTTCTTAGTGAGTACAGTCAGAAAGGGTTGTGTTACCATGGAATACTATGCAGTCATAAAAAAGGATGAGTTTGTGTCCTTTGTAGGGACATGGATGCAGCTGGAAACCACCATTCTCAGCAAACTATCGCAAGAACAGAAAATCAAACACCGCATATTCTCACTCATAGGTGGGAATTGAACAATGAGGTCACTTGGACTCTGGAAGGGGAACATCACACATTGGGGCCTATTATGGGGAGGGGGGTAGAGGGAGGGATGGCATTGGGAGTTATATCTGATGTAAATGACGAGTTGATGGGTGCAGCACACCAACATGGCACAAATATACATATGTAACAAACCTGCACGTTGTGCACATGTACCCTAGAACTTAAAGTATAATAATAATAAAAAAAAAGAATGAAAGGGTTGTGTTAGAGAAATGAAGGTGATTCCTTTAGATTTCCTTGAGAAACATGATTTCAGACTTCCTGAGGAAGCACGGGGGTGTGCCTATGTTACCTCAAACATGCCTTCCCTGTTCATAATTGGTTGAAACAGTAATTGGTCAGGACCAGAGGCAGCCACACCACATTTGTAATTTGTGATTTATGGCCTGATCCTTAAAGGGGAGCTAAATAGTTTTATTGCTCTGGAATATAAAATGAGGAAACTGAAAGAAAAGGATATTCGGAAGTGAGGTAAAGTTATTTCTAGGAACATCTTGAAGCAGATTCCGGGTAAAGGGGATCATTGTAAGTCGAACATTTGGCAAGAAAAATAATGAGGGAGCAGAAATTATGAGACAGCCACCAAGTAGAAGTAAAATAGAAAGATGAGACAGACACAGAGAGAATCAGAGATGCCATGAGATAGAAAACACTGAGCTCATTAAAGAGAAAATACTCAGCTCATTAGAGAGAGAAGAGCATGTTTAGTGTGAAGGACATTTTCCTCCTTGGCTCATCTGTCAAAGAATGGCAGTGCCCTCTGTTACACAGTAGACAAGACTTACCTCTCCTTCCTTTTCCCTCTCTTCTCTTAAAGTTCCTTTTGTCATGTAATATCATATATCTGAATATACCCCTTCATATTCACAGATTCTAGTGATTGTGTAGAGCATCTTTGGGAAGTCATTTTAGAAATTCTGGGCCAGGCCGGGCGCGGTGGCTCCAGCCTGTAATCCCAGCACTTTGGGAGGCCGAGACTGGGCAGATCACGAGGTCAGGAGATCGAGTCCATCCTGGCTAACACGGTGAAACCCCGTCTCTACTAAAAAATACAAAAAAAAAAAAAAACTAGCCGGGCGAGGTGGCGGGCGCCTGTAGTCCCAGCTACGTGGGAGGTTGAGGCGGGAGAATGGCGTAAACCCGGGAGGCGGAGCTTGCAGTGAGCTGAGATCCGGCCACTGCACTCCAGCCTGGGTGACAGAGCGAGACTCCGTCTCAAAAAAAAAAAAAAAAAAAAAAAAAAAAAAAAGAAAGAAATTCTGAGCCAACAAGGGGGTGTTAAAAGCCATTTAGTTTTGTTACTTCTTCCTAACCACATTGAAGATGTACCTCCCCGCAAGCCAAATGAAAGAGATAAAATAGATATAATCGAACAAATGAACATTTTTGAAGTTTGTTTGTTTGTTTGTTTTGAGACAGAGTCTCGCTCTGTGGCCCAGGCTGGAGTGCAGTGGCACGATTTCGGCTCACTGCAAGCTCTGCCTCCCGGGTTCACGCTAGTCTTCTGCCTTAGCCTCCGGAATAGCTGGGACTACAGGCGCCCGCCACCACGCCCGGCTAATTTTTTGTATTTTTAGTAGAGATGGAGTTTCACCATATTAGCCAGGATGGTCTTGATCTCCTGACCTCATGCTCCGCCCACCTCGGCCTCCCAAAGTGCTGGGATTACAGGTGTGAGTCACTGTACTCTGCCAAAGTTTTAATACTATTGTCCCAAATTAGACTTAATTAAGACAACTAAGAGATATGAGAAAATAAAACTATACTGGGTGTCTACCCTCTGCAGAAAACAAATATAACATATGACATACTACAAAAGCTAAATGCTGAAAGCACATGAGAATGGACAAAATAGGCAAATTCTGGTGGAGACAGCATCACAACCTCGCTTGGAAAAAGTAAGACAAGGAGCTATACCTGTGAAATCTCATCGCCACCACTTACAATTTTGGCCTAATGGCAGTGCATGTAGCTTGCCCAGTAATGGCTGTATCGCAGATGGAAAAATCTGTAATCTTTCTGGCAAAAGGAGGCAGAAGTGGGAAGCTAGGAAGCTCTGAACACTACAGAGAGTGAAAGAATAACAGAATAGAAAGAACCAGAGAAGGGAGTCCCGAAATTGGTTTGCCGATATTTCTGACTGGTTTCTGAGCCACATATATATGGAAAAAACTCAAAGCAGTTGATCGAAATATATTACCTCATGAAAGGGCTTCTGCTCATGAAGCAGAGTTTCCAGTGCACGTTCTCCCAAATCATCATCATCACTATCATCATCATTATTACCATCTGATACAATTATGGAAACAGTAATCATGAGAGAAAAATGAAAGAATTCAGAAAGTTGTGGAGATTAATCAAAAGTACAAAGTACAGAAACTTTGGGAGTCAAGATTTTTAAAATGCTATAATCAGTGGCCAGGCACAGTGGCTCACTCCTGTAATCCCAGCACTTTGAGAGACAGAGGCAGGCGGATCACTTGAGGTCTCCTGACCTCAGAGACCAGCCTGGCCAACATGGTGAAACCCAGTCTCTACTAAAAATACAAAAATTACCTGGACGCAGTGGCACATGCCTGTAATCCCAGCTACTCTGGAGGCTGAGACTAGAGAATCACTTGAACCCGAGAGGCGGAGGTTGCAGTGAGGCGAGATGGCGCCATTGCACTCCAGCCTGGGCGACAGAGCAAGACTCTGTCTCAAAGTAAGTAAGTAAATAAATAAATAACAAAAAATAAAAAATGCTGTAGCCAAACCCAAATATGTAAACAGACTGTCAGAATAAACAGAAAGTTACTGTTAACAAGAAATGTACTTTAATATTGAGAATAATAACTGGAAAGTAAATTGATAGAGTAAGATATCCATGAAATAAGTAAACATAAGAAGGATACAGTGGAAAACATGAAATTTAACAACTCCCCAGCCAGAGAGATGAATATGACAATAAAAAAGAGAAGGCCCAATTATTACTATCTGAAATAAAAAAGGTATCATAGAAGACAATATGTGAAATATATGCACAAGTTCATGTGAATGAAATTGACAACTAGATGAAACAGATAATTTATTGAAAGAAACAAGTTACCAAAACTGATTTAAGAGAAGTAAAGCCTGAATACCTATATATCAATTTAAAAAATTGAATCCATAATTTAAAATCTTTCTAGAAAGAAAACTCCAATCTCAAATGGCTTCCCTGTTGAATGCTGTCTACATTTAAGAAAAAGAGGAAACAAATTATCTACAAGCTCTTTCACAAAATAGGGAGAAAATACTTCCCATTTCATTGTATGCAACTAGCATTAATATCAATCTAAAACTGGATAAAGTCATAACAAAAAAAGAAAATAGGAGACCAATATCACTTATGAGCTATGAGGCAAAAATTCTTAGTAATATATTAAAAAAAATTCAAAAACACATACAAATGATAATGTACAAAGACCAAGTGGAGTTTACGCTGGGAAAGCAAGGTGTATTAAAGTAACACAACACCCCCAATTTAAAGAGCAAAAGCATACAAACACTTCACAAAATAAAGTAGATAAATGGCCAACTTGAACTAACTGACATTTAGAGAACACATCATTCACTGATAAATAAAAATACACATTATTTTTAAGAGCACATGAAATATATACTGAGATCAATTATACGTTATAAAACAAATCTCAATAAATTAGAAATATTCAGACTATTCAATATATGTTTTCTAAATACAATTACTAACTTTGAAATCAATAGATATATATCTGGAAAATCTTCAAATATTTGAAATCCAACCAATGCACTTCTAAATAAAATCAATAAATCAACAAAAAATCAAAATAAATGTAGAAATTATTTTGATTTAAAATATAAACCAAAGCTAAAGCATTGCTTAGAATAAGCTGATATCAATAAACACATATAAAAGAAAAAAAAATCAATTTCACAGATTTTCTTTCACCTCAATAAACTAGAAATTGAGTAAATTAAAAGCAAAGTAAACATTTGAAATTAATAAAGATTGGAAATTATTAAAATAGAAAAACAAAAATAAAGACAGAAAATCAGTAAGTAAAAAACTTATTTGAAAAGATTAAAAATCCTGATAAAACACTATCTAGGAGTAACTGTTAAACAATAAAACACAAATAATAATAACAGAAGAATATTTGTATATTAAACTATACACTTGAGATGTTGCATGGTCCAGGAGGAAGTCACAAGAGAAAAAAATATTTTTAATTAAGTGAAAATTTTTTAAATATATCAAAAATTCTGGAGGCCGCTTAAGTTTTGCTTTGCAAAGAACCTATGCTATTAAATAGTTATATTAGAAAAGGAGAAGGGTCTCAAGTGAATGATCTCAACTTCCACCTTAAGAAACTAGTAAAGGAATAAAAAAATAAACACGAAGCAATCCAAAAGAAGAAAATTGTGAATGTAAGTACCAAAATTAGTACAATTAAAAGTGAAAAAAAAAGGAAATTAATAAATATAAAGCTTTTTCTCTGAAAAATTAGAAGATAACAATAACGATGACACCACTACCAACAACAATAAATCTCTAGCATGGCTGCCAAGGAAAAGAGAAGAGTTATATATATTAGAAATGAAAGAGGGGAGACTGCTGTAGATTGCACAAGTATGAAAAATAAAGTACTATTAGCTGTACATGTACTTTTGACACCTCAGATAGAATTGAAAAAAAATCTTTTTTTTTTTTTTTTTTTTTTTAAGATGGAGTCTCGCTCTGTCGCCCAGGCTGGAGTGCAGTGGCCGGATCTCAGCTCACTGCAAGCTCCGCCTCCCGGGTTCACACCATTCTCCTGCCTCAGCCTCCCGAGTCGCTGGGACGACAGGCGCCCGCCACCTCACCCGGCTAGTTTTTCGTATTTTTTTTAGTAGAAACGGGGTTTCATCGTGTTAGTCAGGATGGTCTCGATCTCCTGACCTCGTGATCCGCCCGTCTCGGCCTACCTAAGCGCTGGGATTACAGGCGTGAGCCACCGCGCCCGGCCAAAAAAAAATTCTTGAAAGACACCAACTACGAAACCTCACTTAGAAAAATCTGCAATATCTGAAGAGTCTCTATTTACTACAGAAATTTGATTATTGTTTTTTAATCCCTTGATGAGATCTCCAATTCCAAAGGCTTCAATGATTAATTTTAGAAATAAGACACAGGTTATATCAATTCTACAGAAACTCTTTGAGAGTATAATGGAAAAGAGAATAACATATAGAGAGACAATAATGTTCCATAACTAAGCTGTGTCTATTCTTATTAAGCAAGATTGATTCAGCACTCAAAGTTAAATCAGTGTGATTCACCGTATGAACAGACTAAAGAAAAAGAAGCCATATAATCATTTCAATAAACGTGTAAAATGAAATGCCCACTTATTTATAACATCTTAGTAAACTGGGAATAGAAGGGAATTGCTTCCACCTAGTTAGGGACACCTATATAAAATGTATAGTTTAAATAATGGAAAACTGAATGCTTTTCTCCTAAAATGAAAAGCAATGTAAGAATGTTTGCTCTCACCACTCTTGTTCAGCACTGTATCTGAGCTACAAACCATTGGCTTGGTTGAAGAGCAGAGCAACCTTTCATATATTTCTGGTAAGCTGGCAAAAGTAGCCCCACCACTTCTTGTAATAGTAAATAGTCTGACTCAGTAATTCATCCCTGAGTGTTTTCTTGACAGAAATGGAAATATATGTCCACTCAAAGATGTGCAACTAAATACACATGACAGCATTGTTTGTAAAACACCAAAACCAGGGAGCAAGTCCAGTTCATATCAACTGATAAGTACATGAACAACTTGTGGTATATCTGTACTATCAAATACTACTCAGCAATTTAAAAAAAAAAAAAAGACCACAATTTTGGTGCACAATAACACATATGAATGAATCTCAAACATATTAAGCAAAACAAAATAAGTCAAACACAAAACCCTACATATTTTGTGATACCATTTATTAGAATACTTAGAAACAGCAAAATTCTAATGACAAGTCAGAACAGTAGTTTCCTGGAGCTGGCATAAGGTATGGGGATTGATTCCAGAGAAGCAATCATTTAAGTATGAGAAAACTGTTTTCTAATCTGATTTCTGTTATTTCTTAATGATTGTATAGAGTTACTTAATTCATCAAACTGTACACTTAAATTTGGTGGATTTCACTGTATATAAGTAATTCCTTAGTTGACAAAAACGAGTATGAATAAAAAAGTAACTTTTAGTACTCCTCAAATTATCATTACCTCCCTAAATTCTTTTATCTACATTTTTAGTCCAAGACATTCTGGTCTTACATTCTAATACCACTCTTTTGAGAACCAAATTTTTCCAAAAATAATAAACTCTCCATAAATGTATCTGGTATGTCACATTTCCCTGATGCAAACTCTTCTTTACTTATCCAAACACCCATGCGCCCTTAGCATTCCTTGCTCATATTCTTCAACAGTGTGAAAAAATCTCACACAGTTGTATGTATTCAAATTATATACATTCTCATGAACTAATTTAAATATGATCTTTTCTGGGAAACCTTTCCACATTCCTATTACAATACTTTCATAAAGCATACATTATGTTTAACTGGGATTACAGATACTCGTCTATGTACACATGAAATCTCTACAACAAGTATCTACATCTGTGTCAACTCTTGATGTCTCCAGTTTTTAAAATAGATTTTACATAAAGAAGGTGTTTAGTAAATATTTTGGAAGTGGATGATTGATTAAAGGAATAAATGTCAAAGTTAAATTGCTTCGATTAGTTTATAAAGGTAGTTCAGTGTCCTAGGAGAATGCCACACAAGTAAGACAAATTTGATATTTCTCTAGATATCATTACCTATAAGATATAAATTGGCTAATCCTATGGTCCATTTCCTTTTGAAAAACAAATTTATGGTCCCTGAGCATCTCAAGGACTGGAGAAAATGAATTCAAAGAGAATATAGGCCAGAGAGAATAACGTAAGGGGGTCATAGATGGCAGAGAATAGAGAAACTTAGATTCTGTTCCCAAGGTAGCTGGTGGATTACTAACCTTTCTCTCTGGTCACATTCCCCTGTTTCCAAATTATTATTTGACAGTCATGATTCTCATTTTGAATCTCCCCATGATGATATCACACTTTGTGTTTATGTGTCTACATATCCTGTACTTAAAATAGGCATTGGCCCATGATCTTTCCTCTCAGCATACCTCAACTTTCCACAATTTACTGCATATGCAAACAACACTTCTGCAAGCAACACTGATTTTCCTCAAGTGATGTCACTTAATTAATCACCCTAGTCCCTAACCCAGGACCTCGACTCTGTTTGTCTGGTCATTTCATCACCGCCGCATTACTTTATACACTTTTTCATTTCAGAAACTGTGGCATACTTGTTATAACACCTATTAGGTTGCTTTTTCAAGCTTTGAACTCGCTTGAGATTCATAATGGATTAACTTATTATCTCCAACTCTAAGATAAATGGCAGTAAGATTGTGATTTGCGTGAAGTATATCTTTTGGGGTGTATATAAAGGACCAAGATGACAGAACAGAAGCACTAGGCCTCAACTTAATTAGTTGCACATCAATGTCTAGAATTTTTTACTTCCTAATACTAGCAACAATTATGCTGAAAACAATTGGCAAGGGTATAATTAGATTTATGAATCAAGGGTGTATTTAATAGAGATGTGTCACCTCCTTGCTTACTTATTTTTCTTTAGGGTCTAAGACATATATGTACAAAGATAAATAAAATTCATGTCTATGTGTTCAACTCTGTTAACTCTTTAATTAATGTTAACAATTTCTAAAAGTGAGAAAGAGATCTAAAAAATGAATAAACCCACAATTTTCCCAAGAGCCCAGATAAACAGCATCTGTGGGTATCATTATCTATAAGATATAAATGTACTAATCCTATGGTCCATTTCCTTTTGAAAATCTTATATAGAAGAGAATAAAATCAGCTTCCATTTGTGTCTGATATATAAGTACAGTAATTTCTGAGTGAAGCTCAGAAGCTTTAAGCAGGTCCATTCAAAATAGTGTTTTGGTTTGAAATTGCAACTAATATGTTTGTCTGTGAGTCCTTACTCTGAAATTCCATTCAAACTATGCCTGTCTTTCCCTTGGGTTTATGGCACCCTAATTACTAATGAAAAATATAGAGACACCTTTAAAAGCCTGGAAAATGTAAAGTATCTTTTATTTTTTAAGAAGGAAATCTATTGAATGTATATGAGAAAAGGATAATAGGGGGAGATCATTCATCCATGCTATTCCCTCTCCCCCAAAATATTCTTTTTCCTTCACCCATGTTCTTTAAATTTATTTCTACTCAAGCCTTGACTGTCATTTAAATATTACTTGTTTCAAAAAAAAATATTTCCTGAAACTCAAATTGAATTAGTTGTCTACAACTAATTCACCCTGTAGTTCAGGGTGAACTACAACTAGTTCACCCTGAACAATTCCAGTATTGCTATTTTTCATGCTAGGTTCTAATGATAGCTTAGTTGCCTAGACCCTCAAATGAATTTCAAGTTCACTGAAAATGTGATATATTTATCATTCTATCCCTAGTTAATAGATCCTATATTAATATGTAGCTCATTCCAATTTTATGATGTTAAAAATTGAACAAAACCATGTAGTCAGAAAAGCTTCAGACTTATTTAAGTGCTCTACTGTTACCATCTAAAATTCTTAAAAATTTTCTTTGAAATTATTTTTTTATAAGTGAAGCCAACGAGACAATGAAGTATAAAAGAGAGCAGGTGAAATATGCCCAACAGGTTTATCTGGTGTAGTTTCTTGCTGGCTTAATTGGATAGTGTTTTTAATACCCCATGCATATAAAACTCCTGTGGATGCACAATACATGAGAGTTCAGTGACACTCCAAGCAAGTACAACGGGAATGTGGAGGCAGGGGTGCTGCTGAGAGTTCACACTCTTCAAAAAGAAGATTGTGGTGCTTTCAAAAAGACAAATAACCAAAGAAGCCAGTCATATCTTTTCTAATTCATGCTATTTCACTGTAGTGTTCAACACTGAAAATAATGATGTAAAAGAAACAGAAAGGTAGGACCACAAAGATACACAAAGAGAGTTCTTTTTTTCAGTCCTTTTGTATACTGATGAATCGGCAGACCTATGGTAGAAGGTGTGCACAGCATGTAGTGTAAAACATTTGAGTTAGTTTTGTGTATTTTTTCACAGTTCTTGTAAGAACAAAATACATATGCACTTATATGCTATAAAATACAAATTGTGCAATTTGATTGTTCAACATATAAATTAAATGACATTGCATTTGCATTTAAAACTAGAATTATATATAGATAGTTTTGCTAATAACTAAAAGTTTTAATTCTACTTTAATGGGAATGATGTCACAGCAAATATGAAACACTGTAACATTGTGTGAGACAATAGAGAAAATAAAAAGATTTATATTTACTTCCTGTAATGGCAATGATTTCCTGCTTCTTCATGAAGAGGTCCCACATTTTCACTTTGCACTGAGTACTGCAATATATGTTACTAGCTATGTAGTACAATTTTACATCAGCAAACATGAAGTGTTCAAATTTTGTGCATTTGAAAGAAAGGTCTCACTCTCAACTAGCTCCTTGGAGATAAACTTTGAGCCCTTGGAATGAATGGCCTATTTGATAAAAGTGTTTTTTATACCTAAGATATTGGGTCACACCAGATAGTTTGTGCTAACAATGTCATACATGCTGAGTACCTATTCAGATATTCATCTGAGGCTCCTGGACCAGACTATATATCATTTTGACCTCTAGAGGATGGCTGTGGACTTAATAGCTAAGGTCAGTTACACAAGATGCACCATGCCTATGTGATTGACCATCAATTATAACCTTGTGCTTGGACCTTCCTGTATTGTTTTATGCACCTATTACCTTCTCTAATTTAATCTAGATCCCTTCACTGTGACAAATCATGTCTATGAATATAAAAGCTTTACTGAGTTCTGTGAGTCTTTCTAGAAAATCATCCAACCTGAGGGTGGTGATAGAGATCACTGACACATAGGCTTTGACCTCTTAATTGCAAGTTGGAGCACCACATTTAATATTCCCAATAAGAACACAATTAATAGGGTATGCAGTTTCCCCAATGCAAAGTTGAATTTTTGTTCTAAAAAGGACAGAAGAAATGTTGATAAAAGAAAAATTCACATACATATAGTTCTTTACATAGAATATGAAACCCTTACCACTTATGAGTTGCTTTTTCACTCTGTAATCTTTGAGGCACAGAAGTTTTATATTTTGACATAGTCTACCTAATCTATTTTTTCCTTTTTTTCTCCTTTCATCTTCTTAGAGCCACAGATAATAAGTTCTGTTGCCTCTGCGGTTGTTGTCATGTCCAAGGAATCATTGAATCATTGCTAAATCCAATGCAAGGAAGATTTTACCCCATATTTTCTTCTAAGAGTTTTATAATTTTAGCACTTGCATTTAGGTATTTGATTGATTTTGAGTTACTTTTTGTATTTGTGTAAGGTAAGGTTTCAAATTCTTCTTCTTCTTCTTCTTCTTCTCTTCTTCTTCTTCTTCTTCTTCTTCTTTTTCTTTTTCTTCTTCTTCTTCCTCTTCCTCTTCCCTCTTCCTCTCCTCTTCCGCGTCCTCTTCTCTTCTTCTTTCTTCTCCCTTCTTCTTCTTTCTTCTTCAGTCTCTTATTCGTCTTCTTTTTCTTCTTCTCCCCTCCCTCATCCTCCTCTTCTTCGTCTTCTGCTCTTCGTCTTTCTTTCTTCTTCTCCTCCTCCTCCTTCTGTTCCTCCTTTCCGCCTCCGCCGCTTCCTCCTCCGCCTCTTCCCCTCCTCGGTCTGTCATTTCTTCCGCTTCCTTCTTCTTCCTCTTCCTTCTTCCTTCTTCTTTCCTCCTCTTCCTCCTCCCCCTCCTCCTTCTTCCTCTTCCTCTTCCTTCTTCTTTCCTCCTCTTCCTCCTCTTCCTCCTCCCCTCCTCCTCCTTCTTCTTCTTTCTTTTTTCTTCTTTTTTTTTTGCATGTGGATTTCCAGTATCCCCACACATACTGATACTGATTTATACTCATTAAATTGACTTAGTAATCTTTTAGTAATTATGAGCTATAATATGTATGAACCATTCTATGTATGGTTTCATATTATGAACTGTCCTATGAAAATATGGGTAGAAATGGTTTTGAACAGAATAATTGCAAAAGTCTACCTATTGCTTTTAATTATTGATCTTAATTTATTAACATTGTATATAATAGCATTCATTTTTTACTTACCACTTTCAACCTAAGTTTCATTCCTGCTAAACAGCTTCAATTTCTAGATTAATTGAGATTTCATACCTATGCTCATGTTACTTCTTTGTTTCTGCAGTCCCCTCCTTGAATTCTCCTTTATGTTTCAATAATTCACATTTCATATTGAGTTTAGATGCCTCATTTGGAAGAAACATACTCTTTTCTTTCTCAATAACTGCCACTTCTACATTATAGTTATCTACAGAACCTACAAATTCTCAGAATACCTTGTGTTTACCCCTATGATACCGATGAATGCATTGCATTGAAAATCTCCATGTCTACACGCCTACACTTGCAGTGTTTTCTTTTATCTCTGAACCTTCATCCTTTCTTCTTCCAGAACAAAAGAGGTGCTCTGCACTTTTGTGTTGAATGAACTATTGAATGCATGTACTAATCTGCAGTCCCATTCTGATGATGTTCCCCTGACAAAATGTTGATTGTATATGATCTTGGAATTGAAATTTATCTGAATAAGTCCACTGTATAATATTTAAACATTTGAAAACCAGTCCGGTGGTAATTTCTAATAACATATCTACAAATTTAATTAAAAGTAACAGCAAAAGTAAATCTATCCAAAATATTTTCCAAACAAATTTTACAACTAAAGACCTGAGCATCATACATAAAACAAACACAGGATTTTGAAATGTGGAGAGAAGAAAGTAAATTAGCTAGGGATTGCAGGGTTGCCTAAGGAATAAAATGGTGAGTTCTCCAGGTTTTCCTTCTAATTCATATACCTAAACTTGAAGCTGAAGAAGTCCGTAATTCCAAAACAGTAACAACAGACATCCAATAAAAGGAAGGTAGAAAGAAGCAGAAAGAAAGAAAAGAAAAAAATGAAAAACTAGTAAAGCTTTAACTATGTAACTACACAACTAAAGTAAAGCCTGCTGTACATACCATATAGTTGGATCATGTTTTTGTTTTGTTTTGTTAACGTTTTCTACCAATTTCTGTTTTTTAACTAGAGAGTTTAACTCATTTGCATTTGAAATAATTATTGATAAGGAGGCACTACTTTTTCTTTTTTAATTTTGTTACTTGTTTCCTATATGCCTCATACATTTTTTTTTTTTTTTTTTTTTTTTTTTTTTTTTTTTTGAGATGGAGTTTCCCTCTGTTGCCCACTCTGAAGTGCAGTGGCCCCATCTCGGCTCACTGCAACCTCTGCCTGCCTCAGCCTCCCAAGTAGCTGGGATTACAGGCACCTGCCACCACACTCAGCTATTTTTTGTATTTTTAGTAGAGACAGGGTTTCACTATGTTGGCCAGGCTAGTCTCAAACTCCTGACCCCAGGTGATCCGCCTGCCTCGGCCTCCCAAAGTGCTGAGATTACAGGCGTGAGCCACTATGTCCGACCTTCATAGCTCTTTTTGTCCCTCGTTGTCTGCATTTCTGTGTGTGTGTGTTTAGTTGATTTTTTGTAGTGAAATGTATACATTCATTTCTTAGTTTCATTTGTACTTATTTTACAATTATTTTCTTGTGTTTACCATGGAGCTTACATTTGATACCCTAAAATTATAATGCTTTAAGTTTATAAAAGCTTAACTCTAATAAAATACAAAATTCTCCTCCTTTACAGCTCTATTTCTACCCCTTTTGGTTGCTAATATCACAAACTTACATCTTTGTACACTGTGTGCCAAAATAACCCCAAATAACTATTTTAAATTGATTAGCCTCTTCAATTATGTAATAAACAAAATATAGAGTTACAAATTAAATTATAATAATACTAGCTTTTAGATATTTTTAAACGAATTAATCCTTTAAATCATGTAGAAAACAAAAAGTAGAGTTATAAAGTATTGTAGTAATTCTCCCTTTTATAATTGTCCATGTATTTATCATTATTAAGATCTTTATTTTTTCACATGGCTGAGGGTTATCATCACACTATGTCTAATGTCTTCTCATTTTACCTTGCAGGACATCTTTGAACACTTCTTGGGATAAAAAACTTACTCAGCTTTTGTATATCTGGGATGGTCTTAAGTTTTCTCTTACTTTTGAAGGATAGTTTTCTTACATGTAAGAATCTTGGGTGATTTTTTTTCTTTTAGCACTTTGATCACATTGGCCCACTGCCTCCTAAACTCCAAATTTTCTATTAGGAAATCAACGAATCAATAATAGTAATGTTACTAATGATCTTTTGCATGTGATGAATCACTTTTCTAAATTGCTGCTTTCAAGATTCTCTTTGTCTCTCAAAAGCTTGATTACACTGTGTCTCAGTTTGTGTCTTTGAATTCACCTTACTGGAAGTTCATTGAGCTCTTTGGATATTTACAGTGAAATTTGGAAGAGTTTCAGCTATTATTCTTTTTCTTTTTTTTCTCTCTTTTCTTCTGAAATTTCTACAATGAGACAGTAAGTATGTTGGTTCTCATGATCGTATTCCATAGGTTTCTTAGGCTCTGCTCACTTTCCTTCATTTTTTTCTCCTTCCTGTTCCTTGGATTTCAATATTATATTGAATAATATATTATTGACCTTCAGGTTAATTGATTCTCTCTTCTGCCTGCTCAGATATGCCTAGTACATTTTTTTCATTTTATTTCACTGACTGTAATTTTTAGCTCGAGTTTCTTTTTCATTTCTTTTTCTGTTTTCTATCTTTTTATTAGAATTTCCATTTTGTTCATACATCATTTTCTTGACTGTCTCCACACCTTTCTTTAGTTATCTCAGCATCTTTTAGAAAGTTGTTGGAAGTCTTTCTCTAGTAGGCCTGTCATCAGATCTTTTTCCAGAAATAGCTTTTACTGATTTTTTTCCTTTTATGGGCCCCACTTTCCTGTTTCTTTCATGCCTTTTGTTTTTCTTTCAAAAAACTGTGCATTTGAGTTTAATGGGTGGCAAATCTTGAAATCAGATTTTTCCACTTTCCCCAGGATTTCTGTATTTTTTTTTTTAATTGTTTATTCCTTTTTTAAATGTTGTAGGTTGTCTCTGTGCTAAGAATCAAGCCGAAGTGTAAACTTAAGGTCTTTTCACATTTTCTCAGATCTTTTCTGAGCCAGCACATTTTCTGACCCTGGGTATAAGTGATCACTTTCTAATTTCTCCCATATATACTGTTGTTTTTGAATATTCTTGTCTTTAATGTCTGGCTCCAGGAAGGGTAAAAAAAGAAGGGAAATAAATGTTGTCCTTTTAAATCCAAAGGAAGCCACTTCAGCCAAGGGAAAGGGCTTCCAAGAAAAAAAGGAGTTTCCACAACTTTTTGTCTGCATCTCTGTGACTAGAAGCAGCAATTAGAGGTTAGAGCACAGATCCCCTGTATTTGGAGGACAGGGTTGTTTTTGCTTACTGTGGGTCCTATGGTTGCATGCAAGCTGATCCTTGAACGAACGCATGACTGCCTGCCCAGGACCTGGGTATGAGGAATAAGTAGCTGCTACTGTGCTAAGATCTGAAATTGGCCAAAATTAACCACAATTTATTGGATACATCTTACCCAGGAATTTGCAATCCCAGAGTTCCAAAATTAGTTACGTCAGACAAATTCAGCCAATATAATTGTGTTCAAGATGGAGCGAGAGATTACTGGTGCTTTCTACTTTGCCATTTTTCCAGAATTTAGAGCTTTACTCCTTTTAGGAAGCAACTTCCTGGAATGCATGGAAACATTGCAACTCAGACTAGACAGATTTCCTTCACTTACACATGTTTGTAATATAAGGCAAACATCTTAACTTTTTTTTTCTTTTTTCTTTTTTTTTTGAGGTGGAGTCTAGCTCTGTCGCCCAGGCTGTAGAGTACAGTGGTGCGATCTCAGCTCACTGCAACCTCTGCCTCCTGGGTTCAAGCAATTCTCCTGCCTCATCTGCCCAAGCAGCTGGGATTACAGGAGCCCGCCACCATGTTCAGCAAATTTTTGTAGTTTTAGTAAAGATGGGGTTATGCTGTGTTGGCCAGGCTGGTCTCGAACTCCTGACCTCTTGATCTGCCTGTCTCGGCCTCCCAAAGTGGTGGGATTACAAGTGTGAGCCACCATGCCCAGCCAACTTCTTTCTAGTCTCCATACATTGAAAGTCAGGCATGGTGGCTCACGCCTATACTCCCAGTACTTTGGGAGGCCGAGGCAGGCAGATTTCATGGGTCCAGGAGTTTGAGACCAGTTTGGCCCATATAATAAAACCCAGTCTCTCCAAAAAAAGAGAGAGAAAATTAGGCATAGTGGCACACGCCTGTAGTCCCAGTTACTGGGGAGGCTGAAATGGCAGGATCACTTGAGCCCAGGAGGTCAAGGCTACAGTGAGCGAAGATCATGCCACTGCACTCCAGTCTAGGCAGCAGAGCAAGGCCCTGTCTCGAATGAATAAATACATAAATAAAAATTGGACGATAAAATGAATATTGCAGTGGCAGCCTGGAAAGAGCACTGAAGTGAAGATTGAGGATAATGTTTATCAAATATGTAGTTCTAAATGTACTTGTTTGTGACACCTTCCACAGAATACAAATTCTGTTTGTATTCTTAGCTGTATAGTATTTCATGCAGAGTAATCCTTTATATGCATGTGTATTTAATAAAATAGTAAGTTTGCATTGCAATTCTTCCACTTGCTTCCTAAAATTTTATGTATTTTCCAACCATAATATCACTATTTTGACAACAGGTTCTATCAAGCCCCAATATTTTATACTTGTATGGCTCCCGATAACTGTTGAACATAATTAGAAAAACTTCAGGTCAGTGTCCATTTTCAGTGCCTATGGGGTGAACATTAACAGAATGACCAATCAGGATTCAGGAATTCATGTACAAATCAGAATTAAAAACTGTAAAATACTTGAGTTAATAACTGAGGTCATTGACATCAGAGGCAAACTTCCATAACACAAAGACCCATATTTAATACAAGGTCTGATATTTTCAATATGGGTGATCTTAGATAAATCTTATATTTAATCTTAGACAAATTAATTGTTTTCATCTATCAGCTTGGATGATAATCCACACCCATTAGATTATAAATATAAAGTTTAATATCATAGGTGAATATATTTTGTAATATACTGAGCATATAGTGGGCATTTTTCTATCTTCTGCTTATGCAGATGTTTTTCAACCTTCCTCACTCACAGTGTGAATAAAAAATGAGTTCTCAGTGTACCAGAATAGAAGTATTAAACTAGTGGCTAAAACTGGACACCATAACAGTGGCTCATTTGTGCAGGGCTAGCAAGATTGGAATACAGTGTCAAGAAAAGACAATAAAAAGGAGGATCAGCAAACATTATTAAGGAGAGATTATAAATTTAATGATTTTTCTTACAGCTACATGTTGTGTATATCTGGGAAATTTTTCAGATTCTTTTTTCTGCTTTGCGTATCAACAATGGCAAAGAAAGTTCAGAATTTTATTAATGAGTTGCTGACACTTTAAAGGCAGTTTTGAATTTTCAACTCTGTATTCTAGGTGCCTGGGAAAGTGTCTAACAGAGAAAGCTTCTACATTTGTGAAATGAATAAATTAATTAAAGGGTGGATGATTAAATAAATGAAAGACTAAATTATTGTAATCATTTTAAGCCTTCAGATTCAGTGAGTACAAGAAAACACTCAAACCCCTGAGACACTTTGTTATTTAGAGAACTGTTCCTGATGATTTCTCTCTATGCAAGATGATATAGCTAGCCCAGCAACAATTTGAACTTTTCAGAAAAGAGTTTAACTGCTAAGGATCTGTAGTGCTCAAACGCAGCCCAGATTTCATGAGGCTGAGCAAGACTAACTCTGTAAAATATATGAGCCAGCCATAAATTTTAGAATAAGTTCCTCTCATTTTGGCCTGCAGAGTATGTAGATTATAATGAGGAACCTCTTTATACAAGGTCTATTCATGCTAAATCTCGGCTGTCATCGGTGAACTATTCAAGTGGGTTCGGTGGAGTCAAAATGCCATTTTATATGAATGTGAACCACAGAGGTAAACTTTATCATTACATAACAAGTAGAAGATCATATGGCCATTACAATTACTTTTCAGACTTTTTTGTTTTAGCATCAGTAGATTTATGGAATTAATAGATTTTTTAACCACATGCTTGACAGAAGCTAATTTTCTTTACTGTTGATTTTTGTCCCCAAACCACTTCTTTATCATAAATGTGCCTTATTTCAAGGACAATCTTTCTAGTTTCCCCAGGCTTTAATTTCTTTTGTATCTTCCATTCACTTCACGAAAACGCCCAACCTTAAACATGGCATGCAAGACTTTCACAGTCTGGCTTCTACCTTTCTATCTGGTTTTGTCTCTCAACGATCTGCATGTTCATCTTTATTCTCCAGTAAATCAAAACATTTTGCAGTCATTCTCAATGCACGAGAGTCTCTTTAATTGGTCAGTTCTCCTTTTTTGAAATGCTCTACTTTTCCGATCTCTTTCTCTCCTTTTTTATTTTTATTTTTATTTTTTTTGAGACAGAGTTTCCCTCTTATTGCCCACACTAGAGTGCAATGGCGTGATCTCGGCTCACTGCAACCTCCACCTCCCAGGTTCAAACAATTCTCCTGCCTCAGCCTCCCGAGTAGCTGGGATTACAGGCATGTGCCACCACGCCTGGCTTATTTTTGAATTATTAGTACAAATGGGATTTCTCCATGTTGGTCAGGCTGGTCTCGAACTCCTGACCTCAGGTAATCCGCCCGCCTCGGCCTTCAGAGTGCTGGGATTACAGGCGTGGGCCACCGCACCGGACCCGATCTCTTTTTTAACATGGGAAGCCTAGTCATTTCTCAATATTCAACTAAATATCCTTTCCAGAAATTGTTCCCTAAACCTCGTAATTTGGTGAAGCAATCCCTCCTTGGTGTTTTCTCCTTGTGCATACGTTCATCATGGCATTTACCATATTGAATGGAGACTTTCTGTTTTATATCACAAAGGGAAAAGGTCATTCAAAACTCTTTGAATCTTCTGGATTTGGTGAGTATTCAAAAAATGTGCTCAATAATATTAATTGAGGTGAATTAAAATAAAAGCTAAGAAACAATTTATTTTAATTGAATACCATCTGGTGGCTTGAAGGCTATCTTTCCTGAGACAAAACAAGAACAGACAAACAAACAAACAAAATACTATTAAATTATTAAACCATGGGGTTAAAAACTTGTGATAGTTCTGGAAAACAAATTAGTTAAATTTTGTGCCGAAAAAGGGTATATTCTAGGCTTTTCAATGATCAATAAGCATAGAATCAAAATTCTGGATGTCATGTAACAGTTTTGATTATACTTTCCTGCAGTGAATGTGTTTGCTTTGTTTCATTGTATGTTTGGAAAAGCTATTATATACTCTGCAACGCTCAAGAGATTATTTCTTTTTAAGCTGAGCTTCTTTAATTTCAGATACATAAATTGGCTATAATTCAGAGTGAAATGTGTCATTATAGTCTAACAGCATTTATAAATGTTCATAGATGTTAAATTACAAGCTATTCAGACTCTTAAAAGAATGCATGCACATGTACATTGGGAAGCAAATAATGAGAAAATTTATCTTTATGTTTGGCTGCACAATCTATTTCCATTCCCTGTGCTATTTTAATTTATAATTTGAACCTGGTCCTAAATCTTCTGCTGAAAAGTGTTTCTAATGGGGGCCAATATGAGTTGGTAAATAGAAGGGTGTGGGTGCTTATTTCTCGACAGGATTATGTGATTAAAATGCTGCAAAGTGTTCTTAATATTTTAATTTTGTCCAAATGACCCTAGGACAAATAATATTTTTTCAAGTAGTGCTTACTATTACCAACATTTGGTCAGTAGGAGTTCCTGGAAGAGTCTTAGTTCTGATTCCAAATTATTTTATTTTATTGAATGACTATTTTCTTTCTTATGCTGTTAATCTTACTCTTATTTTATTGTATAAATTGCATAATGCATTGAATTAGAAAGAATGTTCATGTAGTAAGTGCCCATAGTAAGTTCATAATTGAGCAATGTAATGTCTCAACAGAATGATTTGTGAAAATTATCTGCCCTTTCATTGAATAACCAGTTTTTATACTCACATTCTTTCTAGAAGAATGTGAGTATAAAATCTATCATGTTAGAGTGTTAGAACAGAAAATGATAAACTGTAAAATAATTGCTGGTTTAATTTTTTTCTGAGATTGACTAAATTAAGCAGTAATTAAACTTTAATCTCCCAGATATTAAGGCAAACAGGCATCCTGAGGTTCACAGGTTCTAAGATGCATTCATTTGTCACTTAATGAAGAGTATACATTCCAAGAAATGTGCCAGTAAAAGATTTCTCTGAGGTCTGAACATCGCAGAATGTGTTTACATAAACATCCTAGATGGTATAGCCTACCATGCACCTAGGCTATGTGGTATCGTGTAGTTGTTCCTAGGCTGAAAACCCGTATAGTATGTCACTGTACTAAATATTATAGGTAACTGTAACATGTGGTTAGCATTTGTGCATTTAAACATATCTAAACATGGAAAAGGCACAGTAAAAATATGGTATGAATGAAAAACTAGTATACCTTTATAGGGCATTTAGCATGAATGGAGCCTGGGGTACTGGAAGTTGCTCTGTGTGAGTAATTGAGTGAGTGGTGAGTGAATGTGAAGGTCTAGGAAGTGACTGTACACAACTAGGGACTTTGTAAACACTGTAAACTTAAGCTATATTAAATTAATAATATTTTTCTTTCTTTAATAATAAATTAATCTTAGCTTACTGTAACTTTTTTATTTCAATAACTTTTTAAAAACTTTATGACTCATAACACTTGGCTTAAAACATAAACACATGGTACAGCTGTAAAAAAAATTGTCTTTCATTATACCCTTATTGTTTAAATTTTCTTCTATTTTTAATTTTTTTCTACTATTCAAAATTTTTTGTTATCTAAATATGCACATTATTTTAGGCCTGCCTTAGATCAACATTATCAATCCTATTCTCTTCTACCTCCACATCTTGTCCCATTGGGAAGTCTATGATGTCACTAGGTAACAGAAATTTCTTAGCTCTGTTATAATCTTATGGGATCACCATTGTATAATTTGTCTGTCATTGACTAAAATATTAGGTAGCACATGACTGTGCTACTTATTTAAATCTATGACCTCTAAACTTGTGTATGACACAACCAAACACTTAACTATGTATGTTTTATAAAAAGAGTACACAGTGAGTAATATTATTATTATTATTATTGTTATTTTTATTATATTTTAAGTTCTAGGGTACATGTGCACAACGTGCAGGTTTGTTACATATGTATACATGTGCCATGTTGGTTTGCTGCACCCATTAACTCATCATTTATATTAGGTATATCTCCTAATGCTACCCCTCTCCACCCCCCACAATAGGACCCGGTGTGTGATGTTCCCCTTCCTGTGTCCAAGTGATCTCATTGTTCAATTCCCACCTATGAGTGAGAACATGCGGTATTTGACTTGGAATCAACCCAAATGTCCACCAGTAATATTATTTTTATAATAATTTTTATTAGGCTATCTAAATTTATTCTGTGGTAAAATACATTTAAAATTTTTGTATTAAAAAAAATCTAACGTTTTAACTCAAACAATGTATTTCCATGGTGTGGAATAAATAATAAAATTCAAGTTGATTTTTAAATAAATGAGATTAAATAACGTCTCGTGAAAGGAGTTTGATCCACAGAAACCTGTGCTATACCAAACAGTACATGGCATTGAACCATAGACAGTCTGTTTTTGTTGTTTTGTTTTGCCAAATAATTCATGCTTACAGAACAAAATTTGGGGATATTATATACTGGAAGAGTTGTGTTAGTCTTGGGAAATTCATAAATACTTGATGAGCTAAAATGGCCTGGAATGCTAGAGGTCCTTAACAGTCATGCAAACTAAATACTAAAGAGAAATCTAGAATGAAAGTGTCTAGGCACAGACTGGTTCATTTTTAGCAAAATACAATTTTAGAGAGTGATCATCCTGTTACACTGAGAATGGGGGTTCTGACAGACAGTGAGATTAACTGCTTTCTTTAAGTTTGCTCAGCTGGTGGTTATAAATACCAGGATTATAATCTTGGCACTGAGACTTCTACTGTGATCATCCTACCATGTCGGAATTTCATAGTTTTCATATTCCCAGTTACACTATATTTGCAAGTTGGCTTGGATATTATTTTATCCCTATATCCATTGATGAGAGCTGGTTTTAAATGCCAACTCAAAAAATACCAGCTTTAAATGAAAAAGAGTGACAGACATCGTAATGAAGACAGTATGCAAGCTAGGTCTAATAGAGAATTGCAAGTTTTGGAATAAATTGAGGAAATTAAATAAAATTATAGGAATTAATTCCTTGGCTAGAAGAGTGTAAGCTAATACTTATGACATGACTAAATCAGCAATTCACTGGTTTATTATGGAAAGTAGTTGACAACACAAAACCCAATCAATGTTTTAATAATTCTCCAAGATAAATTTTACTTATACTTTGTGGCATTTTGTTTATACTATCTTTACTGGATGACTCATTTTGTTTGGAAAAATATGATGAAAATGATAATAACAATGATTGCAATAACATTAGTAAATTTACACATATATGAAAAAACTATTTTAGGTCATATGTCAAGAACTCTAGTTTGAAAATTAGAAAACATTAGTTATTTGTCTATTAGTCACTTACTTTAAGTATGATGCTGGATTCACTTTCTATTCACACTCCATTTTCTTGTCTGAAAAATGAGTGATATTGAGTAAATGGAAAACTTTCAGATCTATTTTAGTAGTTTAATTCTTTATCTATGTAGAAGAAAAGATATGCAAGATCCCACTAGGCAAAAGAAATAAGGACAAATTGCTCTGGTGGTGTGAAGAAAAATACTCAAATCCTAGATCTTGGCTCTTTGGAGGAACACAATTTTAAAAACTACTGTGCCAGGTCACTTCTGGTTCTAATATTGATTAATAAAATCATGTCTATGAAGTCATTTTTTCCTTACATGTTGAAATGTGTGTATATGTTCCAAGCTCTGAATACCAAGAAAAGTCTGGAAAAGAAATCAAGGAAATCAAAGATTTTAGGCATAATGTTATTTTCTTATTAATATTGCCACTGTCTTCATAATCTCCATACACATCTTTCCAATTTCTGTATTTGAAGTATTAATTGACCTTTTTATAAGTCATTATGCTTAGGAGTACCTAAAGATAGTTTCCTGGATACCATGATATCTCAGTTGAGGGCAAACTGTAGTTACAATGATTATCTCTTTCTTCTTAGATGTCTGATAAATCTGTCACAAAAATTTCAATTCTTACTCCATCAACTTTCCCTTAAGCATGACTAAATCTCCTTGCCTCTCCTTTCTCTCCCTGTGTGTGTATATGTGTGAGATACCTACATATTGATACCACCCTTATTATAGTTACCCAATTTGTAAGTCTAGGGGTCATCTTGATTCCTCTTTCAAATACCACTTTCACCCCATTCAAGTATTTATGCATTCAACGTATTTCTGAGACCTAGAATTTGCCACTTTAAGACTCTCTTACACCTGTACTTCTTACTTTAATTTATAGCACTTTAATTCAGTTTATCATTATCCTCTGCCCATGGAAATGTTGCAATAAATCACCTAAATTATAATTTCACTCTAATTCGCTTAGCCATTTTTTTCTATGATTGGATATTTATACAGTTTCCATTTTTTGTAATTATAAATACTATTTGTGTAGAAATATCTGCAGTTCATATTGGTTATTCATGAAAGCCTATTAGAATTTATTTAACAGCATGTTTTTGACTTAAAATGTGTTTTCAAAGAATGAAATACATTCTCAAGAGATTATAATGTTATAAGTTTGAGTTTATAAAGATTATTTCAGAGTCTATGGCTCAGATAATGAATGATGGCTACATCAAACAAAGATACATGGGAAACTTTAATATGAATACATTTGCAATAACAGTATAAGTTAGATTTTTTTAAATTTGAGACGGTCTCATTCTATCACTCAGGCTAGAGTAGAGTGGCACAATCATAGCTTAATAAGTGAGAATTTTTACTTAAGGGTTTTGGAAAACTTTTGAGAATCCAAGTGTATTTTGAGTAGAGAGTGTAATATATAGGTTTAGAGTTTCAAGAAAGGTGAGCATTTGTTAAGTATCTGCATGTAGATTACTGTTAAAGCCATAATTACATATGAGATTATTTAAGGAGATTATATATTCTGAAAGAATTTTCAAATGTGGAAATGCTCATGAAATAATGAGACAAAATTCAGGAAAAAATGATATATGTTTTTATGGGAACAAATACATAAGGGTTTATTTATGTAGAGAACATACAGGAGAAAGAATTGTGTGCATAGAAAAAAACTTCAGTAAATTAATTAGTATAAAAATAAAATCTACACCTATCTATACAAATTTTATTTTTATATAAAAATGTATATGATATGTATTATAGATATTAATATACCATAAATAGTATATCTGAATATGAGAATTTGTTTTTTAATTCTCCTTTGTTGATTTTTGCAATTCTCCCACATTATGTTATACATATGTTTATTTTAATAACCCAAGCAGTGTCATTTTAAGTTAAGAAATAGAAATATGTATCTGTCATTAAATATAAGAAAGGAACAACTAGGGTGAAAAAGTATAAGGCAGTACAAAAATGGTTTCATAATTCCTAAAATACAAGTAATTATAAATAAAAGTGAGATCAATTCAAACATAACATATACTTTAAAAAATCAAATGCAATTTTTAGCTACTATTTATAGGAGACTTGGCAAAGACGACTCATGATCCACAGGAAGGAGTTTCAGGTATTAGAAACATAAAATCACAGACCAATTTCTAAAATGCACAAAATGTGTTTAAAAGGTAATAAAAGTTGAAAAAGTAATAAAAGAAAAACTAAAACTAAAAGCCTGAAGAGGTAGGATATGTTCATGGATATGAAGACTCAATATTGTCAAGAAATAGTTTTCCCCAAATGAATCTGGTGATTCAATTTATTCCAATAAAAATTTCATCAAGTAATTTTATGAATATCAAAAAACTGATCCTAAAATTTATATGAAGAGACAAAATATCCAGCATAGCCAATACAACATTGTTGTGTGTTGAGAGTAACAGAGCTGGAGGCCAGACAACAGAACAGAATAGAGAGTAACAGAGCTGGAGGCCAGACAACAGAACAGATCTGTTAATGGAACAGAATAGAGATCCCAAGACAGATCTACATAAATATGATTAAATTATGTTTGGCAAAGGAGCAAAAATTACATAATGGAGAAAAAGTTGTCTTTTCAACAAACAATACTGGAAAACCTGCAAATCCACATAAAAAATGAATAAGGTCACACAAATTAACTCAAAATAGAACATAGAACATATTGAAAAATGCAAAATGGGGCTGGGCATGGTGGCTCACATCTGTAATTCCAGCACTTTGGGAGGCTGAAGCGGGTGGATCACGAGGTCAGGAGATTGAGACCATCCTGGCTAACACGGTGAAACCCCGTCTCTACTAAAAATACAGAAAGTTAGCTGGGTATGGTGGCAGGCGCCTGTAGTCCCAGCTACTCTGGAGGCTGAGGTAGGAGAATGGTGTGAACCCTGGAGGCGAAGCTTGCAGTGAGCCGAGTTCGCCCTGCTGCACTCCAGCCTTGGGGACAGTGAGACTCCATCTCAAAAAAAAAAAAAAAAAAGAAAGAAAGAAAAATGATAAGACTCCTAGAAGATAACATAAGAAAATATCTACTTAATTTTTGATATGGCAATCATTGTTTAGCTACAATAAGCAAAACTACATAAAAAAAAAAAAGCTTCTCTCTTTGAGAGGCACTGTAAAGAGAATAAGCCACAGACTAGGAGAACAATTTTGCAAAAGACACATCTGATACAGGACTGCCATCCAAAACATAAAAAGAAATATTAAAATTTGTTAACTAGAAAGCCGGCAATCCAATGAGCAAAACTTTGTCAAAAAAGATAGACAGATGGTGAATAAATATACAAAAGATGTTCAACATCATATGCTGCAGGTAAATACAAATTAAAACAACAATGAGACACCGCTATACACTCATGAGAATGGCCAAAATCTAAAACCTTGACACCACCAAATGTTGGTGTGCATGTGGAGCAATAGGGCCTCTCATTCATTGCTCGTCTGAAGACATATGGTATGGCCTTTTGGAAGGCAGTTTTGTCAGTTTCTCATGAACCTAAATAGACTTTTACCATACATTAGCAATTCTGCTCATTGGTATTTACCCAAATGAATTAAAAAGTAACATCCACGACAAAAATTGCACACAGATGTTTATGGCAGCTTTGTTCATAACTTTCAAAACGTGAAAGTAATCACTATGTTCTTCATTAAGTGAATGGATAAAGAAACTGGTGCATCCAGACAACGGAATATTATTCAACACTAAAAAAAAATGCTATTAAGCCATGGGCATGGCTTACTATGAGCACAGTATAAAGATCAATGGTTGCCAGGCATTTGGAAAGAGGGAAGGATAATAGGCAGAACACTGAGGATTTTTAGGACAGTGAAAACTATTATGTGTTAGTCACATAATTGTACAGTTGTCAAAACCCATAGAATGTAGAATACCAAGAATGAACCCTAATACAAACAATGGATTTGGGGTGATGATGTGTTAGTGTAGGCTTGTCAATTGTAACCTAGTGTACTACTGCAGTGTAGAACGTCAGTAGTGGTGAAGGTATGCATTTATGGAGGAAGAAGGTATGGAAATTCTCTGTATGCTATGAAGCTAATACTACTCTAAAAATAAAGCTTATCAAAACAAATAAATAATGCAAAGAATAAAAGAAAATAAAAGGCATAAAAATTTGCATCTTTGACTTTGCAGAAGGTAGAGTAGGAAGTTCTAGGAATCCATCCCTCTCCTAAAGCAACTATTTAGCACAATAATTGTCTGAATCAACTATTCTGGGACCTCTGAAGTCTTGTTGAACACTTGTAACATTAAAATATGCTTGATGAAGAAAAGAAGAAAAAAATGTGTGAATTTTAGCATTTTGTGTAGTAGGTACAATTTCCTAGCTCCCAACTCTACAGAAGAAATATAAATGAATGGTACCCTACATTCTTGGTGAGGCTTGCTTGTACCAGAATGAACAATGGGGAGCTTGCCCTCCATAAACTGGGGTTTTGAGTTTTGATGGATATGGTGGTTTGCTGAGGGGATGACATAGAGGCTGATCATTGATTCAATTATCAGAAAGTGGCTTTCCTTGCAGGACTGATTAAAGGAATTTAAGAGACAGAATGCTCTTATTTGTTTTTCTTTCTTTTTCTTCTTTTCAATTGAGTTTATGAATTTAAGTAAATCTCAGCCAGGTCACTGCCTGACCATGGAGAAAATGGAACAATGACTTCAGTAACCACACATAACAAGAAATATAGTCTTTGCAAAAATCATTTTGTAAAGACGTTCAAGAGACAACTATAATATTAATCAGGAAACAATAACAGTCCTCGGGGAGAGAAGAATATATGATTTCCAGAGTTAACAAATACAATACTCAAAATTTTCAATTCTCTCTCTTTTTTTTTTTTTTTTTTTGAGGCGGAGTCTCGCTCTGTCGCCCGGACTGGAGTGCAGTGGCCGGATCTCAGCTCACTGCAAGCTCCGCCTCCCGGGTTTACGCCATTCTCCTGCCTCAGCCTCCCGAGTAGCTGGGACTACAGGCGCCCGCCACCTCGCCTGGCTAGTTTTTTGTATTTTTTAGTAGAGACGGAGTTTCACCGTATTAGCCAGGATGGTCTCGATCTCCTGACCTCGTGATCCACCCGTCTCGGCCTCCCAAAGTGCTGGGATTACAGGCTTGAGCCACCGCGCCCAGCCAATTTTCAATTCTCTACAAAAATTTATAAATAATACAAAAAACAAGTGTATAATGAGTCATTTTAAGGAAAACAAGAATGTGATAGAAACCATTCTTTAAGAAGCCCATACCTTGAACCTACTAGATGAAAACAGTAACTTCTTTTAAAACTTGAAAGCTGTCTTAAAAATGTTCAAACAGCTGAAAGAAATGATGGACAAAGAACTAAAGAATATCAGCAGAAAAATGTATGAACAAACATAGAATACCAAAAATAAGAGATAGAAATTATAAAGTGAACAAAAGAGAAATTTAGGAGTTGAAAGTAAGTTAGCTGAAATCAAAAAAGAAAATCATTAGAGAGTTTCAATGATAGATTTGAGCAGGCAAAGAAAGAATCAGCAAACTTGAAATTAGTGGAATATATATTATCAGTCTGAGAAGCAGGATGAAAAACAATAAAGATACATGAAGAGAGCCTATGGGACCTATGATGCATCATCCAGCTTACTAAATTAGTACTAATATTAATGGAGTTCCAGAAGAAAAGTGAAAGAGAAAGGGACAGTAAAAATAATTGAATAGGGCGCGGTGGCTCAAGCCTGTAATCCCAGCACTTTGGGAGGCCGAGATGGGCGGATCATGAGGTCAGGAGATCGAGACCATCCTGGCTAATACGGTGAAACCCCGTCTCTACTAAAAAATACAAAAAACTAGCCGGGCGACGAGGCGGGCGCCTGTAGTCCCAGCTACTCGGGAGGCTGAGACAGGAGAATGGCGTGAACCCGGGAGGCGGAGCTTGCAGTGAGCTGAGAGCCGGCCACTGCACTCCAGCCTGGGCGGCAGAGCAAGACTCCGTCTCAAAAAAAAAAAAAAAAAAAAAAAAAAAATAATTGAATAATTCCAAAAATATCTTGATAAAATTTTGATAAGAAATATGAATCTAGACATTCAAGAAGCTCAATAAATCTCACATAGGATAAACTAAAAAAAAATCTACGCTAAGAAACAGTATAAACCATGTGGACAAGAAGGCAGTGAGATGATACTTTTAAAGTGCCAAATGGTAAATGAAACTTATCCAAAAATTCTATATTTGGAAACACTCTTTTTCAAGAATGAAGAAAATACTAAGACACACTCAGATAAACAAAAGTTAAAGATGTGCCTAACTAGTTGACCCAACCTATAATAACAGCTAAAGGGAATCTGTCAGTCTGAAAAAATATGACACCAAACATTGACTCAAAGCCATACAAAGAGTTAAGATCACTGGTAAAGGTAACAACCTAGATAAATATAAAAACTATTCTTCTTCTTCTTTTTGTCTATCATTCCTCATTTTGTTTCCTATATAATTTTAACAACTAATTCATAAATAACAATTATAAACTATGTTGACAGGCACACAATATATAAATATTTTGTTTGAAATACAACAACATAAAGAGGTAGGAAGATACTTTTATAATGAGCAGAGTTAATGTATGCTATTGAGGCTAAGTTGGTATCAATTTATGCAAGGTTATTATAAATTTATGATGACCATAACCTCCATGGTGGCCACAAAGAAGATAACTGAAAAATATACACAGAAAAGGAAATAAATAGGCAATAAAAATGGCACACTAAGAGAAAAATCAAAAAGCTGTATCAGAAAAACACTTTCTTGTTTTGTTTTGTTTTTATACATTCAATGCAACATGGGAAACCAATCTATCACTAATCTGGACAGTGCTGAACACGTTTTATATATTGTATCTAATCTTTACAACTTGGTATATATCTTGATCTTCTTTTTAAATGTGAAAAGTCTTCTGGCTTTTAAAGAGATTTTCCAATATTTATATGTTTCACGCTTGAGACAATTTATACAGTAACGATTTGGCAAAACAGTGGTGAAAATTTGAACCATTTTTCACTTTCACAAAACAAACTGTACTACTTTTTTTTTTTTTTTTTTCTTTTTTTTGAGACGGAGTCTCACTGTCTCACCCAGGCTGGAGTGCAGTGGTGCAATCTCGGCTTACTACAAGCTCCACCTCCCAGGTTTACACCATTCTTCTGCCTCAGCCTCCCAAGTTGCTGGGACCACAGGCACCCGCCACCACGCCAGGCTAATTTTTTTGTATTTTTAGTAGAGACGGGGTTTCACCGTGTTAGCCAGGATGGTCTCGATCTCCTGACTTCATGATCCGCCCGCCTTGGCCTCCCAAAGTGCTGGGATTACAGGCGTGAGCCACGGCGCCCGGCCAAATTGTACTACTTCTAATTACAATGACAGTTGTGAACATAGGGTGGCCATAGTCTATATGTCTGGGATGCAGGTTTGTACTTCTGAAGGTTGTGATGAATTATTGGGTCTCATTAAAGCCCTCTCCTGCTTAGATTATTGCATAGGTATTTGAGGTCTGGCATCCTGTTCTGTATGTTCTGATAGTGAGGTGAATCCCAGCGCTGAATCCAGGACAACTCTACCCTCTCTATTTAGATCAGTTGTATTGTTCCTCTGGAACAGGAAGGTTGCCATTTGATGACTCGCTTGTCATAAGTTGTGTGAAATATGCTCCTCCAGTTACTAGCAACAAATAAGGAGAAAATGGAATCAATCTATACTTGGACCTCAGGCATCAGAGTCTGAGATGAGCTGCTGCCAAATGAGCATGGTATCTGAGAACTGAGTTTATAAAATAACATAGTTTTTAAGGAAGTAATATATTTTAAAATTATTTTCTGAGATAACATCTCCTTATTCATTTGGATTGATAAAAAATATTCAACGCCCTTGTTACATTGTTTTACCTATGCTGGGGCAAAGAGTGGGACAAATACGTAATGCAAGAAGAATGTAATGACAGTACTGGGTCTGTCCAACAGACCCTAGTTGAGCGACGGATGAAAGGAATTTCTATGCGTGCATGAATTGAGTATTTGAAGTAAGCTTTTAAGGTTACTATCCAAAATAATACAGCTAATGAGTGACTAAAATAAAGCACAAATACAAGTATGTTGTTTTGAGTTTGTGTATTTTCATATATATGTTTGCACTGAAGATAACAGGTGAAATTCATAAATTCATCCATTTTACCTATGTGGCAAGCACATGTTATGTGATAAATAAATGTTCACTTACTTGCAGATACATATATTTATATAGATATATGTATATATGATAATAACCTGGGGGAAAATTATGATTCCTGACTTCTACTTATGCTAACATTATATATTCTGAAATTTATTTACAGAGGAACATATGTAGACAAATATTTTATAACAGTTCTCAAACTTACAGGCACTATATTAGGTTGAAACCATTAAAAGTATAATGTTTCGAACAAAAAGTAATCAGCAATTTTAGCAACCATCAACAATTTAATACAATGCAGGTAAATATACCAAATATTTTTCAGTACTTATTAATGGAGTCATCGAATGGAGTATGGAAAGCCCCCTGAGTTACAATGATATTCCATGGTATATGAAACATAGGAGGAAGAGGAACATAATTTTTTTGAATAGGGAAACAGGATTTATGGGGGAAGAGTAAAGTTAAATTTTTGACATATTGCATTAATGTAGCTATATATTACATATTCAAGTGGGTTACAGAACACATGGGTATAGAAACCAATTGAGTTTACCATAAATGATTATGCTTAAGATAACCAAATAATAGAAAATGTAGAAATTTTTTCTATATAGTGAGTTAGTCTTTAAAAAGTAGTTTGGTTCCCTCATAAAGTTCTGGAATTATGAACTCTTTTGTGGCTACCTTTCAAAAAAAAACTTCCTCATGATTTGCTCATGTTTAGTGTGTTGTATTTTTAAGAGATTTATTTCTATCCTATTGATGAACAAGAAGCATTTACTGAAGGGAATTTAGGAAGAAGGTCTTTAATGATGAAAAATGGAATAAAGTTATAAGTAGTATTTTATTTTTATAATAGCAGAAATTGACATTTACTTGTTACTAAAGAAAAGGCTTGAGCCAAGAACATTGTATAATATCAGTTTGGAATGACATTCTCAAATGTTTTCAAGAACTAAAAATCTATGATTCTGATCCACCAGCTTGAAAGGCAGACAGTTTTTTTTTTCATTACCCATATTATGCATGCATTTATAATTGTTTCTGCTTAACTTTCAAAGACACTCTAAAAAAGAAAAATATACAGCTAAAGTCACATTGACTTTTTATTGGCTTCAAAAAGGAACACTAACGTAACTGCATGTTCTCAGAAATGGACAGATAATCACATGTTTGAGACTATTTTTAGCCTCACGAATCTCGTGTGAAATCAGGTGCAGAGATTTATCATTTTGATTGGTGTGTTAGTTTGTTAGGGCTGTCATAACAAAGTACCACAGACTGGGTGACTTAAACAATAGAAATATGTTGTCTCACACTGTTGGAAGCTGAGAGTGCAAGATCAAGTTGTCAGTGGAGTTGCTTGTTTCTGAGAGCCACAAGGGAAAGACTTGTTCCAGTCTTATTATTTTGGCTTTTAGATGGCATTATTCTCCATGAGTTCTCTCTGTATCTGCGTCCAAATTTCTTTTTCTTACAAGGACACCAGTAGTCCTGGATTAGGGCCCACCTATATAACCTCCTTTTAATTCAATTTTCTCTATAGAGACCCTATCTTCAAATGCAGCCACTTTATGAACCACCGGGGGGATAAGACTTCAACGTACAAATTTGCAGGGGAACACAATTCAGTCCATAACACTCCACTGTCTAGTTCTCCCAAATTCATGGCTTTCTCATATAAAAAACACATTAACCCCATCCCAACTGTCCCAAAAGTCTTAACCCCTTCCCACACAAACTCTAAGTCCAAAATGTCACCTAAATATCATCTAATCCAAGTATGGGTGAAGCTGGAGGTATGATTCATACTGAGGCAAAATGCCCCATTCAGCTGTGAATCTATCAAAGCAGACAAGTTACCTGTTTCATACCATGGTGGGACAGGCATAGGATAGTTATAATCATTGCTATTCCAAAAGGGAGAAATGAGGACTAAGAAAGGGGTCAAGGTTCCCAACAAGTCCAAAATCTAGCAGATCAGATTCCATTATATTTTAAAGCTGAGAACAATCCCCCTTTGGCTGGATTATCTGTCCTTCATGTTCATCAGGGTGGTAGCCCTGCCTTCCAGGCAGACCATGGTAGAAGCCCATCCCCTCAACCCAGGGCACCCTGAACTGTTGGCCTTGAGCCTAGCTCACTGGAATAAGGAAGAGGCAATCTCACCCACTGGTCTGTGCCCTCTGAGCCTTAACTCCTTGAGTTAAAAACCTTAAACCACCATCCCAGAGGTAAGCTGGGCATCTAAGCATGATTTTTTAGAACCTAGGCTTAGAATTAGAGAAACCTGAACATAAGTCTTAGCATTATCAACTCCAAGCTGATGCTATTGATTAAATTGCTTAACCTCTCAGAGTTTTAGGGTCCTTATCTGAAAGTATGGATAATGATACCTCTTAAAGTATGGATAATAACCAAACTATATTATTTATTTTATTTCCAAAAATAAAATAATGTAAAAGCTAAATATCATGTACTTCATTGGAAGTCAGTGTTGTTATTAAGGGCAAGTATTGACTGAGAAGATAAACCAGATGAATCAAACTCCTATCCTCCCTTCAAATACAGTGATACTTTATGTAACGTAAAATCCATGACAGAAATCCCTGACTTACTTTTTAATAAGTCTTCTGATTTTTTATACCTACTTAGTATGGCATAACAACACTATTTAAAGTAAGTATCAGTGGTAGAGGAGAAGCAATACACTACATTCCTAGATTCTGAGAGATTTACTTACTTTTCAATTCTTCTTTTTATACTTAGTCCTCTTCCTAGACCATTGAGATTAATTAGATAAGGGAAAACCGTCTTTCGAGGACTTTTTAGGACTTCTAGGTAGAGAGAACCTTCTCCCTGGTGTACTCAGAGACATTTCTGTTACAAGGAATACAGTATTCATTAATGCAGCAGAATAGAAGAGAAACAGTGTGGGCTATGGTTTCAGACAAATCTAAGAGTTAGAACTTCAACTCTGTCCTATATTAGTGAAGGGACACAGGACATGTTTCTTTTGGTGACTCTTAATTTCACTGTTTATGAAATGGTGATGAGAATAATGGTCTCATAAACACTTACCTCAGATTAAGACAAAATAGTAAAGTAGATGTAATTTTGCCTTGTGTAAACTGGAAATCACACAATTATTTATTTGGATACCATTCAATTTTTAAAAACCAAAATCCTGAGAAGTAAAAATTGTATAGAAGAGAGATAAAATATTAAATATTACCCTTTGTAAGCCATGGGAATCTCCAATGAGATAACCAAAACTAACATTTATTTTCCATAAGCCATGCAGTTATTATAACTCTCTTTAGACAAAAGTAAAAGATCAAGATGCCTTTAAGACCTTAGATATTTGACTTCCATAACTTTAAATATAAAATTTTCAACTTAACTCTAATTTTGTAAAAATGAACTATTTTTTTCTATATATTACAGGCTTTATAAAATTTGTCTTTGAATTTTTTTGTTTTGTTTTGTTTTGCTTTGTTCTGGGGTAAGTAGAAAGAGAAAATTAAAAATCTTCTGTAACTTTTGCCTGGAAAACAATCATAGATCTACACTGAGTGACTCTCATTTGGCACTGGCTCACAGTTGTCCACTGAATCAGCAAAATTAATTTGCTGCAGTATGCCCACTCCTGGAGCCAGGCTTACTCAGCCATGGTTAGGTATTTATCTAGCATGTTAGATTTGCTTCACGTTTATTTTATCAGCAAAGATGATTTTCTGCATGAACTCTCTACATGTTCTTTCATCATTTTTGTCACCTAACAATATAATACTTTCAAGTTCACTAAAGCATGGTGAATGCATTATATGACAACATGGTTACTTTGAGCAACTATACTACTCTTGCAAGACTGACACTCTTCATGTACCTCAGAGTAACTTAAATGGGGAGATAAGAGCTTATTTATTAAAATAAGATTGAAGGCACATTTTTCCGAGACCAAATGAAACAAAATTTCTCTATAACTTACAGAAAATAATGTCAAATGAACCTAAAGGAAAGTTTGAAAATATTCAAAGGAACAAATTGCAGAGAAAAATCTTTCTTCAGAAAGGTTATGTTAGGCGATAGTTAAGCTTCCAGATTGAATTTTTTAAAAATCCCTTGGGTGAAGCTTTTTCAAGATTAAGTATGTAGGCTCAGTGACAAGACAGATCATAATTCTCTTTGTTTGAAAGTTAAAGTTAAGGCCACCATCAAAAATATAATAGAATATCAGGATAGAAATCAGAAAACATAAGTTAAGTGGTATTTAGTCATTTTACTATAGTTCAAGGTTTACAACAACACTTCCACATGCAATAATTGTTTCTCTTATGTCCTATTCAGGGTTCACTAATAACTTTATCTATCTGTGAGTTTGGGGAAGCCATCAGACACCTGAGGATAATAGCTAGACTTAGGACACCATAAAATATTTAAAAGTAAATGAGATAGATAATTGGAATAACTTTTGAGAAAACTGCTAAGAGTTATTTTTACATGGAATATGAAATTATTTATTTGTTATTGTAAAAGTGTGATAGAATTAATTACCATTTTAAGCTTATTTTAAGATAATAAGAACATTGTAGGAAGTTGCAAGATTCCACAATCACCCTTCAACAGCACCCACCATAGTAACATCTTGTATAATGATTGTAAAATATTAATGTCAGGAAATTGACATAGTACAACTCACAAAGTTTATTCAGATCTTACCATTTTCACAAGCACCTCTTTATGTGTGTGTATAATTCAATAAAGTTCTATCACATATGCAGCTTCATGTAATGACAACAACCACAATTGACATACAGAACTGTGCCATCACTTCAAGGCTCCCTCTTGTCACTCATGTATAGCCACATTCACATGCTACCCCCTCTGCCAATCCCTAACTGTTAGCTGTCCATAACTACTTGCCATCATCACTATGTTGAGCCTTCCAATACATGAACATGGTTAAGTATCTTCAAACACTTTGGTCACCTTTGAGACTTTTTATTACAGCTTCATTCCTCATTATTTGTTATTGGTCAATTCAGGTTTTGGATTTCTTCATGGTTCAATCTTGGCAGGTTATACGTGTCTAGGAATTTGTCCATTTCTTCTAGAATTTCCAATTTATTGGCATAAAGTTGCTCATAGTAGCTGCTAATGATTCTTTGAATTTCTGCAGTATCAGCTGTTATAATGTCTAGTTTTTCATTTTTGATTTTATGTATTTGGATCTTCTCTCTTTTTTCTTTATTCCTTATTCTTTTTTTTTTGGATTCAGAGTCTCACTCTGTTGCCAGGCTGGAGTGCAGTGGTGCCATCTTGGCTCACTGCAACCTCTGCCTTCTGGGTTCAAGCTATTCTCCTACCTCAGCCTCCAGAGTAGCTGGGACTATAGGCACACACCACCATGCACAGCTAATTTTTGTATTTTTAGTTGAGGCGGGGTTTTACCATATTGGCCAGGATGGTCTCAATCTTTTGACCTCATGATCCACCTGCCTCGGCCTCCCAAAGTGCTGGGATTACAGGTGTGAGGCACAGTCCCCAGCCCCTCTCTTTTTTCTTTAGTGTGACTAAAGGTTTGTCAATTTCATTTATCTTTTTTTTAAAGAAAAACACTTTTTACTTCATTTATATTTTGTATTTATTTATTTTTTATATAAATAAAATACAGCTTTATTTATTTATTGTCTGATCTTTATTATTTCTTCTACTAATTGGGGGTTTGATTTGCTCTTGCTTTTCTAGTTCTTTAAGGTGCATCACTAGATGATTTATTTGAAATTTTCCTCTTCTTTTGATATAGGCACTTACAGCTATAATCTTCCCTCTTAGTAATGTTTTTGCTGTATCTTACAGGTTTTGGTATGTTGTATTTCCATTATCATTTGTTTCAGTATAATGAAACAAATTTTTCACTTTCCTTCTTAATTTATTCATTGACTATTGGTCATTCAGGAGCATATTGCTTAATTTCCATATATTTGTATAGGTTCCAAAATTTCTTTTGTTATTAATTTCTATTTCATCATGGTCAGACAAGATGCTTGATATTACTTTACATTTTGTAATGTTTTAAGATTTATTTTGTGAAAAAACATATGGTCTCTCCTTGAGAATGATCCATGTGCTGAGGAAAAGAATGCATATTCTGCAGCTGTTGGATAAAATTTTCCGTAAATATCTATTAGATCCATTTGTTCTACAGTGTAGACTAAGTCTGATGATTCTTTGTCGATTTTCTATCTGGAAGAGCTGTCCAGTGCTGCAAGTAGGATGTTGAAGTTTCCAGTTATTATTGTACTGGGACATATATCTCTCTTAGGCTCAAGTAATATTTCCTTTATATATGTGGGTGCTCTCATGTTGGATGCATATACATTTAAAATTGTTATGTCCTCTTGCTTGACACCTTTATAATTTTTAGTGACCTTCTTAGTCTCTTCTTAATAGTTTTTGTCAAAACTATTTGTCTGATGTGAGTATGACTTGTGCTCTTTTTTTTTGTTTCCATTGGTATAGAGTATTTTTTTCATTCCTTCATTTTCAGTCTATGTGTGTCTTTGTAAGTGAAGTGTGTTTCTTCTGGGCAACAGATCAAAGGGTCTTGTTTTTTCATCCATTTCAGCCAGTCCGTGTCTTTTGATTGGAGAGGTTAGTCCATTTATATTCAATGTTAATTAATAAGTAAGCGCTTACTTCTGCCATTTTGTTATTTGTATTCTGGTTGTTTTGTGGTCTTCACTTCTTTCTTTTCTTTTTCTCTTTCTTTAGTAAAGGTGATTTTCTCTGATGATATGATTTAGCTTTTTGCTTTTTTATGTGTGTGTATCCCTTGTATGTTTTTTGGTTTGAGGTTACCATAAGGCTTAGAAATATTATCTTAGAATCCATTATTTTCACTTGATAAAAACTTAGCACTGTTTGCATAAACAAAGAAGCACAAAGAAAACTAGTAAAAACGCTATGCCTTAACTTCGTTCCCCCTACTTTTTAACTTTTTGCTGTTTCAATTTACATCTTATTGTACTATGTCTTGAAAAGTTGTTGTAGCTATTACTTTTGATTGGTCATCATTTAGTCTTTCTAGTCAGGACAAGAGTAGCTTACACACCACAGTTTCAGTATTATAAGATTCTGAGTTAGTTTGTGTACTTACTATTATTAGTGAGTTTTCTACCTTCAGGCGATTACTTTTTGCTCATTAATGTCCTTTTCTTTCGGACTGAAGTACTCCCTTTAGCATTTCTTGTAGGACAGGCCAGGTGTTGATGAAATTTCTCAGCTTTTGTTTGTCTTAGGAAAGTCTTTATTTCTCCCTCTAGTTTGAAGGATATTTTCACTGGACATACTATTCTAGGGTGAATGTTTTTTCCCTTCAGCACTTTAAGCATGTCATGCCTCTTTCTCCTAACCTGTAAGATTTCCACTAAAAAGTCTGCCATTGATCATATTGGAGCTCCATTGTATGTTATTTGTTTCTTTTCCCTTGCTGCTTTTGGGATCCTTTCTTTATCTTTGACTTGGGGAGTCTGATTATTAAACATCTTGAGATAGTTTTCTTTGGATTAAATCTGCTTGGTGTTGTATAACCTTCTTGTACTTGGATATTGATATCTTGCTCTTGGTTTGAAAGTTGTCTGTTATTATCCCTTTGAATATGCTTTCTAACCCTACCTCTTTTTCTACTTCCTCTTTAAGGCCAATCATGCTTAGATTTGCCCTTGCGAGGCTATTTTTTGGATCCTGTAGGTGTACTTCACTGTTTTTTATTCTTTTTTTTTTTTTCTGCCCACTGACTGTGTGTTTTCAACTAACCTGTCTTCAAACTCACTAATTCTTTCTTCTGCTTGATTGATTATGCTATTAAATAACTCTGCTGCATTCTTCAGTATGACAATTGTATTTTTCATCTCCAGAATTTCTTCTTCTTTTTAATTACTTCAATCTCTTTGTTGCATTTCTCTGATAGAAGTCTGAATTCTTTCTCTCTGTTGTATTGAAATTCTCTGAGGTTTTTGTTTTTGTTTTTGTTTTTCATAGTTATTTTGATTTCTCTGTCTGAAAGGTTACATAGCTCTGTTTCTCCAGGATTGATCTGTGGGGACTTGTTTAGTTCATTTGGTGAGATCATGTTTTCCTGGATGGTGTTGATGCTAGTAGATGTTCTTTGGTGCCTGGGAATTTAGACTTAGGTATTTATTTTAGTCTTCACTGTCTGAGATTATCTGTAGTCATCCTTCTTGGAATGGCTTTTCAGATATTTGAAAAGACTTGTTTCTGTGTTCTAAACTGTAGGAGGAACTTGTTTCTGTGATCTAAACTCTAGTAGGGGTAATCTTAAACCCAGTAATGCCATGGTTCTTGCAGACTCATAGAGGTACTGCCTTGATGGTTCTGGACACGCTCCAGAAGAATTCTCTGGATTATCAAGCAGAAACTCTTATGCTAGTCCCTCACTTTCTCCCAAACAAATAAAACCCCTCTCCATTCTAAGCCATCTAAAGCTGGTGGTGAAATGACACAAGGACCCCTGTGGTTGCCACCACTACAACTGTATCTTCCCCTAGATTTCACTGAAGATTTATGAGGGAAAACAACCTTTTCCATGTGTGCACAAAAAAATGAGGTAAATGAATATAGCATTTGCTCTGATGGCAAGCTTGTGTCCTTTTTTTAATTTTAAAGTTATAAATATTGTATTTCATTTAAAATGGTAAAATAGCAGTAAGTAAATAATAGCAAAAAAAAAAAAAATAGTACATGGGTTTGCTAATCTGCTTACTGGTGGCATTTTCAGTTAATACAATCCTCTGGAAAGTAAATTTACAAAATGTCTCAAAAATAACAGAGTCGTCCTAGCATTGGGCACAATTTTCACTAATGAGGCAATGATATTAACATAACAAAAGAAATCAGCAACCGTATAATAATTACATTATTTATGAATGAGAGGTTTATTTTCTTCTCAAGAAGAGTTTTTGTTGCACAAAAATATTATAATAGCATTAGATCTTACTAAAGATATTTTTTGATATAAAAGGGGAAGACTTCAAGTTAAGTAACCACTTACTAATTTCTAGGCACACTTACCCACATTATTTCTTTTAATTGTTCCAACTACTACTGTTCACAGAGTTTTGAAAGCTCTGAGTGTCTATTTTTATAGGTAGGTAAAATGACAGTCTGAGAAAATAGGCTATTGACTTCATAAACATAAAGCTAGTAAAAGGCAAAAACAGGATTCAATTTCCAAATTGTTATACCCAAGCTCTGCTACCTCAGTATACTCCACCACACTTTTAGTACCCAGTGATACTCCACTATTAAAAAGAGATATTGCTGGTCACAGTGGCTCACACCTGTAATTCCAGCAATTTGGGAGGCCGAGGCAGGTGGATCACCTAAAGTCAGAAGTTCAAGACCAGCCTGGCAAACATGTTGAAACCCTGTGTCTTCTACAAATATAAAAAATTAGCTGAGTGTGGTGGCATGCACCTGTAATCCCAGCTACTTGGGAGGATGAGGCCTGAGAATCGCTTGAACCCAGGAGGTGGAAGTTGCAGTGAGCCGAGATCACGTCATTGCACTTCAGCCTGGGCAAAAAGAGCAAAACTGCATCTCAAAAAAAAAAAAAAAAAAAAAAAAAAAAAAAGGCGGGGAGAGAGAGAGATTTATTGCTACTTGAGAGGCTGAGGCAGGAGAATCGCTTGAACCTGAGAGGTGGAGGTTGCAGCGAACCGAAATTGTGCCCCTGCACTCCAGCTTTGGTGACAAAGCAAGACTGTCTCAAAAACAAAAAGCAAACAAAAAAACCCCATAAAGACAGAGATATGGACATTCATTTCTTCTTAGCATTTTTGAAATCACAGAATCTGAAAAAATGACTCTAAAACTAAGCAATGTATACTTCATAATCAGGTAAAAATGATACATGTTCAACCACAAATTAAGTTATGATGAATTATCCTCATCAAAAAATTTATAGCAGAGTCAAAGAATAAGTGGTTGGGGAGTAGAGGAGTCTGGAGAGGGAAGTGGGGTGGTATGTTTAAGGTAGGAAAAATTAAGTGTATTTTAAAAAGTTAGTCTTTAGGATGCTTAGCTATTCGAGTAATTTTGCAGAAGCTTTAGCAATACCAAACTCTTAATGATTCATGTGATGTAATAACAAACCTGAACAATGAAGTTAGGTTAAAAAAACAAAACAAAACAAAACAAAACAAAACCACTGAGTTTAATTACGTCTATTTACCAGGAATTGAAAGTGTCCTGTCTCAAACTTTTCATCCTTGTATTTTAGCATTCCCTTCAGCATTTATGTACATATTTCACAGTAGATGTTTTCTTCTCAAGATCTAGTAGAAAAAAAGTTACAACTTCCCCAGAGGTGTTAAAAAAAAAATTTAAAGAGGAAAAAATGGTGTTACAAATGTCAGTAATATGTTCTCCATTGCTTTTCTTTTTTTCTTATTTGTGGATGAAATACTAGGAGGAAGTGAAGTCATTGTAAGCACTGTGATTTAAAGATTTATATTCACCACTTAAAGATACCACACCAGTAGGTAGCCAGATCAGTAAATCTTGTCCAATTCTTAACAGCAGGTAGACAAGTCTATGCAAGGAGAGGAAATTATTGTACTGCCAGGTTAATTCAATAAATTGAAATGTAGAACGAATTAAGACTTTATGGAATACTCAAAAGCTCATTCAAGTTTCTTGCATTTTTTAGACTTTTATATGCCTGCTGTTTTGAAAATATAATTTCAGATTATAAATATATAACATCAAGACATTGGGGAAGAATTTCTTGTTTTGTTTTGGTTTGGGGATCTCCAAACTGTTTCAGAAAATGAACATGAATGATTTTCAGGTATGACACTTTGCTGCTGATTATAATCACGATTGACTACTTTTTTACACCTAGCCTGCTTAACTGTTTTGTAGAGTCTCCACTAAGAAATGAAGAAGAGGGGGAATTGTAAGAGAAATAAAGTAATAAAAAGTCCCTGTAATATCATTTGAATATTACAATATGGAGAATGCATTATTAAAAATTAAAGATGGCACTACTTAAGGATTACTTGATGATTCCTAAAATTGGGAAACATATCAGTAGTTTCTGTCCAAAAGTATACAAAGTAACTGCCCTCAATTATTCTGGTAAAACATGATTGTAAAGTTTCAATACTCATTGATTTAATATCATTCAAAGAAGTTTTTAAAAAGGGATTGGGATATATTCAAGTCTATATTATTTTTACCCTGTCAATTTATGATTTTGACAGTTGTTTGTGCCAAGAATAGAATAAGTCAAAGGTTGCTGGTCAAAGTTGTAAAACTTCCCATATATACGTATACTATATCATATATTTAAAATTGTGTCGGGAGTTGGCTCCTGCTAGTGGGTTCGCGGTCTTGCTGAGTTCAAGAATGAAGCCGCGGACCCTCACGCTGAGTGTTACAGCTCTTAAAGATGGCGCGGACCCAGAGAGTGAGTGGTAGCAAGTTTTATTGTGAAGAGCAAACGGACACAGCTGTTGAAGGGGACCGGAGCAGGTTGCCACTGCTGGCTGGGGTGGCCAGCTTTTATTCCCTTATTGTCCCCGCCCATGTTCCATTTCTGTCCTATCAGAGGGCCCTTTTTTCAATCCTTCCCAAGATTGGCTACTTTTAGAATCCTGCTGATTGGTGCATTTTACAGAGCGCTGATAGATGCGTTTTACAGAGCACTGATTGATTCATTTTACAATCCTCTTGTAAGACAGGAAAGTTCCTCAAGAACCCACTTGACCCAGGAAGTCCAGCTGGCCTCACCTCTCCAAAATCATTCTGGTAAATGTGACATTCTGTTATGTAATCAAAAATGGCGTTTGTATTATCCCTTTTTGCCATTTGGGTCCTTCATTTTTCATTAAATTCAGCAGCATTGAATACTGTTCAATTCTCTGTTCTAGAAACATTTTCTTCTCTTGATTTATGTGACTTCATTCTTCAGGCTCGTTCTGAAGGCTTTATTTATGGCCTTTTGTTATTATCTGTCTCTCTGTTTTTCTTTTTACCTCTCAGGCACCTACTGCTCAGTCTTCTTTTCTTACCCTCTACCTGGACTGGGCTTAGTCCAGAACCTATTCTCCTATTCTATTCTCCTTAAGTTCTTTCTACGAGACATCCACACTTATGTCTTTAGAGTCATCTCTGTGTTTATGAGTCCTAAAATTATAACTCCAGCCTCTCTTTTGAATGGTACTCCTATGTGGCCAACCTCCTCCTTTCATTTTTCCTTAGTGTCGGTGGCATGCCAAACTCAAGTCCATAATGATTTATTGATTTGCTGGTGTTCTCAAATCAACTTTTTCTTATGACGTTTTGCCAAATGTGTCCTTTCTCGCTACCTTTAGTGCTGGCATCTTAGTTTAAGCCACGATTACTTCTTACCATCCTAATGTATTTGCAAGAGCTTGCTAATTCATTAGCTTTTTCTCCTCCTGCCCTTTTATTTTCTTCAAATAAATGCCAGAAGGAGGCATAAACTTGTTCAGTGATTTCTCTTTGATCTTAAGAGAAATAAAAATATCTTAATATGACTTATGGGTTGCAATGTGTCCCCCAAAAGAAGATATGTTGAAGTCCAAATCCTCAGTACCTTAAAAGGTAACCATATTTAGAAATAGGATCATTACAAATGTAATTAGTTGAGGTCATACTGGAGTAGGACCGGCTCCCAATCCAATATGACTGATGTCTTCATGAAAATATGGCCATGTGAAGAGAGAAAACCACACAGAAGAGAATGCCATGCACAGAGCTCGTAAAAACGTACTGTTTACCCTCAGTATCCTCAGAGCATTCGTTTCAGGACCTCTTGGGGTGCCAAAATCTGCTCAAGTTCCTTATATAAAAGGCATAGTATTTGCATACAATTTACATATATATATATATTTTTGAGACAGATTCTCACTCTGTCACCTAGGCTGGAGGGCAATGTGCAGTGATGCAATATCGGCTCACTGCAACCTCCACCTCACGGGCTTAAGCAATTCATGTCCCTCAGCCTCCGGAGTAGCTTGGATGACAGGCACGTGCAACCGCGCCCTGCTAATTTTTCGTATTTTTAGTAGAGAGGGGGTTTCACTATGTTACCCCAGGTGGTCTCAAACTCCTGAGCTCAGGTAATCCACCTGCCTTGGCCTCCCAAGTTCTAGGATTATAGGCCTGAGCCACTGTGCCTGGCCCTCATGTATATTTAAAATCATCTCTAGATGACAAATAATATCCAATACAGTATAAATGCTAAGTAAATACTTGCCTCTGCAGATGCAGAACCCTTGAATATAGAGAGCTGTTTCTATCAACAAGCCAAGGAATACCCAGTATTGACAGCTGGAGAAAGTTAAGGAACAGATTCTCCCTCAGAGGTTTCAGAAGGAACCACCATCAATGACACCCTGATTTTGGACTTCCGGCCTCCAGGATTATAAGAAAATAATTCTCAAAAACCTCCCAGGTTTTAAAGGGAAATCTAGGAAAGCTAATACTATACAATGGCTTAGGATTCTTCAAAACTGAGTTTCAGCCTTCCTTTTCAAACCTTACCTTGCGTTACTCTCCTTCTCTCCATTGGCTTCAGCTATGGTGGCTTTATTTAAGGCTATTGCCCACCTCAGGGTACTCTGGCTGCCCACCCCATCCCACATGCTCCTCTCTCACTCTTGGACTCCAGTAGATGTCATCTTCAATGTCACCTCTTCAGAAAGATCTAGATTACTGTCTTAACTGTTTTGATAGAGGAGCTCATTTTGTAATGAAACATTGATCTATCATTTGAATATATTTTTCATTAACATATTTGTTTGGTGAAGAAAGAAACTGTGATCCCATGAGACAAGCACCTAGCACAGCACCTGGAAAATAGTCTTTGATCAACTGAGTAATAAACAAAAATAAATTAAGCCATTTAAAAATAGATTTGAAAACATTACTGGAAAGCTGGCTGTAGAAGGCAATGTTATGTTGAATACTTCTGAACAAAAATGATCTTCATTTCCTGTAACTTGTCTGTATTTACAGTCGAGCTTCCCTGAAACAAGGTATAGCTACAGAAGAACCAGAAGTTCACCCAGGGCTCATCACCATTAGCCTCAGAATAATAATAGTCATCAGAGACTAGTTTTCCTGATCACATCCGTGTCTTTTTTCCAGTTACAATTGCAATGTGTGCCTGAATGCCTTAATCTATGCCCACTTGTAAAATTAACACATCTGTCGTGTTAATTTTGAAACTGAGAATTCTAAGTTCTTTAGGGAAGTGAAATCCTTAAAGGTCAAATTATTTAAGCACAATGTCTGTCATTTAATTTTTGACCTAAAAAATAGCCTTTAAGCCCTCAGGACCACAGATTTCACCTTGGTAGGATGAAGATGCTAAGAACTGATCTCTCTTTCTCCCAGTATTGCTGTGCCCATCCCTTGGTAGTAAGAAGGGTAAGCTCCTTCCAGGTGTTTACTTCTGTGTAAACTGAATGGAATCTGTGTATTTAATAGCTGTAAAGAAATCTTAAGGTGTGGGACAACTTTCACTTAGGACAGTGAAAATAAATGTGGACTAAATGAAAAAACATTGTATTTTTTTCTAAGCTAATATAGCCAGTTAGCTACACAGTGTTCCCATGAATTTTCTTTTCTGTAAAACTTCACAGATACTCCCATGTATAAATTTAGCCTATGACTTGAATTAACTGTTAAATGATAGGATGGGTTTCACAAAAATTTAACCTAGCAGGAAGTTTACAAGTCCCATGAAAAGTAATTTAATCTGATGAACATAGTGTTTACAGTATCACCTAAAAGCATGATCTTCCTCAAAATTTCTGGGCTCCCACCCATTGCCTCTAACTACTCATCCCTTGTTTTTCCCTCTGCCACTACTTCTAAAATTTAGGAAAACAAAGCAATCAATTAAACACGATCTGTAGCTTTGAACATTTCAAACTTGGTGTGACTTATCAAACACTTCAGGTAAAGGGGAATTGATGATGCTGTTAAATGATAAGTCATAGGGTATTTTATATAAATACAAACAAAAGAATTATGTCTCAGTGATTTTGGTGAGGATTAAATAAAATCTTATACTTGAAGTCCTTAAAAATCATGTATATGTAATCATTTCTTACAATAAACATCAAATACATGGTAAAACATTTAATAATTCTTCTCAAACTTGGTGCATGTACTCCTGGGGTCCACAGTTGCATATCTGATGCAGCGAATGCTCAAGGGAAAATATGTCATTTCTTCCTAGGGTTTCAATTTTTCTTCATAGTAGGCAATATACAATATTACCTTTACATTAAAGTAAACGGCCACACTGTAACTGCAGCAGAAATTATATATAAATACATAAAATTACATATATATATGATTATATACATATAACTATTAGATTTTAAAGAACTTTTCTGCTTCTATCTGTCCAGGTTTCCTTGGGTGGAGCTTGACCCCAGGCCAACCATTTCTAGGAACTCTTACTACTAACTGCTATTATTGTCTGTCTTCTGCCATTCCAAATTTCTTTTGCAAAATTATCAGAAGAATTTGTATTGGTTTATATTAAATTTGTATTCACAAATTCTACTTACATGAAATTAAATAATTATATAAATTCCGCATCAGTGAAAGCCTCTAGTGCCTTGCTTAGCAGATAAGGAACACGATACAAATCTATTAGGCATGTTCAAAAATGTTTTATTCATCTTTAAGCACAATGACTTATGGATTTTTGTAATAGCCGGGTAGCACGCAGAGAGAAACGAATTTCGAAGTCAACAACCTCAACCCATCAGATAATAGGCATGCAAATATGGCAAGATTTCTTACTATTTCAGGAACAATGTTCTCATCTGTAATAATAGACATACTAACAGCTGTTTTGAAAGATTGGTGATGTAATGTAGTAAAAAGCCCCTAGGACAATACCTGTCACATAGTAGGTGCTTAAAAATAGTAGACATTATTATTATTATTATTTATTTATTTATTTATTTATTTATTTATTTTGAGACGGAGTGTCGCTCTATGGCCCAGGCTGGAGTGCAGTGGCCGATCTCAGCTCACTGCAAGCTCCGCCTCCCGGGTTTACGCCATTCTCCGGCCTCAGCCTCCGAAGTAGCTGGGACTACAGGCACCCGCCAACTCGCCCGGCTAGTTTTTTGTATTTTTTAGTAGAGACGGGGTTTCACCGTGTTAGCCAGGATGGTCTCGATCTCCTGACCTCGTGATCCGCCCGTCTCGGCCTCCCAAAGTGCTGGGATTACAGGCTTGAGCCACTGCACCTGGCAACATTATTATTCTTTAAATTCCTGTTTGGAGTAGGATTGTACAGGGCTAAATTTATAAAAATGAAAATACATTTAAAAAAACAATTGTAAATTGTTCTAATTGCTTCTTCACAGTAATACACTTCCTTTCATACTGAAGGAGCTTTTAAAATAAAAACATCTTTTTCCTCCATTTATTTCAATTATGGTATCCAGGGTCAGACAAGACATTGCTGCTTCAGGGCCATTCTTTCTCTGAAGTAAAGAAATAAAAAGGTAGAGGTTTTAACAGTTGTTTAAAAATAAAGGTAAAATATGAATGTTCTGCTTCCTAAAACTGATTTAATTCTCTTTTAATGTGCTGGGGCTTTGCCAAAATTTAAATTGAACTCCTGAATTTGATTTTGTTTAAAAGATTTGATATTTGCCATCACAGCTTCATTTTTTAAAAGTTTAGGGCCTATTCATCAAAATAATGTTTCTGGCATTATACGTGTTCTGAAGATTTGAAGACCAATTCATTAGAAATACCTCAGATCTGTCTGAGTATTCATATCCTGAATATTACTGGGAAGAGTTTGTTGCCCATCCTATAGAGTATAAATTCAAGTTAAAAGATCACCCTAGAAGCCATCCATTTTTTAAACTTAAGGCAGCTGGCTATGGTAGAAGGAACACCAGCCCTGAGACAAAAGGCTCAGGATGGATAGTCATGTCTATTTGACCTCTCACTCCTCAAAGTTAAATTACCCATGAAATAAGTAAAAAGGTCTATTCTTTCCTAAGGAGCAGACATTGTTAAATGATAAAATGTATTTCATGGATTCCAAATGCAATACAGCAAAAGCTATTCCGTATACAAATATTTGTTGTGTATCTACTCTGAGTAAGGCCCTGGGGGAAATGCGCAATTCAGATACAATTTATGGCATCATCCAGTTTGCAGTCTAGTATAATAGGAAATAGTCAATGAAAACTTAGACTTCATGTTAGAAAGCAATATATCTTGAAAAAGATTTTTCAGGAAAAATCTTTAGCAGCTAGGTAAACTCTGATACTGTAATGTCACACTTGATATGAAAAATTGTATTATTTAAAAAAATTGATCTAATATTTTTACAAGTTAATTTTAATTGTGTAAAATAATATATACCAATAAAACATTGAAAGCATAGTGAACAGAATAAACCAAAATACTAGCATCTAATGTCTTAGGACAAGCATATAGGTAATTTTATCCTTTCTCCCTACACTCTGCTTTAATGGTATAATAATATCTCTTTTTTTCTTGCCAACATTTTCTTAGGCATATGCTCCTGGGAGACACACAGATGAATAACCCACTGAGTTCAGACAAGTTGTTTAGAATTTCCAGCTTCAACAAACAAAGGGAGGCTTAATGGCTTTTATGCTGTAGTTTGAAGGAAAGGTGAGATTTGCATACGCATAGGTGTTGACAGTTTAAGAATATTTCTACAGGGATTGACAATACAGGTATATACAAAATTCTAAGTCAGTGTTCTATAAAAATTTGCCAATGAAACCTGTCAAGGGACTCAGATTCCAAACTTGATAGAGAAGGTTCTTTTGCACATATTTTTTCTCTCTAATATTTTAGTTATTTTAAGACTTGAGAAATAAAATATTTATTCCCTGCTGTTTCATTCCTGCCTCTGTCCAATCCAGTATAGGACAGCAACCTAAAACTTCAGTGGGGAGCAAAATAGGAATTCTTTAGATGAGTAGGCACTGAATACTGTTTGGATGAACGGAGGCAAGATGGCGCACTTCTGGGTTCTTCATCCCCCAACTTTTCCCGCGCACGCGAGAAAATCCAGCCGGCGACCCGGGAAGGTGCAGACCAACTAGGCATGCGCCAGGTGATGTCAATCTGAAGAGACCAAGATTTACCTGGTCGCACCTGTGGAACGCCCCCGGACACGCCCGTGCCCCGCCTATCGCCCTCCCACTCCTAGAAAAGCCGCTCCGGAGGATCGCCACGCGTGGACTTCCCAGCTTCCCCACTGCGGTCGGTTCCCCACTGCGGTCGGGACTGTTGGAACTCCGTCCGAGAGCTGTACGGGTGACTCTGGGGGCCCCTTTTGTCAGGGGCCAACAGACCTCTCCCTACCCACCTTCTTCCCTTGAAGCTAGGTGACCAAAATAAACTTGCAGTTTTGCTCCTACCCTTGCCTAGTCGCTGGTTCTTTTGTACCCACTCTGGTGGTCTTAGAAAAACAAAACAGTTGGTGCCGAAACCCGGGAGGAGACCCCTCCTCGGGGCCCCCAGGGTCTGGGGAGCCTCCTCCTCCTCCTTGCTCCACGCCGCAGACGGACCAGGACCTGAGACCCGCTTCCCTCACTCCCACGGCCTCTCTGGGGTAAGTGCCCTTGTCTCCTCTTTACCTCCCTCGGCCAGAAATCCTGCGCAGGTCCGGGGTCCATTTGGAGCCATCAAGTGGCTTGGGAGACCCGTTCAGGACGGAGAAGTCCGCCTGAAGGTAATCTCCACTTAGGCTTCAAGAGCCTCTCGTCTGTCTCTGCTGGTTCCAAAGGACGCTTTGAAGCCAGGCAGGGATCCATTCCCATGTCCATTGGGTCCACTGTGTCGGTAAAGAGGAAACAAATGGGAAACCCCCAGTCCAAATTTCCAAAGAGCACCCCCTTAGGGTGCCTCCTAGCCAATTTAAAAACCTTACAGCTTGAACAAGACCTTAGGAGGAAGCGGTTACTTTTCCTTTCCACTGTGGCGTGGCCCCGATACAAACTAGACAATCAGTCTCAGTGGCCACCAGAGGGCACCCTAGATCGCAATGTTCTGACCGACCTCAGCAATTTCTGCCAGCGGTTAGGCAAGTGGTCTGAAATTACGTACATACAAGGCTTTTGGGCCTTACGCTCTCGTCCCGACCTGTGTAGCCGATGCTCTTTGGCCCAAGTTATGCTAGCCAAGGACGCCGGCCCACAGGAACCCGAAAAAGAGGAGTCTTCATTCCTTTCTGTTCAGCTGGAGGATCGAGGCTTTCCCTCACTTCCGCCCTATACTTCTCCTCCCTCCGCTTGGACTCCTCCTTCCTTTTCCTTACCTACTAGTAATCCACTCAGTCCCGTGCTTCCTTCGGGGCCCCCAACTGGCTGTCTTGAGTCTCCTGTCTCTGCACACACCCGCTCTAAGTGCCCTGCTGATGCCTCCACTCCTGCCCCACACCCTCCTACAGTGTTAGCGCCTTTGCGAGAGGTGGCTGGGGCGGAGGGGGTAGTCAGAGTGCATGTCCCTTTTTCATTGGCCGATCTTTCCAAAATTGAGAAGCGTTTAGGGGATTTCTCAGCTAATCCCACCATCTACATAAAGGAATTTAGATACCTTTGTCAGGCCTATGACTTAACTTGGCATGACCTCCAGGTTATCCTAACCTCGACCCTAAACCCTGAGGAGCAAGAGCGCATCCTAGCGGCCGCCAGGCAGCACGCCAACCAACTACATTTAACTGACGCCACCATCCCACTAGGGGAGCAAGCAGTCCCCTCGGCAGACCCGGACTGGAACTATCAAGCAAACCAGCCTGGGCGCCATAGGCGAGACATAATGGTTCAGTGTTTGTTGGCTGGTATGCAAACAGCCTCAAACAAAACTGTAAATTTTAACAAATTAAAAGAAATTATTCAAAATCCAGAAGAAAATCCAGCCGCATTCTTAAATAGGCTGACTGAGGTTCTAACCCAATATACCCGGTTAGATCCGGCCTCCCCTACAGGGGCCACCATTTTGGCGTCTTATTTCATTTCTCAATCAGCTCCTGACATTCGTAAGAAACTTCAGAAGGTAGAGGATGGTCCTCAGGCACCAATACAAGACCTGGTTAAATTAGCCTTTAAGGTCTATAACTCCAGAGAGGAGACGGCTGAGGCAGTGCGACAGGCACGCCTCAAAACAGAAGGCCCAGCTCCTAGCAGCGGCTTTACGGCCCAGTTGTAACCCCAGACCAGAGAGCACATACTCCGCAGACTCCAAGGCTACGAAAGGAGCCTGCTATAAGTGCGGCAAGGCGGGACACTATGCCAACAGGTGTCCGCAAGGTCCCCGAGCCCCAACGCAGCCTTGCCATAAGTGCAAGGCGTCAGGACATTGGGCCAATGAATGTCCTAAGCCTCGTCCACCAGCAACCCCCTGCCCTGCTTGCCAGCAGGGAGGACACTGGAAGTCTGATTGCCCCACCCTGAGAACAGGTGCTGCGTCTCCATGTGACCCCCTTTCCCAGGATCCTGGGAGCTCCTTCCAGCTCCTACATCTGGACGACGACGACAACTGAAGGTGCCGAGACTCGGGGACCCCCATCACCCTCGCCGAGCCGCGGGTAACTCTCCAGGAGCGGGTAAGACAATTGATTTTTTAATAGATAGCGGGGCTACCTATTCTGTTTTGCCGTCCTTCTCTGGACCTAGCCTTCCATCCGATATCTCTGTAGTAGGAGTAGACGGAAAGCCATCCACCCCACGAAAAACTCCACTCCTTAATTGCTGCCTGGCCAACAACTACTTTGCGCACTCGTTCCTCATTATACCCTCATGCCCTACCCCCTTACTAGGCCGAGACATCCTGAGCACCTTAAAGGCCTCCATATACATTCCCACCAACTCATCCACTCCCCTTCAACCCCCTCATGACCTGTTGCTCATGCTTTGTGCAAGTGCACAGGCTCCTCCTATGTCGCCCCCACCCCCCATCTTCCCTATTTCTGTACACCCTCAAGTGTGGGACACTTCCACCCCGGTCATAGCTGCTCACCACCCACCAGTTCTAGTCAAGCTCAAAGACCCCACTGTTACTTTAGAAGTTTGCTCCTCTCTAAATCCAGCCACTTTACTACCAGACTCTCTTAAACCATCCCATACTAAACATTCTTGTCCTGAGGTTCTGGAGGCTCAACCCCCCAGCCACCTACACTTGCATGACCAGCCCCTTCAGAATGCACAACTAACCCTATTTGTGGATGGCAGCTCCTTTATCAACCCTCAAGGAAACAGACAGGCAGGATATGCAGTAGTTACCTCTTCCACAGTTTTAGAAGCAAAACCCCTACCACAAGGGACCACATCACAGCAGGCAGAACTCACTGCACTAACCAAGGCACTCCTACTATCAAAAGGAAAAACAGTAAACATATACACAGATTCTAAATATGCTTTTCTAATCGCACACACTCATTCAGTCATCTGGAAAGAGAGAGGGTTTTTAACCGCCAGCGGTACCCCTATTATTAACAAAAACCAAATACTCAAACTACTAGATGCACTGTCGGCACCGTCCAAGGTAGCCATTATACATTGTAAAGGGCACCAAACTTCATCTAACCCGGTAGCAGCTGGCAACAATTTCGCTGATGTCACTGCCAAGTCAGCTGCCGGATTTTCCACTCCTAAGCCTCCTTCTGCCTGTTTTCTCTCCCCCCAGTATGCCCCTAACTACACTCAGGAAGAAAAGGCTAAGCTATTACAAAATCCAACAGCCAAACTAGCTACAGGTGACTGGATCTATATTGATAACAAACTAGTTATTCCTGAAACACAACTCCATACCATTCTAACAGACATACATAATTCTTTACATATAGGACCCAAAGCCTTATATGATTTCCTAAATCCCCTCCTCCACTGTCCAACACTACAAAAACACTTACTTACAATCAACCAGCAGTGCTCTACCTGTCTAAGGGCAAATCCTCAACGCGCATTGCGTAATCCCCATCCCAGCCATCAACTCAGAGGACACCAACCAGGTGAAGATTGGCAAATTGATTTTACACATATGCCAAGACATAAAAAATTCAAATACCTCTTAACCCTTGTGGACACCTTTTCCGGGTGGATCGAGGCCTATCCTACCACAGGAGAAACCGCTAACATTGTTGCCTCTATACTCACTGAACATATTATTCCTAGGTTTGGCCTCCCGGTCACTCTTCAATCTGACAATGGTCCAGCATTCATCTCTAAGGTAGTCCAACAGGTGGCAGCCCTCCTACACATCACCTGGAAACTCCACATCCCTTATAGGCCTCAGTCTTCTGGTAAGGTAGAAAAGGCTAACGGACTCATCAAACAGCAGCTCACCAAACTCTCAATCGAAACCCGGCAGTCGTGGGTAACTCTCCTTCCCTTAGCCCTGACCCGGCTGCGGGCAGCACCTCGAAGCCCAACAGGCCTCAGTCCGTTCGAGTTAGTCTACGGACGGCCCCTAACCCTCCAACAAATACCTTCCCTGCCAGCCCCTTTGGCGAACTACCTCCCATATCTCACTCTTCTCAGACAACTCCTAAGACAACACGCTGAGTTAGCACACCCTCCTCCAACAGATGCCTACAACCCACATCTCTCCCTCAGTCCTGGGGACCAAGTATACATAAAAGATATCCAAGCCAAAGACTTACAGCCCAGGTGGAAAGGCCCATACATTGTCCTCCTGTCTACACATACAGCAGCAAAACTCCTAGGACACACGCATTGGATTCATATTTCCCAGCTAAAAAGGGCCCCCACTGGGAACAATCAGTGGACATCAGTTCAACTTTCCCCCACTCGCCTCAAACTTACAAAACTTTCTTAACTAGTTCATGCTCCCTGACCCCTGGCGCTTAGCTCGCTTTCTCACCATCCTCTACATAAACCTATCAGACTTTCAATACATAACCCCAGACCCATATCTACCTCCAGACAATAGTCCAGAGCAGTGGTTCTCCCGTCTCCTAACCTTCATCGAACATCTCCACTGCCCAATCCTTCCTTTCCGTTATTCAACTCCAAATTCATCCCGAGGTAATCATACTCAGGCACCCAATGGAGGCCAAAACGGCCCCCATTGAAGGCTATTTCTTGTGCAACTGCCCAATCCTTCCTTTCCGTTATTCAACTCCAAATTCATCCTGAGGTAATCATACTCAGGCACCCAATGGAGGCCAAAACAGCCCCCATTGAAGGCTATTTCTCGTGCAACTGATCTCTCTCTAAAACTCTTAACCATACAGCCACTAACTGATCCCTCTATGTCCCCGTGTCCTTGGTCCCCAGTCTAACTCTATACAGCCAGGCAGAAGTAGCAGAGCTTTTCCAGCAACTTTCCATGCCACTACGCCACTCCCGTCAAAACGGGCTGTTTTTTCTCCCTCTAGTTATTGGAATCAGCTGAAAGCCTGGCCTCCCTGCAGCGCCGAACTACCTCAATAGCCTAAGTAGCTGCCCAAAACAGGCAAGCCCTAGGCTTGTTTACAGCTGAAAAAGGAGGCACTTGTCTCTTCCTTAGAGAAGAGTGCTGCTATTATGTTAGCAAGTCAGGCCTAGCAGACACTAACATTCAAACCCTCAAATGCTTCCATACCTCGTTCCTATACTAATACTGTGCTTTATTTTATTCTTCATCCGTATGTCCAAATGCCAACCATGGGCCCCGACCTTAACAGCGCCCCTTAACAGCAGGAAGTAGCCAGACAGACCACGGTGCCCCCTTATCACTATTATCAATAAAAGGTTGGACTGTTTGGATGAACGGAGGCAAGATGGCGCACTTCCGGGTTCTTCATCCCCCAACTTTTCCCGCGCGCGCGAAAATCCAGCCGGCGACCCGGGAAGGTGCAGACCAACTAGGCATGCGCCAGGTGATGTCAATCTGAAGAGACCAAGATTTACCTGGTCGCACATGCGGAACGCCCCCGGACACGCCCATGCCCCGCCTATCGCCCTCCCACTCCTAGAAAAGCCGCTCCGGAGGATCGCCACGCGCGGACTTCCCAGCTTCCCCACTGCGGTCGGTTCCCCACTGTGGTCGGGACTGTTGGAACTCCGTCCGAGAGCTGTACGGGTGACTCTGGGGGCCCCTTTTGTCGGGGGCCAACAGACCTCTCCCTACCCACCTTCTTCCCTTGAAGCTAGGTGACCAAAATAAACTTGCAGTTTTGCTCCTACCCTTGCCTAGTCCCTGGTTCTTTTGTACCCGCTCTGGTGGTCTTAGAAAAACAAAACAAATACATTTTCCAGAACACCAGTGGAAAATACCTATCAGTATTTAAATAACGTATACTCATTAAGAAACATTGGGACATGACAGGGCCTTTAAAAATCACCTATTGTTTTACTAATTAGATCTTTGAATACATTTTAATCCTTATAAATTATGCATTTTCGGCCGGGCGCGGTGGCTCAAGCATGTAATCCCAGCACTTTGGGAGGCCGAGACGGGTGGATCACGAGTTTAGGAGATCGAGACCATCCTGGCTAACACGGTGAAACCCCATGTCTACTAAAAAATACAAAAAACTAGCCGGGCGAGGTGGCGGGCGCCTGTAGTCCCAGCTACTCCGGAGGCTGAGACAGGAGAATGGCGTAAACCTGGGAGGCGGAGCTTGCAGTGAGCTGAGATCCGGCCACTGCACTCCAGCCCGGGCCACAGAGTAAGACTCCGTCTCAAAATATAAATAAATAAATAAATAAGTAAATAATGCATTTTCACACTGTTTTATAGATGAGAAAAGAAACAAGAATGGGTTCACCCCATGGGATGGGTGTACTTAGGCTTCTCTAAGGTGACATGGAAGCTGAAACAGGTTGGTAAGTGGGGTAGACATGCCCATTGTTCATTCTAATACTCTACAAAGCATTGTATGGCATGGTAGGTGCACGGTAAGTGTTTTATAAGTTAATGCTAAACTGTTTTCATGGTGCTAGAAACGTGGCCCCAGAGAGTTGAAAACAAAACCTTTTAGTCAACCAGAATTTGGGTCTCAATCACTGGTTTCTTAATTTTAATGTATTATATTTAATTTAAGCTCAGACCTCAATTTCTTTGACATAAAATGGCATAACGATGCTAACCTTAGGGTTGTGAGGGGTCCATTGAATGTCTGTAAATCCACAATGGCAATATCCACATATGGAATTCAGTAAATGGTCCTTTTTTATTCTTGACTAGTCCGCCATTGAGAGTTGAAAATAAGAGCTTTTAGTCAACCAGAATTTGGGTCTCAATCACTGGTTTCTTAACTTTAAGAAATTTAGATTTAGATTGAACCTAATCTAAATTCAAGCCTCAATTTTTTTTTTACCTAAAATGGCAAAATGATACTAGCCTTAAAGTTGTGAGGAGTCTATAGAATGTCTGTAAAGCCACAACAGCAACAGCCACATAAGGAATTCAGTAAATGGTTCTTTTTATTCTTGAGTGATCCACCACTTGAGGCACATTCTATCCTTTTTCTTAATGACCTGTAGTGCTGACTCTCTGGGTTACTACTCCAATTCTGAGCAAAATAGCACATAGTTTATGTACAAATATAGTGTAAAATCATTGTAATGCAAATTAGACCTAATAATCTATCTGAAATAATTTGAGCACATGTAAGAGTCTCCTGCAGAAAGATCAATAATTAATATTTGAAAAGTATTTTACATTTTACAAAGAGTTCTAATGAGTGGAAGTTGATGATACCTGAGCCAAAATTAAGGTACCACCCACCAGGGAAACTGTTAGAAATGCAAATTATCAATAATTTGGATGGATAACATCACTCAGCATAATACAAAACCTCTGGGTAAGGTCTGAGGGCACTGCATTAACATCTATAAATTATGCTATAGATAAAATCTGTTACTTTATTTTTCTGCAATTAGGTAAATTTAAAGTGAGTAAAAACCCAATACGATTAGTATTACCAATTCTTTACTAAATAGAATATTGCCAAATGAGTAGGTTCAGGCAGAATCAGGTAGAATGTGAAAGTGATTGATGATACAGTAGGATGAATAAAATCTATATTTATATGCAAATCTGTCATGTCTATCTACCTATCTATTTATCTAATCTATCTAATCTATCAATCTACATTTAATTTTCCATTCACAAAACATCCTTTAAGGTGGCAATTTCATTCTTGCAGTATTATGTCGCAAAGAAGCTCTCTTCTTTTATGGTAAATACCTTTCCTTTTCCTAAAACTGATCTAAAACAGTGGCTGGTTCTCAAACTGAGATGTGCATAAGAATCACCTAAAAAACTTGTTAAAGCGCAGATTTCTGGGGCCTCCCCCAGAGTTTTTAACTCAATAGGTCTAGGGTGGGGCTCAATAATTTGCATTTCTAACAAGTTCCCAAGAGATGATAAGGCTGCTACTCCTGGGACCACTCTAACTCGCTTTTTTCACACAGATAAGACCCTCTAACTCGCTTTTTTCACAAAGATATTTTTCTCATTTGTCCTGTCCTTCTAAATGGCTCCCTTCTTTGATGTCGCTTTGCACATTACTGATTAAATGTATCAGACTATAAAATGGAGAGTAGGTGATACGGTTTAGATTTGTGTCCCCACCCAAATTTCATATCAAATTGGAGGAGGGGCCTGGCGGGAGGCGACTGGATCATGGGACAGATTACTTCCTTGCTGTTCTCGTGATAGTGGGTGCGTTCTCATGAGATCCCATGGTCTAAAAGTGTATAACACTTCCCCCTTCTCTCTCTATCCTGTTCCACCATGGTAAGACGTGCTTGCTTCCCCTTTACCTTCTGCCGTAATTGCAAGTTTCCTGAGGCCTCCCAACCGTGTTTCTTTACAGCATGTGGAACTGTGAGTCAATTAAACCTCTTTTCTATATACATTACCCAGTCTCAGGTAGTTCTTTATAACAGTGTGAAAACAGACGAATATAGTAGGTATTTCTTCAGGTTTACCTAATAAATAACTATGTCAAATAGCTATGTCATCATGGGCAAGTCCCTTCCTTTCTCCTCCAGTCAATTTCTTCATATTTAAATGGGTAGAAAGGAAAGGAAACTGATGACTATATAGTGCTTGCCAATCATTTCAACAAAGAAGGAAGCAGAAACTCAGACTTTATTTAAATTATCCATGACTTTACAGCCAGTAAATAACCCGCTACATTCAAACTCAGAACTGGCCAGTTTCTAAATTTTAACTCTAACCACATTCTTCTCTAGCTTATTACCGTAGGGAATAGTTGGATAAGCGTATGTGTAACTACCACCTTTGAATTTTGTGGTTCTAATTATGACACATGGTCAGTTTCATCTACCAAAGTTGAAGGAATGTTTCCTAATGACTTACGATTTTAAAGTAAATGTTAATAATTTATTCCCTGCTCTGAGTCCCTACTATGTTCTAGTTATCATAGAAGATATATTTTAATTTAATTTAATCCATAACCCATAGACCGGACTTTCTGGTTGAAAACAGCTTCTTCCAGTTCATTCTCTCATCCATTACTCTATTTTATTCCCCAACTTGTACCTGCCGCTATCTCCAGTTATGCTACTAATTTATTGTTTATATTCTGTCTCTCTGACTTTAATAGAAGCTTAATGAGAGCAAGAATGTTTTCTGCATGTTTAATCTTATCTTCACCCACTAGCATATTGTTCCTTGAACACAGAAATAGACGAGTATTTGCCAAATAAATAAAAAGGAAGTTTCATTCTACCTGTACGACTACTTGGGCCAGCAGAGTGAAGATGTTACCTTAAAGTATATCAATTCGGAGGTTTTTTTTGTTTTTTTTTTTTTTTTTTTTTTTTTTTTTTTTTTTTTTTTTTTTTTTTTGCCATTTGACCTCAAATGGCCATGAGAGTAGAGAGTAGGCTATATGATTTCTCAGAGCCAATAAAGCAAAGCTTGCACCCAAAAGTGCTATTCATAATGATACTCTATACCTTCTTTACTCTCCATGAGCACCCAAATTCTAACTACCGTATTTCCATGATGCAAACTTAGTCATGAACTTTTTCTACACATGATTAATTATCTCATAATATTTCAAGGAAGTTTGACTAAAGACGCAGGTGCTAATATCAAATTCCTACTAATGTTAGGCAGTACTTTCCTTTCTGGGCAGTTTTTGAACTTGTTATCATTGTTTAATCACCAGTCTTCAACTAACTGGGGTACAAATAAGAGGGCTTTGGTATCAGAAGATTTGGTGTTAAACACGGTTATTCTCCTTACCAACTTCGAGAAGTTGTATAATGTAGGGTTTAGAAACCTGAATGTCATCTCTGTTACCACCTGCATGATCTTAGCCCATCCAGTAACTTGTATGTGCCTTGGTTTCTTTATCTATAAAATTCTAACAATGGTATGTCCCTCATCATATATTCCAAGAGTTGAATGAGATGATGAAAAAAGAGTTTTACCACAATCTGTACTTGGTATATTAAAGTTTAGCTATACATTTTATTTATTAGAATAAGACATATCCTATCTTTACTGTTCCTTCTTTTATTCATCTTATTTCATTTTATTTAATTTTTTCAAAGAAATAATAGTAATAAAATTCTTCAGCAGTCTTTATTGCATAGGTGTAGAAAATAAAAGCACAGAGTAATTAATACTTTCTTTGAGAAATATGATGATAAATCCAGGATTGCAATTCAGGTCTTCATATCATATCTGTCTAGGAAGACACACGCTTCCTTCATTTTATTTCATATGGTTCTTTTGTTAGTGCAGTTGTTTTTTGTAAACACATTCTATTTCATCAAATATGTTGAGTCTGTGACTTGGTAAAACCTGATAAAGCTCCCCAAAGGCTTTTGATTTTACCTGGCTTCCTTTAATTAGATTGCACAGAACAATATTGGCTAACGTCATCCCTCCTGGGTTGCAATTAACTTAATCTGAAATATATTTCAGCTGTTAGTGGGCTTTTGCTCTGAGAGTGTTATTTTTTTCAGCCCATCTAAATACTCATTGATCTGACAGGTAATGAGCAACATTTATAATGGAGGTCATTCCCTTCTATTAATTTTAACTGCTTTACAGCTTTTGATAAAGTGGGCAAGAGTGGTTCCTAATCTATTTTGTATCTGAAAGAAAGTACCTTTGTGAGGACAAAGTGCTATTTGGAGAAACTACTTTATTTTCAAATAAGTAAACATGTTTTCAGAATAAATCCTCTTGACATTGTAGTATTTTTGGCATCCCTTGCTCTTTCTTTATAACATGAAAAACAGCATACTAGACATTGTGAATTCATGCACCCAGCTGTTTACTTTCAGTGAGGACCCGAAAATTCCCCATACAGTCAGAAAATATTTATTGGTCATGTATGATATGCCAGGTGCTATGATAGATTTAGGGCATGTTTTCTCAACCTTAGCACTACTGGAATTTTGGGCCAAGTAGTTCTTGGTTATGGGTGGTTGTCCCATCCGTTGTAGAACGTCTATCATCATCCATGATCTTTACCCACTAAGTGGGTAATAGCAGTTTCACCCTATCTTCTAGTTGTGACAATCAAAAATGTCTTCAAACATTGTCACATGTCCCCAGGGGGACAAAATTATCTCCAGGTGGGAATCATTGACTTCAGATATACAGGGATTAATTAGACAATTCTTGCCCTACACATACATTTACCTAGGAATACATATAATTAGAAACATTTTATGTGTAATTTTCTATGCTCATATCTGTATGAGAATAAATAGAGGATAACCTTATATTACAGCATTATTTGTAACTGCATAAGCACTAGCAAAAAGAAAAAAATAATTTCAACTTTCTAAAAGAAGGAAAGAAAACAATATCTCGAACATTCAGTATGTGCTCGAAAACATATTTGACATTCTCACATGTGTTAACACATTTAATTTTCATAAGCACCCTAACACTGATGAATTATTTTCTCTATTTTATAATTAAGATAAACATGGCTCAGCATTATTATTAATAGTAAGGTGTCGGTGGCTCATGCCTGTAATTCCAGCACTTTGGGAGGCCAAGGAGGGCAGATCACAAGGTCAGGAGCACAAACCCACCCTGGCCAACATGATGAAACTGTGCTTCTCCTAAAAATACAAAAATTACTTGGGCATGGTGACTCACCATGTAATCCCAGCTACTCAGGAGGCTGAGGCAGGAGAATTGCTTGAATTTGGGAGGCAGAGGTTGCAGTGAGCTGAGATCGCGCCATTGCACTCCAGTCTGGGCGACACAAAGAGACTCCATCTCAACTAACTAAATCAATACATAACAAGGTGTCTCAGGAAACCCAACATGCTGGTGTCAGAGCTTGAATTCTAATTCACATCTGTGTAATTACAAACATTTTGTTTTTTACACTACATCACAAAAAAACTTTTTACACTAAATCACAAAAGAAGTTTAAGAGGCCATTAACGCAATCAGTTAAAATGTAAATAATTTGGAAAATGTCTGAGAAAAATGGATCGTTTTAATTTTTAAAAACTATGCAAAATTATGTTTACTATACTCAAAATCAAACACGCTGATGCCCATATGGATGCCAACTGTGTGTGGAAAACAGAAAGTTTGGATAGTTTAGGCAAACTAAATTAGTCATTTTTTTTGTTGGTGGGAATATGAGGTTAGATTGCTATGAAGAATTATTAAATGTGCAGCTATTAAAGATTGATATAAAATACATCAGGTTGATCATTTATATGTAGTCTAAGTGTGCAGATCCTATATGAGAACTTTTTTAAAGTCAGAGATTTCTTCTGTTTTGAAAAAAAGATAGCGTACTGCATTATAATAGTTCTTTTTCTCTGAGAATGAAAAATACTTTGTTGACCTGGAAGAATATATGAAGGGCTTCTGTGACTAGGAGAATAGTGGTGGGAAATCAGTCAAATTGCTGCCACCCTGTGAGAGTGTGTGAGTGGGACATGAGGACTGATTCACATAGTACTCAGGAGAGGGAGACAGCACCTTGACAAGTTTGAAGAAAGAGATGCTCTGTAAAAAGTTGTCACAGCCAGAAGCACAAGTACACATGAGTGTGATCTAGCTAGGACTTGGATTTCAATGTGTGCAGTTGTTTTCTGACTCCTTTAAAATGTCAGGCATTTTTTTTTTTTTTTCATAGGAAAGTATTTACTTGTTACTACTGGGTTGTTTTGAAGAAACACAGATTCCAAACTACAGGGAGCCTTATCCAGTAATTCAGAAGCTTCAGTCTTTTACTACAGACAAGGAAATGGACACCAGGAAAGATAAACATTGTGCCAAAATTCACTGAAAAATGTGGAAGAGGAAAGCATATTTAAGCCACATGAAACATAATTTTTGTAGGAAATACCATTTCCCTCATGCAGTGGGTAGATATTTGATTTGCTATTTCAGCTCTTTGTTTTGTTTCTTTTAATATAAATATTTATTTTCCACGATGTGTGCTGTTCTTCAGAAGTTTCTGGGGAAATAAAAGTGAAAACATAGTTTTAAAGCTCACAGCCCCCACTGGTGTAGGGCTAATAGCTGTGGGGAAGTGAAGAAGTGGCTCTGGGAAGCCTGGAAGGAACTTAGCATGGAAGGCTTCCTGGAAGACCTAACATTTCCCCTAAGAGTTTACTGATAGGAAGACTTAACCCACCAGATATTCCATGCAGAAAACAGATATTTCAGGCAGAAGAATTAAAGGATAAAATATTAGGCTGAACTCAGAGTAGCATATAGCTCCATATTTAGGAAGCAAACAGTATATATATACGTATATATACACACACACATATATACACACACATACACACACACACATATATATACATAATCTCTTTCTTCAAACTTGTCAAGGTGCTGTCTCCCTCTCCTGAGTACTGTGTGAATCAGTCTTCGTGTCCCACTCACACACTCTCACAGGGTGGCAGCAATTTGGCTGATTTCCAACCACTATTCTCCTAGTCACAGAAGCCCTTCAAGGTCCACAAAGTACTTAACATTCTCAGAGAATACATATATATATGTAAAATTATCCGTAGCTCCCCCAGTAGGAAGCATTCTGTCAAATCTCTATTTCTCCACGAACATTTCCTCTGACTGGGAAATCCTGTTTTCTGTTTGTTGCTTTGGAAGTCCCCACCCACCCTTGAAGTTCCAAGCTAAACTCTCTGCCTATTAGGAAAGCTTCCCTGCTTGTCTCCTTAGCAACAATTAAGTGAATCCCTTTCCTGCTCTCTACTTTGCAAATATCTCCATTAGCATAAAAATTGTATGATGTTGAAATCATTTGTTGTTTGTTTCTATACTAGGCTATGTAAGCCTATGTTTTGTTTTATTTTCATCTTTAAATATTCAGCATCAATGCAAAGAGTGACTCATGACACATACTTGTGATTGTTAGTCGTACTGGTCAACTTGAGTGGGCCACAATACCAGCTTTTTCCCAAACATAATTTTAGATGTTTCTTTGTATGTATCTTAGAGATAAGTTAAACATTTAAATCAGTAGACTTTGAGAAAAGCAGATTTTCTTACAAAATGTGGGTCAGTTTCATCCAATCAACTGAAGAAAAAAAAATAGATGGATCTTCCCGAAGAAGAAATAATTCTGCTAACAGACTGCAGTGGACTCAAACCGCAACATCAGCTAACCATTGGTCTCCAGCCTGATGGCCTATTACCTATCCTATAAATTTTGACTTTGCTAGTCTCCATAATTGCTTAAACCAATAACTTAAAACCTTACTCTTAATCTCAGTCTCTCTCTCTCTCACGCGCGCACACACACACACACACACACACACACACACACACACACACACCCTATTGGTTCTTATTCTCTGAATAACCTTGATTAATACAATGCTAAATGAATATTTGTGTTTTTTTTAATGATAGATATTTTTTCTCCTTTGGCTGACCTTCTTCTGTCCATATATGAAGGCTATGTATAACTAAGTAAGCACCGCAAGTTACACTCATAGAAGTTCTGATGGTTAGTACAGGGTAATTTTTATTAGGAATTACTTTTTCAAAGAGAGCAATTAACTCCCTAATGACACCCCAACCCCCGCCCTCACTAGGAACACCTCTATTTTGATACATTTTGATCCCTCTATTAATTATGATGTGAATCATGGCTTAGCATCAGAAGACCTGGGTTCTTGTTTAAGTTCTGCCATTCAGTAACTGGAAGACCTAGGGCAAAATCAGTCAACCTCTTTGACTCTCAGTGGTAAAGTGAGAAAACAGCTCATCTGTAATTTATGTGCTGTGGGGAACTGACATCTCTTACAGCTATGAAACAGCAAATTTAAGTGGGAGAAAGGCGTGATTTAGATTCAAAGACATAGTTGGAATTCAGGGTTGATAATTTGCCAGTCATGTGTCTCTAATCAGTTTTTTACCTATTAGTTTTCTCATCTATTAAACAAAAAAAAAACAACATTTATTTATACATTCTTTAGCCTTACTGTATTATTGTGCCAATGAAGTGTGATTCTGCAGGCAGCTTGGCCTGGGATAATCACAGACACACCTGAACCACTGTTGAGTCACTTCACATTCATAGGGGATACTTCATATCACTGTCTAGAAAATGTCATGACCACTCTGTGCAGGGAAAGTGGGTTGTTTTCCAAGTCTGTGCTAAGCAGAAAATGAGTCTTTTTTACCAAAGAGAGTTCAAAGTAGTCCTCACATAATCTTAAGAGTGAAGAGCCCTCACAGACACATATACCAAGAGCAGGCATATATGCACGTAACACATCCAGGTGGGTGACACAGAGAGGAGCTGCCCTTCACGGGCTGGCCCGCACACTGAAGGCTTATTTGGATGATGACAATCGCATCCTAGAAATCATTTGCTAGAACATCGTCCTTCAGGACAATTCTTTAAGAAGCTGTGAAATCCAAGATTCTCCCTGATTGTGATAGGCTTGAACAAGATGGGCAACTGGGCACTCACAGGGACTCTTTGGACTAAACAGAGACATCTGACCAGGTGCTTCAAGAGAGCAGTTAGGAGGAAAGTCTGAGGAGTCGTTCTTACCCGCTACAAATCCTTCATGTTTATTTTTATATGCACGTGTATGTTTAATTGTATTATTTTTTTCAAGAAGAGGTTTCAGTCTTTGTCAACACATTTATTTTTCATCATCACAAAATACTGTGTCTAAGGTTCTCTTAGATAGTTGAGGCTAAATTGATGGATCACATGGCACCACCTGATTATATGAGCCAGGATTCTAGTGGTCAGGGTCCAGAGCAGTTCTCATAGAAAATGCTGCCTGCACCATGTATATGTATTATTATTATTATTATTATTATTACTATATGCAGTTCTCACATACAATGCTGCCCGAACCAGGTATAGGTATAGTTCTGTTATTACTATTACATTTTTGATGGAGAGAATGTGCTACATGCCTCCTGAGCCAATTACAAAGAATAGATCTTTTCAAAGCAAAAATTGAACTGTACAAAGTTCAACATGTAAGAAAGAGACTCCAGAATTCAGTCTGAGCTCACCTCTGCTGAAACAAAGGGTGGGAGCATTTTAAGAGCTTGGATTGGAGGATCACAGACTGTCTACCCTTGCTAACTGTCATTGCTAAAAGGAAAAGTGAACTTTCTCAAGTCTTTATGAAAGGAGGTGATTATCCAACTTGAAGCAAGGTGCCAGCTGAACTTAGGTTCCTACCCTGCCATAGGAAGAGGAGATAGGGGTGTTATCTTCCTTGATAGTTGTATTTCAAAGGTAAGGCTCCTAGGTCCTTGAGAAAGGCAGTGCTGAATTGTAAAACCGGGAAGAGGCTTTTAAAAAAGATTTACATCTCAAAGGGGCAGACAATGGATTTGCAATTACAAGTTTTCTAAAATAAATGCTCTAAGGAAAGAAAGGTTAGGGCTTACAATCCTGTCTGAAGTTTAGTCCAAGCTGAGGGAAAACATTAAGGCTTTCTTGGTCAATGTCAAGAACACAGAACATCCTCAGTACATTTTAGCCCTTATAATTAGTGTAATCATCATGATTTGTACATCAAGCTTTTAAATTTGGAATTCGGCTTTATCTGGTTTCTCAAAGAAAAATTTTTACTATTTAAAAATATTTATTTTTCTTCTGCTTCGTAAAAGAAATGCTTTATTCCTCTTGAGGTCCATGATTCATTATATTGTCTTCTTTCTCACTTAAGAAAGGAACTTTTTCACTGCACTTTACACTTGAAAGGAATTCAACATTAAAGTTGAAAACTTTCCTTCACATCAGTCTTATTTGCTCTAATTAAAACAAGATTAGCTGACATTCACAAGTCATTTACAAAATGTATAACTGCATTCTGAGAACACATCTAATTACAAAGACAACATGGGAAATTGCAAGAAGGTTTTGAAATTTACCCTAATATTTTCTTTACACCATTGTTCTCTAAGCTTCATTAATAAATTGTTCTTAACACTTTCTCTGTGAATTAGAATCTAGAGTTTGCCTTCCATTTTGTCTTTTAAATTCAGCAACAGAGATTCCTGCAAAACACATAGCAGAATTAACATAGAAGCATTGGGATAGAGAATCAGAACTCTGTGCTAGTGTTTTGTGCCAGATGCTTTCACATACATAATTTTATTTAATTCACATGGCAATGTAGTTGAGTAACTGTGTTATTCTCATTTCACAGATGAGGAAGTGAAGGCTCAATGATGTTAAACAACCTAACCAAATTCACTGATCTAGTAAATGAACAAAGAATTAAATCCCTGCCTCTGGTCTGTGGTCTGTAACTTTCATGTATTTATCCTTGTCAATAAAAGATAGGATTGGAAGGGTAATTTGTGAGTAATTTTGGGAAATCATATTTAATATTAGAATATACATTTCTACTTGGCATAAAAATAGTTAAAAAAAATGGAACATAAAATTCCAAATAAAAAATCAAAATAAATATCTCCTCATCTGATGGGTAAGGAGTCTCACTGAAAAGGGTAATATAATCTTTGTTTGTGGGAGTCAGGAGTTATTTACATTTCTGTAAAGGAAACAGATGACAAAATATAGAAAGACCATTTCCTAGGCCCTGAAATTGTTTACCATTCTATTTTGAAAGTAGTATAATTCTTAAAAAAATAAAATAAAAATAAACATCAAGATCACCATGAAGTAACCAAGTAAAGGTTACTACAGTACTGGATTAGACAATCGTCAATTTGGGACTCAGTTGGGGGAAGGTTCACGTCTTGGAGAAATGGAGAGAGAAGAGATTCAACAGCAGGAATTTGTAAAGTCTCAGGCTCCCTTACCATGTGAGGAAGTGGGGGACTCAGGAAGAATGTAGGTCTTTCCTAGAACACATTAAACCAAAGAGAAGCTCAGCTGTCCTTTCCGTAATGCTGTGTCCGTTGTATTTTTGTACTATTTTTTATCTTTTTAATTAAGTAATCTCACAGTTACTCAATGTTTGTTTAAACTTGAATAACTCATTACTCTTCTGTGAAAAGTTTTCTCCTTCAAAAACAAAGGGGATCAAACCAGATGAATTCCAAGGTATGTTCAGCCAGCCTACTACCGCATGAAAAATGTCTTCGAAAACAGGAAGATTAGTAAACAAAAGAGGTTGATGAGCCCACTGGCTGGATTTCAAAATCATGTCTTCCAGTGGGCATTCTTTCTGAGAAGTTGTCTTTGATCACCCATATGGTCCAATGTTCACTCTCCTATATATATATATATATATTTGCTATCTTAAGCACATGTGGCTGTTTATTGTTCAAATTCTCAGCCCCAATCTTGGAACATGTGAATGTGTTGTGTCACATGGCAAAAGGGACTTTGCAGATGTAACTAAGGTGACAGACCTTAAAATAAGATAATCCTGGCTTATCTGGGTACACCTGATCTCATTACATGAGCCACTTAAAGTATATTTTCTCAGGCTGCCTGGAGAAAGACGTTGCAAGAGAGAATGGCAAGAGAGATGATACAGGAAAGGAAGTCAGAGGGACTTCAAGCATGTAGTGGCCTGGACAAACTGTTACTGCTTTGAGATGTAGGGTCACCTGTATAAGAATCAGAGAGAAGCCTATTGGAGCTAATGCAAAATATGAGAAGAAATGCATGCAGCTTTAGAAGCAAAGAGGGATTTCTGGTTGACAGCCACTGAGAAAACTCTGTCCTACAAATGCCAACAATCTGAATGATCTTGGAAGCAGATTATTCCCCAGAGCCTCTCATTAGTAACAAGTTCTGCTAACACCTTGATTTTTAACCCGGTAAGCCCTATATTTGAATTTTAACTTGCAGAACTGTCAGATAATAAACTTGTGTTGTTTTAAACAACTAAATTTGTGGAGATTAGTTATGGCAACAATAGAAAACAAATACATCAGATTCCCAAAAAATCACTGATTAGAGAAAAGGGAGCACTTCTGGTGGAAGTGTAAATTAATTCAACCATTGTGGAAAGCAGTGTGAAAATTCTTCATACAGCTAAAGACAAAAGTGCCATGCCACCCAACAATCCCATTACTGGGTATATGCCCAAAGGAATATAAATTGTGCTACCATAAAGAAATATGCACATGTGTGTTCATTGCAGCACTCTTCACTCTAGCAAAGACATTGATTGAATCAATCTAAATGCATATCAGTTGTAGAATGGATAAAGAAAATGTGGTACACAAACACCATGGTATACTATGCAGCCATAAAAAAGAATGAGATCATGTCCTTTTCAGGAAAATGAATGGAGATGGAAGCCATTATCCTTAGCAAACTGACACATGAACAGAAAAGTAAATACTGCATGTTCTCATTTATAAATGAGAGCTAAATGATGAGAACATACAGACACAAAAGGGGAACAACAGACACTGAGGTCTACTGGAGGGTGGAAGGTGGGAGATGGGAGAGAATCAGAAAAAATATTGGGTGCTAACTTTAGTACCCAGGTGACAAAATAATCTGTACAATTCCCCATGATATGAGATTACCTATATAATAAATCTGCACATGTACCCCTGACCTAATAAAGAAATTTTAAAAACTCACTGGTTAATTCAAAATATTTTAATGGTTTCTGAATTTGTATATAATAGCTGTGTTAGGCAAAGCTTCCTATCTTCATTTTATCTTCTTTTCTGATAAATTGCAACTTCCTTGAAGACAGAGACTCAGGATGATTTACTGTCATCGGTATAATCTGTGAGTCAGGTAAAGATTCTCTGAATTCTAGCTCCATCACTTGAGATTTTTTTCGACTATGAAAGCCGATTTGTACTCCTACTCCCTGTGCATATAAAAATGGTGCAATTGTGAATATTTCCTCTTTGAAATGAAGATTAAAAGATAGAATGCATATGAAACACCTATTAGTGGAATGATTGTAGTATCTGGTACATCGTGTTTCTTCATGACTATATTCTGTTACATGAACCAGCAACTCTGGCTCCTGAAACTAATGCAGCCTCAATGGGGATATGGTAAGCTAAGATTTTAAAATAGCAACCACGATAATTTCTCATCATCCAATTTTTAAAAGTGATTGTTTAGAACAGACCACACTTGCTCTAATTCCAGATTCTGACACTAACAAATTGTTTCCTACATAATTGAAAAGTGGTTCTTCTCCGAATTGCCCATTAACTGTGCTATTTTCTTTAGACTGCTCACAAAATAAATAAAGCTGGAGTTTGAGAGAGAGTGATAATAAATTTTGTCACTCTCTTAGGCTTTGGGTGATGGATTCTTGTTGGATTTTACTATAAATTCAAGGCACTAAATGCCATCTTGTGCATTTTATTTGACCTTGTGTTAATACAGATTGAAAGCAACCAATATCAAGATGTCTCTTCCCCAAAATAAAAGGAGAGATATAAAAGAAAAAATAACTGGATTAAAAAGTAGAACTGAATAATCTTATGAAATAAATATTTCAGTCAAGATTTTAGGTAAAGGGAAATCTGAGAGAATATCTGTTTCCTGCTGTGTAATAAATACATAGAATATATGAAAAGAGATTTCCCTGAGCAGACTTGGAGCAATAATTGTGTACATTTCTAATTACTAAGGTAAAGGGAAAATTTTAACTTGAGTGTGAAATTTTAAAGACAAATAATTCTCTGAACTACTAGGACTATCTTTAATATTTTCCAAAATTTGATAAACTCAGCAAATGGATTTAATGAAGTCAATATTACAACACTGCCTCTGAAATAGGCATGTTTAACTCAAGAATAATGTTGATGTGTTTAATATTTGGTTAGTTCTTGCCTTTTGTATTTTTTATTATTTTTGTATTTTTATTATTTTAATTTTTACTTTTTAGTGTATTTATTACATTTTTCTTTGTACTAGATAGAAAATTATACACTCATACATGGTATTTCAGTGCTTAGCACAAATATTCTAACATTTGCATGTGTTCACATAGTACTTACACAATAAATAGTAATACCTAACTTAATCAGTATTATAAATCCTCTGCATTTCAATTTAAGGAATTTAAAGATCTTTAATTTCAATTACCCATTTTGTAACTGATATTATTTATTAATATTAGTACTATTTATTTTTGGAATCTTTTAAACTCTTTCTTGAATTATATCCTTTAGGATTTATTTTAATCAGTGTTTATTGATAAAATATTCTCTTGACCTTGTTTCTATTTTTGTTTTAATTAAGAGACAAGATCTCAATCTGTTGCCCAGGCTGGAGTGCAGTGGCACAACCATAGCTCACTGCAGCCTCAAGCTCCTGGCTCAAGCGATCTTCCCACCTGAGTTTCCTGAGTAGCTAGGACTAAAGTTGAGCCCTGCGGTTCCTTATATAATATTATATATATATATATATATATATGTATATATATTTTTTTCTTTTGTAGAGATGGGGTCTTGCTATTTTGTCCAGACTGGTCTCAAACTCTTGGCTTCAAGCGATCCTCCTGTCGCAGCTTCCTAAAGGTCTGGGATTACAACTGTGAGCCATTGCACCTGGCCTCTCTTAAGTTTTTTTTTGGACATTGATTTGTTTTTACCATCATGGAGTATGGAATTTTAGGATGATACATTTTTTATCATCCCTTTGAACATATTACACCAGTGTAAGCTGTTTTATATTGTTAATCATGAGACCTATTCTGTCGGTCTTCTTATTGCTTTTTTGGTAGCTAGTTTATTGTTCTTTATCTGTATTTTAAAAATCTATTTGCTTTGGTATTTAGCATTTTTTATTATTAAGCATTCAGTGATATTTGCTTACTAATTATGTAATTTGTGGCTCCTTGAAACTTCAGAATCTGAAGATATATGTTATCTATTAATTCTAGAAAATATTATGTCAATATATCTTTAAATATTTTTCAATCCAATTTTTCTGAACTGTGATCATTTATTATTTTCAGATATTTAATGACCACTCATTCTATTAATTGTGCTGCCTTTCCTTGTTATTAATCTATTTTCCCACTATTTTTTATTCTGAGTAATTTTATTAAATTTATATCAATGTTTAAATATATATATATGCACACACACATATACATACACAAGTATATATATTTTTTTCTTAGAGTGTTATTTGCTGCTTTAATAGTTACTTGCCAGTCACTCTGATCTTTCTCGGTGAACTCTCATTCCTTGGTTGTACATTTTAATACTCTATTTTATTTAATTAAATGATAGCAACCTAATAAACTTTTTTTTTTTATTTAGCAATTCCCATATCTGCTATATGGGTGGGCCTAACTCTCATTTTATGGAGGTTTTTATTGTACTGTTCATATATTTTTATAGTTCATAATTCTTGGAGATTTACTTGCCAGAATTCTTCAACATGGGTTTAGCTAGATTCTTCCAGAAGATTATTCTTAAGTGTAATTCATTCCAAGCATATTTTATACATTCTGATCTCAAACACATATAAGAGCCAGTTGGCTATTTAGAATTATCATGGGAGAATTTTTTCTTCATTTTCTATTTTCTTCATGATTACTACATGATTTCTTTCTGAATATTTATAATTATGAAGAAATGCACACACCAATGAAATTTTAACAAATGCACTTACTAGTCATTTAACTTTAGATGGGTATAACTCTAAGCTGCACTTATCCATTGAGTCCTTGTATAGCCAATACATGATAGGTTGGTGCAAAAGTTATTGTGGTTTTTGCCATCACTTTGAAAGGCAAAAACTGCAATAAATTTTGCACTAACCTAATAGAAATTAGAACATTCTTATTGTACGGGATTGTGGTGATAAATAAATTAAATGAAATATTTCATATTAAAGTAAAATGTGTGGCAAAAATTAGATAACACCCACTAGCAAAAAATAAAAAAAAACTGTATTTATACCTGACATATTACACAGAATCAAATCCAAAAGATTTTTTATTCAACTTTAAAAAACAAGATAATTAACTCTTGGAAATACCAAGAAGAATATCTTTATAACTTGGTGTAAGTAAAGTTTTTATATGGCACATAGAAAGCACTAACAATAAAGGAAAATATTGTTAAACTGGAATATATTAAAGTGTTTTTTTCATCAAAATGAGAATGAACAGGAAGTCCAGTAAGGAAAATATTTGCAAAATATATTATATATATATGTATATATAGTTATATATACATTTGTGTGAGAATATATATACACACACATATATATATGTAGTTCAAAAACATAATAAACTAATTTCTGGTGTTGCAGGTACGGATAGTGGTAGTTTGGGGAACAAGAGGTAATGACAGGAAGGCACAAGGGGCTCTTGGGTACAGGTAATGTCCTAGTGCTTGACCTTGGTACTGGCCATTCCACATTGCTCATCTTGTGAAGAGCCATCGAACTTCCATTTGCAATGTGTGTAGAAGTCTCTATTTGTGTCATACTTTAATTACATTTTCTTAAAGCAAATATTTACTGACATCTCTAAATAGGAAGATAGCTCATTGATAAATTGGAATACATTAAAATGATAATCTTTAGTTCATAAAAATGAGAATAATGAAAAGGCAGTCCTGTATGGATAATATTTGCAAAAAGTATATTACATATATATTTTCACACAAATTTATATAAAGTTATGTACATACAAAAATATTTAAATAATCCATATACATAAAACACAGAAAACCCAATAGTAAAATGAGGAAAAATACTGAGCCTGGTTTTGGAAAAGTGATATTGGAAATTAGTGACAACTGAAAATTTTGTATTTTTTACACAGAAACACCAATCAGCTTCTCTCTAAAACTCTATTGCATCATTATCAGTCTTTACATTTTATTTTTCTCATAGAGATGAAGACATTTTTATTTTGATGGGATATCTTTCTATTTTAAAACTCCAACAAAACACAAGCAAGAATAAAAACTATGCAGGCCATTTCTTCTAGATTGTCTAGTTTATATGCATGAAATGTTTATAGTATTATCTGATGGTTGTTTGGAAATTCCTGGACACATACACCTTCCCAAGACTTAACCAGGAAGAAATTGAAATTGAATCCCAGAATTGACCAATAATGAGTTAGGAAACTGAGGTAATAATGAATAGCCTACCAACTGAAAAAAAGCCCAGGACCAGATAGATGTACAGCTGAGTTCTACCTGAGGTACGAAGAAGAGCTGTTACCATTTCTACTGAAACTGCTCCGAAAACATTGAAAAGGAAGATCTCTTTGCTAACTCATTGTATTAGGCCAGCATCATCCCGATACCAAAACCTGGCAGACATACAACAAAAAGGAAAACTTCAGGCCAACATCCCCAGTGAACATCAGTGCAGAAATCCTTAATAAAATACTGGCAAATCAAATCCAGCAGCACATCAAAAAGCTTATCCATCATGATTGAGTTGGCTTCATCCCCAGGATGCAAGGTTGGTTCAACATATGCAAATCAATAAATGCAAGTCATCACATAAACAGAACTAAAGATAAAAACCACATAATTATCTCAATAGATGTAGAAAAGACATTGGATAAAATTTAACATCGCTTCATGTTAAAAACTCTCAGTAAACTAGGTCCTGGAGGAACATACCTCAAAATAGTAAGAGCTATGTATGACAAACCCACAGCCAATATCGTACTGAATGGGCAAAAGCTGGAAGGATTCCCATTGAAAACTGACACAAGACAAGGATGCCCTCTCTCAGCACTCCTGCTCAACACAGTATTGCAACATCTGACCAGGGCAATCAGGCAAGATAAATAAATAAAGGATATTCAAATACAGAGAAAGGAAGACAAAATATCTTTGTTTGCAGGTGACATGACCCTGTATCTAGAAAACCCCATTATCTCAGCCCAAAAACTTCTTAAGCTAATAAGCAACTTCAGCAGTCTCAGGATACAAAATCAATATGCAAAAATCTCCAGCATTCCTACACATCAACAATAGGCAGGCAAAGAGCCAAATCATGAATGAACTCCCATTGCTACAAAAAGAATAAAATACCTAAAAATATGGCCAACAAGGGAAGTGAAGAAACTCTTGAAGGAGAATTACAAGCTACTGCTCAAGGAAATCAGAGAGGACACAAACAAATGGAAAAACATTCCATGCTCATGGATAGGAAGCATCAATATTGTGGAAATGGTCATACTACCCAAAGTAATTTATAGATTTATTGCTTTTTCCATTAAACCGCCATTGACATTTTTTGCAGAATTAGAAGAAATTATTTTAAAATTCATATGGAACTCAAAAGGAGCTAGAATAGCCAAGAAAATGCTAAGCAAAAAGTACAAAGCTGGAGGTATCATGCTACCTGACTTCAAACTATACTATGAGGATACAGTAACCAAAACAGCATGATACTGGTACAAAAACAGACACAAAGACCAATGGAACAGAATAGAACTCAGAAATAAGACCACACACCAACAACAATCTGATTGTCAACAAAACTGACAAAAACGAGCAATGGGAAAAGGTTTTCTTATTTAATGAACAGTGTTGGGATAACTGGCTAGTCATATGCAGAACAATGAAACTAGAACTCTTCTTTACACTTTATACAGAAATTAACTCAAGATGGATTAAAGACTTAAATGCAAAACCCAAAACTATAAAAACCCTATAAGAAAATCTAAGCAATATCATTCAGAACATAGACGTGGGCAAAGATTTCATAACAAAAACATCAAAAGCAACTGCAACAAAAGAAAAAATTGACAAATGGGATCTAATTAAACTAAAGAGCTTCTGCACAGCAAAAGAAACTATCCTCAGAGTTAACCGACAACCTACAGAATGAGAGAAAATTTTAGCAATCTATTCATCTGACAAAGGTCTAATATTCAGAGTATACAAGGAACTTAAACAAATATACAGGAAAAAAAAAACACACAACCCCATTAAAAAATGAGCAAAGGACATGAACAGATACTTCTCAAAAGCTAAACATCACTAATCATTAGAGAAATGCAAATCAAAACCGCTAACGAGATACCATCTCATGCCAGTCAGAATGGTGATTATTAAAAACTCCAGAAACAACAGATGCTGGCAAGGTTATGGAGAAAAAGGAATGCTTTTACACTGTTGGTGGGAGTGTAAACTAGTTCAACCATTGTGGAGGACAGTGTGGCAATTCCTCAAAGACCTAGAAACAGAAATACCATTTGAACCAGTAATCTCATTATTGGGTATATACCCAAAGGAATATAAATCATTCCATTACAAAGATACATGCACATGTATGTCCATTGCAGCACTATTTACAATAGCTAATACATGGAATCAACCCAAATGCCCATCAATGATAGAATAAAGAAAATGTGCTACATATGCATGATGAGATACTATGCAGCCATTAAAAGGAATGAGATCATGTTTTTTGCAGGGATGTGGATGGAGCTGGAAGCCATTATCCTCAGCAAACTAATGCAAGAACAGAAAATCAAACACCGTATTTCTCACTTATAAGTGGGAGCTGAACCATGAGAACACTTGGACACGTGGCAGGGAAAAACATACAATGGGGCCTGTTGGGGCAGGGGTTGGGGGAGGGAGAGCATCAGGAAGAAGAGCTAATGGATGCTCGGCTTAATACCCAGGTGATGGGTTGATCTGTGCAGCAAACCACCATGGTACACCTTTACCTGTGTAACAAACCTGCACTTCCTGCACATGTACCCTGGAACTTAAAATAAAAGTTGAAGTAAAAAAAAGAAAAAAAAAAACCTGTGCAGGCCAATACTACATATCTGCTCGACAGATTCTGCATTAAGACCATAAATTTGTAATCTCTTATTTATAATTTTCTTTAATAAGACATTTGAGGTATTAAAATATCAATTGTGGAAAATTGAAAATAAATACAAAATAAATGACATACATTTTATTAAATGGTTAACTAAATCAAATTTTATTAGAGATAGCATTTACTAGTACAGCTATAACTAAAGTAAAATTCTAGTGTCATTTGTCATTTAAAAAGAAGTTCTTTATAAATTCCTTAATCCTATATGGTTAATGGAATATTTCTGTGATGGTCAGTACTGTTTCTATGCTCTATTTTTAAAAGATGCATTGACAACCGGGTTTTAACTAAAGCACCATTTGGGAAAATCTTCATTTACAATATTACTGCCGTATTTGTAGCAAAAACTAAAACAATTTATTTAAATATGTCTGAAATGTATGTTTTAGTCATTGAATACATAATTATATCAAAGTACAAGAACCAATAATTATTATATTTAGACAGAGTTTTCTCACATTGTTCCTTGTCGTTAGCAAGGATGTGCATATTAGAATAATATTTTGTTTACTGCTTCGGTAGCAGTGTGGCAGGCAAGGGTACTCTGCTATTATTGTGCACTCGGTCTCCAAGAAACAGCCTAAATGCTCTGATCCTCAGTTTTGTCATCTGTAAGATGGAGATAATTATACTGTTTTTCCTCAAGACCTAGCTGTGAATACTAAACAATTTGATACTTGTAGTATACCTAAGAATAGTGTTTGGCACAGAAAAATTACTAATAAATGGTAGCTCATATGACTGGTTACAGCGTTCTGTATATATGTGGTCAGATCTTCTTTGACCAGTAATAAAATAATCAAATAAAACATCTGGTTTCATAAGACCCCAACAAGACTCTCAGGTTTTATTGTCTTTGTTTTCAAAATCTCAAGATAAATTATTACAACTTTCTACATCACTTGAAGAATAAATATGAATGATTTTACATGTTTTAAAATATCTAATGAGAAATTGCAATTAAAAAATTGCAATAATTGTGACGGGTACTTTAAAATAACATCAATTATTTTTTTCTTTCCTTGTATTTTGAAAAATGTTTACCACGTAGAAATAAAAGTGTAGTGTTTTACATGTTCATATGCTTGTCACTTAGATTGACCAATTAACATTTTAAAAAATATTTGCTTTACAAATTTTTAATTTGCTAAAATGCATAATATAGAAACATCATATAATTGTACCCTTAAATAATATATTATCTGAAAGACAAATATTGAATTTTTACTTTACTATAATGTATATGCTCAGGCAAATCACAAAGTAAATAGTTTGTGAACAAATATATAAAAATATCACAGTACTACATTTGATAGTGTAATATTCCATTTAAAATGTGTCAGAATGATTACATTCATGCAATTTCAACAACCTGTAACATTGTATGTAATGTTGTTGAACATACACATTTCTATAGAAATTTCTCTCTTTATTTATTGAAAGCATTTTGCTATCTTATTAGAAATTATGATAAATGCTAATAATAATTCACATTGCCAGAAATCTATCTTTTCTTATATCCTAGTTTTTCATTTTAACTAAGGTGGTTTTATTAAAAGTATAGATATCATAATTTAGGCTTACTGTATTCAAAATTGTAATTTATTTATATTTAAAGAGATAATATACTTAAAATTATGAAAGGGGTATTCAGCTTAAATCTCTTTCTGTCCTGACAAACTTCCTTCAGTTTACATCTACTCTTGAACACATACAGAAATGTTCCACTGTTACTACTTTATTGTCATGCCAGTCAGGGCTAGTCTGACAACTGAAGTAAGGCTAAGTATTATAAAAAAGAATTTTAATATAGGTAAATAGTTACAAAATTTCTTTCAAGCCTTTTAGTACATAAGGGAAAGATGGCATGCAAATTGAATTTAAAAAAATGTTATCTATTATCTGAACAATAAAAGATTAAGATACTTATCCTAATCGGCACATAGAGAACACTACACCCAATAACTATAGAATGCTTATTATTTAACGACATTCATTAAAGTTTACCAAAATTAACTATATGCCAGGTTATAAAGACTTAACCTATTTTGAATGATAAATACCATATATTTTTATCCAGCAAAATGTATTTTCTGATCAGTACAAATAAATTAGAAATCAATAATACAAAGATAACTATAAAATGTCTAGTCACTTGGAAATAAGGCAGTTAACTTCTGATTGGTAAAATAAGAAATCAAACATAAATTGAAAAATGTCTTGAACTGAATAATAATAAAAATATTACATGAAAACTTATGGATTATACATGCATACTACTTCCATTGTGAGAACTGACTAAAAAAAGGTCTCATTTTAATAAGAAAAATATCCATGGCCATATCCTTTATCAAAGTAGCAAGTTTTACAAATAGTTGCAATTACTAGAGAAAGAAAGATGAACTAAAATTCATTTTAAAATATCTGGATCAATATAGATACCGATGCAGACCCTTCAATTTGTTAGGGGGTGGGTAACCACTTTTACACTTTAGTTCTTAACCGCACATTGACTATGACGTCCTATGATGTTGCCTACTGGAATGCCTAGTTTATAGAATAATTTGAAGAGTATTGTTTGAATGAAAACAATGTTGTAAAACTGGATTACAGTTTTCCTAAAATGTCATTCTCTCTCACAGCTTTACGTCTATCCTTGCTTGTTGTGTTCTGTGACCTTTTGTAGCTCTCCGTGTTCATAATTGGAAAACCACTCTTCCTTCAAAAACTTCACCTCAGATGACACCTCTTGATCTTTCTTCAGCATAGTGCAGGAAGTTCTTAAGGCAATGGGAGTTGTAAGAATGTAAAGCATTATTATTATTATGTGCCAAAGAACCAACCCATATTTCCTCCTAGGAAAACTGGCATAAAAATGTTTGCATTCATATCTGAATTCTCTCCCTAAATTCTTATAAACCAATTATTACTATATTATTATAGTTTTTCTTATCATTTTATTTTAGTAATTATAAGTGTGGAGCTTAAAACATACCTAGTGTAATGTGGAATGTACTATATAGGATATGGATAGGTTTCCTCAAATCATTTTCACACTCATTATTCTGTCCTACTGTTACTGAGGAGCAAAATACCTCAGAAATCTCAATTTGAAAAATTAACAGTTTGTAAAACTAGCGTTGTAGACCTAATTATACCTAAGATTCAAGTGGAATATAATCCAAGCACATATTTTAAAATCTATTATAAGACATGCTATGCAATTGTTATATTATCTGCTTTAATTCACAAACCAGCTATTGCTGATAATTATGAATCTTAATTTGTACAAAAATGATTATATAAAATAGTGACTTGTCAAGGTTACAGAGTAGAAATCTAATTCCAAAATTATCAGATGCTAAGTCCTGTACGTCCACTTTCGTCTTTCCTAAAGAAGATCCAGAAAGTAAAGGTGAAAAAGTAAAAGAATAAAATTTCCCATTTCAAAGTTAATTATAAAGAATATAAGTCTGTATGCAGTATCTTGGTTTAGTTTGCCAATTTTCCCTTCCCCTGTGGAAATAGCTATAACAGTATTTCTTATGCATACATCAGTCTTCCCTGGAAGAATCCTATGTAGTAATATATGATGACTACAGAATATTCCCCAAACGTATGGATACGATAAGCACAGCCATACACCAAGTAGACTAAGCATTCTATCACATTTTGTGAACTGAAATTACAGCCAAATGATTTATGAGTTCAACATTGTTTATATACATACAAATTATTTCTCAGAAACATCCCATCTCTTAGAAAGTATAACATTTTAAATGGAATTAACTTAGGCCTTGTTAATATAGTTCTTAGTACTCACTTCCTAATAACCTTCTACCAATTCGTTTTTTGATAGAGAAATTTAAAAAATACAACTTCAATTTCTCAAAATCTGCTGCTGTTGTTATTATTATTGTTGCTTCACTCATGCTTGTTTTCCACTAGAAAATTATCCACAGTTAAGAAAGCACGTTTGAAAACTTTGCAAATCAAATGTCATACTATAGCTGTGAACTTGGGAAGAATTCAGGCCTGAAAGAGAATACTCTCTTGAAGTGCATGCCATTTGTGACATTTCTAAAAAAACATACCTATACAATGAAAAACATTTCTAAACACACGAGCAGAAGCATTTATCAAATGCATTTTTATTTTAATAGATGAAGTTCTCACTTTATTGCCCAAGCTGGTCTTGAACTCCTGGCCTCAAATGATCCTCCCATCCTAACTTGGCCTCCCAAAACACTGGGATTACAGACGTGAGCCACAGCACCTAGCCTCAAATGTCTTTCTTTACAAAGATCGCTTTGCTAAGACTTACATTTTTATTTTGTTTTTTTGCTTTTTTCCAGAATGATATGGTTTGGCTGTGTCCCCACCTAAATCTCATCCTGAATTCCTACGTGTTGTGAAAGGGACCCGATGGGAAGTAACTGAATCATGGGGCAGATCTTTCCTGTGCTCATGATAGTAAGTCTCAAGAAATCTGATGGTTTTTACAAGGGGGAATTTTCCTGCAAAACTCTCTTTGCCTGCGGCCATCTCATGTAAGATGTGACTTGCTGCTCCTTGCCTTCTGCTCTGATTGTGAAGCCTCTTCAGCCATGTGGAACTGTATGTCCAATAAACTTCTTTCTTTTGTAAAATGCCCAGTCTCGGGTATGTCTTTATCAGCAGTGTGAAAATGGACTAATACACAGAACAAAAGTCACTTTAACATGTTTCATTTGGCCTTGGAAAAGTGCTGTGCTTAAGGAGATTGTTGCCAAATTTATCCTTCAAAATACAAGTCAGATGTTTTAATTCCTGTCTTCAGATGATTTCAGTAAGTCCTCAATATTAAAATAATAAAGCAAAACTTCTTTAAATCTTTCAAGCCACTGGAGATCTTGCTGTTCGGTTTTTTTTTTTTTTTTTTTTCTTAGCTCTTTAGTCTTATCTCAAAACCATCACTATAACTAATTTTCTATTAACATTACACTGTCCATACAATTCTTGACAAATAAAGAACACAGGAAGACAAGCAAGTTCTTCCTCCCAACCCCCAATTTTCTTTGATTTCTAAGATAGGACAAGAAAGTCTGATTGACACCAAACAAGAAACTTCTGAAAACATGATGCTGAGCTTGAAAAGTCTCAAAGCTGAGCTGAGGTTACTCATCTAATAGGAACTGCAAGGCCCTCTTGAGTTGGGCATTAGAAACTTCAGTGCATATTTACCTACACACATATCTAGCATCACTACAGTCTTTTAAAACTAACTTGGAAAAATGTTTCACTAACCAAACCTTGTAAACTGATTTGCATCCAGGGTCACTAGCCATGTGTGTTATACTGCATTGCTCCCTATCTGTGAAAGTGTGGCGTAAAATGAATAAATTTTAAGAAATTAAAAATTACACCCCTAGTTCAGTTCCCCCAATAATATGATAATAGACGAAATTTTGAGTAGCTTCTCGATAAGGTTGAAGAACACAGATCAGATTTACCTTCCTACTTGATACAAAAAAGAAAAAAAAAACTGGACAAAACTAAGGAAACAATGATTTTCAAGCCATCAGGCAACAAAAGATGGCAACATCTGAGACAGAAAATAGATAATGAGAAAAGAACCAAAGACTAAAATACAAGAAGAGAGAACATGAATATGGTTGTAAGTCAAAAGAGGTCCTCAAAATAAGCAGCACACTTCTTCAATATCTCAAAAAAGGGTATCCTCTATCATAAATCCTAAGGACAAATCAATGTAGTACTTTGTTAAGAAATGTAACGTCTATATGAGTGCTGAAGGAGTTACTGTATTCTCCATGGAGCAAATATTAGGTTGGTGCAAACATAATTGCAGTTTTTGACAATACTTTCAATAGGCAAGAACCCAATAACTTTTGCACCAAATTAATATTTCAATGGGAACATTAAATTTCCTTGAACAGTATAACATGTTTCTGTGACAATATTCTAATTCTAAGACTTCGCCTGTTGGAGTGATGTTTCCTATTCCGATGACCATGAGGTGATATTGTTATTACTCCTCACTCTGATGATGCTCCAAGTCCTAAATTTAAGCTTTGAGGTTTGATAATGCCAAGTCCTATTTCAGCTCTTGTGAATCTGATGTACATTGAGAAGGCTGTAAGTTCTAACAGTTAGGAAACTTATACTTCATTTTATCTCTCAACGTATTAAATCAACAACTGTACATTTTTAAAAGTCTTTATTCTGCTCCCCACCCCCAAATATTTAAGCAGGATATTTTATTGTCTCAGTTTCTGACAAAAATTTTATCATCTGGGATGTAACAAGATGGAAAAAAAAATGCATGATTCTTGTTTTTTTATATTCTTCTGTTTAGTGTAATATCATCTGATTACAAAAAGTTCTATATTTTCATGCAACTTTTTAAATGAATTATTGTTATCCAATTATGTGAGAGGTATGGGTAAACTTGATGCCAACATAATACACATGCTAATATATTTAGCTAGCAATGTGTACTTGGCACCTCTTATGTGCCAGGAAGTATTCTCAGTGCTTGTTAAAAAGTGATTTTGATGCACACAAACTCCTAACTGTGTGAGGTGAATGAATATGTTAATTAGCTTGATTGTTATAATCATTTAATAATACATTTATATATAAAAATCACAAAACATTGTATACATTAAATATATACAATTTTTATTTGCCAAGTATTCTTCAATACAACAAGGGAAAAATGAATATACCATCTGTATCAGTCAGGGTTCAAACAGTAAACAGAAACAAAACAAATTTGAACAGGGAAGATTTCATACAAAGTGTTTTTAACTATAATAGGAAACTGGAGTAATGAGATACTGGCTAGAAGAAGTAAGGAGAACCCTAAGCAGTGTGGGGCTAGCAGATATAAGGATCCATCACTATATCTTGGGCTGAGATAGTATGCCCAAGGAGGAGCCTGCTTGGCTCTAGAGGTCACAAACAAGTCCACCGTATAGGAGAAAAGTCACTGTGCTAGCAGAAATTAAACATGTTTTCTAGGGTTCTGGGGAAGGTTTCATGGTGTAGGGGACAGGGTATATCTGTCTCATCAGAAGCTACTAAACTACCAAGGGCAGAGGTATTTTCCATAGGGTGACTAACTTGTCCTGGCTTGTCCAAAAATGCCTAATTTTAAAGTATAAAGCCCTATATGTCACAAACACCCTCAGTCCTGAGCAAACCAGTATGGTTGGTCACCTAGATTTCTGATAACAACTTCTGGCCACTAGGACTGAAAGAACACAAACACATCACAGCCTTGAGCACATCGCATCCCCCCATATGCCTCCACTTCCTGAGCCCGACACAAACACATCACAGCCTTGAGCACATCACATCCCCCCATACGCCTCCACTTCCTGAGCCCGACACAAACACATCACAGCCTTGAGCACATCGCATCCCCCCATACGCCTCCACTTCCTGAGCCCGACACAAACACATCACAGCCTTGAGCACATCGCATCCCCCCATACGCCTCCACTTCCTGAGCCCGACACAAACACATCACAGCCTTGAGCACATCGCATCCCCCCATACGCCTCCACTTCCTGAGCCCGACACAAACACATCACAGCCTTGAGCATCGCATCCCCCCATACGCCTCCACTTCCTGAGCCCGACACAAACACATCACAGCCTTGAGCAATGCCTCCACTTCCTGGGCCCGACACAAACACATTCCTCCATATATTTCAAAGAAAAACAACACCTGGAAAATCTCTGATAAGGTTACAACTGTTTGTAAAAGCGCAGGAACCAATAAGAAAGCTGCTAAAAGCATAATTTAAAAGGTAAACCAATTGTAATGCGGTAGCCAAGAGAAATGCCTTGTTCCTCTGTAACCTGAAAAGTCCTGTTTACCTCGAGCTATAAAAAGCAAGCGCACACATTGTTCCAGGCCCTCATGTATGTTGTAGAACGGAGGGACCAAGTTCGAACTTGCATTAAAGATCCTTGCCACTTGGCTTTGACTCTGGACTCTGGTGGTCTTCTTCGGGGAATAAACGGTCTGGGCATAACAGGAGCTTGTGGCTGAGCACTGCAGATGCTGAGCACTGCAGAAACTGTACGCACTATGAGAGCCTGGCACTGGAACTTTGCCCATGTTGCAGATACTGGGCACTGAGGAAGTCATGGGTGCTGCAGGAGGTGAATGCTGGGAAAGCCACCCACATTGCAAAAGTCCGTTGACAGTGCAGAATTAAGGCTTGGATAAATTATGTCATGGGGATATATTAACGAATGTGACATCATATCACATTTCACCTCCTTCATATTAAAGAAGGTGACATGCTTTAGAAATGCAGTAACTAAAAATGACCCTAATTAATTTAATTCCTTGGACCAATTTCATTGGCTCTTCCAAATAGTGAATAATTCCAGTACTCCCCAACAAGACTCTGCACAAAGGACAACCATACATGTGTTTTTTGAAATGGGACTGGAAAGTCAATAGACAATATCTTGCCTGGGGATGGGTTAGTGGCTTTGATCATGGACCCTTAGATTCCTTGAAAACACATGAACGCTGCTGCAGGAAACTAGCAAACCACTGGCTACCCAGAGGTTTTAGCAGAAGACGTAGCATGGCAAGACAAGTAAGCAACATGCTTTTTTGGGTCGAGCTGGGTAAGAAGATATTGTAAGGACCCATGCAACTCCCTAGTGTCTTGATACTTGTGGGAGCTGAAGAAATGTCTGTCATGTACTACCAACTGCATGCAAATAAGCATGAGCGTTGTCATGAGCCTCCTAGATATATGCGTATCTCTTAACTCCACAATCTAAGATTACATAGTAAGAAACAAGCAAGCTCACCAGCTGGAATCACAGCATAAAAACACTGACATCAAGGCCCAGACTGCCTCAGACCTGTGGCAATTGACTAAACTCCAGGAAAACAGAATCCATTATTGACCCATGAAACAGACTTCCCACTAAGAATGAGTAAGCAGGCTCCTTGTAGAGAAAGCAACCAAGCCTGGAAGGCTTTTAACTTACCTCCTTCCTAAGCAGCTGAAATAATAAAGCAATGTTGTCCAGCTCACTGTCCTGCAGAGAGAAAGAAGACCTAAAATCAGTTTGAACAAAGTCAAAGGAAATCCAAAAAATGACAAGGAAGTAGGTGAATGTTATCTGAGTGACCCTTATTCATGAATTAATAACTTTTATAACTTTACATTTCATACTGCATTTCCTCCTAACAATTTTATGAGTTACATTTTATTATCCTAATTTTGCAAGTGAAACAGGCAAGGCTCCTGGAGTTGAAGGAAACTGACCAATTCTTCAAGAACTAGTAAGTGTCAGACCCTGGAATCACACAACATTCTTTTCTCTAATGGTCTATGAGTAGACATGGCCCTTATTTTGACTTAAAATCGTAATCAATAGAAAAGAATAAGAATAACCTACATTGTATTATACTTGGTTTTGTTTATGAAAAAGATAATGCTTCAAAAGAAAACACAGTTGTAGAATTCAGGAAATCACTTCAATGAATATTCTATCCTCTGAGTGTTCCCAGAGAGATGAAGTAAATGCCACACTCTCTGGCCACCTTGACTTCTCTCCAATGCTTTTAAATAGATTTTTAAAATTATATCTAGTTTTCTAGTTCTTCCTGATGTGAAGTTTGCTGTGCTGCAAACTAGTTTATCATAGCCAGAATTGAAAGATAAACAATTTTTGGAAGGAAATTGGTCATTATCTGACTGACTTTTAATTATGTGCATATATTAAGCTAGTACATACACTTCTACAATCTGTCCTAAACATAACTCACGTATATGTATGAAGACATACGTGGAAAGATTTTACTGTATTTTTCCACAATAAAAAACTTAGAAAATATTTAAATTATTTCAATAGAAGAGTTGTATTACATACATGAGAGTATATTTATTCAATGAATATTATGCATCAATTATAAAGAATGGAAATACAATTATATTATATTAACACTGACAGGTCATAAAGGGGTCCTTATTTCTTACCTTACATGAAAATCAACTCAAGATGGATTAAAGACTTAAACCTAAGAACTGAAACTATAAAAATTCTAGAAGATAACATTGGAAAAACCATTTCAAACATTGGCTTAGGCAAGAATTACACGACCAAGAACACAAAAGGAAATGCAACAAAAACAAAGATAAATAGCTGGGAGTTAATTAAACTAAAGAGCTTTTGCACAGGCAAAAGGAACAGTCAGCAGAGTATAGGGGAAACCCACAGAGTGGAAGAAAATCTTCACAAGCTATACATCTGACAAAAGACTAATATCCAAAATCTATAACAAATTCAAGCAGATCAGTAAGAAAAAACAAGCAATCCCATCAAAAAGTGGGTGAAGGACATGAACAGACAATTCTCAAAAGAAGATATACAATGGCCAACAAATGTGAAAAAATGCCCAACATCACTAATGATCAGGGAAATACAAATCAAAATCATGATGTGATACCACCTTACTTCTACAAGAATGGCCATAATTGAAAAATAAAAAAACGCTAGATGTTGGCATGGATGTTGTGATCAAGGAATGCTTCTACATTGCTGGTAGGGATGTAAACTAGTACAACCACTATGGAAAACAGTGTGGAGTTTCCTTAGAGAACTAAAAGTAGAACTACCTTTTGATTCAGCAATTCCTCTTATGGGTATCTAGCCAGAGGAAAAAAATGTCATTATACCAAAAAGATACTTGAACACATATGTGCATAGCAGCACAATTCGCAATAATAAAATCGTGGAACCAACCCAAATGCCCATTAACCAATGAGTGGATAAAGAAACTGTAGTATATTGATATGATGTAATATTACTTAGCCAAAAAAAGTAATGAATTAACGGCATTTTCAGTGGCCTGAATGAGACTGCAGACTATTATCCTAAGCAAAGTAACTCAGGAATGAAAAACCAAACATTGTATGTTCTTACTGATACGTCGGAGCTCAGCTATGAGGACGCAAAGGCATAAGAATGATACGATGGACTTTAGGAACTTGGGGTAAGAGTAGGGAGGTAAGAGATAAAAGACTACAAATATGGTGCAGTGTATATTACTTGGGTGACGGGTGAACAAAAATCTCACAAATCACCACTAAAGAACTTACTCATGTAGCCAAATACCACCTAAACCCCCATAACTTATGGAAAAAAGGTTAATTTTTGAGTGTAAGAGTTTATAATAAATACAGCAATAAATACAATAAATAAATAGCAATAAATACAGTAAGTTACACTAATGTAAGGTAAAAAGGTATGAGTGTATTTAATGTATAAAACATAGACTAGATGTAATGCTTTTCAAAGTAGTCTTTGATGAAGACATATTTTATTTGTTAATTTTAAAAGTTTGCAGGCCAACCCTTTTATAGAATATGATTAAAATGAATAACTGATTACATCGTTTGTTATCATGAGAAAATCAATGGCTATAAAAGTTTCTAAACATCTCTGTAGACTGAAAACTACCCTTCCCTAGGTTGGCATAGCCCATCAACTACCTTTCAAGTAGCATAGATTAAGACTTTCCACAAACTACTGAAAGTCATTTTAGGCACGACTGGTAGTGAAAGTTAGACCATACGTTAAATTGAATTATTAAAATTCTTATAAGCTTAGTATACATTTTTTTGTTACTTGCATACAAAATATTTAAAGGAGAGGTATCCACTATTTCATTGGTCTGATCTGTCCCAGGTATTATATATGTGATTTCTTCAAACACACAATTTTTTATTTTTCATTTATTAATTTTAAAGAAATGTATTAACCTCTAAATATAATATATTCTCTGTACTGGATCCTTTTCTTAGGCATCAATTCTGAATGAAGTATCTTCGTTCGTAGACTTATTTTTAGCATATAAATTTAATTCTAAAGCAATTAACTTCAGACCTCTCCACATGGTATATTTATCATGTAACATAAGATCAATGATCAAAGATACAGTGAATTATAAAAGTGCATTGTAGTATTTCTCTTCAGTTGAAGTAATCGCTTTGGAAGTATGCATTGTTGAATAATGGCCAAGCATACTTAATTTCCTGAATCAGCTGCCAAGGAGACTAGGAACCAACTTTCAGTGATTACTGAAATGCATATCACCAAGTAGTGTCTTTTCCTTTTTTCTATTTTTTAAGACCTATATTTTTGGACCCACAGTAAACTAGTATAATATATTATATCATATGTATATTCCAGGTACATATATGTGGCTCTTCTAATAAAAATGTGGAGTCTAATTCTCCCCTTGATTTTGGGCTCTTTGGAACTTACAGATTGCAGTTAAAGTCATGCTGTGAGAATTTGAGGCTATATCATAAAATGGGCATTTTGACTCTTTATGTCTCATTTATTTACGTATTCATTCACTCACTAATTTGTTTATTTGTGCAGCAAACACAAACAAATATCTGTTACATTTTGTGATATTGAAAGAGCCATCATATTACCAAGCAATCAATGGGCTCCTTGCCTGACGTGCATAGAGGCCAATACCATGGCACGGACTTTCGACCAAAGAAAAGCTTTATTTCAAGTCAACTGGCAAGCAGACAAGAGGATATGCTCAAATCTGTCTCCCTAAGCTTGAGTTTGGGTCAGGTTTTATAAACATAGGGTAATGAAATGTAATCTAACTGGATCTTATAATGAGATGGTGCTAAGGGGCATGATCTGACTGGTGCTGCCATGAGATTACACCAGAGCTTGATCTGACTGAATCCTGGATCCTGCCATGGGGTGTGCACTTCTAAATTCAGTCCCCGCTCTTCAGACTGAGCACTTAGGTTCCCCCTGTGGTTGCATACTTGCTACATCTGGGCATGCGCAGGTTGCATGAACTTCAACCTGAGAGTCCATGGCGACTATAAAACAACTCATAACTTTGTAATGTAAAAGTTGAACCAGATTGGCCTGATGCAGTTACAATAGCTCTGAACAGACGTGTAAATACTTATCACCATATTAATGTAATCCATGTAAGTGCAGGTTTTTCTGGCACTCAAGCAAAGGGATTCTGATAGTCTTCTCCCAAATAATTAAACACCATTGATATGTTTGACACTTCCTAAATTTATATGTACACATAATTGTATTACCAGTATGATTTGTACCTATGCTATCAGCTACCTGCTGAATACAACACCAGGAAGATATTTTGTTACCTCAAACATGATAGATCAATGATGTTTTCCCTCTCAAATCTGTGTTTCATTATTTTTTTTTATATTGGTGAATGTTAGAAGTATTCACACATTTGGCTGGGCGAGGTGGTTCACGCCTGTAATACCAGCACTTTGCGAGGCCGAGGCGGGCGGATCATGAGGTCAGGTGATCGAGACCATCCTGGCTAACACGGTGAAACCCCATCTCTACTGAAAATACAAAAAATTAGCCGAGCGTGGTGTTGGGCACCTGTAGCCCCAGCTACTCGGGAGGCTGAGGCAGGAGAATGGCGTGAACCCGGGAGGCGGAGCTTGCAGTGAGCCAAGATCGCGCCACTGCGCTCCAGCCTGGGCGATAGAGCAAGACTCCGTCTCAAAAAAAAAAAAAAAAAAAAAAAAAGGAGTATTCACACATTTGCTCAGGTCAACCTTTATTCATCTCTTTGCCTAACAATGAGTCAGTGACAAAATCCAGTTAATTTGGTGTCCTCAAATATCTCTCCGAATTATCTCAATACCCCATCTCCTCAAATTATCTATAGACTCCCATGTTTTCTATCACTGAATATTAAAATAACTCCTTACATATTCTCTCTCGATTTCATTTGGAACAGGACAGCCTGTGTTGCTTTTTTCCCCCCAAAGTTGAAATGTGTTAGATCCCTTTCTTGATTAAAGCATTTCAATAGTTTCCTGTTGTGTTCGCTGTGAATTCTACTCCAGAGCACAAGATGTGTAAGACATTTGTGATCTAAACTTTCCTAATTATTTCAGATCTGTCTCTCAGCTTGTATTCCCTCAAATGCAAAGTTTCAATCAAGCTAAACCTGCTCTTCCCCACACTTATCATCTTCTGTTACCTCTTGGCTTATGCATTTGGTATTTGCCATGTTGAATGTTTAAACCTCTCCTATTCATCTTTGCCTGGTTAAATTTCCTTCTTCCCTAATTACTCAGCTTAGATGTTACATTTTAGTGAAGAAATCTCTGAGCATTTAAATTTATTTTATCGGTTTCTCTCTAGTACTTTAGCACCTTATGTACTTTCGCATAGTGCTAGTATCTAGCAGACAGTCAACAGCAACAATTACTATTATTTATATTTAGTGGCTAGACTTGTGACCACATCAACAAATGTAAAATAAAAACTCATAGACTAGAAGCAAATGCAGTGAAAATTATTGCAGCTGTAAAGTATAAAAAAATTTTAGCACAAATAAGCATATATTGAAGTAAAAAAAGATACATTGAAATGTTTTCAAATGAAAAAGATTTGCTCTTTGAAAATCACTATTAAAAATGAAAAGGCAAGCTAGAGAGTTGGATAAAATATCTGCAACACATATTTAAAGGGACTTGTATCCTAAATATATAAAGCCCTCTTTCAATATGATAACATAAAAACAATATACAAAATGGGCAAAGATTTTAAGAGACTCTATAAAGAAGAGAATGGGCACGCAATGTTCCTTATGTGATCATACCAGAATTTAATATTTTAGGGGGTGTTTTTAACACTATTTTATCAATATAAGTAGACTTTGTTTAACAATAAAATTTTTAATGGATTTCAAGAGTGTTTACAGACAATTTTCAGTTATTTTATTGAGAAGCTATATTGACTTGTTTTCCAGTGACCCAAAATATAATGCATTTACTAAAACTTCAGGTGCTCTTTTCTTTACTCTTATTTATTTGTCGTTTTTCTTTTCTTTTTTTTTTCAGAGGTTTGCCAGTCAGAACTTTGAATTTAATTTTTTGAAAAAGAAAACAAAGAAAGTCAAATAAGCAGACTGTGTGCTTTTTCTTCCTACAAGACTGCTATCATCTGGGTAACCATGCAATTTTTCTGGATGCAACTTGGCAAATCTTGACTATGACAGACCATCTTCAGTATGAATGTCTATCACCAATTTGTTGTTTTTTCCAGTTAATTCAAGGACACTGTACTGTACTCCACCCATTATCTCTTTTGCATTGAACCCACCATTATATTTATAAAAATAATAGTTTTACTCCAGAGAACTGGAAACATAAAACATTTTATATGTACCTACAAGATATGCTGCATACAAGGACAGAAATTAAATTGACTTTCCTTTATTCCTTGATTCTTTTTTTGAACATCACGGATGAAACAGGAGTTTAAATATGTACATTTATGTGCACATGTGGAAAATACATTAATTTAAAAAGTCATAAATATGGAAAATATGCCACAGTTCTTATTTTTAACTTACTGTTCATGGAATCTAAAAATATGATAACTGCTACCTTGGTAGATGGAGTGACTGGGGGCCTGACATTTTGAGGCTGCTATCCATGCAGAAAAAATAATTCAGAATTGATACAGAAATCAGAGAGAAAATGAAGAATTTGCTGTCATAAAGTTTATGAAATATAGAGTTTGAAAATGACTGATAGTATTTACATGCTATTTGCCAAGCAAGGGGCAAGTAAGGGACTAAGTGGTTTATGCAAGATAATTACCTTAATTTTCACAAGAATGTGAGGCATAAATTTTAATTACGGCCTTTTTACAGATGATCAAACCGAGGCCATGAGAGGTTAAGGAGCTTATATGAATTCACATAAAGCTGAAATGCATCGTATGTAGCTTAGAGACTAACAGTTACAGCAAAAATGTTCAAGAGAATGTGTTCCTTTTAAGATAACAAAGCTATACATATTGAACAATTTGTAATTCCCATCTGATAATGATGATCATAACTATAAGTGTGTGCATGTATATAATGTGTAAGTTCTGTGCACCTACACATAGTTGTGTGTGTATGTTTTAATATATAAATAGGTATGGCATACCTGCACAGATTTAGTTATATATACACTTAATATGTACATGGGTAGAGAGGAAGGACAGAGAAACAAATATGGAAAATGCAAATGAAGCCTCTGAAAACAATGAAGTGAAACAAATTTTGATTTTATTGATTAATGAATTTAGTGATACTATTATCTCCCTGCTGAAAATAAATTGACTGTAATAATTCAAATGACAGCTATTTGGAAATCACAAAGTTTATGAAGTATTTGAAGATACTGACAAAATTTGCTTTTGCCAGGTCAGAGAAAACTTTGCCAAATAAAGTTGGGTAAAATTATGTAATACTAATAACTTAATGAAAATAGTATAATACATTGTTTTACACCTTACTAAAAGTGCATACTATGGAGATAAAATGTTAATGAGATATGCAAACTGATCTCAGTGAGACAGCCCACCTTGCATTTTGTTGTGTAAAATTTGAAACTAATAGCATGCAGACAACATTTCTGGCTTTCAAACTAAAGTTAAATGGTAGTGCCTATTGAGAAAGTCACGGGAGCTGCAGGCTGAATATGGGTCATTAGAGATGTATAATTGAGCTACAATTATGGTAAACATCTGACAGTGTTTTAAAACACTGACAACTTAAGAAAATATATCTTTATAATAAAATGTATTTCGTAAATGTCAAATTGCAGATAACTTAAATTTTTGATAATCTATAATAATTTGCCAAGGAATATAAAAATTACAGAATGACAAATCATCAATTAAATATCAGATCTAAGTTTTAGATTAAAAAATATATCTTTATAACCACAGTGTGTTTTAATTGCCTCTTCAAAATTCATTTAAATTCTGTTTTAGACATAAGCTGAGTAATATCCTATGGTACGACACAAATCATTCCAACACCAGGGGAGTTGGTTTTGCTCTCAGTTTAAGGGCTGGAACTTATCTTGTGGGAATGTGATAAAATTATTCTTAACTCTAAGGGATTTTCCAACTCTTTGCATAGAATAGCCTTTTCGTTTCATTAGAATATGATTATTGAGGAAGGAACCAGGTTTAGAGAAAGATTTTCCCAAATTATGAGCATTTATTTTTTTAATTTTTAATTTTAATTATTATGGCTGCATAATAGTTATACTTATTAATGGGATAATATGATATTTTGATGCAAGCATGCAATGTATAATGATCAAATCAGGGTAATTGGGGCAGGCATCACCTTAAACATTTATCATTTCTTCATGTTAAGAATATTCCCATTTTGGTTTTGATTTGCATTTCTCTAATGACCAGTGATGACGAACTTTCTTTCATATGTTTGTTGGTAGCATAAATATCTTCTTTTGAGAAGAGTCTGTTCATATCCTTTGCCCACTTTTGATGGGGTTTTGTTTTGTTTTCTTGTAAATTTGTTCAAGTTCCTTGTAGATTCTGGATATTAGACCTTTGTCAGATGGTTAGATTGCAAGGCTGTGGAGAAATAGGAACGCTTTTACACTGTTGGTGTGAGTGTAAATTAGTTTAACCATTGTGGAAGACAGTGTGGCAATTCCTCAAGGATATAGAAACAGAAATACCATTTGACCCAGAAATCCCATTACTGGGTATATACCAAAAGGTTTATAAATCATTCTACTATAAAGACACGTGCACACATATGTTTATTGCAGCACTATTTACAATAGCAAAGACTTGGAACCAATCCAATGCCCATTAATGATAGACTGGATAAAGAAAATGTGGCACATATATACCATGGAATACTAGGCAGCCATAAAACAGGATGAGTTCATGTCCTTTGCACGGACATGGATGATGCTGGGAGCCATCATTCTTAGTAAACTAACATAGGAACAGAAAGCCAAACACCGCATGTTCTCACTCATAAGTGGGAGTTGAACAACGAGAACATATGGACACAGGGAGGGGAACATCACACATCAGGGTCTGATGGAGGGTTAGGGGTAAGGGGAGGGAGAGCATTTTAGGACAAATACCTAATGCATGCGGGGCTTAAAACCTATATGATGTGCTGATAGGTGCAGCAAACCACCATGGCACACGTATAACTATGTAACTAACCTGCACATTCTGCACATGTACCCCAGAACTTACAGTTAAAAAAAAAAAAAAAAATTCCCAGAGGAGGCAGACCATGGGTGAATAAAAGCCTCCACAGATTGTCCTTTTGACAGGAATACAAACTGAACTACATGTAATCCACACAACAAAGCACCTTCATAATAACCAAAAATCAGGTTAGCTATCACAGTACCTGGTTTTAACACCATATCAAGGAAAGAGGCACTAAAGAGGGTAGAAAAGACAGTGTGAATTGCTGGCATCACTCCACCCTCATCTTTTTGCAGTGGCCACACTACTCAGAGAGAGAATCTAAGTGCTTTGAGAAGAGAGAGCACAGTAATTGTGGGACTTTGCATTTGAACCCCATGTTGCCCTGTCACAGGGGAAAGCAACACTAAGCAGAACTCAGCTGACACCTACAGAGGGAGAATTAGACCAGCCCTATCCATGGGGCAGTCACTCATCTCAGCGGTTGGGACCTGAGTTCTAGCTAGCCCCACTACCATGAGCTAAAGGGCTCTGGGTTCCAGAATAAACTTGAGAGGCAGTCTAGGCCACAGAACTGCAATCCCAGACAAGTCCTGGAGTTGTACTGGGCTTGGATCCATGGATCGTGGGACATGCAACCCAGTGAGACACCAACTGGGAAGGCCCAGGGAATGAATACAGGTTGTAGTCAGAGAGTACTCACCATGGGCATGGGGTGGTGGTGGCCACAGGGAGAGACTATTCCTCTTGTATAAAGGGGAAGGAAGAGTGGGAAGGACTTTGCCTCATGGTTTAGGTGTTAGGTGCCAGCTCAGCCACAGTAAAATAGAGCACCAGGTAGATTCTTAAAGTTTCTGACTTCAGGTCCCCGCTCCAGATGACATCTTGTAGACCAGCAAGAACTGGAGAGAGCTCACTGACCTGAAGAGAAGGACATGATCCTGGCTGGCTTTGCCAACTGCTGATTGCAGGGCTCTGAGGTCTTGAGTGAACACAGACCTTTGAGTAACCAAAGCAGTGGTTATCACAAGCCTTGGGTGAGACCCAGTGCTGTGATGGTTTAGATCTGACCCAGCACAGCCCCAGGGTTGGTGGCCACAAGGGTGCTTGTGTTACTCATCCTCCAGCTCCAGTAAGATCAGGAGAGGGAGAGAGAGGAGACAGAGAGAGAGAGAGAGAAAGAGTTGGTTGGTTTGGGAGAAAGTAAGGGAAGAGAACAAGAGGCTCTGACTGGCAATCCGGAGAATTCTCGTGGATCTTATTCAAGATCACCAAGGTGGTACCTCTACAAATATGCAATAGCCACAGCACCACTGGCTGTGTAGCAGTAGATATGGCTGCAGTAACCAAAGATGTAGATTATAACACCCTAGTCCCTTTGAAGACCTGGAAAGCTTTCCCAAGAACGATGGGTACAACCAAGGCTAGGCGTCAAAGACTAAAATCATACCAAACTCTTAAATGCCCAGACACTCTTAAACATCCACAAGCATTAAGACCATCCAGGAAAACTAGTCCATTTGGTGCAGTCATGTTTTCCTGGATGCTCTTGATGCTTGTGGATGTTCAAGAGTGTCCAAGACTGGAGTGACCAATCTTGGAGAAACAGAGATATGTGACTTCTCAGACAGAGAATTCAAAACAGCTATTTTAAGGAATCTCAAAAAAATTCAAGATAATACAGAGAAGGGATTCAGAGTCTTATCAGATAACTTTAACAAAGAGATTAAAATAATTAAAAAAAAATTCTGGAGTTGAAAATGCAATTAAAATACTGAAGAATGTAAAAGAGTTTCTTAACATCAGAATTCATCAGAAGAAAGAATTATTGAGCTTGAAGACAGGCTATTTGAAAATACACAAATGAGACAAAAGAAAAAGAAATAAAATAGAAAGAAGCATGCCTACAAAATCTAGAACACAGCCTCACAAGGGCAAATCTAAGAGTTATTGGTCTTAAGGAGGGGGTAGAGAGAGAGGGGTAGACATTTTATTCAAAGGGATTATAATAGAGAACTTCCCAAAGCTAGAGAATGATATCAATATTCAAGTTCGAAAAAATCATATAACACTAAGAACATTTAGCCCAAATAAGAATACCTGAAGACATTTAATAATCAACTCCCAAAGGTCAAAGATAAGGAAAATATTTTAAAAGCATCAGGAAAAATATAAAATACAATATGTTATATAACAATTGGTCTCTAATATATCTGGCAGCAGACTTTTCAGTGGAAACCTTATAGGCCAGAAGAGAGTGGCATGACATATTTAATTTGCTGGAGGAAAAAATAAATGTTGGTGAGAATATGGAGAATAGGGAACCTGAGTACACTGTTGGTGACAATGTAAATTATTACAGCCACTCTAGAGAATGGTTTAGAGGTTCCGCAAAAACTAAAAATAGAACTTTCATATGATTCAGCAATCCCACTGCAAGATACATACCCTAAGAAACAGAAATCAGTGTATCAAAGAGATGTCTACACTCCCATGTTTATTACGGCACTCTTCACGACAGCCAAGATTTGGAAGTTACCTAAGTGTCCATCGGCAGATGAATGTATTGAAGGAAATGTGGTACACATACACAATGGAGTACTATTTGCCCATAAAAATGAATGTGATCCTGTCACTTGCAAACACATGGGTTAATAATATTCTGTTGTGTATATGTACCACATTTTTTTATCCATTCATCCATCGATGGACACTTATGTTGATTTCATATCTTAGTTATTGTGAATAGTGTCATAATAAGTATGGGAGTGCAAATATCTCTGATACACTGATTTTCTTCTTTTTCTTTTTTTTTTTTTTGATATTTTATTAGTCCATTTTCACGCTGCTAATAAAGGCATACCTGAGACTGGGTAATTTATAAAGAAAAAGAGGTTTAATGGACACACACATTTACGTGACTGGGGAGGCCTCACAACCATGGTGGAAAGTGAGGGAAGAGCAAAGGCATGCTTTAATGGCATCAGGCAAAGACAGAATGAGAACCAAGGGAAAGAGGTTTCCCCTTATAAAATCATCAGATGTTGTGAGATCCATTCACTATCAAGAAAACAGAAGCGGGGAAACTGCCTCCATGATTCAGTTATCTCCCACCGGGTGCCTCCCACAACTCATTGGAATTATGGGAACTATAACGCAAGATGATATTTGGGTGGAGACACAGTCAAACCATATCAGATATATACCCAGAAGTGAGATTGCTGGGTCATATGAAATCTGAAGATATGACTTGTGTTTCCTTTCTTTTTTTTTTTTTTCTCGCTCTATCGCCTAGGCTGGAGTGCAGTGGTGCAGTCTCTGCTCACTGCAAGCTCTGCCTCCCGGGTTCACGCCATTCTCCTGCCTCAGTCTCCCGAGTAGCTGGGACTACAGGCCCCCGCCACCTCGCCCGGGCTAATTTTTTTGTATTTTGAGTAGAGACGGGGTTTCACCATGTTAGCCAGGATGGTCTCCATCTCCTGACCTCGTGATCCACCCGCCTCGGCCTCCCAAAGTGCTGGGATTACAGGCGTGAGCCACTGCACCCAGCTGACTTGTGTTTCTTTTAGCAACTTGGCCATCAAGTGTTCTGTTACCCTTCATCACAATACCCAATATCCTCCCTAAAATCTTCAGAGAAATGTACAACCTCATGTATCAAAATTAACATTAATATTTATTGAGTACGAATTGTGTCAGATACTGTGTTATGCACTTTTATTTACATTACCTTAATACCAAAAATAATTTCGTAAGTTAGGGCAGATGTTTTTCTCCATATTTCCAGTTGAAACTGATGCTCATAGAGGGTACATAATTTTCCCAGAATAACACAGAAGTGGTGGCATAGCTGGGATTTGAAACCAAGTTTAATTAAATTCATTGTTTATTTTCTTAATGTTTATACTTGATATTTGACATTTTGGTGAAGGGCTATATTGACTATCTGAACTCTTGATACATGGAAAATTTAGGTTATTACAGACTTTGGTGGGAGTAGACCCTTTCCCCTTCCTTCCTTGATAGAAAATGAGAAAAGCTTGTTCTTCCTTTTCCAGTGTTCTCTTCAAGAGGGAACAGGTGTGTGACCCATACTCTACCACTCTGCCTCACTTGCCCAAAGTGGCAACTCTGAAACACTAATGCAAATAGGAGACTAGAAATAATTGTGTGTTTGTGGAATTAAGAGTTTCATGGTGATCTCTAAACAAAAGATTCATGTTTTATGTAAAGGTGGCTTCCCTGTTTAGCTGGAGAGACGTCAAAATACGTTCCCATAATCAGGGATTCTGACCCATGTCCATGACCTGCTAAGAGCTCTGTGAGAAGGCTGATCAAAGGGTATCAGTCATATGGCCAGGTGTGGTGGCTCACGCTTGTAATTGCTGCACTTTGGGAGGCTGGGGCAGGCAGATCACTTGAGGTCATGAGTTCAATTCCAGCCTGACCAACATGGCAAAAACCCGTCTCTACTAAAAATACAAAAAATAACCAGGTGTGGTGGTGTGCACCTGTAATCTCAGCGACTCGGGAGGCTAAGGCAGGAGAATTGCTTGAACCCGGGACGTGGAGGTTGCAGTGAGCCAAGATTGTGCCACTGCACTCCAGCCTGTACAGCAGAGGAGACACCATCTCAAAACAACAACAAAGACAAAAAAAAGAGGATATCTTAAATAGGTAAGAAATCCCCCCTTCTTGGAATATCTATCACAAAATAAAGAACAAGATCACTTTTTTCCCTAAAGCAATGTTTAGTCTATTAGCAAAAAAATACACAAGCTGTTTTCATCAGCTTGTACTTTTTCCCATAATAGATCTGCATTTTTCATCTTGGTTGAATGACTCTTTGAAACTCTAGATGGCCTGCCAAACACTTCTTGTTATTCATCGTCGATTCACAAGGTTGTTCTTAACTCTCAGGTAATTACACATTTTTAAAACTTCCAGTCACCATTTTTGAAATGTGTGTAAATAACAGCTGGGCTATTGTTTTAATGTATACTGAAGCATACACAATTCATTTTTATGAAACAAAAAGCCACTGAGTCATTGGCATACCATTTTTTCTCTTACTTCTGCTTATAATCTTCAAACTATACAAATTGCCATTAGAGGGGAAAATCTACAGGTATATTGTCAAAGTCATTTTGTTGTCATGTTTCCCATTAGGAAAAAAAAATGAGTTATCATTAAAAAGGAAGGCTTGTAATAGGCCAACAGAAGCAGTTTTCAAATTAATTTATATAGCTGTCATTAGTTGCAATAGGAACTATCTATGGAAATCCAGCATTTATACATGAAGACTGGCTGAAGGGAATCAAGAAATTTGAAAACCCATAGTATGAAAATTGAAAATTCTCAAAAGGATAAACACAAAAGTGTGAATTTGTTACGTGTTTTTTGAACTATATTCATATTATACCATAAGGGAGTGGGGGAAAAGGAAAAAGTCTTCTTGTTAGTAGCTTTCTATTGGTATGTAACATATTCTAAACATTTTCACTAACGTCGATTGAAAAATTCTTATGATAAACGTTTTTGAACATTTTTATGTTAATTTAGGAATCTGGACAGTTTTTGGGCTACCAACTTATATGATACCATCTTTATATTCAAGGATACAAAGTAAAGAGTTCCATAAGTAATTTACTGATAAATATGATATTTAAGGTATATAACTTGAATCACATTTAAAATATAGGTTATATAGAAAAAAGAATAATCATATGTCAGTGCAAAAAAAAAAAAAAAAAACAGCAGAGGTGAGGAATATTGTTGGTCATAGCCAGAGAATATCAGTACTCATTAAAAAATAAAAAAGGTAAATTGAGACAAAAAACAAAAGCAAAACTTGAAGCTTTAGAACTGCATGTCCTTTCTCTTTCAGAGAAGGGAGAAAGGTGCTGAAATACAAAGAAGGGAGTCTGTGAGTGTCAGAAATGCTTTGGCCTGTAGCTGATATGTGTGGAGCTTAAGTGATAGAACCACTGTTTGTTAGAAACAGAGTAGAGGACAGAGTGCTTTTATCAACACATAAGTTTTCCAATTAGCAATGTCAAGCGTAGAGTGTTAATTTAATATTTTATCTAGCCCAAAATTTCAGCCTTATTATATTGTTAGTGTTGCAAAATATAACATGAAGGTTTGAAACTGAAATTTTACTTGTTCACATTGATCTTTCCTTTCCATGGTCTCTCCCCTAACAAACCAGTACATTTACTGCCCCAGGAAAAGAGACAATCTAGTCTGATTAAAGAAAAAAAATAATCTCAGTTGTGAATTTCAATGGATATTTTAAAACTTTTTGCAGGAGTATTGTTAAAATGCTGTTGTTATTTGCTGCATTTAAAAAAATTTATTGTAGTAAGAACGCTTAGCATGACAATCTACCTACCCTCTTTACAGATTTTTAAATATATGATGAAGTATTGTTATTGTGATAAGAACACTTAACATGAGATAAGTGCATTCTTAACAAATTTTTAAGTGTACAATAAAGTATTAATATCTATAGGTATAATGTCGTGTAGCAGATCTCTAGAACTTTATTTATGGTGGATAACTGAGATTTTATTTTTAGTTCAAAAAGCAGAGCATCACTTATTAGGGTGAAAATCAGAAGCTCTCAGAGTATACAGTCCTCAAACTATAGAGCTGAGAATGCATGATAATGCTAAATATCTGCTTCTCATCCAAAGGAGAAAAGAGTTTTATCACCAAGCACGTATCAAAGGAGTAAAATTCAAATGGGCCTTGACTAAAATGTAGATATGTTGCGTCTCTACAGTTACAATTTCCTACTTTGATCCATTTGGGTCAAATCCAGAGAAAGATCAGCAGGAGTGTGAATGAAAATGCTTCGGTAAGTATGAAGGTATCTTTGAACAGATAAGGTTTGTGCCTCGTTTATAAGGTAAGACCTGTAGATAATGAAAAATTGATAAAATTAGGGTAGAGTAACCCCAATATCTGAGTGAGATACTTAAGGAAATAATGCTGAGGTGATCCAATAGTTCTTGACATTACACAGAAAATCACTTCAACCATCCCCATATCTGTTGTAAGATTGCAGAGATAAAGATGCTGGTAGTGATGGGATGATGGTGGTGATCATAATGCCAACAGACATGTCTACATTCTTAACATCTATTTTTTAAACCCCTCTAACAACTCCCTAATGCATGATCTGTTATTACCCTTATTTAGAGATGAAGAGAGTTTGTCATAGCTAGAAATACTGAGAGAAAATCTAGACAGTAGATTCTTTAAATTTGAATGAGAAAAGCTAAAAGTGGAAAAGAAAATCTGATAGACAGTCATGATAGAGATGGGGTTTTCTGTAGCAAATGAGGCAGGACAGAGAACTGACAGAATGTTCAAAGTTTCAGTAAAAGCTATGGAAGATCAAGTACATCACACACACCAGAGGCTTCCTGGCTGAGTGACTCATCATAGCCAACAGGGAAAACTAAAGTAGTTAGTTGAGTTTTCTCAGTGGTCAGCATAGGCCATCCATGTTTCTCTAAAATAACCAGCAACCTCAAAAACATAATGTGTGATTTTTTTACAAAAACTTTATATTCTTAAGAAACAAATATTTATTTCTCACTATAAATTCTTAGCCATTTGGGTTACAGGAGGGCTTCTGCTCGGTTGTAATCCTTTAGAAACCTAGTAAACAGTAACCACTCATTTGGATGCTCCTAGTTTCTATGCTAGAGAGAAAAATAAAAATCTGCTTGGGTGATCTTACATTGCATTTAAATGGGCTGGTCAATATATATGTGAATAATATGTCTCTTCAGTGACATGCTACTAACTTGTCTACCACTGATTTACTAATTCAGTGTACGGTCCCACCCAACCACAAAATGCTCCAGGAGGTGAAATTGCTTTATGTCTTCAGAAAATAGAGAGCTGGAAATAATTGGTAAACTGTATTTCACTCTTTTGGTTACTAATATTTAGCTCACTTATTTTCCTAAATAAAAATAGAGTATTTGTCATTCCACAAGAGTAAGGACTCAAAATTCCTAGCCAGTTACAATATCAAACACAAAGCCCTGTGTCTTTGTAAGGTTTTTACCTCCTTGGTTTCATCACATGTGGCTACTAAATAATTTGCCCTTTTTTGCTGTCAGAGTGGCTTCTTCAGTTTTCTCATCCCTGTAGAATTTTGAGAGTTTAAAGACATTTTAAGCCTCCAATAGTCATAAATTCACAAACTTTCCATTTACTTTCTTTTGAAAATGGTTCATGTTTTTCTGTTTTGTTTTTATTGTTGGATAATTGTGAATTTTATCCAGTCGATTGTGAAAATTTTGTTATGGAAGTCAGGTTACGTTAGTCCTCTGAAAAGTATTGGTATTGCTGCTTGTTCATTTGTTTGTTTTAGTAGGCAACTAATTTAGATCAACTCAAATGTAAGACCTTTCTCTTGGAGAGCAGTTCAAGTTTCAGCACATTTATTGAAATCTGGACCATGCATGTACGTAGTGATTTAGGAGTCAGTCAGAAGTGTTGGCAGAGAATATACATACACAGCTACATAGCATGTGGTGCTTTCCTCTCTGGATTTCTCCTTTACTAGATTCCCTCTCACTTTTAAGTGGTGTTGATTGCCTGAAACACTTATGTTTCTTCATGTTAGAAAGACTGTGTGTTTTCTTTCAAATTCTAACCATGCTATGTGGTGCTAAATTTGGTCACTTCTAAGGCTTACGCTATTAGCTCTACAAACTCACCTTGTGCCTTTCCCTTCTTATAAATGTCTGTTTCCTTCCAGATTTACTTGCATTCTATTATTTTTCCACAAAGTTTATAATACTTATCTCTGATCTCTGGGAGGGATGATCCAAGAGGAACTTTGCCATTTAGGAACCAGAAGTTCTGAAATTAACTTTTCAGACAAACAGTAATACCTCCTTTGTAACTCGTGAGAAAAAAAAAGATTAACTGTCAAAATTTACATTTTCAAAAATTTTTCTTCTTTCCCCAGAGAGAGAGAGAGAGAGAGAAAACCAGGTGTCTCATCTACGTGATGTGTATCAGGAAACTTTAGTCCTATGAAAGCAAATGATGCCAACTGTTGCAAGGTAAGATAAGGAAAGGTGACATTGTTAATAAGAAACACAAGTGGAATTGCTCTTTGTGGTAAATAATTGTAAAAATAAATTGGCCTCAAAAACTGTCAGAAACTGACTCCCCCAATGTTACCAACAAAACCTGTTGAAAAGTCGAAGTTGTGTGTATTAGAGACCTAGGTCATGGGGTCATGGGGAACATTACCTCACAAAGTTTGGCAGTGTATCAAATGGAGATATTGGAAGTTTGATTTAAGGTGGGTTTTTCAACGTAAGGATGTAAAGAAGATTGGATTCAAATCAAGACACAATAGTACAGAATTGTTGGGAACACTAACGTGAAGAATTTGACACAAAGGATTTAGGGAATCTTATAGCACAGAAAACTATTGAAGTTTTTCATGGCAAAGTCAATTGATCTTTTGGTAAGTTTTCGTAATGAACAATCAAACCATTTGTTTGGTTGTTTCCAGGAAACTACTAGAACAATAAGTCATGCTAATGAAATCAGAGGAATACAGAAATCATGTAAAGGTAGACAATGAAATGTGGTTTCAGTTCTCAGAGTGTGGTGAATGTGAGGTTTGATGGTTTGGTTGCACTAATAGTGGTATTACTTATATTGCACAAGAGCAAACATTACTACCTTTGAAACTGCCACCCATGACACAAAGTAAAAGAAGCTAACATAATAGAATCAAATTAACAAACAGAATCAAAGTTTGTTTTTCCTCACTTAGCCTCCATAACCAATGTAGCCAATAGCCCACTGTCCCTCATGGCAAGTAGTCTTTATCACTTTTTCCCCAAGAGCTAATGTGTATATTTAGACAATGTACCTTTTTTAAAGTAAACATGCACTTTTCAGTCCAACATGACCAAAGTTTACACCAGGTGCCATACTAATTCAAATATAAATAAGAAATAAACCATGCCTAAAGAAGCAATTGTTTATAAATAACCCAGTGTGTTCTCTCCTGCAATGTGGGATCAGATTCCTTTAGTTAGTGTTGCCACTGTATATGGGACGCCCTAGTTGCTTGTTCTCTAATTGCTATATGCATATATGTGCTTCTAAGTAGTCACTTTCAAGTGTGTAGATGTGTGGAAGGAGATTTATTCTAAGAATGATGCTCAGCATAAACAGAATGTTTCTCATCTCTGTTAATCTCACTTATTTTAGGGTGCATCTAAGTCTTGGATACATTAGAATATTCTGTTTTATGCCTGTTTTCCAAATTGTATTTTTTAATATGGCCTTCTATTCCTATCGGGTATGCTTTCAGTTGAATGAAACCTTAAAAGGTCACCATCACTATGATTACATACCAATGAGTCTAAACATTTTACTCAATCATTAATTTTCTTTTAGTTCACTATGTGACGTTAGTGTAAGTTTCCTAGAAACTAAGACAAAGGTCAATTTTAATGACATTGTGTCCAGAATTTGAACCTTCCGGTGGGTTCTTGGTCTTGCTGACTTCAAGAATGAAGCCACGGACCCTAGCAGTGAGTGTTACAGCTCTTAAAGATGGTGTGTCTGGAGTTTCTTCCTCCCGGTGAGTTCGTGGTCTTGCTGACTTCAGGAGTGAAGCCACAGACCTTTGCAGTGAGTGCTACAGCTCTTAAAGGCGGCATGTCAGCCGGGCACAGTGGCTCACTCCTGTAATCCCAGCACTTTGGGAGGCTGAGGCGGGTGGATCACGAGGTCAGGAGTTCAAGACCAGCCTGGCCAAGATGGTGAAACCCCATCTCTACTAAAAATACAAAAAAATTAGCTGGGCGTGGTGGCACGCGCCTGTAATCCCAGCTACTCCAGAGGCTGAGGCAGAGAAATGCTTAAACCTGGAGGGGCAGAGGTTGCAGTGAGCCGAGATTGCGCCATTGCACTCCAGCCTGGGCAACAGAGCCAGACTCCATCTCAAAAAAAAAAAAAGAAAAGGTGGCATGTCCAGAGTTGTTCGTTCCTCCCAGTGGGTTTGTGGTCTCACTGACTTCAGGAGTGAAGCTGCAGACCTTTGCAGTGAGTGTTACAGCTTATAAAGGTAGTGCTGACCCAAAGAGTGAGAAGCAGCACTAGTTATTGCCAAGAGTGAAAGAACAAAGCTCCCACAGCATTGAAGGGGACCCCAGCAGGTGGCCTCTCCTGGCTCAGGTGGCCAGCTTTTATTCCCTTATTTGGCCCCACCCACATCCTGCTGATTGGTCCATTTTTACAGAGTGCTGATTGGTGTGTTTACAAACCTTTAGCTAGACACACAGCGCTGATTGGTGCATTTTTACAGAGTGTTGATTGGTGCATTTACAAACCTTTAGCTATACACAGAGCACTGATTGGTGTGTTTACAATTCTTTAGCTAGACAGAAAAGTTCTCCAAGTCCCCACTGAACCCAGAAGCCCAGTCGGCTTCACCTCTCAACATCACACAATGAGACACCAAGATTACTCTTCTTCACCAAACAAAGTTGTGTTTCTTGAATCTTTTTTCTCTTAATATGACTTATTTGCACATCTAACACGATGGTATGAAAGCTTGTGACTGATCATTGTATACAAACTATTTGCATGCTTGGTCAGACATATCAGGCTGTCCCTATCTTGTGCCTTTAGTGAGACTCATGAGGTTCCTACAACAATAGAAATCGGATTAACCTCAGTATGGATGCCTCAAGATACCTGAATAAGCACTTACGTTCGGCCAATGTGGTATATTGAATGTGTTGAATTTAATATATTCTTGCTGAAAAAAACTTACCTGAATGTTGTCATGTAATTAGCAAGCAGATCCTGTGATTTCCTACTCCAGTTGGCAAGAACTCAATCAACTTAAAAAATAAAATAAAATACTTTAAGAAAAATGTATTTCAAAAGTAGAACAGCATGACATTCAACTGTTTATATAGATATGAACAGATTGAATGAATTTGATTAGGCAACTTCCTTGGTGAAAATTTCAGCTTTTAGTTGTCTAGTGGCCTTCAAACATGTATTAGAGGTCAGAGAAAAGAAAAATTTAAAACTCCTGCAAAGTCTTCATAGTTGTCTTAGCAGCTGGAAATTTGTGAACAAGTGCAGTGACATTTACAGATAGTTTGATTGCTAGGGATGATTAGGTGACCTTGTTAGTCAGAGAAACTTTTAGCATTTTTTCTTCACAACTGAAAACAGAACAGTCATCAGTGCTATATTCTCTAAAGAGAAACACATGGGCACACATAGCTCTGCATTCCCAAATATAGGTATTTAAGAAAAAAATAATTTGTTTAAACTCATAAGTTCTTGAAAAATACTAAAACTAATAATTTTGAAACAGAAATTATTATGAAATAACATTGTATGAAAATTTATTTTTAAAAAAGAGGCATGAGGAATAGACTTTATAGGTTTAAATTATACATACATAATAGAAAGGGAGACAAAACCCTGAATTAAGAATGTAATTCCTGTAGTATGACTTTGGCAATTAGACATAAGAAGCAGAGAATCCTTGCATTTTCCTCCCAATTGTGCTTCCAATAAAGGATAATTAGAGGCAACAGTGAAGACTATCTTACCATTTCCTGTCTTTCTTTGAGAATTTCCCTCTTCTGTAGTAAACTTTAACATTCCTTTATTATTTTTCCCTAATTTACTACCACTCTTTGATTCATACAACCTGTCTAAATAGTGTTTCAGGAAAAAAATATAGCAATCATCTAATCCTTATTATGAATATAAACTAAGCTCTCATTGCTCTTACCAAAGGTTGGCATTTTAATATTTCTTAATTGTAGAATAAAGAACTCAACTGACTACTAGAATCCATTAACAGAATGGTGAGATAGAGTGTGAAGATATCAATTCTTAGATATAATAATTTTAAGAAAGTTTTTTTTTTTTTTAGTGGGAAAGCAGATCTAGAGTCATCCCTTCAACAAAGACAGATTTGGCCGTACTACCGTAAAGAGAATGCAGGCAATACATATCAATTCTACTCATGGGAAGACATGTACCAAGAAGTAGATCCAAAGTGCAACCATCTGGACTTCCTTCATTAGGAAATTAACTAGGCTAAATTCAAATAACTTTGAATATATCTGCTGGAAAATCCTAAATGTTAATGAGTCAAAGCAACAAAGTAAGGTAGGAATTGCCTTCCCAAGTATCCCATTTGACCTAACATCCAGGCTCTTCTACTTGCTGATTTGTGCAAATGTGACAAAGTATTTAGCTTCTCTTTGAGCTTTAGTTATCTCCTTTGTAACAATTGGCATGCTTGTTTGGTGAATTAAATGAGATCACACATAAGCATGCCTATCAAATCGTGTTTACCACTCTCACAGTTCTTTATCGTTTTATTTTTTTAATTGAGTTTATATATAAATGAATGAAGCAAATGAGCAAAGAAATTTTAAGAGGTCTGCTCTTCTGCTACTAGAAAGCAATGCCCTGCTAGTGCACTCTTGGTCATCTTGGGGAAAGGCGCACTTTAGTGTTTTAGTACCTATGTCAAAGATTTCATTTGTCTATTTATTTCACTGTAATTTAATTAAAATCTGTGGTCATAGGTCAGAAAATAGCTAATCTTATTCATAGGTACAGAGGTCCAGAAACTAAGATTAATTTTATTTTTGTTCATCTTTATCATGAAGTCTTATACTATAGTTGTAAAACTAAAAGATAGTTCTGAGTACATTTATTTCTAGGAATTGTAACAACTTAATGTAAATTGTTTCTCAGCATCCATGGAGAATCAGTTCCAGGACTGCCTCAACCCCACAGCTACCAAAATTCACAAATCCTAAAATTCCTTATATAAAATGGTATAGTAATTGCATTTTACATACAGATATCTTCCCATATACTTTAAATCATCTCTAGATTAATTATAATATCTAATACTATATAAATGCCATGTGAATAGTTGTTACATTATATTGTTTAGGGAATAATAACAGGAAACAAAATTTGTATGTGTTCAGTACTGAAGGCAATGATCCTTTTTCCCCCCTAAACATTTAAAATCCGCAGTTGATTGAATCCGTGATGCACAACCCATGCATACAGAGGCCTGACTGTATGTAACTGTTAAACTTTAATTGCTAGCACAAGACAATATAGAAAAAGAATCAGAATTTATCCTGCTTCTCACTACGTACCCAAAGGATGGATGTCAGTAATTGCCCACATTTTTCTAGTGTCTTTTTAATATTGATACCCAGGTTTATTTTTAGAGTATAGCTTTGTGGTTTGGAAGGGAATTCTGATTTTTTTAAGCTCACAAATAAAGTCACATCTTTTAGCCCAAAATATGTTTAAGAATAGCCAATAACTTAATATTAAGCTAACCATAGAATTTCTTTCTACAGCTACTGGTCCAGGTTAGACCAATTGGTGCAAAGTTTAATATTTGAATATAAACAAGGAACTGCATTGTGCCAATTGCTAACAGTAGCTGTGCTATAACCATTAAGAAAGCTACACAGGCCGGGCGCGGTGGCTCAAGCCTGTAATCCCAGCACTTTGGGAGGCCGAGACGGGCGGATCACAAGGTCAGGAGATCGAGACCATCCTGGCTAATACGGTGGAACCCCGTCTCTACTAAAAAATACAAAAAACTAGCCGGGCGAGGTGGCGGGCGCCTGTAGTCCCAGCTACTCGGGAGGCTGAGGCAGGAGAATGGCGTAAACCCGGGAGGCGGAGCTTGCAGTGAGCTGAGATCCGGCCACTGCACTCCAGCCTGGGCGACAGAGCCAGACTCCGTCTCAAAAAAAAAAAAAAAAAAAAAAAAAAAAAAAAAAAAAGAAAGCTATACACATTAAAAGGTCAAGCCAAGGTAACAGGACATAGAATATTACAAAATTGGAGTTAATTTCTTTATTAAGCCATGCCTGAAGGAAGTCTTGCCTCTGGAGTTTCTGTTGACAATAATGGAATAAATAAACTTATTCTTTAATCCAGTTTGATTTTGATGTTCTGACATTTGCAATGTCTAGTGGCTTGACCCAGCTCAAATTTGATAAATAGCCCTCTCCAAAAATTTATTCTGAAAGCCCTTTAAGGATTTTCTAAATTGTCTTTCTCTATTATTTTCATGGCTTTCAAAGAATCGGCGTATAGAATTAGAAACTTTCCTTCCAAGAACATTTATAAGACAATTTACAACTTGACTCTAGTTAGTTATCCATCCCCTGCTCTTTAATAGAAAAGATTTGCCTGGCCAGGTGAGGTGGCTCACGCCTGTCATCCCAGCACTTTGGGAGGCCAAGGTGGGCAGATCACCTGAGGTCAGGAGTTAGAGACCAGCCTGGCCAACATGGTGAAACCCTGTCTCTACTAAAAATACAAAAATTAGCCTGGCATGGTGGCGGGCACCTGTAATCCCAGCTACTTGGAAGGCTGAGGAAGCAGAATCGCTTGAACCCAGGAGGCGGAGGTTGAAGTGAGCCGAGATCATGTCACGGCATTCCAGCTGGTAGAAAGAGCAAGACCCTGTCTCAAAGGAAAAAAAATGGCCTCATCTCAACTGTTCCTGACAGTCTCCACATATGTCAGACATAGTCCCATCTCAACATTTTGTATATGATCTTCTTATATAAAATACCGCCTTAAGAGTTTCTTCTTTCAAAGTCTAGCACAAGTTTCCATGTATGAAGATCTCACTAATGTCTTTATAAAATTTCTTTAATGCATCTCTAGTGTCCACTATGAATCCTTTCTTTTCCAAATACATGACTCCTATTCTACTTGCATGCCACTTGATGTGAATCAAAATCTGTTTCATAATACAATCCTTATTGCTAAGAGCTGTATATTTTATCATATTTTATTCTCATTTCACCTAATACCATTCTATATACACACCTACTTCTTTGTATTAATTTTTAAATTTGCATTTGTGTTCTTCAGAATTTGTTTGAACTGCAAATTGTACTGTAAGGTTGATACTGCTAACCAAACAATTTTCCAGAACTTCATATAGTTCTCATAAATCATGAGACTATGTAAATTTTATTGGAAGTGTCCCCCATTCAACAAATATTTATTAAAATTTTAGAGTAACTCAGTATACTGTCCATTGTTAGCAATACCCAATAAGTAACAGTCTCTGGTTTCATTGTCTGGTGGAGAAGGTATACAAAAATTAAATAATAGAACTAGGAATAATAATTCAAACAATTGACTAAGATACATGGAAGGAGGGGCACCTCCCTAAGACAGGATGACTATATGTCTTCTTTGCTTAGGGAAGTCCCAAGATCGGCGTGTTGCACTGGAATTCAATCTGTGTTGAAATTTGTTCCTGAGCTGTAATGTTAACAGTAACACACTATAATTAAAAGTTTCATTCAAGTAAGCCAAGGTCAACTTGGAGGCTTCCCTTTGTACCTGTCGTTTCTGTCATATATTTACTTGTAAAATCCGTGTTCATTAAAGAAGGTTTACTCTTTGTAACACATAGTTTAATCTGAATTATGACCAGTGGCAACTGATCTCTATTTTCATTAACACTTTTATATGAAATCTAACCTACTACACATTTTCTTCTAGACAGCATGCAGAATTTAAAGCAAAAACATGTGAAGTGTGCTTAGACGCTCATTATTATAGACAGTTATTCCTTGTAGTCTTGGGAAGTAATACAAGGAAGTATTCAATAGCATTGCCTACCAGATACTAGATGTATCAGCTAGGTTTACCATAGCTTATGGCACAGCCTTCACATAAAGTGAAGACTTCAAGTCAGTGGGCTCAGTGGGAAACGTAGAATATTAGAGATTTCAAATATAGGAAACGTGTGGCAAGTAGTCCGAGCAATACAGTCATAACCTACACAGAGTAGTCTGGAAGTTCTACAATTTGTAGAACTAATACAAAATGTATTAGAAGTAATACATTTTGTTTGGCAGTACATTTTTATTTGTTTATGAGTTGCCTATGTATTTTGCAATGAACATTTTCAGCAGCAATGATCAAAACAGTAATGTTTAATGAAAATTACATTTACATGTTCATTCCTCAAGAAAGCACATAATGAATATATAACTTGCACAAAATGTGTACTTTCCATTGTGGGGTTATAATAACATAAATGATCAGATGAATTTCCTCAGACACAGCTCTGCTGAAAAAGCATTAGCATCTACTTCAAAATTAGTAGTGTTAGCAAGATTGTATGAAAGATGATGATTTAACATATAGTACATTAGAAGTACATTATTTTATTCCATGAAGCATGTCTTTTCATTTAAATCAAGTATGTGCATTTTTAAACTTTTTTTCATTTTAAATTTCAAGCTGTCTCAAGTAGATATCTCATAAATGTTAAATTTTGCCTCTTTTAGCAGAAGAGGAACTTTACAAACAGCTAAACAATACCAGTGTCATTGAATGGTTCAAATAAAGTAAATAGTTAATTCTAATAATTTTTTTTCCTAATGACTCATGGAATCCAAGTATCACTTTTAGAATTTTTGTCTTTCTAAAACAAAATAGTTGACTTCATTGTCAATGCTGCTACAAGCTCAGTTAGAAAACATATATTTTTAATTGAAAATATAGAAATACATTTTGGTGCAGGACAAAAGAGGTTGGATTTGGTGAAGGATACAGTAACTTGATTCTGTGGAGTAAAGTGAAGAGATAATGGAACCGTATAAGAAAAAATATGCATATTATTTAGTTTCCTTGATACTATTGTTGAATACCAAACTGCTTATATAAAAGCTGCAATTCCACAAGACCAGACAAAGAAGTATTGGTGAGTTGTAAACTAAACTATCTTTAGAACTTGGCACACTGCTAAAAAATAATTGTGTTTTAAGTAGCAAGAGTAAACAGGTCTTATTAAACACCAGGTTGAGTCATGAGATTCCTCCAGAGGAACCATGCCTTAATAGTAGGGTTGAAGTGGCTCAGGAACGAGTTCTACAAAGCTTTAAGAGAGCTATGATAATCAAGCAACCTACCAATAATTAACTGCTGGCAAACCAAGTATGGCAATATTCAAAGAAAAAACACACACAAAAATTACCACTGAACAACTCAGAATCACAATGTCAAGCATTTAATCAAAAATTAGCAGAACTATGGTGAAGCAAAAAGTTATGATTCAATAGCACATAAGAAAGGTCAGACAAAAGAAGTGGGTCCATAATTAAAAGAGACATTGGGATTAGCAGGTAAGAATTTTAATCTAACTATCAAAAACTTATTCAGTCACATTAACATTATATATGCATGTGAACTCATATGAGTATATGTAGGTAGAGCAATGCAAGATATATGAAATAATGAAATAGAACACTTTGAGTTAAAAAATAAAACCTCTCACATACATTCTACAGATAGGCTCAAGAATTGATTTGATGTTACAGAAAGCAACAAATGTAAACAGTATGCTTGAATTCATAACAATAGAAACTGCCAACTGGAGCACAGAAAAATACAAAACTAAAAACAAAATAGAGAGACAATGGCATGCAGAAAATATCACTTTATCTACCATACGTAACGGAAACCTACAAATGGAGGTGGACATAAAATCACTTGAATAAATAATGGTTGAAAAAGTTTCCAATTTTACTGGAAACCTAAGGAACCAAAAACATTATTTCTAGTACTCTGAGACTCTAGGTCAATCTCTTTCTCTCTCTCTCTCTGTGTCTTTGTGAGACTGTATATCAATCTTTATCTCTCTCTTTAACTGTCTCTCTCTCTCTCTCTCTCATATATAGTTCCCTCTTGAAGTATTTCTCTGTGTGTGTTTCTCTCTCATATGGCAAGCTTGAAAATTTGTACTTTCAGATGTTTTGAACTTAGCTTATCACTTTAACTTATTCAGGTTAAAATATCATAAATGACATGAGCAGTAGATGTTTTGTTTGTTAGTGGAGCTTTGCTTCTTAAGCATCAAAACACTGTAGAATATTTTATTCTGCTGTTTCAATTTCCCATATTCATGCACGCCTCTAAAGTTTGGTAAAGGTTAGTGGGGAAAACTAGCTGTGATTTCTGTGTTCTTCTGGTTATAACTCCTTAACCTATACCCCAAAGTTCACTCTTTTCTATTTTCCCTATTAGAAATTTCTGACAAAGGCAAGAGAGACAAGTTATCCACCTGTAACAGACTTAGAGAAGGTGTCCAAGGAAAGAAATTGCTAAACATTTCACCTCACTTAGAAAGTGCTCTTCACTCTGCAAAATTTTTAACTTGTCGAAACTTCTTTGTATTCATTACTTCTTTGTAGTCATTTGATGTTTTTAAACAATAGGTCACAACATTATTTCTATATAAATATTTCACATTGCCTGTTTTTAGTAGATAGTAGCTTGCATCTACTAAATACTACTACATCCTACTCAGAAGCAACTGAGAACAGGCATTTTTAAATTTTTAGATTACACTAAAATATTCCTGTAATTATTTTGTCACCAAAATAAAAAACAATAACCTTAATCTGTAAACTTTATTTTAAAAGACAATACAATATAAACTAAAGAAGGGAAGTGCTCAAAACAAGTTGATGGATAGCAAAATATGAAGAATACAGTCATTAGAAGAATAAACCAATCCATCAAATAAGATGGTTTTTACAGCAGACCATTTGCTTAAAGGCTTCCCACATATTCCCCTGCCAATGGGTTAGACAATTCTCAAAAAGAACTTGTGTTTCCTCTGGATTAATACTGTAGCCAGTGCTATAATGTTTCATTTCTTCTTTTTATTATTCAATCTGAGTTCCTTCATTTACAGTGACTACAAGGGGACTGTTTGTGAAAAGAACTTCTTCCAGGGACTTGGTGTGGATACACATTCTTCAGAGAGTCCATCTGGGGGGTTTCTTAGCCTACCACTTTTTTCCTATTTACCAAGGGTTTTTACTCATGATTACTCTTCCAGGCTTGGATAATTATCCAATTGTCCATATACTAAGAATAGAAGGGAAGGGTCTTTAGAAGTAATTCAACAATAAAAAAGGGATTTTGCTGAATATCCAGTCACACCAAGAATTTTGAGCCAATTTTGGTATTTCTTAAAATATTTTTTTAACTAGCTTTCTTTATTAGATTAAGGTAGTGCTTTTATTTAAGTGACTATAGACTTGCAAAAGTTTAAGTGCAACATTTTAATACTTGGAAGAATGTTTTTGAATAGTATTCTTATATGACAATAATGAGTAAATTATTTCCATTTCATTTTGTATCTTCATAGCTTAAATATTATATTTTGATTGTAATAACCAGTCTTTTATAACCACAGCAGCAATTGGAATATTTATGAAGAGTTCAGAATTGGAGATATTTTAAACTCTACAGAACATTATTTCACTGTAATTATGTGAGAAGGTAAATGTGAAGGTAAATTGATGGTTATCTACATATACAGCAGTGAGGTGAAAAAATGGGGAATTAGGGAATACAATGTGAATGGCACTCACTGCAAAAATGCTTAAAACCAATAAAAGAAAATGGCATTTAACGATGCAGGCCTTAGATACTTGGGAAATTATTTTCTTTTAACATCTCATTTTCTGATGATGGAAGATATTAGGTTTTACATTACATTGTTTTTACATTGTAAATCTCTTTATAAAAATTTTTTAAGATTATATAAAGCAAAGAAAATATGTCTTTATAAGAAGCTAATGTTGAAACATTCACTAGATTTTGATAAGATTGACTCATTGAACATTTTTAACATGCATCCGTATTGTGTCACGTATTGTCATAGTTTATATAGGGAAAAAATGAATATGCCACAGTGTCTCCTCAAAAGTCTCATAGTCTCTTAGGAACAAAAGCGAAGAGAGCAGAAAATTTTAAAGCCACATAAAAATGAGAGTAATATAAATGTAGAGGTATATGTAGGCCGAAGATAAACATTTATAAAGTAGGGATTAGTTCAAATTCTTATGGGTCAGAGAACAGAAAATTCTGAGAATACTTTGCTGTGCCTGGCAGCATGTAAAGAACTTTTCTAGACATAAGAAGATTATCGTAGCTGCCAGTTATGGCACTCTTCATATGTCTAGAAAAGTCCTTTGTTTATTTAACTTCATTGACTTCATTGATCAACTTCATTGCCCAGTTGGCCAATTAAGTCAATAAAGTTAAATAAATAACAATCATGCCTTTATTCAGGTACTGAAAAATTATATGCAAGAAGCAGAAACCCTAGTGTTCCATTTTTCCCCCACAGAACAGCACATCTAATGAGGGTCACTCAGATGATACAGCAGTGCAGGTGAGGGTAATTATTTCACCCCTGAGGAGCGGTTAAAAAAAAAAAAAAAAAAAAAAAAAAGTTCTGTGGGTCCATTAAAAAACTAAGAGTACAAAAATACTGACTTGGAGAGCAGAAGAGTGATTTAGTCAAGACTCCCTTAGAAAGAGACCCTAACAGAGGTGCCTGAAAAGTACCTCAGCCAAGCGTCTCCTTCAGAATGGAGACACTTGGGCTGAGAATACAGATATGTGCATGAACCAGCCCAGAGAAAGTGGGTCCTTGTCTGAAACTTTCTCCAGGAACTGCAGTGAACACCAAGTCTAGGGTGGGAGAACAACTTTTTCTATGATGCCTACCACGGCAAGCCTTGTAATTTCCTACAGTTGGGCCTGAAAGGTCACAAGAAGGATTTGGCCTAGAACTGGACTTCCCAGTGAGAGGAAGGACAAGGGAAAGAATCATTTGGAAGTGCAAAGTACTTTAGTGGTGTTAGAACACGGGGTATCTGAGGAAAGTGGTGGGAAAGGAAGCCCATAGTTATCATGCTTAGTAGCTAAGCAGAGGCCAGGCTACAGAGGCTTTCTGATCGTAAGGCATTAGTACTTTGACCTTCTTGGAACTGTTGGAGGAGTCAACCTTTTGTAGCTGGATAAATGGCACCTGCCTGAAATGAGTGTACCAGCTTGGATATTTTGCTTCCAAGAAGAGGGGATAGATGGATGAGCATTACTGATTAAGCTTTCGTCTATATGGGTCTAAGAACCAAACTCTAAACCCACACCAACTGAATTCAACAAAGTAAATAATTTTTTTGCATAGAAATCCAGTGATCAATTCAACTAAATCAGTCATATTTTAACAACTTATTTATATTTTATTGTGATGCAGCCTGAGAGAGAGACTACGGTACAGTTTAAATTTTATCACAATGACAATATATTTTAATTACCTTAGGGAAACAAAGATACTTTCTTCATTAAAGTCAGCACATATCAAAAATGTTTTACTTTCATTTAAATAAAAGAATTAATTTTCAATGGAAAGAACTTCAATGGCTATGTCAAGGGATTTGTATACATTATCTCATGTAATAGTCACAGTGATCTTATGAGATAGTAATTCAGATCCTTTTTCTGTTGTTGTTTTGTTTTGAGGTGTTTTATTTTGCAGATGAGGAAGATAACATTTGAAGAGACTAGGTAAATAACCCAAAATACTACACAAAGTAAATCCTACATATAGAACACCAAATCCAGTGTCCTTTAAACATTGGATTATGGTGCTGATACTGAGATAGCTGTTATCTTTACACATTTTCATCTAAAAGCAGATGCTTCTTATCTTTCCTATGTTTGTGAGTTTTCTGTGAATTCTATTCAGTTTCTTGGTTTTATCTGTATAGAAAGACACCACAGAAAACAACCTGGGGTTTCTTAGATTCTTTCTGTCTCATATACTTTTAATGGCTTCTGTATGATATCAAAAATAATTATATGGTACAGCAGAGAATAAAAAAAGATTAAATATAGTAAGCCTGTAAAATAAATATCATTGAAAATGGTGCTATTAATGATGAAACATAGATGAGAGGGACACAGTAGTGGGGGGGGGGGAAAGGAGGTGGCATTTAATAAAATTCAAAAGCCATCCAAGTAAATGTAAGTTTTAGAAGTCTGTTACATAGTGACAAAAAAATGAGTTTTTTGTTGTTTTGATTTGTTTATTTTTGGATGCCATTTACAGCTGGTGACTTCAAAAATAAAATGACATTAGTAGCATAGAGTTTTTGCTGTAAAGATATTTTGCAGTTTCCATGGTTCTATACCCAGGATTATTGGTTCTTTTTTTCTCTGCCTACTCAGGATATAAAAGTCATAACCTTACTTTTGACAAGACATAATTAGCAGATTTGGTCTAGAGTCAGGCACATCTGGGTTCTTTTCTTGGTGCTAGTATTTAATGTATTCCATAATCTGAATAATTAGCAAAATGGGAGTGATAATATTTATCTCAACAGGGCTTTTGTGAGGATTATATAAATTAAGGTATAAAATACCCATAATTCATAAGAATTACTGGCCTACTCTACTCACCCAGTGTATTAGTCAGAGTTCTCCAGAGGGACAGAACTAATGGAATATATATATATATATGAATATATATAAGATATATAGAATATAAAAATATATACGAATATATATATGAATATATGTAAATATATATATGAATATATATGGGAGTTTATTAAATATTAACTCACAGAATCACAAGGTCCTACAATACGCTGTCTGTAGGCTGAGGAGCAAGGAGAGTCAGTCTGATTTCAAAAATCTGAAGAACTTGGAGTCCTATGTTTGAGGGCAGGAAGCATTCAGCACAGGAGAAAGATGTAGGCTGGGAGGCTAGGCTGGTCTCTTTTTTCACAATTTTCTGCCTGCTTATATTCTAGTCTAGTCATGCTGGCAGTTGATTAAATTGTGCCCCCCAGATTAAGGGTGGGACTGCCTTTGCCAGACCACTGACTCAAATGTCAATCTACTTTGGCAAGACCCTCACAGACACATCCAGGATCAACACTTTGTATCTTTCAATGAAATTAAGTTGACAGTATTAACCATCACAATCCAATAAATGGAAATTGTTCTGATTATTTCTAGCTGTACTAAAACTCATGGAAAAGAAAGGCTAACATCCCTCATATATATATTCCCATGTTTGATTAGACAAATTAAGATTAATCAATGGTTGTGGACAATACTGGGTTGTGCAATTTCACTTATATTTTCCTACTTCATGTTTACATCAGTGTCATAAGATTGCTATTATTTTATTGACATTTTCAAAACAAGGGAATTAAATTTTAATTGAGATGTATACCTCTTTCCCAGAGTTGTATAGTAGGTTATGTGTCTTAGAGTCAAATATGAAGACCTGTCTTTTTTTTTCACTATAACATCGTCTCACGATTATTCTTTAACTTTAATTCACAATTATCCACTGCTGTCTCATAAGCATAACATAGTGTAAGAGAAAAGATGTTTAACAATATGGTAAGACATTTTACATCCTTAGACCTGTGCTACTAACTCAGAGTGGTTATTTAGTTTCACAATACTTGGAGTGTATAGCTTTGTTGAATTTGCCTTCCATCCCACTCCCAAAATGTCTTACTCTCCTTAGTAATTATACTGTACACCAAGCAAAAATCTAGCAATTGTCCTAGATTCCATTCTCTCTCTCATTCAAATACTCAAGAAAATCCACCCAACTGTTAAGTCCATATTCTGAAATAATTGTGAATTCTGTAATTTGTCACTGTGCTATTACTTCTCATTTGAAACATCGCAATTGTCTCTGTACCTATTTGCCTATCCCAGGCTCAACTGCCTCAAATACACCATCTATACTGCTACAGAGAGATGATCCTAAACTGTAATAATATCATGGACATCTCTTCTTGAAATTTTCAATGTCTCTGGACAGTCTAAAGCATAAAACCTAAAGACTTATGTGGGGTGCATGAATCCTTCTACATGGCTTCCACCCAAGTAGTCGTCTTGTCTCTTTCTAGTCAATATTTGATTTCCAGCCTGTTGTCACGCATCTCAGTGTTTCCACAACTCAGAATGCCTTTCTCTCACTAATAGTTCTGATCAACTCTTCTTCAGACATTAGTTGGAAAGTCAGCTAGATGAAACATTTATCTCTATTTCCAAGTGTCTCATTTAGGTACTCTTGAGAATATATAAAAGTATGTTGTAGATAAATGAAGAAAACTACTTGGAACCTGAAGTTTATGTGTCATGCCAGATGTCTCCCACCCAAAATATGTACTTGAAGTCATCTGAAATTGATTGATTAGGTGTACAAAAAGATCACCCATTAATTAACATGACAAGTATAAATTTTATTTAGTTTTTTATTTGTCCTTAGCTTTGCCTGATATAAAATAATTTATTGTTTAACTATTAAAACAGATATAAATATTGCATTGAAAAATACAAAATGTTTATTAAACTTTAACACACAATTGAAGTAGTAAAGACAAGTGATGCCAGTGACTGGCTGTGACCAAGAAGCTATGGGGTATGGTTTTATTATCTTCACAAATAACTCAATAGAGAAACTTTAGAATTGTTATTCTAGATCATTAAGTTCCAGAAATTTCAATATTTGCTATTTAAACTTAGCTAATAATTGTTTCTCTATTTGGAATATAAGTGATCAAAAATCCCTGATTATAAAGTCTATATTTTAGGCAGGGCACAGTGACTCACACTTGTAATCCCAGCACTTTGGGAGGCTGATGCGAGAGGATCATTTGAGGTCAGGAGTTCGAGACCAGCCTGGCCAAAATGGCAAAACCCCACCTTTACTGAAAATACAAAAATTAGCTTGGCGTGGTGGTGCACGCCTGTAATCCCAGCTACTCGGGAAGCTGAGGCAGGAAAATTGCTTGAACCAGGAAGGCAGAAGTTGCAGGGAGTCAAGACCACGCCACTGCACTTCAGTCTGGGTGACAGAGTAAGACTCTGTCTCAAAACAACAACAAACCAAGAAAACCCTATATTTTAAGAATAAACATATATATTTTAAACCCCAATTTTGTTGTTGTTACTGGGAACGTGAGAAACCTAATTTAACTTAAGCCACGTGTCAATTATTTGGAATATTTAGGCTTCTCCTCACAAAATTCAACTCTCATGCTGTAAAGGAAATTGAATGCACACTATTTTATTTTTATGTCAAACCAATTTGTCATATTTTATTAATTCAACTTAATAAACATTAGTGACAAGGCCCAAATAAGGCTCTAGCAGTGGCATATGATAAATATTTTAGTGACTCTGCTCATGCGTAATGTGTAATGCATCTTTGTCTTGGTACCTGAGAACAATTGTTAAAACAAATATTTAGTGATTTAAAAATAAAAAGCAAACATTTCTAAAAAAGTTCCAAAATCCTGGGTGTAGATATTTAACAAGCTTTTCACAGAAAGATTAATAATATACTTGTCTGTTTAATGGGAAAACCACTTTCAAATTTGATCCCAATTAGAACTGTTCTCTCCCACTAAAGGAATTAAGTTCCTTCCTTTATCATAGCACAGCAGAAAACTCTCTACACAGAAATAGACAGGCTTTTGGGGTGGGGGTGGGTGGGATGGGGGTGGGTGAGAGAGAAACCTGCAGTGCTCGGAAGAAACTGTCAGATTATGAAGTGCCGCCAGCAAATAATCTCTTGTAACAAAACAGTGTTGGTAAAACTTGAGAATATTCTTACACGCAAACTGACATTTAGGGACAGGCAACACACTAACAACACTGGAGTTGATTTTTTAGGGCAGAAATCAGTAGGGTCACAATAGGGTCAGTAGAATTGGAGGAAAAGAAATTCAGACCAGGAAATAATCAAGGATGTTCTTATGGTCACATTGAGCAGATCTCATGGCTCGTCTAGTGACTTTAGAGTTTGTATAGGGTCTAAGGGTTCAATGTATTTGTGTGTGTAAACACGGATGGATAAATATAATCTTTATATCATCCCCATTATATGGTATGAATTTATTTCCATCTAGCTAATCTCTTTAATCTATTCCTAAAATCCTGAACAAGTAGATTAAACCTGATTATCTGGATTAGATCAAGAATCTCATTTTGAAAGTCAGAGAAATCATGTAACTGAAACCTCTTAGAGAATGCTGTCCTGAGAATTTTTTTTTTTTTTTTTTTTTTTTTTTTTTTTTTTTGCTATTTAAATGTGCTATACCTTCTATTTTACCTAAACGAGTGCCTTATCTTATGGTCTATTCCATATAATTCACCTCAAAGAAATCTGTAGACCTTAAAATGTCTATTCTTGGTGGCTTTAATTTATCAATTTATTCTTATTTTGTCTCATGTAAATTTGTTCTATTTCTGATTTTTTTCCCTTTGTGTTAGAATAGCAAACACCTTCTTATCCACACAGGATAAGTTAGACAAGACATATGTGATTCGTTGATGAAATGGAAAAGATCTTGTCATATGAGGCTTTAACTGAGCATCTTAAGTTTGTATTCAGGCAGTTTAGCAGCAGTCATTTTCTGCTTGAGGCAATATATAGTTTATTTCTCTTTCATTCTTGGTGGTCAGTACTTCTTAGAAAAGCTTCCTGAAGAATGATGGCTGTTAGTATCAATTTTAAGTCAGAGAAAAGATGAACATGGAAAATGCCCATGCTGTGCCAGCATGCTCTGGCAGATTTCTGTGATTTAGCATCCCTCTCTGGCAGTGTGAATTATAATTAAATCACAGACATATGGAAGGCGAGTAACTGAATGTCATTTGAGCTGTCTATATAGGGAGGAGGTGGTATGAAAAGAATGATATGGAAACTGTTTCTAAAATCATTTCTGGCTTCAGAAGGCAGATAGATAGAATACTGCTCTAGGTGGATGCTGTAAACCACTGGTCCAAAAGAATACTGTCATGTAAGAACAGACTGTTTCTAAGAGATCATCTTGCCATCTCTCCACAGGTGGTCATCCTGAAAACAACTCGACCTGCGTGGCCTCAATTACCTGATGAGTTTATTGAACTTAAAAGATCAAGGGCTCCTTTTGGATCAGGGTCTTACCATGACATAGGAAACCATACGTCATACAAAATATCCTAAATTTTGAGCTGAATGCAATCCTGAGACCTTGGAACTACTGCTATACAAAGCCTCTCATATATATCCTTAGCCCTTGGTCTGTCCTACCAGAAAGGCTAAAGGCATAAATTATTAATTCCTAACCTATCTTGTCACCATTTCTGATGAGTGGAAAATGAAATTATTGAGAAAGGATTTTTTCTTGAGTTCATGAGAGAACATCAGGGCCCCTTTGACCATTTTCCCCCTATGTCTTTGAGCTGCCTCGATGGAGGGTACTGAACTGGAGAGCCCAAAGTCAACCATGAGATGTGAAGACAAAATATATATACTCAAGGTGGCTGAATGGAAAACAAAAAAGATTGGATCATTAATATCATTATGGTGTTGCTACCAGCCATGTCTAGCATTTAATGTTATGTTTTTTTGGTTTGTTGGTTTGTTTTTTTAGTTATACTTTAAGTTCTAGGGTACATGTGCACAACATGCAGGTTTGTTACATATGTATACATGTGCCATGTTGGTGTGCTGTACTATGTTAAACAAATAAATCCCTAAATTGCCTCGCATACCCTTGGTATAAAATTCAAATCTTAAACATTACTTTGAGGTCTATCCCTGGTCTAGAAACACCATCCTGGGCCTTTATCTACTAAACATGCTCTGGTCACCTCTCAGGTTGGTGTCTTTCCCTGCATTAAGTTTGTCATAAACTGTTGCACCTAAAATTTTCACATGTGATTGTCTTGGCTAGACCACTCTTTGCCTACTTTTTGACTGGTGACTACACCTAAAATTTTTATGTGTCATCTGAAGTTCTACTTGCTCGAATAATTCTTGCAAGGGCTCTATTTTACAGAGATAAAATTTTAATTATGCATTTATTTGCTGACAGTTTATTTAATGTCAGTATACCCTATTAGGCTGTAAGTTCCTATTTTACATTCCCCTAACTCCAGCAATTTCCATGGCACCTGGCATATACTAGCAAAACTCAATAAATATTTGCAGAATGAGTAAGCAAATAGAACAAATCAAAAATCAATTCTCTTTAGATATATGATTTTGTGACGTCATGATACTAAGATACAACTTCAATGGGAAAAAAAAGATCAGGTAACAAGTTCCTAACCACCAAATATACTAATGTTTCTACGCTTGACTCAAATTTTCTTCTCTCCTCTCAGTGAAATCTGTATTTCTCCTCTATCAATGATCCATAACTCTACTTATTAATTGGATCCCATACCTTCTCATATTCTCAAGGTTCTTCCTCTTTCTCTTGTTAGAATAGAAATAACACACTTGACTGGCATAATTAAGGAAGAAAGAAATAATTAATTCCAATATGACTTTAAAAAGGAAAGTAAATTTCGTTCTATTTTTACTTGATCACCTCACATGCATGTACAAAAGCTAGAGCAGATAATTCTTTCACAAACTCAAAAGCCTAAAGCTTTTCCCAATGTAGCTAAATTTACCTAATCACTACAGCACAGTTGTATCTGTGCATATGTGTTTACGATTTTCATGTGGCAAATATTATTTTGTCCTCAGATTTATTTATTTATACCATCATAAAGATCATGCTAAATTAATTTTCAAATCCAAGAAAAAGATTAATCTGATAGTTTAAAATTGGTTTGATAATACCACAAATTAAACTGATTGTCTCTTAACATGCGTATTGGAACATACAACTGAATGGGTTGGAGTGGACAAAAGATTAAAGATTATGTTAACATGACCCTTTATCCCATCATTCTCCTCCATTTCTCTCTTTTATTGCCATATTATGGCAAAAACATAGTAAGCGTGTATTATTCTCTAGACCACTGCTGTTACCCTGTTAGTCTTTTTATCATCTTACATGAAAAGCTTCAACTGAGAAACTGAAAGATATCATCTGGTAAAAATGCCCAGTTTAAATTCTGTAATAGGTCTGGGATTGGTTTTCCATATCTTTTCAATATTCAGAATGTTATCAAATACTCAAGTTATTTCTTTTGAAATTTTAATTACTGATGAGCTTGTATAGAAATAGATAATTAATTTTGTAATCACTTGAATATAGGTTTTCCACATTACTAGGTTGAAAATACTGTTGTTTTACTCATTTCTTAATCATTGTCATCATTATCAAAAATAACTTTCAGCACTTACTTTGTACTTTACTCTGTATAGTGTGTTATATTACGTATCTCAATTAATCTTTATTATAATCCTATGATTTAGGTTTTATAGGCCCTAAAAGCAGGATATTACAAAGAGACTAAAACAATTCAATAACTTGTCCAGCCTCACAGAGCTAATTAATGGTGCATTCGAGCTTGTAAATGGAATTGGCTCTGATCTCAAAACTGGATATCTAAAGTGTAGTTTCCATTGCTAATTTACTATCCTGTATCTATTCCTTTTGAACAAAACATATGTGTCATGTAATTTTTGAGAAATAAATGGCTGGAGTTTGTCTTTTCATTTGTTTTTGAAATTGACAAATAGTAATTGTACCTTTTCTTGGGCTACATGGTGATGTTTCAATACACATATGTATAGTGATCAGATCAGAGTAATTAGTATATTCGTCATCTCAGACATTTATAATTCTTTGTGTTGCGAATGTTCAATATCCTCCTTGCTGTGTGAAATGATATATTATTGTTAATTATGATCATCCTACAGTTACAGATCATAAGAACTATTAGTATTTCTCCTGTCTAGCTGTAACTTTGTGGAGTTTGGCTTTTTTTTTTCTTTACAGAAAATGTTATAAAATTATACATCAGGAATGTCTACTATAGCCAAAAATAGTTTACTGTCAAATAAGTACATTCCTTTAGAAATTATTTTAAGCTTTTGATATGATAAAATTTCATTCAGAAATGGCATTGGTATAGAATGGTTCAATAACATGTCATTTAGAAACAGAATTTATGGCTCAGTAATTTAGGTGCGACCATTTTATATCCTTCTTGGAATCAAGTGAGCTCCAAATAAATCTTTATTTGATATGTAGCCCAGAGAATTTCATCAACAATAGGGTTAAGTAAAAATGATATAAAAAGAAAACTGTAAAACCTCTAAGTTTCCCAGACTTATGTGAAGGACTTTGCCAATTTTAAGACCACATAAGCCTATGAAAATATTACAATTATTATTCATACATGTAAATTTAATATTTTTCATTATACTTTATTTTAAAATTATGAATGAGTTGAGCTTGGGCATATTATACTATATCTTAAATAACATTTTGTGATTTCATAAATTTATAGTATCTACTTACTAAAATGCAGACATTAGTAATCTATAAGAATTACCAACCATTAATGATTCTACTCAGGACCGGGAGCAGTGGCTCATGCCTGTAATCCCAGCACTTTGGAAGGTCGAGGCATGTGGATCACCTGAGGTCAGGAGTTTGATACCAGCCTGGCCAACATGGCGAAACCCCATCTCTACTTAAAAAAAAATACGAAAAATTAGTCAGGCGTGGTGGCAGGCACCCGTAATCCCAGCTACATGGGAGTCTAAGGTAGGAAAATTGCTTGAACCCGGGAGGCAGAGGTTGCAGCGAGTGGAGATTGTGCCATTGCACTCCAGCCTGAGTGACAGAGTGAGACTCTGTCTCAAAAAAAATAAAATAAATAAAAATTAAAAAGAAGAAGAAGGAGGAGGAGGAGGAAGAGGAGGAGGAGGAGGAAGAAGAAGAAGAACCTTTTAAAATACGGAATTGTATGCCAGGCAAATAAATTCATTGAGAATCATTTATCTTCGAACAGAATTGCTTGCTTGGAATCAGGAAACAACACCACCTCTTACTCTGCTTTAGTAGCCCCATGATTAGAGTTATAGTTGCAGAGCAAATAGGTCTTGCTCATTTAAGTTGATTTTTAACAGCTTAATTTAAGTATATTTTACATAGCATAAATAACTTCTTTTATGTGTACAACTGAATGATTTCTAGTAAATTTCCAGAGTACCATAGCTTTGGATTTAGATTAAGCTGATTCCTCTGACCTTTTGTAAACTGGATCTAGAGGTAGAAAAATACTCCATCAGTCATTTACTTATTAATTAACAATACTTTCAGAGGATCTATTTCCTGCTGATACTGAAATGTGTAAAGGCATATAAAGATAATAGTAATCAATAAAAATAACAGTAGTTAAGGATAAATGGGTCCCTTTAATATCTTAGAAATTCTAAGTGATTTATGTGTGTTAATACTTTTACTTCTCACAACAAGCCATGATAGTTGTAATACTTCTATTGTGTGTATGAACAAACTGGTTACAGAGCATTAGAAAAACGTGTATGTATTCTCAATTAATGAGCAATGTGGCAAGACAGAGCAAGCTGGCCAAATAGAGCCCATCAGCAATCATCCCCCAGCAAAAATAACAAATTGACCATCTATCCACACACAAAACACCTTCATAAGAACCAAAAATCAGGTGAGCGATGACAGTACCTGGTTTTAAGATCATGTCAAGGAAAGAGGCACCAAAGAAAGTATGAAAAACAGTCTTGATTCACTGACACCCGCCTTCCCAATTCCCTGGTAGTGCAGTGTGGCACAGAGAGAGAATCTGTGCAGTGGGGGAGGGAGAACACAGTGATTGTGGGTCTTTGCATTGGAACTCAGTGCTCCCCTGTCACAGCAGAAAGCAATACAAGGCAGATTTCAGCTGGAACCCATGAAGGTAGCATGTAGACCAGCCCTAGCCCTAGGGGAATCCTCCAGCTTAGTGGTCAGAACCTGAGTTCAGGCTAGCCCTACCACCACACCACAGGATAAAGTGCTCTGGGGTTCTAAATTAATTTGAAAGGCATTCTGGGACAGAAGGGCTGCAATCACTGGGCAAGTCCGGATGCTGTGCTGGGGTTGGAGCCACTGGACTTGGGGTACACATGACCTGGTGAGACACCAGCTGGGGCACCTGAAGGGAAGTAGCCTTTCCTGGCAGAATTCATGACTTGCTGACTAAAGAGCCCTTGGGCCTTGAATAAATGTCAGTTGTGGCCAGACAGCAGTCACCACCCAGTATTGTGCTGGCTTCAGGTGTGACCCAGTACATTGAAAATTATGGTGGCTTTGGGGAGAGACTTTTTCTGCTTGAGAAAAGGAGAATAAAGAACAAAAAGGACTTTATCTTGCACCCTGGTTACCAGCTCAGCCAAAGTAAAATAAAGCATCAAACACACTACTAAAGTCCATGATTCCAGATCTTAGTTACTGGAAGGCATTTCTAGATCCACCCTAAGCCAGGAGAGAAACTACTGCCCTGAAGGGCCTGCAGGACTCACAGGTGCTAACTAGAGAGCTTGTGGGCCTTGAATAAACATGAGCAGTAGCCAGGCTATAGTCTCTAGTCACCATGTGCCTGGGTTGGTGGTAGCCATGGAGAGAGACTTCTGCTTGAGGAAAGGAGAGGAAAAATAAAGAGGAATTTGTCTTGCAACCTGGTTACTAGCTCGGTCCCAGTAAAATAAAGCACCATGCAGATTCCTAAAGTTGCCAATCCCAGGTCCCAGTTCCCAGACAGCATTTGTAGACTCACCCTGGGCTAGAATGGAACCTGTTGTACTGAAGGGAAAGATCCAGTCCTAGCAAGATTCATAACCTATTGACTAAACAGTCCTTGGGCTTTGAATAAACATCAGTAATCACCAGAAAATAGTTTCCACAGGCCTTGGTCAAGACCAAATACTTTGTTCACTTAGGGTGTGACGCAGCATAGTCATGGCAGTGGTGGCCGCAGCAGTGCTTGTATCACCTATACCCAAACTCCAGGCAGCTCAGCAGGGATAGAGAGAGATTCCGTTTGTCTGGGGAAAAGTATGGGAAGGGAACAAGAGACACTATTGGTAATCCAGAGAAATGTCCCAGATTTTACCCAAGACTACCAAGGTGGTGCCTCTGAATCTACAAAAGTCACAGCATTACTGAGACTGCGGTGACCCCTAATGCACATATAGCTGCATTGACCAAAGACTTAGATCACAAAATTCAATTCCCTTTAAATTCTTGGACAGCCTTCTCAAGAAGGACGGATACAAACAAGCCCAGACTAAAGAAGATTAAATACTAACTCTTCAATGCCCAGAGTGGTCAGTATCAACAATAATCAAGACCATCCAGGAAAACATGATTTCACCGACAACAAAATAAGACCCCAGTGAGCAATTCCAGAGTGACAGAGATATGTGGATTTTCAGACAGAGAATTAAAAACAGCTCTTTTAACCATGCTCAGAAAAATCCAAGACAACAAAGAGAAGGAATCCAGAATTCTATCAGATACATTTAACAAAGGGATTGAAATAATTAAAAAGAGTCAAACTGAAGAATACATGAGTCTCTTAACAGCAGAATTTATCAAGCAGAAAAAAATGTGAGTTTGACAACAGACTATTTGAAAATAGACAGTCAGAGAAGTCAAAAGAATAAAGAAGAACAGAGCACAAAAAAGGATCCAGAATATAACCTCAAAAATGTAACTCTAGAAGATATTGGCCTTAAAGAGGAGTTAGAGACACCAAGGTAGAAAGTTTATTTGAAGCGATAATAATGGATAATTTTCCAACCCTACAGAATGAGATCAGTATTCAAGGAAAAGAAAGTCATAGAACACCAAGCAGATTTACAACAAACAAAACTACCTCAAGGCCTATAACAGTCAAACTCCCAAAGGCCAAGGATAAAAAATGGATCCTAAAAGCAGCAAGATAAAAGAAACAAATAACATATAAAGGAGCTCCAAAATGTCTGGCAGCAAATTTCCAGTGGAAATACTACAGGCAGGAGAGGGTGGCATGATATATTTAAAGTGCTGAAAGAAAAGCTTTTATCCTAGAATAATATATCTAGTGAAATTATCCTTCAAACCCCAAGGAGAAATAATGACTTTTCCAGACCCTCCTCTACTCCACCCCCTAAAAGCTAAGAGATTTCATCAATACTAGACCTATCCTACAAAAAAAAAAAAAAAAAAAAAAAAAATGCTACAGGGATGATCTTCAACCTGAAAGAAAAGGATGTTAATGAGCAATAAGAAATCATCTAAAAACATAAAATTCATTGGTAACAATAAGTACACAGACAAACAAACAATATTATAATACTGTCATAGCTGTATGTAAACTACTAATATATAGTATATATATATATATATATATATATATATATATATATATATATAATATATATACTAATAACCTCTTCAGTAGGAAGACTGAAAGATGAACCTATCAAAATGATAGCTATGTTTTATGATATAGACAGTATAAGAAGTATATAGAAACAACACAAAATAGCAAAAAATGGAGAGAATGAAGTTAAAGTGTAGAGTTTGTAATACTTTTTTCTTTGCTTGTTAGACTGTTTATGCAATAAGAGTTAAGTTGTAATGGATCTTTATAAGATGTTGTTTCAAAGTCTCATAGTAATCATAACAAAAGTACAAAAGATACATAAGAAATAACAATCAAGTAATTAATATTTACCACCATAGAAAATCATCTTCTCTAAAAGGAAGGCAGGAAGAGAAGACCATGAAACAACTAGAAAAACAATAACAAAATGACAGGTTACTTAGCAATAATGATATTGAATGTAAATGGACTAAACTTTCCAGTCAAAACACATAGAGTGGCTGAATGGATTTCAAAAAACAAAACCCAATGATCTGTTGCCTACAATAAACACATTTCACTTATAAAGATACGCACACTGAAAATAAAAGGTTGGAAAAAGATATTCCATGCAAATGAAAGCCAAAAAAAGAGATGGATGAGCTATACTTGTTCCAGGAATAAATAGATTTCAACATAAAAACTAAAAAAAGAGACAAAGTCATTATATGATGATAAAGGTATCAATTCAGCAAGAGAATGTAACAATTTTATAGAACATTTCATCCAACAGCTGTAGAATATACATTATTCCCCTCAGAACAGGAATTATTCTCAAAGATAGGTCATATGTTAGGCCACAAAATAAGTCTTAACTTTTTCAAAAAAGTGGAAATTATATCATGTGTCTTCTCTGACCACAATGAAAGAAAACTAGAAATCTATAACAAGAGGAATTTTGGAAACTATACAAGCACATGGAAATTTAAAAATATGCTCCAAAATGACCAGTTGGTCAATGAAAAAATTAAGAGGAACATTTAAAAATTTAGTGAAACAGATGAAAATGGATACACAGCATACCAAAACTCACAGGATACAGCAAAAATAGTAATAAGAGAAATGTCTATAACAATACGTGCCTATAGCAAAAAAGTACAAAAACTTCAAATAAACCACCTAATGATATATCTCAAAGAGCTAGAAAAGCAAGTGCAAACTTAACACAAAATTAGTAGAAAAAAAGAAGCAACAAATATCAAAATGAAAATAAAATTGAAATATCGAAATAAAAATGCAAATTATTAACTAAATTAAAAGTTTTCTTTTTTGGAAAGATCAACAAAATAGACAAACCTTTAGCCAGGCTAACTGAGGAATGAAATAGAGAAAACTCAAATAAATAAAATAAAAAACGGTAAAGGGGAGATTACAACTGATTTCACAGAAATTCAAAGGATCATTAGAGTCTACTATGAGCAACTATATGCCAATAAATTGGGAAACCTACAAGAAATGGATACATTCCTAGACATATACAGCCTGCCAAGATTAAACCATTAAGAAATCCAAAACTTGAATAGACTAATGACAAGTAATGAGAGCAAAGCTGTAAAAAAAAATCTCCCAGCAAAAAAAAAGCCTGGGACCCAAAGGCTTCACTGCTGAATTTTACCAATCAATTATCAATTAGTTTTATTTAAAAAGAACAAATCTGTCTCAAACTATTTGAAAAAATACAGGAAGGAATAATTCCAAACTCATTTAAGAAGGTAGTATTACTATGACACCAAAACCAGAAGAAGAGACATCAATAAAAGATAACTACAGGCCAGTATTTCCAATGAACTCTGATGTGAAAATTCTTTTTTTTTTTTTTGAGACGGAGTCTCGCTCTGTTCACCCAGGCTGGAGTGCAGTTGTGCAATCTCAGCTCACTGCAAGCTCCGCCTCCCGGGTTCCCGCCATTCTCCCGCCTCAGCCTCCGAGTAGCTGGGACTACAGGCGCCCGCCACCTCGCCCGGCTAGTTTTTTTTGTATTTTTAGTAGAGACGGGGTTTCACCGTGTTAGCCAGGATGGTCTCGATCTCCTGACCTCGTGATCCGCCCGCCTCGGCCTCCCAAAGTGCTGGGATTACAGGCTTGAGCCACCGCGCCCGGCCTGATGTGAAAATTCTTAACACAATACTAGCAAACCAAATTCAACAACACATTAAAATGTTCATTTATCATAAAAAAGTGGAATTCTTCCCTGGGATGCAAGTGTGCAAGGCAAATTAATCAATGTGATACATCATATCAACAGAATGAAGGTCAAAAACCATAGTCATCTCAACTGATGCAAAAAAGCATTTGATAATATTCAACATCACTTCATGATTTAAAAAAATGGGTATAGAAGCAACATACCTTAATACAATAAAAGCTATATATGACAGTCTCACAGCTAGTATCACACCGAGCAGGGAAAAACTGACTTTCCTCTAAGATCTGGAACCAGACAGGATGCCCACTTTCATCACTGTTATTTAACATAGTCCTGGAAGTCCTAGCTAGAGCATCAAATGAGAGGAAGATATAAAAGCTATTCAAAGTAAAAGTGAGTAAGTTAAATTATCCTTGCTTGCAGATGATATGATCTTATATCTGGAAAAAACTGAAGACTCCACAAGAAAACGATTCAAACCGATAAATTCAGTAAAGTTGCAGGATACAAAATCAACATAAACAATCAGTTGTGTTTCTATATACCGACAGTGAACAATGTAAAAAAGAAATCAAGAAATGGAGTTCCATTTACCATAGCTACAAATAAAATAAAATACCAATAAATTAACTTAACAAAAGAAGTGAAAGATCTTTACAATGATGCAAGAAATTGAAGAGGTCACAAAAAATAGAAAGATATTCCATGCTCATGGATAGTAAGAATCAATATCAAAATGTTCTTACTAGCCAAAGCAATCTACAAGTTCAATGCAATCTATCAAAATACCAATGACACTCTTCACAGAAAAGAAAATAAATATTCTAAAATTTATACCTAACCCCAACAGACCCAGAATAGTCAAATCTATCCTGAGCAAAATGAACAAAATAAATCACATTTGAAGGAATCACATTACCTTACTTCGAATTATTTTGCAAAACTACAGTGACCAAAATAGCATGGTATTTGCATAAAAGACACATAGATCAATGTAACAGAATAAAGAACCTAAAAATAAATTCATACATATACAATGAATTCATCTTCAGCAAAGTTGCCAAGAACATACATTGGGGAAAGGACAGTTTCTTCAATACCTGGTGTTGGGAAAACTAGATATCCATATGCAGAAGGATGAAACTAGACCCTTATCTCTTGCTATATACAAAAATAAAATCAAAGTGGATTAAATATTTAAATCTAAGACCTCAAACTATGCAACTATTAAAAGAAAACTTTTGGGGGAAACTCTGTAGATCATTGTCTGACTCTAGATTTCTGAGTAACACCCCAAAAGCTTAGGCTACTAAAGCAAAAATGGATAAATTGGATCACATCAAGTTACTAATAAAAGTTTCTGCACAGCAAAGGAAACAATCAACAAAGAGAAGAGACAATCCATAGAATGGAATATGATATTTGCCAACTTTCCACCTGGCAAGGGATTAATAACTGGAATATACAAGGAGCTCAAACAATATGAAAACATCTAATAATCTGATTAAAAAGTGGGCAAAAGATCTGAATAGACATTTCTCGAAAGAAAACATACAAATAGCAAACAGGTATATGAAGAAGTGCTCAACATCACTGATTATCAGAGAGATGCTAATTAAAACTACAATGAGATATCATCTCACCCCAGTTGAAATGGTTTTTCTCCAAAAGACAGGCAATAACCAGTGCTGGTGAGGAAGTGAAGAAAGGGGAAACTTCATACACTCTTGATGGAAATACAAATTAGTACAACCCCTAGGGAGAACCATGTGGAATTACCTCAAAAACTAAAAGTAGAACTTCCATATAATACAACAATCTCACTGCTAGATAAACAATCAAAAGAAAGGAAATCAGTATATTGAAGAAATACCTTCACGTCCATGTTTATTACCCAATATTTGGAATCAACCTAGGTTTCCATTATCAGACAACTAGATAAAGTAAACGTGGAATATATACACAATAGAGTTCATTCAGTCATAAAAAAGGAGATCCTGTTCTTTGCAACAACACTGATAAAATTGGAGGATATTATATACCTTAAGTGAAATAAGCCTGGCACAGAAAGACAGACTTCACATGCTCTCACTTGTTTGAACTAAAAATTAAAACAATTGAACTCATGGAGACAGAGAGTAGAATGATGGTTGCCAGAGGCTGGGAAGGGTAGTTGGAGGGTGGAGAGGAGGGAGATGGTTAATGGGTACAAAAATATAGTGAGATACAATGAACACGATCTAGTATTTTATAGCACATCAAGGTGACTATGGTCAGCAACAATTTGTTGTACAATTTCGAGTCATTGAGCCAGTAAAATTGAAATGTTTGTAACACGGAGAAGTGATGAATGCTTGAGGTGGTGGATACCCCATTTGCCCTGATATTATTATTATACATTGTATGCCTGTATCAAAATATGTTTGTATCCAATCAATATACACCTACCATCTACCCATCAAAATTAAAAATTAAAAAAACAGTAGGCAGTGTAGAAGAATATGGCCACTACATTCCAAGTCCCTCTGCAAAAACAAACTACTAATAAAATTAGCCTCCATTACTCATATTCCCCGGCAGTTAAAGTGTAAGTAACCTACACACTCACACATACACATTTACACATTTTCGAAAGAGTTGCTTACACTTTGTTTCTATATCTTCACCTCTCATTCTATAGTCATCCACCTTGAAGCATGTTCCATCGCTATTGCTTTGCGGAAACTTATCAAGATATATCAGATATATCAAGGCCTGCATGTTATTACCTTCTGTAGTCACTTCTCAGGAACATTCTGTACATGTACATTTCTTTTCTGGAATGATTTCTTTTCTCAGATTCCATGATATCACAAGTTCTTGGTTTTAGTTCTACCTCTGTTCCTTCTCAGTCCCCTTTGTTCTAGTTCCATCTTCTGTGCATCTAAATATCATCGGGCCCTACAATTCTCTATTTAGCTCTATATTATCTTCTTTTTCTAAACTGCTCTTTGGATATCCACGTAGTTTTGCACAACATTGACATCCACTTTCCTATCAATATATGTGATATATCCACTCTTTAAACTTGTGTATTTGACTATTTGACTTTTTCTTTTTGATGCGTCATATCCATTTCAAACTTCACAAAAACAGAACTTTTGTGTGTGTGTCGTGGAGGCACCTAACTCCACCCCAACATATTTTTTTTCTTTATTCTTCAAGTTACCATATATATTATCCTGCTAAATAATGTTTCTGAACAGTAATTCCACCACTTATGCACTCCCACCCAGTAAAAGAAGGTAAATCTTATATTTGGTGAATTATAATTCTAATCGATTTCTCTCTTGGATTCTCTCTCTTTTTTTCTCTCTGTCTGTCTTTCCCTCCCTCCCTTGTTATTTTTAATAATCACATTCTCAGCATATAGATATTTTTTTCTTTTTCGCTCTGAAACATGGTAAATGGCCTGTTCCAATGGAGCTACTCTACAGTTAAATTTTACAGCCCTTATCCAATTAATGTATTTAATTCATGGTGTTGTTAACAAATCAGTTGTGATCCAAGCTCTATTCTCTAATTCAGCTTATCAGTAATAATGCTTTCCACCTGTCTGACACCTGTTTACTTGTTTGTCCTGAACTTTTAGGACATTGAGGAGGTCTGATTAATTATCACCCTCAAAGATCAACATTTTTTCATTTCAGTAAATGACATCTATATTTACTTAGTTGCCTAAGCCAAAAGAGTCTTAAAAATTATTTTTACCTGTCTCTCTCTCTCTCTCTCTCTCTCTTTCTCTCTCTCTCTCTCTCTCTTTTTTCGGGTGGGGACAGGGACTCCCCCAGGCTGCAGTGCAGTACGTGACCTCGACTCACTGCAACCTCCGCCTCCCGGGTTCAAGAGATTCTCCTGCCTTAGCCCCCTGAGTAGCTGGGACTAGGGGTGTACAACACCATGCCTGGCTAATTTTTGCATTTTTTTTGGCAGAGACGGGGTTTCACTGTGTTGACCAGGCTGGTCTCAAACTCCTGGCATCAAGTGATCTGCCGATACTAATAATCCTTTTTATTTCTGTGCTTTCAGTTTTTTTTTTTTGTTGTTGTTTGTTTTTTGTTTGTTTGTTTTTTTTTTTTTTTTTTTTTTGAGGCGGAGTCTTGCTCTGTCGCCCAGGCTGGAGTGCAGTGGCCGGATCTCAGCTCACTGCAAGCTCCGCCTCCCGGGTTTACGCCATTCTCCGGCCTCAGCCTCCGAAGTAGCTGGGACTACAGGCGCCCGCCACCTCGCCCGGCTAGTTTTTTGTATTTTTTAGTAGAGACGGGGTTTCACCGTGTTAGCCAGGATGGTCTCGATCTCCTGACCTCGTGATCCACCCGCCTCGGCCTCCCAAAGTGCTGGGATTACAGGCTTGAGCCACCGCGCCCGGCCTGTGCTATCAGTTTTAATGCCTCCTTTTCATTACTGATTTTATTTATTTGGGGCTTTTATCCTATTTCATTGTTTGTTAATCTCGTCCACAGTTAATTAATTTTATCTTTTTATATCTGTAGTATCAGTTTTAATGTCTCGTTTTCATTGTTGATTTTATTTGGGGCTTTTATTTTATTTCATTTTTTGTTAGTGTCAATAATCAATTTTATCTTTTCAAACAACTTTCTGTTTCATTGCTCTTTTGTGATATTGTTTTAGTAGAAAATTAGAGGAAAGCAATAAATAACTAAACATCTGCTTTGATGTTTCTTAGTTATTGCCTTCTACTATTTTTTTTTTTTTTTGCCTTTCTTCTTTTTGAGGTATATCACTAGATCATTTACTTCAAGTATTTCTATGTTTTTGATATAGGTGTTCATTGTTATGAACTCTCTTATTACTTATTTTGCTGTATCCCATAGGTTTCAGTATGTTGTGTTTCTATTTCCATTTGTTTCAATAATTATTTTTAATTAAAAAAATTATTTTGCTCATTGGTCATTTAGGATTACATTCTTTAACTGTTGCATATTTGTACAGTTTCCAAAGTTTCTGTTGTTATTCATTTATAATTTTAAGCGGTCAGAAAATATTTGATATAATTTTGAATTTTTTAAATTATTGAGACTTGTTTTGTGGCTTAATGTGTTTAATCCTGGAGAATGTTCCATGTGCTGATGATAAAAAATTGTTTATTATGCAGCTTTTGGATAACATATTCTGTGAATGTCTGTTAGATCTATTTGGTCAGTGCAGTTTGAATCCAATATTACTTGTTGATTTTCTGTCTAAATGATTTCTACACTACTAAGAGTGGATTATTGAAGTCATCAACCATTATTATACTTGTCTATCTCTCTATACTAGTCTATTTCTCCCTTTAGATCTAATAATGTTGGCTTTATATATCTGGGTGCTTCAGTTTTGGGTGCATGTTTATTTACAATTTTAAATTTTCTTACTGAACTAATGGTTTCATTATTATATAATGGCCTTCTGTGTGTTTTCCTATAGTTATATAAAACTCTGTTTTATGTAAGTATAGCTAGCTTATGTATGCTCACTTTTGGTTTCTGTTTGCATAGAATATATGTTTGTATCAATTCAGTTTTAGTCTTATTTGTGTCTTTACAGGTAAAGTAAATTCCTTGTAGCAGCATTTAGTGTTTTTTTCTTTTTCTCTTTTCTTTTTTTTTGGGGGGGATTTTACGTTAAGGGTTATTATCGATAGATGAAAAATTACTCCTGTCATTTTGCTATTTTCTTCTTACCTTGTTTTTTCTTTCTTATTTTTTATCTTTATGGTTGGTTGCATTTCTTTAGCAATAAGGATTGATCATTTTCTCATTTGTGTATCTGCTCTACCAGTGAGTTTTATATTTTTGTGTGATTTTATGGTGGTAGTTATTATCTATTTCCAGATATAGGACTGCCATAAGAATTTATTGTAAGACCAGTTTAGTGGTGACGAATTCACTCAGTTTTTACTTATCTTAGAAAGGCTTTATTTACCCTTCATTTTTGAAGAATAGCTTTCCTGAGTATAGCATTCATGGCTAGCAGATTTTTCTTTTAGCATTTTAAATATACATTTCCATTCCCTCCTGACTGGACTTGAAGATCTTCTGATGAGAAAGCTCTGTGGTTACGGGAATCTGTTTTTTTTTTAGTGCTTTTTTCAATCTCTCCTCCTCCACCGTCTCGGCCTCCAATGCGGGATTCAAACCGCCCCCAAATCTATTGAATCTGCTTTTCTCTCTCTCCTTCAAAACTTATATTGTTTGTTTCCCATAAGTCCAAAAGAACTTATTTTTCCTTTTTTATTCTTTATTTTTATGTATGTTTATTTTTTTTTGTCTCCCTTGATCATTTCAAAAACCTGCCTTCAAGTTCAGAAATTATTCTGCTTTCTCTAGTCTGCTATTGAGGCTCTCAATTGTAGTTTTTATTTCACTTCATTCTTCATTTCTAAGATTTCTGTTTGGTTATTTTTTATATTACTTATCTCTTTGTTGAATTTTTCATTTATCAGGAATTGTTTTCTTGATTTTACTGAATTGTGTCTTTATTTTCTTAAATTGTGCTGAGTTTCCTTAAGTTGTTATCTTGTCTTTGTTATCTGGCATTTCCTATATTTCTTTTCTTTGGGGTTTGTTACTGAAGAATTATTGTGTTCTGTTGGAGGTGTCAGGTTTTCTTCCTTTGCCATGTTTTTTTTTTTTTTTTTTTTTTTTTTTTTTTTTTTTCTGTTTCTACATTTACCCCTGCACATGTGTTAAAAAATCTGGAAGAAGCGGCCGGGCCCAGTGGCTCACGCCTGTAATCCCAGCACTTTGGGAGGCCGAGGTGGGTAGATCATGAGGTCAGGAGATAGAGACCATCCTGGCTAACAAGGTGAAACCCCGTCTTTACTAAAAATACAAAAAAAATTAGCCGGGCATGGTGGCCGGCGCCTGTAGTCCCAGCTACTCGGGAGGCTGAGGCAGGAGAATGGCGTGAACCCGGGAGGCGGAGCTTGCAATGAGCCGAGATTGCGCCACTGCACTCTAGTCTGGGCTACAGAATGAGACTCCATCTCAAAAACAACAAAAAACAAAAACAAACAAACAAAAAAACTGGAAGAGCAATTTTTCTACCACATGTGCAGGGGCAAATGTAGAAACACAAAAGCAGCTTTCCTAAAGAGAGAGGCTTATTACCATAAATGGGTCCCATAGTGTTGGTTGAGTAGAGTGCATTTCCTTTGGACCCAGCAATTTAATTTTTAGGCAGATTCATCAGACATACTCCACATTAAAGATAGGTATGAGTGTGTTGGTGGCCTAAGCTGTGGGAGATTTTAGCAATGGTGGTGTGGCTTTGCTGGGAGCAGGTCCACCAAGCTGTCTCCTCAGCTAATTGTGTACCTATATTGTGGTTGGAGGGTGGATACACTGAGGATATAATTTCCAAGTTGGTTCTCTGGCTGGGGATGTGGGCATGCAGTAGTTCGTCTCACCCAGGGTTGGCTTCTCCACTGTGTAGGACCAGGGTCATGGCTCTTCTTGGGCCGAAGCTCTGAGAGCCAGGGTTATGGTATTACAGCTGCGCCTGTGAGAGTAGTTGTATAGCAGCAAAGCCTCAAGGCTGAAGAGGCACAGTGGCTACTGACATGCAGAAAAGGGTACACTCCAGCAGTGGCTCCAGCTTCAAGATAGCATCATGATGCAGCTGCTTGAGCCATGGACATTGGAGAGTGTCCAATATGTGCTACTTCTCTGGAGTGGTACAGCTATATAAATTCCAGGCAGCTCCCAAACTCAGCTCATAACTTGTGAGGATGGTGGGATTTTCTTGGGGTAAGGACTGCAAATACCTGTGGTAATAATGGAGGCTGTTGGGGGCCTTCCGATTACCTATTCCCTGCAAAACGAAGTGTCTCCCAGATCTGAGCCAGTCTCAGCAGTGAAGATGGGGTGCAGTGAAGAAGTGAAAAGGCAGAAGCCTCACTCATGTCTCTATGCTGATATACTGAGCATTCATGCTTTATAGGAATCTTGCTACTCCCTTGTTGCATTCCAGCGTTCTTCCTCAAACAATCCAGTAAAGTTTTAGTTGTTTGTTTATTGTTTTGTCCTTTTCTGTGAAGAATGAGGCAAGCACCCAGCACCTCTAGTCAGACATCTTGCTGATGTTACTGTTATTTTTCTTTTCTTTTCTCTTTTCTTTCCTTTTCTCTTCTCTTTTCTTTCTTTTTCTTTTCTTTTCTTTTCTACAGTCAAATATCTTACTTCTCTTTCCGTGTCTGTTTATTGTCGCTGCCACCACTTCATTATACTAAAGGCCATCATTATATACTGCTTGGAACACTCCAATATTCTTCTAATTGGAATTCTCCTACAACTTGTTCTGTTTCATGTTTAAATTATATCACATAAATTACCTCTCTCCATTCTGTAGTTTCCCATTAGACTCTCCCCCCAAATCATAAACACTCAAATGAATAAACAGCAACAATAACAATACCTCCTTTCTATGTCCTATAGTTTCCCACAGAATCTGATTTCTATCTTTCTTTCACATCTAATTTCTTGCCACTCTTTTCTTACTTAATAAGATATAGCCACGCTTCACTTTCTCCAGATTTTTCAGAGGTACCAACCTTGTTAGCACTTCTTTTTCCCACTTGTTTCAAACCTTCTCATAGTTACTACTTCTTGCACTCCAGGTCTCAGATTGAATAACAAACTGTGAGAAAAACCTTCCTATGCTTCTCCTGCTAAATACAGTAATCATCACTACCATCTGCCATGTTACTGTTTATCATATTTTCTTTTACGTGTATTTAGGATATTAATAAATATCTAAAATGATATTGTTAATTTATTTGTGCACTTGCTTATTTTGTTTCACCAAAAATATAAGCTTTAGTATAGGTGCCACATATGTCTTGTTCAACTAAATATTCTTAAAACCTAAAAAATTAGTAGGTACTCCATATAAATTGGTTCTGCAGACAGTGTAGTACTGCTATAAAGATACTTGAAAGTATGGGAGCAGCTTTAGAACTGGGTAACTGGCAGAGGTTGGAATAGTTTGAAAAACTCAGAAGAAGACAGGAAGATGTGGGAAAATTTGACACTTGTTGGATGTTTTTGAACAAAATGCTGATAGCCATGTGAATAATGAAGTCCAGGCTGAGGTGGTCCCAGATGGAGATGAGGAACTAATTGCAAGCTGGAATAAACGTCACTCATGTTATGCTTTAGTAAAGAGACGGGTGGCTTTTCACCCCTGCACTAGAGATCTGTGGAACTTTGAACATGAGAGAGATTATTAAGGGTATCTGGCAGAAGAAATTTCTAAGCAACAAAGCATTCAAGAGGTGACAGAACATAAAAGTTTTGAAAATTTGCAGCCTGACCATACAATAAAAAGAAAAACCCAGCCAGATGCAGCAGATCACGCCTGTAATCCCAGCACTTGGGAGGTCGAGGTGGGCAGATCACAACGTCAGGAGTTCAAGAGCAGCCTGGCAAAGACAGTGAAACCCCATCTCTACTAAAAATACAAAAATTAGCTAAGCAGGGTGGTAGGCACCTGTAATCCCAGCTACTCAGGAGGCTGAGGCAGGGAACTGCTTGAACCTGGGAGGTGGAGGTTGCAGTAAGCTGAGATCGTGCCACTGCACTCCAGCCTGGGCGACATAGTGAGAGACTCCAACTCAAAAAAAAAAAAAAAAAAAAAAAAAAAAAGAAAGAAAGAAAGAAAGAAAAATCCATTTTCTGGGGAGAAATTCAAGCCTGCTGAATAAATTTACATAAGTAACTAGGAACCAAATATTAATCACCAAGACAATGGGGAAAACATCCCCAGGGCATGTCAGAGAAATTCGAAGCAGCCCCTCCCATCACAATTCCAGAAGCCTAGGAGGGAAAATGGTTTTATGGGCTTGGGACTTGGAACTTGGTGCCCTGCATCCCAGCTGCTCCAGCTGTACCAAAAGGGGCCAAGTACAGCTCAGGCCATTACTTCAGAGGGTGCAAGATCTAAGCTTTGGCAACTTACATGTGGTATTGGGCCTGTGGGTGCACAGAACTCAAGAATTAAGGTTTGGAACCTCCACGTAGACTTCAGAGGATGTAGAAACACCATGGATGTCCAGGCAGAATTCTGCTGCAGGTGTGGGGCCTTCATGGAGTACCTCTGCTAGGGCAATGTGGAAAGGAAATGTAGAATTGGAGTCCCTACACAGAGTCCCCACTGAGGCCCTGCCTAGTGGAGCTGTGAAAAGAGGGAATGGTAGATCCACTGACAGCTCACACCATGCACCTGGAAAAGTCACAGATGCCAATGCCAGCCTGTGAAAACAGCTAGGAGGAAGCTGTACCCTGGAAAGCCACATGGGCAAAGCTGCCCAAGACTACAGGAGCTCACCTCTTGCATCAGTGTGACATTGATGTGAGACCTGGAGTCAAAGGAGATCATTTTGGAGCTTTAAGATTTGACTGCCTCGCTGGATTTCAGGCTTGTGTGGGTCTGTATCCCCTTTGTTTTGGCCAATTTATCCCATTTGGCTGTATTTACCCAATGCCTGTACCCCCATTGTATCTAGGAAGTAACTAACTTGCTTTTGATCTTACAGGCTCATAGGCATTGAGTGTCTTGCATTGTCTCAAATGAGACTTTGCACTGTGGACTTTTGAGCTAATGCTGAACTTTGGAGGACTGTTGGGATGTCATGACTGGTTTTGAAATGTAAAAAGATGAGATTTGGGAGGGGCCAGGGGTGGAATGATATGGTTTGGCTCTGTGTCCCACTGAAATCTCATGTCTAATTGTAATTCCCACAAGTTGAAGGAGAACCTTTAATCCACGTGTTGAAGGAGAAAGGTGATTGTATCATGGGGACAGTTTACCCAATGCTGTTCTCCTGATAGTGAGTGAGTTCTTACGATATCTGATGGTTTTTATAAATGTTTGAAAGTTCCTCCTTCCCACACTGACACTCTCTCCTGCTGCGTTGTGAAGAAAGTGCCTGCTTCCCCTTCCAACATGACTGTAAATTTCCTGAGGCCTCTCCAGCCATGAGAAACTGAGTCAATTAAGCCTCTTTCCTTTATAAGCTATCCAGTCTTAGGCAGTTCTTTATAGCAGCATGAGAACAGACTAATACAGTACTATAACCACTTATGGACAACACTAAGAATATCTTACTTTGTTATTTAGTGTAGATATATAATTAACTTAAATACATTACTATTAATGTCATAATCAATCCTGGCTCTCCTTCTTTTATTTTTTTATTCATTCTTTCCTTTCTTCTAAATATGAATTAATGTCCTTTAAGTCTAAGATATTCATGAACAAAGCACACACAAAGATAAATCATACACTATTACTGTCAAAACTATGTTCTATTGGAAACCTGTTAACCAATTAATGGAAGTAAGCATTGTTTGTGACATGATAAATGTTCAAAGGATGTGAAGAGCTCACAATTTTGAAGCATCAGGGAAACACACTCTGACCATTCTCCATGAAGAAACAAACTATGCTGTTTTAATCTATGAGAACTCGAGGAGCTGAGAGCAGTCTATGACTGAGAGCTGGCATTAATAAAAAAGAATAATAACAGAAAAAAGAAACCAAAAAAACCCACCTTAGTCCTACAAAAACAGTCACAAGGAACTGAATTCAGCCAACAACCTCTATAAAATTTAATGAGGACCTCAAGCTCCAAATGAAAACTACAGCCCTATCACCTGGATTTCAACTTTAGGAGATCTCTACTGAGAACCCAGTCAAATGATGCCTGGAGTCCTGACCAACAGAAACTGTGAGATAATTACTCTTTTATACCAATAAGTTTATGGTAATTTATTAAGTAGCAATAGAAAACTAATTCAAGTCAGCTGACTTTTCTCAGTTTTCCTTAAATCTCGTCAATATTATTTCAGTTTTCACTGATGAACTACTACTAGCTATCATATTCTGAGTGCATACTTGTGTCTACCCTGTCCAAATACATTTTAGATACTTATAAGAAAGAACTAAATTAGTCTGAACCATACTAAGGCTAAAATAATCATATTTTAAAGCTATAATTTCTACTGACAAATCTCAGACATTTGCTTATTCCAAACCTTCCCTCAGATATTTTTAAGAATACTCAGGTACCTCAATATCCACTGGTACAACTTCCCCATCAGGCCATTTTATTATTCTTTTGCTGCTGTTATCTATTTGTGATTGTTCCACAGTTTATCATAATTTTTTCTATTATTTATCACCACTGCCAACACACTTTGGTGTCTCATTCAAATGCTTCCTTTGCCATTCAATCCAAATTTTAGAGTAGACTAACCCATAATACTTTTATTATAACTTAGGCCAAGTGAATATATGTTAAAAGTATTCTGATGAATTTCAGAAAATGGATGCAAACAAAAACAACAACAACAACAACAAAACAAAGACTAGCATACAAATGTTGTTTAGATGCAACATATAATTATTTTAACAAGCCAGTTCCTAAATTCCTTATCTCTAACACAACTTACCTGGTAATACTTTTCCAAACTATCATATGTAATTCTTTCTTCAGTAATTTTGCATTTGTTAGTAGTATTTTGGTTACAAATACCATGAATCAAATTTAAAACAACTTAAATCAAAAAAGGAATCACACTAAGGTGTGTGGAGAAACCTAGGACTGAGAACACAGTTCTAGGAATAAATGGAAACAAAGTTTTCTCTGGTCTCCTTATTTTTCTGCTTCATGCATCTGTTTTGTTCTTTATTCTCCATCTTAAGATGGACTTTCTGCACTTCTCTATCTCTGGCAGTATGGAACATGACTGATAGAAACTTCTGAATTTCAGGTGATATAACCTTCAGGCAGTCCTGGAGAAACAAATCTCCTCCCTCAGTTTCAGTTTCAAAATTCCAAAGGAGGAATACCTATTGTGCCAGAATTACAGTTATATCCATGAACCATTCAACTAAGGCAATATTGTGCCGTGAACATGAGTTATCATAATTTAACAACATGCTAACATTCATGGTAACCATGTAGATGGTGTGTGTGTGTTTGTGTGTGTGCACATGCGTGTGTGCATGCGCTTGTAAAGGCAGATAAGAGTGAGGAGAAAGATTTTGCCTCTCAGGAAAATGTGGAGCAGTTTTCAGGAATTCTATGACTACTGGCAGATGCTGGCATATTGGATAGGCCAAATACCCATAACCAATTAATAACATGCAGACTTTTAATTCAAAGTTGACATCCTTTCCCATTAAAGGCTGAATCTGTGTATCTCCTGCAAATGCATCCACTGAAGCCCTGGCCCGCAATGTGAGGGTATTTTAAGGTAAGGCCTTAAGCTACCCAGATCATGGTGTTTTGTGATAACAGCCTGAGGAGACTAAGACATCCATTATAAGGAATGAACCAGGAAATAGTATGGCATACCCTTCATTGGGCACCATACCTCTCCAAGGACCTCAATCCACAGTATTAACTTACTTCAGTTTGGTTGAAAACTAATTGTTCGGTACTTGCTATGTTTTATACTGAAGTCTAAAACACAGAGACAATTAGAGAACAGTTCTTATTGTGAGCATCCAGCCTAGAAATGAAAGCAGGCACATAATTGATATTTCAATGCAGCGTACTAGGGAGAAATGCTCACACTTCAGTGAAGACACAAATAAATGAGTGATCGAATCTGCATGAGTAGGTCAGTAATGATCTCCAACCTGAGAATATGAGTTGGCCCATGCTTACTGATGAAAAAAGCCAGATAAAACATAGCAGATATTGGACATTATAAGCAGAGAAAAAGCAATAGGCAAAGACATAAAAACATTAGCAAGCATGTGAATGTATGCATATATTCATAGCAATACTAATTTTTAAATATAGTTTAACTTTCCATCAAAGTAACACATAAGTTTAAAGAGTCATTTCATCCTGCAAAGCTAATACAATATTGCAGATCCTAACCATTGAACTCTGTAGAGAATCAAATACTTTCAACTGTTTGAACTAATTCTGTTAGTGTTACCTCTATCTTGATAAATGGCATGCTTATATAAGCATTTAATCATTTTTCAGTTTTAGCCCTTATCTATGAACTTTGTAGCATAGAATATAATAATTGAACTATGTTTTCTTACCTCAACCTTATTCTCTCTCTGTCTCAGACAATTACATACACACACACACACACACACACACACACACACACACTCCAGTCCAACTTTCTAATGTAATTATAACATGTTTTTTAAATAATATTGAATTACTATTACTCCATTAGGTGCATTGTATTTTGCTTACCATTTTTTCAAACTTTTAGTTTTCCCCTAGCACTTTTAGTAGCTGAATACATAATTATTCATTTAACCCTCATAACAATTATATGAGGTGGTATTGTTATATTGTTATGTGTACCTTATGGATGAAGAAAATAATTCTTGATTAATTGTCCAAAGTCACATAGCTAGAAAATAGTATAACGGTATAGGGACACAAGAATTCAGCTCCAGAATCCACTTGTGTGTTTAACCACAATTTTATGCTGATTCTTAGTTGTGATAGCTTCAGCTGATATTGTTTTTTTTTTTTTTTTTTACTTTCTTAGCTTTAGCAGTCATCATATATTTACTTTAAATTGAACTCCAATTGTGTAAATCTCTCTCTACTCTTCCAAACTCATTATGTGTTCTATTAATTTTATCTTCTGACTAGAGCCTTCTCATGGGCTTTAGTTAAGACTGCTGGTTGTTCTTGAATTTTTCCTATCTGTTATACATTCTTAAATTAAAATAATTCTTTCTCATTATTTTTTACTTAAACTCTTTGCTTTATATAAACTGCATATTTTTAAATTGTGTTTTTTAATAGTCTTCATTCTTTCAATGAGTTTTTATTTTTATTTTATCATGGTTTGGATGCATTTTATGTCATTTTTATTAGAACTTGATAATCTTTGGCTATGTCCTCATATGCTAGGCGGGACATCTGAAAGCTAATTGGAAGTTTGGTGTGTCTTTGTCTTCCCTCTGGTCTCTGCTAATAGGTGATCTCTTTAAAGTTTTACTCACAGAAACTCTGATGTTACTGTCATTCCAGTGTCTGTTTCTGGGGAACTCAAACTCTTTACACAGTATATTCACTTTTACTTAATCTTCAGTATTGAAATAGTACCCTCTCCCTAAACTTGGCACTTTGAACAATTTTCTATGAAGAATAAACCTTCTGCCTTTGTCACAGTGGGTGTCTTACTTTATTTTTGCGCTGCTATAATATTATACTTAACATTTGGGTAATTTATAAAGAACAGATTTATTTCCTATAGTTTTGTCGGTTGCAAAAACCAATATTAAGGCATGACAGGTTTGGTGTCTGGTAAGGGCTTATTCAAACTTCCAAGATGGTGCCTTGAGCACTGCATCCTTCAGCAGGGAGAACACAGTTCCTCACATGCCAGACAGCAAAAGGACTGGAGAGGGTAAGAGAGCCAGAACTCACCCTTTTATACGGGCATCAATTACACTCATGAGGCCTAATTAACTCTTAAATGTCCCATCTTTTAATACTGTTACAATGGCAGTTAAATTTCAACATGAGTTTTGGAGAGGACCTTCAAACTATAGCAGTGGGGAAGGACACGCTCATCATTTACACGACATGGACTAAGCAGTCTGGGAGTCTCAGTCAATCTTAATAACCGTTCAATTAATCCTTGAATTTTTAGCTCATCTTCACTCATCTGCTTCCAGAGATAGCTGATGCCAGTCATTCTTGAGCCTTGAGGGGATTATCTAGCTAATTAAAAAAAAAGTAGAGATGCTGTCTTGCTATGTTGCCCATACTAGTCTCAAATTCCTAGGTCTCAAGTGATCCTCCTATCTCAGCCTCTCAAACTGCTGGGATTTAGGCCTAGTCACTGCTCTTGGCCCTCCAGCTTCTTAAGTCAGCTACTAAGTCATTTGTTATTCACCGACTCTTCCAGTCTTCCCCTCTCTCTCTCCTCTCTCTCTCTCATCAGTTTCATAATTACAATTCCTTACTGCCATTTTTGTAGCTTTTAGAAAGAGTACTAAAGACCTATCTTCTTATTATTAACAAGTCAATATAATTAGTCTGTATATTTTGTTCTGTTTGTTTTGCTTTTTTTTCCCACAGCAACATCTTAACACATATAACTTGTTACAATAATATTTATAACAATATTAGATACATACAACTAACAATTATTATAATGTTAAATTTATCTTTTATGTTAGTTTTTGATAAATTTCTGATTTCTGGACAAGTAGAAATAAATGAGGAAGTTTATTTTACATAGCATGACCATGTTTCTCTTGGAGCTAAAAATAAAAAATAAAAAATGTGAAATGCACTATTACAATATGATGACAAAGAAAGATACTACAGCACCAAAATGAAGACAAATATAATAACAAAATGAATGACAATTTACAACTGGAGAACTCATGGCAATACAATATCTATTTATTTATTCATTTTTACTAATCTTTTCACATGCTGGTATATATTTTATTATGAAACAGTACTGTTTTAGTGAAAGTGTCAGGATACTACTGCTGCCAACTGTTAGTACGTTTACAATAAATTGTACTATTAAGGGAATTGTGCTAAATTGATTCAGTGGGGAAGTGAGGACTGCATAGCTCCAACCAAGGTTCATCACATCTTTTCTACATTTAAAACTACATATTTTGGAACAATTTTAAACTTGCAAAAAATTGCAGACAATACAGATTTCTTCCCAAACACTCTCCACCTACTTTTCTCAATGGTAACATCTTATATAACCATAATACATTTTTTAAAACTAAGAAATTAAACTTTGTACAATTTTGTTAACGAAACCCCAGGTTTTATTCAACTCTCATGTTTTTGCACAATGTCTTTTTTTCTCTTTCAGGATTTCATTTAGAATAGCATATTGTATTTATTTATTATTCCTACTTAGTCTTCTGTGGTCTGTGATAATTTCTGGTTTTCCTTGTTTTCCATGACCTACGGTTTTGAGAAGTATCTATCAAATATTTTCTGGAATGTTTCTGAATTTGCATTTGTTTGATGCCTTTCTCATAATCAGTTTGGAGTCATGGGTTTTTGGTAAGAAGACCACAGAGGTGAAGTGTCCTTCAAATCACATTATATAGTAGGGCACATAATATCAATATGAATTATCACTGGTGATGTTCCCTTTGATTAATTGGTTACGATATGGCTTTTCCAGGTTTCTCTACTGTAAAGTTCTCTTCCACAGTCTATTCTTTAGAAATGTGTTATTATATCTAGCTAATTTGTACTTGAGGGGAGGAGATCAATCTACATTTCTGGCAGGGGAATATCTACGAATATTATTTGGAATTTGTGTGTGAGAAAATCTTTTTTAAAAATTTAATTAATATCAGTACGGACTAATGCATAGTTAATTTGTAATTTGGTTTAAAATCTAACACAACTTTTTTATTGTTGCTCAAATTGTTCCAACTTTTGCAACTGGGAAGACTTTCAGGTTGCCCTCTCTGTTCATTTTGACATGCCTTCATTCTATTTTTTTAATTACTTCCTTGTTTCTGGCATTAAACATGCTTATTTTTCCTTCAGAAATCTTAAAAATAGCCATTTTTAAAATTATCACAATGAAATACCACCTTACTTCTGCAAGATTGGCCATAATTTAAAAATCAAAACAATAATAAATGTTGGCATGGATTTGGTGAAAAGGAACACTGTTGCACTTCTGGTGAGAATGTAAACTAGTACAACCACTATGGAAACCAGTATGGAGATTCCTTCAAGAACTAAAAGTAGAACTCTTATACCATTCGATCTAGCAATCCCACTACCAGGTATCTACTAAAAGGAAAATAATTCATTATATGAAAAAGATACATGCCCACGCATGTTTGTAGTGGCATAATGCACAATTGCAAAAATATGGAACCAACCTAAATGGCCATCAACCAATGAGTGGATAAAGAAAATGTGATCTATACATATATATATATATATATTCCATGGATATATACATACACATATATACATATGTGTATATATATGTACATATACATGTGTAGTTACATATACATATATATGTATATGTACATGTATTATAGTGTGTGTATATATATAATAGTAGTATTCCATGCATATATACACATATATATACACATATACACATATGTATATATGCATGGAATACTACTCAGCCATAAAACAGAACAAAATAATGGCCTTTGCAGCAACTTGATGAATTTGGAAGCCATTATTCTAAGTGAAGTAACTTGGGAATGGAAAACTAAATATCTTACATTGTCACCTATAAGTAAGAGCTAAACTATGAGGACACAAAAGCATAGGATTGGTATAATGGATTTTGAGGACGTGGTTGGTAGCGGGGTGAAGGATAAAAGACTACATACTGGGTATAGTGTATACTGTTCTGGTGACAGGTGCAACAGAATCTCAGAAATCATCACCAATGAACTTATCCATGTAACGAAAAACCACTTGTTCCCTCAAAACTATTGAAGTTAAAATTAAAAAAAAAAAGAAAAAATGATAAATAGCCATTTTTTCCAAGGAGTCCTAATACATTTTTTTTTTGGAGAGTGATATTTGGAAACCAAGAGCAAGGTGCTGAGATTATTGCTACTGTGATATCACTCTCTAGAATCTCTCAGCATGGAGTTAGGAAATATAGTAACCTACATATATACATATAACTAATTATTTCTGCACTTATCTAGCAGTATATACATAAAACTGGTATTTAGGACTCAAAATCCAATATCAAAGTATATATTATCATATTCTCCACTTGGTTGTAATTTCTTTCATTGACAGTGAGAAATCTGGATCCCATTATCTACAATTTATTACCTGCACAAGTGTAGAACTAAAGCACCTTAAGAATTCTTTGCATATATTACTATGTCACTATGAGAAACAAATTTATCAACTAGAGTAAAGTTTTTGTTTATTCTTTCTGTCTTTAACATTATAGTTTCCAATCAAGGCAATAGTTTCTAAAGTTAATGAGGTCAGTTCATTTTTAAGTCACACATTTGTAATACAGTTTGATTTATTTGTGAAAATCTGCATTCCATTTCATGATCTCCCAACATGGTGGTTAATTTTTTTATATTTGCATAGATTTGTTTTAACTCCTTGCAATATACAGTACTATGAATTTTCAAAATTTATAGAAATGTGTTTCTCACACTGGTACCATGCAGATAAATTCCATCTTTGAAAACTATTTTGTGTCCTTTTTGTAGTCAACCTCTGCAACTCCTCTGAGCCCTAAGTAGTTTTCCGTCTTTATAATTTTCCTGTTTCTGGAAAGTTCTATGAGCTGAATTATGCAATAGGTAGTCTCATGGGATTTTCTTCCTACTTAGCAAAATACATTTTAGACATCCATGTTGTAAGAATCAATAGATCATTATTTTTTATCACTGAATTATATGGATTTATAGTTTGTTCATCACTTGTTGAAGGAAACATTGATTGCTTCCAATTTTTGTTGACTATGAATAAAACTACTATAAAAATGTGCATGTATGTTTTGGTGTGATCATAAGTTTTCAGTTAACTTAAAGAAACTGAATAAATAGAGGTGTTAATTCTGTGTTGTATGACAGGTCTACGTTTAACTATAAAAATACTTCCAAACTGTCTTCAAAAGTTTTCTAGTATTGTCTCATTATTTTAATTTGACTTTTCCAAAGACAAATTGTACTGATCAACTTTCCATATGCTATTTGTCATCTATTTATAAGTTGTTTATATATTATGTGTGTAAAATATTTATCAGATATGTAATTTGCTAATATTTCTCAGTCTGTGGCTTGTATTTTTTTCTCTCATGAATAACTTTTTTAGAGTATAAGTTTTTAAATTTTAATTAGGTGTAATATAACATTTTTTTCTTTAGTGGATTATGTTTTTGATATTGTGTCTGTAAACTAATGGCCAAACCAAAAATTGCACAGTTTTTCTCTCATGATTTTTATAGACATTTTGAAGTGAATATATTTTACATTTAGCTTTATGAATCACTTTTTTTCAATGCTAAGATGTAGGTTATGTGTGGAGTTTCTTTCTTTTGCTTTTTTTTAAAATTATCAAATTGTTTCTATACCTCTTGCTGAAAGAATTCTTCCTTTATTCAATTGCTCTTATACCTTTAGAAAATTCACTTGCCTATATGTTTATCTATTTCCAGGTTCTCTATCACTATTCTTTGCTCTATATGTCTCTCATTTGTCCAATATCACGGTCTTGATGATTTTAGCTTTACAATCATTTATTAAATCAGATAATATGAGTCTCTAATTTTAATCTTACTCCTAAGAATTATTTTGGCTATTCCACTACTGATGCTATTCCATGTACATTTTAAAATCAAAATTTTTATATCTGAAAAGGGTGTTCTGTAATTTTGAATATGGTGTCACAGAATCTATAAAATAAATTAGAAAAATTGACATATTTTTAATAAATTCATAATTTCTGGCTTTTGAAGGTGTGTTTTAAGAGATTTTTGAATGCATGTTGATGGTCTTCAAATGCTTACTTTAGGACCATTGCCTTGAGACTGCCAGTTTGTAAGAGTACTCAAGCTATTTATAAATGGAAACCATGTGGAGGAGACCTTATGCACCCCAGCTGTAGTCCCAGCTATATATTTGTGTGTGTGTGTGTGTGTATGCATCACTTCCAATCTGCAACCTGGAAATACACATATATATTTTGCTCTCCTTGGAAAGCTGTGGTATCTTTTTAAAAATTACAACATTCTCTTTGTTTCACACACTGTTGTGAAATTGTTGTGAAATTATCTATATTTTTAAAAGATTGTTCTTTGAATTTTATCTAGTGTTTCTAGGTATTTGTAACAGGGGTTTTCAAGTTCTTTTGCCAATGATTTTGCCAGACATAGAAATTCTGTGTGTGAGAAATATTAGGAAAGTTATTTTATATTTTGAGTCACTGTTTCTTAATCTGTAATATTGAGATAGCAATATTAACCAAATAGAACTGTTGTAAAAATTAACAAGGTGATGCATAAAGATTCGTTCATTAAAAGTTAGTTTATTTATTTATGAAAAATTTTATTCCCTATATTTATACTAAGTGACCAGTAAGTAACTACCAAATGTGAATTGTGTTACATAATTTGCAAATCAAGAAAGTTAATACATTTCAGGCATGCCTTTTTTCTCCAAAGTCCCAATAGATTTATCTTGTCACAATATGAATTTTGTAATACACATCAAGTGTATTTGGATAAGAGTAGACAAAATTTGTTATAATAACCTTCTTAAGTGATTATTCAGGTCCAATGACACCTGGAGTCATTGAGGTAGAGGCCTCCATTGCCATAACTCCATGTCTAATATCTGTTGTGCAATTGTCAACTTCATTTATAACATAAGAATGTGTGACACACAGTGAGCGCCCTGAATTTAGTAAAGATGTGGGTACAGTACCACAGAATATTCATGAAATTTTATTTTAAATCTGCTTTGAAAATATAGTGAAGATTACAAGTATAATGATAATGATATTTTTAAAAATCTGATTTTCTGTTACAGGTTTCCTGCTACATTTGCATAATTTACAGTCAGATGATTTTTTTTTTTTTGAGGTGCAAATTTTATCACTTACAGTCTGCAATCTGGAAATCAATAGTGTTCTCTTGGCACCTTCTAACATCATAAGCAATTAAACACTTGAAATATAAACTTAGCTTAAAATTGTGTTGACAAGTGAGTTGGCCACAGCTGTCTTAGAATCTGCAGCCAACAATAGTAACAACATATTTTTGAGGAAAGTGATCAGATGTGACTAAAGTGCAAGACACATCAGAAACCAAATTATTCAGTTACCGAACAGAGAAGTACAATTTTAAATAAGTATTTTTGTCTCTCAAATTCATCTTGAAGAAATACAAACGTGAGAGGAAAACATTACTGTGCATTGAAGCAACTCGGTCTCACAGTAAATGTTGACTAAACATGCATAAATTAATTTATTTATTAAGCACATACTAATGCTGTCTTTTACATAATCATTAATTAAAATAAATATGAATTAATATTTATTTTACTTAATTTGTTTAAAAATTAACAGTCACTCTGTGAGGCATTGACATTTCATTTTCTGTGTGCCTTATTTCATTTAGTCCTTATCACAAACCTATGAGTTATATAACGAGGCACAAAAGTTTAATACTTCCAAATTCATATGATGAATAAATCATAGAATAAAGATCTCTTCCTGGGCAATATGGCACTTATTGTCTTCACTGACTGTTTCCATATGAAAAGGAGACACAAAGAGAATACTGCCCTAGAGAAGCAGACACTCTGTAAATGAAAATGATGATGATATTTCTAATCCTGAAGATTACTGTTTACATTGGGAAACTTGGCATATGTGTTGTGATCATATGGGGTGTGTGTGTGTGTGCGTGTTTGTGTGTCTATGTGTTTGTGTCTTGCTCAAGCTGTTGCTCTGAGGCTATGGAATTTTGACAGGAGGGTCTTTCTGTACATGTACTGAAAGACAGACTATACAAAAAGTACTCTCCCTTATGCGGCATAATGTGAAACAAGTTTTGCTACTAAACGTGGGGTAGTGCCTTAAATTGAAAACCAACCATGGAAAGTATATTGTTACATGTTGAAATTGTCTTAGTATCTGTGAGGCTGGCACATGCACCCTAAGATATGATAAGGTTTTTCCTAGCAACAAGACTTCAATTATCAGTCTCTCTGTGAAGAAGTTCATAGTGAGGTAGGGCAGAAGAAGAAAAAGATTCATTTTTCTCTCCCCGTCAACTATGTATCTATAAGGCTTAGACTCCTTCCTAGCAATATGGAGATGCCAGGCGTATGGCTGGAGATGGGTCTTTTCAAATTGGTAACATCAAGATACACAGAAGGAGCTAGAGATTGTGTGATCTCCAGATCACAGATTACACAAAAGGGCTTCAAGAGTGACCATTTCTAGGAGTATATGAAAGCATTTATTAGATGTGTATGCCTACATCATATTTTCATTCAAACTTTTGATTATTAGAGAATGAAGTTTCCCCGCTCTGAGTCGTGCAAATATGTTAGCAGTGGCCATCTCACAGGAAGTGTCTATGGGATGCAGAAACTGTGGTCACACAAGGACAGTGGCGTTTAGAAGCAAAACAACATTTAAATATTAATCCATTATATTTTTGATGGAACGAGTAAAATGTTTGCACTTACAGCTTTTTAAAGACTTATTAACAATGTATTAAATACCAAAAAAAAAAAAAAAAAAAACCAGAAACTGGTGTTCAGAAAGTTTAATGAGAGTCTAAGAAAACATACAGATTTAGCAGTGGTGGACCCATTAAGAAGGCCCACAGTACTCTCATCCATAGCCATATATTTTTACCGAAATTACTGAAGTTTAGACTTCTGGTGTGTTTTTGAACTGATAAATTAATAAATCTAATATTGGACCTTCCATCAATAAGAACAACAAATCTCTGTCAGTTCTAAGTTTGAGCTTTACTTACCACTCAGTAGGAAAGAAGTGGAATATAACCACTGACTGTTTACATCAATATTTAAAAATGCTAAAGCGCTGTTTTTCCCTGCTTTTAAACATCTCTAGGAGTCAATTTTTTTTCTTTTCCATTTTTTACAATGCATTATTCAAAGATCAATTTTGTGTATTAATAAAAGTATTTTAGATGAAATAATTTCTACTGGGCTTTAAAATTATTTATTGAATTTCACTAGATTTTAACAAAGCACATTGTGAATGATTACATTATAGCACTTACATTATTGTGTATTTTTTGACAACTTCACTGCTGGCATAACCAGTATTTGAGAAAACCAACACACTAAATAAATCTATTACAGTAATTTTAAATCTAAATACTCTTCCCTTCATTGTTTGGGAGGCCTCCGAGTAGAATGGGAGAGCTCTAGATGTGACTAACTGAAGATGTCACAAAGGCTAAATCTTCTATGCTACACTTTGGATCACTAGACAGACCAGAGTGTAGTCAATGATATGGAAACAACTGAGAAAAACTTTTCTATTGAAACAACTATGATTTTGAAATTCAGTGTTTCTTCTTTCTAGCTGAGTAACATTGAGCAAGTCACTGCAATAACTTGGAATCCAACTGCTTTAACTGGTGAATTAGGATAATTCATAGTGTACACCTAGGATTACAATTAATTTATCAGTTAATATTGCTGCAAAGAAAGTCATTCCATAAGTTAATGGCTTAAAACAGCAATTATTTAATACCCTTTTTTTCTATGGGTAAACCATGTGGCTTCTCTAGTCTCGGTTAACTAGCTTGGGCTTGGATGACTTAGAATGTTCTCAGTTATATATCTCTGGCCTCAGCTGGGGTGTCTGGGAAAGCTGAACTCCTTGTTTCCATGGCCTGTCACTCAGGGAGTTAACTTATGGTTACACATATGATAAAAAGTTCCCAGAGGCAAAAGCGGGTCAGCCTTAATGTGCAAGCACTTCTTAGCAATCTGCTTCCATCAGGGTTGCTAAAATCTCATGGGCTGAAGTAAGTCATAGGACTAAGCAGAAATGAGGCAGAAAAATTCTTCACAGGAGCAGTCTCAAAAAGTTTGTGGCCACCAACTCTTCACTTTTTTTTTGTAGTTTCCAACAGGATAGTTTTGAGTATTAGTGAAAATGAATGCAAAGTGTTTGTCATGTAGTAAGAACTAAACACATTTTATAATTGTTAATGTGTTTTACCAGCCATACTTTTTATCATCCTATGATTTAACAAATATGCATTAAGAAAATGTTGTGGTAAGGCTGCTTCAATGATAATCACTTGGGTTCTTTAAGGATCTCTTGTGTTATAAGGGATATAGAAAGTAATCCCAACATACTGACTCTCCCAGATTTATTTTGTTTTGGATTTCCAAACTACATCACAGCCTGTTACAAACACTTAGTTACATAAGTACATTCCATCTTATGTCTTCTTTTACTTATTTCATGACTTAAGTTTTATACCAACTCCTCCCCAGTTAGATTTTAATCCCTTTGAGTAAAAAGATGGAATATATTTATCTGACATAATTAGGACTACCTAGTACAGTATTGGATCTGAATTTTAGATTCTAAACAATATTAATATCAACTTTCCAACTCTATTGCATATAGCACTGCATTCAATATATACCAATCTAGTATGGCTAACATGGTAGGTAGCATTGTGACATGAGCCCCCAAATAGGTAGACAATGCTGGGATTGACTACTGGGTCTGTGAATAGCTTTGTGACCATGGACAATTATTAAGCTTCTCTGAGCTTGTTTTCTGTTATAGTAAGTAGAAAAATATATTTTATAGTGATAAAGTATAAACAAAAATACCTTGCTAATATGGATTGGATTTGTGTCCCTGCCCAAATCTCATGTTGAATTGTGATCCCCAGTTTTAGAGAGGGACCTGGTGGGAGGTGATTGGATCATGGAGGAAGATTTCTCCCTTGCTCTTCTCATGATAGTGAGTGAGTTCTCATGACATCTAGTTGTTTAAAAGTGTATAGCACCTCCCCTTTTTCTCTCTTCCTCATCTGCAGCCTTGTAAGACATGCCTGCTTCCCCTTCACCTTCTGCCGTGGTGAGTTTCCTGAGGCCACCCCAGCCATGCTTCCTGTACAGACTGCAGAACTATGAGCCAGTTAGACCTTTTTTTATAAATTACCCAGTCTCACGTAATTCTTTATAGCAAAGCAAGAATGGACTAATACACCAGCGAAGTAAAAATTATTGATCCCACTACATTCACATTACTTTTCTTAACATATCTTACAGTAGCTCACCTATTTGCAATTGTTCATATAATTTCTTGAACCCCAAATATGCACATTGCATCTCACACCCTTCAGTTACTTTCACATCCAAGTAATCTTTATGCCTCCTCTACATTTCAAGCTGATTTTTTTTCTGCTTTCAAACACCTAAACATTCTAGTCATACTACTTAATGCTATAATTATGCTCTCCATATACTTTAACATTTAAAAATAAAGTTAATTAAGGTTGTGATGCATGCTTATCTTAAAAGTAATGGATTAGAAGCACTTCCAGAATAATATAGTAAGAGCAATTGACTTACAAGCAATGAGAACACTAGCAAAAATTGTCAAAATTAACCTTCAGAACTCTGTAAATTAACAAAGACTTGCAATAGTCTGGTGAGCCTTTATTTAAGAAAAATGGCTGAACTTCATTAGAAACAGTTTGCTTTTTAGTGTTTTAACTTGCCCTGATGCCAGCTCCTTCTCCTCAGCTTTGGGGTAGTTTTGAAAGCCAACAACTTTGCAATCATAGTGCTTGCAAAAAGAGCATACTAGAAGCCAAAGGAGGGACTAGAATTCATATGGACCTTCTCCAAAAGCCAAAACACTAAAGAATTGTGATTATTAATCCTTTCTGGAGTCTTCCTGTAACAATGGCATTCATAAGACTTATCTCTATTTATCTTAACTCAGTGCTTGCCCAGTGCAAACAGTCCTATTCCCAGGAAATTTGTTGAAAAAAGTAAGTGGCAATTGTTTAATACTGTAACTTAATGAAATGGCAACCTCTGGTAGATGAAACATTGGCCATAAAACTTCAAACTAAAACTTGAAGAATGAAGTGTCCACAGAGGGCTTTGAATAATGTCTGACATATTCCTGAGACTATAGAAGACTACTCACAGGGGCACAGGTGTGTGCGTGTCCCGGAAAGACCTTAGGAGGCTGTAATCCCTCACCATGGGCTGACTTGAGGAGTTTCACACAAGAAGTGAAGGTTAAAGAATTGTAAACTGCTGCAGCATTGAAGGCATGCCCCAGCATCCACACAGAGCCCCTTAACAAGGGCTGGGTGACTTACTGGGTCAAGAAATTTAAAAACATTATTGATTAACCATTATATGACAACTAAAATAACAATTAGAAAACAAAGGAAATAAAATACATCTATAGTGGAATGGAAGAAGTAAAACTATTTTTGTTTGCAGATGACATGATTTTATACATAGAAAATCCCAAAAAACCCACAAAAAGAGTGTTAGAAGTAATACTATTAGACATATCAGAATAAATTATTTCCAGGAGACTGTAATATGCAAGATACACATACAAACATCAATTGTGTTTCTATATATTCATCAATTAACAACTTAGCATAAAACTAAAAAAAAAATTCCATTTTTAATGGTTTCCAGAGATTTACATGTTTGTGAATACTCTTAACAAAATAAGTTTAATTCTTGTGCACTGAAAACTATAATAATCATCAAAATAAGTTAAGGGCCTATGAAATAGAAAGGCATCCCATTTTCATTATTCAGAAAAAAATATTATTAAGATAATATTGCCAAAGTTCATACAGATTCAACACAGTCTCTGACAAAATCCAAGTTGAAATTTTTGCAGAAATTTGATAGCTGTCTCTAAAATTCATGTCAAAACTTAAGGAGCACAGAATAGCCAAAGTAATTTTGACAAAGGATAGAGTTGGAGAAGTCATACCTCCATGTTTCAAAACTTACTACAAAGCTATGGCAATTAAGATAATGATATATGGGCATATGGATCAAAATACAGAATACAGAAATAGAATTAAGTAGTCAGATAAAAATATTTACATTTTTGATCAATTAATTTATAACAAGGGTTCCAAGACCATTCAATGGAGGAAGAAAAATCATCTCAACAACTGTTGCAGGTATATCTGGATGTCCACATATAAAAAAAAATAATTTAATTAAGTCGGACCCCTCACCTCATTCCTCAGACAAAAATTAACTTTAATTTAAAAGAAAATTAATTTTAAATTTAAATTAAAAAATCATATATTTGATAGTAAAATTTTAGTATCCAGAATACTTAAAAAACTCTTCTATTAAACAATAAGAAAAAAAATTCAATCAAAAAATGAGCAAAGAATTTGAAGATATAATGCACCAAAAAAGATACACAAATGGCCAATACGCACATGAAAAGATGCTCAACATTATTAGCTATTAAAAATGCAAATCAAAACTACTATAAATTACTACTTCACACACCACTAAGATTGTTGTAATTAAAAAGAAAGCATTAACAAGTCCTGGGAAGAATGTTAAAAAGTAAATTCCCCATATGCTGCTGGTCTGAATGTAAAATGGAACAGTCACTTTGAAACACAGTTTGGCAATTTCTCATTAGAATAAAGAGAGCTGTCATATAATAAATCAGTTTCATATCTCAGTATAGCCCCTAAAGGAAGTAAACTTTATGCCCACAAATTGTTTTTACACAAATGTTCACAGCAACATTATTCACAATAGCCAAAAGGTGCCAACAACCTAAATTTATAAATTTAAACAAAACAAAATTTGGTTTATTAATTTAATAAAATTATTCAGCAATAAAATGAAGTACTGATACAACTACAACATATGTAAAAGCATTATACTACGTGAAGGAAGCCAGTCACAAAAGGCCACTCATTGTATGATTCCATTTATATAAAATGTTCAGAATAGGAAAATTCCTAAAGACTGAAAATGTATTAGTGGTTTCCAAGGGCCATGGGGTGGAGGGAATGGGGAATTACTGCTAATGGGTGTGGGGTATCCGTTCGAAGTAATGAAAACATTCTTAATTTAAATATCAGTGAAGCTGGCATAATTCTGTTAATATACTTATATACAATACATTCTCAATCATAACAGCAAGTTTTATGGTATGTAAATTATATATCAATAAAATTGTTATCAAAAAATAACAACAGATTATTTATCTTCTGATCCAATTACCCCACTCTGGCTAAATTCATTCCAAAATATAATTTTTTTTATATATACCTCCAATTTTTGCAGCTATATATGTGCACACTTAAGTCTTCCTGCAGAAGAGACATTCAGAAGTGTACAAAGTTATTTTAAAATAAGGAATTTGTAGGAGACAATATTCCTTTGTTGATTTCTATGATTTCCCAATATTTTTTCTTTTGAAGAAATATTAATTTACCTTTGGACTCATGACTAGCATGTATTCAGAAACTTTTAAATAACAAAGGCATCTTCTCAGGATTTTGAGAGTTTTAATGGTTGAAACTTGTAATCTTTATCATGACTCTAACTTTTTCAAATCAATGTCATTTATAACATTAAAATCTCAAACTAAATGTTACAAAAGAAAGCTCTTGGACTACTCATTCCAAATGGGTAGATGTCACTGAGTTCAGTGAAATATTTTCTCCCTGGGTGATTTCACCCAGTCTCACGTCATATTAGACTGTCCACCTCCAAATTTTAGTGTCAGTATAGGTATCTCTCCTAATATCCAGATTTTGCCTAACTAGGCTGTACTATTTTTGAATTATGGTATAAACCAATTAGAATATAAAGAGATAAAAGACCCTGAATGTTTCCCATTCATCTTTACTTCCACTAAACTACAGCATAGTAAAAGACACAATAATAGACCATTTTATATAATATGCTAAGCAGAAATATTTAAAATGAAAACTGCCTGAAAAATCTTTCCTCCAAATTCCTTCACTTCAGTGATTTAAAGAGCTTCTAAGCTTTAATATCATTCCAACACCATCTAAAGTGACATTTCCTAATCTTGGCTTACAATCCTCTTTGTCATTTTGGCTCTTGCAAATCTCAGGACTTAATCTCTAATTTTGCTAAAGACTACTCTGCACTTGGATTCTCCTGCTACAGCCAGGAGACCAGATGCAAGAAGACATCCTGGCAGGTCTCATATTCGTTGGCTAGAGAATCGATATTCTTTTCTGTAATGTTTTATTGCATACGGAAGTGTTTGTTCTTTCCTCTCTTTTGTGAGACAATGACTGCATTTTTGTACTTTGAGTTGTTGCTTAAATATTAATATTGATACTGGATTCTTCAGTGACTTTCTTCATGCATATTTTAGTGAATGGATAATAACTACCTTATAAGGTAATGATGAGGATTATAGATAAATTAGATTCTGAATGTTACATTCTTCCTGAAATGATACAGTACTTATATATGTTACCTCAGAATTCATTTAGTGAATTCCTCTGAACTAACTTTACTAGTCAATTTCAGTGTAGTGAAAAGCCCTGAAAATAAATAAATAAACTTAAATACTATATCTCTTTCTTTGATGAGACTTATGGTTTAATAATCCATTAAATTGCATTAAATGGCATTAAATATCATCTCTTACATGCACTATCTAGCGAGTTCCTCCCAACAAATCAGTGAGGTGGACAATACTCATTTCCTTTTATTGTTTAAAAATAGAAATTACTTACAAAAGATGTCAGATATTAAGTTTATATAGTATTAGAATATTGTACTTCTGTGAAATAGATCTGTGCTTTATCTACCACAGAAGACACACTTTATAAGAGAAAAATCAATTTTCACTTGAAGAAAAAAATATTTAATGTATGAATGATCTAAACAAGATTGCACTGTCGAAAAGGAAAAATAAATAACAAAAATAAAACTTCTTTGTTTTATTTTAGTATTTATCAGTTCTATATCCCATATCTAACTTGATCATGATTGCGTTTATGCCCAACACTGAGTAAATTACTTATTTTTATGTCTCCAATCAGGGATTTAACTGAACAGTTACATGTTAAAACACTAGTTTATTCATCATATGACCCTGAGTAAACTGCATACTTTCTCTGCTCATTAATATGTACTTTTACATTTTGTTGAAGTATATCTTTGGAAATGAGGATAATCATTTCCAATCTAGAAAAATGTTATGATTTATGGAAAGCACTTGGTAAATTATAGTCACTCAATTCATATATTTTCCTAATTTATTCACTTCTCTCCCTCTCTTCACCCTCACTCCAAATATACAATGCATTTGTTTTGTATTTTGAGCTCCAAAGAGGAAGCTTATTATGCAAAGAAGTGAAATTTTGTGAGAATCAGTTGGGCACTATTTTGTTTAAACAACTTTTATGATAATGCAGGAAATGTATTTAATGGTAAAGCAATCAATAACTTTAATATGAAAATGTTCAGACATTTCAGCCCTACTGACTACATTCTGATAGTCAAAAATAAGAATAATGATTAGAAAAATAATTTTTATATATACTGTGTCTCAGATCTGGTACATAGATACAAAACTTCTAGATCCAAGTATTGTATTGATATGAACTGCAAGTGATAGAAATATTGACCTGAATTTGTGTCACTTCTGAACCATCTATGCGAATTGTCTTGAGTAAACTGGCAGTCTCCATTCACATATTCTATAACTTAAAGTCTGATTTTAGAGACACATTATCCTTACAAGAGTTTACCAGTGTTGATTTGGTGATGAGTCACTACAATTGGTGAAACCTAGTGATATCCTTCAAAGATCTGTTAAAATGTCCACCCACTCAAGTCCCAAAACAAGTAAGTAAATAAAGTGATCTTCAGATAGAAAGGACTACTAATTCATAACAACAGCAATAACAACAAAAAAGTAAGTTAAAATTTCCACTAAAGTGCAAATTTTGAAGGCAAAACAGTCCAAGGCTAGAGACAAGAGACTTGAGAGAGTGTACAGAGAAGGGAGCTATGACTGTCCATGCTCTGCATTCTAATTGGCAGTCTCCCACTGCTCTGAAAAACTGAAATAAGCTTGTAAAGCTTCCAACACTCCTTAAGAGGCAAAATCTCACCCCACTGAAATCATAGCCACCATTATAATCTCTGTCTTAATTCATGCCTCTGAGTCTGTTTAGGTGAGGCTAGATATTTCCTAAGTTATCTCAAAGAAATTTGCATAGATGCTTCTCTATGCAAATTCACTAGAGATGAAATGTCTGAAAGTTTTCATAATAAACTATTATTATTGATTGTTTAATATTTAAATTTTCTTTATTAATTTATTTAAATTTAAAAAGTGCCTCTCTAATGATTATGAAGTCTCACTCCATTATTATACTTTATTTTTCAGTAAATCATATATTTGAAGTAAAAATACCAGAGGAAATTATGTAGAAGAATCCCTAAACATTTAAAGTAATCCAAGGAACATTAAATATATATATATATATATTTAAAAGGTCTTTTTTTATTATGAACTACTCATTTTGGAAAGTACAGCCAAAGAACAGAAACTTTTAAAAAAAAGTTATAGTTAATATATTCCATTCATTAAGCATGGTCTTTGTACATTTCCTCTTATTAATCAATCCACACATAACATTATTAACAAATGAAACAGCTCCAGGCTTCAATGCAAACTAAGAAAATTAATTTTAAGTATAATTCCAGTAAATATAATATTTATTGGGTTCTTATTATGAACAAAGCACCATGATAATGCCAAAAATAAATAAGCCATGCTTCCTGACTAATTAAAATATATTTTTATATTCAGATGAAAAGATATTGGAAAACTATGAAAGCTTAGGAAAATAGTTGTTATAGAATTAATGTCAACATTGGGTATCTCTTGTTTTGCTGAGACTAAAAACTGAAAGCAATGCACCTCTGAACGACATCAACCATGTAAAATGGGAGTTCTATCACTCACGAGAAGCTTCTTTTAACCTTCTCAAGGAAGATTTTATAGCTGTATGTACCTATCTTCTTGTCTCACTACACTAGATAGAGTCTCTGGCCAGGCCCCTTCCTTCACCAGGAGCCACAGGTAACACTTGCGTAAATAACCACCATCCAATTCTACGATTTGTGGCAAGACGTGATGAACCACTGACCAGTTTCCCAGAACTCATCTCATATCAGACTCAAGATTTAAGCCTGCCTGAGGCATACTTCTATACAACCAAAAGGTCACCAAAACCCTTTCTAATGGGAATCAAGAGGGAAGTGGAATGGGGAAAGGAATGGCTGTTTTTCTCAGTGAGCCTTGTGGAATTTTTTACTATTTAAGCTGCACGTAGCTCTATAAACTCTATAGCTTTGCTGAAAGGGATACCTTTAAAAAATCAACAATAATTTAAATATATTTAATTCGTCTTCTAACATGCTTGTGTGAAAGGAAAATAAATCTTGGAACCCCAAAATCGCTAAGCTAAAGGGAAAAGTCAAGCTGGGAATGGCTTAGGGCAAACCTGCCTGCCTTTCTATTCGAAGTCATCCTTCTAAGGTTCACCTGAGACAGACGCATATCTGATTGCTTCCTCTCCCTTGTTGTTTATGTAAAAATACAGATTCATTGAGCCAGGCTAAATTGTGTATTCGGTGCAAGGCTGACCAAAGAATCAACCAAAAAATGCAAACTTTTGTCTCTTAGCTACTTATCTACTTTGTTTCTTATCTACTTTTGTCTCTACTTCTAAACTGGAAGCCCCTACTTTGAGTTGTCCTGTCTTACCAGACTGAACCAATGTACATCTTACACATATTGATTGATGTCTCATATCTCTCTAAAATGTATAAAAACAAACTCCACCCCCAATCACCTTGGGCATATGTCTCAGAACTTTCTCAGGCTGTGTCATCAATGGGTCCTTAACCTTGGCAAAAAATTGATGGAAGTTTGTCTCAGATATTTGGGATTCATACTTGTAACAGTTTAATCTTACCCTCCGATTCAAATCTAGTTCCTCATATAAGAGCTCATAGGAGAAAAGATGTATTTTTTTATTAAAATGTTTTATCAAGATAAATGAATCATCCATTCATTTGTGTTATAATTCACCATCACAAGTGACTTCAGAGGGAAAGGAATGCAGTGATTTAAGATAAACTCTAATCACAGACAGATGAATGTTCAAGTTCTTTCTTTAACAGCTGCAAGTTGCATAATCCTAAGAAAGTTACTTAAACATGCTGAACTTCAATTTGATTGTCTGTAGAAACTAGAACATATTATTTGCTTCAAAAGGTTTTGTAAGTGGAAAACAAAAAATTGACCTCATTGAGATAAAGAGTAGAATGATGGTTACCAGAAGTTGGAAGGATAGTGGGAAGGGAGGAAAGAAGAAATGGTTAATCGGACAAAAATAGAGTTTGGTAGAAAGAATGAGGTCTAGCACTTGGTAGTACAATAAGGAGACTATAGTTAATGATAATTTATTGTATATTTCAAAACAACTCAAGAGTGTTATTAGAATGCTCCTAACACAAATAAATGATAAATGTTTGAGGTGACGGATACCCCAATTGCTTCAATTTGATCGTTTACACATCATACGCTTGTATCAAAATATTCACATGTACTTCATAACTATGTACAAAAATGGTTTTGTGAGAATTAAATTAAAATGTGTTTAAATCCTTTAGTTGATATATGACACAATATTTTGTCTGCACCTGCTTCCTCTTCTTTAGAATACACCTGCTATTGTTTTTGTATATGCCTTTTATCTTTAGTACATGTCTGCTATTATTGTTCTTTCCATTCCTGCTAAATATCCTTAAGGTACATTTTTGAAGCAGTATTAAGGTATTTACTTAGATTTATACAAATCTTAGCTAGCATGGATTTATTTCCTAAATTCTGGAAAGAAGGCATTGACAAAGGACTGACCTAGGCCAAGTTCAAATAACTTCTGCAAGCATGGCAGTAACTTTCAAAAACTTAAATCTTTTGTCCACTTCCTGAGTCTATTACATTGTTCCTGTAAAAGTAAATGACATGTAAAAATTATGTTAAAAAGGTTATTTGTGTGTAGTTTTTGTTATGTACAGGGGCAAGAAAAAGAGGTGATTTACAGACCAAAAATTATCATTTTTCAAAACAGTAACAGAAGTTTCTGAAAGAGAAAAGAACTCTCGATAAATATTGTTCATATATTTTAGTAGAGATTCTGTCTTCTTCAGTGGTTTTCGTCTTGGCTTTCACATTGGATTCACTTTGACAGCTTCAAAAATGTTGATGTTGTTCTTTCATCATTCAGAGTTTCTGGTTCTGTCAGCCTAGTGTATATCCTGGACATTGGGCTATTTAACACTTTCTTGTAGCTGATTTTAAGTTGTACTCAATTTTGAAAGCATCAGCCTCCCCCTTTAAGTTGCATGCCATTTCAACAAGTGTTAAAATACTGGGGATTCTGAAAATCCCTAAGTCTTCACACTCTGAAATGTCACTTTATTTATTTATGGACAGCCTCATCATATAGTAGGGGAGAAAGCATACGGAAATCAAGCACTAAATATTTTCATGCATATGCCAATAAATGTATGTATAGAGAGTGTTAAACAAACTAAATATGGCCTGAGAAGGACTCCGTACTCCTATTTTAGAGCCCTTGTGGATGAACTGTATGAAACCTAGCTTAATAGGCAGACAAGATTGAAAACCTAACTCAGTAGTATGCACCTGTAACAATAGCTACGCCTTGGCCAATCCCAGCAGCCATACTTCAACCATTCATACACTACTGAGTGTTTAAACTGTGTTCAAATAAGGCATATACCAAGCTGTAACCACTCTAGCCTTTCTTTTATTAGATGGTGTCAGAAGTGGGATCCAAAGTGGAGCGGCCAGCAACCCCGAGGTGTGCAGAGTGAACATGCAAGGTAGCTGCAAGACCACTTGGCTCCACTAATCTCAGAGCTGCTGGGCATTGTGGGTAAGCACCCTCTTGGATTTCGGAGTTCCGCAGATTTGTGTTTTGAGTTCTCCGAGTTTCTTTGAGCAAATTTCTGATCTAAACTGGGTTTGGAGTCATGACGGAAACTAGACAGGGTCTAGGAATGGATTTGTTTTGGAATTAACTGGCTTGGATTCAGTTAGAAGCCTCTCACATCTGACTGGGTCAGAAGGGAACTGGTAGTAAGCAGTAATATGGCAGGGGTTATAAAATTTGGTTTTTGAAAATTCACAGGGATTTTTGTGTTCTACCCCTTTGTTTCATTTTCTTGTGCAGCTAGGTAGGAAAAGAAATCACTGGCTAAGTTAATCGAGAAAATCTGAAAGTAAAGACAATATTTTAAGTAAACATAGTATCCTTAATTTCTGGAAAACTGAGTTCCTTCCAGCTTATACATTAGACCTGCAAGGTAGTGAAGTCTTACAGAAATGGCAAAATCTTCCTAAAAATAACTTACAGTGGAATGTTCCAAATGAACAACACACCACTGAAGTGCATTTTTAAACGAGGGCTCTCAGTAAAGTCCTTTTTGGCTAAACATGGGTTTGGCACTCTGGGATGTCAACTGCTATTCTCCTTGAAATAATCTGCCTTGCACTCTTTGCTGACAGCTGTGGGTGACAGAATTAGATATGTACAGGATCGTGGGACATAGAGAACTTTTTTCTCCCTAAGAGGGAAAACTTGAGAGCTGATAGAACTGCTGGAAAAGATCCCTTCACTACTAACAAGTGGCCACCTGAACTTTTCAGTGTTGCTGAAATGAATAGGTCTTGCTCTGATCTCCCTGAGCTCTTCACCTTCCTCACCCTGCCACAGGCAATACTTTCCTTTTTCTTCTCTTCCTTTTCTCTCTTTTCTGTTACTCAGGGTGGCCATCTTGCCCAAAGGCCACGTGTTAAAACTCCTAGTCAGAGATTGGGTTAAAGATGACAGGGCCCATCTGAGGGTAAATCTAAACCTTGCCAGTTTGATATTGAGTGCTAAGCAGAGTGGCTAATGTCTATGCTTTATCACATGTGTTTTGCTTTGGCCAGAACAAAAAAAGATCCTTTCCTTTATGATGCAGTGTGACCCCAGGGCGATGATGCAGCAAGCTGGGTCACCAGGCTGCTCAGGGAAAGAGAACCTGAAAACCTGGTGTGCAGGCAAAGGGTAAGAATTTCTTACCAGTCAACTTTCTGGATTCTCTCTCTCTTTGCAAACTCATTGAATAAATGGCAAAAGTCACTGTGTACCTCCTCTGTAAAGTTTTCATTAATGTGAAAAAGAATTCTGAGGCTAGTTTCAAGATGTCATGAATTTGGTGTATTTTGTGCTATGAATTTGTTTCTCTGTGTGGAGGGATACCTTAAGACAAAACATGCGCTTAGAATCCCATAAGCTCACTGCTCAAGATGGCCCAGCAATCTGGTCAGTAACAAATGTTGCTGCAGGTCCCTGAAACAAACAAAAAACTGAATGATGTTGCCATCTTGTTTTATGTCCTTGGGAGTCCAACTTTGTAACCATGTGGAGATACTTTCTGTTGATCTCTGCCTTCCAGGGAACAGGAATTTTAGGATTCATGTATTAGTTATCTCTAAAAATCATCTTGAGTAGTTAAAAGCCTTTGGAAGCTCAAAATTAACTATTCTAGACTCCTTCTGGGAAGTGTGATGGCAACTGCCCCATGCTATAGCTCAGTAGTTATGGTTTTTGCCCTTTCACAGGGGCAGTCTGGGTTCGATTCCCAGAACAGGAAGTAAGTCTTTTCTGGTTTAATATCTGGATGACCATTTCTATTCTCTTCTCCTCAACAGACTATCTTAAATTTTTCTTTCTCTGCACCTGGGAGGTTACCTTTGGTAAAGTTCAAAAGCCAGAAATATTGGCCATTTGGCCTGGCTAAAGTCAGGTAATAAGAAATTTTAAAAGGACTTTATTAAAGAGTGCTATGGTTAAAAATCAGCTTAATTAAAAGTGGATATTCAAGCTCTAACAGCCTGTACTCCTTGGGAAAAATAAGAGGCACCAGAGGACTTTCCCTGCCCCTGTTCTTCCAAGGACTCCACCCTGAAACCAATAACCAATTAGGAAACTTACAAATTGGCAAATGAAAACTCTTACAACTACTGTAGTAATCTTCTGTTTGTCTGTCTGTGTAGTTATACATATGCATTGCGTGTAATGTTTATATAAATGAGTTCTAATTAATTGGCTTAAATAAAAATAAGCACTTAAATATTTTGTCAAAAAAAGTAAAACTAATGCCTTTCAGCTCACATGACACTAGCAATTTTTTGGAAATAAAGACAGTTTTAAAAACTATTGGAAAATTTTTAAGAAGTCTTCAAAATGTAGACATCTGGTCTAACAGAGCCATTAGATTCTAGATAAGACCTGGGGACATGTGGAATTATCTATGTCCCCTAGCTATACAAAGAAGGCTAGAAAGAAAGAAATTGTATATAAGAAAGGATCTTGTGTGGTTAATTCTTGTCCTAAAGTAAAATGACTGATTGTTTAAAAAGAGGGATATTTAGGGCAAGTCAGAAAGTCCAAGAGTGTCTTAGATGATCTGTATAGTCAAGAAAGAATTTATGAAAGGAAATTTATGCACAAAACGTTGAATAACTTAAAGGTGATTAAGCCCCCTAAATGCTTCATAAAATGCCACTGTGACTCTAAAAGCCTGAACCTTCCAAGGTTTTCACCAAAAGTAAAAGTGGCTAAAAGTTAACATTGTAACATGTAATCTAGACTAATGAAAAAACAGTTTTACATGCAAGGTGTGTAAGAAAAGTGAAATGTATTTTTGGTAAGCATTATAAGAAATCATGGGAATGTGAATTTTTTTCTGCCTAGATTAAAAGGTTAAAGGATTGTATTAAATTAAATAAAGCGAAAGTTTAAACAACTTGTGGAAGAATTTATAAAAATGAACTTTGTAAAAAACTCTATGTGTGAAAATATTGAATAAATTTAAGGGGGCATTATTTGGTTTGTTTGTGAATTGAGCATTGAAATAAAAGCACAATAGATTTTCTTAGAGCACTATTCTGCTCTTTAACAAAAATTTTAAGGAGTTATAAAAGGTTTATAAAATTCTTACCTTATGGTCAAACTGATTAAAATTGAATACACTCATCTATAACGTTTTATTAAGAATTGGGTTTAACATCAATAATGCACTAATGCAACAGTGACATTGGCTTATTTGGTATAAAAATCATGGGAAGCATTGTCAAAATAAAAACAATGTTCAATCTTCAGATTATATTTTAGTGAATGATATTAATATATGTTCCAAACTATATGGAATTTCTAAAATTCTAATATGTCTGAGTATGTGCTATCGGTCATAATTAAGGTTATTATGTTAAGTTATTTTAGACCATAGAAATAATCACATTTCCTAGTCTATTATGTTTTTAACTATAACTATTTAAAGTAATTTCCACAGTTAATTGTTTAATGCTGATGCAGTTTCTGAAAACATCACAAGCACACAAAATCCTAGAATATGGTGTCTTTTAAAAGGTTCACGAAACTTGGCTCACGCCTATAATCCCAGCACTTTGGGAGATCAAGGTGGGCGGATCATGAGGTCAGGAGTTTGAGACCAGCCTGGCCAACATGGTGAAACCCCATCTCTACTAAAAATACAAAAATTAGCCAGACGTGGTGGCAGGAGCCTGTAATCCCAGCTACTTGGGAGGCTGCGGCGGGAGAATCACTTGAACCCGGGAGGCAGAGGTTGCAGTGAGCTGAGATCACCCCACTGTACTCCAGCCTGGGTGACAGAGTGAGAGTCCATCTGGGACAAAAACAAACAAACAAAACAAAACAAAGCAATAAAACAAACAAACAAAAAATAAACAAAAACCTTCATGAAAGGATGTAAGGGAGCCTGAAAAGCACTCTTATCCTGTCATAGGTAAGAATTCCCCATGAATTCTCCAATTCCTCTAGAATTGGACTGGGTAAGAATTCCGGAAACTTAAAGACTGACTGGTTTATGAAACTACTAACCCACTAGGAACAAAATTAAGGAAATACCAAGAAAATCCTTTGCCAGATTATCATGTTAAATCAGCCAATATAAAAATTGTTTAGGTATACAATTTGATTAAATTCCATGGTCTAAGTCAAATTACCTATGATAATGCATCAGTTATTAGTGCTGTGCACCTAAGTTGGAGAAACAACTGGTATTCAAGAGGACATAAGTCCGATGTGAAGTATGGACTCATGAAGAAGCAGGACGGCCGCCTTGTCCTTCCTGAGTCCTTAAAGCTTTTGTTACTAAAGGTTCTGCATTCCATCACTCATCAAGGAAAAGATAAAATAATCCAAATTAAATATATTGATGTGGTGACTTACAAATTGTGGAAATAGTTTAAAACCAATGTTTGATTCCATATTCCTGGGAAAACAATCAAAGCTTCAGGTACATTTGGCTACCGAATGGGCCATTTAAACATTTATAAAGGGATTTCATTCAATTCTCATTTTCTTTCTTTTTTTTTTTTTTTTTTGAGACGGAGTCTTGCTCTGTCGCCCAGGCTGGAGTGCAGTGGCCGGATCTCAGCTCACTGCAAGCTCCGCCTCCCGGGTTCACTGCCATTCTCCTGCCTCAGCCTCCCGAGTAGCTGGGACTACAGGCGCCCGCCACTGCGCCCGGCTAGTGTTTTGTATTTTTTAGTAGAGACGGGGTTCCACCGTGTTAGCCAGGATGGTCTCGATCTCCTGACCTCGTGATCCGCCCGTCTCGGCCTCCCAAAGTGCTGGGATTACAGGCTTGAGCCACCGCGCCCGGCCTCAATTCTCATTTTCAATCCATGTTTTCTACTTGTATAAAAGCTTTCCTATGCAAGAGGGCTGATGTTGTAATAGTAGATTATTATGCTCCAGTGTATTTTCTCAGGTAAAGAAAGCTTTTTATGGGTCACTGAGGACAACCCCTTCCAAGTCTGGAAGCTGAAGATCGTATCTTCTGAGAACATCAGAGAGGAGACTGTCCTTGCCATCCCCATTGCAGCAAAACTTTGAAACTTGAACTTTGGGTTCATAATTATTCTCACAACTAAGAAGGATCCCTCCACACTCTTGAAACTGTACACCCGTTAGAACCTTAAGATAAACCTAACCAGGGAAGGTAAAACTTCCCTGGGAGAAGATGGTATCCTTGATGTGAACAGCTTCCCCCAAGATCACGGATCAAGACTTTCCTACTATTATGACACTCCTACCGTCAAATATTTTTTCTTCCTTATTCCTCTATGAGCAATAAAAGTGGAAAAGGGGTCTGTTATGAGCACTTACGGGGTACACTTTTATTTGTAAAGGAGTTTGCAGCCGGCTTTAAACATGAATAAACTTATACTTTAATAGATAAAAGATGAAGGCCCAATGTAGGGGAGAAACTTTTGTGGTAGTTATGTTACCTCATAATCAGTAAAAACTCCTCTTAACCTGCATCATGGGTTAAAGAAAACATTGCCAGGTGACCTTCACTCCTCTAGATGGACATCATTCGTTATGTCCTTTTTCCATGGTTTAGAATAAAAGAGACAATAATTAGAAATGTATCCCTCATAACAGGCTTTATAGCAAATTCTACTGTAAAGGCTATGGTTACACAACAGACTTTAAATTCACACATGAAAGTTATGCTGAATAATAGAATTAGCTAAACAGAAAAGTACCTGTGCAGCAGCTGGCCCTTGGGGCCTATGAAGAAATACATCAAATGTAAATTACAAAAATTCGGTTGTAGGTGAATAATGAAAACACTACTTAGTCAAGCGAGTAAACTCTTCATCTAGTTCATTCTTTAATCTATTTATTTTTGGGTGGTTTGGTTTATGGGGACGCTGTGTAAGGAGCATACTCCAAACTCTTGGTATTATCCTCCCCGTAGTCATAATAATAGTCTCCCTTGCGTGCTGTAGTCTCTCAAAGGTTTTAAATGTTTGCATGCAGCCCTCTCTAAAATGTCAAATGGTCTCTCTTCAACTGGAATGACAAAAGCTGAAAGAAATTTGTGACCATGAAGACACCATAACCTATGAATGACATGCGGAGACTGGAAACCCAAAATCATGGTAACTCAGGGTGGCGCTAAGACCCTAAGGTCACACTCTCACCTAAATATGACTCTTGCAGTAAAGGAGGGATTTTTTTAAAACAAAATTATGGGAGGCCATTGTTTTGGACTGAGTTCATACACTAGACCCCAACAGACCAAACCAAACAAAATGGAGTCACTTGTGCTAAATGTGATATAATCAAACTAAGACTTTAAGGAAACATACAGATTCTAGAACAGATCAGGTTTTGGTTTTCTCCCATAAACAGAACATTCCAGCATAAAGAGATACCCTCTACTCAGTCCTTTTCCCTCCTTGCACAATCCACTGTTCTACTGAGTCCCAGTGGGTTTCAAGACCATATAAGTACATTTGTGGTGGTGATAGTGACACTAATGACTAAGGTTTTGGTCAATCTCTCAAAATTGAGCAGATGACCAAATGTGGGGAATTGTTAAAGCAAACTAAATACGGCCTGAGAAGGACTCCGTACTCCTGTTTTTGAGTCCTTGTGAATGAACTGTAACCTAGCTTAACAGGCAGACAAAATTGAAAACCTAACTTAGTGGTATGCACCTATAGCAATAGCTAAGACTTGGCCAATCCCAGCGGCCATACTTTAACCATTCATACACTGCTGAATGTTCAAATTGTGTCCAAATAAGGCATACACTGAGCTGTAACCAATCCAGCCATTCTGTACATCACTTCCAATTTCTGTTTGTCATTTCCCCCTCAGTGGTTTTTTTTTGTTGTTGTTTTTTGTTTTTGTCTGTAAATCTTCTTCTACCATGTGGCTGCGCTGGAGTCTCTGTGAATCTGCTGTGATTCTGGGGGTTGCCGATTCACGAATTGTTCATTGCTCAATTAAGCTCCTTTAAATTTAATTCGGCTGAAGTTTTCTTTCATCAACAGCTTCAGGAAAAAATAGCTTAATTTCCTTGTTAGGATAGTAAAGGGAGAGGTCACTAAGAATATATGACTTAAACTGAGAGGATTTTTTCTTTTAATATCTTAATCGTCAGTTTCTTTATTAATGAAATATATTTGCTCCTTTAAAAAATAAACAATTTTTAAAAATAAAAATTAAAGTTAAAATAGGATGGGTGTCATGGCTCACACATGTAATCCCAGCACTTTGGGAGGCTGAGGAGGGAGAATCATTGAAGCTGAGAGTTCAAGACCAGCCAGGGCAACAGAGAGATACCCTGCTTCTACAAAAGTAAAATAAAATAAAACAATTATCTGGGCATAGTTGTGCACAACAGTAATCTCAGTTTGAAACTGCATATAAAAATAACTTTTAAGGTTTACCAGTCTCAGATTAGTAGCTAAACTACTATAAACCTCTCACTATGTAGGAGGAACTGAGGAAGTTAGGTATGAAAGGCGAATTGAAGGGCCATAGAAAATTCATTCCCTCATATGAATGAGTTGGAGATGACAGAAAAATCTGGAAGACGGGCAGTTCCAGCCACCAGGTCAGCATTGTCACACGGGAGCTGATGGAGTGGCTCTTTGTGGCTGACATTCAGGGTGAAAAATCAGGGCGGGCCTGGAGACACCTGCTCAGGAATATCAGCCCTTAGACAGAGAGCTCGATATGCAGCAAATGGAGCAAATGTACAGGGGCCAGGCAGAGGATCTTTGTCCCTTTCTTACAATCTCTAATGAATGACGTTTATCTGAGCGTGATGACTGATACCTTATTTACACCTTCCAAATCTCAGAAACAACTCTTTGGCCACTTTAACTCAGAAAGATAACATACGGAGAGCTTTCAGAAACACAGGGAAAGGTGATTACTTTATTTAACTGTGAAAGGTAAACCAAGAAACTCATGGGACTTACAATGGAAATTAATGATATTTGGGTAGGCAAAACTTTCTCAGCTACAAAGAATGCTAACCTTAGAGAAAAATATTGGTTGACTGGACTATGTTAACATTAAAAAGTTTTCTTTATCAAAAAACAACCTTAAGAGGGTGAAAGAAAACTTGGTGAAATATATTTATAATATTTCTAACACATGAAATCTCATATTCAGAATATTTAGGGAATGTTTAAAATATAATAAATAAAAGACTCCAACCAAAATTTTAATCAAAAACTTATCCTCACGTCACACAAAAAAGTAACATCAAATTGCCAATAAGTATACAAAAAGATGCTTGATTGTATTAGTCAACAAGAAAATGTAAATTAAAGCTACAATAAAATACCACTACATATTCATCACATTTTCTAAAATTAAAAATAGTTTGGTAATATCATGTGATTGTGAGGATGCAGAACCTTTGAAACTGTAATATACTGCTATTGAGAGTGTATATTTGTACCACTTTGAAATGTTCGGTGTTGCCTGTCATTTTGCATGTCCACATACATACAATTCATCCAGAAACTTTAGTCCTATGTATATACTCCCCACAATGCATGCATATATGTTCCAAAAGTGTGTAAAAGGATGTTTCTAACACTATTAATGATAATAATCTCAACTCACATATCGATCAATAGTGAGTGGAATGAATAGATTGTGGAATATATACATGATGGAATATTCTACAGCCATGGAGATGAACAAACTATTAATGCATGCAACAGTATAGAATGAATAAAATAAGTCTTCTAGAAGAAATACATTCCATGCAATTTACCACATAGAAAATTTAAAAGTCCAAAACTACACTATGATGTTAGAAGTCAAGGTGGTGGTTTTCTTTTGACAGAAAGGAATAGTGTAGGTGGGGACTGAAGACAGTCTCTGGGGTGCTGATAATTTCCTACTTCATTTGTGGTGTTATTATGGGTTTGTTGACTTAATGTACTTTTATTATTTATGCACATATTACACTCTTTAGTAAAATGTTTGATACAAATATTATATATAAGACTTAATAGTCCTAGAATCACTCTCTTTGGACTTAAATGTCATTTCTCCAAAAATTGCAGGTGAGAAGAAATCAGCTGAAAAAGAGAATTTATTCAAAGACAGAATAAGCACAAAGCCTCGTCAGCAGAAAAAAGGCTTGGAAAAGCCAAAGAAGTGCATAGAAGGCAGGATGATTAAATATAATTAAATGCTCTTTTCCAGAATAACCACGCTTCACTCAAACGTCACCTGCTAACAAAGAAATTGCTTGATTCTCTATCAAAAGTAGCACCTCTTTTCTTCCTTTCTTCTTGCTTTGCTCCACTGTTTTCTTCCTACTACTCATAGGCTAATAGCATTATAATAAGGTAGTCTTCACTTTGTATGGCTCTGATATGCATGGATTTTTCATACTACAGTTTACTTAGATAACATGAGTCCCCCAACTACACTGATCAAATTTCAGTTTGCATGGGATAGTCAACAATAATAATTATGTAAATAAAAATCCCACTACCTCTTCATTGCATAAATCACAAAATCTGAAATAGAATAAAGCAGATTTATAGAAGAAATAGCTGACAATGGAAATATTGACGCGGCGTTGTTTCAGGGACCCTCAACACACAGCAAGAGGAATTTAGTGAAGGCAAATTTATTGGCATAAGTGAGAAAAGTGGTTATGAACAAAAGAATAAAGATGTCTCAGAGGAAGTGGTGCCAGCAAAATAAAAAAAAAAGTTAAAACTTTGCATTAAAGGAATTCTAGAGATACTTCATATTATGGCAAACACAAAGGATAGCTTGATGGAAAATGATGCAAACTTAGAAAGAAACATGATTTTTCAAGGCGTAGAAACATGTTCACTCCATTTTGTAAATTATACAACTTGAAGAAAAGAACACTTCAAACTACTTCTGGTAAGTTTTTTAAAAAGCAAAACACATTCTCAATGTGTTTAATATTTTATAATATACTAGATGTTATATTTTATACTTTTTATTTTGCTACACATTTAGGGTGGGCAGTAAGACAGTTTTTAATATTTAGACAAAATTTTTAAAGGTAATTGAATAATAATAATTTTTATATTAATTATTGAGGCTTTTTTCTTGTAAGGGGAAGGGGAGTTGGCACTATCAGGTAAAGCAATTCTGCCTATAGTATACTTGTGTTTTTCTTGTTCTTTTGTTGTGCCTTTTGTCTCTCTACAATGTAAGTAAGGTACATAAAGAAAACTATGATCATCTACTTGGTTTACTGATGGATTCCAAGGCCCTGTAGTTAATATTTATTTTGTGGGAAAGTAAGTGAATGAAAGAGGAACAGTGGGAAGAAAAAGAGTAGACGTATGATAATACAGAATTAGCTAGATAATACAGCACCTTGTCAAGTCTGAACTTTATTTGAATGAATGGGAAGTCAATGAAGGGATTTAAGCAGGAGATTAACATAATCTGATTTATATTTAAAGAGATACTTTTGGCTTGTCTTTAAATAATTAAGATGATGTGAGCAAAAGTGGAAGAAATTGGAACAGTTAAGAGGTTAGTGTGGGGGTCCACGGGAGATGACAGTGACTTGATTTAGCATGATATGAGGGCAGAAACAAAAAGAAAATGATGTGAGATTTTTTTTGTGTGTCTGGCAACGTTAAAGACTTATGTATAAGTTGTAAATGAAAAGTGAAAAAAGAAAGAGGGATTAAGAATAACATCTAGATCTCTGCCTGGCATCGCTGAATTAATGTTGACTGTATTTACCAAGATAGAAGAATCTGAGGGAATAACATGATTGAGGGCTAATGGAGTGGATAAAAATGTCAATTTTATCTATGTGAAGCCCGAAATACGTGGAAGACATTCAAATGGAGATATCAACTCAACAACTAGATATGTTAGCTCAGAGCTGAAATGTGCATTTGTGGCATAAATCTGAGTATATTTTGCATGACATTGAAAGTTATAGGAATGGACATTATCTTGTAAGAAGAGGATAAGGCTCAGGCCAGCCCCTGCTACTATTCAATAATTGCACCACGGGTAAAGGAGTAACAAAAAAGTAAAATGATCCCTAAGTTAGAAAGCAGAGTTACAAAAATTAACAAAGATGTGTTTTTCAAGGAGAACAAGGTCAACTCAGTCAAATATTGTTGAAACAAACTCAGTAATATAAACACAGAATAGCCCACTGGATTCTTAGATGACGGTTTTAGTTGACAATTGCAACAAACAAGCAAAAACAGTTTCAGGAGAATGGTTAATTAAATGTAATTCATGATTGAGTCAGTTTTATTCTCGTATGTTACTATTTGTTTTCAATTTGTACCATGTGTGCCTTATTCCTTTATTACTTCATTCCTGCCTTGTTTTGCATTACTTATTTTATTTGGGGATGCTATCAGATTTGCAAGAAAATTGTGAAGATATTGTGAGGATTTCCATACATCTGACATCTGCTTTCCTAACATCTGTTGCAAGGTCTAACATCTTGCATTGGTATGGTGTATTTGTCTCAATTAAGGAACAAATATTGATACATTATTATTAATTAAAATCCATACTTTATTCAGATTCTCTTGGGTTTTATCTAATTTTTCTTTTCTTTTTCTTACAGGATTCCATCCAAGATACCACATTACATTTAGTCATCATGTCCTTAGGAGTTCCTTAACTGTAACAGTTTCCTAGATTTCTTTGTTTACATGAACACGACAGTTTTGAAGAATGCCAAGTCAGGTATTTCGTACAATTTATCTAAATTTGGATTTGTCTGATGTTTTCCTCATGATTTAGATTGTTATTAGATAGATATATATTATCAACATGATTTACCGCTATTGATACTGATCTTGATAATGTAGATTAGGTAGTAGTCTTTTTCCACTGTAAGGTGACTCATTTTGAGGCAGTTTTGAGAAATCTATGACATCGGGTTTGAGAGTGTTTTCTTTTGTTTGTTTTTTTGTTTTTTTCCTTCTTACGCAAGCAGACCTCCAATCATTCCATCTTCATTTATTTAAAAGACTCTCGTTTTTCCATTGAATTGCCTTGGTTCTTGGTCTAAGATCAGTTGGCTCTATTTGTGTGGATCTATTTCTGTCTATTCTGGTCCATTTATGTATTCATTATTTGTGTATGTATTATTTCTGCCACACTATGCTCTCTTGATTACAATAGTTTTACAGCAAATCTTTTTTTTTTTTTTTTTTTTTTTTTTTTTGAGACGGAGTCTCGGTCTCGCTCTGTCGCCCAGGCTGGAGTGCAGTGGCGAGATCTCGGCTCACTGCAAGCTCCGTCCCCCGGTTTCCCGCCATTCTCCTGCCTCAGCCTCCCGAGCAGCTGGGGCTACAGGCACCCGCTGCCACGCCCGGCTAGTTTTTTGCATTTTTAGTAGAGACGGGTTTCACAGTGTTAGCGAAGATGGTCTTAATCTCCTGACCTCGTGATCCACCCGCCTCGGCCTCCCAAAGTGCTGGGATTACAGGCTACAGCAAATCTTAAAATAAGATCATGTGAATCCTTTTGCTTGGTTCTTCTTCAATATTATATCAAATATTTTTGAGTTCTTATTGCTCCATTAAATTTTAGATTCAGTTTATTGATAACTACAATATAAATTGGACTTTAATTGGGAGTACATTTAACAAACACCTCAAGTTGTAAAAAAGTGAAGTTTAAATAATGCTGAGCCTCGTAATATATGAGTATGGAGCATCTCTCTTATTATTTAGGTCTTTTGATTTCTTCCATCAGTTTCCCACAGATAGGTCATTTACATTGTACTTCATTATCTTTTATTCTAGCATATGTGATTTGTTATTACTATTTTGAATTCTAATTGTTCATCGAATTGTTTACAATCTTAAGGAAAAATCTATGTGCCCTTTGAAAATATTTATGGAATCATACATTTCCTTATGGACATACTACATTTGGCAAGCATGTATTGTCAAAATCCCAGACTTATGCAATATGTCCATGTAATAAATCTGCACTTGTACTCCCTAAATCTATTTTAAAAATCCATATTTATTAATGTAGAAAGTAAGGTCGTGGTAATTGCTCAATAAAAATAGTAATAAACAGCTTTAATAAACTTCCAGTTTCCAAAAACATACACATTTAAGAGTATGAACAAATAAATTCTAAATCATAAATGATCTTTAGGAGAGTGGGATATGAGCTGCAGTTTTCTTTGAGCTTCATTATAATTGATAATTATTCCATATTGATATTCCATATCAAATAGCATTATTATACCATAAAAATTAAGCAAGAAGATATTTTTCAGAAACTAGAATTGAGACTTTTTTTCTGTCACAAGCCTGAGAAATTTTAGCCTCAGTCATCCTAAATCAACTTACTGCAGAGAGCCAACACCAAACCATACAATATAGGCAAGAGGAAGTCCTGACATTATCATAACAGCTCCAGACTTAAGAGCAAAGAAGTTAGTTTGATTCCTTGTGCCACCCATTTGAAGCTCTATGATGCTGTCCCAGTTACTAAATCTCAATAAATCCCAGTGGCTTGGGATCAGGAGGCAACTGGAATTCTTAGATTAAGTCTTCTTTCAAATATACATTCAGTTAATGCCATGAAATAATTTAGATATTAAGAAACCATCAATAACAACTAAGGTACTAAATATTCACAACGTCAAATGCCCGGGCAAAGGCATGCCAACTTTATGTGGTACTGCTGCCAAATACCAGCTTAGCATATTGCCTAAAATAAGGCACTTTTTCCTCTACTTTGTTTGTGTTTTCAAATAGAAAATGAATTATTGTCAATCAGATAGACATCAAACACATGAATACACATATTAATGTACACATCTTTTAAAACTCAGTATTTGTCTCTTATTATGTAAATATTTGTATGCATTTCAAGGGCTTTTTTTTTTTTTTTTTTGGTCAGGTTTATAAGATTTACAATAAACCTGCATTTTGTACAATGCACAAAAGTGCATTCTTTTAGGGTTAGTTCTGTGAATTGCGACAAATGTATAAAGCAATGAAAATACCACCACAATCAAGAAATTGAGTATTTTTATTAGTACCTCAAAAACTTCCCTTTTGTTCCTTTACAGACAACCATTACATCATCTCCCATTCCCTGAGTATAGCTAAACTGATTCTGATCCTAATAGTTATGCCTTTTCCAGAATTCCATATACATTGAATCAGAGTTTGTAATTTTTTACGTTTTGATTCTGGCTTTTTTCACTTAGTATCCAGGTCTTGAAAATTAATGTTGTGCATGTATCAGTAGTGGACCTCTTTTCATTGCCAAGTAAGTATGGAGACAATGAATTACTTCATTCAGACCATGATAGGTATGAAGATAGTTTACGGTTCATGGTGTCTGTGTGGTGTAGTAAGGGCTGGGGGGTATTTGTGTGACTCTGACTAAAGCTGCTGTCAATATTCATGTAGAGGTCATTTTATGGACATATATTTTTCATTCCCTTGCATAAATACATATAAGTGGGCTGAGTTTTATGGTGCATGTTTAACTTTATTAGAAACTACCCAAACACTTTCTAACGTGGTTGTATTATTTCCTGTTCCAAGAACCAGTGAATGAGAGTTTCAGTTTCTCCGTATCCTCATCTCCTCTTAGTAGTGTCAGTATTTTAGCTGTTCTATAGTTTGGGTATGATATCTCATCATAATTATGATGCCTAATGATCTTATAATGGATAATTATTCCATATCAAATAGCATTATTATGTAATAAAAATTAAGCAAGAAAATATTTTTCATAAATTAGAATCAAGACTTATGTCACAACCCTGAGAAATTGAGCATATTTTTTTCTGTGCTTATACAAAATCTACATAATTCTTTGGTAGATTGGTTATGTATTTTTACCATTCAAACGGATTATCTTCTCATTATTTAGTTTTGAAAGTTTTTCATATAATCTGGATGCAAGTGCTTTATCAAATATGTGTTTTGTAAATATTTTTTCATAATAGCTCTTATTTTAGCAATGTTATTTAAAGAAGGGAAGTTATTAAACATACAACATTTTTCTTCTTTGTCATACTTGTGTTGGCTATCGAGTTCCTTTGCATTTATATATTCTATTAGTTTTCCAGGACTGCCATACAAAATATCACATATTGAGTGGCTTAAAATAGCATAAATCTATTCTCCTACAATTCCGGAAGCCAGGAATCTGGAATCAGTATCGTCCAAAATCAAGGTGCAGGCGGGGTTATACTCCATCCAGGGCTGCAAGGGAGAATCCATTCTTCCCTTCCTCCAGCAGCTGGTGGATGCTGTCCTTCTTTGGTTGGCTGTATCACTCCCATGTTGAAGGCCAACACCATCAAATCTCTCTGACATCATCTTGTTCTCTGTGAGTCAATGTCAAATATCTCTCTGTTCCCATTTATCAGGACACCTATGGTTGCATTTAGGAAACACCTGGATAATCCAGAATAATCTCTCCATCTCAAAATCCTTAATTTAATCTCATTTATAAGATGACATTCCTCCATTTTGTTTCTACATATAGTAACATTTCTACATTCAGAAATCAGGCTGTGGATATTTGCTGAGGGACCATTTTTTAGTCTTGATGCAAAGTCTTGATCATTTTGCATTATGTCTATAGATCAAGTTGGGAAGAATTAACATAATTACTATATCTACCAATCATGAATATAAATATGTCTAGTAATTTAAGTCACCTGTGATTTTTTTCCATCAGTGTTTTGTAGTTTATGGAATATAAATTTTGTATGTATTTTATTAGAGTTTACTTAATGCATGAAATAAAAGTTGAATTCTCAATCAAATATAATATCTAATAATTGAGACTAAAGGATAGTTGTGCACTTATCTAAAATGTTGTCATATTTAGTAGTATAAAACCAGATGGATACTTCAACATTATATAAGCAAGAATAGTAAGATACATTAGGCAATGCTATATTTTTGGTTGTCATAGCAGTATAATTTAGTTAATATTTATACAGAATCGAATAATTTTAATATCTTTCGATGCTATGACTTCTGCATCATTAATACCTGTGAGTAAAATAAGTATGTTTTCAAAGCAAATACCAATCTCTCTTTGGAATTAAATGCAGTACTAACACAAGGTCTCTGAGGCTGTTTTCATTTCTTTTTCTTCTTTCTACATCAAGAGAGTAACACCTGTTTTCTTTCATTTTTTCTGTTTGCCTGCTTTTTCCCCTTTTTCTTGCTTTTTTATTTACTGTCCCTTCCTCAAGAGAGTAGGGTGAAAATGAAGGTGGTCAGAATTCTTCTCATACTTAGATTCTGAGGAAAATACATAGCTCAGGTAAACAGCAAAGAAACTACATACTTGTACTACATGCACTAAAAGATGTCATTTCATCTAGAATATGAGTCTCCAATTTAGGTTCCATGGATTTGTTAAAGATAGCGAGAAAATGGCCATGCACTTCCTGAAGGCTTACCTTGAACCTGGCCTGTGAGTGAACATTATATAAGTATAGGAGTTTTTTTAACTACTACTAACAAAAGTTATATTTATAAAAAATTTGTATTTCAAACATTTGTAACAATAATTTACAAATAACTGAAATAGGAAGGTTTTTATTTGGTAAGGCAACCAGATATAATTAATATATGCAACGTCTTTGCTGTTTCTGGAATGGAAAAAAATTACCGTTAATACTAGAAATATACTAAATAGAATTTTAGGGTTGCTTAAATATATAAGTTGAAAGGAGGAAAGCAAACAATAAAAGTTGGCAGCCCACCATAGCAGCCACCTCCTATGTAATTTTGTGACCATCATTTCCTCTACTACATGTCACCGTAAGCTTACAAAGCAGCAGTGGATGGATCTGAAGATTCATTAGATTAATTAACTTGATTAAAGTCACCAAGCCATCAAAAGTTCAAGTGAGAAGTCAAGTTCGCCTCTAACACATTTTAAAGGCCAGACTAATTCCATAACAGCATGCCATTGGTTCCTCACACATGTCTGCTATACAGAGAATCTCACGAATATGGTATATATAAAGGAAAGCAGAGTTGGAGGAAATAATAATGAAGAAATTTGTTGGTAATAAGAAGTTGGAAATTCTTCCCAAAGTCTTGATTTAGCTTTCTTCAACGTCTGCCAACCAAGATGGGAAATTAGATAACAATGATTAAAACTAACGTAGACTCAGAGCAGCTTTTTATTCAGGCAAAGGAGTGACAGGTATATTTATTGCCTAACCAAAGAAGAAAAGACTCATAATTGACCTTTGTTTAGAAAATAACTTCTCTTCCTTTCCATAAAATGACTTATTTTTGGATAACCATATACAAATACAGCTTTAAATTATGTTCCTTATCAAAACTTAAAGCAATTTATGCCTCTACAATACATTAATAATTTACAACACATTGGTACACTTTTGTATTGCTATTTTACTGTAAACAGCCTATTTCCATCTTAGGGTCTATTATTACGTCTGAAAACAAGTGAAATGAGAGCATTCAAAGTTTGGATTAGTTAGCTCTGGGACTCTAGGAACTGTGAAATGCCTTCTTAAAAAGACTAATCCCATGTAGCACTGAATTACTCCAGTGACCTTGAAAACTTGCATGTTCTGTATTTCACATAATCTTATTTACAGCTCTTGTTTATATATAAAGTTGAGAGACTTATATAGCTAATATATCTGCCTTGTTTAAAATACATAACAATTTTCTTTATTTTCGGCTAAAGTTTCATCATAATAAATACATTGAAATAAAAGTCTTTGCTACTATAATTTCTAATATTATTGTAAGTATTCTGATAGGTGAATAGCAATATCTATCTCCCTTATGCATGATTACCACCTAAACTTTGTTTCTTATTTTAAAAGATATTTTCTAATTTATAATATCTAGGTGTATGTTTAGATAAAAATTAAAAGAATATTTACTAATCAAAAAACTTTCCTCAAAAGTGTATTTATAAATAGAATTTGATTTTGAATAACCTCTTTTGGATTTAGTATTTCAGAGTTTATCTTCAGAATACTATGCAATGGAATTAATAAGAATATAAATTAAATAATATCTAGATATACAGAATTCCACCTAATGCATTTCTTCACTGGCCTTCGTAAGTTTACTTAAATGTGTCTGAAGTTCTAATATAAGTATTTTTCAAAAATAAATAAATGTGTCCCTTAAAGTAATTTTTTTTTTTTTTTTTTTTTTTTTTTTTTTTTTTTTACAAAACTAGATGATCGGAATGTGTCAATGCTTTTATCTTTCATTTTATTAGATATATCCATATCTGTGTTTCTTAGGCTCTTTTACTCTCAGTTTTGGGGAAGTTCTCCATAAATAAGCCTCTCATATTAAATCGATAATGTTAATAAAACTGAGAATTAACGTAAGTTTTTTACTCTTTCTCATGAAACTAGAAGAATTTTTCTGAAGTGTTCATAGATAAAACCACTGACCATTTGAAAATAAGACCAATATTGAAATAAGTGATTCATTCTACTATAATAACATTAAACTTAATCTCCTATTTGAATTCACCCAGACCAAAGGCTTTTGTAATGAAAGACATTACAAAGTTAATGGTCAGCTGTCATTTTGGGAGCACATTTTCCAGTAGAGGGTTAACAGATAAGTAGAAAAATGAACATTTAATTTTTCTGACAGACCAAGGCAATTTAAATATTTGTTTCTGAATGTACAATATGGAAATGCACTCACATAAAACATAGTTTGAAGATTGGGAAGTTGGAACGAAGAGTCACCAATGCACTGTTGAAGGATGGCGTCCTGAGAGGCATGGGACCGAACAAAGTTTAGGAAAGAAAAAAGTAATGAGATTATCTTAGAAGTGGAAGTTATACAACTGAACTAGGGGAAGTGATAGCAATGTCATGGGAATGCTTTAATGTAGAGTCTCACCCCAAATATTGAGGAGCATCTGGTGGACCGTCAGGCCTCTTTCTGGCTTATGACTTTAGTGGTAGAAAAGATAAGAAGAGCTTGGAAATTTACATTTCAGTTCCCAGGTCAATAAGGCAAAGGCTCCCATAAAATTCTCACTTCAGGAAGAGAACAGGTGCCACAAGGGAAGCATCTTGGGATGTCAGATTAGTTGCCATGAGGGCATAAGCAGATGAAATTAGCTCATTCCTTTTTTTAGAAAAACTTTCCTAGAAATTTTTGTCCATAGTCAAATTTAAAATGCTTTGTTTGATATCTTTACAGTGTATCCAGTTTCCTGAATTTAAGAACAGAGAATCTATCCAGAGCTTAAGAAGAGGGAGACAATGGGAAAGATGCTATGAGAGGAACAGAAATCAAGTAGGCGAGAGAATGATCCATGGAGTTCAGGCTAGAAATGGGAAGAGATGTCAACTGACAAGAACATGGTATACTTTTATTGTCAAAAACATATGGGATCACCTGTCACCATATAGGTGGGAGGGCTCCCTGGGATTGCATGAATGGAATGGAGACTGGAGAAAGTCATTCCACTCAGGTCAAACAACTGAAAAAAAGTTTTTTGCAAGGATTAACATTAAAAGTGTAGTTAGAATAATTCAGAATGCTAATAGAAATTAGAACAATGAAGATAATATTTTCCTAATTAATTAACCCCTGCCAATCAGACTTCTTCACAAATACCTTTAATTATGCAGCAGTCCTGTCTGTCCAACCAAATCATTTCCAGTTTTTAATTGCTCCGAATGTTGGAGAACTCTTAAACATATTGAGACAGAAGTTTCTTGGGGGGTCCTTTTTTTGGCTATAGTTATTGCTATAATGTTTTACAAACACAAAAATTGGGCTACTGTGTTAGATCATTGTATGTATTTGGGAGAATAGACTAGTTGTAGAAGAGGAATTACTGGTAACAGATTTGTAAAATGCTCTTTCCTGGGAAGATAGGAGAAGGAAATGCTCTCCCCTGGTCCTGATTCCTGATAAGTGGCTATCCCTCCAAAAAATGAAGACCTCTAGTTTCATACCTCATTTAATCATACAGAATCAAGATCAAGTAGTCCAGATTGTAGTCTGAATCCCACCAGCCCTTTGCTAAGGATTTTTTTTTTTTTTTTTTTTTTTTTTTTTTTTTTTTTTTTAGATGGAGTCTTGTTCTGTCGCCCAGGCTGGAGTGCAGTGGCGCAATCTTGGCTCAGGTTCCCAGGTTCACACCTCTGCCTCCCAGATTCATGCCATTCTCCTGCCTCAGCCTCCCGAGTAGCTGGGACTACAGGCACCCACCACCAGGGACTACAGGCGCCCACCACCATGCTCAGCTAATTTTTTGTATTTTTAGTAGAAACGGGGTTTCACCGTGTTAGCCAGGATGGTCTCGATCTCCTGACCTTGTGTTCTGCCCGTCTCAGCCTCCCGAAGTGCTGGGATTACAGGCATGAGCCACTGCACCCGGCCTGCTCACCGAGATTTCTAAGCATAACATGTAAAAATACAAATGTGAGTTTTGACTGAAAACAAAGGTAGCCCATCTATAATTTAAAACAGCCCAATAGGCTAGAAATACATATTCCTGTATTGCTTCTGCACATAATGATAGGATTAGAAGGCAGAGCCAGTTGCCCCAGTATAGATCACTGGGGATTACTGGTATCAGTGGGGTGCAGTGTGGTCGAGTGTTGGCTTTTCTGTTGGCTAAACTTCCAGAGGGAGTAACAGATGAAAGATCTGCTGACCATTACACTTTTGTGACATGTCAAGACCTCCTTTGTGAAAATGTATTTTCCCCCTCAGGTTGTTCTCTGTTTCTTCTCTCTCTGCTTCATCAGGTCTTTATATACTATCGTCTTCAGCTTGCACTTCCTTTTCATCTAGTTTGCGTATTGTGTTCTCTGTCCCAAGTGGGATAATCTTGACAGGAACTGTCAGTCACTGCTCAAGAGCCCTGCGGCTCCAAGGAGGGGCAGACGGGTTTGGAGTTCATGGCTGTGTTCACTGTCCTTTTGTATCTGGACATGAAATTTTAAGACACACAAATATATATTTGCAAGTGTACCTTTTTAAGCGAAGATACTTGACTGCTTACATCTATTTATATAACATGTATTCTATGTGTTTATAAATAGTGCTTTTTTTCCCTTGTTCTTGCTGTGAATAATTGTTTCCTTGTCAGCTTCCAACATAGCTGCCTTTTGTGCTAATGACTGAAAAAGGCAAAATAAATATCCATATTTGTTTTATTTTTTGAGAGATGTATCTTCTAAATGTTTCTCACTGTCATGCAGTTAAAAGGCTTGTAGAATTACTTTACTCTATGGAAAGATATTTTTTAAGACTTTGCTTAAATTTTCTAAGATTGAAAATTCATAACAACATGTCAGACCCATTCTTCATGCTCCACTTTGCTTTATTTGGTTTAGAATTTCTAGGTCACTATAAAGCCAGTGGGAACTAGTTCTACAAATTTTACTTGTGAGGCTACTGAGTTGAATTTTAACTATTTTTAAAAAGGGTAGAGGCATCAAATACATGTTACAAATGAACTAACTTCATGGCCAACTATTCATAACAGATTAATTTTAATTTTCAGCTAATATGCTGCCAACCTAGCGTTTTCACACGAGAAATGGTGTAGTACCTGATTTCACATGTCATGCTCTTCTTCAAGGGTCTGAGTGGTTATGTTTCTCCTTCCACCTGTGCATCCGCCTAACAAGAAGCCAGGAAAAAAGGGATTGCCACTTGGGCACTTCATTTTTTAAACTCCCCATCTTTTTGGATTACCTTTTCATATTTAAAAACAGAAATATGTGTAAGACATTCAAAAACCTTTCCAAGGAAAAGATGCAACAGCAAAATATGGTAAAAAAGCAACAGAATTTTCTGCACTATTTATATTTGGAAATGTGTGATCTGGATGTCAAGTTGTAGGCACCACTGTCACTCTGCATGACCCCTTCTTGGTCCTAGTGCTCTTAGGAACAAGGTATGGTGGTAAAATTCCCTGGCAATATAACTAATTTTAAAAATCAGTTTGAAGTGTGCATTTTTGGAACAGTGAAAATCATTAGTAATAACCAGAATTAACAGACATCTCTTTCATATGTCATTTAAATGCCAGTATAGCATGAAAATCACTGCTATTAAAATTATAATTAAAATGGCTATCCTGTGCTATGTTCTGTGCTAAATTTATATGTAAATATAAATACAACTTTATTCATACATATGAATTTAGTGTTCATTGTAAATTTTTTTAGGTTACATACACGTATACATATACACATTTAAATGTGCATATGTGCATAAACACATATATATACATATACACACACACATATATATATTCCTTCTACTTTATTGAAGATGAAAACTGAATGAAAACAATATGACACTGGGCTCTTTAGAGATTTTGTTATCTCCATTAATGAATATGGAAATGGAGGCATGAAAGGATATGTGCTCATCTAAGCTCCCACATCTAGGCGGCTGCAGAGTCAGCACCCAGCGCCTGGTGGTCCTTAGGCACAGCTGGTACTCCTCTCACACCCCACAGGCTTCATGAAAATTGTCCCCTCATACTTCCTAATGTGATCACTTGGATCAGGCCTCTTAGAAAACTATTAAAGCGGCCGGGCGCGGTGGCTCAAGCCTGTAATCCCAGCACTTTGGGAGGCCGAGGCGGGTGGATCACGAGGTCAGGAGATCGAGAACCTCCTGGCTAACACGGTGAAACCCCGTCTCTACTAAAAATACAAAAAACTAGCCGGGCGCAGTGGCGGGTGCCTGTAGTCCCAGCTACTGGAGGCTGAGGCGGGAGAATGGCGGGAACCCGGGAGGCGGAGCTTGCAGTGAGCCGTGATCGCGCCACTGCACTCCAGCCTGGGCGACACAGCGAGACTCCGTCTCAAAAAAAAAAAAAAAAAAAAAAAAAAAAAGGAAAACTATTAAAGCAAATGCATAAGACAACCTGGCTCACAAACTAGAATGGCTGATCTAAAGAGATCATTCTAAGGACAAAATGGGTTTGGCATTGACTAAGTGCTGCACAAGTGACTGCCTTAGGCAGGGAGCTGACAAAGTGGACTGCATACACAGGCCAACTCCTAACTCCTGAGGGTTTTAAATTCCCGAAAAGCTAAGTAATTATTTCAGGTGAACTACAGATATAATTAGGGGGCAAAAAGTGCAGGCATAAAGAAGATCAATATCATCCTAGAAAGAAATACATTCATTTGAAGAAGCATCTTGACAAAGATCTCAGATATACAACAGAAAAAGCTTATTCATGGAGTTATTGTAAGTTAAATTGCACAAAGTATAAGACTTGTGATATCAGAAAGATGAAACTCTTTCAGTTAGAAACCATGAAAAGTAAGTGGCCTGAAGACTTTGTGGATAAGAATATGCATTCAATAATGGAGTCATATCAAAAATAAGATAAAATAATTGCCCAGACCCATATCATAGAACTTTTTTTCCTATGTTTTCTTCTAGAAGTTTCATAATTTTAAGTCTTATATTTTAATTTTTAATCCATTTTTAGTTAAGGTGTGAGACAATGGGTTAACTTCATTCTTTTGCATGTGTATATCCAGTTTTACTAACATAATTTATTGAATAGAATATCTTTTTCTAATAGTGTGTTCTTGGTTCTTTTGTTGAAAATCAGTTGGCTGCCAATTTGTGGATTTATTTCTGAACTCTCCATCTTGTTCCATTGGTTTATGTGTCTGTTTTAATGCCGTTACCATGTTGCTTTGCTTTGGTTACTATAGCTTTGCAGTATATTTTAAAGTGAGGTAGTGTAATGCCTCCAACTTTATTTTTTATGTTCAAGATTGCTTTGGCTAATTGGTGTAATTTTGTGGTTCCAAGTGAATTTTACAATTGTTTATTCTTTCTATTAAAAATACCATTTAAATTTTGACAGAATATTATCAAATCTGTATATCACTTGCATAATATAGAAATTTTAATTATATTAATTCTTCCAATCCATGAACATGAGATATATTCCCATTTATTTCACCTTCCTCAATTTTTTTTTTTTTTTTTTAAGATGGAGTCTATCTCTGTAGCCCAGGCTGTAGTGCAATGGCATATTTTCAGCTCACTGCAACCTCCACCTCAAGGATTCAAGTCATTCTCATGCTTCAGCATCTTAAGTAGCTGGGACTACAGGCGTGCACCACCACGCCCAGCTAACTTTTTCTATCTTTAGTAGAGACGAGGTTTTCCCGTGTTGGCCAGGCTGGTCTTGACCTCCTGGCTTCAAGTCGTATGTCTACCTCAGTTTCACAAAATGCTGGGATGAAAGGTGTGAGCCACCACATCCAAAGCATTTTCCTCAATGTCTTTCATTGATGTTTTATAGTTTTCAGTATACAGTGTTTCATTTCATGGTTGAATTTATTTTAAAGTATTTTTTCATAGCTATTTTAAATGAAAAAATTTTCTTTGTTTTTCAGATAGTTTGCTGTTAACACATAGAAATGCTACTGACTTTTGTATCTTGAATTTGTATCCTACAACTTGACTGTACTTTGCACAGTTTTTTGGTGCAGTGGACTGTCTATATTTAAGATGATGTGGTCTTCAGTTAAATTCAACTTTTTCCTTTCCAATTTGGATGCCTTTTATTTTCCTCTTGCCTAATTGCTCTAAGATTTCGAGAATGCGTTTAATAGAAATAGCAAGAGGAGACTTTCTTGTCTTGTTCCAGATCTTAGAAGGACAGCTTTCAACTTTTCCTATGTGCATATTAGGTTAGTCATCAGTTTGTCACATATAACCTATATGCATTCTTAAAATTGTTTCCAAACTGACCTGCCTGCTTCCAGTATTATCATTTCCTAGGTATTCCACAAAGTGGAACCACATTTGTCTTTCTTATAAAAAGTTTGATTTTGGACTCACTTCTGCAAATTAAATTCATACACACACATATATATACACACACAGGCACATATAGACACACATATTCACACAAACACACATAGACACACTAACACACACATACATACCCCCCCCCCAACACACACTCTTTATCTTGTCTTAGGTGACTTTTCATGGTCTGATACCTACCTTTCTCTTCAACTTCCTTTCTTGCCTTTTTTCTTCTTGCACTAATTCAATCCCACTCTTTGAAGAGTATTTGCCTGAGATATATTTCCTTGTCCCCCATCTGTCTACATCTAATCAAATAAACTCTCTCATTTTTCAAGGGTCTTAATATAGGTTACCTCTTTAAACTCTTCTTTTATTCCAGATTTTGCATCCTCATGTTAGCCCTTTAAACACATTCCGTGAATAATTTTCTTATTATATCTGCTAAATTATACTGAGTTGCATCTGCGTAGGTTTCTATTTATTTTCAATAATATCTGAGTGCTAAAAAGACAAAGATTACTTTATTCCTTGGTTTCTCAGATTAGCAAGGGATCTGACACACAGTAAACATTCAATATGTGCTAACTGAACAAATGGATACATGACAAAAATAAACAATAGCTAAAAACCACGACAATCCATTGAATGCTTACTCAGTGTGAATGTATGAGCTAGTCACTGCAGGCGTAAACTCCAATGGGGAAGGTAATTGAAGCACTTATGTAAAGGTTTAAATACCTCCTTTTTTTTTTTATTTAAAATATGCTCCCAACTGAACGTGAACTTGGGTTAATTTGTACTCTATTGTTAACTATGCTTTTTTCTTAGAATCGTCATCTAGGGTTTTCCAGATGTCATCGTATAAAAACCACAAAGACAAAAGCAATTTTATTACATGAGAAAATCCCTGCAAGCATCAAGTCTCAAGTTCATTATTTATTTACTTGTGGAGGATGTAATCTTTTCTCTAAAGAACTGCCAGCTTATTTAAGGGTCTTAAATCCATTGCTTAAAATTAGCTTACAAACCAGGGATTGTAGACCCGCAGGAATCAAATTTGGCTTAAGACAAACTTGGGTCTAGTCACATTAAAACAACAAATGAACAGGAAGAAACAGGCACACTCATCTTCCCATTCCAGGCGAGTGATCCTGACCACCCTCAAGCATTGTTGCTAGACAGTTGTCTTAGTGACAACTATATATAATTGTAAGACCATTGTGGTTTGTAACAGAAATGGCATGTTTGTGAAAGATGAAATATTTTGGTATTTGAGATTTCCAAGAATTAAAAAGTTTTCTGAAATATATTGCAAAGTTGCTGATGTCGCGTGGACAGAATCATTGGTGTATGGAGACACACTGGCTTCAGAAACTGATGGTGTGATCTTGAGCAGTTATTTAAGCTTTCTGAGCTTTAATATCATAATCTGGAAGATCACTTCCTTCTCTTAAAGGCTATAATTGAAATGATATTACTCTTGTATTAAACACACACACACACAAAACAAACAAACAAAAACAAAAAACAAAAAAACTAACTAACCAGCCGGGCACGGTCGCTTATTCCTATAATCCCAGCACTTTGGGAGACCAAGGAGGGTGGATCGCTTGAGCCCAGGAGTTGAAGACCCGCCAGGGCAACATGGTGAAACCCTGGCTCTACAAAAAATACACAAATTACCTGGGCATGGTGGTATGCACCTGTCCCAACTACTCAGGTGGCTGAGGTCAGGGAATTGCTTAAGCCCCCGAGGTCAAGGCTGCTGCAGTAAGCCATGATGGCACCATTGCACTCTAGCCCAGATGACAGAGTGGGACCCTTTCTCAAAACATAAAAATCAAAAGAAAAGAAAAGCTTGAAAATAATAAGTATATGGAAGTTAGGAATTGAGATGATAAAATGTTCATCCGAATAGTAAAGCTGTGTGTGTTCTTACTGTTATCATTAGAAATTATTATTATTATTATTATTTTTTGAGACGGAGTCTTGCTCTGTCCTGCAGGCTGGAGTGCAGTGGCGCGATCTCAGCTCACTGCAACTTCCGTTCCCAGGTTCACACCATTCTCCTGTCTCAGCCTCCCGAGTAGCTGGGACTACAGGCGCCTGCCACCATGCCTGGCTAATTTTTTTTGTATTTTTAGTGGAGACGGGGTTTCACTGTGTTAGCCAGTATGGTCTTGATCTCCTGACCTCGTGATCCTCCCGCCTCGGCCTCCCAAAGTGCTGGGATTACAGGCGTGAGCCACCACGCCTGGCCAGAGATGAATTCTTAAACTCATCCACTCCTACACCCAAAATAAGGTAATGAGATTAAATATCCTTCCCCAAAACAAAGCAATGAAGATTTCTGTATCTTTTGAGAACCGTTAAATGATTTATAATGCAGTATGGATTATAAAGAAACATGATGTCTAATTTGTGTCAAAAAGGAAATATGTACCTCTAAAAATATAAAGTGACATGTGAAGAGAAAATTCCTCCTGAATATTGTGAGTTTCTTCTCTCTGCTAATTTTAGAGGTGTTACCACACTCAAAACCTGCCTTCATTCAAGATGCAGTGATTGCCAGTGTTGGAATCAGATGGTGCAGATAGAAGTGTGATGAATGTGTACCAATAACATATTTTAAAATAATTTTTACTAAAAATACTCTTTGTAAGACTTAATTAACAACCACAGTTCCCAGTTTACACATGAGATATAAACAGAGAATATAGTTTGAAATCTTTATTGCAAGTTTGTATGGAAATTGGATGTTCTAATGAAGATGGTTGTACAAGGTAATATTGTAGCTGGGCAGCTTGACTGCAAGGGAAGTAAACCAGAAGAGGAGTGGGTGGCAGATGTGATCCTGTATCATCCGTGACCTTGTGTAAAACACTTAACAATTCCATCAGTAAGTGGGCCGAGTCACCCTAGATTCAGCATTCGTTCTGTCTTACATGGTTGGCTCTGAGAATGCACTGTAATCAGTACTGTAACTAGGTTGTTATACCTGGGCATTTGCAACCCAGGAACAATAGATAGGAAGAGAGCATTCAGCTAATTCTAAAGTCCTGCAGCACCAATGGCTTTATAACTGTAGTAAACCCATGTTAGTTTCATGTCATTCCCCAACAGCAGGGCTGTTATGCCTGTTTTCTCATTCTCAAGATGCCAAGCAGATTAAGAGCCACAGAATGACAAATACCTGCTTGGCAGTGGGAAATGCTCCTGCAGACCAAAAAAATATTCTTGTTCTCACAGGGAAAGCATGTTTGAGGTCTTTTAAATTCTCCCCTTGGAAAAGTAAATTCTCCCTCACTTATCCTACTAAAGTACTTACATATGTTCAACTGGCTTTATTTCCTAGCACACATTTTGTGGTCTTCTCAACAGTAGGAACCACTTAACTTCAGGCCTGGCATAGAATAGTACACAATGAATAGGGAAAAAGGAGGAAAGAAGAAATTTAAGAAGAAAATACTTTAGCTTTGATGCCCACATTGCCATTTGTTTTTCCCCGAAATCCTGTCTTTCCCTTCTGCTTCTAATATTAGAAATATCCCAAAATAACATCTATGTAAAAAGATCTATTAAAAACCCTTTGTATGTCAATTACCAGATTTAATTTCAAACAATATAGCAATGCTATGCTGCATGCTATGCTGTAGGTATTGTAGGGAAGGTAAGTATTATCTTCTTTATAAATAAAGAGACAAAAGCTCATAGAGTGTAACACTGGGTTACATATGCTATGCTACTTGTATCTATTTAGCTTTCAAGGTTCTTTTTCATCTCATCTCCATCAGGATGTTTGAACCGAAGTCCCAGATCACAATACTTTATTGAATATCTGAATAAACAATTTTAGAAAGAAAATTTAATTCTGTTCCAAATATTGCTTCTTAGCTTTAATTATGCTTTTATATATATACCTTTTCTCCATCTAGATGACAAATTCCTAGGTTATGCCACATTTCCAAACAGCTAACAAAATCTGATAAGAAAGAGGTACTGAACAAATAGCCATTCTTTGATTGTTAAAACAGAGGGCAAAACGCGATAGAGAACTATGAGGGAAAGGTATATAATTTAAATCTATGCTGATTCAAATGCTTAACAGGGACATGGAAACCAGCATGTTTTAAAGTTCAGTGAGGATTTGCTGCCTTACTTATCTCTACCTTGGACATACATCAATATCCATACACATATGCAAAGAATTAAAGTATGTTTAATCTCTGCCTTATGCTATAGGTTGAGTGTCTAATCCACAAATCTGAAATTCAAAATGCTCCACAGTCCAAAAATTTTTGAGTGCCGACATGACAACACAAGTGGAAAATTCCACATCTGACCTCATGTGATAAGTCTTGACAGTCAAAATGCAGTCAAAACTTTGTTTCATGAACAAAATTATTAAACATATTATTTAGAATTACCTTCAGGCTATGTGTTTAAGGTGTATCTGAAACATAAATAAATTTTGTGTTTAAACTTGAGTCCCACCTTCAAGATATTTCATTATATATATCCAAACATTCAAAACATTCAAATAAATATCCAAAACAGTTCTGCTCCTAAGCTTTTCAGATAAGAGATACTCAACCTGTATTATTGTTGTGTCCACTGATTCTCTGTTTAACTGTGTCTTCTATATGGCTATCAGCATGTTCTTTCTATAATTATTTCTGCAATTCTCCCTTGTTTCAATATTCTCAATGTTACCAAGTAGGTAAAGGATATTTTAAATCCTTTCTCATCCATAGAACCTGTCATTCTCAAAATACTTAATCTATTTCTATTCTTCTCTGCCTTCTTCCTGTGCCCAAGATACTTTTCATTATTTGGGAAACTTTTTCTATCCTTAAAGGTCAAACTCATGTGTCCCTTTTTTTCGAAAGATTTCTCTGGGCGAATTTTATCATTTTTCTCCTGTAATATAGAACTTGGTATAAGCCTTTATCATTCATCTTTTTTCTTTGGAAAGATTAATATTGTGCTTGAAATATTGTCTGTGCTCAATAGCTATATGTAACTATATAAAAGTGAATAAATTATCTGATTAATTAAGCAGTTTTCCCTTATTCGTGTCTCATTTTTATATCCCACAGAATGATAATTTCTTCAGAATATACGGAGTCCCTTTTAAGTGATCACTTTTAAGTAACTACATTACTAGGATGATGAGGTTAGTGTAGTAAAACAAGGTTAGTGTAGCATAGTGAATTGTTTCTTACCCATGCTACAAAGAATTGGATTTCACAAGGTCAAGCAATGTTGAAGAAGATTACACACTATATGTCCTATAAGTCTCTTTAGACGTGTCCATTAGTACATAAAAGGCTAGATAAGGCTCACAGTAGTGACCGTGATTCATTTCCTTTCACTTTTTTTTTTTTTTTTGATACAGGGACTCCCTCTTTCACCCAGGATGGAGTACAGTGATGCAATTACAGCTCACTGTAGATTCAACATCCTGATCTCAAGCAATCCTCCCACCTTGGCCTCCCCAGTAGCCGAGACTACAGGCACGCACAACAATGCCCAGCTAATTTTATGATTATTTTGTAGATACAGGGTCTTGCTGTATTGCCCAGGCTGGTCTCAAACTCCTGGAGTTAAGCAACCCTCACATCTCTGCTTTCTAAAGTACTGGGGTTACAGGCATGCACCACTGTGCCTGGTCTCATTAATGTCTACATCTGTTTAAGTATGTTATAATTGTTTCATATTACCCACATTAATGTGCAAAAGACACACCAAAAATTTTCTTTATTAATGTAAAGCAAAGACCATTAAGTTGCCTTTAAGGTTTTAGTTAAGAAGGAAAATTAGAGTTATAGATTCTAAGCCCTTACGTGAGCCAGCATTGGCTTAGGTACAGCTCGTCTCATCAAGTAACCAACAACTCTATGAGGGAATCAAGACTGACCATTATAAAGAACACGTGACCTAAAGGGAGGAAGAGAAACTCAGGAATTACTCAAAGTCACCAAATTTTAATTGGGGAGACTGGAATTGGTTGCTATTGTGTTATATTCTGTTCCAGTTGATAGAGAGGTTGTTTTTGTTTATTTTCATGCTGCATCTCATATTTGAAAAGTTTCCAATGGGTCTTTGCATTTTAAAGTAACTTATTTGCATTTGGTATGTTTTTTTCTTTTTTTCAGAAACAATCCAAATTAAGAGCCATTCTGGCTTTTTTTATTTTCCAGAAGGGCAAAGCTACATTAGGTACAAAAACATGTTTTTTAAATCACGACTTAGAGAAGAAAAAGTGACAACCAAGCATTTTATAAAGCTTCAGGATAATACACTTAAGATATTAAAAACAACGGCAAAAGCATTTCAAACTTTGATGAGATTAAAACAAATTATAAATTCAGCATCTAAACAACAAGCCTATTGGGGATGACCTAGAGTGGCAATAATTTTTCTGTATAATAATAATTTTAATAAAACTTACTGGGGAAGGCAAAGTTTTCAAGCTTAAACATTAATGGTGGAGATAATATGAAAGCTTTGGTTATATTTGCATTTTTCTTGGAAAGTCTCTGCACTAAAATCACATTTGAAAGTAATACATAAAAATAAATAATAGGTTTAAAATAATACAAAATAATATGTGACGAGAATAAAATTCCAGTTAAAAGCCTTATTGGGTTTACTTTATTTTTGGAAAAGTAAATTTTATCTTCTGGGTTTTAGTCTTCTTGTGGCCAAATATTCTCTGGCTGTGTCGGTCAAAGCGCAGCCTTCACCTGCGAACCTGCTGGACCATGCTGTACACACAGGTGAGATGCAGCAGCTCTAGAGAAGCCACTTGAGAGAAAGAAAGAAAGCCAGAGGGTGGTGAAGGGCTTCATTTCTATTGATCTCTAGCCCCTAACAGTGCAGTTGGCAAATACATTTGGAAAAAATAAATTTTTGGGGTCAGCAGTACTCTGAAGCGCAGAATGGAGCAGAATGGAGAAAGGAAAGGTAAAAAAATAGATCTGCCAGCTAACTTGGAAATGAGCAGCATACTTCCCTATCATTGTAAAATTACTGTTCTGATCAATACATGCTCGTGATAGTAATAATCTGCATGTACCAAGGACTTTACAAAGCATAATTGCATTTTCATTAATTTGTCCTGATAAATATGTGAGGTTGTTGTCATTAACAAGCAAACATGCTTGGAGAGAGGATTTGATTTATATAAGATCACGCAGAGGCAGAATGTAGGATCTTAATCCAGACCAATCTCTCCTCTCTCTGCTTGTGCTTCTCTTTCACACACACACATCTCTATCTATTAGAGATCAATATCTCTATTCTCTCTGTCTCTCTCTCTGTTCCTCTCTCTGACTTTCTCACACACACACATCTCTATCTCCATCTCTGTCTCTATCTTTATCTCTATCATCTCTCTCTTTCTCCAGTAGTAATGCTTTATGCCATATCGTTTACTAATGGCCAAGAAAGATATGAAAAAATACTTAACATCAGTAATCATGAGAAAAAAATGCAAATTAAAACCACAATGAGATATCATCTTATACCAGTCAGGCTGGCCATTATTAAAAATTCAAAAAGTAATACATGTCGATGAGGGTGCAGAGAAAAGAGAATGTTTATACACCGTAAACATTTGGAATGTAACTTAGTACAACCTCTATGGAAAAGAGTGTGAATATTTCTCAAAGAACTAAAAATTGAACTACCATTTGATGCAGAATCCCATCACTGAGCATCTGTCCAAAGGAAAAGAAATCATTATATCAAGAAGATAACTGCGGCCGGGTGCGGGGACTCATGCCCGTAATCCCAGCACTTTGGGAGGCCGAGGCAGGTGGATCACGAGGTCAGGAGTAGGAGACCAACCTGACCAACACGGTGAAACCCAATCTCTACTAAAAATAAAAAAATTAGCCAGGCGTGGTGGTGCCTGTAATCCCATCTACTCAGAAGGCTGAGGTAGGAGAATCACTTGAACCCTGGAGGCGGAGGTTGCAGTGAGCCGAGATGGCACTACTGCTCTCCAGCCTGGGTGACAGAGTGAGACTCCTTCTCAAGAAAAAAAAAAAAATAAATAAATAAATAAATAAATAAATAAACAAATAAATAAATAAAATAACTGCACTTGCATGTTTATCACAGCATAATCCACAATAACAAAGATGGGGAATCAATCTAAATGTCCATCAATGGATGATTGTATAAAGAAAATGATAAGCATGTATATATGTGTACAATGGAATACTGTTCAGCCATAAAAAAGAAGAAAAACATAATATTTTGCTGCAACATCCATGGAAATGGAGGCCACTATCTTAAGTGTAACAACTCAAAAACAATGTCAAATAAGATGTTTTCTTGCACTTGTAAGTAGGAGACAAATAATGTGTACACATAGACATAGAGACTGGAATAATAGACACTGGAGACTCAGAAGGGTGGAAGAGTGGGAGGGGATGCAAAATTATTTAATGGGTACAATGTACTTTATTCAAATAACAATAGGCTAATGCCCGGACTTCACCACTATGCACTATATCCATGTAACAAAATTGCCTTTGACAGAGGTAAATTAAAGGTAATTTACACAAATAAAAAATTAAATAGGGCCAGGCATGGTGGCTCACGACTGTAATCCCAGTGCTTTGAGAGGCCGAGGCGGGCGGATCACCTGAGGTCAGGAGTTAAAGACCAGCCTGGCCAACATGGCGAAACCCCATATCCACTAAAAATACAAAAATTAGCTGGGCATGGTGGTGCACACCTATAATCCCATCTTCTGCGGAGGCTGAGGCAGGAGAATTGCCTGAATCCAGGAGATGGAGGTTGCAGTGAGTGCCACTGCACTCTAGCCTGGGTGACAGAGTGAGACTCGGTCTCAAAAAAAAAAAAAAAAAAAAATTAAATTATATTTATAATGCTATAAATATATCTCAATGAACTGTTTTAGCTGCATTTAACAAATTTTGTTTTGTTGCATTTTTATTTATTATAGGTGATCTTATTTTCTTATTTCCCTTGTGATTTATTTTCAACATGAGTTATTTAAAATATATAGCTTTATTTCATGTTATAGAATTTTCTTTCTCTTACTAGTTGATAGTTTAAGTGTATTCAGAGAACATACTGAAAATAATACCAATTATGTTAAATGTATTTTAATTTGTTTTATGGACCAACAAGTTATCTGTATTTTTGTATATTCTATATGTACATAAAATGTATACTCTTTTTTGTTAAGTGAAAAATTTATAAATGTCAATTATGTTAAGTTGATTGATACTTTGGTTTATGTCTTTTCTATTGTTAGTGATTTTGTCTACTGTCGTGTCCATACTGAGAAAGGAATCTTGAAAACTTCAACTATCATTCTGGGTTTCCTTACTTTTTCCTTTTATCTGTATTATTTCTTGCTTCAAGTACTTTAAATCTATGTTAGTAAGTGCATGTACAGTTAGAATGATTATGCCTTTACTTTGTCATTGTAAAATGTTCTTTTAATCATTGGTGATATTTCCTTTTCTGAAATATATTTTTTCTAATCTTAATATAGCCATCCCAATGCAGTTTGATTAGTGTTTCTATAGTGGTTTTATTTTTCTTTTCATCTGTAATCTATCTACACCTTTATGTATAAAGTAGATTTTACTTACTGTACAGTCTAACAATCTCTGCTTTATAATAGAAAGTTTAAATTATTTCATTATGTATTTATTGAATGTAAATTTACCATCTTTCCATTACTTTTCCTTTTGTCCAATCTCATTTTGTTCCTTTACCCTTCTTGTATTGCTTTCTTTGGGGCTGAGTATATATCTATATTTCATTTTGTATATTATCTTATTAACTATAATTATATATTTTTTCTAGTATTTAAAATATTATGTCTTATCACAGTTTAACTTAAAATAACATTATATAACTTTAGGATTTCAGGCATAATAGAAAAACTTACAAGAATATTATTACATCCTCCTTCACCTTGTTTGAGTCATTGATACATTCATTTTACTTCTATATATTATATAAAAGCTACAGTGCATTGTAATTGATTTTGCTTGAAAAAGCATTGTTTGTTCTTTTTATTTCTTTGCTGTGGGAAAATACACATCGCATTTACTGTCAACTATTTTCAAGTATATAGTTCACTGGTATTAAGTACATAGGTAGGTATGTTTTAACTGCTGGGACTTAAGTTTATAAAATGGAGAAAACAACATATGCATCATAGAGTTGTGGGAGAATAAAAAGAAAATATGTTAAATCTTTGGCATTTTATTTATTTATTTATTTATTTATTTATTTATTTATTTATTGAGATGGAGTTTCGCTCTTGTCACCCAGGCTGGAGTGCAATGGCACAATCTTGGCTCACTCCAACCTCTGCTTCCTGGGTTCAGGTGATTCTCCTGCCTCAGCCTCCCGAGTAGCTGGGATTACAGGCGCCTGCCACCATGACCAGCTAATTTTTGTAAGCATTTTATTAAGCTGGTATGATTTTTATTCACCCAATGACAGGTACTAAAATTATAGACAGAGTGCATAAGATGAAATGCTCATCATTTTAGTTTCTAAATTATTATTAAGACTATTACAAAATGTTCTTTGACTACTTTATCAGTTTTAAGCTCCTAGCATTTTTAATTTTATGATTTATATGAAATATAGTATATACTGCCTTGACATATTTTGTATGATGATCTAATGTTATTTTATTTAATGTGTATATATCTTGTCTCTGCATCTAGATATTAAGTTCAAATACAAACTGAGTGTAATCTTACTTTTGCATAGCTATAATCCTCTGAACAATACCTAATAACGTATTTCTCAAAGTGTTTTTCTGGGAACACCAGTCCCTGGTGAGGCTTCCTCTGAACGAGATTCTGTAGTCAAATCTAAGTTTAGAAACTTTTATATGCTGTGAGTTTTATAGGTTCAGACCATTTGTTAACTGATTAAAAATTCTGGCATCCAGTTGTCCTTATAAGTAATGGAATCTCATGATTTATGTGCTTTTAAATTTATTTCATTGTTTTCATAATTTGTACGTTTTATCAAGTTAATAAAATGAATTCTATAAGTAATATAACAAACTATTTTATTTTGCTTCTCCAAATGTACTAAAGAATTATATTTTGAAAGATCTTACTTGACATTAAGCTAAAAATCATGTATCCTTTGATAATAAACTTGCCTTCTTGTTTACCAGTTTACTTAATATTAGGAGAGGCAAAGAATGAGAAGGTAAAGCAGGATAAGAGCAATTTCTTCTGCATAGGAGACCCCGTGTTATATGTAAAATTAGTGTTTATTGGGTTGAATATAAATACTATATGCAGTCTATAGCATTATATATAAAGCAACATATAGAAAATGTGTTTTTCTAAGGGTTTCATTTTGCTACTGTTACATAATTAATAATGTCCTCAGCAGTGTCACTGAAGTATCATTACCATCAGCAACATTAATGATGATGCTACGTATAAACTGAAAACACTACACCAGTGCACAGTTTACTTAAAGCAAAAAGACTAGCTTTTTTGGTGATTACTTTCTATTTATGTAGTTGATTGATAATTTGATGTGATATAATAAAAAATATACTATATTTGGACAAAGAAAAGCTTGATTTGCCATTTTTCAGTTATGTGACCTTGACCAGTTTACTTAACTCTACTCATAGGTTTCAATTTCCACATCTACTAAGTCATGGAGTTGGATTTCACCTGGAATTCTTCATTAAGGCCAAATACCAAGCAACTGGCCATAGTGAAAATGAATAGTTATTCCAAAATAGGGTCTAATCTAAACTATCATTGGCAAAGGTAGTTTTTTTTTTTTTTTTTTCGGTAGTATGACTTGATTGAGGTGATTAGTCATAAGAAGTAAATATGGGCTGGGCGCGGTGGCTCATCCCTGTAATCCCAGCACTTTGGGAGGCCAAGGCAGGCGGATCACGAGGTCAGGAGATTGAGACCATCCTGGCTAACATGGTGAAACCCCGTCTCTACTAAAAATACAAAAAATTAGCCGGGCGTGGTAGTGTGTGCCTGTAGTCTCAGCTACTTGGGAGGCTGAGGCAGGAGAGTGGCATGAACCCTGGAGGCAGAGCTCGAAGTGAGCCGAGATTGTGCCACTGCACTCCAGCCTGGGTGACAGAGCGAGACTCCGTCTCAAAAAAAAAAAAAAAAAAAAAAAAAAGTAAATATGAAAGGTACTTAAATTTAAATAACTTGAAATTTGGGGTATTATGTCCTCAGTATGTGACATGAATACATATGCTGTCAACTTTTAAAATTTTACCTCATTTTTATTGATATATAATAGATGTTACATATTTAGGGATACATATGATAATTGAATGCATTAATATAATTATAAATATTTGTATTTTCTTTATGCTAGAAAACTTCAAATTATTCTCTTCTAGCTATTTTAAAATATGCAATAGATGATTATAAAATATAGTCAACTTACTGATTTATCAAACACTAGATCTTATTTTTTTTCTGTCAAACTATATTTGTTTACCCATAAGGTAACCTCTCTTCATCTGCTCCTCCCCGCAATCTTTCTAACCTCTAGTAACTACCAATCTACTCTCTACCTTCATGAGATCCACTTTTTTTAGCTCCCTCATATGAGTGAGAGCATGCAACATTTCTTTCTCTGCTTACGTTATTTTTCTTACTATAAAAGCTAGTTCTTTTTATGTTGCTGAAAATGATAGGATTTCATTATTTTTATGACTGAATTACATTTTGTGTGTATATCTATATTGCATATTCTTTATGCATTCACCCATTGATGGGCATGTAGGCTGATTTCATATTTCGGATATTGTGAATAGTGCTGCAATAAATATGGGAGTGCAGATAATTTCTTCAACGTATTGATTTTGTTCCTTTTGGATACTTACGTAGTGGTGGAATTGCTGGATCATATGGTAGCTCTATTCTTAATATTTAAAGAAACCTCCATACAATTTTCCATAGTGGCTGTAATAATTTACGTTTCCACCAAAAGTGTATGAGGGTTGCCCTTGTATCACATCCTCGTCAGCATCTGCTGGCTCCTGTCTTTTTAATAAAAACCATTTTAACTGAGATGAGATGATATTTCATTGTGGTTTTGATTTACATTTCTCTGATGATTAGTGATGTCGAGTATTTTTCATATGCCTGTCAGCTATTTATATGTCTTCTTTTGCAAAATAGCTATTCAGATCATTTTTTCCATTACATTATCAAATTATTTGGGTTTTGCTATTGAGTTGTCTGAGTTCCTTATGTATTTTGGTTATTAATCCCATGTCAGATGAAAGTTTGCAAATATTTTGTCCCATTTTGAAGGATGTTTCTTCATCTGATGATTGTTTGTTTTGTTGTGCAAAATTTTTTAGGATATAATTTTATTTGCCTATTTTTGTTTTCGTTGACTGTGCTTTTGCAGTTTATCCATAAAATCTTTGCCTAGATCAGTGGCCTGAAGTGTTTCCCCTATATTTTCTTCTAGAAGTTTCATAAATTGGGATGCAACATTAAATTATTTAATCCATCGTGGTTTGATTTTTGCATATAGTGAGATATGAGACTGGTTTCAGTCTCTTGCATATGGTTATTCAGTTTTGTTGTATCCTTATTTGGTTTTGGTGTCAGGGCAATACTGGTCTAATAACACAAGTTTGGAAATATTCCCTCGTCCTCATTGTTTTCTTGAAGAGTTTGAGTTGAATTTGTATTCGTTGTTTTAATATATGGTAGAATTCAGCAGTGAAGACATTAGGTTATGAGCTTTTCCTTGCTGGGAGACATTTTATTACCGTTTTGATCTTGTTACTCATTATTTTTGAGGCTTGTTTAGGTCTTCTATTTCTTTATGGTTTAATCTTGGTAAGTTGTATGTGTCCAGGATTTTAAAAATTTCTTATAGGTTTTCAAATTTGTTGATATACCGTTGTTTGTAATAGTCTCTAGTGATTCTTTGTATTTTTCTAGTCTCATTTTCTGTGTCTCCTTTTTCAATCTGATGTTATTTATTTTGGTTTTCTCTCTCTCTCTCTCTTTAGCTTATCTATCAAATAATTGACCCCTTTATTATTATATAGTGATCTTCTTTGTCTCTTTTTATAGTATTTGATTTGTGTTCTATTTTATCTGTTATAAGTACAGCTACTCCTTCTCTTTTTTGGTTTCCAGTTGCATGAAGTATTTTTTCTCACCCCTGCACTTTCAGTCTCTGTGTGTCACAACAGGTGAAATAAGCTTCTTATAGGTAGCATACAGTTGGATCCTGTTTCCTTATTCAGCCACTCTATGCCTTTTAATTAGAGAATTGAGTCAAATTATATTCAGTGTTATTATTAATAAATGATGACTTACTATTGCTTTTTTGTTACTTGTTTTCTAGGTGTTTTGTAACTCTTTCTTTGTTACTCAATTATTTATCCTTTGTTGTTAAGTGATTTCTCTGGTAGTACATTTTATTTGTCACTGTTTATTTTTAGTGATTCTACTATAGTTTTTGCGTTGTTGTTATCATGAGGCTCATAAAATTCATCTTATATATATAACACATTATATTAAAGAAATGACAACTTAGATTACCAAGAAAAGGATACAAACAATGAACAAATTGAAGAAAAAATCTACACTGTAACTCATATCCCCTCACATGTAGACTTTTTATGTTGCATAATTTCACGTATTTGTATGTTGCCTATCTCTTAACTAAATGCTGTAGCTATTGTTGTTTTTGATAGACTTGTCTTGTGAGCTTATTTCCAGAGTTATGGGCAGATTGCATACCACAATCATACTACTAGAGTATTCTGGGTTTTCCTGTGTTCTTAATTTTACCAGTAGGTTTATACCTTCAAATATTTTCTTTTTTCAGTAACAGTCCCATATAATCTTCTTTTAATTTCTAGGGATACATTGTAATGCCTCCTCTTTGCTTCTTTTATTTAGAATTTTATTTATTTGAGTCTTCTATATTTTTTTCTTATTTAGCCTAAGTGTTGATTTATTTTGTTTATTAAATAAACTATTAATTTACTTGTTCTTAAAAATATCTTATTATTTATTTTATTTACTTCTCCTTTAGTATTTATAATTCCCTTCCTTATCCTATCTTTAGGGCTTCATTTGTCCTCATTTTTCTAGTTCCCTGAGTTATAAAGTTAGATTGTTAATTTGAGATTTTTTTTAAAGCAGGCATTTCTCACTACAACTTTTACTCTTCGTATTGCTTTTGCTGAATTACATACATTTGGGTATTCTACGTTTCCATTTTTATTTGTTAAACTTTAGAAGGGAGAAAACACAATGGGAAAACATAGTGTCGTCAGTAAGCGGTGCTAGGAAAACAAACATTTGCATGCAAAAATGAAATCAAATGCGTATCTCACATTTTATACAAAAATGAATTCAAGATGAATTAAAGATTTAAATGTAAGACCTGAAACTGTAAAATTCGTGAAAAAAATAGAAAGAAGAAACTTCTTAGCATTGCTCTGGGCAATAATTTCTATATAGTACACCAAACACTCAGGAAACAAAGGCAAAAGTGGACACTGGATTGCAACAAGCTAAAAAGTTTCTGCACATCAAAGGAAAAAATAAAGAGAGTCAACCTACAGAATGAGATAAAATATTTGCAAGACACATATCTGATAAGGGGTTACTATTTAAAATATGTAAGGAACTCCTACAACTAAATCTCAGCATAATGATAATAATAGTCTGACTGCAAAATAGGCAAATGTCTAGATAGAAATTTTTAGAAGAAATGCTTATGACCAACAGGTAGATGAAAAGGTGCTCAATATCACTAATCACCACGGAACTGCAAATCAAAATCACAACAAAATATCAATTCACGGGGCGGAGCAAGATGGCCGAATAGGAACAGCTCCAGTCTCCAACTCCCAGCTCGAGCGACACAGAAGACCGGTGATATCTGCATTTTCAACTGAGGTACTGGGGTCATCTCACTGGGGAGTGCCGGACAATCGGTGCTGGTCAGCTGCTGCAGCCCGACCAGCGAGAGCTGAAGCAGGGCAAGGCATTGCCTCACCTGGGAAGCGCAAGGGGGAAGGGAATCCCTTTTCCTAGCCAGGCGAACTGAGACACACAACACCTGGAAAATCGGGTAATTTCCACCCAAAAACTGCGCTTTAAGCAAACGGGCACACCAGGAGATTATACCCACACCTGGCCGGGAGGATCCCATGGCCACGGAGCCTCCCTCATTGCTAGCACAGCAGTCTGCGATCTAACCGAAACAGCAGCAGCGAGGCTGGGGGAGGGGCGCCCGCCATTGCTGAGGCTTAAGTAGGTAAACAAAGCCGCTGGGAAGCTCGAACTGGGTGGAACTCACAGCAGCTCAAGGAAACCTGGCTGTCTCTGTAGACTCCACCTCTGGGGACAGGGCACAGCTAAACAACAAAAGGGGAAGCAGCAGAGGCCTGTGCAGATGCGAACGACTCTGTCTGACAGCTTTGAAGAGAGCAGTGGATCTCCCAACACGGAGGTTGAGATCTGAGAATGGACAGACTGCCTGCTCAAGTGGGTCACTGACCCCTGAGTAGCCTAACTGGGAGACATCTCCCACTAGGGGCAGTCTGACACCACACACCTCACAGGGTGGAGTACACCCCTGAGAGGAAGCTTCCAAAGTAAGAATCAGACAGGTACACTTGCTGTTCAGCAATATTCTATCTTCTGCAACCTCTGCTGCTGATACCCAGGCAAACAGGGTCTGGAGTGGACCTCAAGCAATCTCCAACAGACCTACAGCTGAGGGTCCTGACTATTAGAAGGAAAACTATCAAACAGGAAGAACACCTATACCAAAACCCCATCAGTACGTCACCATCATCAAAGACCAGAGGCAGATAAAACCACGAAGATGGGGAAGAAGCAGGGCAGAAAAGCTGGAAATTCAAGAAATAAGAGCACATCTCCCCCTGCAAAGGAGCGCAGCTCACTGGCAGCAATGGATCAAAGCTGGTCAGAGAATGACTTTGAAGAAATGAGAGAAGAAGGCTTCAGTCCATCAAACTTCTCAGAGCTAAAGGAGGAATTACGTACCCAGTGCAAAGAAACTAAAAATCTTGAAAAAAGAGTGGAAGAATTGATAGCTAGAATAATTAATGCAGAGAAGGTCATAAATGAAATGACAGAGATGAAAACCATGACACGAGAAATATGTGACAAATCCACAAGCTTCAGTAACCGACTTGATCAACTGGAAGAAAGAATATCAGCAATTGAGGATCAAATGAATGAAATGAAGCGAGAAGAGAAACCAAAAGAAAAAAGAAGAAAAAGAAATGAACAAAGCCTGCAAGAAGTATGGGATTATGTAAAAAGACCAAATCTATGTCTGATTGGGGTGCCTGAAAGTGAGGGGGAAAATGGAACCAACTTGGAAAACACTCTTCAGGATATCATCCAGGAGAACTTCCCCAACCTAGTAGGGCAGGCCAACATTCAAATTCAGGAAATACAGAGAACACCACAAAGATACTCCTCGAGAAGAGCAACTCCAAGACACATAATTGCCAGATTCACCAAAGTTGAAAAGAAGGAAAAAATCTTAAGGGCAGCCAGAGAGAATGGTCGGGTTACCCACAAAGGGAAGCCCATCAGACTAACAGCAGATCTCTCAGCAGAAACTCTACAAGCCAGAAGAGAGTGGGGGCCAATATTCAACGTTCTGAAAGAAAAGATTTTTCAACCCAGAATTTCATATCCAGCCAAACTGAGTTTCAGAAGTGAAGGAGAAATAAAATCCTTTACAGATAAGCAAATGCTTAAAGATTTTGTCACCACCAGGCCTGCCTTACAAGAGACCCTGAAGGAAGCCCTAAACATGGAAAGGAACAACCGGTACCAGCCATCGCAAAAAAAAGCCAAAATGTAAAGACCATCGAGGCTAGGAAGAAACTGCATCAACTAACGAGCAAAATAACCAGTTAATATCATAATGGCAGGATCAAGTTCACACATAACAATATTAACCTTAAATGTTAATGGACTAAATGCTCCAATTAAAAGACACAGACTGGCAAACTGGATAAAGAGTCAAGACCCATCAGTCTGCTGTATTCAGGAGACCCATCTCACATGCAGAGACATACATAGGCTCAAAATAAAGGGATGGAGGAAGATCTACCAAGCGAATGGAGAACAAAAAAAGCAGGGGTTGCAATCCTAGTCTCTGATAAAATAGACTTTAAACCATCAAAGATCAAAAGAGACAAAGAAGGCCATTACAAAATGATAAAGGGATCAATTCAACAGGAAGAGCTAACTCTCCTAAATATATATGCACCCAATACACGAGCACCCAAATTCATAAAGCAAGTCCTTAGAGACTTACAAAGAGACTTAGACTCCCATACAATAATAATGGGAGACTTCAACACTTCACTGTCAACATTAGACAGATCAACGAGACAGAAAGTTAACAAGGATATCCAGGAATTGAACTAATCTCTGCACCAAGCGGACCTAATAGACATCTATAGAACTCTCCACCCCAAATCAACAGTATATACATTCTTCTCAGCACCACATTGCACTTATTCCAAAATTGACCACATAATTGGAGGTAAAGCACTCCTTAGCAAATGTAAAAGAACAGAAATTATAACAAACTGTCTCTCAGACCACAGTGCAATCAAACTAGAACTCAGGACTAAGAAACTCAATCAAAACCGCTCAACTACATGGAAACTGAACAACTTGCTCCTGAATGACTACTGGGTACATAACGAAATGAAGGAAGAAATAAAGATGTTCTTTGAAACCAATGAGAACAAAGATACAACATACCAGAATCTCTGGGACACATTTAAAGCAGTGTGTAGAGGGAAATTTATAGCACTAAATGCCCACAAGAGAAAGCTGGAAAGATCTAAAATTGACACTCTAACATCACAATTAAAAGAACTGGAGAAGCAAGAGGAAACACATTCAAAAGCTAGCAGAAGGCAAGAAATAACTAAGATCAGAGCCGAACTGAAGGAGATAGAGACACAAAAAACCCTCCAAAAAATCAATGAATCCAGGAGTTGGTTTTTGAAAAAAATCAACAAAATTGACAGACCGCTAGCAAGACTAATAAAGAAGAAAAGAGAGAAGAATCAAATAGACGCAATAAAAAATGACAAAGGGGATATCACCACTGACCCCACAGAAATACAAACTACCATCAGAGAATACTATAAACACCTCTACGCAAATCAACTAGAAAATCTAGAAGAAATGGATAATTTCCTGGACACTTACACTCTTCCAAGACTAAACCAGGAAGAAGTTGAATCCCTGAATAGAACAATAGCAGGCTCTGAAATTGAGGCAATAATTAATAGCCTACCCACCAAAAAAAGTCCAGGACCAGATGGATTCACAGCTGAATTCTACCAGAGCTACAAGGAGGAGCTGGTACCATTCCTTCTGAAACTATTCCAATCAATAGAAAAAGAGGGAATCCTCCCTAACTCGTTTTATGAGGCCAACATCATCCTGATACCAAAGCCTGGCAGAGACACAACAAAAAAAGAAAATTTTAGACCAATATCCCTGATGAACATTGGTGCAAAACTCCTCAATAAAATACTGGCAAACCGGATTCAGCAGCACATCAAAAAGCTTATCCACCATGATCAAGTGGGCTTCATCCCTAGGATGCAAGGCTGGTTCAACATTCACAAATCAATAAACATAATCCAGCATATAAACAGAACCAAAGACAAGAACCACATGATGATCTCAATAGATGCAGAAAAGGCTTTTGACTAAATTCAACAGCCCTTCATGCTAAAAATGCTCAATTAATTCGGTATTGATGGAACGTACCTCAAATTAATAAGAGCTATCTATGACAAACCTACAGCTAATATCATACTGAATGGGCAAAAACTGGAAAAATTCCCTTTGAAAACTGGCACAAGACAGGGATGCCCTCTCTCACCACTCCTATTCAACATAATATTGGAAGTTCTGGCTAGGGCAATCAGGCAAGAGAAAGAAATAAAGGGCATCCAGTTAGGAAAAGAAGAAGGCAAATTGTCCCTGTTTGCAGATGACATGATTGTATATTTAGAAAACCCCATTGTCTCAGCCCAAAATCTCCTGAAGCTGATAAGCAACTTCAGCAAAGTCTCAGGATACAAAATTAATGTGCAAAAATCGCAAGCATTCTTATACACCAATAACAGACAAACAGAGAGCCAAATCAGGAATGAACTTCCATTCACAATTGCTTCAAAGAGAATAAAATACCTAGGAATCCAACTTACAAGGGATGTAAAGGACCTCTTCAAGGAGAACTACAAACCACTGCTCAGTGAAATAAAAGAAGACACAAACAAATGGAAGAACATACCATGCTCATGGATAGGAAGAATCAATATCGTGAAAATGGCCATACTGCCCAAGGTTATTTATAGATTCAATGCCATCCCAATCAAGCTACCAATGACTTTCTTCACAGAATTGGAAAAAACGGCTTTAAAGTTCATATGGAACCAAAAAAGAGCCTGCATTGCCAAGACAATCCTAAGTCATAAGAACAAAGCTGGAGGCATCACGCTACCTGACTTCAAACTATACTACAAGGCTACAGTAACCAAAACAGCATGGTACTGGTACCAAAACAGAGATAGAGACCAATGGAACAGAACAGAGTCCTCAGAAATAATACCACACATCTACAGCCATCTGATCTTTGACAAACCTGAGAGACACAAGAAATGGGGAAAGGATTCCCTATTTAATAAATGGTGCTGGGAAAATTGGCTAGCCATAAGTAGAAAGCTGAAACTGGATCCTTTCCTTACTCCTTATACGAAGATTAATTCAAGATGGATTAGAGACTTAAATGTTAGACCTAATACCATGAAAACCTAGGTAGTATCATTCAGGACATAGGCATGGGCAAGGACTTCATGTCTAAAACACCAAAAGCAATGGCAGCAAAAGCCAAAATTGACAAATGGCATCTAATTAAACTAAAGAGCTTCTGCACAGCAAAAGAAACTACCATCAGAGTGAACAGGCAACCTACAGAATAGGAGAAAATTTTTGCAATCTACTCATCTGACAAAGGGCTAATATCCAGAATCTACAAAGAACTCAAACAAATTTACAAGAAAAAAACAAACAACCCCATCAAAAAGTGGGCAAAGGATATGAACAGACATTTCTCAAAAGAATACATTCATACAGCCAACAGACACATGAAAAAATGCTCATCATCACTGGCCATCAGAGAGATGCAAATCAAAACCACAATGAGATACCATCTCACACCAGTTAGAATGGCAATCATTAAAAAGTCAGGAAACAACAGGTGCTGGAGAGGATGTGGAGAAATAGGAACACTTTTACACTGTTGGTGGGATTGTAAACTAGTTCAACCATTATGGAAAACAGTATGGCAATTCCTCAAGGATCTACAACTAGATGTACCATATGACCCAGCCATCCCACTACTGGGTATATACCCAAAGGATTATAAATCATGCTGCTATAAAGACACATGCACACGTATGTTTACTGCGGCACTATTCACAATAGCAAAGACTTGGAATCAACCCAAATGTCCATCTGTGACAGACTGGATTAAGAAAATGTGGCACATATACACCATGGAATATTATGCAGCCATAAAAAAGGATGAGTTTGCGTCCTTTGTAGGGACATGGATGCAGCTGGAAACCATCATTCTTAGCAAAGTATCACAAGAACAGAAGACCAAACACCACATGTTCTCACTCATAGGTGGGAACTGAACAATGAGATCACTTGGACTCGGGAAGGGGAACATCACACACTGGGGCCTATCATGGGGAGGGGGGAGGGGGGAGGGATTGCATTGGGAGTTATACATGATATAAATGATGAATTGATGGGTGCTGACGAGTTGATGGGTGCAGCACACCAACATGGCACAAGTATACATATGTAACAAACCTGCACATTATGCACATGTACCCTAGAACTTAAAGTATAATAAAAAAAATATATATATATCAATTCACACCTGTTCGAGTAGCTACTATCAGAAAGATGAAAGATAAGTGTTGGCAAGGATGTGCAGTAAAAGGAATCCTTGTACACTGTTGCTGGGCATTCAAAATGGTTCAGTCAGTATACAAAACAGTATGGAAGTTTCTAAAAACACTTAAAATAGAAATACGTTATAATCCAACACCTATAATTTGGGTATATTTCCAAAGAAAATATGATCAAGATGTAAGAGACATCTACACCCTTGTGTTCATTTTAGTATTATTCATAGTAGCCAAGAAATTTAAAAAATCTAAATGCTCAACAAAGGATTAAAAATATATGAAGAAATTTGGGCACGTATATTAGCATACACACACACATGCACCCACAGACACACTAAATAAGATTAGTGGGCCTTAAAAAACAAAGGAAATCCTCCCATTTGCACAATAAATCCTTGTTGAAGACGTTATGTTAAGTCTTCTGAGCTGGCAGACATTATGCTAAGTGAACTAAGACAAACATCGAAAGACAAATACTACATGATCTCACTTACATGTGGAATCTAAAATAATTAAATTCATAGAAACATAGTAGAATGCTTGCTACCAGAAGCTGAAGGGAGGGACAAATGGGTCTCTTCAAGGCGGGACAAGGATGTTGGTCAAGGTGTACAAAGTTTCAGTTTTGCAGAATGAAGAAGCTCTGGACACCTAATTGTAAAACAATATTACTACAGTTAACTATATTGTATTGTATATTTGAAATTTGCTAAGCCAGTACATCTTATGTGTTCATAACACACACATACATGCAAACATCCACAGAAAATAGTAACTATGTGAGACATGAAATTATAGGTATGTTAATTAGCTTGATTGTGGTAAACATTTCCCAATGTATAGATATATCAAGTCACCAAATTGTAAACCTTAAATATATAAAATTTTGTTGTCAACTGCACTTCAATAAAACTGGACGAAAGTCAATTTTTAGTTAAAAGATTGAAAAAAAAAGTTAATTTTTATCATGTATTTGCCATTTCCAGTGCTCTTCATTCTTTCCTGTAGTTATTTTCCTGTTTGGTACCAATGTTCTTCTACCTGAAGAACTATCTTTTACACTTTTTTAATATAGTGGATCTATCAACAATGAATTCATGTGTCTGACAAAAAATGCCCATTTGTCTTCAGTTTTAGTATAAGTTTTCACTGGTAAGAAATTCTAGTTTGGCAGACTTTCCCCTTCCCCCAGCACTTTAAATATGTCTTTGTCTTCTGGCTTGCAGAATTTTTGACAAGAAATCTGTGGAAATTTGCATTTTTGTTCCTCTCTAATGTGTCTTTTTACAATCAGGCTGCTTTTCAGATTTTAATCTTCATCTCTATTGTTTCAACATTTTTAGTATGATGTGGGTGCTTTGTGACTTTTTTGGAGTTTATTCTTTCATTCATTTCATTTAACATTGTGTATGTGTGCATTTATAGTGTTATCATTTTTTAAAAATGTTGTAACCATTATTCTTGAAAATTTTTTCTGCATCCCCTTTTTCCCCTTGTGGCTCAAAATTGCTCATATATGAGACCATCTGATATTATTTCCCAGGTCACCGAAGCTCCATTTATTTCCCATTCATTCTTTTCCTGTTGTGCTTCAGTTATTAACTTGTATTGCTTTGTTTTCAAATTAATTACTCTTTTCTTCTTCGGTGATTATCTTATTCAAACCATCAGTAAGTTTTTCTTTCTATTTATTTGTTTATTTATTTATTTTTTGAGACAGGGTCTCACTCTGTTGCCCAGGATGGAGTGCAATGGCATGATCTCGGCTCACTGCAACCTCTGCCACCCGGGTTCAAGCAAGTGTCCTGCCTCAGCCTTCCAAGTAACTGGGATTACAGGTGCACACCACCACGCCTAGCTAATTTTTGTAGTTTTAGTAAAGATGGGGTTTCACCACGTTGGCCAGGCTGGTCTCGAACTCCTTACCTTAGGTGATCCAGCCACTTCCATTTCCCAAAGTGCTGGGATTCAGGCGTGAGCCACTGTGCCCAACCAGTGAATTTTTCATATTAGACATTATATTTATTTTCAAATGTAGAAATTACATTTGCTCCTTTTATTTTTCTTCTCAATATGCTTAGGATTTTCTTTATACCCTTGAACCTATTTTTTATCTGTTTTAAAGTACTTGTTAATTTCATCATCTCTGTTATTTTGGTCTGTTTCAGCTGACTGGTTTTTCTCATGCATATGCATCATATTTTATTGAATTCCAGATTTTTTAAATTCTGTATTTTTGAGTGTTATGCTTGGTTGTAATAGTTGAAGAGTGTTGGTTTGTGTTCCAGCAGTCTCTGAGACTTATTTCCAAAGTTTTTTAGGGCAAGTCTACAACAGTCTTACTCCAGGGTAGTTTAGTTTCACGTCTAAGACTTTCCTTGGGCCTCTACTGAGGGCACAGGCATCCAATAAAGTCTCTGCACACTGACTGCCAGAAACTAAAACAATCCCCTTCTCTGTGTGAACTCGAGAAATTTTTCAGCTTTATGTTGCCATACAATGTTTTTTTGTTTTTGTTTTCTGCAATTGTGCTGTGATCATCCTTGAGGAATTTCAAAGACCCAAGGAAACCATTTTGTAGATTTCTATTATTCTTTCTCTGAATACTTTTCTCCTCTCCATTCCTCTGATCCATGAATTCTAACACTCTTTATTTCTATAAATTCTTATCTCTTGCTCCTTAATTTAGCAAGACTGTGGGACTCTGGATACCTCTTCTTTGCTAGGAAGTTAAAAATGTCTCAAAGCAAAGGGGTAGGTACAGAAATCGTGTTATGATTAAACATTAAAAATAATATTTGTTAATTGAATTTTAAATTTATAATTGATAAACTGCAAAACTGGAACAGATTGTCTACTCAGGAGAACTTGAAATCATAAAATTTTTCTTTATTTTCTGATTCTTCACTCTATCCCTTCTTCTTTAATGAAACTGATTATTTTTTATTTATTTATTTATTTTGATTATGTTCTATGCTTTGAAGCAGCAGTTACTAGAAGTCCTTCAGGGTATTGTTAACTCACACTTTAAGGGCCTTTATTGATACCTAAATCAAACCATCTGCTTGACATTCAGAAGGAAGGTTGAAAAGAAAAAAGTCAACATTTATATTAGTTCTATGCAACATTATATTCTAGATGATAATGCAAGTTCATAAATGAACGTTGGCACTGCTTATAGTCATTTGGTTCAGATGTTTTAAATTACTTGTGGGCAATTTGAGAACTTTGAAAATTTTAATACATAAATATGATTAGCTTAACCTAGGAAATCTCATTAAGAAAACACAATCAGCCTTTTTATGAGACAGAGCCTATGTAAGGAAACTTATTTCTGTTTCAGGATTTCTAATAGTTGGTTGGTTTAAAATACAGGATTGTCTTTATAGGTATTAGTTTTCAATTTGCCAGAAAAATAATTTTTATCAACTCTCTATTTTAAATATAAACTATCATATTTGGCATTTTTGTATATTTTCCACGTTGGCCTTTTACTTCTCCAAGAAGGGAAGCATACAAAATGAAGGAGTAAAAAGCTAGATTTGTGACCATGCTCAGTTTACTGACCTTGGGCCAAGTCTATTAAATTTTCTCAATACATTCTTCTCAACTGTAAAATGAAAATAGCATAACTCATAGGATTGCTTATATCAGCTATAAAAAATAAATGAGGAAGCATTTTATAAAAGATAAGAATAGTATCTATTAGGTATTGGTCATATTTATATATTTACTTCAGTTAACCATCTCCTCACAAATGAGTGAAGAAGAAACATAAATACAAAATTATCTGTTTAATATGGCAGTACCATTCTCTATGCTTGTCTTCATAGTCCTCTACTTGGGAAAAGTATGAAAGGAGATATTGGAATACACTATTGCCTGCTGAGCTATAGGCCCCAGACTCTTAAAGCCACTTTGACATAACCCTTCAAACTTTGTGTTTTCTCAACCCTACTTTAATTTTCACATAGCTTTTTAGCTAGGCATTCTCACAGACAGAAAACGAAAGAGAGGATCAGGCTGACATCAACCCAAAAACGAAGAAAAATGGAGGAAGTCTCAAGACAGAGGAAGCTTTTGAACCTTTTATCACTCATCTGAAAGCTCCAACTCCTAATACCATGGGCCAAGTTAGTCTGTGGCCAAAAGAGCAGGCCTTCTCGGGGGAGATGTAACAATGGAGGGTAAATTCCTTGGCATTTCCTGTCTGTAGGCAATTGTTGCTATCAATTCTGTATATTTTGTTCTTTTGCTAATGTAAACAGTTGAACAGTCAGTTCCACTGTCCCTGAGAACTATAAATAAAATTCTGGTAGGAGAACTTCAGTAGAGATTTAAAAACACTTACCTTTTAAGGTTCACATTTTCAAAATTGCAGTTGGCCTTTGGTAACTTCTTGGGACTAACGACAGACTAGAGCTCATGACTTCCTCTAAATTTATATTTAATGCTACCTCCAAAAATCATCTCAGCATTTTACTTCAATTACAGTTTCCCCAATACCACCCTTATACACTGAGATAAGGACTCTTCTTACCCATTTCTTTTTTTTTTTTTTTTTCTTTTTTTTTTTAAGATGGAGTCTCGCTCTGTCACCCGGGCTGGAGTGCAGTGGCGCGATCTCGGCTCACTGCAAGCTCCGCCTCCTGGGTTCAAGCTATTCTCCTACCTCAGCCTCCGGAGTAGCTGGGACTACAGGCGTCCGCCACCACGCCCAGCTAATTTTTTGTATTTTTGGTAGAGAGGGAGTTTCACCGTGTTAGCCAGGATGGTCTCGATTTTCTGACCTCGTGATCAACCTGTCTCGGCCTCCCAAAGTGCTGGGATTACAGGCGTGAGCCACAGCACTAAGCCCCTTACCCATTTCTTAACTTGATGTTATCTAACTCAGTCATTTTACCAAAACAGGTTCAACAAACAGGTCTTACGCATGTATTTGGATAAGAGCATAGCCCAAATCCTACAATATCCAGCAACATAAAATATCTTCCAAATATGTCCCCTGTATATTCTTAGATAAATTATTTCTTCCTACAGGCAAAAAAAAAAAAAAAAAAAAAAAAAAATCTCCAAAACTATAAAGCACATTTGAGTCAGTCCTAGCCAGAGAACGGTCTTGAAAATTTGGAAGATATGAAAATTGTGTATTCTTTTAGATTCTCTTAACTTTGCCTCTGCTTTGAGTCTGATATCTACAAATGTATGTGATAATGTGACATTGGAATCCAAAAGAATTAGCAATAATAGAAGCAAGCTGCAAAACTTAGCACTGCTATAATCGAAACCGTCTATGAAAGCTGCTAAATATTTGTTATTGACAACTGTAACAATCGTTCATATTTGCATAACCCAATTAGAAATTAGCAAAATAATTTCACATATACTTGAGTCTTTTGAAGAGAGTAGATAAAAGGGATAGTATTATGGCTATTTTAGAGTAGAAAAAAAAAAAAAAGAACTGAGACCTGATGATGGCAAATGACTGTCAAAATAAAAAGCAGTTAGAATGTGTCCAGGACTCAAAACCAGGGTCACTGTGCAGTCCTAGAGACCAGTAATAAAACAGGACTGCACCAAGAGCAACCTAATTCCCGGTGAGTGAAATTACTAAGGGGAAACTGAAAGACGTTAGGCAGTAGAATGGAAAGAACACATGCTAGAAAGTCAGACAGACCTGAGTTCTAATTCTAAGTTCCTCTATTTACTCAGCTCTCAGGTTATAGTTTTCACGTCGTCACTCAATAAGTGTAAATATGTGAAATTCGTAAGATTTTTGGCCGGGCGCGGTGGCTCACGCCTGTGATCCCAGCACTTTGGGAGGCCGAGGCTGGCAGATCACGAGGTCAGGAGATCGAGACAATCCTGGCTAATACAGTGAAACCCCATCTCTACTAAAAATACAAAAAATTAGCCGTGCATGGTGGCGGGCACCTGTAGTCCCAGCTACTCAGGAGACTGAGGCAGGAGAATGGCGTGAACCCAGGAGGTGGAGGTTGCAGTGAGCCAAGATCACGCCACTGCACTCCAGCCTGGGCAACAGAGCGAGATTCGGTCTCAAAAAAAAAAAAAAAAAAAAAAAAAAAAAGAATATTAAGAAGATTATAGTTACTAAAAATGTGTATTATACATATAGTATTATGCTTCGCAACTAAATGATAATATTGATGTGATTACCTTATTTACTTTCTTGTTCTTAGTGCATTGAGTGTGGTGATATTGGGCTAAATGATCTCTAACGCACTAATAATTCCAGGTCCAATTAAGCTAATTAAAAATTGTTTGGTGAACACATACAGGTGAGTTTTCAGGTAAATGTAAATACTGCATTTAATTTGTCCAATATCATTTAATATTCAAATTCAACATATATTTATATAATGCAATAGTAAATATAATTAAACAAGTATTTATTGAACATTTACTACATACTACAACCTGGAGGTTAGGCAGGGAACCCAATAAATCACCTGCCCTACAGAAAAGTGAATCCTAGTAAGAATAACAGATAATAAAAAGGAAAATATATATATATACACACACATATATATATAAAAAAAACCACATAGTGATAAATACTGTGAACTAAATGAAGTAGGGTGTGGATAGTGAGTGACTGACGTACTTGGGGGAGAGAGTTTTATGTAGTGAAGTCAAAGGAAATATCTAAGAAAGCAATAATTTTTATTCTTCTTATTATTTTTTTTGAGAAGGAGTCTCACTCTGTCACCCGGGCTGCAGTGCAGTGTCACAATCTCGGCTCACGACAACATCCGCCTCCTGGGTTCAAGCGATTCTCCTGCCTCAGCCTCCTGATTAGCCGGAATTACACGCGTCTGTTATGACACCCGGCTAATTTTTGTGTTTTCAGTAGAGACGGGGTTTCGCCTTGTTGGCCAGGCTGGTCTGGAACTCCTGACCTCAGGTGATCTGCGCGCCTCGGCCTCCCAAAGTGCTGGGCGTGAGCCACCACCAGCAGCCCAAGAGCGAGAGATTAGAAGCAACTTAAATGAAAGGATAGAGGGAGCTACAGGGAGTGCTGGGGAGAAGAATACTCCAGGCACCATGAATGGGAAATGGAAAGGTCCTGAGGAAGAGAACACGAATGTGGCCAGGCTGCGATAAACAAAACGGAGTGTTAGGAGATAGAGCAGGAAATAAGCCCAGGCCATGATGTATTCAGCCTTGTAGGCCATTGACTTTGTACTTTATTCTGCATGAAATAGCAACTGTAGGAAGGTTCTGAGCAGATGGCTAGCATCATCTGATATATTTTGAAAAAATCACTCTGTTATGTACGGAATAGACTGTGTACAATCTGTGAACAGGGTGGAAGCAGGGAGGTGTCAAGAAACTATTTTAATTGTCCATTTAATACATTTTTCATCCAATATGTGCTGCTGATTTATTTTTAAAAATGCCCTATTTCCACATATCCTTACAACGTTGTTTCAAGGAACCTCCACTAAATTTTAAGGTGGCTACAATTTGGCCAAATGGAAATCCCTCACCAGGGCACTAACTCCTTCCTAGGTGATGCTTTCGTAACATTTTGGATTATATATTACTGTCTCCCCATTTACTCTGGGATAACCAGAGACCCTCACAGGACTCCTACCAAGACTACAACAGCTGACAAATCCCATCCACTCAGCACTGAGCAGTGAGCTAAATAATTTGCATTGACAGTGCAGTAGAGGAGAAGATGGAAATATCAAAAGGTAGGGAATAAAAGTGTATGCCTGCTAAATATCAGGAGAGGCCACTCACCCCACAGTGAAAACATGGACAAGCAGTTAACTTGGACTAAGTTGGTCTGGGAAAGTTTCCTGTGTGCTATGAGGAATTTACTGGTTTGTCCTCACCTCCTCATCTTGAATCTATTTTGTAAGTGAAAAAAAAATCAGAAAGATTTTTTGTTTTTCATCAAAGAATATATTTTTCTAGGACTACAAGTTACAGCTCACTGGATAAAGTATTTTTTTAATTGGTAACGTCATCTATAGATAATATTAATTAGAAAATGTACTAGTTTTCTAGATGTATGTATAACAGCCCTCTTTCAGACATTCCCTGAGAAACTCTCTAAAGCTGAAAGTATTTTATGACAATTGAATTACAATCATATACTATGTTTAAGTTTCTTATTTTGGGTTTCATGTAACATTTTGGCCTCCATGCAATTGACTTTTTTCTCATACTGTATTCAAAATTTTTCCACGGCAGGGCCTGACCTGTGCTAGTTCACACCTGCAGTGAATATGAGTTCTTTACTTTCTGTCACCCAATGGCCAGAATAAATCCCAAGACTGTATGATCTCTAGAAGGAGGACAACACAAGGATTCCACATAGAGATATTAGTGTGTGTGAACAGCTTCTGTTCCCACCTGGTCTGAGATGGTCCCTGTAGCTCCACATACCCTCTTGATCCACAAAACACAGATACTTTTACTAATGACTTTCATCCATGCTATGGTTGCATGATAAACCACCACCAACTTAGTGGCATAAAAAACAAAAATAATTTTATTACGCTCAAAGATTTTCCAGTCAGCCATTTGGAAAGGGCATAGCCAGGATGGCTTGGCTGTGCTTTATAGCATCTGGCCTTCTCTGGGGTGGCAGGGGTGACACAGTGTCTGAGGTTTGCATCACCCACAGGTGCACCCTGTTACAGGTCTGGGAAGGTCATACAGTCACCTTTTCTACAAGTTCTGAACTCCCTTTTTCTTTCAATCATGTGCAATGAAACTAGGTTACTTTGCAATTGAAGATTACTATTTAGGACTTTTGAGAGATCCAATGATGGGAACATTGTTAATGAATCTTACATTTATTCGGGCATTTTTTCATATATTGATTTTCTTGCTATCATGGGGTTACTGAAGATACAAAGAATGAATGAAGCCAGTCATTAATCTCAGACAGATCAAAGATTAGGTGAAGCAATGACAAATAAATAGTAAATTACCAATTTACCGATTATTTCAAGTGATATTTTTTGAGCAACTGTTATATATCATATGCCTTTCTGGCCTATGGAAATACAAGGAGAAGAAGAGAGGAAAAGTTTTGCTCTTATGGAATTGCATGCCTGTGTGAGAAGAGGGAACAACTGAGCAACAAGTAAGCAAACAAACAAAAAGTAAAGAATGTTCTTAGGGAATTAAAATAGGACAGAGCAATAGCAAGTGAACAAGTGAGGCATTGGATTGACAACAGAAGCCCCTATGAGAATATGGTATTCAAACTGAGATCTCGTGATAAAGTTGAAAGCTAAGAACACTTCAGGGAAATATATAACATTAGAGCAAGCCATTAATGTTCAAATAAGCGTAGACTTTTTGAGAAACAGGAAAAATACTAGAGAGGCAAGAATATAGGGAATAAAAGATGAAGAGGAGAGTTACACAAAGTGAAATTGAAGAGGTAGTCAAGGGCTGAATTATAAAAGGCTTTTTAATCCCCCAAAAATAAAGTGTCCAGATTTTTACTAAAATTTGAAGCCATTAGAGACATTAAGAGAATGAGTGTTATAATCTTTATTAAAAAAATAATTAGAAATCTGGTTGCTGAGTGAAAAGTGAAATGTAAGGATTGGGCCGAAACAAGATCAGGAGGCTATTGAAGGAGTCCTGAGGAAAAATGGTGGCTGCTTTGAACAGCATGAGTGTAGTGGAACTGGAGTGAAGGGGTTTACTTCCGCATATATTTCAAGATAAATTTCATAGCATTTCCTAATGGATTGGGTGTAGGAAGAAGAAAAGAAAGACACCTAGTTTTTCACTTTAGCGACTGATTTGAAGAAGCTTTTGAAGACAGGAAAAAAGATCCACAGGGAGATGCATAAATGTAAGTCTGGAGCTACAAATAAATAGTGGGACTGGAAATAAATATTTTAGAGCCATAGACTGAATGAGGTTACTTCTGCAGATAACTAAGGCGGAAGGATCTCTACTATGTCCTCAGATATTGTAATAGATGTTCAACAGGGAGGCAAAGCCAGGAAAAAAAAAAAAAAATCTCATGAGAAATTGCCAGGGAACTAATGAGAAATTAGGGCAGTTATGCAATCCAGAAGCCAATAGCAAGTAGACAATATTTGTCCATTTTTTTCTGAGAAGCCTAGTAAGGTAAGTGGCTATTTGATATATCAAGGAGTAGGTTATTGATAACAATGCTGTGAACAACAGCTGTATAGTCGTGGGGACCCAGGTGGAGAACTTTAGACATTAGAAAATGAGGATATTTAGAAGCACTTTATTCATTATTGTTCCATACAAACAAGTAAAAAAAAATGTGCATCTGAAGTCAACTAAGGAATATATTTACATGTGTGTATAAACTGTTAGGAAAGATCCTATACAGAAAAATAAATTGATGATCCATGAGAGAGATGGGATAACTGCAGGAGTATCGTAGCTACCCAGTGAAGACAAACGTTGGATGTCTGAGGAAAATCTTCAGAAATATATAGATATCATCCAGACATTTAGGGAAGCAAAGATAATATGGCATATAAAACTTCAATTTAAAATTCACACTATAAAACTTTATTTCAGACATTCCAGATCAGTATATCCACTGATGTCTTTACTTTAAAACTGATAAAGGTGCAGCCGGGCACGGTGGCTCATGCCTATAATCCCAGCACTTTGGGAGATCGAGACAGGCGGATCATCTGAGGTCGGGAGTCCAAAGCCAGCCTGACTAACATGGGGAAAGTCCGTCTCTACTAAAAATACAAAATTAGCCAGGCGTGGTGGCGCATGCCTGTAATCCCAGCTACTCAAGAAGGCTGAAGTTGGAGAATCACTGGAATCCGGGAGGCAGAGGTTACGATGAGCCGAGATCGTGCCACTGCACTCCAGCCCGGGCAACAAGAGTGAAACTCGGTCTCAAAAAAAAAGAAAAAACAAACACAAAACAAAACAAAAAACCTGATACAGATGCTTCTTATCCTTTAAAATGCAAGATGATTTTTATTTATGTTTAGTTAAACGCTGCTTAATCTTTTGTTGTGAAATGTCCATTTTTTAAAATAATGCTGCATATTTATGTCATACATAGGAATAAGCATGTTGACCTTTCCATCCTATTCAAGTTAACTGAAGTAAAACAAAATGTTTTATGTGTCCATGGGTCGTTCTGTCACAAAATTTGACTACATTCTACCTCTTTCATAGCAGATGAAATTACTGCTAGTATTTTGGTCACCAAATAGAAAAATCAATACTGAAACTGAGCTTTGTTATGCCCCCTTAGGCTGCTGGAAACATAAACTCCATCATTGTTTGTATTTTTATTTAGACATTTTAGTTGTACATATGTTTGGGGTACCTATATAAAATGTGTAATGATCAATGGGATCAAATCAGGGTAATTAGGCTATCCATGGCCTCAAATACTTATCTTTTCTTAATCTGTGCTAATATCCTAAAGTACACTGCCCCATCACCGAGGTCAAAATAACACAAGACAAGAACATCTAAGACCTTAAAACAGGACCCCAGAAGCTAACAGATCTATCTTCGGCAGATTTAGATAGAACTGTAAAACTCACAGTCAAATATAAATTTGGATTAGCTCCTTTAAAAATAGAAGTTACAGGCCGGGCGCGGTGGCTCACGCCTGTAATCCCAGCACTTTGGGAGGCCGAGGCGGGCGGATCACGAGGTCAGGAGATCAAGACTATCCTAACTAACATGGTGAAACCCCGTCTCTACTAAAAATACAACAAATTAGCCGGGCATGGTGGCGCCTATAGTCCCAGTTACTCTGGAGGTTGAGGCAGGAGAATGGCCTCAAGCTCCAGGAGGCGGAGCTTGCAGTGAGCCGAGATCGTGCCAATGCACTCCAGCCTGGGCGACAGAGCAAGACTCCATCTCAAAAAAAAAAAAAAAAAAAAAAAAAAAATAGAAGTTACAAGAAATTATGCTTTTTTCCAAGTACTTCACGCAGAGAATACTAAAATTAATGATGACTCAAGGAGCTCTCTTTGGTGTTCAGTTTAGTGTACCATGTGCTATGTGAGGCATACAACAATAAAAGAATGCATACAATTCAGAAGCTTACTTGTGATACTATGATAACTCTAAAGTCATGACCACATTAATGTATTCTAACATTTTCCAGGTTTCTTTTTATTGGTTTGTTTTTGTTTAGTTTAGTCTTGTTTTGAAAAATTTCTTTGTCATCTATCTAGAACGGATAGAAACAGTCTGACTTGATTTTTCTCCCCTCCTTAATGGATACTTAACTAACCCAATGTCATTTATTTCATCATCGATCTTTTTCTACTTAGTTGAAATATTGCTTATTTCATGCATATTACTTACCACATGCATATTATATATATATATATTATACATGCATGAGCCTAATTCTCAATTTTTTAATTAAAATTTTTATTTTAAATTTTTAATAATCTGTACCATATTACAATCATTTAATTAATAGCATTTTAATATATAATCTATAGTAAGGCAAGTCTACTGTCTATTCTTCTTTCTCAAAATTAACTTGACTCCTCTTGAACACTTACGATTTCATGTGCCTTTTAAGATCACCTTCTTTAGATCTATACATTATTTGAATTTCTGAGTAGAATGAGTGACATAACAAGCTGCTTCCATTTTTGGCTAAAAGAAAGAACTAATTTAAATTTGAGATGCATCCAACAAACATTATCTAAGTTATTAATTTGTATTAAGTACTATGTTAGGAATAAAGGTTAAAAAATAAATTAAATAAGAAAATCTCCCTTCTCTCTTAAGATTTTAATCTAACGAAGACACAGAAATAAAAGGCTGATTGCTCTGAAAGCATTTCTTAGTGGTTACTTTCTGAGTAGTATTGTCAATTATTCCCTGCAACAAGGATCACAGCCACCTTCCCACCCATGAGACAGTCTACTGGATGTTTCTGTTCAACTCTTCATCATCAAATTATGTTTTTTGCTAAATGTTCACATGCACTGTTTATTTTTTTTAAATGCTGTGTATGCTACATCTTGTACTTGAGTATGGAAGGAATTAATTCTCTCAAGGAGTTGATGATCTAGAGGTAAAAACACACCAGCCAAAAACTACAATGAAGTGCAGTAAATACTGTGAAAGAGTCTAGGGTAGAGGGCCATAAACACCATACAGTATGAGCAGAACTCTGCAATAGTTGACAGCAAGGACTCTGTCTCAGACTCCTGAGGTCAAAGCCTCTGCTCTCCCATTTACCACGATGGAATCTTGAACATGTTACTTACACCCCCGATGTCTCAGCTTTTTTAATCTGTAAAATCTGTAAAATGAGGACAGTAATACAACCACAGAGAGTGGTTTGTGATGAATTTATGAGATAATTTGTGCAAAACTCTTAGATCTGTTGGGCACAGAGTAAATATTGGAGGAGTGTTAACTATTATTATTATTATTATTATTATTATTATTATTACTTTTATTGGCAGGGGAAACATTTCGGAAGGAGATGAATGCTTGATCTGAATCCTAAAAGAATGCAGAAAGGAGATCAAAGGAGTATCTTTGTAAAGTGCATTGCTAGTCAGTCCAATGTTTAAAAGCCACCAACATTTCAAACGGGAAATACTTTTATGCATGTTTCAAAAATGAGGCAACAGGCTCCAAGAAGTTAAGAAAATTTCCCAGAAATACAATCTAGCAAGAAGCACAAATGGAAATCAAGGGTAAAAGTTTTGATGCCACTTTTGCATCTATAACTCTAAGTAAGGCTCCCTGCTCCCTCCATTGCTTGTTACCTACTAACAATAAGCTGTGCCTTGCCGAGACTATTACATCAGTGCACCTGCAAAAGCAGACGCTGAGCTTTTCTCTGCCCACTCAACTAAAATGCCTTCATTTGTTCTGAATGCACACTCTTTACAATTGGTAATGGAGGAGCAAGTAAAATGAACTCATCTGAATTTTATTTTAAATAAATGTTACAATGAGTTTAGTTAAGAGGAAGAAACTTGTCTTTTAACCAGAATAGCTAGAGCACTTTAATCCAAAAGTCATTTTGAGAACACTGCCAGGTTCCTAAATAGCTAAGCCAGAATAAAGTCACTTCCCTTAATATGTGTTTAGGGAATGCAAGAAAAAAAAAACGAAAATTTCTACCCAATAAAAAGCTGTTTGAATTATTGACCATCTGACACTGTTATATGGATTTTCACTCTTAGTGCAGAATCACATGCAAATTTTGGTAATATTAAAAATCACTTTTCATTTTAGAAAAGGAGAGTAGAAATTGAGATTCTGAGTTTATGATAATTGAATTCTAAATACTCCATGATTTTTCCTTCGCTATCTTAAGGTTTCACATTAATATTCTACAGCTATCTGTGGTGTCTCAATGTAACAACTTATAAGCTTGATCTCAAGCCTATTTTATCCATGCCTCAAGCATAAAACATGCCTATCTACTGTGCCATCCTGGAAAAATGTTTCCTTTTGAAAAATCCGACTGGTTACTGTCCATTATTTGTGTACTAATAGCCTCTGGCCATGCACTTGAGTTAGGAAAGACCCCACTGCTTTTCTGGGGAGGCCTTCATTTGAGACCAATTTTCACTTCTGTATATTCTTGCACTATTTTTATTACCTGGAAATATATTCTGAGAATGCCTGGAGGAATAATAAATTCCATGACAAATTATTCTCCTCCATAACAAGGGAGCATAATTACTTGCTCATATGTCCACATTTATAATTTGATTTCATAACAGAACACAAATATTATTTCATAAAAATCTATCTGCATTGTATTCATACAATTAGCAGAGGCTAAAAGAAACTTGACAATTTCTTAGTTCAGTGAATTTTGAAATATAAGCATATCAGTATCTTACTATCATCTGTTTTAACACTAATGGAAATTTAACAAAAAATAACCACATAGACCTGTTCCATGATACTTTTACTCAGTGAGTATATGCCCTTTCTCTAGGGACTTCTTTACACAGATAAATTCCCAGTTACAGGGGAAATGTGCTACCAAAAATATTTTAGCTTTTAAATAATATTTTTTGAAAGAAAAAAATGGAAACTTTCTTATTTTCCTTATATTTGGTATTGAGTCTACTGTTATAAACAAATGCTTGATCAAAAGTGCTAGGAATGAAAGTGGTAATGGTATTTGTAACTCATTATTTTTCAATAATGAAGTGAGATTTGACCCACAAAATAATAAAAAAATTAAAACACAATTCCATAACTCAATTCACTTTTTTATCCAAGAAATACTGTCCTACCAATTGGTCTTGCATCATGATCAAACAAATGATTCCAAATATACATTTGTATACATCAGGAAACTTTAACAGAGCTAAAAAAAGCCACTCAAATTAGGTTTTTATTTATTTAATTTTAATTAGGATTTTATCTACTAATGACTAAATCATGGACTCTAAAGTGCCATTTTATTCTAAAAGAAACAAGGACCCCTGCTTAGAGTGAGCTAAACATAAACATAGGATAAGCCTAAAACATCTTTTCATTCCAGAAGGAAAGGGAGATAACCAAGAGTAAAAAGGTCATGTCAAAAGAACTTAGGAGCTGGCTAGTCACGGTGGCTCATGTCTGTAATCCCAGCACTTTGTGAAGCTGAGGCAGGTAGATCACCTGAGGTCCAGAGTTCGAGACCACCCTGACCAACATGGTGAAACTCCGTCTCTACTAAAAATACAAAAAAAAAAAAAAAAAAAAAAAAAAAAATTAGCCGGGAATGGTGGTTAGTGCCTGTAATCCCAGCTACTTGGGAGACTGAGGCCAGAGTATCGTTTGAATCTGGGAGCCTGAGGTTGCAGTGAGCCGAGTTCCTGCCATTGCACTCCAGCCCGGGCAACAAGAGTGAAGCTTTTCCCAAATGTTTTTAAAAATAAAATATAATACATACTTTTAGACACATCTATAATAATAGTAAAAATATAATTGATCAACTAAGCATGCTAAAACTGAATTCAGCATTTTTTAAAAAAGATAAAGGAACATAAAATATATATATAATGCCTTTGCTATATAAACTATACAAGAGAGTAACCATATAATTGATAACAGGAAGTTTCTTCTACTGTAGCTAAGTGAAGAAGGAATGATGGCATATCACCATTTAGTAACCTACAAGGGGCCAATGAATCTAGGCATTAATCAATGGCTGTTACCCTTCCAAAACATTTTGGAGAAAATTAAGCGCTTTCTGCATATTTGTAATGTGTATGTATTCTAGGATTATAGTGTTAATAACTGAGGAAATTGCAACTCGGCCTTGTGACTCCAGAGTGCTTTCTAGGAGTTTGCTGTGGTGGTTGTTTATCTCTGCATAGTTGATCTGTGTTTTGTTCCTTTCTCCAGTCAGATTTCTACTTCAAAAAGCACAGAATGTTTGTGTCATCATGAATAGACCAGGAAGCTCCAAAGGACTGCAACCTGAATTGTAATTTCTAGTTTCTATCTTTCCTGTCTGTTCCTAATCTTCCATCTCTCCTGAGACTGCTCTGTTTTATATTCAATTTAACTATTTCTCTAAACAATGGTAATGACTGCCTAACTGTTCTTACGCCTGTAAGAAATCTACTCTGCCATGACAATTAGCTTCCTAAATCACTGGGACAATGATATCATTTCATATTGCAGGAATTTCCCAAGACTTTGTGATGTCTATAGAATGTACCTGTACCAATTTTGTATGTGGACCTAAATCTTCCCATTTCCCTGCCCACTACATCTCATATTGTAAATCTGAACTCAGTAATGTCAACTATGTCTTGGTTTTTCAGCTTTCATGTGATTGCGTATGGTATTCTGTCAGTCTAGACTACTCAAATGTCTAGTTTATGTTGTAGTGGATTTCAATGTATTTAAAATATTTGAAAATTATAGTTCATGTATATGTGCATGAGTACATATGAGCTACTCTCTAAAATGTAAAAATGCTAGGTACTTGCAATGGATAGGCATTTAATAATGAGCTTTAGTAAAGTCTGTTCTTCTCTAATACATGATTCAAATTAACTCATATTTCATTAGTATATAAGGGGTTGATATCAGTGTAACACAACAGTCAAGTTGGTTCATTTACATGTATTTTTTATTACACTAATAGTTTTATGCCATTCAAGTAAGAGCAGTTGAATGCAAAGTTTACTAAGACAGCTGAACAAGAGTCATAGAGATATGGATTAAGGTACATGAGGTTTATTTACCTCATTTCTTTATTTGTCTTGGCTCAGTGTGGACACATCCCCTGTCCTGTCTTGAAAGTGCTTTCTGCATGGTTCCCCTTCATCTATGTGCATTTTGTCCTTGTCTGTGTAACTTAGTAACTTCAAACTTGCTTGTACCCTCTGCATTGAGAACATTAACTTTGATTTTAGTGGTGAAGTCTAATATATTACGTAGCATTTTTTTTTCATTTGGCAGGTAACAGACTTTTTTCTTTTCTTTTTTTTTTTTTTTTAACCGTGCTAGTATTAATATTATATTGTATTACGGGATGTTTTTCATAAAGATGTATTGGTTTGGGGCAGTTCCTTCGTAACTTTATTTTCCTAAAAGGTTACTTTTTAATTTTTAGAAGTCAAAGTTATCCAATAATGAACATATCATTTTACAGTACTCAACTCAGCAATGTTAAAGAGAAAACTTAAATATATTCAGAAGGAGTTTCCTGTAATTCCTTTCTCTGCTGACATGAAGATGTTTAGCTTTATACTTACTACAGTGACTTTATGTTACCCCTTTATTTCTAACAAACAAGAAACTAATTTTGTTCCTGGTTTTGTCCTCACTTCATTTAGCATTCTTATGATTGCATTTCTAAATCTTTAATTTAGCAATGACTTTCACATTATCATCTACTTCTCTCCCATTGTGCTAATTGTTGCCAATGTTATAAAAGTAATTGCCTTGTAATCTCTGATTAATAGAATAGTGCATTATATGACTTTATTATGTGACAGATTTTGATTATATTTAAATACATGTAACATTACAAACTAATCTCCAAAGGATTAATATAATGGTACATCACAAATACTGTAAGGTTCATCAGTACAAAAGTTGAGGACATTTCATACTTTATTGGATAAAATTCCAACCGTGTGCCCTGACAATGTCAGTCCCTGCCTATTTGGTCTTGCATATCTGAGGGTTTTAAAGGTCAGCACTTCTGGGCTCTTATCTTTCCAGTTTGTGGCTAGCACGAACTCAGTGGTCACGATGCCTTGCTGAGGTCTGGAGATGGTCTCTCGCCACATTCTCAAGGTCAGTGTGCATGAAGCTACCAGAACCCCGAGCGCCTCATGCATCATGCTTCCCTCTCCCTCTTGTAATCCAGCAATGTAGCCTGCTTCGGCTTCTCTCCTAATTTCGGGTTTTGTTACAATTTCTCATTGGAACTGGATGCCATTCTAAGCCCCAGCTCAGTGTACTGGATACTTGATTCCCTAAAATTACTGTAAAACATTCCCTCATCCCAAGGTTTAAACTGGGATTTGTTTTTATAATTGCACCTTGTTCCACATTGCTGGGCTTGAATTAGCCACCAATGGAAAGAAGTTGCTTTCTAGACGCCCTGGAACTATGTATTCCTTACTCCTACACCACTATCAACGCAGCAGGTTATAGGCATCAAACTTGGCTATAGGCTGTGCATTTGTGATTTAAACTTCTGTCTCTTCATTTGATGGACTAATCTGTCTTCCTGGGAAGTTTCATTATTATTCTTGTGGGTCTCTTTGGCCTTTTAACATCCTTCATGATCTCCTAATATGGCTTTAAGATATGGTAAGCACACTCTTAGTACTCTAACAAACCATGCCCATCATTTAAGTGATTTAAGATAATATACATATGATTCTCACACATAACTGTCTAATGTATGTGTTCCTGGTCAGCAGGTGTGTGTACACAGTACACTGCTCCCCATAATACACTGAGACAGCCAAACTATCTTCTTCAGAACCTGACTTCTAAGGTCACTCTACTCGTCTGCATCAAAATACGTCAGGAAAATCTTAATGGGCAAAGCCTGGAAGTTGTGTGTACTTATATTTAATTGTCTATAACAACCCCTAATGGTTAAAGCAGCTGGGAAATGTAGGCTCCGTGAGTGACCAGAAAATGAAACAAAACATAACAAAAGAAAACAAAAAAGCAAACGATGACAACCCTCCCTTCACCATTCCCCTAAAAGGAATTGTTGAACAACAAGTAGTCTCTGTCCGGCACATAATAAAATACAAAAAACACTATAAGAATATGTGTGGCACATTACATGCCATTAAAATCATAAAGTACTTCAAGGTATATGTAAATCATGACAAATAATTAAAGTAGCTTAAAAAGTCCCTTTAGAATAAGGGACAGGTTAAAAAAAAAACACCAAGTATAATAATCTTTTACCATATCTGGGTATTTATTTATTTATTTATTTAGAGATAGGCTCTTGTTTTGTAACCCAGGCTGGAGTGCGGTGACCCAGTCTCGGCTCACTGCATATTTAGGTTTTTACCCTTAGAAAATTTAAAGTGGTAAAACTACAAGAAGACTGTAACAAATTCAATTGATTTGAAAAATTATTATCTTAATATTGTCCACATGGATATGGAGGGCAAATACACAAGTGATTAACAACTGAGACACAGCTCAGAGGACTTGTTTTCTAATGTGGAAATGAATGGGTAAGTAACAGGCTGCATTACGAATACCGAAGGAAATAACGTAGGGAGAATAAATGAAAATGAATGTGGAAAGATCTGTGACTTCTTCTGGGATTTAAATAGCCTAGCTTGATTGTCTCCTGGTCCATGCTTATGGCGGCAATTATCTTTGGCATTGTCAATGTGACACTTTCAAGGATCATATTCTGGTAATGAACTTCTCGATTTACTGACACGTTTATCAGCACGCACATGTCAACATCACAAAGCCCCTTCTGTAATCTTCTATTCAAATTCAAAAATAAATTACCTGTTCTTTCCAGGGTCAAACACTCATGTCTTTGAGATGAGCAATGATATTAATTTACTGAAAATAACAAACGGATAAACTAGTAAATTGAAATGGGCTCTGGGGAAATGTACAATGCATTAGTGCTGATTAGAGAAAGACTGTCGATTTTTCTCTCTTATCTTCTCAACCTTCCCAGGAAGTCTTACAGTAAGAGAATGCCTTTGAAGTTTATTCCCCACTGTCCACTTGTATCATGAATAAGTCTATGGGATCCTCCCTTGGTTAATCGGGAGTCACACTGTGCAAGTTTTTGCTTTTATAGGGCATTTTTTATGAACTGTAGGTTTATCAAATTTATCATGGCTTAAAAGTCTCTATAAGCTGGCTCTTTTTTTTTTTTTTTTTTTTTTTTTTTTCTCCAGCTACATGCCCCATTGCTTCTAATTTCCTATACAAATGTACTTGATTCTTTGCCATACTGGACTATGGACCATTCCTTACTTTACTCGCTTTATAGAGACTTATCTCTGTACCTAGAAAAGCCACTCAATTTATCTTGAAAACTCATCTCTCCATACAAGTCTCAGTTTAAGATCCTCTTTTCGTAGAAAATATTTCACAAAATACCAGGATGAATTTATTGCATTATTTTTGTTTGCATTTCATCTCAAACACACTTCTATGACAACATTCAAGCCAGGCTATGTAGCTTCTGTATATATAAGTATTTATTCATTACACTATGAGCTCCTTGAAAGCAGGAAATGTGTACTTTTTTTCTACATTTTAGCATCAACAAATCCCTAATATCCCGACTCTTTTGGAAATCCCTAATCCCTAATGTTCCCAACCTTTCTGGCACCAGGGACCAGTTTCATGGAAGACAATTTTTCCATGAACGAGGGGTGAGGGGGCAGGTGATGGTTTCGGGATGAAACTCTTCCACCTCAGATCATCAGTAATTAGTTAGACTCTCATAAGGAGCATGCAATCTAGATCCCTTGTATGTGAAGTTAACAATAATGGTTCTGGTTCCTATGAGAATCTAATGCCACCACTGATCTAACAGGAGGCAGAGCTTGGGTGCTAACGTCCTCCTCCTGCTCACCTCCTGTTGTACAGCCCAGTTCCTAACAGGCCAGGGACTGGGACTGGTCTGGGGTTGGGAACCCCTGCCCTATATAATAGCAACTCAATAGTTCCCCAATTTATAAATCAAAGAATAAAGAGTTTTTCTCATAATTGAAAGGCATAAAGTATATATACAAAACTGAACCTTTAATTTACTTAATTTACTTATTAATTTACATGTATTTATTTACTCTCTTTCTCTTTGTACCAAATGTTGCACTTTATAAAAATAATGCGAAAATGAGTAGCACCTGGGGCATGACCTGGAGGAACTCATGCTCTTATGGGGTAGCAGACATTTAAAGACCTTACTTCAGTGTATCTAGAACATCATTGATTGTAAAATGTACCATTATATTATAAGCTGCTAAGAAATATGAGGTACTGCAAATGCAACTCTGACATATTTTTCTTATGATATAGAATTCTTACTCACTTTCTCAGTCAACTTTCCCAGAAGTCTTACAGTCTTACAGTTTCTAAAGAGAATGTCTCTGAAGTTCTGTTCACACTGTCCATTCATACCATGAATAAGCCCAAACATAAAAAAGACACAATAAATTCATTCTGATCCATTGCAGAAAAAGCTCTTTGACTCTTAGTAAAAATATATATATATATAAATTGGTAAGATTATTCTATAAATTTCTGCACACTTGAAGTTTGCTTCTTTTGAACACTTTTCAACTCAGAATTGTCAGTCTTATGTTTTATCCATGCAATATAATTATTTGTGCTCAACAGAATTATTGGTGTTGCTAAATTTACTTTTTTAAAATCACAAAAAAATAGCTATTCAGGAAGATTTGTAATGTATTCTTGTTTTTTGAATGTTGCCCACAACTTCCTATTTGTCATGTTCCTTATCCCCTCTACAGTCGATAGTGGGAAATAAAAATATCTCCCCCTTTGTTTCTGGAAGTTTCTTTTGAATTCTTATATTGCTGCATTTAATGTTTGTGCATGCACATGCCATAACACCTATATTATGGCTGATGGCTAACTGACAGCAACTATAAGATGACATTGTCTAAAAGACACATTCCAAGTTGAGAGGTTAAAATGTTTAAAAAAAAATTTTTTTTTTTAAAAATTTTAGTGCATGCTAATTTTGCTAGATGAATACAAGAAACCTCTAAAAGGGTAAAGAATCAGTAATGTTTACAGCCACACAGTAGAATTTGAATAAATTGGAGTGCAGAATGATTGTGATATAATTATATTATGTCTACACAAGTCTTGTGGAAATAGATGACAACTTGAATTTTCAGGACTCTAGTGTAGTTCACACAGAACAGGTTGAAGATGTCATAAATATTTCAAAAAGATCATCTTATATTTAGGTTGTATGCACATATATTAAATATTGACTACTGAAAATATTAATTCTTAATGTTCCTTTTTACAAAATGAATGTTTTATGATTAAGAATATTGTACAAATGCACATATTTGTTTGCAAAATATATTTAATTTTTAATGGTATCAGTGAAGGTAACTGTTCAAATTGGAAATATAATCCAGTTTGAAATGCAAGAAATTATAAAAAAAAAACTTTAAAAAAATGTTTATAATAGAAAATAACTACTACAGTTCTTAGTTTGTGGATATAATCAAAGAACAGACAACTATCTCCAAATGCACATATGCCATTACCATTGCTACTTGTTCTGCAAAAAAATTATTAAAAAAAAATAACAACAACTATCATTTATTGAGTGCCTATTATGTGATAGACAGTAAGCTAAGGTTGCACAAGTATTTAGCTCATTTAATCCTCTCAGAAACCCCACAGATATTATTATTTTCCTGATACTAAAGATGAAGAAATGTAATGGAGCCAGGTTCTATGACCCCAAAGCAGAGGAGGCTCACGTGAATGCAGGACAACTGGCCAATGAGTACAGCAACGAGGTTTGTGAAGTATAGCATGGCTTGACAGAGAAACGGTGGCTTTCCAGTCAGATAAATCTGTGTTAAAATTTTGACTCATCACTTATTTATTCTGTGATCTGGAGCAATTTTCTTAATTTAGCAGAATTTTAGGGACTTTATATAAAAGGTGGATTATAAGACATCAGAAAGACGGCAGAATAAGATTTTTGTTTTTATCCCCATGCAGAAGCATTCATTTTGACAACCACTCAAGGACAAGAATACTTTTGTAGCAGTGTGGAAATCCAGCTGAGAAGTTCTAGTTCACAAATAGGGGAGAATTATGAAAACAGATACACTGAAGAAAGTAAAAGAACAACCTTAACTTTACCCATGTCACTCTTCCTCTAAAGTGGCATAGTTCAGTACACAGAGAAAACCCTCACTCAAAGATTCTTCTACAGAAAAAATAAAAGAGGTTGTGGTGAATAAATGCCCAGATCCCTAGGCATAAAGGTAACTTTCCAAAAAATTCATGTATTTCTTACTCCATCCAGAATACTGAGATAATTAGCGCAGCTGAGAGGCTGAGAAAAGCTGGGAGAAAAAAATAAAAAGGGACAGAGAGGAAATGGACGCTATTACCTACTCCATGGACTTAAACAGACATTTTGGGATACTTCACCCGTGGACCTTCCCACAACTGGACCACAGGCACCCCAAATGCTCACTGTGTCTCACTCCTCATCCCACAGGCAAGCTCTTCAAATGTATTTTTGCAGACAGAGAGTGCAAGCCTCTCAAGTGGATGGCTGGCTTGACTCTGCAGGATTGGGAGAAGGCACAAAAATTTCAGCACTTCAGGGCACTGCTTTAGGAAAAACAGACAAGAAGCACTTAGCATCTGTCCTGGATTTGCTGAGAGAAGACAAAGGTTCTGAATAATAATTACTTCCAAGGAGTACCAAAAGTGAGCACATTCAAAGGAAAGGTCTCTGATAGCCTCCGACTCCAAAACTGGACTGATTGATGAAGGCATGTCTCTCTCAAACCAGTCAGTAAAGAGTGGACGAGGTGAGTGATTCTTCAAATGTGAAGACAACAAAGCAAGAGTTCAAGAAAATGAAGAACATAAAGGAAGCATGACACCACCGAGGGGACACAAAAGCATTCTAGTAACTGACCTCACAGAAATGCACATCGACTAATTGCTAAAAAAGAACTTAAAATAATTGTTGTCAGGAAGCTCAGCAAGCTACAAGAAAACACAGATATCATGCAACAAAATGACATAAAAATTACATGATCAAAACTAGAAGTTTATTAAAAGGAAGAAAATTGTTAAAAAGTACAAAATAGAACTCTGGAGTGGAAGAATACAATGAGTGAAATGCAAAATGTCACAGGGAGCATCAAGAGCAGACTTGATTAAGCAGAAGAAAAAAATATGTCCATTTAAGCTGGATGCAGTGGTGTGCCAGTGTAATCCAAATTACTTGGGAGGTTGAAACAGGAGGAGGCCAGGAGTTAAAAGCTGAAGCATATTATGATGACTCCTGCGAATGCATCTCATGATGATTCCTGTGCTACTGCACTTCACTCTGGGGATCAATAACAAAACAGAACATGGGCAGTAAAACAAAGATCATTTTATAATGTTTAGTCAGTGTAGAAAAAGAATACAAATATAAAAAGAAACGAAGACCATCCATGGGATTTACAGAACACCATCTAAAGTGCTAATATCTTGTATTAGTCTACTCGCACACTGCTAATAAGAACATACCTAAGATTGGGTAATTTATAAAGGAAAAAGGTTTAATTGACTTGCAGTTCCACATGGCTGGGGAGGCCTCACACCATGGCGGAAGACGAAGTAGAACAAAATGACATCTTACACGGCAGGCAAAAGAGAATGTGTGCAGGGGAACTCCCATCTATAAAACCATCAGATCTCGTGAGACTTATTCACTATCATGAGAACAGCACAGGAAGACCTATCCCCATGATTCAATTACCTCCCATCGGGTCTCTCCTACAACATGTAGAAATTATGGGAGCTAAAATTCAAGATAAATTGGGTGGAGACACATCCAAACCACAATATTCTGCCCTGGTCCCTCACAAATATCATGTCCTCACATTTCAAAACCAATCATGCCCTCCCAACAGTCCCCCAAAGTCTTACTTCATTTCAGCATTAACTCAAAGTCCACAATTCAAAGTCTCATCTGAGACAAGGTAATTCCTTCCCAGCTATGAGCCTACAAAATCAAAAGCAAGTTAGTTACTTCCTAGATACAAAGGGGGTATAGGCATTGGGTAAATACACTCATTCCAAATCAGAGAAACTGTTCAAAATAAAAGGGCTACAGGCTGCAGGAAACTCCAAAATCCAACAGGGCAGTCATTAAACCTTAAAGTTCCAAAATAATCTCCCTTGACTCCATTTCTCACATTCAGGTCATGCTGATGCAAGAGGTGGGCTCCCATGGCCTTGGGGAGCTCTGTCCCTGTGGGTGTGCAGAGTATGTCCCCCCAACACTCAGCTACTTTCATAGGCTGGCATTGAGTGTCTGTGGCTCTTCCCGGTGAACAGTGCAAGCTGTCAGTGGATCTGCCATTCTGGGATCTGGAGGATTGTAGCCCTCTTCTCATAGCTCTAATAGGCAATGCCCCAGTGGACACTCTCTGTGGATTCTCTCACCTCACATTTCCCTTCCCCACTGCCCTAGCAGAGGTTCACCATGAGGACTCTGACCCTGCAGCACACCTCTGCCTGGACATCTGGCATTTCCATACATCCTCTGAAATATAGGCAGAGGTTCCTAAACCTCAAATCTTGACTTCTGTGCACCCTCTGAAGCAACAGCCTGAACCATACATTGGCCCATTTTAGTCATGGCTAGAGTTGAAGCAGCTGAGATGCAGGATATCAATTCCCTATGCTGCACAAAGCAGGGAGGTGCCTGGACCTCTGGGCCTCTGATGAAAGGGGCTGCCATGAAGGTCTGTGTCATGTCCTGGAGACATTTTCCCCATTGTCTCAGTGATTAAGATTTGTTTCTTCATTACTCACACAAATTTCTGCAGCCGGTTTGAATTTCTTCCCAGAAAACGGGGTTTTCTTTTTCTATCCCACTGTCAGGCGGCACATTTTCTGAACTTTTATGCTCCACATCCTCTTGAACACTTTGCAGCTTAGAAATGTCTTCTGCCAGATACTCTATACTATCTCTCGCAAGATCAAAGTTCCACAGACCTCTAGGGCAGGGGTAAAATGCCACAAATCTCTTTGCATAGTGAGTGTAACCTTTACTCCAGTTCCCAACAAGTTCCTCTTCTCCATCTGAGACCACCTCCCCTGGACTTCATTGTCCATATCACTATCAGCATTTTAGTTAGAACCATTCAACAAGTCTCTAGGAAGCTCCAAACTTTCCCATATTTTCCTGTATTTTTCTGAGCCCTCCAAACTGTTCCAATCTCTAAACTGTGACCCAGTTCCAAAGTCACTTCCACATTTTCAGTATGTTTACATCAGCACCCACTACCCAGTGCCAATTTACTGTATTAGTCTGTTCTCATGCTGCTAATAAAGGCATACCTGAGACTGGGTGATTTATATAGGAAAGAAGTTTAATTGACTTACAGTTCCACATGGTTATGGAAGCCTCACAAAAGTGATGGAAGACAAAGGAAGAGCAACAGGACACCTTACATGGCGGCAGGCAAGATAGAGCGTGTGTAGGGGAGCTCCCCTTTATAAAATTATCAACTCATGAGACTCATGCACTACCAAGAGAACAGCAGGAATAGACCTGCTCTCATGATTCAGTTACCTCCCACCAGGTTGCTCCCACAACATGTGGGAATTATGGGAACTATAATTCAAGATGCCATTTGGGTGGGGACACAGCAAAACCATACCACATCTGAATTAGGAAATTAAGAAAAAAGAAAAGAAAAAAGGAGAGTAAGTTTATTTTAAGGAGCAGTAAGCTTATTTTAATGGCTGAAAACTTCCTTCTCTTCCTGGAAGAGATATGGACATTTAGGTACATGAAGCTGAAAAGTTTCCAAACAGATTCAATCCAAAGAACACTTCACCAAGACACATTATAATCCAACTGTCAGTCCTAGGACCTTTTTGGATGGATCTTTAGAGTTTTCTAGGTATACAATCATATCATCAGCAAACAGTGACAATTAGGCTTCCTCTTTACCTATTTGGAAGCCCTTTATTTCTTTTTCTTGTCTGACTGCTCTGGATAGGACTTCCAGTACTATGTTAAATAAAGTGGTGAAAGTAGGGATCTTTGTCTTGTTCTAGTTCTCAGGGGGAATGCTTTCAACTTTTTCTAATTCAGTGCAATTTTTATGGTGGGTTTGTCATAGATGACTCCTATTATCTTAAGGTTTGTCCCTTCTATTTTGATTTTGCTGAGGGTTTTAACCATAAAGGGATGTTGGATTTTGCCAAATCCTTTTCTCCATCTTTGAGATAATCACGAGATTTTTGTTTTTAATTCTGTTTATGTGGTGTATTATATTTATTGAGCTATGTGTGTCAAACCATCCCTGTGCTCCTGGTATGAAACCCACTTGATCATGGTGGATTATCTTTTTTTATATGCTGTTGGATTCAAATTACTAGTATTTTGTTGAGGATTTTAGCGTCTATGTTCATCAGGGATAATGGTCTGTAGTTTTTGTTGTTGTTTGTTTGTTTATTGTTATACCCTTCCCTGGTATTGATATTAGGGTAATACTGGCTTCATAGAATGATTCAGGGAGTATTCCCTCTTTCTCTATCTTTTGAAATAGCATCAATAGGATTGGTACTAATTCTTCTTTGAATGTCTGATAGAATTCAGCTGTGAATCAGTCTGTTCCTAGAGTTCTTTTGTTGATAATTTTTTATTATCATTTCAGTCTCACTGCTTGTTATTGGTCTGTTCAGATATTCCATATTTTCCTAGTTTAATGTAGGAGTTTTGTATGTTTCCAAGAATTTATCCATCTCCTCTAGGTTTTCTAGTTTATGCACATAAAGGTGTTCACAGTGGTCCTGAATAATCTTTTGTATTTCTGTGATATCTGTAGTATTATCTCCTGTTTTGTTTCTAATTGAGCTTATTTGGATCTTCTTTCTTCTTTTCTTGGTTAATTTTCTTAATGGTCTCTCAAGTTTATTTGTCTTTTGAAAGAACCAGCATTTTGTTTCATTTATTCATTTATATTTTGAATTGTTTCTTTTCTTTTCTTTTTTTTTTTTTTTTTTTTTGACATGGAGTCTCGCTCTGTCGCCCAAGCTGGAGTGCAGTGACCAGATACCAGCTCACTGCAAGCTCCACCTCCCGGGTTTATGCAATTCTCCTGCCTCAGCCTCCCTAAGTAGCTGGGACTACAGGTGCCTGCCACCTCGCCCAGCTAGTTTTTTTTTTTTTTTTTTTTTTTTTTTTTTTTTTTTTTGTATTTTTTTAGTAGAAACGGGGTTTCACCATGTTAGCCAGGATGGTCTCCATCTCCTGAACTCGTAATCCACCCATCTCAGCCGCCCAAAGTGCTGGGATTACAGGCTTGAGCCACCGCGCATGGTCTGTCTATTTTTTTTCAGTTTCATTTAGCTCTGATCTGGTCTTTCTTATTTATTTTATTCCATGGTGTTTGGGTTTTGATTGTTCTTGTTTTTCCAGTTTCGTAAGGTGTGACCTCAGGATACAAAATTAATGTACACAAATCAGTATCTCTGCTGTATACCAACAGTGACCAAGCTAAGAATCAAATTGATATCTCAACCCTTTTTATAATAGCTACCAAACACACACACACACACACACACACACACACACACACACACACACACACAGGAATATATCTAACCAAGGACATGAAAGACCTCTACAAGAAAAACTAAAACTACTGAAAGACCACTACAAGAAAAGACTTCTACAAGGAATACTAAAACTGCTGAAATCATAGATGACAAAAACAAACAGAAAGTGATATAGTTTGGCTGTGTCCCCACCCAAACTTCATCTTAAATTGCAATCCCCATAATCCCATGTGTCATAAGAGGGAACCAGTGGTATGTAACTGAATCATGGGAGTGGTCTTCCCCACGCTAGTCTCATGATAGTGGGTGAGTTCTCTCATGAGAGCCGATAGTTTTATAAGCTTCTGGCATTTTCCCTGGTGGCACTCATTCTCTCTCCTCTACCCCATGAAGAGGTGTCTTCTGCCATGATTGTAAGTTTCCTGAGGCCTCCCCAACCATGTGGAACTGTGAGTCAATTAAATCTCTGTTCTTTATAATTAACACAATCTCAGGTATTTCTTCATAGCAGAATGAAAACGGACTAATACCAAAATGTTACCACATGCTCACAAGTAGGTAGAACTGATATCGTAAAAGTGACCATACTGCCAAAAGCAATATACATATGCAATGCAATTCCCATCAAAATACCACCATCATTCTTCACAGAAGTAGAAAAAACAATCCTAAAATTCACATGGAACCAAAAAAGAGCCCACATAGCCAAAGCAAGACTAAACGAAAAAAACAATTCTGGAGGCATTACATTACCCGACTTCAAACATATACTATAAAGCCATAACAACAAAAACAGCATGGTACTAGTATAAAAATAGACACATAGACCAATGGAACAGAATCAAGAACCCAGAAATAAAACCAAACATTTACAGCCAACTGATTTTTGACAAAGCAAACAAAAATATCAAGTGGGGAAAGAACACCCTATTCAACAAATGGCACTGGAATGATTGACAAACCACTGTAGAAAAATAAAACTGGATCCTCATCTCTCACCTTATACCAAAATCAACACATGATGGTTCAAAAACTTAAATCTAAAATCTGAAACTGTAAAGATTCTGGAGGATGCCACTGGAGAAACCCTCCTACACACTGGATTAGGGAAAGACTTCGAGACCAAGAACCCAAAAGCAAAAGCAAAAGCAACAACAACAAAAATAAATAGATAGGATTTAATTAAACTGAAACCTTCTGTATCCCAAAAGAAAGAACCAGCAGAGTTAACAGATAACCAACAGAGTGGGAGAAAATCTTCACAGCCTACACATCTGACAAAGGACTAATATCCAGAATCTACAAAGAACTCAAACAAATCAGAAAGAGAAAAACAAACGATCCCATCAAAAAGTGAGCTAAAGACATGAATAGGCAATTCTCAAAAGAAGATATATAAATGGCCAACAGGCATATGGAAAAAAATGCTCAACATAGCTAATTATCAGGGAAATGCAAATCAAAACCACAAAACAACACTACCTCACTCCTGCTAGAATGGCCAAAATTAAAAAAAAAAAATAGATGTTGACAGACATGTAGTGAAAAGGGGATAATTTTACACAGTTGGTGGGAATATAAACTAGTACAACCACTATGGAAAACAATCTGGAGATTCCTTTAAAAACTAAAAGTAGATATATTTGATCCAGCAATCCCAATCCATAGGTGATGAAAAAAAGTCATTATATGAAAAAGATACTTGCACACGCATGTTTACGGCAGCACAATTTGCAATTGCAAAAATATGGAACCAGCCCAAATGTCCATCAATCAACAAATGAATAAAGAATAAAGAAAAATGTGAGACACACACACACACACACACACACACACACACACACCATGGAATACTACTCAGCCAAAAAATAATTGAAATAACTTTCAGCAACCTGGATGAAACTGGAGACAATTATTCTAAGTGAAGTAACTCTGGAATGAAAAAACAAACATTGTATATTCTGACTCATATGTGGGAGCTAAGCTATGAGGATGCAAAGGCAAATTGGACTTTGGGTACTCAGGGGTAAAGAGCAGGGTGTGGTGAGGAATAAGAGACTACACATTGCATACAGTGTACATGGCTGGAGTGAAGAGTGCATCAAAACCTCAGAAATCACCACTAAAGAACTTATTCATGTAACCAAACACCACCTATTCCCCTAAAACCTATTGAAATAAAAAAAAGAAAAAAGAATTTAAATATTATTTTTTAAATCCGTAATAAACCAGTGATGCCCACACAAAAATATCAAACTTTCAAATATCAAAGAAAAAGAGAGATATTTAAATCCAGCAAGAAAAAAAAAAAAAAAAAAAAACGAATACAAGAAATACAAAGGAATCGCCATAGGTTATTAGACATTTTAGCAGAAGCCTTGCAAGTTAGGAGAGAGTGGGGTGACATATTGAAAGTCCTGTGACAAAAAAAAAAAAAAAAAAAGCCTGTCAAACAAACATTTACTTGGCAAAGCTCTTCTTCAAAACTGAAGAGAGAGAACAATAGGGCAACTACAGCTAATACGAATTCATTATGTTTTTTGAAAAAGCTAGAGAGAGGATTGTGAATGTTTGAGACACAAAGATATGAATATTTGGGGTGATGGATATTCCATTTATCTTGATTTGATAATTACACATTGCATGCATATATAAAAAACTCATGTGCCTCATAAATATATGCAGCTATTATATATTAATAAGCAATGAAAGATACTTTTTGATTTTACAGAAAAAGAAAAGCGTAGGAGATTATTATTATATCTGCTGAATAAAAATTGCTAGAGGGAATTATTCAAACTGAAACAAAACGATGTTAATTAGTAACACAAAATCGTGTGAAAATACAAAACTCACTGGCAAAGATAAGAACATAATCAAATTCAGAACACTATAATTCTGTAATGGTGGTGTGTAAATCACAACTTTGGCAAAATATTAAAGACAAAAAAAGGTAAAATAACTATGGCTACAATAATTTGTAATGGGAAAAACTATATATAAATTGTAAATTGTGCACACGCAAACAAAATATGAAGGTCAGGGTAAGCAAAAGTGTAGGATTTTTATGGACAATTGAAAACAAATTGTTATCAGCTTAAATAGAGTGTTATAGATATAAAATGTTTTGTGTAACTCCCATAGTAACCACAAAGCAAAAGTTTATAGTATATACAAAATTTCTTTTAAAAGGAAACAAGGTATACCACAACAGAAAATTATAAAAGCACAAGGCAAAATGGAGGGAGAAAGGAAAAAGTAATCTACAAAACAGATAGAAAACAATAACCAAAATGACAATAGTAAGTCTTTACCTATCAATAATTACTTTAAGTGTATATTGATTAAATTCACCAAAAGACTGAGTGGGTGAATGAATTTTTTTAAAAATCCAACTATATGCTGCTTACAAGACACTATTTCAGCTTTAAGAACACACGTTGAAAATGAAGGGATTGGGAAGTGATAACCTATGCTAATAGAAACAAACGGTGCAGAGTAAGCTACACTTATGTAAGATACACTAGACTCTAGGTAAAATATTGTAAGCGTCAAATAAAATCATTATATAAGGGTAAAAACTCAATTCATTCATTAGGAATATATATGTAAATTAGTTCAACCATTGTGGAAGACAGTGTGGTGATTCCTCAAGGATATAGAAACAGAAATACCATTCGACACAGCAATCCCATTACTGATAATATACCGAAAGGATTATAAATCATTCTACTATAAAGACACATGCACATGTATGTTTATTGCAGCACTATTCACAATAACAAAGACTTAGAACCAACCCAAATGCCCATCAATGATAGACTGGATAAAGAAAATGTGGCACATATACACCATGGAATACTACATAGCCATAAAAAGGAATGAGTTCATGGACTCTGCAGAGACATGGATGAAGCTGGAAACCATTATTCTCAGTAAACTAACACTGGAAGAGAAAACCAAACACTGTATATTCTCACTTATAAGTGGGAGTTGAACAATGAGAACATATGGACACAGGGAGGGGAACATCACACACCAAGACCTGTTGTGGGGTGGGGGGCTAAGGGAGGGATAGCTTTAGGAGAAATACCTAATGTAGATGATGGGTTGATGGGTGCAACAAATCACTGTGGCACATATATACCTATGTAACAATCCTGCATGTTGTACACATGTATCCCAGCACTTAAAGTATAATAATAAATAAAAAGTAAGTATGACTAATTAAACACTGAGGGGAAAAAGAGTTTGAAGAGAAATGGGTAGAATTTATCCAAGTTATAATTTTTATTTGAAAAGTTGCCATTTGCTCAGTGCCTTCCCCAGTGGAAGGCTGATAAGTGATCCTACATTTCTGCACATGACCACTAGCAGGATCCCACTTAACAGTCCAGCTGTTAGATGTTGCATTGTACACTTGAAGTTTTCGTGAGTCACTTTTGGGAGTTGAAAGAAGAATGTTGAAAAATAGAGTAAGCAGACAGAACAATGCCTCCCCTTAAAATACATAGAGTTCCCAAGGCAACCAGAGAGAATTCTATGCCTCTGAGTTTATAATTAAGTTCGACCCATTAATAAAAATGGTTACTAATTCTTAAATGAAAAAAAGAATAGTCATATATATATATATATACACATGCACCTAACATAAGAGTACCTAAGACACAAAGCAACTGCAAACAAATCTGATAGGAGAAGTAGACAAAAATACAATAATAATAGGGAAATTCAGTACCTCACTTTTAAAAATAGATTGATCATCCAGACAGAAAATTCTAAGGAAATACTGGATTTGAACTACACTCTCGACCAAATGAAGATAATAGGCATATACAGAATATACCATCCAATAGCAGCAGAATACATGTGATTCTTAAGTACACAGAGAACATTCTCCAAGATAAATCATGTTTAGTCACAAAATAAGTTTTTAACAAATTTTAAAACATTGAAATTGCATGAAGTTTATTCTCTGACCACAGAGGTATGAAACTAGAAATCAATAACAAGTGGAAAGTTGGAAAATTCAAAAACATGAGAAAGTCAAACAACATGCTCTCAACCAATTAGTCAAAGAAGAAATAAAGAGGGAAATAAAAAACATATTAAAACAAACAAAAATAGAAACCCAACATACCAAAATTTATGGGTTGAAACCAAAGCAGTTCTAATAGGGAAGTTTATATCAATCAATGCCTACTTTAATAAAAAGAAAGAATCTCCAATAAACAATTTACCCTTCAAAGAACTTAAAAAAAAAAAAAAAAAAAAAAAAAGGCCCAAAATTGGTAGGTAGAAGGAAGGAAATAAAGATCAGAGCAAAAATAAATGAAATAGAAACTAAAAATAAAATAGGAAAGATCAATGAAACTAAGAGTTGTTTTTCTTGAAAAGATGAAATTGACAAACCTATAGCTATGATGACCCTTTTTTTTTTCACTAAAAAAGAAAGAAAACTCAAGTAAATAAGAGACACAAAATAGGAGACATTACAACTGATACCACAGAAATATAAGGAACCACAAGATAATGGTATAAACAATTCTATGCAAAAAAATGGGTTAACCTGGAAACACTTGATAAATTTCTAGAAATATAAAACTTACTATGTCTGAATAATACAGAATATGAAATATGGACAGACTAATAACAAATATCAGGTTGAATCCATAATAAAACATCCCCATCAAAAAATATTAGGAACTAATGACTTCCCTAGTAAATTCTACCAAATATTGAAATAAGAAATAATATTACTCTTTCTCATACCTTTTCAGAAAAATAAAGAAAACTCTTTTAAACTTATTGTAGAAAGTTAGCATTACACAAATACCAAAGCTAGACAAGGATGTTATAAGAAAATTACAAGCCAATATACCTAATGAACATAGATGCTTAACACTCAACAAAATACTAGCAAAACAAATTCAATAGTAAATTAATGCTATCCTTAGTGTGAGCTAATGTTATCCCCCATGTGATTGCATTACAAGATAAGGCCTTTGTAAAGTAATTAGGTTTATACTGTATGATCAAATGGGATTTGTTTTAGGGATGCAAGGATGGCTCAAAATATACAAAGTGATAAATGTACTGAAGTACATTAATGGAATGAAATCACAAGATGATTTTAAAAGATGCAGAAAAAATCATTTGACAAAATTCAACATCTATATGATAAATACTCCAAAAATTAATTATAGAAGAAATGTACCTCCACACAATAAAGGTCATATATGACAAGCCCACAGCTAACATTATACTCAATGGTGAAAAGCTGAAAGCTTTTCCTTTAATATCAAGAACAAGACAAGGGTATCCACTTTCACCACTTATATTCAACATAGTACAGGCAGTCCTAACCTAATGATTAGGCAGGAAAAAGAAATAAAAGCATCAAAATCAGAAAATAAATAATTATATTTGTAGATGATGGAATTGTGCATATAGAATATCCTAAAGACTCCACCAAAAACTGTTAGAATTAATAAATAAATTAAGTAAAGTTGCAAGATACAAATTTAACATACAAAAATTAGTAGTGCTTCCATACACTATCAATGAACTATCTGGAAAAGACATTAAGAAAACAACCCCATTTACAATTGCATCAAAACAATCAAACTACTTAAGAATAACTCAAATAGGTGAAAAATCTACATCCTAAACACTATAAAACATTGGTGAAAAATCTATACGCTGAAACCTATAAAACATTGGTGAAAGAAATTAAAGATTTAAGTAAATGGAAAGATACTCTATGTGTCTTTAGTGTTAATATGTAAACAATCAAAGCAATCTACAGATGCAATAAAACCCTTATCAATATTTCAATGGTATTTTACACAAAACTAGGAAAAAAAAAATTCTAAAATTGCTATGGAACCAGAAAAGATGTTTCATAACAAAAGCAATGTTGAGCAAGAAGAACAAAGTTGGGAAAATAAAATGTATTGATTTAAAAAAAAAAAAGCTACAATAATCAAAAGAGTACAGTACTGTCATAAAAACAGAGATATAATCCAATGGAACGGAACAGAAAACTCATAGATAAACCCAAGCCTATATGACTAATAAGTTTTCAACAGGGGCACTCAGAAAACACAACAGGGAAAGATAGTTTATTTAATAAATGGTATTAGAACTCAAGGTATTCATATTAAAAGAGAATTGCATTCTTATCTTACACTATACACAAAAATGAACTCAAGATGGGCTAATGACTTCAATGTAATTTCTGAATCCATAATACTTCTTCTTTTTTTTTTTTTTTTTTTTGAGATGGAGTCTCGCTCTGTCGCCCAGGCTGGAGTGCAGTGGCCAGATCTCAGCTCACTGCAAGCTCTGCCTCCCAGGTTCACACCATTCTCCTGCCTCAGCCTCCCGAGTGGCTGGGATTACAGGCGCCTGCCACCTCACCCGGCTAGTTTTTTTTTTTTTTTTGTATGTTTTAGTAGAGACGGGGTTTCACCGTGTTCGCCAGGATGATCTCGATCTCCTGACCTCGTGATCCGCCCGTCTCGGACTCCCAAAGTGCTGGGATTACAGGCTTGAGCCACCGCGCCCGGCCATAATACTTCTTGAAGAAAACTCAGGGTAAGAGCTCTGTGTCACTGGTCCTGGCAATTGTTTTTTTGAATATAACACAAGCAATAAAAGCAAAAATAAACAAATGGGACTATATTAAACTGCAAAGCTTCTTCACAGCAAGAGAAACAACAGAATAAAAGCACAACCTATGAAATGGGAGAAAATATTTCTAAACCATATACTCCACAATGGTTTTGATAGCCACAATATTTAAATGACTCATCAACTCAATGGCAATAAAACAAAAAATCCAATTAAAAAGTGGGCAAGGATCGGCCGGGCGCGGTGGCTCAAGCCTGTAATCCCAGCACTTTGGGAGGCCGAGACGGGCGGATCACGAGGTCAGGAGATCGAGACCATCCTGGCTAACACTGTGAAACCCCGTCTCTACTAAAAAATACAAAAAACTAGCCGGGCGAGGTGGCGGGCGCCTGTAGTCCCAGCTACTCGGGAGGCCGAGGCAGGAGAATGGCGTAAACCCGGGAGGCGGAGCTTGCAGTGAGCCGAGATCCAGCCACTGCACTCCAGCCTGGGCGACAGAGTGAGACTCTGTCTCAAAAAAAAAAAAAAAAAAAGTGGGCAAGGATCTAAATTGATTTTTTTCTAAGAAGACATAAACATAGTCAACAGGTATATGCAAAGGTGCTCAACATTGCTAATCATCAGGGAAATGCAAATCAAAGGGACCCTTATACATTGTTGGTGGAATGTAAATTGGTACAGACATGAGAAACAGTATGAAGATTCCTTATAAAATTCAAAAGAGAACTACCATATAATCTACCAATTGTCCTTAGTATATATGCAAAGGAAATGAAATCAGTATACCAAATGTTAAATATATGTGTACACACACACAGTGGAATGTTATTTAGCCTTAAGAAAGAAGAAAATCCTGCCATTTGCCACAATGTAGATAATCTTAGAGAACATCATGCTAAGTGAAATAGAGACACACAAAGACAAATATTCAATGATCTCATTCATAGTAAAATTTAATAAGTCATATTCATAGTATAGAGTAGAAGGCAGAGGGTGGTTACCAGGGTTCAAATGGTGGGGAAAATAGGGAGAACTTGGTTAAAGTATACAAACTTTTAGTTATAAGATGAGTAAGTTCTGGCAACCAAATGTACAGTATGGTCATGATAGTTTATAATGTATTCTATATATATTATATATATATTTCAAGTTTGTTAAAGGATAGATATTAAGTTTTCTCACCACAAAAATAAAAGTATGTGAGGTGATAGTTATGTAAATTAACTTGATTTTCATAAAATTATCACAATGTATAGATATATGAAAACATCATGTTGTATACTTTAGATGTATACAATTTGTATCAGTCAATTATACCTCAGTAAAGCTGGAAAATGGCATATTTGTCTTGCAGAATTGTTATGACAATTAGAAACAATGTTTATATAAGGTATACAAGTAGAAAAGGCAAATTACTATCTGCAAGTAGTGGTAAACTCCCAAAGGGATGAGGATCTACAATAGAGGTTGGCAAAGAAGCAGCCAGATCAAACAAGACAAAGGAGGAAAACGATAAACTGTGAACCAGAGCCATTGGTTTTTAATTCACTCTCTAGCTCTTACTCCCTAGCTAGGTGACCTCGAACAAGGTTCTTCAACAACTTGAGTCTTAGTTTTATCCTAAGTTGAGATAACACCTGTTCTGAATTGTCAGATTGAATAAGGGATCTGAATAAAGCATCAGTATCACAATTTAAAAACATTAGGTCTTATTCCAATTCTCCACCACTCTTCCCCATTAAATTTAGTCCAAGACATTACTACAACTTTCCACTTGTGAATACCAACTAATTTAAAGGGATGGTGGCATTGTTCATGAATGCAGTCAAAGACCCTTCAGTGCAGATGAGACAGACCCGAGTGTAAAATGCAACCCTGTGCTTTACTGGAGGAGAAATGTGGGATTTAGGTGGTGAAGAGATTTTCTCAAGAATGTGAAACTAACCAGTGAAGATCACAGAATGTTTTCCCAATGGAAGCGCCAATTCTTTTTCATAGACACTCCATTCAAAGTTAAAAAATATGCCTGAACAGGAAAAACGCCCCATGCCTGTTGATTAAATGCAATACAAAACCAGTAAAAGAATAACAATGGCATTAACCCATTCGTCAATATTAACACTCTCTTATGAGTTTGTTTGTTTGTTTGAGATGGAATCTCGCTCTGTCACCCAGGCTGGAGTGGAGTGGCGAGATCTCGGCTCACTGCAAGCTCCGCCCCCCAGGTTCGCGCCATTCTCCTGTCTCAGCCTCCTAAGTAGCTGGGACTACAGGCACCCGCCACCATGCCCAGCTAATTTTTTGTATTTTTTTTTTTTTTTAGTAGAGACGGGGTTTCACCGTGCTAGCCAGGATGGTCTCGATCTCCTGACCTCGTGATCCTCCTGCCTTGGCCTCCCAAAATGCCGGGATTACAGGTGTGAGCCACCATTCCTGGCCTTTGTAAAATTTCTAATAGTTTTTAACTCTTAAAAATGTAGCCTCAAACCTGCCCTATACATAACATAGGAGGAGAATCATTATACTTATAATTCAGATCAACAAACTACTTTTCAATAGTTAGAGATGTTTCCCCAGCTCAAATTTACGAGTAAGTGCTGCAGCAGGAAGTTGAGCTCCTGGTCAAGTTCTTTTGTCCCCCACCAATTAGGTGTCAGTCCCCTTACACAGAGCTAGCTGAATCAAGGGGTTTGTTTTGTTTTGTTTTCTTCAATGACACAAAATACATTTAAATGCAACTTTTCTGTCTCTGTAACTTCCTTGTGGTACCTCTTTAGGAGAAGCTTTTGCTAAATCTTGTCTAGCATTTTCAATAATAAGTGACTTAACTCTATTGAAAGTGAAGTGTAGTTTTTACACATTTTCCATTCAGAAAATTTCTAACATGATAAAAATGAGTACTTGAGGAATTAAACTTAGAGAACCAGGGGTTTTCAGTCTCTGTGAGTATTTGGAATCAGAGAATAGACAGGAAAAATGGTCACATAATTTAAACTATCCTAACGGCTCTTATGAAGAAGACAAATAGGGATCTTTGTGTCAGTATAAACCTTTTATTTTATATTTCATATGTGTGCAATACATACCGGTAGACAAATACAGTGAAAACAGTATAAATTCCACAGAGCATGTTGTTTATACTTTATGACTTATCCTCCACGAATTGTAGCAAGGAGATTCACAAATAATGTATTTAATAAAAGAAAATATTCCTTTTAATCTCTATGTTGTATAGGTTACAAAAATATTTGGAAGGAGATATTGAGTTGGAGTAACCTAATAAAAATAAAAACACGATCAAACACTGCAGACCACATACCAGTGATAGCAACTTTAAGATGATGTTAAATTCTCTCAGAAAGGAAACTTGGCTCCATCAAGGAATAATGGGTGTTATATGTGAGAACAAGTTAGAAATACACAAAAATCCCACTGCCATCTGAAGTTTTTAGTATTTGACAAGATACAAAGTTAAAGGTAGCATTTCAATTGATGTTCGGGTCACAGGATGGTGAACACTGATTGTCTGCTTATTACAACTTTAAAACAAATTTCTTATTGTTAGAATAAACAGTAAAATAGCCAGCAAGGGGGAGGGTGTGAAATGAACCAAGCTAGATATTTTGTAAGTTCTTGCGAAAGATTGAGAGTTTTTAATTTTTTTTTGTATACCCAAGTATAAGTATACTATTTGTGTCTAAGTCTTAGAAAAAATATTTTGATACAAAAGTAAAACATATAGAATACAAGTCATATGATCATACACACAAATATATACATATGTATATATAAGTGTATGTTTGTATGTTTATAGCCACTGCATGCTTCCGTCTTTTGTTTCTTCTGCAGCACAGGCTGTGCCTTACTATTTGCCATATAAAGCAAAAGGACACTACGCAAAAAGCAATGATATGAAAGTTCAGTCCCAGTCTTTCTATTTAACAATCAAATGGTAGATTGGAAAAGTGCTTTAGGGTTAATGTTCTGAGTGAAAAAAATTCTTGTTGAAATTCAGGCCATATTAGCAATGCAACTTTAACCTTCCACCTCTCAATTTTTCCATCTGTAAAATGATAATATATTAAACAAGCCTATGAATAATAATTTTATAAGAATTAAATGGTACAAAACAGGAAAAAATCCTTTTAAAAATGTGTGCCATGCAATAGACACTCGTTAAAGGTAAGCTATTATTATCATTGTTATTTTAATTATTTTTTAACTGCGTAGATTCCAGAATGTCTTCACCTCTTTCAGTTTTACAGTCTTCATCTTTGTAAATGTGGTTGTCAACCTGTGCTTTTCCTTTCATAATTTTTAACTCCCAATGGACATGACTTAGAAAGGAACACAGAAAGTCATAATATGAAATCATGTTACGCAAATAGTATAATCATAGAATATTACATTATATGATCTTAAGATAACACAGAATGAGCATGACCCTCAGAATATCATAAAGCAAGTCTTTTTTTTTTTTTTTTTTTTTTTTATCTCTCTGCTTTCAGTAGACGTCATTTACCTTGCCCCTACATAGAAAGGCAGGTAGACACTATGAATGTTCTGCACAATGTTAGTTAATAGAGAGTCTTGTGATCACATTACCATAGAACTTATAGAGAGATGGTCCATATGATGGAATATTGCTCAGTAATATAAAGGAACAGACTGGTGATATGTGCAACAATACGGATGCATCTCACATTATGTGAAGAAAGCCAGATACAAAAAGGCTACTTATTGAATCTGTGTGTTCCCCACCAAAGGTATACATTGTGGGACAGCATTAGAAGATAGGACCTTTGGGAATTAATTAGGTCCTAAAGGCACCCCCCTAATGAATGGAATTAGTGCCTTTATAAAAGAGATCCAAGGTAGATAGACAGTCCTTTTCACTATGTGAGAACACAGTCAGAAGGTGCCTTCTATGAACCAGGAAGTGGGACACTCAACAGACTTTGAATCTGTCAGTGGCTTGATCTCGGACTTCCCAGCCTCCAAAACTATGATAAATAAATTTTGGTTGCTTATAAGCTACCCAGTGTGTTAGATTTTGTTATAGAAGCCCTAGTAGACTAAGACAGTTCATTTATACTACCTTCTAGAAAAAGAAAACAAAGGGGAAAAGAAATAAGATTAGTAGTTTCCAGTGGTCAGGTGACGGGGAGATGGGGGGCTGCCATAAAGGGGTGGGAGAAAACTTTCAAGGAGATGAAAATGTTCTTATTCCAATTTTGTTTGTGGTACAGAAATGTATGCATTTTACAACATTCATAGAACTATACACCTAAAAAGATTAGTTTCCCTCTGTGTAAACTACCTATCACTAAACTTAAATTACACACATACACACACAAAAACACGGTTGAGAAATGACTGTGTCAGTCAAAGACATCCATCAATGTTCTGAAGTCAATTTAAAGTAAAATATTTACCCTCTCTCCCATCCCCTTATCATAGTTAGAAGTTGAGCATAGAAAAGAGAGGCATGGTTGAATTATTCCTTTTCTTCTGCCCAGGAAATTACACCCTCCAGATTAAAAAAAAAAAAGAAGTGAAAGAAGAATACATGTTAAACTTCTTAACTGAACTAGTATCTTCATACTAATTTTGAGAGATAATTCCTATTAAAATATTTTCAAAGCTTTCAGAAATAGGGTAGGTAGGAGTTAGTGGCTTAGAAACGTCTGAACTGGACTGATATTGTAAAGATATTATTGATTTCTTACCACGTATTTAATCACTGGAACTTTTATTATAACCATTTCTTAGAAGGAGAAACTGAAAGCACAAAGGATTACAGATTAAATCATTTTCAAGAGTCACTCAGGTTTTCCTTCATTTTTGAACAAAATCAAAGAGCTAGTATTTGTTCCCAGAGAATCTGACTCAGGAGTCCATGCTTTTGCTGTGCATCACGCACTACAGAGCTTTAGGTTTGCTAATGCTAGCAGATATTCAAAACTGACTTTCTTGTAGGTGCTTTTCCATAATTTTGACGTGTCCATTTGCAGATTTCCACTTATCTGTTTCCCAGAAATCTGCTTGAAATGACTTTTCGTCTCCTAGAGCGTTCCCGCTGAGTTTCTGGATGACTGGTACCTCTGCCTTTCTGAGACAGGATGATCCTGTGAAACAGGCATGCATCTCTGCCCCTCATGCCCTGACCTGCTCTAGGCAGCCACCATCTCCTGCTTCCACAGTCTATTTTAGCATTAGTAGTCAGGAGTCAGTGCTAGCTCTCCATATTTTTGCAAAGAAGGAGGCATATTTAAATTCTGAATCATCCCCATAAAGCCTCCTCACAAGATTTTCTGTGAGGTAGGTAGATTTCAGCCCCTCCACCCCCACCAAGCATGCGCATTTGTGCATACTAGGCTTGATCTGAAGAAGGTAGACTTCTCCTCTCATCCCCACACTCTTCCACTCCTGAGGTCAGCTTAATGGGCCATGGCCGGTGCAGTTGTACAGAGCACCATGCTCAAGAAGGGTTTCAAATCAGGATTTAATTCTCTATGGTCACCATTTGAAATGTTTGATGATTTTGTTTTTAATTTGTGTTTTGCAAGTGAAGTCAAATGGAACAATAGAGTATGTGCTGGGAGATTGGAGGCAGATGCTGGAAACTGACTATTTTGTAGGTGCATTTATACGAGGAGATTGGAGCCTCAAGTAAGGTCCCACATCCCCTCCCCCTCCACCTTCCCACCTCCTTGGCATAGGTCCTTCAACTCCAGCAGGGGCCTGAACAGGTACAGGGAGGATCAGATTGACACAGGCTTCCCAAGAACAGTGATCACCTGTTCTTACTCAATGATATTCCTACACCTGAGAGAACGCAATATTAAACAGCAGATACTCTATGATGCATCAAAAAGAAGAAAGTAAAAAGAACAAAACCACTTTTTTCTTTTTCTTCTTAAACAAGACCCCTGCATTTTCATTTTGTATTAGGCCCTGAAAATTATGTAGCTAACCCTGTACCCAAACACTCCATCCTTTTGGGCAGGGAAAGAGTCACACCGTCTGACTACAGCCTTCTCCAAAAGCATTTATTTATGAGTCTAAATAGTTTTTTCTCTTCACCCTTTGATTTGTTTTTAATATCCTTAATCTGTCTTGAGGTACAAGAGTTGTGGAATTACTTCTAAAATTTATTTTGGTTTACAAACTCATATCTATTCTATTTGATCTCTTGTTCGAATTTCCATTTTTGCATTCTGTTAAAAATGCAAAAGTATTATTTTTTTTCTGTCTTTAACATGTCTCATTTATTAACTCAACTCTACATCCAGGGATGCTGTTGTTATGTTTTTAGTTACTGTTGGTGAGCTGGAGGTTGAAACCATATCTTTAGAAGGTTATGTTAAGGAAAATCAATTTTTGTCATTGATTTTTGAATTAAAATTAACATAGTAACCACTCATGAAATCCTAATGCTGTGCATTTTCATATTTTAAGTAACTATAAAAATGCTTTAAAGCTGCTGTGCTAAAATTATAGTTTTATTTTTTCCCTTTAATTTTTAGTTGACATGTAATAATTATACATATTTATGGGATACAGAGTGATGTCTGGCATACATGTATACATGTATATCCATCTGACAAAATTATAGCCAGGTAGGAGGAATAAATTATAGTGCTCTATAGACCTGGAATTGTTTCTTAAAAGCAAACTCTGTTGTATGAAGAATAACAGTAATAACAAGTACCATTTTAAGTGCATTGCCTACCTTACCTCATTTAACTTCATGATGATTTGATGAGGTGACTATGATTATTAACTCCATCTTGCAGACGAATTTGGGTGAGATAGAGGTTAATAAATTGCCATCTTACCAGATTAGCAAGTGGTCTAACCAGAGTTTAAACCCAAACATTTCAGCTCCAGAATCCAGACCCTTGTTTACCTTGGGGCAGTACCAGTTGAAGGTACAAAAATGTTTCTCTTTTTAAAAGTTATTTATTTATTTGATCTAAGAGACCAAAATATATGCCCCCTTTATCAACTGAGATAGTCCCTAAGATAAGGAAACATAAGTAGCCTAAGGGTTCAGGGTTTGGGGCCTGGCTGGTATGGTAACTTCCTAAATTCCTAAGTCTACAAAAAAAAAAAAAAAAAAAATTCTTTCCAAACTTCCTAACAATAGGAGCTATGGGTCAAATTCCTAACTCTAATTTACAAGCCAGACCACCAGAACAGTGTTCTTTAGCACAAGAATGGTTTCTTGCAGGTTTATAAAGCGTAACAATAATACTATTTATTTATTCAGAGAGGGGTCATGACGCAACAAGCACTGGAACATGCTTTTCATATTTTATCTTTTAGTTTTCAAAATAACTCTCTGAAGTAGTATTAGTCCCAGTTTTAAATGAAGAAATTGAAGCTTAGCAAGGATGAGAACTTGAGCTCACTCATACAGCTACTAAATGTGGCAGCAATTTATTTCAAATCCAGGTCTGCATGAAATGCAGTGCGTGTATTACAGTGCTGAAGGAGCATCACATCTTCACTATTACTGTGGCTGGAGCTGGCTTGCAAACAGCTTGTATTCAACCCCAACCAGCTCTCTCCTGAGATCCCATTTTGTGTATCTATTACATTAGGTTGTTATCTTTAAATTAGCCATGGTGAGGGTATTTACACTACAGCAGTCAACAAAGACTGCAAATCATGGTTCCCCCACTGCCTTCAGAGAGCTGGCTTACCAGCACACCATTGCGTATGACCTAGAGCAGATTACTTAACTGTTATGCAGTCTTTCAATTTGCCACCACTTCCTGATTTACTTTTGTCATTTATACTCCCTAAGCTCTTTCCCACTTCACTAGAAAATTTTTCTCCATTGATTTCTTGTCTGTTCCGTTGATACAACTGAAGTTAGTCTTCCTCTGTTTCTGTCCATGCTCTACACTTCTGCCAGAGACCATTATTTTTTCTGATTCATTGTTGTTTGAAAATAAAAATTAAAATATCATGAAATGTCAAGTTTAATGTGTCAACCTCCATGTGGTTGTGATATGGACAGGAGGCAGGAAAATACTGGGTAAAAGAGGGCAGTTCCCCAGCAAAGGTCCCACTCTCAAGCCTGGAAACCATGGCCCTAAGTGAGAACAGTTATCCCTGTTTTCCTGCACAAATGTTGCCTTTTTGACCCACTCGCCCCTGTATTCTGTGCCCATATAAGTCCCAGACCTCAGCTAACAGAAAGACAAGTGGCTGAATGTCGAGAGGGGAAGGAGCAACTGAGGGTCAGAGACAACAGAGAGATGCGGCTCAACTTCAGACGACATGACTTCAGAGTGGAGCCCAGCTGGAGATGGCCAGGCTTTAGAGAAAGACCCTCTTCTTCCTGCACCATCTCCTTTCCAGCTCCCCTTCAGCTGACAGCCATTTCCACTGTTTAATAAAATCCTTTGCATTCATCACCTTTTGAATTGTTCATGAGACCTGATTCTTCCTGGACGTCGAACAAGAACTCAGGTGTCAAATGGGCAGGTGCAGAAGGCTGTCACACTGACTCTTCACTGAGCTATTTAATACTTAAGCCATCAGCCAACAGCAAAGCTAAAAGAGCATTAATTGTCACACACCCCTACACACTGCCATAGGACTGGAGCCCAAAAAAGCTCACCCCAACCCGGCACCCACTTGCCTGTGTGCTGCCTCCCAAGAGGGGTTGAGCACAGTGGGTTTGACTGAGTGAAGTTTGTCCCTGCCCGTGTTGGAATGGCTGACTGGACCTGGAGCTGGTACGCTTCAGTTCCTGCCTACAAAAGGGTCAAGACGACTCTCCCATCTCAGTTATCCCCAGTACTGTGATTCTTTACTAATGCAGAATGTATCACAAAGTATCCCAAAAATAAACCCTTAATTGATTCTCAATCTCAAGAAAATAAAAAAGAAGCTCAGTGGAATATAAAGACTCATTACAATCTGGCCCCTATCTACCCTCAATCTGATATCCTGGCCGATCCTTCCACACTGACTTTCTGTGGTTGTATTGCTTAATGGTCCAGAGCTCAGATTCCAGAGCCAGATGAAGTACTTGGGCTGGAAGCACTATATCTGTTGTGGTTTAAATATGCACCTCCGGATCCTTGGTGTGAAAGTTTAATCTCAGTGAGTAGCAAATGGGAATAGCTAGCTTATAAGTTTTGTGAAGTTTAATCAAACCAGGCAAATGGACTTGAAACAAACCTTAGTACATGCTAAGTTATGTAAATATGTCATTATTTTGTTTTTAGTTTTATTATTATCATTGTGAATAGCTTTTCTTACTTGGTTTGATCATTTAAAATTGGAGGTAAGATATTGCTAAATACTTTCTGAAATTTAACCATATGATTCAATTGAATTGAGTGTTCAGTACCAGAATATTCATTTAATTACCAAGCTTTCGGAAAGATAATAGATCTATTTGATGGACATGATGAAAAGAAGACAGCAGCACGAAATGCTGGCCTCATTCTTCATCACTGTTAGGCTTCTACCTATGATGCTTGGATAGTTGGAGGGGGAGGGGGTGAAAGGAGAGAAATAGAACAAAACAAACCCAAACCAACTTTATATAAAATAATTTTATATGAAACTCTTTATAAGAATGTCCCTTGATAGCCCATGATGATACCACGTCTTTGCACATTGTTACCTGCCTCTCCTCTAATCAGAACAGCCTGTATTCCTCACCTTCTTTGCCTTTTATCTGACAAACCCATTTACCCTTCAAGCTCCAGGTCACGAGTAAACTATTCTTGGAAATCACCTCTGATCTCATTAGATGTAATAGATCATTCCCTCCACTGTGTGCCCTGCACCAGGGGCATACCACTAACTTTAATTTATTAGTATGCATTGTGAGTTATTTGTAGGCAATATCCAGTTTGTAAATAACAGAATGTGAGATCCCTTAGGACTGGGTTGTTGTATCCTAATGATCTAGAACAGTGGGAATGGATGTACTCAACCAACATTTGTTAAATTGCATTGCAATGTATCAAATGGTATTTAAGTGAGAAGAAATCATACCAGTTAGGGGTTTTGTGTGCTGCTTATACCCAGGGAGCATTATATCTACATAGGACACCAATAATGTATCTTCAGTGATGGAGTGGTAGAAATTTACTGAGTTCAATGCATGCTGACTAGTTGGGGGTTTTCCTCAGATATATGTATCTTGAGGTTCTACCTCCAGCAACAAAATAGTAGAATGTTAGAGATAATTTATTTTTACTGACTAATTTTATAGAACAGAGATTGACTCAGGTAAATATATTCACAATTTGTACAGAGCTAAGTAGGAGAAGATTAAGTCATTGAAACCAATTCTACCTGTCTCTAAAAAACACTTGATGTCGTAATCTGTTGTTTCCCCCAAACTGTAAGTTTCATCTCAAATGGTTCATTTGTTTTGAATAGCCATTTTTGTGCAATTCAATACTGAATTTTAGACATCATATGTTTCACGCCTAGCTCCAATAAGCTGCTGTCTAGAACTACTGTTATGTAATAAGTAGTGTGTAATATGCAATATGTAGATATTGAACTTTCTTGACCCATTGTCCAAATATAATTTAGATAAGTTTCTCTAATGTATTTTTTCCTCAGCTTTGGCCTTGACTCATCAAATTATTTCGTGTTTTTGTGGGTTTTCTTTTCCTTTTTTATAGTTTTTACGAAGGATTATGATTCTTAAGTCAATACTTAGACAACTGAAGATGCATGTCCTTACGGGGCCAGCTATTTATCTCACCTTTTACCTCCCATAAATGAGAATTATATATGCTCTATGACTTTGAAATGTTTGCTGAAAAATAACAATCAACAAGAGCTAAGAGGTCAAGAAAGACTTAAAGTAGGTAACAAGATGATGCTAAGAGAATGTCAATAATATGATTAATACTATTTCTTGTGAAACGTGGTTTTTTTTTCTGACCAAAAATCTTTCATTTCCTCTAACATACATTCTCAAGAGAGGAGAGAGAAAGAAATAGATATTTATCTAAATCTATATACAATAGATTTACTGAAATATAATTTACATCCCATAAAATACATCTATTTAAAGTGTACAATTCAATGGTTTTTAGTATACACATAGAGGTGTGCAATCATAACCACAATCAATTTTGGAACATTTTTATCATCCCGCAAGAAAACTCCTTATGTATTAGCAATCACTCCCATTACCCCTCCTACCTACCTGGCCCTAAGTAAGCACTAATCTACTTACTTTTTCTACAGATCTGCCTATTGCAGACATTTCATATAAAATAAATAATATAATATGTTTTCTTTTGTGAGTTATTTCTTTTAGTTAGCATAATGTTTTCAAGTTTCATTCATATTGTACCATGAATCAGTACTTTATTTATTATTGCAGAATAATATTCCATTATATGGATGTACCCAATTTTATTCTTCTGTTGATAGACATTTGGGTAGTTTTTCACTTTTTGACTATTATGAATAATGTTATGGACATTTATGCACAAGTTTGTGGGCAGATAGATTTTTTTCTTGGATATATACCTAGGAGTTGAATTGCTGTCACATGGTAACTCTGTGTTTAAACATTTGAGGAACTGCCAGACTGTTTTGCAAAGCAGCCACACCACTTTACATTCCAACCAAAAATTTATGAGGGTTTCAGTTTCTCCACATCCTTCCCAATAATTGATACTCTGTTCCCTTTGTTATACCAGTTCTAGTGTGAGTGCACTAGTATTTCATGTGATTTTGCTTTGCATTTCTTTCTTGGCTGATGATGTTGAGCATATGTTGATTTGCCTAATGGCCATTTGTACACCTTTTATGGAAAAATGTTTATTCTGCTCCTTTGCCCATTTTTAAATTGTGTTATTCAGCTTTTCTATTGTTGAGTTGTAAGAGTAGAGTTCTTTATATATCCTGGATCTAAGTCCCTTAACAGATAAATGATTTGCAAATATTTTATCTCATTCTTTTGCAGCACTGAGTTTCTAATTTCTCAGTGGTACTATTTATAGCATGATGGTTTTTAATTTAGATAAAGCATACTTTATTTTTTTTTTTATTTTCTCAATTTCACTTTTGGTATCATATCTAAGAAAGCTTTTGCTAACCTGAAGTCACAGGCATATACTATTATAGTTTGTTCTTGTGATTTTTTAGTTGTTTTAGCTCTTACATTTAAGTCTATTATGTATTTTGAATTAATTTTTGTGTATAGTATGAGAAAGGTGTTTTAACTTTTTTCTTTTACATGTGAATATATAGTTGTCTCAGGACATTTTGTTGAAAAGATTTTTTCCTTAGGGAATTGTCTTTGTACCCTTGTTAAATATCACACAATCTTGAATAAATAGAAAGAACTAATTTATTAAAGGAGAATATTTACAGATATATGCTAAGTATATTAAAGATAACTAGTTAAAATATTTTTAAAATGCCAAAATTATGTTTGTAAACTTGCTAACATGATCAAGATTCTGAATTCTACTTGTATTAAAATAAATATTTTAATGCATACATCGTATTTAATAATTATAAACTAATATTTATTTATTGCTATATTTAGCTGATGACATTAAATAAAAAAGATTATGTTTCTTAGTCATAAGTGCTAAAGAATGGTTATGTTAATGACATGGTTATGTTAAATTTGGGCTTATTTTAGGTAGCTGGTTTCCAGCACAAAACAAAATTAAACTTAGCATTCCTCACAATGTATTTAGCTTTTCTGATAGTATAATAGCCATGTTGAACGTCATATAGTGACCAGAAATTGAATCAAACTTCCCTGTTGTTTGCTGATTAGATTTGGGCAAGTTTCAAATTTGCTGAATACAGGAGCACTGGAGGAACATTTTGTGTGACTTTCTTCTGCTTTGAGATCAGAAGGGATCAGGTAGTGGCAACTGCAAACATGGGAAGGGAAGTTAACTTAGAGGGAGGTGGGAATAGGGAAAACAAAGATGAATCAAAGCAGGATAAACTTCTTAAAGCAGATCTTTATTCCAGAGCAGCCTACTCACCCACTTTACACCTCCTTTTCTCCTTCCACAATCACAAGTTTAGCTGGGCACTTTGCCACCCAGAAAGTAAACCACATTTTCCAGGCTCTCTTCCAGAGAAGTGTGGCCATGAGACTGAGTTCTGGCAAAGATTTAAGCATACTTAATAAATTTATTTAAGCAATTATATAAAGATAATGGGAGATTTTTAAGAAGCCCTCTATAAAGGAAGTGATACATTAAAGAAGAAAACTAGTCATTAATTATTAGTGGACAGAGAGGGAGAGAGAGAGGCAGACAGAGAACAAAAAAATATAAATGTGACAAATTACAGGGGGTGAATTGGACAAAGGATATGTGGGGGTTTCTTTGTTACTATTCTTGCAATCTTCTGTGAGATTGAAATTACCTCTAATAAATCATGTTAACAAAAGAAGTATTTTAAGAAAAAAAAAAAACAAAGAAGTTGTACTGGTAACCAAGATCTTCCTTCCCAAAGATGCTAGGAAAATTTCCATTTAAAATAATTCAAATTTACAGGAAAGTTGCAAAAATAATACAGAGTTTATGTATATATATTCTCTGCTTGCTCTGCTACTCACATCTTGCATAGTCATATGTACTGTCACAATTAAGGTGTTAATACTAGGACAACACTAGTAACACAATGGCAGATTTTATACAGATCAAATTTTGTTGGGTTTTCCACCAATCTACTTTTTTTTTTTTCCTTTTTTTTTTTTTTTGGAGATAGAGTCTCACTCTGTCCCCCAGGTTGAAGTGCAGTGAGGTGGCGTGTAGATCTCGGCTCACTGCAACCCTCCGCCTCCTGGGTTCAAGTAATTCTCCATCTCAGCCTCCCCAAGAAGCTAGGATTACAGGTGCCTGCTGCCACACCCAGATATGTGTGTGGTGTGTGTGTGTGTGTGTTGTGTCTGTGTGTGTGTATGTGTGCATTTGTAGTACAGATGGGTTTCGCCATGTTAGCCAGGCTGGTCTTGAACTCCCTAACCTCAGGCGATCTCCACTGCCCTCAACCTCCCAAAGTGCTGGGATTTAAAGGAGTAAGCCACTATGCCTGGTCCCCACCAAACTACTTTTGTATCACACATTTATATTGCCTTCTACTCTTCTCTAAAAATTCCTCAGTTATTCTGTGTTTTCTCCTGACCATGACACTTTGGAAGCAATATAGTCGGTTCTTTTATAAAAATATCCCTTCAGCTTCCATTTATTTGCTGTTTCTCGCGATTAGACTGGACTCATGCAATTGTGGCAAGGAATACCTAGAGAGGGATGCGCTTTTCTCAGTGGTCATATAAGGAGATATGTGGTTGACAACCGAGCTTAACGCTGGTGATGTTAAACTTGATCACTCATCTAAGGTTGGGACTGTTGGTTTCTATTGATGTAAAGTTATTACTATTTTTTCCTTTGTAATTAATAAATATCATGGGTAATTGTAGAGTACAACAGGAGTTATACCCCCAAATTTCACACTAATTATAGACTTCATTGGTGGATCCGTCTTGAAACCAATTACTACTGTAGTGTTCTAGTGTGCTTTTTAATCTCCTCTTTCATTTTTGAGGATGAACTGATTTTTTCTCACCCATTATTTATTTACCCATTATTTATCTATTTAGATCAATACAAATTCATGTACATTGATTTGACGTATTTTAAATGCTCTTTTTTTGAAGGTGAGTTTAAATAAGTATTTAAAAAACAGATTGCTGTTGTTTTATGCAACGTGTTTTAGACGATAAAAATTGAGAGTAATTTAACTCATTTTATGAACGAGGCATGACTCCAGAGAGCCTGAGGAGACTTCCAGCTTTGCTAACATTTAGCTGTGGGCTTTTCATAGGGTGCCTATTGCCTTGGCTGCATGAAGCAGGACACTATGACACAAATCTCCCTCTGACAGGTGAATGGGAGTCACCCCAGCCCTCAAGGAACTCATGGTCTAGTCTGGTGTAAGTGGGACATAAAACCAAAACAAGTTACCAGAGAGTTGGGAGAAATTTTGGTGTCAAACTCCTACAAAAACTATTCTGATTTTTTTCTGAGCACTTTCTTTTCTGTAATTTTGAGCATAGTGAATTATTAAATTGACTTAAAAAATTCCTCTCATTGATTGCTTGAGCATGGTTTGTGATTCCATCTCAGCAAATATAATAAGTCATTACACTAAAGATTTTTATTTTTATTTTTGTGACTTATTTTCCATCACTCCCCCTTTCTTTTTGCCATTTCAATTTTTTACAGATTTGAGATTTTTATATTTAATGTATTTTCATAAGCTGACAATTATTTTCTGGAGAAGAGGTGTGATCAATGCATTATATTACTGTAATGATTACAGTGTAATATATTTAACAGTAAACTAAATGTTCATAAATGATAATGGATGATAAATAGATGAAGAAGATGGATATAATGAATTTTCTGGTGACTCTCAAGAAGGCTTGACAAAGGTTTAACTATAATTTGGACCTGGAATTGTAATTAGGAATTAAGTGGGCTGACTGGGGGCTGAGGATGTCTCTGATTAAGGGCAAAGTCACAGTGCAGAACAACACAGAAAACTTCCTTTATTCTGTAATGAAAATATTTTTCTTTTCCTTACCTATCTAGTGTATTTGCTCCAAGACCAGATATTAGAATGTAAACAAAGCATATTCAGCACTTTTATAAACTTTATGTAGCATTATTAGCACTTTTATTTTCCAAAAATATGCTTGTTTACAGGCAAACAATTTGTAATTGGAAACACAAAATATCACCTTTTATTTCTATAAAATACAACTAGAAATTTTTAGAGATGCCTTTTATTAAAAAAGTAAGTGACAACAGTTAGTATCTGATTTACTTTGACTCAAATTTTGAAAAATATTAATATTCAAATTAAAAAAAAGATTTGCCAGTCTCTAAAACCTGGAATACATGTAATTTTGACTGTCTTCAAATTTTTAACATTCAAAATAATTGAATTATTGACATCAACAGTTGAATGGTGATTTCTCTATTTCTACAAATTATTTGATTATATGCCCTTAAGACAGCAAAATCAATTTGTCCTCTGACACTGTTCTGACTGATACTGTCTGATTGGTCTCACCTTGTCAATGGACAGCACCTTTCTCTAAAGAACAGACTTAATTTGAATTCATTTGAATTCATTGAATTTCTTTCCAGCAGAAACACATATTCTTACAAACCTTTATGGGAGTTAAATATTTTTTATTTTGTTTCTTTTTAAGTTTTTTTTTCCTTTGTTTTTGTTTTGGAGCATTCAAATTGTTTTCTCCTTTGAAAGAAATTGCTCTACTTAAATATCAGATTATTGATGTAAGCAGGTAGATAAGGCCAGTGCTGCAGTCATCTGCACATCTAAGGTAGTCCATTTGATAGAAGGAGAAACTATTTAGCATGTGATGGTGAGAACAAGGGCCTTACGTTCAGACAATTTGTATTCTGGCTGCCCTTCTTGAACAACCCCTGGGCGCAGTGGCTCCCAGCACTTTGGGAGGCCAAGGTGGGGATCACCTGAAGTCAGGAGTTCAAAACAAGCCTTGCAAATATGGTGAAACCCCGTCTGTACTAAAAATGCAAAAAAAAAAAAAAAAAAAAAAAAAAAAAAAAAAATTAGCCAGGCATGACACACGTGCCTGTAGTCAGAGGCTGAGGCAGGGGGAATCTCTTGTACCTGGGAGGCAGAGTTTGCAGTGAGCTGAGAACATACAGCACTCCAAGCTGGGTGACAGAGGGAGACTCTGTCTCAAAAAGAAAGAGAAAAAGAAAACAATGTCATCCTTGGGAAATCACTTGCTCTACATTAGCATTGGTTTCCTTATTTAATAAAGATTCTGCACGTAGGCTGCCTGGCTAGCAGGCACGTTATTAGCTTCTTTTAAAATTACTATTAAATTGTCATGTTGAATCTGGTGCCTTGAAGGGTCAAAGATATCAAGCTGATTTATACCAGCCAATTTGAAAATAAAATTAGTAGTTATTTCGTTGAGCTTTCCTTCCCCCCACGGAGAAAACTAAACCCCAGAAATAGCTGTAATTAGTCAAAAGGCTCTCGTCAAGTTGGGGCCAAAGCGAAAACTAGAAAATCAATATGCTTACCCAGGCCAAAGCAACGTTGCACAGATTTTGTTGTGTTTCAGTGTATTTTCTTTTCAGATTGTGTGATGTGAAAAGAATGACCAAATGTACAGGGAGATGTGTAAGTGAGTTATTT